>NC_049227.1:49448684-50709101 GCF_011100685.1 Canis lupus familiaris | reverse complement strand
TCTACAGGCTCTAATTAAAAAACACACACCCATTCGAGAAGCCAGTATGCCATACGGCACCAACCTCCAGAGCATGCATTTATTTGCTATTATTTTAAAATTACATTTGTAATCTGCGCATGAAAGTGGGTGATTCTCTGAAAACCAGTTTGGTTTCTTATTTTTCATGGCAAATGAAACCCTTGACTTACAAAATATGATTCTGATTAAGAGGGTTTGCTTTCCTGCTAAATTATTATCTTCTAACATTACCTGCCTACATGGCAGTTTCAAATCATGATATATCATCTGTCCATAAGATAATTATTAATATTTACTGAGTTATATTAGGAGATATGATTCACCCATGCAAAAGCTGCTCATATGTAACCATAAATTATTAAGCTTTTCTAAACATCCGCTCTGTTCGCAATTATCAGAGCAGACTGACACGTGTTTCAATGTCACTGCTGGGCCGGCTCTCTGCTCCTTGTTATCTTGAAGCTGCTGTGTTATACTCCTCCTGTTCTTAAATGCTCAGGATTAGAGGCAATAGATCTGGCTCAGGGCAAACTGAGTGTTTGTTGTATGCCAAATGCCCTTTAATTCTCTGGCATGCTTACCCATAGCATGTGATTGTTTGCACTGGTGGGTTAGCTCTTCCTTATTACACACATACCCTTTTGGCAAGGGCTGATAGTAAGGCAATTCTGGTCCTATGCCTATGCATAAAAGTATTCTTCATCTTTTTTGGTATACTTTTATTTCAGTTTGGTGAATAAAATGTGCCTGACACATAGTAAGGACTTTTCAAAAGTTTGTTAAATGTTCGATGAAATTTATCAGACCCCTAGTTTTAAAAAATAAAACAACCCCCTTCTACTAGACTGTATGTTGTCAATTTTATAAGAAAATATAGTTTGATAATATCATGAAGCAAACTATCTATAAAGATAAAATATCTTGGGGCACCTGGGTGGCTCAGTGACTGGGCATCTGCCTTTGGCTCAGGTCATGATCCTGGGGTCCTAGGATCAAGTCCTGCATTAGGATCCCCACAGGGTTGGGGATCCATGGGTGGCTCAGTGGTTTAGCTCCTGCCTTTGGGCCAGGGCGTCGTCAAGTCCTGGGATTGAGTCCCGTGTCAGGCTCCTGACATGGAGCCTGCTTCTCCCAATGCCTGTGTCTCTGCCTCTCTCTCTCTCTCTTTCTGTGTGTGTGTGTCTATCATGAATATATAAATTTAAAAATCTTTAAAAAAAGAAAAAGAAAAAAGATCCCCACAGGGAGCCTGCTTCTCCCTCTGCCTGTGTCTCTGCCTCTCTCGCTGTGTCTCTCATGAATAAATAAATAAAATCGTTTTTAAAAAGATAAAATATCTTTAACCTTTGATCCATAAGTAATAGCTTATTTGCCCATTACCTATGACCAACACACCACAGTCAAGATTACCTGATTGAAGTCATCAACTACATATACTCAATAGTATCTGTCGTGATTCTAAAGCTATTCATTTAAATGAGGTATGGTTAAAAAATAAATAAAAAGGGATGCCTGGATGACTCAGTGGTTGAACACCTGCCTTTGGCCCAGGGTGTGATCCTGAAGTCCCAGGATTGAGTTGCACATCAGGGTCCCTGCATGGAGCCTGCTTCTCTCTCTGCCTATGTCTCTGTCCCCTGTCTCTGTCTCTGTCTTTCATGAATATATAAATAAAATCTTAATTTTTTTTAATTTTTATTTATTTATGGTAGTCACAAAGAGAGAGAGAGAGGCAGAGACACAGGCAGAGGGAGAAGCAGGCTCCATGCACCAGGAGCCCAACGTGGGACTCGATCCTGGGTCTCCAGGATCGCGCCCTGGGCCAAAGGCAGGCACCAAACTGCCGCGCCACCCAGGGATCCCTAAATAAAATCTTAAATAAATAAATAAGTAAATCTTTCTTTTTTCATTGTAAACCTTAGCCATTCAATATTAACTAGCTATCATCAATATAAATCATGTCAGATTTGATAGATGATTTAGAAACATGTAAATTCCTTAATCACTAGGCGCAAAACTGACTTATTTTTCTATTTTTACTGGCTAACTACCTGAAATGCAAGATACTAATGAGTAATTTTGCAAATCAAAGAAAAATATTTGGAAAATCTCATAGAATCGGTCACTCAGAGATTCATCTCCATAAGACAATGCAATAGTTAGCATTGCCGGTTTTGTTGCTTTAAACAATTCTATAATAGCAATGGCTTAAACAAGATTAGAAAGTTCATTTCTCTCACACCCATAACAATCCTAGCTGGGAGACATTCAAAGGAAGAGGAGAAGCAATGTCCCATGAGATGATCAATGATCAAGAGACCCTGTTTCTTTCTGTCCTGTTCCTTTGCTGTTTCCTAAGCAATCTCATGGTTGGATGGCCAAAGACAGCTCATCATCACCACATCTGCATTCCAGGGTAGGAAAGGGAGGATAAAAGGAGGGCAAACTGTTCTATTTTAAAGATATGACCTGAAAATTGGAGAGGTCACTTCTGCTAATATCCTATTGCCAGAATTTAGTCACATGGTACCATTTAAATGCAAAGACCAGGAAATGTAGTCTGTAGCAGGATAACTGGGAGACACATTAAACTCAAGGAGTTCTATTACTAAAAAGAACAGGGGAAATGAACTGGGGTGAAGGGGGGATTAGCAGGTTGTCAAAACAGACTAGCATATTATCTCAATTATAAAATAGATAACATTTGTTAAATAGACACCACTCCCATAAATATTATGAAAATTCTAGTAATAACTGGAGCGTGTTTTGGTTTTCTGGCTAGAACTGTATTTTTAAAGACAGTGTGTCCCTGAGGCTATATATTAACACTCACATTTGCTCCAAAATCATCGATACTAAAGTTGAAGATCAAATCCCCAAATGGACCTGGTAGGTTTTCTTTTTTTTATTAGAGTTGTCATAGATGGTCCTCCTCTCCGTAGTAGAGTAGGAAGAGAAAGGGGTAACTACTCCTACATTATTGAGTAATTCCTCTGTGTCACACCCTATGCTAGAAGCTTACAAACATGATTTCATTTATCTCCTTAAGACAGCCTTTTGTGAATACTGTTATTATTCACTAGATAAGAAAACCAAAGATTGATTGGGCTAAGGAAGTAAACCAAGTATGTTAGCTTTAGTTAACTTTGAGCTCCCTTTCTTATTACCATGGGTAGAACTGAAAACAAAAAAGTAGACCTTCACCCAAAAACTAACAAAATGTAGGTAAATCACCAGCCATCTCCTGTTCTCCCAAGATTCAGTGGGAAAGGAAAGGAAAGGGAATCTGCAGTCCAAGGGAAGAGTCAAAGATGACAACTGCTCACCACTCCAGGCCTAATTCAACACCTTCTGGAGGCAAACCCATTCTGAGAGCCCATGATTTCCCAAAGAAACTGGATCCTTCTTTGTCTAACTTGGGGTAGAGTTGGTGAGGTGGTCCTAACACTTCCATCAACTGGTTTTAAAGGTATATCAGCGGTGATATAGACCTAGGTCCAGTGCTGCTGATTCAGGCCAACCCAGAGAAATGAAAATTGGGTCTTCTTTGGGTGTAGGCCCAGCTTTTATTTTATTTTATTTTATTTTTTTAATTTTTTTTTTTTTAGGCCCAGCTTTTAATGAGAGAGCATGGACTCCCCAGAGGCAAACAGGTCATCAGTCCTTTCAAAGTATACAGCTAAAGCCAGTCATAAACTTTATTTCAAACATAGCCTCAGTGATTACCTTCAAACTATGGTTGTATAATCAAATTACATCAGTCAGTTTTTCTTTAAGGCCTAAAACTTCTATTACTTTGAACAATAGTTCTATGGCCAAAGAAAGGCTCTCTATAAAGTGGCTATAGCTGAGGGAAACCCCGAGTCTGAAAGAGACTGTTCTAAGACTTCCACCAAAATCCAGACTCAAGCAGCCAAAGAAAGAAAGAAAGAGAAAGAGAGAGACAAAGCCTTGACTTTAATTCTGGTCAGACTGTCCACTAAGCAGAAAAATTCCTACTATAACAAAATGACCCTAATGAAGACCAGGACAGAAATACTACCTTTATAGGTATGAGTCAGCAACTTTTACATGTGGGTGGACCCTAGCCACCATTTCAGTCTTTCCTTTCTTTGTTATGATAGGAAGTAAGAAATCCTTTTACACCACTAAGCAAAATGAATGTTGTATCTAAGTTCATAAGAATCCATTTTTTAAAGTTTTGTTCCCATGGTGGTTAATTAGAAAGCTGTTAAAAGCTCAGGCTCTGCCGACAGAGATTTGATTTCAAATTCTGTCCTGCCACAAGCTACCTGTAAGCCTCCAGGCAGGCCAGTTTCCTGTCTAGGCGCCCTGCTTGCTCATCGGTCAAATGGAACTAATCATGGTACTCATGGGGGTTGCTGGGAGGACTAATTAGATCAATGCCTGATGTGGGGTAGATCCTCAGTACATTTTAAGGTTGTTATAATTGCCAGCAAGTAAAATGATGGAAGGTAGGATGTAACTGTCCTGAGTTCTGGCTTTTTTCGTCCCAATGGCAAACTTCATTAGGTTGTTAGTCCTTGTTAACTCCACCAAAAAATGAAAGAGATAAATGGACACTTAGCAGCAGAAAAATTGCCTTCCGAAATAACCCCTTCTTGGTATATCCAGCATTTATGCGCTGTCCTTTTCCTAAGACAAAAAAATTGCGTGTTGAAATTGGACTGGGGACATTATCTCGTGATGATTAAGGGAGGTCATTACTAGAACAGTGCATGAAATGAAAGCTACCTGCTTTCACCTAGGGAGCTCTTGAAAATAACCCTATTTTTCCCCAGCAAATAGGCAAGGAAAAGAAAGATTCCAATAATGGATAGCATTACAAATCCTTTTTCATGTACTCTGCTTATCTAAATTGGCACATGATGCCTGCCCACCATCTCTCAGAAATCGTGAGAGGTGCTAACTCATCCACCAGGCCCCGCCTAACAGCCCAGGAGGCACCCAAGAAGGATATTTCTCTTTCTCCGCTGCCTGTTGCTCGGCAGACTGAATCAGCATTTCTGGGAGCTCAGTTCCCATTCAGAAAGGTAATACCTTCTAAAGGTGGGCATGGGAGCACTTATGGAAATTCTAGCCCGTCTGCTGAGAGATAAGCAGGTGAAGGTTAGAAAGTTATCCCCTAGTGACCTCCCCCAAAAGCTTTCCATATAAAAAAGAAATCATTTCACATATACATAAGCTTATATTTTATAGATATAAAACTAAAATTTCACAGATACACATATATGTATGTTTATGTATGTATGTAAAATGGATGAGCATATATACAAATATATATACACCATGCACAGATATACACACATACACACACACACATACACACACACACACAATTTCCCCAGTACTTCATTTACACTTGCTAAAACTTTCTCTCTATCCAAGCCTTTTGGAAAAGGATTAGATATGAGTCCCTAATTTAGGGGCCAAATTTTTTTGAGCTTTAAATCTGGGTTGAGGGCAGCCCCGGTGGCGCAGCGGTTTAGCGCTGCCTGCAGCCGGGGGTATGATCCTGGAGACCTGGGATCGAGGCCCACATCGGGTTCCCTGCATGGAGCCTGCTTCTCCCTCTGCCTGTGTCTCTGCCTCTGTGTGTGTGTGTGTGTGTGTGTGTGTGTGTGTGTCTATGAATAAATAAATAAAAATCTTTTTTTAAATAAATAAATAAATAAATAAATAAATAAATAAATAAATAAGTCTGGGTTGAGTATCCTCTTCACTATGAATGGTCACTGAGCCAGAAAAAAAAATCAATAAATGCATAGATAGATATAAATACAGAGAAATTTGGAAAGGAAGTTAACCCAAATGGTAATTTTAAATAAAAATAGAGGTGATCAAATTCTATTGAACAAATAATAGTTTGGATTCCATATCGTAGCTGAATGGAAAAGAGAAATAATGAGGAAAAAGAAAAAATATCAGGGAGATGGATATTTTAAAAATCCCTTAGGAAGCATGTATCAAGCACCCACCATACCAAGCATTGTCTCAAGCTTTCTCAACTTCAGCACCATTGATATTTTGGACCAGATAAGTTTTTGTTTTTTTTTGTTTTTTTGTTTTTTTTTTTTTTTTTGGACGACCAGATAAGTTTTGTGGGAACTGTTCTGAGCATCATAAGATGTTTAGCAGAGTCCCTGGCATCCACTGACTAGATGCCAGCAGCAAGTCTTCAAGTTGTGACAACTAAAATGTCTCCAGCATTGCCAAATGTCCTCAGTGCGGGGGGAAATCACTGTCGGTTGAGACCCTCCCCCCTGGGCTATATATACAAAAATGGTGTCTGCATGCCAGTTGCAATTTTTGTTTTATGTTCCTTAAGAACAAGCAATCCTTAAAACCTTGGTGCATTATCTGGTGTGGAGCTCGTTAGACCTCTTCTTCCATTGCCAGACTACCATCATGCCTTCCCCTCTGAGTTTTGACCCTGTGAGGGGAGGCAGCAGGAGCCAGTTCCATACTCTGTTACTCTTGTTCCCGTCCCTTCCACTGGCATTCTGATGTCAGAGAGCTTTTCTAGAATGACAAATCTCTAACATTTATCTTTTGATGTTATTTATATTGTCCACAAATAATATACAGATATATCAAATCAACATGTAACAATAGGGTATAGAGTTTTGCATTGAAGTGAGAATCAGGAAATGCCATCTATCAGTAAGCATCTCTGGTAGAGGTTTGTGATTCTAAGCCAAGAGGCTTCCTTATTATCCTATATAAATGACAACTGGCTGTAACTAGATGATAAAGAACAGAAAAAGGATGTTTGTTTGTTTCTGCGGTTTTCATAAACATGCCTGATGTGTCATTTGACTGCAACCTTATATTAAAGGGTCTTTCACCCAGTGACTTGAAAACCTTCAAAAACATTCATTAGCAGATACTTTGATGAGGTTAGCAGGCTTTCAACCTGATGCTCTTCCCATACTAGTCTAAAGACATCCATGAGAATCACGTGGCATTACATTATCTCTCAGGCCTCTCCACAGAGGGAAGCAACTGCAAATACCAGTACATTTGGCCAAAACGAATAAGAATCTGTCTCTGTACCCCAGCTATAGAAAGGGGCAAAAACAGGAGGAAACTAGCATTTGCTGAATGCTTGCTATTTCTTTTATTCTTTGTTAAACCCTGTGAAGTAGTTAACACTGCCCAGATCTATAAATGTTTAATTGCTCCAGAATTCAGTCCTTGGAAGCCCTGACTTTCTAGGAAATCTTATTCACTCCTATGGCTATAAGTACCAACTCCCAAATTTATATTGAAACCCAGACTTCTCTGAGCTCTTGACTTTTATATCTAGTTGTTTTAACCTCATCACCATAGACTGTCTCGAAGTTACCACATCCCCCACCAATCCCCTTTCTTCTCACTCCCAGATTTCTGTCTGACCAATTGGATTCACATCTTCCCAGTTATTCACAAACACTAGAATCACCCTTGATATCTCTCTTTCTCTCCCAGCCCACATGTTATGTATCAACAAATCCTGACAACTCTTCCTTCAAAATATTTCCAGAATATCTAATCACTTCTCATCCTTCTACCAGCAACTGCCTGGAATAAGCCACTTTCATGGAAGTATGACAACTGACCTCCATGTTTCCCCCTTGCACTCCCCACCCCCAGTCTATTCTCCACACACCAGCCAGTGTAATTGGTTGAATTTCAGGTCATAACACATTTGTCCTCTGCTCAGGCCTCCCTCATGGTTCCCCAAAGGCCTCACTGTGCATGAGGTCCCATATGATCTAGTCACCTGTCGCCTCTCTGACTTCGTTTCTCACCACTGTTCTCCTTCCCTGTGCACTTACTTTGGGTTTGGTCATTACTCTTCCTTCTCTTGGAAGCACACTTCCCCTGAAGCCCTCATTCATCCTTCTCTCGCTTCTTTCATGTCTTTGCTCAAATGACACTTTATCCGTTAGCCTCTCCCTGACCACACTGTGTAAATAATGCCCCCCCTCCCGAGGACAAAGTTTAGCCCTGGCCTCTTTTTGTATAGCTGCAAGTAGGAATCTTTTTTTTTAATCACTCGAGAGATAGAAAAAGAAAAACAAAGCAAAAAAGATGAATATGCAACAGAAATTGTATGTGGCCTGCAGAACCTAAGATATTTACTATCTGGCCCTTCATAGAAAAGGTTGCCAGCCCCACTGTGTCCTCCCACTAGAATGTAAACTCCTTGAAGGCAGGAAATTTGTTTTGTTTACTATCATATCCCCAGCAGATAGGATTGTGCCTGGTACAAAATAGAGACTCAACAAATATTTTTATATGAACGAACGAACGAATGAGTGAATGAATGAATGAATGAATGAATGAAGATAAGCTTAGTAAGGTCTGCTGACTTGTCCAGGGTCACACAGGAAGTTGGAAGATGAACCAGTATTTAAGCCCAGATCCATCTGGTTCCACAGGTGAATCATGCAGTCCAAGAGCCACTTGCAGCAATGATTGGAACGCCCTTGTTTTCTCAAAGGCACCTCATTAGACTTTACTATTGGATAAAGAACTCTGTGAGACAGGGTGTGGAAGGAGAAAGAGACACAGAATATTGCAGAAAACCTTTAATAATTATACCATATTAATGCTTAGATCTGATATCAACCGTATTCACTGTGCTTTCATACACATCACCTCTTCTTGGCTTCACCAAATTTCTGTATAAAGTAAGGCAAGTACTCTGTTGTCATGGTTCATGTTACAAAACCAAGTTTCAGGGAAGTTAAAGGAATCAGTTCTCACAAATAGTGAATAGCAGAAACAGAATAATTCAGATCTATCACTTTCCACTCTACCAACCAACATATATCCCCATAGCTCTACTGATGGGCAAATGTGCTACCATGGATGGAGATAGATTTTACTAGGATAACAGATAGACCTCGGTAACTTCTAAAAAACCAAAATACTACACTTACTTGAAGTTCTATGATACCTGAGAAAACTTCCTTAGCTGCAAATAGCCAATCACCGATGGCCAGAGGCAGCAAGAAAGTCAGAACTTTGAAACTGTAGCAATGAGTAAGAGAATGGTCAAGCAGACCATACCCTGGGCTATTATTGGTGTGACAATAGCACAAGATTTTTGAGCTGCCATATCCAGAGTCAGCTTTAAGAAGGAAGCCAAGAAAATGGACAATTACCATAGCAGATGCAAATACCCATGGCTGTCACCTCCTAGACTAGCTGCTCTATTTAATCAGCCATCCCTTGAGGCAGCTGACTTTAGAGTTTAGGATATTTGGCTCAGATTCCACGTATTTCATATTTAGTGGCAGCCAAGGCTCAGCCTTACTAACTGCATGAGTGCCAGTGGCTGTGTTTTTATACAGGACAGAGCTCGTGACACCACACCCCAGTGTTAACTTGAACCTGACATGCAGCTGTACTCTGGTCAAGATTCCAGCTCAGAATTTTTGCAATAATCCAATTTTGAATGTCTGTCTTTTTGTCTTATAAATTCCCTTATACTTCATCAGGCCATGTGTGCCTTTTTTTCCCCCAGAAAATGAAGTCTGGGGATCCCTGGGTGGCACAGCGGTTTGGCGCCTGCCTTTGGCCCAGGGCGCGATCCTGGAGACCCAGGATCAAATCCCACGTCGGGCTCCCGGTGCATAGAGCTTGCTTCTCCCTCTGCCTATGTCTCTGCCTCTCTCTCTCTCACACTGTGTGCCTATCATAAATCAATAAAATTTAAAAAAAAAAGAAAATGAAGTCTGTGCAACAGCAGCAGCTGAGGCCACTATCCTATATTTTGTCCATTTCTCATCTCTACCCTACTCAATATAATATGGCACAATTCTTCGGAAACTGTGAAATTAAAATGAAGCATCATTTTCAGTCTTAGTATACACAGGATTTTGAAGAGAGAGTTTTGATTATTAAATTAAGCCTAAATATTATAATCTTACAAAGTGTTGATTGGCTAGAAAAAATAATTATAATGCTTTCTCCAAATAATTTATATGAAGACATGGGTAAGAAAAATTGATGAGCTATAAAATAACTATGGATGGACCATTCAGGAAAGGATGAACCATTCCTTCTGGTTCAACTTTAAACTTAAGTCTCTTTATAAAAGAAATTTCTCTAATTATTTGGAAATAACATCAGTAATTACAATGAAGCAAATGAGGCAAGTTTCAAACACTTTACTTAAGAATTCCTTCTGTCGAAATTTTTGTTTTAAACTTGAATTGAAGATTGTTAAATCAAAGCCAGGTGTTAGGTACCTTCCATGTACTAAGTATGATCGCTAGTGTGATGCTGTGCTCTTAAAAGGTATCTGGATATTCACATGCAATATTCCAAGGAAAGTGTTTATATGGAGAAGATAGACTTGGGAACTTTGCATTTGTACTTCCTGAAGCGATGAAAAACATTATCTTTCTGTTGTCAGAATTGAGAAAGAGATCCAAGATCTTGAAAAGGCTGAGCTACAAATCTCAAACAATGAAGAGGCAATTTTAAAGAAACTAAAATCAGTTGAGAGGACAACAGAAGACATAATAAGGGTGAGCATTAACATTTAAAATTATAAACCCCTCCCAGAATGAGTCCACAATTAGTATATCATTCTTTAAACTATATCCACATCTAGAATTCATGTTTTAAACTGTATTAGTCATGGAGAACTCTTTTTTCTTATAGTCTGTGAAGGTGGAAAAGGAAGAAACTTCAGAAGGTATGTTTTCGAGCAGTCTATGATATTTTTTAATAAATCCATGGAAATTTTTCCCATTACTGTAAATATATCCTAAATGTATTTTGAATTAATAATAATTTTACAGAGTCCATCGAAGACATCTATGCTAACATCCCTGACCTTCCGAAATCCTATGTGCCTTCCAGATTAAGGAAGGAAAGAAATGAAGGAACAGAAGATGATGAACAAAACAGAAAAGGTATGTGGAAAATCTGTACCCAAAGGTAGGTTCTCATTCAGATTTTACAATGTTAGATATTAGCAACTTGCTGTGACATCTGATGCTTCAGGTGAAGCAGTGGTCCATTTTACAAAGTTCCATGAGGTATTTGCATTACTTGCATAGGTATGGATAATGGGGTTATAGTACTCATGCAAACTAGGTAGGCACAAATAAGAGAAAGGCTTGAAAGAGCCAAACTCTTAAAAGCAAAGCTCCACTGCTTAAAAATCTCTATCCCCAAGTATTCCATCTAGTAGAAACTCTCTTGGGTCACTAAGATCCTTTATGAAAATGAAAGTATCCCCTTGAGAAGGTTAGACATGATTTAACCCCCATGTGGGAATGATTTTCATAAAACTTATACTTCAAAGCCTCTGGACAAAATGAAGGCTTACCTGGGAGCAGAAAGGGAAACTTTGAAGTTTAGAGTAGAAAAGAAAGCCACACTCTATATGTATCAAGCAGTCATCCATTTAAATATTCAACAAATATTTAGTGATCACATACCACATGGCAAGCTCAATTCTTGCAGTAATCATAGAGTGGTGAATAAAACAGCAATAATCTCTGCCCTCTTGGGGCTGACATTCTCAAGGAGAAAACAACCCCTAAATTAATTACGTAAAATACATCATATTAGGGTGTGAAAATAAAGACTAAAGCAAAGGAAGGGGACAGGGAGAGAGGGGTGCTGTTTTAGTTGGGTAGCCAGGGAAGGCCAAGAACCACCAGGGGACCAAGGAGGAGGTATGAAATCCAAGATGGTCCAAAAAGGGAGGCAGGAGGTCACAAGAGACGTAAGCGCAGCCATGTTGTCATTTGGCCCAGATTCCTGTTGGCTCTTTTTTTTTTTCAGGGAATTAATCCATTTTATTTTTTTAATAATAAATTTATTTTTTATTGGTGTTCAATTTGCCAACATACAGAACAACACCCAGTGCTCATCCTGTCAAGTGCCCCCCTCAGTGCCTGCCACCCAGTCACCCTTACCCCCCGCCCTCCTCCCCTTCCACCACCCCTAGTTCGTTTCCCAGAGATAGGAGTCTTCCATGTTCTGTCTCCCTTTCTGATATTTCCTACCCATTTCTTCTCTCTTCACCTCTATTCCCTTTCACTATTATTTATATTCCCCAAATGAATGAGACCATATATAATGTTTGTCCTTCTCCGATTGACTTATTTCACTCAGCATAATACCCTCCAGTTCCATCCATGTCGAAGCAAATGGTGGGTATTTGTCATTTCTAATGGCTGAGGAATATTCCACTGTATACATAGACCACATCTTTATCTGTTCATCTTTCGATGAACACTGAGGCTCCTTCCACAGTTTGGCTATTGTGGACATTGCTGCTATAAACATCGGGGTGCAGGTGTCCCGGCGTTTCATTGCATCTGTATCTTTGGGGTAAATCCCCAGCAGTGCAATTGCTGGATCACAGGGCAGGTCTAGTTTTAACTCTTTGAGGAACCTCCACACAGTTGGTGGGAATGTGAAATGGTGCAGCCACCCTATTGGCTCTTAAAACTCCAGTCATAAGGAATTTGCCTGAGCCGTGAGGCAGAGCTCAACTACCCAGCGCTCTCTAGATTGGTTGTTTTCGGTTGAGCTGATATTGCTCTATTTTTTTCCTCCTACCTGAATATTGGAGTAAAAGAGACAGCAACAGGAGGCAGGAGGAGAAGCATGTGATTCTAGCCTTCCTCCCCGCTCTGCATTGAAACAAGCTCCCTGCTGGGAGAACTTTAGAACGCTCCTCTGTAATTTCGGCAGGCTACTGGTCCACACAGCAAGGATGTAACTAAAAATATACCGTGCTAGGCCTTTTACCTGTTGTAATGCCCAGGGCCATGTATTCCTCCCAACAAAGAGGTCTGTTGCCTCCCATTGAATAATGTAAGAATATAATCCGTCTTGTCAGATTTATTAGTTACAAATAGAATATTTTTTGGTTTCCCAATGAAGATCTTTGCTATTTGGAATCATCAGCTTCTCTTCTCCAACCAGGTTTTCAATCCCATTTTGCAGTATTTCCGTGCATCCTTACATAGAAACCTATGTCATTACAGGGTTGACCATTATACAACTAATGAATAAAATCAAAACTTTTAAGAACCAACAACAAAATCTCACATAAGAGAATATCAAAGAGGGACACCTCGATGGCTCAGTGATTGAGCATCTGCCTTTAGCTCAGGGCGTGATCCCAGGGTCGGGGATTGAGTCCCACATCAGGCTCCTTGTAGGGAGCCTGCTTCTCCCTCTGCCTGTGTCTCTGTGTCTCTCTCTCTGTGTCTCTCATGATTAATAAATAAATCTTTAAAAAAAAGAATATCAAGAGCATAATTAGCATAAAAATACACTGTGAAAGCAGGCTACTTCATAAGAGAAAACTTTAATTAAATCAGAGATCAGGAAAAAAAATAAAAAATAAATAAAATAAATAAAAATTAAAATTAAAAATCAGAGATCAGGGGCACCTGGGTGGCTCAGTGGTTGAGCATCTGCCTTTGGCTCAGGTCGTGATCCCAGGTTCCTGGGATCAAGTTCCGCATCAGGCTTCTCACAGGGAGAAGCTCTTCCCTCTGCCTATGTCTCTGACTCTTTCTGTGTGTCTCTCATAAATAAAGAAATAAAATCTTTTAAATAAATAAAAGATCAAATTTCTCTCTCAACAGCTTTGTATGCCATGGAAATTAAAGTTGAAAAAGACTTGAAAACTGGAGAAAGTACAGTCCTGTCTTCAATACCTCTCCCATCAGATGACTTTAAAGGTACAGGAATAAAAGTTTACGATGACGGGCAAAAGTCAGTATATGCAGTAAGCTCTAATCATGGGGCAGCATACAATGGCACCGATGGCCTGGCACCAGTTGAGGTGGAGGAACTTTTGAGACAAGCCTCCGAGAGAAACTCTAAATCCCCAACAGAGTATCATGAGCCTGTCTATGCCAATCCATTTGGCAGGCCTACAACTCCACAGAGGGAAAAGGTAACTCCTGGTCCAAACTTTCAAGAAAGGATAAAGATGAAAGCTAATGGACTAGGTAATGATATGAATGAATCCATGCTCAAAATGGACAATGGGCTTTCAGAGGAGAGGGACAACAGCCTCAATCATATCAGTCCCGTTCGGCCAGTACCTCAACCCCGATCAGTGACTCAACAAGCAGAGGAGATGCCGCACACCCAACAAAAGAGGCTGATGACTCCTTGGGAAGAATCAAATGTGATGCAGGACAAATATTTGGCCTCTCCAAAGGCAAGACTGAGTCCCAGTGAACCACTAGCTGGGAAGTCAAACCACCAGGATTCTTCTGCTTGCCAGGAGGATGAGGAAGATATTAGATATAATATCGTTCATTCCCTGCCTTCTGATATGGCTGATTCAGAACCTGTGACGATGATTTTCATGGGGTATCAGCAGGCAGAAGACAACGAAGAAGAAAAGAAGCTTCTGACAGGGTATGACGGGATCATCCATGCCGAGCTGGTTGTGATTGATGATGAGGAGGAAGAGGCTGAAGGAGAAGCTGAGAAACCATCCTACCATGCCGTGGCTCCCTGCAGTAAGGTTTACCAGCCTGCCACACCAACACCACTTCCTAGAAAAAGATCAGAAATGAAGCCCTATGAAAACACAAGCCACAGATCTCCCCACAAAAATTCCATATCCCGGAAAGAGCAAGAAGAAAGCTTAGGCAGCCCTGCTCAACAATGTCCACTTGACGTTCAGATAGCCGGAGACGGGACCGAAGACCCATCCTTAACAGGTAATGAGAATAACAAGGCTTGCCACTGCTGTTTAATTGTGTGACAATCTTCCTTTTGCATTGTTAACAAATCCTTTTGCTTTCAGCTTTTTTTTTTGATCACCCACAAACTAATACACGCTAAGGGCTTTTTTATTGTTATTATTCATCTGACCTGAATTATTGTTGCCATAACTAAAGTAAGTCACTTTGAAAGATAAAATGAAAAAACTATTGTTGCCTGATTTGGATACTGCATTGATTGACCTTAGAAACGAAATTTGTCTTCTGTCACAGTGTGGTACTGTTTGTGAATGTGTTTGGATCACTAATATGTTGGGTCATCTACATCATGTCTTTTCCCACCAGAATCTGAGGCCAGCTACTTGTTTGTGCCTTTTATTTAAACTTCTTACCTAAGTTAACAAGTTGCCTTAATTTTGCAAGAAAAAAAGAAGAAACAAATTTTATTTTCAGTGTGATATTTTATTACTTTGCTATATCTTGTTTCTCTATACTTTTATAGTTTAACTTTATTTCCTTAATTTTCTACATTTTAAAACAGAATGTCAATTTATCTTACATTATCTATAATATTTAACTTTCCATAATCTTCCTGAACTTAGTGATTTTTTTCTATTTTATATATATTCACATTTCTCATTCTCTATAAAGTTTTATAGCTATCTAGCTTTTTTAGTATTAAATGGAAAAAGTAACACTTTTTTCTAGAAAAGTAACCACTCATCAATTTAAATTCCTTGTTATCACTTGAATATTATATCCTATTTCTCATTTACAAAAAAATAAATAAATAAGAGCCTGATAAAATCAAGTATAATAGCTGTACTTAACCTTAGCTAAAGACCTATGTCAAATTACCCAGACATATAGGCTCTGAATGTGTGAATGGGATAGTAATTTTAATGTTTTTAATAGAAGGATTCTTGTTAAAAAGCAATAAATATTACATCCCAGCTAATTCAGCAAGTAGAACCTGATAATTCTATAGAAGTGTGGCAGTACTTGCACAATTCAGGAAGGGTTCTTCTGCAACCCATATGCCCAATACTGGATTGCCAATAATACAATAAAATTAGCCTCTTCCATTCTTTTAAGTAAATTACACTTACACCAAAATTTTAATTATCTGGAGAATTTCTAACCTCTTGGTAAGTGTACAGTTATCTTCCTAAATCAGAATTGAATGATGTGTCCCCACAATGAAAACCTACTAAAATGAAAACCTCCTTTCCGTTTTGAGAATGAATTTAGTTTGCTAATCAAATTGTGCATCTTAAATTCATTTTTCAAACAACAACACAGTAGACCTAGAAAAGATAAACACACTGACTATGGTCAAGAGCAGGAACATTACCAAGCATAAAACCTTCTATCTTTTACCTTGAATGTTAGCCACCTCCTCCCAAATGCCCTTACTCCTTCTCCCCTACCCATGTCAACACATTTACCCCATAGAAAAAGACAGGAAGTGACTAACATTTCCAGACAACACTAATCATGCCACTGAACTAACATAATGAAAACAGGAAGACCTTTTCCAGACAAAGTAACAATACAAAGTTCCGTACTATCAATCAAAGCATATTATAAACAGAATGCCCCAAATTCCTTACCTTCCATCATGATATTGTTTTACATTCCTGTTTTCCAATTCAGTGCATGGATCACAGAAATGATATTTTTTCTAATGGGCTTTTAAAATAAGCATACCATATTGACATATGTCCTCACCCTCACAAGGCACCCATAGAAATATATAGCCACCTATGCAGGTCGATTTCACAAGCACCACATAGGTTGAGTGTCTCCCTCAACACCCCATAAATGCTTCTTGACACCTGAAACTCCATCATTTCAGTAAGTTCCTTTATTCATGGTCCCCTAGTAAATATAAATATATTGGTAGGCATAATAATTAAGAATTATTAGTCTTGGTGTAAATATTGTTATGAGAGCCTTATCTAAGAGCAATTTTGAACTTGGAAAAGAGCACAAAGAAGGAAGAAAAATGGGAGAAAGTGGAGCTTGGAGATCCAAATGTCTTAGTTAAAACTCTTGAACAGGTTAAGACATGACAAGAAAATTCAGCAAAGTTATGTCCATCTGCTAATGTAAATATAACAGGATCATGTTCTAAAGTACAGCTCAAGGCCAGATACATCCACCAACGAGTGGCCCCAATAACTTTTTACTGGGATTCCACTACTATTCCCACCAACTAGGCAGCTGGCTTTCTTTGGTAGTCCTCACCAACCTACTCTTGTACTTCTAGCTCTATTCACCCCTCTTAGATATGTCAGCAGCATTCCAGGGTGATGGAGGTAGGGAACTTCAGCTCCGAGGGATTCACACGCTTCTGGTGTCAAAATTGCCAACGTGTAGCAATCATTAGGAGCCAAGGAATACTGAGAATAAGGAGGCAAGCTCTCTTCCACCAAGTTCAACCAGCCAAAACTATGTGTCTGAATTGCTGTGGGAAGAAGAAGTAAAGAACAAAAAAGAGCAGAAAGGAGAAATACAAGCAAGAGTTGATGGCCCAGATTCTTTTTAACCTGGTACCCCTTCCTGTTGCCAATATACTCTAGCTCCACACATCTCCTTGCCATAGGTCTAAAGAAAAAAAATAGATTCTAGCAATCTAGAATTCTTTTTTTTTTTCCCTTAAGAAATGGGACAATGAGCTACTGCATTACCTCACTGCTGAGGATGTGCACATCTAGGATGTCTTCAAGAACTCCATTAAAAAAAAAAAAAAAAAAACTCCATTAAATGTCCACAGCACAAAGGCTGTGTCTGATCTCCTAAATCTCAAGTTGAGGAATAGCTGTAAGGAGGAAGACTTTGTCCCTGCCTTAAAAGAGACCTTTTAAAAGTCCCTTAAAATGGACTTTTCCCCTGCCCTCTTTTTTGTTAGGGCCAAGGTAGATATCCATAAAATCCAAGAGTAGAAAATATAAAGCTTTGCCTTCTGCCTTAAGTTCACCTCCTGCTGTAGAAATACAGCCCTCTCCTCAGGCTTCACCATCCAACATCAGTAGACAGTAGACACCATCCTGGCAGCAGACACCATCTTCCTGGCTACAGAGCAAAGGAAATTCTCTCAGTTGGTCCTAAATTCGAGAAAATATTCATGACTCTGACATTAGAAATGACCATTTCCCATAAGGTTCCACAGGAAAGAATGCTCCTTGACTTCTTTTAAATGAAAACATTTCAAATAAGTAGAATAAGAATAAAAATTATCATAGTCTTGTTACAGTATTGGATCCCTCCATCCCCTCTCGTATTTGTGAAAAAAGAGCACCTTAGAGATGGGGGTCATTTCATTTGTTAATACACAACTAATTATATGGCTGGAAAATGAGAGAATATGTAGTGCCTTGAAAGCATCTTTCAACTTTTGAAACATGACCAAGGCAGCCATACTTTGAAGTCCTAAGTATTAAAGGCATGATACCAGAACACTGGAGGAGTGCTATGAATTCTAAATCTATAAAAATGTTTTCTACATCACATTTATCATTAGCAGTGGAATATGCTCAAAAGATATATTGTCTTTTGAAAGTATACTTATATCCTGACAAAGACATAATTTTATAATTACTCCAACTCTTAATAACTGGTCAACATTTTTTCCACTCACAAAGAAATATGTTTTTGTCCTTCTATATCCAAGGATGGAGCTCCTTGGGTAAGCAAGTTGGATGACTTAAATGATAACTCAGCCATGAATTAAAGTTTATGTCAATGCTTTTCTTATTTTTAGTAGTGCATAACTCAGAAATATGCACAAAACAGTCATTGATGTGTAGGAATTTATCTAAAGCTAATAATGAAAATCGCACATTAATCTATATTTACTCAACTTATGCTGTGTTTGTCCTACTAATTTTTCTAATCTTTATAGAAATTAGGTTCCTTCTAGTTCTGAACCTGCTTCAGCCCTAGTTAACCATAGCTTATTATTTCTACTATCTTTTTGTGCTACTAAAACAATGCTCACATTGTTGGATAAAATCATCTGAGGTATGTTTCAAACTTTCCTGCATTCTATGAAATGGTCATTTAGAGTGAAAACTAAAGCTTTTTTTTAATAACTATTTTTTTTAATTTTCAGCTTTAAGGATGAGAATGGCAAAACTGGGAAAAAAAGTTATCTGAGAGGTGTATCATCTACCTAAACATCCTTTGGAGAAGAAACTAAGAAACATTTGCCACCTTCTCTTCTGGGTATTTTGTTTCTTTTTTCCTGAGACTCCAGAAATTATAATTATAGCCATATTAAGCCATGTGAATAAGCAGTACTCATTATTTGTGGGGAAAAAATCCCAAAAAAGCTAGGGAGAACAAATGCTTAACTTTTCCAGTTACTTGACACAATTCAGTGGTGGGGGAGAAACCAGCGTATTTTTATTGTATTGATACCAAAGCATTTCTAATAAGAGTGTGTTAAATTTAAAAATAAAGTTATTTAAAATAGCCTGACTATATTCTATTAACCAACATGGTAATTTTGCTAATACAAAGACTGAAAGATCATAGGAAGCCATTGCAACCTCATCACAGAAATATTCATCTTCAACCCCAACAAGTAAACATGACATCCCAAATCCACAAGGCATTAAGACAACCACATCCTCCTGCTAAGGACCAATGGATTTGGTAGAGACTTCAGACTCTTTGCACCCATCCCAAAGGTGCATGTCATAATTATCCTCATATTTTGGGACTAGATTTGTAGTATCTTGATAGTGTTCATGACTTTGTACATGATAACTGACACATTTATTATTCTTGAAGTATTTTTTCTTTCATTCAGTTCAGTGTGAACTCCATGGTGTGATGACTGATTATGACCTAAGGCTATTAGATGGAGGACTTCCTGTATTCTCGAGGAATACAAATCTAGACAATCCTTGTAAATATGTTAGAAGCCTAATATTAAGACTTAACAAGAATGTGTACAGCCTGTCACCTCTAAGCTTTCTGCCAAGGTGTTAAATCCTGATTTGAAAAATACTCCTATGCCAATTCTCTCCTACTCCACCTTATTGTACTGTCCTCCACCCAACACTCTTAAAATCCATCTTCACACATCTTCCCCTGGATCAGGCAAGTGCATATTATCCAGGTCCTGCAAGTCCTTCAGTAAATAGTCTGTTTCTTCTCAGAGCAGAAACTGAATTTCTCTGGTGAAATTATGAGACCTTGTCTTGGTTATTGGTGTGGAGGCAATGAGAGACAAAAGAAGCAGATCCTGATGAGGACAAGCTTAAACCTGCCAAGCATCAACCTCAGATGAATTGTTTGCAAGGGGCAGTTGTTCTCTAGCATAAGAGAATGCCTCTCTCTGCTGGCCTGGAATCTGGGAAATCTGGAGGTTCAAATTTCAGAGACACTGTGACACAAACAACCCTATCCCAGGTCCAATGGTCCCATTCCTTCCCTTTCATGGCTCTGACTTTAGCATAAGTGACTTGTCAAACCTGCACATTCTTTTGCAGGTCTGCCATCCTTGTGATTAAAGCATTGATTTTTGGTTTTGATTGTTTGTACACAAATATTTATTAGATCACTGCCTGGCACCTAGTAAGTGATCAATAAATGAATGAATAAATTAATGAATGGTTCAGAAAAGAAAAGATAGAGTCTACGAGCGGGCACTGGTAATACCAGCTGGCCTCAGGCAACATAAACCAGAATCTGGCTGGCAGATCTCTGGCCCCTTGCCACGGGTCCTGGTGCATAAAAATAGCCCAGCGTGGCCAAAAGATACAGAAGGCTGGACTTGGCCTTTTATCTAGGGGTGAAGCTAGAGCTGCTGTGGAATTGGCTGCCAGGTGAGCAGAGGGGGGCTGCAAAGCAGGAACTGGTCAGTCAGGGCAGTTGCTAAGAAAGTGTACTACCCCACACTCTAACCCACCGACTCCTGTGCTCAGCGAAAACGGAAGTGAGGTGACTTCTTGTGACTCTTGCCTCACAGCATTCCTCCAGCACTTTCTATTGGCAAAGCGTAACATTGTATCAGCTGGCAAAAGATGTTTACAGGGTCAAGATCACGAATCGGGGCAAAGGATGTATTTGGAAATGAAACATTAAATGATGATGATGAAGATGAAGCATTAAACTGGCACAGTCCATCCATTTTTCTACTCGAATATTTATCCTTCCACATACATTTGAACATTCGAGAAACCAAAAAACAACTACATCCAATAAGATGTAGCTATCTTTTATACAAAGATTTTACCCTCTCCCCAAAAGGAGACAGATACTCTCAAGAGTCCTTGCTTGTAGCCACAGCTAACTATGTTAGACATTACTTTTTTAAGACTTTATTTACTCATGAGAGACAGAGAGAGAGAGGCAGAGACACAGGCAGAGGGAGAAGCAGGCTCCCTGTGGGGAGTGTGGTGCGGGACTCAGTCCCAGGACCCTGGGACCATGCCCTGAGCTGAAGGCAGACGCTCAACCACTGAGCCCCATAGGCATCCCTGGACACTACTTTCAAGAACAATTTTAGATTAACAGAAAGATTGAGAGGATAATACAAAGTCTTCATATGCCCACACCCAGTTTCCCTTATAACTAATTTCTTACATTAAGTGGTATGGTGCACTTGTTGAAATTAAATGAACCAATAATGATACATTATTATCTCATAGTTTATTCAGATTTCCTTAGCTTTTACCTAATGTCTTTTTTTGTTGTTGTTGTTCTAGGATCCCACACAGAAAACTACATTACTTTTGTCATGTCTATTATGCTACTCTTAAAAATTTCTTGTTTGATAACCTTGACAATTTTGAAAAATTTCTTGTTTGATAACCTTGACAATTTTGAAAATTACCGGTCAGGTATTTTTGCAGGATGTCCCTCTGTTGCAAATTATCTAATGTTTTCCTCAGGATTAGAGTGGGGTTGTAGGGAGAAGACCACAGAGGTAAATTGACATTTTCATTGCATCATATCAAGGGTACATATATACCTTACATATATAAGGTACATATATGTCATATATTATATGACATATATATTATATATAATATTATACATATATATACACGTATATAATAACCATTACATTGGTGATATTGACCATGATCTCTTGCTAATGTGATTGTCAGGTTACTCCATTGTAAAATCATTTTATCCCCCTTCCTGTATGCTTTGGAAAGAAGTCACCATACACAACCCATACTTAAGACAGCAGGGAATTAGACTCTTTCTCCTTGAAGGTAGGGAGTACCTATATAAATTATTTCAAATTCTTCTGCACAGATTTGTCTATTCTTTCAATTTATTTGTATACTCAATCATTAATTTAAACCAGTATGGACTCATGAATGTTTACTTTACACCTGAGTTATAATCTAACTCAACACAATTTGTTGCTCAAATTTGTTTCATTTTGGCTCATTTCAGTTGGTTCCTCTATACCTTTGATGTATGCCCATAAATGCTTTGAACATGAGATGTCTTTCCATTTCATTAGATCTTTAGTTTCTTTCAATGATGTTCCATACATTTCAGTGTACCAGTCTTGCATTTCCTAAGATTTATTCTTATTTTATTCTTTTTGTTGTTATTATGAATGTAATTGTCTCCTGAACTTCACTTTCAGATTGTTCATCACTTGTGTTTGGAAATGCAGTCAGTTTTTATACATTGATTTGGCATCCTGCAACTGCAACCATCCTGAATTCATTTGTTCTAGTAGTTACTGGATTCCTTAGGATTTTCTATATATAAGATTATGTCATCAATGAAAAGTGATAGTTTGACCTCTTCCTTTACAATCTGGATGCCTTTTATTTCTTTTTCTTGCCTAACCGCCCTTGCTAACATCCCCAATACCATGGTGATGCAAAACGGTGAGAACAAGCACTCTTTCTTGTTCCTGATCTTAGAGGGAAAATGTTCAGTCATTCACCATCAAGTATGATGTTAGCTATAGGTTTCTCTTAGATGACTTTATCAGATTCAGAAATTCCCTTTTATTTCACATTTGTTGAGTGTTTTATATCATGAATGATATAATATTCTCTTTAATTCTGTCCACTTTTTCTTCATGTGTTTTTGAAGTCTTGTGGTAGGAATATATACATACTTATAACTGCAGTGTACTCATGATAAATGAATGCTTTAGTCATTAAGAAAGGTCTCCTTTTAGGACACCTGCGTGGCTCAGCAGTTGAGCGTCTGCCTTTGACTCTGGGCTGCATCAGGATCAAGTCCCACATCAGGCTCCCCGTAAGGAGCCTGCCTCTCCCTCTGCCTTTGTCTCTGCGTCTCTCTGTGTCTCTCATGAATAAATAAATAAAATAATTTTTTTAAAAGAAGGGTCTCCTTTTATCTCTGATAATATTCTTGGCTGTAAATGAATTTATCTAGCATAAGTACAGATATTTCAGCCCCCTTGTGCTTACTATTTCAATGGTGTATCTTTTTCCACTCATTTGCTTTCAACCTATCTACCTCTTTATATTCAAATCACATCATGGATTTTCCTTTTTTTTACTAGTCTGACATTCTCTGCCCTCTAATTGGAGTATTTAGTCCACTAGTGTTTTTTTAAATTTTTTAATCTAAATTCAATTTGCCAACATATAGTATAACATCCAGTGCTCATCCCATCAAGTGCCCTTCTTAGCACCTGACACCCAGTTACTCCATCCCCCTACCCAACTCCCCTTCCACAACCCTTTGTTTCCCAGAGTTAGGAGTATCTCATGGTTTTTCACTCTCTCTAATTTTTCCTCACTCAGTTTCTCTCCTTTCCCTTAAAATGCCTTTCACTATTTCTTATATTCCATGTATGAGTGAAACCATATGATGATTGTCCTTCTCTGATTGACTTTTTACTCAGCATGATACCCTCCAGGTCCATCCATGTCAAAGCAAATGGTGGGTATTCACCCTTTCTGATGGCCGAGTAATATTCCACTGTATATATACACCACATCTTCTTTATCCATTCATCAGTCGAACGACATCATGGCTCCTTCCTTAGTTTGGCTATTGTGGACTTTGCTGCTATAAACATTGGGGTGCAGGTGTCCCGGCATTTCACTACATCAGTATCTTTGGGGTAAATCCCCAGTAGTGCAATTGCTGGGTTGTAGGGTAGCTCTATTTGTAACTCTTTGAGGAATCTCCACAGTTTTCCAGAGTGGCTGCACCAGTTCACATTCCCACCAACAGTGCAGGAGGGTTCCCCTTTCTCTGCATCCTCTCCAACGTTTGTTGTTTCCTGTCTTGTTAATTTTCACCATTCTCACTGGTGTGAGGTGGAATCTCATTGTGGTTTTGATTTGTATTTCTCTGATGGCAAGTGATGCGGAGCATATTATCCTGTGCTTGTTGGCCATGTGTCTGCTTTGGAAAAATGTCTCTTCATGTCTTCTGCCTATTTCATAACTGGATTGTTTGTTTCTTGGGTGTTGAGTTTGATAAGTTCTTTATAGATCTTGGATACTAGCCCTTTCTCTGATATGTCATTTGCAAATATCTTCTCCCATTCAGTAGGTTGCCTTTTAGTTTTGTTGATTGTTTCCATCACTGTGCAGAAGCTTTTTATCTTGATGAAGTCTCAGTGCATTTTTGCTTTTGTTTCCCTTCCCTTCATAGATGTGTCTAGCAAGAAGCCGCTGTGGCCAAGTTCGAAAGATTGTTGCCTGTGTTCTCCTCTAGGATTTTGATGGATTCTTGTTTCACATTTAGATCTTTCATCCATTTTGAGTTTATCTTTGTGTATGGTGTAAGAGAATGGTCCAGTTTCATTCTTCTGCACGTGGCTGTCCAATTTTCCCAGCACCATTTATTGAAGAGACTGTCTTTTTTCCAGTGGATAGTCTTTCCTGCTTAGTTGACCATAGAGTTGAGGGCCCATTTCTGAGTTCACTATTCTGTTCCACTGATCTATGTGTCTGTTTTTGTGCCAGTGCACACTGTCTTGATGATCACAGCTTTGTAGTACAGCTTGAAATCCGGCATTGTGATGCCCCCGGCTCTGGTTCTCTTTTTCAATATTCCCCTGGCTATTCAGAGTGTTTTCTGATTCCACACAAATCTTAAGATTATTTGTTCCAACTCTCTGAAGAAAGTCCATGGTATTTTGATAGGGATTGCATTAAACGTGTAAATTGCCCTGGGTAACATTGATATTTTTACAATATTAATTCTGCCAATCCATGAGCATGGAATATTTTTCCATCTCTTTGTGTCTTCCTCAATTTCTTTCAGAAGTGTTCTGTAGTTTTTAGGGTATAGATCCTTTACTTCTTTGGTTAGGTTTATTCCTAGGTATCTTATGCTTTTGGGTGAAATTGTAAGTGGGATTGACTTCTTAATTTCTCTTTCTTCAGTCTCATTGTTAGTGTATAGAAATGCTACTTCTTTCTGGGCATTGGTTTTGTATCCTGCCACATTGCCAAATTGCTGTATGAGTTCTAGCAATCTTGGGGGGGGGGAGTCTTTTGGGTTTTCTATGTATAGTATCATGTCATCTGTAAAGAGGGAGAGTTTGACTTCTTCTTTGCCAATTTGAATGCCTTTAATGTCTTTTTGTTGTCTGATTGCTGAGGCTAGGACTTCTAGTACTATGTTGAATAGCAGTAGTGAGAGTGGACATCCCTGTCATGTTCCTGATCTTAGGGGAAAGGCTCTCAGTGTTTCCTCACTGAGAATGATATTCAGGGATGCCTGGGTGGCTCAGTGGTTGAGCATCTGCCTTTGGCTCAGGGCATGACCCCAGGGTCTTGGGATGGAGTCCCATATTGGACTCCCTGCAAGGAGCCTGCTTCTCCCTCTGCCTATGTCTCTACCTTCTCTGTGTCTCTTATGAATAAATAAAATTTTTTTAAAAATTATATTCACTGTGAGCTTTTCATAAGTGGCTTTTATGATATTGAGGAATGTTCCCTCTATCCCTACACTCTGAAGAGTTTTAATTAGGAATGGATGTTGTATTTTGTCAAATGCTTTCTCTACATCTATTGAGAGGATCATATGTTCTTTTTTTTTCTCTTATTGATGTGATCTATCACATTGATCTTTTTAAATTTTATTTATTTATTCATGAGAGACACACCAGAGAGAGGCAGAGACATAGGCAGAGGGAGAAGCAGGATCTATACAAGGAGTCTGATGTGGGACTCGATCTCAGGACTCCAGTGTCACGCCCTGAGCCAAAAGGAAGTACTTAACTGCTGAGCCACCCAGGAGTCCCTATCATGTTCTTTTACAAGTATTGAACCACCCTTGCATCCCGGGGATAAATCCCACTAGGTCATGGTGAGTAATCCTCTTAATTTACTGTTGCGATCCTATTGGCTAGTATCTTGGTGAGAATTTTTGCATCCATGTTCATCAGGGATATTGGTCTATAATTTTGGTGGGGTCTTTGTCTGATTTTGGGATCAGAGTAATGCTGGCCTCATAGAACAAGCTTGGAAGTATTCTGTCCCTTTCAATCCTTTGAAACAGCTTTAGTAGAATAAGTATTATTTCTTCTTGTTTGGTAGTATTCCCCTGGGAAGCCATATGGCCCCGGACTTTTGTGTCCTGGGAGGTTTTTGATAACTACTTGAATTATTCTTTCAAAGAACCAGCTCTGGTTTTGTTGATCTGTTCTACAGTTCTTCTGGTCTCTATTTCATTGAGTTCTGTTCTAATCGTTAATACCTCTCTTCTTGTGCTTGGTTTAGGCTTTATTTGTTGTTCTTTCTCCAGTTCCTTTAGGTGTAAGGTTATCTTGTATATTTGAGGTTTTTCCAATTTTTTGAGGGAGGCTTGTATTATGATGTATTTCTCTCTTAGGACCACTTTTGCTGTATCCCAAAGATTTTGAACAGTTGTCTATTCATTTGCATTAGTTTCTTTCAAAAAGATTCCATGAATCCTTTCAATTCTTCTCTAATTTCCTGGTTGACACATTCATCTTTTAGCAGGATGCTCTTTAACCTCCATGTGTTTGAGTTTCTTCCAAATTTCTTCTTGTGATTGAGTTCTAGTTTCAAAGCACTGTGGTCTGAAAATATGCAAGGGATAATCCCAATCTTTTGGTATCGTTTGAAACCTGATTTTTGATCCAGTATGTGTTCTATTCTGGAGAAAGTTCCATATGCACGTGAGAAGAATGTGTATTCAGTTACATTAGGATGGAATTTCTACATATATATGTAAAATCCATTTGGTCCTATGTGTTATTCAAGACCTTTGTTTCTTTGGGGATGTTGTGCTTATAAGATCTGTCATTTGTAGAAGGTGCTGTGTTGAAGTCTCCTACTATCAGTATATTATTATCTAATTATGTCTTAACTTTAGTTATTAATTAACTGATATACTTGCCTGCTCCCACATTAGGGGCATAAATATTCATGATTGTTAGGTCTTCTTGTTGGATAGACCCTTTAAGTATGATATAGTGTCCCTCTTCATCTCTTACTGCAGTCTTTGGGATAAACTTTAATTTATCTGATGTGAGGATTGCTACCCCAGCTTTCTTTTGAGGACCATTTGAATGGTAAATAGTTCTCCACCCCTTCACTTTCAGGCTGGAGGTGTTCTTAGGTCTCAAATGAGTCTCTTGTAGACAGCAAATGGATGGGTCTTGCTTTTTTATCCAGTCTGAAACCCTGCATCTTTTGATGGGATCATTTGGCCCATTCACGTTCAGAGTAACTATTGAAAGATATGAATTTAGTGTCATTGTAATACCTATTCAGTCCCAGTTTTTCTGGATTGTTTCTTTGGGCTTCCTCTTTCTTTTACAGGGTCCCCCTTAAGATTTCTTGCAGAGCCGGTTTGGTGGCCACATATTCTTTCAGTTTCTGCCTATCCTGGAAGCT
Organism: Canis lupus familiaris; assembly: GCF_011100685.1. Classification (NCBI taxonomy): domain Eukaryota; kingdom Metazoa; phylum Chordata; class Mammalia; order Carnivora; family Canidae; genus Canis; species Canis lupus. The sequence continues at coordinate 50,681,491 of NC_049227.1, read as the reverse complement.
CTTTACCTCTCCTATCATCAATGACAGCCTCACTGGATAAAGTATTCTTGGCTGCATATTTTTCTTGTTTAATACCCTGTATATATCAAGCCAGCCCTTCCTTACCTGCCACGTCTCTGTGGTGAGGTCTGCTATTAATCTGATATTTCTCCCCCTATAAGTTAAGAATCTCTTGTCTCGAGCTGCTTTTAGGATTTTCTCTTTATCTTTGAAATGTACAAGTTTCTCTATTAAATGCCGAGGTGTTGAATGGTTTTTGTTGATGGAAGTGAGGGGTTCCTCTCTATCTCCTGGATCTGAATGCCTGCTTCCTTCCCCAGATTAGGGAAGTTCTCAGCTATGATTTGTTCAAATATGCTTAGTGGTCCTCTCTCTCTCTCTCTCTCTCAGCCTCTTCTGGAACCCCAATAAGATGAATATTCTTCCTTCTCGAGCTATCGTTTATTTCCCAAAGCCTTTCCTCATGGGTTCTTAGTTGTTTTTCTCTTTTTTACTCTGCTCTCTTCCTTTCCATCAACTTCTTTTCTATGTCACTCACTCTCTTCCACCTCATTAACTCTAGCAGTTAGAGCATCCAGTTTAGACTGCTCTCAGTTAAAGTATTTTTAATTTCAGCCTGACCAGATCTCAGTTCTGCAGTAAGAGAATCTCTAGAGTCTTTTATGCTTTTTTTTAGAGCCACCAGTAATTTCATAATTGTACTTTTGAAATGTATCTCTGCCATGGTATTTAAATCCACATCCAGCAAGTCTGTGGCAGAGAGTATTACTTCCAGTTCTTTCTTTTGTGGTAAGTTCTTCCTTCTAGTCATTTTGTCCAGGGCAGAGTGGCTGTATGAGTGAGCAGAGTCAAAAATATCAACCACGACCTAAGAAAAATACACCCTACATGATTCCAAAGAGGTCAGAGACCAGAAAATAAAAGAAAAACAAGAACAGAACAAAATAAAACAAAAGCACCACTAAAGTGAAAAACAAATTTTAAAAAATAGAATAAAAAAAAGAAAAAAGAAAAGAAAAAGGGGGGTGGTGAGGAAGTGGCAGTGGAGAGCGAATCTAATATAGTCTTACCGAGGGGACCTAGAGGGTGATCCTCTTGGTTCTGAGTGTATTTTTTCTGTATGTTAGAAGATCCTCAATTCCAAATTTATATAAGCCAGCAAAATTTATATAGAGACCCAACATTGACCACAAAAACAAACAAGATAAAAGGGGGGGGGGGCAGAATGGGAAGAAAGAATATAGTCTCACAGAATGAACCAGCACAGTGTTCCACTTGGTTCTCGGTGTGTTTTGGTCCATGTGTTAGAAGGTATTAACTTCCACCATTATAAAACAAAATATGACAGAAAAAACAAAAAACAAAAACCCATAACTCATGTATCTACCAAAAAATTGAATATGTTGAAGGGAATCCAAAAATGAAGAATATAGCTAAGACATGTAATTGTAGAAATATGAAAGTCAAAAAGGAAAAAGCTTAAAAACAAAGAGTTGGTAAAATATTGTAGTTAAGGTAAGAAAAGAGGAAAAACTACTGGAAATTTTTAACCTGAAGGATAAATGAATCATAAGGGAAAAAAACCTCTAGTTCTATATACTATTTTCCCTCAGTCCTGGAACTTTCCAGGGCTGCTTGGTGAGTAAACTTGCTCTTCCCCTGTTCTTCCAGCAGTTCTGGGGGAGGGGCGTGCACGCGGAGTCTCAGATGTCCGTGCCTGGGCGAGGATGCCCTGCCCCGCCCCTTGCCGGTGGCCCCACTCAATGTGAAGCTGTTTATCCTGTGAGGCCTTTGTTCCCTAGAGGCTGTGCCTCTCCCGGTGAAAGGCGAAAAGAAGAAAATAAAAAATGGCGGGGCCCAGATTTCCAGCCCTGGAGCCAAGAGCTCCCCAGGAGCACCGAACCATAGTCTCCCCGTGCACACCGGCCTAGATGCTCCTGGGGGCAGGCGCAGGGGCACTGATCCGCACAAATTGAAGAGCACCCAGCGGCAGGAGACTTCTCCACTGCCTGTGCCTCCCGGGTCCACCTCTCCCGGAGGGAACTGAGGACAGCCACCTCCGGCGTTGCCAGGCTCTAGGGTAAGGGAGCTCCGGTGCCGGCCGCGTAACCAGCAGCTTCTCCCAAAAGCCCGGAGGGTTGCAGCGTTCAGGCCCTTTACCGAGATCCGACCGGGTCTGCGGTGAGCTTCCCCCGGGGCGCCCCTATTCTTACTGTGTCTCTGGGAATATTGAGGCTTCGCTGCCCCTCGTGCACTTCTGCCCCTACTTCCCCGCTAAGCACTTTTCAGTCAGGGGAGACTCTTCCAGGCGCAGATTTTTAAAGTTCCCGCTTGTCCGGGGCCGGGCTGTGGTGCCCAGGCTAGCCGGGCTCCTTCCCCCACCCGTTCCCTTCTCCACCTTCCTACCTTGTCAGAAGCGGTCCTTTTCTCTCTGCAGCGTTCCAGCTGTTCTCTCTTTACCTCTCAAGTGGAATCTGTAGGCGTTCAGGACGTTTTGGATGTTATCCAGGTAAGTTGGTGGGACCAGATGAATTGAGGCCCCCTACTCCTCCGCCACCTTGCCTCCTCCCTCCCAGTTTACTAATGTTTAATGGAGTTATTAATATGATTTGTGTTTTGGCCTACCATTTTATTATTTGTTCTCTACCCCTGTTTTTCCTCCTTTATGTTTCCTTCCTTGTCTTCTAAAGTTTTTTTTTTAAGATTTTATTTATTTATTCATGACAGACACAGAGAGAGAGAGAGAGATAGGCAGAGACACAGGCAGACAGAGAAGCCTGCTCCATGCAGGGAGCCCAACGTGGGACTCGATCCCGGGACTCCAGGATCACACCCCCTGCGGAAGGCGCTGGGCCACCGGGGCTGCCCTTCTAAAGTTTTTAAATAATTTTAGAATTCCATATTAATTCTTCTATGGGCTTTTTATATGTGTCTTATTTTCTTCCCTAGGAATTACAATATACATTCTTAGCTTTTTACATTAGAACTTAGAACTTACTGAGAACTAAAATTGTGTAACTTTAAATAAAATGCAGACATCTTGCAACTATGTAGGTTCATCATCCCTTCCCATCCTTTATAATAACTTGTTATATGTAGTACATTCACATATGTTATAATCCCCATGAAACAATACAGGGTTTTTTTGTTTGCCTGCTTTTAAAAAGACATTTATTATAAAGAATGTAAATGGGAAAATACAAAAAGGTCTTTATATTTACCAATTATTTACCATCTTGAGTGCTCTTCATTCCATTCTGAGGATCCATGCTTCTATTTAACATTACTTCTCTTTAGCCTGCAGACCTTCCTTTTGCATTTCTTATAGTTCAAGTATGCTAGCAACTAATTCTCCTAGATGTCTTTCACCCAAAAAAATGTCATTTTGCCCTCATTCTTAAAGGATTTTTTTCAGGTAAAATTCTTGATGGCTTTTTCTTTCAGCACTTCAAAGATATTATTCCACTCTCTCTGGCCTCTATATATTCTTATGAGAAGTCAGATGTTAACCAAATCATTGTTTCCCAGTATATAACCCTTCCTTCTTCTCTTTCTCATTTCAAGATTTACTCTAGTTTGTTTGCTTGGTTTTTGTTCGTTTTTTTGTTTTGTCTTGTTTTTTTGCTTTTAAAAGTTTGACTATGATTTTTAAAAGATTTAAGATTAAAGATTAAAAATGCCTTTTTTTTTTTTTTTTTTTTTTTTTTGCTTGTTTTCCTACATCATGAGTCAGCAAAGTTAAGCCTTTTAGCAAATTTGGGGATTTTCCAGTCATTATCTCCTCAGAGTCTCCTCTCCTTCTTTGATAATACCTAAAGATGCTATCATTTAACAGGTCCCTGAGACTCTGCTCAATTCTTTTCCAGTTTTTTTTCTTCTCTTAAAACATTAGACAATCTCCACTGATCTATCTTCAAGTTCATGGTTTCTTTTCTCTGTCATCTCCATTCTAATATTAATTCCCTCCAGTGAATATTTTCAAATAGTTTTATTTTTCCAGTTCTCCAATATCTGTATGATCCTTTTGTATTGTTTCTATTTCTGTGCATCTTTTCTATTTCTAGCAAACATTTCCTTTTATATCTTTGAGAATAGTTATAATAGATGTATAAAATCCTTATCTCTTGAATATAATCATCTAAGAAATCTTAAAGTATGGTCTACACTGATGATTCTTTCCTTAAAGCATGGGTTGAAAAATGATAGCCCACAGGCCAAATCCATCCCACATCCTGTTTTTGTATGTTTTGTTTTTTTTTTGGTATGGCCCATGAGCTAAAAATGGTTTCTCATATTTTTTGAAGGATCAGTAAAAAAACAAAATTTTATAATCCCACATATGTATATTCTACAGAGACTATATGTTGTCCATAAAACCTAAAATATGGGCAGCCCCAGTGGCTCAGTGGTTTAGCGCCACCTTCAGCCCAGGGTGTGATCCTGGAGATCTGGGATCGAGTCCCACATCGGGCTCCCGGCATGGAGCCTGCTTCTCCCTCTGCCTGTGTCTCTGCCTCTCTCTCTCGTTCTCTCTCTCTCTCATGAATAAATAAATAAAATCTTTAAAAAATAAAAAAAAACTAAAATATTTCATATCAAGCCTTTTATTTCTTTTAAAGATTTTATTTGACAATAAGAGAGAGAGAGAGAGCAAGTAGAGCAGCAGAGTGAGAGGGAGAAGCAGGCTCCCAGCTGAGCAGCCAGCCCTATGTGGGGCTCCATCTCAGGACCCTGAGATCATGACCTGAGCCGAAGGCAGATGCTTAAGATTGAGCTACCACGACCCCCCATCAAGCCCTTTAAAGAAAAAGTTAGGGATCCCTGGGTGGCACACCAGTTTGGCGCCTGCCTTTGGCCCAGGGCGCGATCCTGGAGACCCAGGATCGAATCCCATGTCGGGCTCCCGGTGCATGGAGCCTGCTTCTCCCTCTGCCTGTGTCTCTGCCTCTCTCTCTCTCTGTGTGTGACTATTATCATAAAATAAAATAAAATAAAATAAAATAAGAAAAAGTTAGCCAACCCCTACTTTGGAGAATGGGTCAGAATTTCCTGGTTCTTCTGTCAGGTAATTTTGAATTATCATCTGTACATCCTAAAATATTAGGTTGTAGACATACTAGATTCTCAGGGCACCTGGGTGGCTCAGTTAAGTGTCTCTTGGTTTCAGCTCAGCTTGTGATCTCATGGGTCATATGATCGAACCCCACGTGGGATCCACACTCAACAAGGAGTGTGCTTCTCTCCTTCTCCTTTTCCTCTGCTCCTCCTCCTGCTCACACAGGTGTTTTATCTCTGTCTCTCAAATAAATAAATCTTTAGAAAGAAATACTAGTGTTGCTATGAACACCAAGTTTTGTTGTTGTTGTTTTATTGTAGTAAAATATACATAACACATTTACCATTTTAGCCAATTTTTAAGTGCACAATTCATTGCATCAAATACACTCAGTATTATGCAAGCATAACCACTACCAAACTCCAGAACTATTTCATCATCCCAAATAGAAATCCTGCTAAACACTCCCTCCTCTCCTTCAGCCCCCAGTAATCATCATTCTACTTTCTTCTCCATTAATTTGGCAAGTCTATGTACTTCAAATAAATAAAATCACACCATAGTTGTCCATTTATGCCTGGCCATTTCCTGAGCATGTTTCCAAGATGAAAATCAAAACTATTTATGAAACAAAAATGCACATTTTATAAGTAAAAACAACTCAAGTTTAACACTGTAATCAAACAGCACCAACATCATCAATAACACATACAAAGCACCTTTTGCTGGAATCACTTCATTCATTCCTCACAACTGCCCTGTGAGGTAGGCTTTACAGATGAAAGAACCAGGTTCAGAGAAGACATAAGTCACTTGCTCAAGGACAGGCAGCTTGTAATATAAACATGCATACACAGGTCTTTCAACTCCATCCCCAAACTCCTGGTCCTTTTTATTTTTATTTTTTAATATTTCATTTATTTGAGAGAGAGAGCATGTGCACAGGAGCAGGTGCTTAAGCAACTGAGTCACCCAGGTGCCCCACTCCCAATCCTTTTTCATTGACAAGATCAGCGGCCTCCTAGCCCACTACCACTCCACTTATAAGGATGGTCAGGAGAGACCCGTGTGATAGGGAGAGCCAGAGAAGGCTCCAAAGACAAGAAGATCTTGAGACAGAACTTGATACGCTAGGGGCACCTGGGTGGCTCAGTGTGTGAGCATCCACCTTTGGCTCAGGTTGTGATCCTGGGATCTTGGGACCAAGCCCCACATCGGGCTCCCTCTGGGGAGCCTGCTTCTCCCTCTGCCTATGTCTCTACCTCTCTCTCTCTGTGTGTCTCTCATGAATAATACATAAAATCTTAAAAAAAAAAAAAATAAGAAGAAGAAGAAGAACCTGATAAAACTAGCTTTTGCTAGAAAGAAACACAACAGGCATTCCAGGCATCATCATGACTACCAGGGGCCTGGGTACAGATGAGCCTGGGTACTGGGCAAGGAGGAAAGAAGAGGGTATGGATAGGAACAGTGTGTATCCTAATCAAATTTGAGAAGAGATTAGAAGAATCTTACCTTTCATTCCCATCTATAATGGATTATCTTAAACAAGGATCTTTATTCATTTTTTTCTGCTTTACCAGAGTATAGAGTTAAATAAAATTTCAGCTAAAAGCTACATGTGCCCCTAGAACTTCCTAGTTGGCATCAACTACTAGTCAGCACCGTCTTTTTCCACTGCATCCCAGACTGAGGCAGGATGTGGAAGGGATGAATATCACTTCACACACATTACAGCTAAAATCCTGACTGAGACCAAGTAAGCACTAAGTGAATCTGATTCATTTATTCGATAACTTATGCCATAGGGTACCTATGCCCTTAAGATTAATTTCCACAGAGCAGAAAATAATGAAAGCAAAAAATAGCTTCAGTTGTGACTGTTACCTCAACCATAATTTTTGAGAATTTGTTTCATCTTTTCCAAAAAAACATACTTATTTTTATTTTATAGAGGAAACCATCCTTAGGAAGAAAACTTATGATTTTGATCACTGTTTGGGGACAACACAGCTGAAGATCTAAAGACATTTAGTTTAACAATCACTCCTATTAAAGGAAGTTTTAAAAAAAAATGTTTATTACAAAAATAAGAAGAAATAATGACAGGCACGAAGAATAGATTTTTCAATCTGTGGATATCAACCATTCATAAGCAGAAAAATCATAATTTGGTATTAGTAAAACAGTGTCTCTATCAGGATTAAATAAGAAAGACTTTTGGACACCTCTTTATATCAACTGATGATACAGCAAAATAGTGCCAACAGATGAATCAGTGAAAAAGAAAAAGTTAAACTATCTTAGCCTCAGTGCTGGAAATCCAGTAACTTCTCATATCTGAACACCAAACACACCAAGGTTCATTTTCCCCCTAAAAGAAGTTCTCTTTGTCATAAACAGAATATAATTCATTAAAAAGAAATTTCTTAACCTTTAAGCCCCTTGTAATTGAAAACTGGAGGAAAGCATTTTAGTACACACTTAATTTTCTACACCAAAAAAAAGTCTTTTTAATAAAACTATTTTAAAAGGAAAGTTTAGACTGACACTCAGAATCTAAACACGAAGATTCACATTTCAACCCTAAGCTATTTATGATAAACACCTATTTAAGGAACAAAAATAAAACTTCCATGTCATTTTATGAAAGATGTAGGATACACAGCTAAGGCTATTATTTATGCCAAATACAAATCAGGTCCTTGGACCAAGCAGGAATTATAACATATTCAGACAGAACCACCCAAAAATAAAATATGCCTTCCTAAATATTTTTCTTTTTAGGAATGTCCAGTTTTGCTTGCTTCCTCTACTTAAGATGGTCCTACTCATTTGTTCCCAGGTAAGCTGACTATAAAGGGAGCCATCAAGCAATTGTTAAGGAACAATCATGGTCAGAAAACAAACGGAAATATAACCTGAAAAATAATAATAGTCCCTAATTTCAATTTATAACTCACAACCCCAACCCCTTCCCCCTCCTAAAAAAAATGCAGAAATTTTTCAAATCAAGATTAAGAGTTGGTGAAATTAAGGGAAAGGCCCCTCCATGGTATTATGTAAGCGCTAAAAATGAGGGACAGGAACAAATCTGTACTTGGTATTATGGCGCCACCCACTGGCTAAAAGGCCTCACCGCAGATATGAAACCCAGACATTACAAAAAAAGAGATTCTTGGAGGAGGAAGTTGAAAACAGTACTAATATTCTAATTCATTACAGCATCAGGAACTTCTACCAAAAAAGAACCATCCATATTACTTATTACCACAAAGAAATAAAGTAACTGTCAAATATATTCGCAAGAGTAAATTTTATTACTTTCGAAATGCAAGGCTACAATCTCCAAAAGCAAGGACTTAAATGTTAGAGTCAAAACAATTAGCATATAAAATGTCATTTCAGCCCTGTCACTGAACATATAAACACAGTGTTAAGCAGAAGATGCACACTTGCATTTCATGAGTAAGAAAGAAATTGTAATATTCATAATACATTTCAATGTTAATACAATGGAGTAAGTCCCACTTCCACCTTTACCAGAGAAGTAACAAGACATAAAAAAAAAAAAAAAAAAAAAAAAGTCCCAAAAACTGAACTGAAAAACATAGTTTCTCAAGTCCTAAAAGAGACCATTCAGGTAAACCAGTATAAATGCTTTCTTTAAAACAGCACCTTTATAGTCTAAAATATATTTGATACATTAATACAATCTCCATTTCATCCAAATGACATCATTTCTGTCTTTCCAAATCATTCTTTTCTCAAATGCTAGCATTCTATATATCTCATCATAGAAAATATTTGAGAGTCATTTCTCTTGTACAGCCTTCCCTGGTAACACTCAGAATCACACATGAAGTCTTGACATCCTTTCTATAGTCCATAGGACCCTCTGAACGTTGATCTCTAAGACCACACCTCAGAATTCCTCTACAGATAAGACCTGGTCTTCCAATTCAGAATTCATGAATATGCTTCAGGCAGTCAGTATAGGCTTCAAGTATCTTTGGCTTAATGATAATTATCATGTGGTCTGCATAGCCAAGGTCTTTGCTTGCTCAGAGCCGGTTGATTGCAGATAAGAATATGATGAGAAAAGTCACATTCCCGCAGATATAAACTGCAAACACCACCTTTTTAAAAGCATGACCCTGGAAGGAAAATTGAGATGTGAAAGAACGAAACTACTATCATTGAAGTTTATGTCACTAAATAAGAAAAGGAGGACTTACTTCTGCTTCAGCTACAGTGCATGACTGAAGGATCTGAATTCTAGCATCATCCAATATTTCAACTGTCAAGAACAACAACATAAGTTTATAAGGCCCACGAATATGCCAGTAAACTAACTCTAAAAAAAAAAAAAAAAAAAAGCCCTGATGTGTAGCCTTTGTTCATCTCCAGCTGTATATTCTTTTTCAAGCTACCAAATGTTGCAAACTTCCTAAACACGTAAGGCTCTCACAAACTGGGACAAGTTGGCTATAGATTTAAAATTTGTCAAGTGACTGAAAATATGCCTCTTCTCCTGGTCAATAAACACCACTAGAAAGTTTGGGTAAAATAAGTTCTTCCTATCTAGCTTGCCTGGTTAGCTAACTATGTATTATGTAGATAGCAACCTAAGTGCTAGTACACGGTAAGAAGTTCATCAAATAGGCAAAATCTGTCTGCAGTTTTGCCCTGTGTTGACTTTGGGCATCTCTTCTTCCTCCACTTCTGGATTCTCTCGGCTCCGTGCATTCAGGTTTCTCAGTGTGTACTGGCTCGAAGTCAGACCAGCATGCAAAATATAAAGTATTTATTAAAAAAAGACTTCTTGGACACCTGGGTGGCTCAGCGGTTGGGTGCCTGCCTTCGGCTCAAGTCATGATCCCGGGATCCGGGATCGAGTCCCACATCAGACTCCCTGCGAGAAGCCTACTTCTCCCTCTGCCTAGGTCTCTGCCTCTCTCTCTCAGTCTGCGTCTCTCATGAATAAATAAATAAATCTTAAAAAAAATGACTTCTTCCCTAAAACCTAAAATAGTCCCTTTTTTTAATTCACAAATTCTAATACTAATGAGTATAAAAAACAAGGGGCAAAATATTTCCATTAATGCTAACACTAACCAATCATCACAGACATTGATACTGAGCTACCAGGTAAGAGTCAACCACCAGGGGCAGCCCGGGTGGCTCAGCAGTTTAGCGCCGCCTTCAGCCCAAGGTGTGACCCTGGGGAACTGGGATGGAGTCCCATATTGGGCTCCCTGCATGGAGCCTGCTTCTCCCTCTGCCTGTGTCTTTGCCTCTGTGTGAGTGTGTGTTTCTCATGAATAAATAAATAAAATCTTAAAAAAAAAAAAAAGAGTCAACCATCAGTTTGTAGAAACTAATTACATTCCTGGGGTTTGTATATCTGTGCCCATACTCCAAAAGTGATTCTACGTAACATGGCTTTTTGAGTAGGTTACCTTTTCGAGAAAGTCGGTAAGCATATATCTCCAAAAGAATCTCCGTCCCAACATGCCAGGCTACAAATCCAATCATTACATAGGTTTTCCATGGGCCAGGAAGATCCAGTCCTGGTAAATCCATTCCCAGGAACATTGCTGCCACTACATTTATAAGAAAAATATATATTTAAATGTAGTCACCCCCAAGGGAGGTAATTATGTATGTACATGTGTGTGTATTATATCAAATAAAACATAGTAAAAGAGTTTATGAGATGAATTAGATTAATATTTAAGACTAAATAGTTAACTTAGTCTTTTTTTAATTATAAGACTAGAAACAGTAAATGGAAATTATAATTATGATCTACTAATTGTTTAATAAGAGACATTTAAAATATATTGATAACCATACTTGACTTTTGAAAATCACTTTCCCTTGAAGATACCATCCCCATGGAAATGACTTGCAGACACTGGGCTGGGATGCTCCCAGCCCATCTCACCCCAACTCACAAATGACCCTCAACTTGAGCATTTGGCCATTAGCACATCTTATTCAGTTGGCAAAGGCAAATGCTAAAAAAAAAGGAGTCTTAGAAGGAAAGTTTTAAAGCCATTTCAAAAACCTTAAACTTCAAACTGAAATAATGACTTAAATAATCACCTCTAGAAATTACTTTCTGGATCTCAATGTTTAAGGCTGATCTCTCCTCAACAACCAATTACTCCGATTACTAATACATCTAAAAATCATTTAAGCCAAATTACCACCTGCAATATAAACAACCAGCAATTATATATGAATAAGTGGCATCACAATTACTTACCTGCTATTATTCTAGCAGCTGTGCCCATACTCCAATGAGTCCAGTTAAAAATGTGCCTCCTACCAAATAAAGAACCAGTCAAAAGTGATAGAACTACAATTAATTCCCAAGAGGATAAAAAGCGTGCAATTTCCCTTATTGCCTAGGAATTAGATATCTGAAATACATTTTAAAACCCTTTAAAGTAAATATAATTTACCATTGAATTTTATAAGATACAAAGTGTTTTCACTTAGAAAGGAATTAGTTTGCCAAATAATGATATCCACATTAAGACCACTTATATATATATAAAAGCTGTAAGTACCTTGGGTCATGTAAAGGTGGCCTGAAGGCTGCCAAAAGAGGCTGAAGAACTGCTAAAATCATCACTATACAACCAAGGTATGGGTGATAACCTGCATACTGAACAAAGATACATCATTTTAATGGCCTCAATCTCACCCACCAATTTAAATCCTCAAAAATAATACACACAGATGATGTATTCTTTGTGTTTTTCTGTGGCTTTAAACATTTACTAATAACAACAGGCACCATTCACTGATCACCCTCTGTATACCAGATACATACTCTATATACAGTATTACTAATGCTGTCTATAATGCTTGACAGTTAACAATATCCCACTTTTAAAACAGAGAACTGGGGCTTAGAGATATCAAGTAGTGTATCCAGTGCCACACACAGTGTGTAAATGATTGTGGTGAAATTCATAGAGAGTGCTGCCTCTCCCCCATCAGGATGTTAGATGATCACCAACACCAGTACAGCCCACCTAGGGCCCGTTATTATCCTCATGTCAAGAGCAATCACCCCAATGTACAGTAATTTTGTTTAGACCTCTGTGTTTCCTTGAGCTGAAGGTTCTATATGATTCCTTGTAACTCAAATGCTTAACAGAGCCTTAGTCACTCACTAAATGTTGATTAAATGAATAACCCATACAGCCATTCATTAAAATCTTATCTCCTCTGTTCAGAATGGAGGTCGAACCTGAGAAAAAAACATCAACAAGGTATCTCAACACTTTTAGCTCCACTCCTCTCTTAGAGATGCTGCATGACTACTCAAAACAGCAGATAGTTGGGTTAGGCCACTTAGCACAATTATTCCACTTAAAAACTTAAGAAAGGGACTAAGGAGATGTTCTAACCCTTGACATGCTTAGATGGAGGACTATTTCAGTCTGTTGTCACTGACTGTCATGCTTCGTTAGGCTCTAAAATCTGTGATCTAGAACAAGGGTATAGTGGTTTCTAAGCCATGATAGGAAGCTTTGGTAAAGAGGAACAATAATCTGACAAAAGAATATTACAAAAACACTTTCAAGCCATGGACTCAGTTATACACAGATAAATTATAACCAGGACCACAGAGAGGGAAAGTGCTTCTATCTCATAAAACCACAATAACAACAGCAATGAAATTCTTATATGTGCTTAGAATGCACAGGAAACTAGCCTAAGCGCTTTCAGCTAATTAACTCTCAACTCACAGAGAGCCTATGATGTAGCTACTATACTCTCCCCTTTATACAATCCTATTCATAAACTGCAAAGACTGCAAACTACAAAGCTTACAAAACAAGCATTACCCTTAGGGCACCTGGGTGGCTCAGTAGGTTGACCATCTGCCATTGGCTCAGGTCACGATCCTGGGGTCCCTGGATTGAGCCCTGAGTCCTACACTGGGCTCCCCATTCAATGAGTGGGGAGTCTGCTTCTGCCCCTGCCCCTGTTCACATTGTCTCTATCTCTCTCTCTCAAATAAATATATAAAATCTTTATTTTTTTTAAGATTTTATTTATTTATTCATGAGAAACACACACACACACAGAGAGAGAGAGAGAGGCAAAGACACAGGCAGAGGGAGAAGCAGGCTCCATGCAGGGAGCCTTATGCAGGACTCGATCCTAAGACTCCAGGATCACGCCCTGGACCAAAGGTAGGTGCTAAACCACTGAGCCACCCAGAGATCCCCTAAATAAAAGCTTTAAAAAAAGAAATTACCCTTGTCCCAAATATCTGGATAAAATATAGTTCTGATGGATAGTTCCTATCAGAAAATCTTCATCAAAAAAAAAAAAAAAGAAAGAAAACCATCATTTCCTTTATTAAAAAAAAAAAGGTTAACCAATCTAGAAACTACCTAAAAAGAGGCAAGAGGTTTCCTGGTGACTCAAGATTCATCAATCTTGCCTTTATATCAACAGCCTGAACTGAAATAATAAATTTTGATATCAAATTCTGACTGGCTATAAAACTGGAAAAATGCCATGGAAGCACAGGCTCTGACCCTAGGTACATTATTCTCAGTAAGTCTTATTCATTCATTCAATATTTACTGAGGACCTACTATGTACCAGAATCTGCTCTGGGTGCTTAAGATACACCAGTAAACATACCAGCAAATATCTTCACTCTGATGTTAGCTTAGAGGCAATTGTAATATTAGTCAGAGAAAACCACTTACAGTGTTCATGTTCCTTAGACATCACACTTTGAATTTTCACCACCCCATAGTGAGAAAACTCACCCAAGCTATGTGGAGTATCCATAACATTTAATGCAGCCTAAAAATATATTTCATTACCAAGTAATCTGCAATCACATCCTCGCTCTACCTCTGGCCCCCCAGCCATATGGAATAGTTGCCAGATGATTAAAAAAAGGAAGAAAGAGAGACACATGCAGAAATATCTTTTAACCTCTTCTCATTTGAGAAGGAAACAGCAATTTCCTCTGACATCAAAATCAATTTATATAAAAACATTCTGTTTAAGAGATACTTACCGAACTCCAGCCTCCTCTGTAAATAAAAGGCAGAACAAAAGCAATGCAGGTGAGGGCAGTCGTAGTGAGCATAAGCATCCGATGCACCTGTGAGGGTGAAATGACATGGTGAAAAGACAGTTAACAAGGTAAGAGAAAAAAAAAAAAAACAGGTAAGAGAAAGGAGTTGGTGAGACTGTGGCGAGAAGATCCTGGGGTGGGATTCACTGGAGGCACACATTTGATGGGCATCTAATCACCATTTGCAGTAAGTTAAAAAAAAAAAAGAAAAAAAAAAAAAACAACTTAATAAATGATTGAACTTTAATTATCTTTTTAAAGATTTTATTTACTTATTCATGAGAGATACAGAGAAAGACAAAGGCAGAGACACAGGCAGAGGGAGAAGCAGGCTCCTTGCAGGGAGCCTGATGTGGGACTCGATGTGAGACTCGATCCCAGGACTCCAGGATCACGCCCTGGGCCCAAGGTAGATACTAAACCACTGAGCCACCCAGAAATCCCAATGATTGAACTTTAAAGAAAACTCTAAGCTGCCATCCCCATCATTCAAAAGCATTTGCCAAGACTTCACCTGCACAGAGCAGCAGGTATGGCTATTTCACACACAGAGCACACCTACCTGCCAAAAGTCTTTCATTTCCTTCCTTTATGATGTTCCACGACCAAGCACAGTGCTGTACCAGATACAATGAGACAGCAAGGAAACAGAAAATACTGTTTCCTGAGGAGCTTAGGATACAAGTGAGTAGATGAGAGAAACATATGAAATGTCAACTCATTGTCTAAATCATGAGAGTGGAATGGCACTGTGATTTGGTTATGCCAGGATAAACAGTACAAAGAAAAACTATCTCAGGGAAGGAGGACATATAATCATTCTATATATTACACTACATATAGCAACATCAGAGTTTTAAAGGCAGTAGAGAATTTGGGGCGCCTCGGTGGTGCAGTCGGTTAAGCATCTGCCTTCAGCTCATGGTCCTGGAATCCAGCCCTGCATCAGGCTGGGCTCCCTGCTCAGCAAGGAGCCTGCTTCTCCCTCTCCTTCTCCCTCTCCCTCTGCCAGCTGCTCTGCCTGCTTGGACTCTCTCTCTCCCTCTCTCTCTCTGTCAAATAATTAATAAATAAATAAAATCTTTAATAAAGAAAGAAATGCAATAGAGAATTTGAATTGGTAAAATGTAGATGCAAAGAATTTTCCAATTGGGAATATCCACACAAGCAGATGAGAGAGAGATAGAGACAGAGAACAAGAGAAAGAAAAAGTGAGAGAAGAGAAAAAGAGAGAAACCAAAGGCAAAGACAGAGATGAGCAAGGCACATAGCAGTAGTGAGAACAAATAAAATACATTGACCCTGCGAGAACCAATATTGAAAACCAGGTCAGATGAAGTAAGTCTTAAAGGCTACAAACTTATATAAAGTCTCAAGAATACCCTTATAAAGTTAAAAGTGTTTCAGTAAATGGTATTTTTTCAAAAGCAGACATGTACATTCTATTTCAACACATACTCATTGATCTTCCACTATATGTGCAACTGTCTACACCCCATGACATGTAAAAGACAAGGTTTGTTTTGCTTTGTTTTGAGGGGTGCTGATTGACTCTTGTCTTCCTATCAAGAGACTGTCTCCTCATCCCATGCAAAGGGACAGCATGAAAAGAAACACTTCTAGCTCCTCTTCCCACCCACAGAGGAGATAGATGATCTTGATCATCTACCCAGAGATAGTCCAACATTCATTGGCATCAACCAGAGGACAGACCCTTGTTTGGAAATGCATGCATTAACCCTCATTATTTCTTTCTTCTGCTCTCCATCCTCCTTGACCTATCTGCACTCAGTGAGTGCAGTGAATGAATCCTCTTCCAGGCTCTACCCTTAGCCTGTGGACATGTAAGTCAGGATATTTTGGGTCCCAAAATCTATGTTACAAAGGGGTGCACATGGCTCTGAGACATTCTCCAATCCAGCCTGAGCCTCATAAAGCTGTCTCTATTTTGACCACCATCAAGTATCCTATGTCTCTTCTCAAACAGTTAGGAAACCAAAGGGTAAAATGAAGAAATTATAAGGATTCCACAACTACAACTATAACCACCAAAAAAAAAAAAAAAAAAAAAAGGAAGGAAGGAAGGAAAAGAAAGCCACATATTACCTATGTTTTCATCTTGCAGCACTCAAATAATATGGAAGTTGTATTAAACTTTTTCTACCACCTACCTGAAACCAAGCTGCTTGACCAAGGAAGGCCTTTGACCAAACAGATTTGAAGAACCGAGCAATGAGCACACCTATGCTCACGGTAGTCATCCAGGCCACAAACATTAAGGCACCTGCAGGTGAGAAAATAGAATGACTGACATCACAAACCAAGCTGTTTCATATATGGCCAAGCCAAATACTCAGAACATAGAAAACAAATAATGAAATACACTGAATGAATGTAAGCATAACCTAAAAGCACTCCATATATCATAGCTTATACCCACCACCAGTACTACTTCTAAAAGTTAACACTTCTGTCCCTCCTATCATGTGCCAGGAGCTGTCTCTAAGTGCTTGACATGTATTACTCTAATTGGTCTTTATAACAATCCCATTCAGGGGATCCCTGGGTGGCGCAGCGGTTTAGCGCCTGCCTTTGGCCCAGGGCGCGATCCTGGAGAGCTGGGATCGAATCCCACGTCGGGCTCCCGGTGCATGGAGCCTGCTTCTCCCTCTGCCTGTGTCTCTGCCTCTCTGTGTGTGTGTGTGACTATCATAAATAAATTTAAAAAAAAAAATCCCATTCAGTAGTTACAATTATTATTCTAGTTTTGCCTGATGGAGAAACTAAGGAAGAGAGAAGTTAAATAACTTGCCTATATCTACAAAGTTGGGTTTCAAACCCAGTCTGGCTTCAGCAATGGTGCTCTTAACCATGACACTAATACATCCCTTCTGCAGTTATGTGAGCATCTTTTCTCTTCCCATTCCAAAAACAATAAAAACAAATAGGCACATTTACATGCGAAATCCAATTACTGTCATGCTGGAGCTACTAGTAGAAGCAAATTACCAATAATAAAGTTATTTTCAAGCTTAACTATGATGACATTTATTGAAACACTACTGGAAGGAATAACTCTAGAGAATATAAAGGAAATATACCAAGTAAGGAAAGATCTCCCCCATACTAGTATACACTGAGCTATTCCCCTACTTTTATTTTTTTTTTAAGATTTTATTTATTTATTCACGAGAGACACACAGAGAGAGAAAGACAGAGACACAGGCAGAGGGAGAAGCAGGCTCCATGCAGGGAGCCCGATGCAGGACTCAACCCCCGGGACTCCAGGACATGGCCTGGGCCAAAGGCAGGTGCTAAACCGCTGAGCCACCCAGGGATCCATATTCTCCTACTGTTAAATCCCATCTTTTCAACAATAAACTGGGGTACTTTTCAAATGGAATCAACTTTCATCTGTAGAACCAGAGCATGTTAGAGCCTTGTTTTTAGGCTATGGCTCAATATGGTTAATTTCATCACTTTAATCATTTAATCATTTCATGATTTAACGTCATCATATATTTAGCACTGAGTAATTTGTATACCCTCAAATACTTATATCCATTCTTCAACGAAACTCTATCTTTGAAACCAAACTACCGTTAAACAATCAAAATCACAAAGCACTCTTCTATTACAAGCTTTTATTTTAATAAATGTCCTAATTAAGATCTCACAAAAATTAAATTGATTAACTCTGGGTTAATCACCTCTGGCTATAGTTAGAAATAACTGGGGCACTCTTTAAAAAAATAATTTTAAAAAAAAAAAAAAAAAAAAAAAAAAAAAAAAAAAAAAAATAATTTTAAAAAATTTTTTAAAAAATAGGGCAGCCCCAGTGGCGCAGCGGTTTAGTGCCGCCTGCAGCCCGGGGTATGATCCTGGAGACCCGGGATCGAGTCCCACATTGGGCTCCCGGTGCATGGAGTCTGCTTCTCCCTCTGCCTGTGTCTCTGTCTCTCTCTCTCCCTCTCTCTCTCCCTCGCTCTGTGTCTCTCATGAATAAATAAAAAATAAAATCTTAAAAAAAATAAAATAAATAAAAACTACAGATGTCTTAAAAACTCCATTAGTGATTTTAATGTATAGCCAGGGTTAAAACCACTGAATTATCCCTACTTTCCATCTTTAACACAAACTAGCAAACATTAAGATAGATACTGCTACCTGCAAATGTTAATATTTAAACATAGAAGATTTATGAACATTTGCTAAATTATGCCCACCACCATTCCTAATCCAACCAGCATTGAGTCATCAGGTAAATTTATTCCACTAAGTAATAATGAGATTACACATGTAACTTACCATGTGTCTTCAGAAGGAATAAAGAACGGGATCCTCCCACGTTCTTTGGATAGCCTGTCACATTATGTTTTTCATATGTAATCAAAGGTTGCCGCGAATGCTTATAAATTCGACCTGAAATTTTAAAAAATGAAAATGAAGAATTACTTCCTCAATAATTTTTAAGGTAATAAAAAATAAATATCATCAGAGATATCATTCATATGCAAAAGCCACATAAATGTATATTCAAGTATAAACAGTCTTCTTGAAAAAAGTTAAAGAAATAATTTAGCCAATCAAGAGATGAATCAAAATGAGGACAAAGAATGGACAAGTTACAGTGAAAGAGCTGAAGTATGCAAGAGACCAAACACTGAAGTCAAACTGATCACTGATAATATCAAAAATCACTGAAAATGTCAAATATAATTCTTCAAAGATACTACATACTTTTAAAAATCTGGAATCCTATTGTACCTGGACAAAATGGGTGGGTAGAAAACAACAAAAACATTTTGATGCTACATTATTTGGCATATGGTCAATTTGGACTGGCTTTGACTAACAAATCAAAATCCCAAGTAACAGTGACATAAACAAATTGAGGATGTGTTATTATTTATTATGTATAGATTAAGTCTGTGAATGTGTAGAATTATTTTAGTATGTGAGTATGTATGCGTGGTTGTACACTCTGGGAATCTATCCTACAGAAACACTCCCCTTTTAACCAAAGATAAATGCACAAAAATATCTACAAAAAGTTGTGGACTTTTTATGCTGGACGAAAAAAAAATATGTATATATATAGTAAGCAAGCTAAATGTCCATCATTAGGAGAAAAAATCATGGAACACACATTATTTTTAGAATACAACACAAGGGTCAAGAAGAATAAAAAGAATTAAGAAATTTGACATAACAGATATAAAGGAATCTTTACTCCAATGAAATAAGTACTACACCACAGACTACATCTCAATAATTTCCAAAAAAGAAATACATACAGGATACAGGTTACATTATCTATCCAAAATGCAACAAAACTAAAAATTAACAATAAAAAAACTAGGAAAAAATGATCCACCTAGATATTTATAAAACTACTCTTCTAAACATTCCTGATGTTAAATACGGAATCAAAATTTAAATTGCAAGTCTCAGGGATCCCTGGGTGGCTCAGTGGGTTGGTGCCTGCCTTCGGCCCAGGGTGTAATCCTGGAGTCCCAGGATCGAGTCCCACATCAGGCTTCCTGCATGGAGCCTGCTTCTCCCTCTGCCTGTGTCTCTGTCTCTCTGTGTCTGTCATGAATAAATAAAATCTTTAAAAAAAAAATTAAAAAATAAAGGTGGATTTTAACAAACTAGTAAGTCAAAAAATCAAGGCTATTATATAAAAGCCCAATGAAATCAACTAAGATTTGGCAAGTCAGACCACAAGATAAAAAGAAAGAACACAAAGAATATTAGAAACAAAAAAGGGTGACACAGTTGCTGATATAGAAGATACTGTTTAAAATTTTATGAAAATGCTACATACAATTTTAAGGAAGCCAATAACTTTCCTGATGGATGAACAGAAAACTAGCTGATGGCAAAGCACGAGCCTGGGGTAGCACACGGACAAGTCCTTGAAAAAGGCAAAGGGACCTTCCTCTACAGACTCAACTGCCTCAATGTTAATACTTTGCTAAAAGCAAAAGGCAATCTTAGCCTGATGCCCAGGATCCTGTAAGTCTACCTAAACATGTAAAGATTCCTTTAGAAATGTCCTCTAACTCTAAACCCCCAAGATACATGTTGGCAATCATCCCCCAAGAACATGGCCCACCAATATACATCTGAAGGGTCTCATGACTCAGGTTTTATTAGACAGTAATAAGTGACCTTTTCCTAACAATAGCTAGCCCCCTCAAGATCCTGGATACCTTGCTTCCAAAATTCCTTAGAGTACACTATCCTCAAACCCGCCCCCCCAACTCCCAGATATAATCAACCACCCCTCACAGGCCTGGGGCAGCAGCTCTTTCTGCCCACCAGTCGTGTCCCCATGTTTTAATTAAAACCATCATTTTACACCATATTAAAGATGTTTCAAGAATTCTTTCTTGCTCGTGGACTCCTGACCTCACCCCACCAAACCTCACCTATATCCCAAAACTTCATCATTTCCTATCCACCAACAAACTTAGAAAATGTAAGAAAAATAATCCCATTCACAAGAGTTTGTGTTAGAAATCTACAAAATATATAGAAACAAAGTAACAAAAAATATATGAGCCTATATGAAGACATGAAGAAAACCACCAGATTTTAACCAGCGGAATATCCAACATATTCCTGAATAAAAAGACTCACTATTGCAAAGATGTCAATTATTCCCCAAATTAATCTAACATTTAATTACAATTCCAATCACAGCTCCAGTAGGATTTTTAATGGAATCTGACAGTCATTTCTAAAGTTTATCTGGAAGAACAGATACACAACTAAGAGGCAAGAATTTCTAAAAAAGGAAACCAAGAGGGGAATCATGCTCTATCAAAATTCATAATTTATTATAAAGCTACAGTAATTCAACTGGTACAGTAGTAGATTAATGAAAGAATAAACTAGAAATAGTTTGATTTACTGATAGAGGTTTGGTATACAATAATGAGGCTTTTAAAGCAGCAGAGATAAAATGAACTATTCAAAAAATGGTGTTAGAACAACTGTTAGTCATTTCAGAAATACTATTATATCATGACTTGTTTATAACAGAGAAGATCAGAGCGAAAGCAGCAAACAAGAAAAGTTTTATGTAATAGATACCTAGAGAAGAGAGTCGAGAAGAAAGAGACAGTAAGATCAGAAATTATACTGAATTAGCAGAGTGGTGGTGACAAAAACCAGACCACATTCCCAATGCCTGAGAGGTAAATTGGAAGAAAGTGTTTTTAAATTCTGATTCACTGCAGACCCATGAGCTAAGCAAGAACTTAACCTTCATTAAAGCAGAAGTCCATTATAATTTTGGAATTTCTTTGTATGGCTCCATTATAATCCTGGATTTCTGCTCCAAGGCAGGTTGAGTTCATGTTTGGTACAAGGCTCTACAGTATTACATGACGTGTATTATGCCTAAATTGTTAAAATATCCAGTCGTGATAAACAGGGTTTCCAATTCGTTAATTATTTAAATTGGTAGATTTCCTAATTGTGAATTACTTATTCACTCAAGTGAGTTCTATCATTTCACATGACTGCTTATCTCATGATAGGACAATGCCAGCATTCTGGGGGAAAAACAGCATTAGAAAAAGGTTTTAAATGGATTTTACTGAAATTGGGTACATTTTACATTTTTTATATAGGTTATAGAGATTTTATGATTGCTTTGAAAAATAGTTTCAACCTCACAAAGTTTCACTGCTTTTAAGCGGAGTGCAATTTATAAATGGTCCACATACATATAACTAGATAACAGAAGATACAATGATTTATGTGGCAATTGTACTTTGTTCCCCAATACAAGGGTACTGGAAAGTTTATTATCTGAAACAGTAATGTCTAGGTTTGGGTGGTTTCTTTCTTTTTTTTTTTTTTTTTTTAGGTTTTGTTTTGCTTTTCTGCTTCACACTCCATCAGTTAAAAAAAAAAAAAGAGTCTGTGCTCCAGATATATGTATAATTTAGTTAACGAACATATTAATATACTATTGTTTTAATGCATTATGACCACTGTAAAATATATTAAAGTAGAAAAATTTTGAGATAAGATCAAATAAATCTAAATAGAAGGTTCTAGTGTTATTAGACTCTTATAATGTATACACCTTATTTGGGAGAACCTTGTCCAAGAGTAGCAAGTTATTAAACCACAGTATACAAAACAATCACCTGGATGCTTGTTAAAAATGCAGATTCCAAGCATCAATGAGAGATTCAGTGGGTCTAAGATGGAGTTCAGGAATCTACATTTTTAGTAGTCACTCCAAGTGGATCTGAAGTAGGTTGTTTGAGGCCACACCTTGAGAAGCACCACAAAACACAAGATGGAGATTCTTTCTACCATACCATCAGCATGGCAACACCAGCAGAAGGAGATACAGCAATGCTCTACTCTGTACCTACATTATCCATGAACTAGATATTTCTGGGGGAATACTGGAACTATCACTTAAAATATTGTTTCTATCAGAAAATACATTCCAATTTCTACAGTGCTGACCCAAGAAGAAATATTGGCATTGTCATACACCCGCCACACAGACACACAACTTATTATATAATAGAATTTATCCACTTAAATGAAATTGCTTTTCTTTTAAAGTATAATTTTTTTAAGTATCAAGTTTTTTTAAGATTTTATTCACTTATACAAGAGAGAGAAAGAGCATGAGCAGGGAGGAGGGGCAGAAGGAGAGGGAGAAACAGACAGCCACTGAGCAGGGAGCCCAACGTAGGGCTCGATCTCAAGGCCCTGAGATCATGAACTGAGCTGAAGGCAGATGCTTAACCAACTGAGCCACCCAGGCGCCCCTAAATATCAAGTTTTTTAAAGTATAAATGCAGACTGTTAAATCCCCTAGCAATTTAAGACGTCCATTTGCATCAATAATCATGTATGGAGCACCTGTACCGGCACCAAAGGAAAGTTTGGTATGATGGAAAGGGCACGGCTTCTGTAAGTGGAACAGCCTGGGGTTTAATTTCTGACTCTGCTACTAGTTTGATTTGGAACAAGTTATTTAGCCTTTCTAAGTTCCAGTTTCCTTCTCTTAAATAGGCAATATAATGTTTATTTAAAAAGCCTCTGTGAGAAATGAGATATATGTAATGCACAATAAGAGAGAGCTACAATAACAACAAACACAATGACCTATACTTGAGTGGCATCCATTTAAAAACACAAATATTTGACCCTTTTTCTCATTAAAAATTCAGTTCCTACATTTTCCATCTTAACTACTTTGGTTCTGAAGTCAAAGAGTTTGGGTTCAAATTCCAGCTCTACCACTGACTTATCTGGGCAAATTACTTAACGTAAACCTCAGTTTCCTCTCAGATGAAACAGGGATAGTAAGAGTATATATCTAAAATAATTTTTATGAAGATAAAAATGAATGATATAACTATAGTGCTTAGCCAGTGACTGGCACTCATTAAGCCCAGAGTAGTTTTTCTTCATTATTATCATATAACCAAGAAATGATTTTTAGGCTATATTTGCTATTGCTGGTGCAAAAAAGAATGCATGCTTTGACTAAGATAGCTACACATATCATCTACAACTAAATCTACAAATATTCCCAATTTTCTCATAACACTGAGTAGATACTTTATCCTGCTTCAAAACCATCGTCTTCCTTTTACCTATAATATAAAATCTAAATCACACACAGAATATGCAAAATCTTTTCACAATTTTACCTGCACATTTCTACTCTTCCTCTTCCTTCACCTCACCCCCTAACCTTCATTCCATATGCCCAGCTTCTCACCATTTTCAAAAGAAGCTATATTCTCAAAGTTTGGGGGTGGTATTATCTCCCAAGAGAAGAGTTACTAAATAATACCTTGGCATTTCCTGTAGTTCTTCAAAACATCATCAGCCAAGACCTTAAACAAAATCTTATAATCCTTATTAATATATGTGTTGCAGTTCCCACCAGGACAGCCTTCTTAATGATAAATTAAATATTCAATCTCAAAAAACTACTGTAGGCTGCACCTGGCATCAGATTCACTTAGAGAGATGTGGGACAGCAGACACAGCAAACCTGCAGAACATTTAGAGGCATTTTCCTTCAATGGGAGATCCTGTAGCTCCTTATTCAGCTGTCCAGGAGCTACTCTCTCTACACTTCCTCCACCTCCCTGGACAAAGCTCAAGCTCAAGGAGATGAGATTCACAGTGGACAGGTTATTCTGCAAAGGCCAATATCTCTTGCAACAGCCCTATAGTCACTGCTATAGGATCCCTGCCAGGGATCTGCCAATGTCACAACACTTAGAGAAGCCCAAAGATATGGCTCCTTACTTGGTATTTATAGTTCTTCCTGGTCCAAGTGCAGTTTGCCAGCCAGAAGGCATTTTTATCATAAGCATGTCACCTTATAACACAGTTGACACTACTTTTATCTGGTTCCCCGGGAAACAAAATGAGAAGGTCAACCAAAGTCAAATTGTCAGGCAAAAATGGAAAAAGGTTTTGATAACTCTTCATTCACAAGTGTGTGTCTTTAAAAATGAGCAATTATAGTAGTCTCTCCTGGAAAGGTGGAAAAGGGAAGAAGAGAGAAGAAAAACTTTGAAAAGATAGTTTTCATCAATATACGTACCATTGTCAGCTGCACCATCTGCTAGAAATATGTAGTAGCTTGTGTTTAGATCAAATCTATTTTTAACCCCGGGAAGGGTAATGTTTCTTCTGAAAGAACACTGTATAACACCATCCGCCAGCCTCCAAGCCATATCCTCAAGAGCACCCTACAAACATACACAATGGGTCTTCTTAGCACTTTCCACAGATTTGCTAAAAATAAAATATGACCAAAATCCTGACCTGCTCGATTTCCTTTCCCTAAGATCTTTTGTGCATGTTTTGTCTGCTATATCATTGTTTTTCCACTTCCTCTCTGAAGACTATAAGAAATATTTTCTCCTAGTTTATTTGTCTTTATCCCACTTGGCAAAAATACTATTTTTACTGTGAGTCAGAACCCCACAAATCCTCTACCCAAGTTAGAAACTTTGGCAAATGTACTAACCCCATCTGGCTACTAACACACAATCAAAAACACTGAAGAAACAATTAGGAAGTAATACCCTAGTGACCAAAAGGCAACATGCAACAAGGGAGAAGTTCCAAACCCATGGGAAAGCTCTGCAGAGGACATAAAGTCATTAGGCGATGGCTACTGCTCTGTCAGAGCTCACCTGCTTGTCAACTGCCATATGAAAAAAGATACTTCTCTACCAGAAATAGGCCATCTCTGGCACAGATGCCAAGAAGAGGCATTAAAGACACCTGTCCAAGGCACTGAACCATTCTCTATTATACATGCTCCTCTTTCTCACTAGGCGAGAAACTCTGTGTCATTAAACTAAGCCTCTTCTTAAAAAATCTGTCTGTACACTTTTGAAAAGGAGCTGATTGCTCTGGCCATCTTAACCATTTTTTTCTAAGATGCAAAAAAAAAAAAAAAAAAGGATTTAGGTGACCCTGGCAAGAATTCATCTTTTCCTACAAGAGAAACTTGTCTTGTGCTTTCCAAAGTGTAGAAAAGGGGAGATGGTAGTCAAAGGGTACAAAGAGGCAGTTATATAGGATGAGTAAGTCTAGAGATCTAACGTACAGCATGATGACTGCATTTAATAATAGCGAATTGTATCCTGGAAATTTACTAAGAGAGTAAATTTCAGGTGCTCTCACCGCAAAAGAAAGGTAAGTATGTGAGGATGCAACTGTAAGTAATCATTTCACTATGTATATGTATATCAAAACATCATGGTGTATACCTTAAATACACACAATTTTGTTATATGATAATAAAATATATTTAATATATAGTGTTAAATAGAATATATTAATATGTTAAACATATAAATATAATAATATAATTTATATTTTTATATATTATTTTTAAAATAAAATAGAGCACAGAAAAGTTTCTTCCAGATTATTGTAAGAAAGGAACTCTGCTGTGGCCCTGCTGCTAACTGAGGATGGGGAGCTACCTTGCAGCACGGTTATACCACTGTCGGCCACAGAGTCAAAAGGTAGACAAGCCAGGCAGAGCTTCCCAGAATTTTCACACCTACCCTAGAGTCCATCACAGGGTGACTTCGCCCCGTCAAGTGAGAAGGTTGTATGTGCACGGTCTGATCTTCACGAATACACAAATAAGCATCATCATCACCCTGAAAACATTTACAAATGAGAAAAATTCAAAGGAATTTCAACATTTTATTTTTAAATGCCTCCCTAAAGAAATCAAGTAGTATTTGATGCTTTTATTTATTTATTTTTTAAATTTATTTATGATAGTCACAGAGAGAGAGAGAGAGAGAGAGGCAGAGACACAGGCAGAGGGAGAAGCAGGCTCCATGCCGGGAGCCGATGCGGGACTCGATCCCGGGACTCCAGGATCGCGCCCTGGGCCAAAGGCAGGCACGGAACCGCTGAGCCACCCAGGGATCCCCTATTTGATGCTTTTAAAACATAATTTACTGATTCAGTCCTAAATGGTCCTATGTATTTCAGAGAATTGGCTGTCCAATTCACCAGTTTTAAATAATTCTGCTATAATGAAGAAACAAACAAAAAGCAGAAACAGACCCATAAGTACAGAGAACAAATTTGATGGCTGCCAGAGAAGAGGAGGTAGGGGAATGGGCAAAATAGGCAAGAGGCAGTGGGAGATACAGGCTTCTAGCTATGGAATGAATAAGTAATGGGAACAAATGTTAGAACACAGGAAATATAGTCAATGGTATTATAACACTGTTTTAACAGTAGCTACACCTGTGAGGAGCACAGTATGGTGTTTAAAATGGTCTAATCACAATGTTGTACACCTGAAACTAATGTAACATTGTGTGTCAACTATACATTATTCAATATAAATATATACATACATACATAATTTTGTTATAATACAAAAGCAACACAATTTCAATGTAAAAATAGATTAAAATAACACGTTTATATGCCCATAACTCAAACACCACTGTTAATGCTTTCATGTATATTCATACAAATCTATTTGTATTTATACCTATTTTTTCATCCCAAATAGGAAAATACACAGTTCCATTACCTTTTTTCACCAAACTTATTGTGAACATTGTCTGTAAATAAATATCTGTGTCTTAAAATTTTTCATAACTATAAATGCACTGCACTATATTGGGTTGGGGGGGTAACTTTTAAGATAAGGACACCAATCAAATACTGCTAATATTGTACACACTCAATAGATTTACTATTACATATTAAGACCAACATGTCTAAACTTAAGGAGGTAGTTTTTTGTCAGTCTAATTTTTATCTACCTTTTAATCTCCAATATTCCTTAGCTCTGAAAGTTAGAGCTTACTTAAAATGACTATCAGAAGACAGACTCAAGAGCAGCCTGGGTGGCTCAGCGGTTTAGCGCCACCTTCAATCCAAGGCGTGACCCTGGAGACCCGAGATCGAGTCCCACGTCAGGCTACCTGCATGAAGCCTGCTTCTCCCTCGGCCTGTGTCTGTGTGTGTGTGTGTGTCTCATGAATAAATAAATAAAATCTTTTTAAAAAAAGAAGAAAAAGAAGATAGACTCAATCTTCAAACTACATTTAAATAATGGTACAAAGAAATAAATCTGCATTTTAAATTACTGTACATAGTTTTCGTTCTTTCACCTATTCTAAACCATTCTCTATAAACTATCTAATAAGGTCTTTCATATGTTGTAGTCACTCAACTCCTTAAACAAAGCCAAGACTGACAAGTTATAATAAATTTTGCCACTAATCCCAATGATATTCTAACATTTTAAATTTATTTTTAGAAGTTCCACTTTTGAGAACTCCCAAGTACATAACTCTAGCAAACCAATTATCCAGTTACTTCTATTCAAATCAGAATTAGCCCACCTCAAAAAATTTGAAGTCATCATGATTTAAACCAGGAATCAACAAACTATGACACACAGATCAAATTCAGTCTAATGCCTATTTTTGTACAGCCCACAGGCTAAGAAAGATGTTTACATATCTAAATCATTTTTTTTAATTTATTGAAAGAGAAGAGCATGAGCAGAGGCAGAGGAAGAGGAAGAAGCAGACTCCCCACTGAGCAAGGAGCACAATTCGGGGCTCAATCCAGAACCCTGAGATCATGACCTGAGCTGAAGGCAGACACTTAACTGACTGAGCTACAAATTATCTTTTTAATTAAAAGAAGAATATGTCATCATGAGTAAAAATACGTGAAATCCAAATTTCAGTGTCCACAAATAAAGTTTTATTGCAACACAGCCATACCTATTAATTTATGGATTGTCTCCTGCTGTTTTAGTACTACCACAACAGAGATGAGTATTTAGAACAAAGACCATGTGCTCACAAATTCTAAAGTAGTTACTATCTGGATGTTTACAGAAAAAGTTCACTGATCTCTAATTTAAACAAACACCATGTGTTTTCTAGACTATCATCTATGAGGTATATACATTTTTTTAATTCAAAACAAATTTTAATATAACAAAACAGTTGATTCTGAGGCAAAATGATGACAAGTCAACTGCCATGCTAACTCATTGCAGACAGATGTCTCAAATATTGGAGAAAATGATGGGGGTGGAAAAGAAGTAACTCTCAGTTCTCACAACTCTATAGTGAAAAGTATGAGAAGGTGCTATTACAACCTTGGGTGCCAAGCAATTCTAGAAACCCCAAGTTTGGAGCATGGAAACACACATGTAAGAAGTTCCACCAAATTTCTGAATTGGACAGATCCTCTTTCTCCCATCTGTTCTTGAATCAAGCACTTAGAATGTACTCTGTATAGAAAATATTGTATGGATACTGTGGAAAAAATAAAGATGGCTAGATCGTTCTTAGAATCACAGACTAGGGACGCCTGGGTGGCTCAGCGATTGAGCGCCTGCCTTCAGCCCAGGGTATGGTCCTGGAGTCCCCGGATCAAGTCCCACAGAGGCCTCCAAAGCATGGAGTCTGCTTCTCTCTCTGCCTATGCCTCTGCCTTTCTCTGTGTCTCTCACGAATGAATAAATAAAATCTTAAAAAGAAAAAAAAAAAAGCAACAACCAAAGACTATGTTTTAAAGGAAGAGACAGTTATAATAGTACATGAATTATGATAAAATAGGTTTAGACAAAGCACCATGGAAGCACAACTTATGAAGAGCCAAAAGGTTGAAAAAACTTATAAGAAAAGATAGGGGTGCCTGAATGGCTCCGTTGGTTAAGCATCTGCCTTCAGCTCAGGTCATGATTCCAGGTTCTGGGATGGAGCCCCACATCAGGCTTCCTGCTCAGCAGGGAGTCTGGTTCTTCCTCTGTCTCACCCTGCTTGTGCTCACGCACTCTCTCTCAAATAAATAAATAAAATCTTAAAAAAAAAAGATAATAATTAACTAAGCCTTAGAAAATAAAAAATATTTATACATAGATAAGGTAGGGCTGAGAGTCAGGGAAAAATTTCCCAAAAGGAGAAAATTCCATGACCAAACACATAGAAATATTAAAAAAAAAAAAAAATGAAAATTTTAGGAAATAGGTCATTGTGTGAGCTATAACATATACAAAGTAAGGCTGAAATTACAACAAGGGCTTTGAAGAGTTTTGAAAGCCAGGCTAATGAAAAAACATTTTTTTCTGGAACTACTAAGTTTACCAAAGGTTTTGGGGATAAAACTGAGATGATCTCAGTGGTAGCTTGGGAAGAAAAAAAACAGTCAATGACTGTTGAAAGAAGAAATGAACAGGAGAAATCATGGGGCCAGGAGGACTAGTAAGGGGTCACTGTGGCAGTCTGGAAATGATAATAAAGGTGTAAGCCAAGCCAGAGATAGTGACAATGCAAATAAAGAGAATGTAGAAGTATGTCAAAGACAGAATCAAAAGTATCTGGAAGACTGGCAGCAGCAAACACATTAGCACTCAAATCTTGACTTCTAAACACTATTCCTATTAAAAGGAAACAGAATTCCTTTGAAAAGTGATGAAATGTAAATAGTGTAAAATGAGTGGGCATCTTGTTACACCAGAAAGCAAGGACACGCCAAAAAACTAATGGAGATACATCAGAAGGGCACACACACACACACACATACACACAAAGGCGTGAAGAGGCCATATTTGGGTCAATGTGAGCATCTAAAAGAAGAATGATGAGGCGCCTGGGTGGCTCAGATGGTTGAGCGTCTGCCTTGGGCTCAGGTTGTGATCTCAGGGTCCTGGGATGGAGCCCTATGTCAGGCTACTTGCTCAGTAGAGAGTCTGCTTCTCCCTCTCCCTCTGTTCTCTCTCTTCTCTCTGCTATTCTTGCTCTCACTCTCTCTCAAATAAATAAATAAATATTTTTTTTAAAAAGATGAATGATAATGATAAACAATAACACAATAGACAAAAGGAATTAATTAGTCCATAGTATTTCACCAAAACGAAAAGGGAAGTGCAGAGGAAAGAAAGCTCTTCTTTTTAGAAGAACACCAGCTAATAAATAAACTAGAAAAATGATTAGATTAGAAAAATCACCACTTTGCAACCATAAATGTAACAACTGTTTCAGGAAAGGGACATAAATAGATGCTAAAATCATTTGGTAAAATGCTATTGAGGAACAGAATATTCATACACGCTCAAAGTATCACCCCAACAGATTGCTTATTAATTAAAAAGAGAAAACATGCCTTCACAATGGAAAAATCTGACAGATACCAGTGATCAAACATAAAACCACATCAATAATGGAATAATCTGATATTATGCTTCTCTTGATATGATGCCCTGAGATAGAAACAAACCCCTTAGGTAGTATTTGTGCCAAAAATCTTAACTTGAATCTACTGTATAAATTGTGAGACATTCTACAGAATTGGACTAAAAAAAAAAAAAAATCTAAAAAATAGGGTGAATAATCAAAGAGATAACAAATGTATTGAGGGATAAGTGATTGGATCTTGGGTCAAAATTTTTTTTGAAAAACAGCTAAAAGGGACTTTATGGGGACAACTGAGGTATTTGGAATATAGACTATATTGCATAAAATTATTAATCATTATTAAGTTTTCTCTATGTGGTCAAGATATCATGGTAATTATAGCAGCATATATCCTTGCTCTGAGGAGATACTTGCTAAAAAAATTTTAGAGATAAAATGTCATGATACATGTACAACCTAGCTTTCAAATAGTTTTGGGGAAAAATGTGTCTTTTATATATACTCCATAAACACACACACATACATGGTGGAAGGAGAGGGAGAAAATGTGGCAAGTATAAAGAACTTATTGGTGTTGGTTGCACTATTCTTTCAACTTTCATATAGGTTTAAAACTTCTCAAAACAAAAAGTTGGGGGAGTGTAGGAGGAAGAAAGACTTGAAAGGGGAATAAAAGAGAAGAATCTAAGTCACAACCAAAATTCCCTGAACACCAAAGAATATAGTGGCTGCATAAACTGCCCAGGAATATAGTGGCTACATAAACTGCTTGAAAAGAAGCAAGAAATCAATAATGGTAATTGTTTTTTTATTACTGTTTTTGATCACCAAGAGTGGAGAACACAAGAAACATGAGGAGGTAAGATATTAAGTGCAGTTTTATAGATGATGGTTTGTGTTGTCTAGGAACACTCATCTGGACAAGATCAGCCAACTACTGGAAATCCTAACATGAAGTACAAGAGAGGTCAGAGCTGGGAACTTTCTACCAGAGCATTGAGAAATTATGAATAGAGCAAGATGAGATTGGGCAGGAGAAGGAAGCCAACAGAAGCTAATATATAATATGTATTCTTGATTTATTTTATATCATTTAACAAAGTATCTGAGATAGAGAATATGTGTATAATTTGAAATTTAGCTAAAATTCAGACATTAGCAAGTCATTGTTACCAAAAATATGGAAAATTATACTTTTCATCAATTTTAGTGAAGTCTAATACCAAAACAATTGTTATCATTAATTTATAAGTAAAATTGAAAAGGGTATCATTTAGCTGGTATTCATAACATCAGATACTTTCAGTATTTAAATTTACATTAGGTACTAAAAAGAAACAGCAGGTCACAAAAATATCCTAAAATGTTTTAAATAACCAAAAATAGAAATAACCACTTAAAAATATTTTCTGAGGATGATTTATTTCCCTCAAATTAGACAAACAGGTGTACAGATGATTTTAATCATTAAGTAAGATTGCTCTGTAAATCAACTGCACCTGCATAATTAAGTCTTTTTTATAAACATTTTTTGATGAGTACGATACGAGAAACTTAAGATTTCTAAGTAAGATAAATATATCTTGAATTAAAGACAAAAGCTTTTGTGCCGTCTATGCCTACAACTCTGAAGAGAAATAACTGGTCTACTTGTGGCTTCCTCATCACCACACCCAGTACAGCCATAGTGACTTTTCCTCTTGCTAACAGATTGCATATGACCAGAAAAAGAAAAATGTGAGTTTACTACTGCATGAAGTTTGGCCATAAAGTGACTGCAGTGTTTTTTATTTAAGTGACTAGAACACATATCTAAATGAGCACTGTATGCTGGAGATAAACTACACACATATTCCAACAAGATTACCATTGCTAATCCTTGTGGGGCTCATCTTCAGAATTTCCTTCATAACCAGTTCCATCACATTCACACAAGCACTACCGCCATCTTTCTCTATTGCTTTATAGCCCCATTTTATTTTTAATTCAGGCTCATTATCCACCTTATGCACCAAACCTGGTTCATTTTGGCCAGAACTGCAAACACCCAAAAGGATACGCTGTAAGTCTGATGAGAGTTACAAAGGGAAATGGGGAAAATGTTTTGAACTACTGCAACATCATTCAATCAACTATAAAATTTCCCAAGAAACAACTTTAAAAAAGAAAGAGTCATAATTTCTTATATGTTATTTTTAAAAGCCTATGACATATCTGGGGCGCCTCAGTCCATTAAGCATCGGACTCCTGACTTCAGCTCAGGTCATGAATTCAGGGACAGGAGATCGAGCCCCGCATCAGGCTCTGCCTTGGACTTGGAACATGCTTAAGATTCTCTCACTCTTCTGTTGCCCCTCCCCACCTCTAAAACTCTAAAAAGGAATAATAAGAAGAAATAAAAGCATATGATATATCTCTCATAAGTTTAAGGTATACATTTTGCTTAATGAAAAAGAATAATGAGTACATTCTAGGACAATATAGTAAAACATCTAGGTCATATGCATATGTATATTAAGTAAAATATCTAGGTGTAACTTTTTACACTTGGCTTCCTGAAATACCTGAAAGCAGCATACAAGGCCCAATGTGATCAGAGTGCACTCTTAGGAAAAACATTAGTTCTTCTAGCACAGTATCTCAGTGTTCCTTTTCTTTTTTTGAAATATGATTCCCTAAAGAAGTGATGTTAAGTTAAACCTGACAGGAAGAAAACTCTCTAGAAAAGACCTGTTACCTTTGCTAATGTGGAGGAAGTAAGAAGAGGCTTTCTCCATTTGTACTCATCCCCCACCTCACGGCCAACTCTGCTTTGAACAGGACTAACACACATCCTGGCCTATACTTTCCTGCCTTCCTTTTAGGACATCAGGATGCCTGTGCAGCACTCTGCTATTCCACACCACAGCACAAGGCTGCCATCTACAGAACCATTTAATCCATTCAGCACTACCCAGGAAAAGCGAGAATCACCTTTAAAAAATGCTGCCTTCGGGATCCCTGGGTGGCGTAGCAGTTTGGCGCCTGCCTTTGGCCCAGGGCGCGATCCTGGAGACCCGGGATCAAATCCCACATCAGGCTCCTGGTGCATGGAGCCTGCTTCTCCCTCTGCCTGTGTCTCTGCCTCTCTCTCTCTCTCTCTCTCTGTGACTATCATAAATAAATAAAAAAAAAATTAAAAAAAAAAATGCTGCCTTCTGTAGAGCTGACAAAGGAGCCTACCAGTGAAGAATATATTTCTGCCTCGACACACCAGGTTTCATTCTCTGTTTGGGATATGTACTGATGACTACCAAAAAGGGGACACCGAGGCAGCACCCCATGCTGTGGTTGCTGGCCACCCAAGAAAACAACAAGGGTTTGAAAAGCATCACAAATAACGTAAGACTTTTAAGCCGAGCAACTTTTCTTCACTGTACTTCCTGTTTTTATCACAGGGGCAGACAGGAAGATACAGTGGCAAGTCCACTGATATGGAGTGATTTTCCTAACTCTCCATAGGACGGCCTCTTCTTAGAGGTATATAACAATACAACTATTAAAAACATGAAATACCCAAAGATGTTTAACTCAGCATCTGCTCTAAGTTCCTTTGTCCTGCCCTCTCCTTTCTCTTCCCATCTTAAGTATGATCATGTGACTCAAACAAACAACTACATTGCCATTGATTAGGCTCCCTCTAATCATTTATATTTCATTACCACTTATATAAGTAGGGGATACAAACCATCCATCTGTCGTGAGAAAATGCAAAGGATAAATAGCCTTGACTGGGACCACTCATTTCAACCACCACTGACTGGTCATCTCGAGCAAAGGACAAGAAGAAACAGGCATGCTCCTTCTCTGGGTCACAGTTCAAAGGACTCCGAATGCAGAACTTCTTGTTCCCACAATCTGAAGCGCTGAACTAGAAAAATGACACGGGGGGGGAAAGTCTTAATTACCAACCAAGCAGTTCATTTCACAATGATAAAAGAGCCACTACCTTGAAGTACAAGTATTAACAAGAATATCTTTTCATAATAGAGATTCAAAGAAGGAAACGAAGGACACATCCCAAAATTAGAAATCATCAGAGCAGTAGTTAGGTTGTGAACTTTTAAACTTAATTAATTTTAATTAAAATTTGGAAGGCACATTAGTTGGACTCTAATGTGCATGAGTATTAAAGTCTCTTTAATAGTCAAAATATTTCACATTAATTATGTTCTGGAGCAAAGTTTCTAGTAAATTTTGAAAAACATCTTAGAGAATATTTAAGTCCCCACTGACATTCCTGCCTAAAGGATATCCTTGAGTTTTTAGAATAGACTTTTAAAAGGCAAACAGGCCAACTCTTAGCAAGTTTTTGTATTTAGATCCTGGACTCTGCTTCTAGAATTCAGGTTCAAATTTGATATTAAAATAACATAAGGAAAAGTGATTATTCCTATATATACCACCACTGCAAATAATAGTAATAACAATTTAGTGGAGGAGAATCAGGAACAATCTACAATGATTTAACCCAGAGCTGCTTGTTATGGCAAAAAAGAAGAGTATCAAAAATTGTCAGCTCTAGGGATGCCAGGATGGCTCAGTGGTTGAGGGTCTGCCTTTGGCTCAGGGTGTGATCCCAGAGTCCCAGGATCAAGTACCGCATTGAGCTCCCTGCATGGAGCCTGCTTCTCCCTCTGCCTGTGTCTCTGCCTCTCTCTCTCTCTGTGTCCCTCATGAATAAATAAATAAAATCTTTAAAAGAAAAATATCATCTCTACAATTTGACAGAGCAAATATGCAGTCATCTTGTTAGAAGGTGCTGCAACAGTGTATTTAAACAGAGAAATGAAGTAGATCTAATGAGAACTGTATCAAAAAATTTCTCATTTCTTCTACTCTACCAACACTGCTGGCCACTAAATGTGTGGCGGGTTTTCCCACATTAACCAGTTTTGCAACTCTCTGTGGACACCAATAGTGTGTCCTACATTACAATTCTGTTCTTACACAATCTACCTGAAGTTAGGGTCCAATCCTACAAGTTAGGGGCTCAGTCCCACAAGAATGCTCATTTCAGAGGCCAATCACAAGTTCCAGGTTCCCACTGGAGGAGAATGGAGGTTGCCATGACCCTCTCCTCAAGTTTGATAATGTACTAGGATGGTTCACAGAACTCAGGAAAACAGCTTTCTTATTAGATTACCAGTGTTTTTTTTTAAGATTTTTTTTTTTATTTGAGAGAGAGTGAGAGGGAGAGTGTACATAAGCACCCAGGAGAGGGATGGAGGAAGAGAGAGAAAGAATCTCAAGCAGACTCCTCGGTGAGCACAAAGCCAGAGGCAGGGCTCAATCTCACAACCCTGAGATAATGACCAAGCCAAAATCAAGAGTCCAATGCTTAACCAACTGAGCCATCCAGGTACGCCAAGATTACCAGTGTATTATTAAAAAATGCAACCCAGGAACAGCCAGATGGAAGAGGGGCACAGAGCAAGGCAGGAAGGGGTATGGAGCCTCCATGCCTTCTCTAAGGCACCATCCTCCCAGCACCTCCATGTATTCAACAACAACCTGGGAGCTCTCTGAACCCCAAACTTTTGGGATTTTTATAGAGGATTCATCATGGAGGCATGATGGATTATTGACTCAATTTTCAGCTCCTCTCTGGAAAATGGGGAGTGGGGTAAAAAGTTCCCATTTCTAAGCATGGCTTGGTCTTTCTGGTGACCTGTCCTGATCCAGTTACCTCGTTAGAACAAAAAGCATTCCTATCTCTCAAGAAATTACAAGGGATTTGGGAGCTCTGATTCACGCACTGGGGTCAAAGGCCAAATATTATCAGGTACCGCAGCAGAGACCAATATATATATACTTCTTATTATTTCATAGGAACATAAAGAAAAGTCACAGTAGAGTGTAAAGAACAAGCCACTTGGATTTTAGTCTCTGCTCTCTCCTTTACTCTATCATGTCTGCTAAAGAACTTATTGTCTCTCTTATATACCATCAACTACACAACAGGGACTGAACTCTGAGGTCTCTTCTAGCTCTACAAATGCTATAATCTCATGACTCTGAATAAACCCTTTTATATCAGAGACTACAAACTTGGTGCAGAGATACCACAAAAGCTCTGAGAGCAAATGCCTTTCATGTCAATATATAGAAAGATAATTTCGTCAATAGAGTCCTACCCAGAAGCTCTGTTCCAAAGTGACTGTTTACTCGCCTGAAGCAGCTTTGAAATTAAACATTAAGACTAAGTAAACTGAAGAGTGCCTGGCTGGCTCCGTTGGTGGAGAAGCATACAACTCTTTGTCTTAGGGCTGTGAGTTCAAGGCCCATGTTGGCTGTAGAGATTACTTAAAAATAAAATCTTAAAAAAAAAGAGAAACTAAATAAATAGAACTGGTGCAAATAAAAGATCTAATTGTATGTTCAAAAATGTAACATTCATAATAATGCAGTTAAATATAACCATCATATATCACCAAATGTAGAAAGAAAATAAAATGAGACATACACAGGAGTGCAAGTGCTTTACCTAGTCTTCCCTACAAGAACAAAGGGTTATAAAAAGACAAAAAAAAAAAAAAAAGGAAAAGAAAAAAGTAACTAATATTTACAGAATTTCTATTAAGTGCAAAGCAGTTAGAAACCTTATATTCACGAAATTGTTTAATCTTCATAATGATACTAAAAGCTTGATTTTATTTCTCACTTTATAGGTGAAGAAACAGACTTTGAGAATTAAGTAGCTTGTCCAAAGTCACACAGAAAGTACAAAAGTCAGGATTCAGACCCAAGTGTGTTCTTTCAACTATAATAACCTGTCATAAAACACTTTCCATTATCCACTTCTGAATTAATAAGTCTAACTTATCAGAATTTCTTTCGGTAAAACCTTCCTAATGTTTCCAGTATGTATTACCCTTTACAAGATATGTTTTTTCAGTCATCATTTCTCTGAACCAGAGGGCCTAAACAGAATTCTAGTTGATGAGTTTGCAAAAAGAGTTTCTGTAGTTCAGCACATAGAATCCCCAGTACTCATTGGCCTTAATGAATCAGATTTAAGAGTTACATCACTATTTCAAGATTCTCCTCCAAATCTTGTTTAAATATAGTTTTAATTTTTTTTAATTTTTATTTATTTATGATAGTCACAGAGAAAGAGAGAGACAGAGAGACAGAGAGGCAGAGACACAGGCAGAAGGAGAAGCAGGCTCCATGCACCGGGAGCCCGACGTGGGATTCGATCCCGGGTCTCCAGGATCGCACCCTGGGCCAAAGGCAGGCACCAAACCGCTGAGCCACGCAGAGATCCCTTAAATATAGTTTAAGCTATAAACTTCCTCTCCACGTTTGATATTTAGCTGTATAGACTGTGTGTGAATGTCATAACCACACCTCGAGCATGCAAGGTCTTGCATTCCCTTTATTCTGACCTGTAAGTCATAATAATGTTGCAATGCAGACTTCCTTCAGATTTCCTGCAGGGGTCCCAAAAACTTACTACCACAACCCAGTACAGCTACTTCTCTACATACTTCACCAGGCAGAGAACCACAATTTCCAAAGACCCTGTTATTGCATTTGGTGAAACCATAAAAATGTTACTTACTGATTTGCTTAAATGGGAGACTGGAGGTAATGTCGACAAAGGGGCTATTGTAGCTTCAGGCGTTGTAAAAGGCAGTGCATTTGGTTGTGAAATTATAGGACCAGGAATCTTCACCCAGTAGGTTTTATACTTCTCAACAACTGTGACTCTGAAATGCAATACTAATGAGATCAAACAGAACCCTAATTGTGGCCCATCATAATGAAATTTTTAAAAATATGGAAAAAAAAAAAGAATAATGTGGTGACACACACTTAATACTACCTAACAGTACAACTAATTTTGTCTAAGGCAAACCTCTAACGACTCTTCACCTCATCACTAAAATGACTTTTACTGCCCTTGCTCTCTTGCTTGCTCTTAATTTCTTCTCTTTCTTCTCCTCATCTTTGTCTGTTCTTTGGGCATATTCAGAGTCCGGAATGCCAGATCTAAG
This sequence comes from Canis lupus familiaris, assembly GCF_011100685.1. NCBI lineage: Eukaryota > Metazoa > Chordata > Mammalia > Carnivora > Canidae > Canis > Canis lupus. Next base: position 50,642,533 of record NC_049227.1, on the reverse strand, counting down.
GACTGCACAGATTTCTATTCCCTAATATATAAAGAACATACTACTACAACCCATTTCATAGTGTGCAGTTCCAATTATTCCACAAGGTCTGTGTAGTAAGCAGCTATAGGAAGAAGCTATATAGGGGCTGTATAAAAAACCATCAGCACTTCCTGGAGTCGCAGTCCCTTTCCACATTCCACACAACACACAGGTGCAGAGCTGTGTTACTGTGTGCTGGGACCTGTGTACAAAGTGAGACAAAAAACAGACATGCCAGGAGAGCGATTCTCCCTAACATATGTCTCTAACATCACTCAGGAATCCTTAGACTGCTTTATGACATCCTCCTTCCTCTTTCACATAGGATTAAGGGTGAAGGAATTCTAATTTTACTGAATTTCCTAATTCTGTAGGCATGCACCATCTTACTTTTCTGGAAAACTAATCTGTAAGTTGTAACAGTTGTAACGCTATAAAAAAGTCATCCAAATTTCAGGATTTTTTTTCATATCCTCATTAAGACAAGAGCAAATCTAAAAAATTTATTAGTCTAGACACCATATGTAGACTCAAGTGTTAATTGATATCCTTTGTGTGAAGGCACTGCAACACTTCATTTACTCAACAAATATCTATTACATGCCTTTTGGGTGCCAGGTCCTGTGCTAGGTGGAAAAAATCGAAGAAAAAGCAAAATGACCACTTATCTCACTAAGGTGGTGTCGAAGAAAAAGCAAAATGACCACTTATCTCACTAAGGTGGTGTCATTAGTACACCAAACCTCTTCTGTACAGGCAAATGTCTAATAGGTATCAAAAATGATTCAGATCATTTTTGTTTCAATTTTACTAGTTGCAGATTTGTAAGCTCTCCTACTCACAGAAACTTTACATTATTCGGAGCATTGCTTAGAGCATTCCAGTAGACTTTAACTTTTGTTTTCTTGGATGGACTCGTGTGACTCACAGCATATCCCTGAAATAAAAAAGAGAAGAACTACCAGTCAGTCACTCAATAGTTGAGCATGGCTGGAACTACTATCATTTTGCAAAGTAATCCATCATTGCATGATGCCGAAACCCTGGTAAGGACTGTTTTAGTTAGAATAGGGACTCAAGTACTCAACAAATACATGTTGGCTAGCTGACACCAGATTAGCAGCTGGCTTTGTGAATAAATTAGAGTCAGCAGAAATTTTAAGGACTGGAGAGTTATGAACACTGGGTATGTTAATGCTATATAGAACTCGTTCATTATTTCATTTATACAATAAATATATATTCCTTCCATTAATAGGAAGAATGCAGAAAAGTCATCCAAGGAAAAAATTCCTGCCTCCTCATACATAGCATTACATTTCGGGAATTCTTTTCCCTTGAAAGGTCTCATTTCCCATCTTCATTCACCTGGCAAATTCCTACTCATTCTTTGAAGCCTGATGGGGAGATTTCCTCCTCCAAGAAGCTCTCTCTCAATTCCCTCCAGTCTGTGTGTGACATCCCCTGCTATGCTTCCCACCCATCCTGTGTGTTTCTAATCTAAGTCTAGTTATGTGTTCTACTTGTGTATCTGTCCTATATCCTTATGTTCCATACATCATATGTCCAAATGTTCTACCTATGTGTAATGCTCAGAGCTCAGAACAAGAATAAGTCTTGTTCATCACCATATCCCTTTGCACCAGAAGAGTTCCTGGTATAATAAATGTTTACTGGGGATCCCTGGGTGGCACAGTGGTTTAGCGCCTGCCTTTGGCCCAGGGTGCAATCCTGGAGACCCGGGATCAAATCCCACATCGGGTTCCCGGTGCATGGAGCCTGCTTCTCCCTCTGCCTGTGTCTCTGCCTCTCTCTCTCTCTCTCTCTCTCTCTCTCTCTGTGACTATCATAAATAAATAAAAATTTAAAAATTTTTAATAAATGTTTACTAAATGAATGAATGAATGAATGAATGACAAAAATTAGACCACTGTCCCACTCTAGAATCCTATCTTCAATACTAACACTTTTTAAAATCAACATAAAAGTCGGTATTATATAATACATCAAAAGCTATAAACTCTTCAAGCTACTGCCTTTTCTAGGATGCTGATGTGTAAAAATATATTGCAAATAGGAAAACTGGAGCCAAAGCTTGATCATTGTGAATCTATTTAGATGTCTGCAATAATGGGTAATGTCATTGTTCATCTTACAACCACCACCCTGTAGTGAAAAGATCCACAGAAATTGACAGATTCCAGTTTCAGACACAACACAAACCTGTACATCTTCACAGGTCAGAAGCTGTGACACTTGACTGTCAATCAATGTGAAGGAGCCAATAGGAGGGCCACTCAAATCCTCAGCATTCCGTGCTTCTAAGAGAAAGCCTCTAAATGGTGGCCCTGACAAGGTTACTGACAAACAAACAAAAAAATAGCTTAAGAGGTTTAGCAACATCCCCAAAAGGAAACTGTTCAGAGGAGGCACCTCACAATTAGAATCTGGCATACATATACAAAACTACTCCAGGAGAGAAAATGGTAGAAATTATCTTACAGACAAAGAAGGTCTAAACTGTGCTCCACAGGACATTCACTCCATGAGATGTTAATAGCCATTCCCCAGGGAAAAAAGGTAGGTGATAGTCAGAGAGCTATCCATGGGGCCGAATTAGTTTGAAAAATGCTGAATAAAAGTAAATACTTGTTTTTTTACTGAAAACCCCTAAAGCCTTTAACATTCTACTATGCAGGACCAAACTCTAGAAGTACATTATATATAACACACAGAGTGTTCCAAACTTATTTTTCCATATACTCTTTTCATCAGTTTGTTAATATTCTGCACTTCTAGAGTTGCAGAAAATAGATCATAAAACACTGTAATAGATACACCTTTAAGAGTCAGCCCACATTTCACCAGAAAAACTGGAAAAACACAAGAGTTTACACTGTACCAAGAAGCATAAGGGTTTATTACACCTAAACCAGACAAAATAAACTTCCATTTTCCTCTTCTATTGAGTTAATAGTAACTGTTTAAAAAGATCTATTAGCTGGGCAGCCCCTTTGGCGCAGCGGTTTAGTGCCGCCTGCAGCCCAGGGTGTGATCCTAGAGACCTAGGATCGAGTCCCACGTTGGGCTCCCTGCATGGAGCCTGCTTCTCCCTCTGCCTGTGTCTCTGCCTCTCTCTCTCTCTCTCTCTCTCTCTCTTTCTCTCTCTCTCTGTTGCTCATGAATAAATAAATAAAATCTTAAAAAAAAAAGAAGTAAAATCTATTTTAAAAATAATTTTAAAAAAAGATCTATTAGCTAATGATAAAAACGTACTTAAAACCTACTGACTGGGGGGGATCCCTGGGTGGCGCAGCGGTTTAGCGCCTGCCTTTGGCCCAGGGCACAATCCTGGAGACCCAGGATCGAATCCCACGTCGGGCTCCCGGTGCATGGAGCCTGCTTCTCCCTCCGCCTGTGTCTCTGGCTCGCTCTCTCTCTCTCACTGTGTGCCTATCATAAATAAAAAATTAAAAAAAAAAAAAAAAAACCTACTGACTGGGGAGCCGATATACCACTTAAGTAATACAGTCATCTGTAATAGTTAAGCACAAAATGAGAAGCCTAAGATGGTGGTATCTTACATAAAACAGGTGAACAGATTTAAATGAAACTATATAAATCCCTCAGTAACAAACATTCAATGTACAGGAAAAGAGTGAAAGTCAAAACACAAATAGTTAATCCTGGCACAGTACCTTCAATCTGATCTCCTCGTCTGAACGTCATCTGACTCACTGAAATGTTGTGAACAGGATCAGAGTGTGCAGTATGACCATGTTCAGGAACCATTCCATGGCATGACCTTCCTACTTTTCCATTGGGATAATTAGCCACAGAACTAACGTACAGCACAAGTAGGAAGGTAGCAAGGGTAAATCCAAGAACTGCCATCTCCAAAAGAAGATTAAAAACACATTATTTTCATACACAATTAAAATATAAAGTTTTCGTACTACAGAATAGTAATTCTAGATGGCTGCTTATTTCAATAGACAGCTAACCCTCTTTTCAAAACAAAAAGAATATGATACGTGAATTTGAATTGGGATTTGAATCTTGGCTCTACCAATTACCAATTAGGAGACCTTAACCAAATCACCTATGCCTCTACTTCCTTATCTGAAAAATTAGGAAACTAACACCCTCTTTTCAAGTTGTTTTAATAAAATGAAGATACAAAAAAATAAAGATAAAACCCAAAGTCTGACAAAGAAGATAATAATGTTAGCTTTCATTAGCATGATTTGGAAATAATAAACTAGTCCTAGTGCTTAGTTCACTAAAAGCAAAAGTTTCTATTCCACTTTATCCTAGGAAGCTCAAAGAACAAATAAGAAATGGTTCTTCTGGAAACATTTAAATACCATCATCTAAAACAAGTCTCTGATTGACTTCTCCCAAATTACTATCAAATTAATCATGATGACAGGGCAGATAATTTAATTTGCAATACTGAAAACTAAGGAAAACAGAGAACCAATTGTAAGAAACAATATTTCTATTACCCATTGCCCAGGTACTTCTGAATTAAGGAACACAATTGTCAGTCCAAGTAATTTTCTTCTCTTATCCAGTTTACCTGCCTCTTACCATCTGCCTAACAGAAAACCAGCTACTTACATACTACATACATACACACTTACTAGCTTGCAAGCCAGCTAAGGGAAGTCCCCACCTTCATTTCACTTGGTGCTTAAATTCAGAACCTGCAAGTCACAGCATATAAGAAGGCTAGAGGAAGATGGCAGGGACATGTTACATAGCAGTAAAAAAAGGTGTGCTCGTGGAGAGATTACAGAAGGCAAAACCCAAGAGGCAGCTCATTCTCCATAAAAATGGAGTTAGACAAAATAAAAGCACCCTTAGAATCACTAGAATAAATTACCCTTTTACAGTCATATAAATTACAAACCCCCACACTGAACCAAAACTGAACTACAGGAATTCCTGCTAGCTACCAGAAATTATGCTGGGGGCTACACATTTCAAACAGCCCTGCACCTTCCACCAGTAGCTATCAAGTAGATAGCATAGGGTTCACAGTACTACATACCCCTATCTTTTATCAAAGATCAAAGCTAGGTAGTTTTTCCCATTTAAGGATGAGCAAAAAGAACAAATAAACAAATCAAGAGCATCTGAAAAAAATCTGTAACATAAGAGAAGCACAAAAGTTCTCTATAGAGTCATAAAAACATAACTGAAAATGGTTCATTACTATACAAAACAAAACTTAGGAAAATAACTGTCTTGAACATTTGCAGTAATACATAGCAATTATTTCTCAATAAAACTGGGAGAGAAAAAGAAAAGGAATATTAAAGAATGGAGCAGAGGGAGAATTTTTCTACTCAAACATGGCTTTCATGTGCTTTTTGTCAGGGACAGACATGCTTTTAGGACAAGGCAAGATCTGCTGGAAAGGATCAAGGTCATGGTTTTAACCACATGAACTTAGCCAAATTAATATGAAGATTAAATGCAGTAATGTGCCACTCAACTAAAGGACGGTATAGGGGAAGAGTCAGTCCAGTTTAGCAAATATTTATTTGGCACTGACTTACTGTCAGGTGAAAGGGAAGCAAGACATGAATTCTAGTCTCCACTCTACATTGCATAGCAGAATGACGTCAATCCAGTTACTTAATCTCTGTCTCAGCTTCTTCGTTTGTGAAACAGAGTAGATGAACCAGAATAAATTCATGCCTAACATTGTGATTTTTAAGAAAGTCAAAGGGGACTGGAGCTCCTGGGTGGCTCAGTCAGTTAAGTGTCTGCCTTCCACTCAGGTCATGATCTCCCGGTCTTGGGATGGATTCCTGCCTTGGTCTCTCTGCTCAGTGGGGAGTCTGCTTCTCCCTCTCCCTTGTCCTCTGTAATCTCTCTCACTCTTGCTTTCTCTCAAATAAATAAAATCTTTAAAAAAAAAAAAAAAAACAAGCAAAATTTTAAAATTTAAAAAAACAAGAAAGCCTAGTGGGAAAGGATATCAAAATTTTCAGGGCAAAAAGTATAAGCCAGCTAAGGGAAGTGACTAAGGCGCTATCACCGATCATTCACTAGGAAAATATAACGAACTTGGTCAGGGAGAGAAGTAAACCAGCAACTTCTTTGTCCTTGGTCAGATGTTGAGGATTTAGGGTGAAGCTCTATTTGCATTACAATGGCTACTCATGATTTTCCAGTTACTGATTTAAGGAACAGCCTTTTTTCAAAGTATTCATTAGCCAACCTATGCCAAAAGATTGCATAGTTATGAAAGAGAATAAGAGTTATTCATGGAGACATTTAAGTTAAAAGTATGTAATGTGGGTAATGAACTATATTATATTCTGTTATGAAGTCTTCCTTCAAGCACTGAAAAACTCACACCAATTTTGTATAATTTTTTAAAGTTATATTCCCACTTAATGGAGATACAACACAGAAAATAAAAAGTATCGTAACTTGCATCTTGTCATCCCAGGACAAAGACAGACTGATTAGTTTAAAAAATTAAAAGAGAGGTTATCCTGATTCTCTAACTGAAATATCCTGAAACCTGATGATATTTACATAGTTTTCTTTCTTCCCTGAAAAATAGGCATTTAGTAAAAAAAAAGTATGATGACTGCTTATACCATATTCTATATACACCTCTCACAAAAATAAAACTTCAAAACAAATGTATTCTTTATTATTTAAATATCAAATTCCTATACTTGCATGAATATTTAATTATTATTGTGATTGTGGACCACAGAGGCAAGTGATATTGATCAAGATATTTTATTAAAGCAAAGTAAAATTTATATAAAATGAGAAGAATCCAATGGAAAACATTTAGATGTAAGAAAATCATTAGAATAAGAGCTCAATATTAAGAATATTTTTAAGATTTTATTTATTTATTCATGAGAGACAGAGGGAGAGTGGCAGAGACACAGGTAGAGGGAGAAGCAGGCTCCATGCAGGGAGCCCAACATGGGACTCAATCCCGGGTCTCCAGGATCCCGTGTTGGGCTGAAAGCAATGCTAAACCGCTAAGCCACTCAGGCTGCTTAAGAATTTTTTGATAAATCACTCATTAAATGTCTTTATTGTGTCATTCCAAGAACATGTGAGAAAAAAGAAATTGAGGAAAGCCTATCTCTTAAAACCATGTCAGATGATTAAGCTAGCAAATAACTAATTAAGTCTAGTTATACTGCAATCAAGCTCTAGCTCTCATTGTTAGTTATTCATCTTAAATTAAGGCATCAAAAAGTTCAAAAGTTAACATGCACACAAAAACTGTGGGACCTCAACCCAGTGACACCCACTCTACATCACCCAAGATATGAGTATAAGCACAAAGTAAGAGTCTTAATCAATGCACAGCGATGAAGAATGAGTTGTTAAAAAACCAAAAACTTAATCACAAGGGTTCACTATAAAATATTTAATATTTGGAAAACATTGGTTTGATTGCTTTTTGTATTGGGGGGGTTGCTATACATACCAAATTTATGTAATTTTTTTTACCACACTCAGATAAGAAAAATAAGAAATATATTTACATTATGACCCAACAAACATTTCAAGAAAATTATTTACCTTTACCACATGGTATAAATTCATACATTTTCCATTTCTTCCTTTTTTAAAAAAAAAGTTGGTTTTATCTATTCTACTGAATCATTACTATACAACCTATCAATGGATTTCTTTTTTTTTAAGATTTTTTCATTTATTTATTCATGAGAGACACAGAGAGAGAGAGAGGCAGAGACACAGGCAGGGGGAGAAGCAGGCCCCACTCAGGGAGCCTGAGGCAGGACCGGATCCCGAGTCCCCAAGACCACACCCCGGGCTGCAGGCGGCGCTAAACCGCTGAGCCACCGGGGCTGCCCCCTATCAAAGGATCTTAACCTATAGTTTGAAAAATACTACCTTAGAGCATATATAGACCATGAAGTTTCAGCCTTTAATCAAGCTCTAAATTAAGAGTATCAAGGATTTCAATTAAAAAAAAAAAAAAAAGGAGGGGATCCCTGGGTGGCTCAGCGGTTTAGCACCTGCCTTTGACCCAGGGCGTGATCCTGGAGTCCCAAAATTGAGTCTCACGTTGGGCTTCTGAATGGAGCCTACTTTTCCTTCTGCCTGTGTCTCTGCCTCTCTCTCTCATGAATAAATAATAAAATAAAATCTTTTTTTTTTTTTTTTTAAGGAGAGTTCTCAGAACTAAAGAAAAATAAGCCAAGTAACAGGGAAATAAAAATTTTTCTATTTTGGAGATAGGAGATAAATTTATTCAATGAAAATCTTATTCTCTCTTATTCCATTTGTGAACTAAACAAAAACTTCAAGTATGGTTAATAAATGAGTATTCTCATGGTGACCTTCTGCATGAGAAAAAAAAATTAATCATAACATAAAAATACTGCAATCCCTAAAGCATTTAAACATTCCTTTCAGAATCTCCATCAACTATACTCCACAAGGTTCAAAGTAAATAACTACTTCTTACTCAATATACTTTTCATTTTATGACTAGAATTACAATGGTATTATTTTCTTTTACTTTGTTATAAGCATAAAATACTTCAATTAATTTATAAGTTAACCATGCTTTTGCTTCTAGGCTTTTGGCCCAGAAACAGAACTACCATTTATAATATTGCTTCTTGGAATTGAAATTCCAAGCCAAATTGGAAATTAATTTGGGGACCCCAACATATTTGTAAGATTGGCATTTCCTGCAGGATCTGCAGCAAACCTGACAGGCCTGTGACCAAAAACCTGGAGGGACCAGGGCTAGAGGTGGAAAGAGGTGGAAATAGAGTAGAAGAGTTAGGTGGAAAGAATTTTAGAAAAATAGGTCGAACCATAAGAAGAATAAGGAGACTAAGTCAAAACAGTTAAGACTAAACAAAGGTACACAAAAAGCAATGAAATTTCTAAGACATAAAGAAAAGGATTACATTTCTACTACACAGGAGTGAAGAAAGAAGACACAGCACGGAGAAAAAGAAACATTTATTCTACCTTAAGTGAGTACCTGTAAGGTACTCTCACCAGTAAGTGAGAACCTGAAAGGTATTACATCTAATGTAATGCTTACAATAAGGAGATAGTAAATTCATTTTAGGAAACCAGGGAAAGTATCCTAAATCATATATACTTTTAGGATTAGAACCTTAATCTAACAGCAATGTCCATGTACTCTCTTCACTTTGCATTGCTGTTCCCTCCTTGGAGAGAGAAGGATGTAGAAAGTAGACAAATCCAGCAAGGATCCAAATTTCACAATGAACAGTGTGAATGTGGGTATACTGTGACAAAGTTGAAATTTAATTAGCCTAATTCAGCATGTTGAGGAGCACCTGGCTGGCTCAGTCAGTAGAGCACAGGATTCTGGACCTCAGGGTCATGAGTCCAAGCCCCACATTGGGCACAGAAATTACTTTTTTAAAAAACTACAAGGGTTTTGAGGCACTGTTGTGGTTAGACAAGTGAGATTTTCATATATTTCTTTCATCTGCATTTAATTTGTTCAAGCCTTCTGAAATATTTCAGAAAATGTGCTCCTCTTCTTTCCAGCAATTTAACTTTACCTTCATAGAAAACTTCCACATCAAAATATAATTGACTTTGATAGCAGAATCTCAAATTATACAGAAATTGAAAAATAGGTCAAGTATTTCCACTTCCTCAGATAAAAATGTTTCAGACTCCCATTTGCACAGCAGGAAGTAAAGAGGAAAAAAAAGATTTTTTTTAATTAACAATTGGAGTTATGACATTTTCAGAGATGGTTCTAAAAAACAAAGAGGCACCAAAAATGGCACAATGAATACCAATTTGAGATCTGTCAGATGTGACTTAAACAACCACTTAAGGTGGTTGAAAAGAATTCTGAAAAAGAATTTAGAGTTTAAGTAAAAGTAAGAAAAAGTAAAGGAAAAGGTAGAGGAAAGCCACTAAAGGAAAAGTAATGGAGAACTCTACAATCCAATCCTGATTCCCTGGGATGCCTGGGTGGCTCAGCAGTTAAGCGCCTGCCTTCAGGTCAAGGTGTGATCCTGGAGACCAGGAATCGAGTCCCACATCGGGCTCCCTGTATGGAGCCTGCTTCTGTCTCTGCCCCTCTCTCTCTCTTTCTGTGTCTCTCATGAATAAATAAATAAAATCTTAAAAAAAAAAATCTAATTCCCCTAATCACAGCATCCTCACAGCAAGAAATGATTCTATCTCCTTTATTCGTCTCTGGAAAAAAGATTAGTAGAAGTATATACGTTATTACATGATGGAAAGCTTTCACCTGGATCCTCCACTTGGCCCTCCAATAACCCTGTCCTCAAAACAAAATTAGGTACAAAGCGGAATGGCCTGTTGTGTAAAGATGCAAAACTAATAGATGAGACAAAAGCAAATGTCATTTATCATATAAATGATACTGCTTATTGAATCCATTCTAGGCATCACAGTAGGTGCTTCACAGAAATGAACTCTAATCCTTGGAAGAAACATACAAAGGAGGGTTCTTTGTTTTGGTCCTATGGACCTTGAAGCTCACAGATTTTATTTAAAAAACTATGGTCTAAGATCACACAGGGCAGAAGAGGAAAAAATTGCATTTAATTATAGAAATTTAGAGGTATAGGAGAAAATAAGAAGAGCTAACAATTACCAAGGGCTTACAACATGTCAGACGTCATGTCAAGGATTTAGCATGCATTCCTCAAAACAACCTTGGAAGGTGGGAAGGTAAAATTGTCCCAATTATGTAAAATAGGACACTGATTAAGACATTTGTCAGAGTCACAGCAAATGAGTAGAGAAAAGTATAGTCTCTGATCTGGCTTCTGAGGTTTTTTTTGGAGGGGGGTTGGGTTTTTTTTAAGATTTTATTTATTTATTCATGACAGACACAGAAAGAGAGAGAGGCAGAGACACAGGAAGAGGAAGAAGCAGGCTCCATGAAGGGAGCCCGACGTGGTACTCAATCCTGGGTTTCCAGGATCAGGCCCTGAGCCAAAGGCAGGCGTTAAACCTCTGAGCCACCCAGGAATTCCACTTCTGAGGTTTTAAACAATAAGCCATCCATAGCTTCAGATGAGACCCTCAAGGCTGATGTGGTAAGTAAACGAGGCATTACCGAGGTAAAGTTCAGAATGAACACAAATTGAATGGGAGCAATAAAAGAACCAAAGGTGGAAAGAAAAAAGTGGGCACAGACTTTTGGGGGGCATTAAAGGATTGTCTACCTAGATCCAAGGTCAAATGTTAGAAACAGTCGTTATAAAAATATTGTAATTAAGTTTGGTTCCTCTTCATGCCTCATACATGAATGTATCCATTCCCAAGACTTTTTTTTTTTAAGACTTAATTTATTCATGACAGACATAAAGACCTAGGCAGAGAGAGAAGCAGGCTCCATGCAGAGAGCCGGATGTGGAACTAGATACTGGACCTCCAGGATCATGCCCTGGGCCAAAGGCCAGCACTCGACCACTGAGCCACCCAAGCGTCCCTCATTCCCAAGACTTTTTACCTTGGCCCCCACATCTCTCTGCAAGCTCATCATCACTTCTACAGCTTCAGTCTTCATCCCTAGGATATCTCCCAAGTCTTCCAATTGCCCCCCACCCCACCTCTCCACACGCTTCCAAATTTCCAACTGTATATAGATTTGTGTTTGGATGACAATAAGTTTAATTTGTCCACAACAAAATTCATCATCTTTTCCTCCAGACTAGCTCTTATATCTGACTTCACTACTCTGATGGTGGCCTGTCAACGCATTTCTGGTCAGCAAGACTCAAAACCCCATAGTCTCAAGATTTGACCACAAACATTCTTTTGGACACCAATTTTCAAACAAGCTCGGCAGATGCTTCTTCCATCCTTCCACCTTCCTACCTATCCCTCTTGCATCTCTCTTCTACTTTCCATTCTCTCTATTACATCTGTCTGCTACTTTCCATTCCGCCATTACCTCCAAGCACAAAGCCTTCATCACCTGTCACCAAAATTATTGAAATATTCTCAAGTGGCCTCTCTGTTTATCTCCATCCTCTTCTGCCCCACACAACACCACAAGATCATTTTCCTAAAGCACAATTCTCATCACATCACTCTTCTCAGAAACTTTCATCTGCTTCCCAAGGATTATTAAATTAAGGACAAAAGCTTTAGACATTTCATGTTTTGTACTATTTAGCCTAACTCAGTTTTAAGGATTTTTTCTCCCATGCTCTAGAGACAACGTGTTATTTGTACTTATGCCTGGAATAAGCACCACTCTTTCTTTCTACCTATATCTGCATTCTAACTGGGACCTTCATTACTTCATGCATCAATTTCCTACCCATGTGAAAATGGACTTATGCTAAATGTGAAAAAATAAGATACAAAAATTTCTGTACACTATGCTTTGTATGTAAAAAAAAATTTCATTGCCTGTCATTTCATGTAAAATACAAAAGACTGAAATATCCAGTATAAGCAAGGGTGTAGAAAAATGAGCACACTCATACAGTGAAGAGTGTAAATTATCACAATATTTTTGGACAATTTTGGAAAATTGACAGTATCCTACTAAACCAAAATATGTTTAATCTCTGAACTAGGTATTTCACTTCTAGGAATTTATCCTACAGAAAAACTCGCACAGTTACACAAATATTATATTTGTAATAGCAAAAATGTAAGACAATTTAGGTGGTTACAAAAATAAACTATGCTATATCCAAACTATAAAATACTGTATACTCAATTAAAAGAATGAAATAGAGTAGTCAATGACAAAAATAGCAGCTAATAATTACTGAGTGCTTTATGAGAGACAAGTATTCTTTTAAGTGCTTTGCAAGTATCAACTCAATTCACAAAAACCCTAAGACATGAATCTGCATGTGCTTAAGTGGAAACATGCTCATGCCTCACTAAGGAATGAAAACAAGCAGATTGCGAAAGGAAGAAAGGAAACGCAACTTAAAAGTTAGAGGGAAAAGAAAAAAAAAACTTCTACTCCACACTTTTAACAGTTCTCATGCGTGGTTACCCCCAGGAGAGTGTTTTCAATAGGGGAAGAGGAGTGGACTTCCTCTTTTGAATCCTCATTGTATTGTGCATATTTTTGGAAAAGTATTTAGTATTTATAATATAAAAATAATTTTAAAGATTTAAAGCATGTAGTACTTTATAATCAAAAATATTATAATAAAAAATAACAATTTATAACTACAAAATACTGTTATATACTGTAAAGAAATATAATTAGAGGCACCTGTGTGGCTCAGTGGTTGAGCATCTGCCTTTGGCTCAAATAGTGATCCTGGGCTCCTGGGATAGAGTCCCGCATCAGGCTCCCCACAGGGAGCCTGCTTCTCCCTCTGCGTCTCTCATGAATAAACAAATAAATAATTTTTTAAAAAATAAATAAATAAGGTGATACATACGAAACATCTAGCACAGTGTCTACCATAAACCAGGTCTTCCATTAAAATCCACTTCTTTCTGTGGAGTCTTGCCTAATTCTGCCCACTTTCTGTAACTGCTCTCTTCAAAACCTCCAGAAGCTTTGGTTTTGCTAATAAAAACATTATCGGGGCAGCCCCGGTGGCAGCGGTTTAGCACCACCTGTAGCCCAGAGTGTGATCCTGGAGACCCTGGATCGAGTCCCACGTCAGGCTCTCTGTATGATGCCTGCTTCTCTGCCTCTCTCTCTCTCTGTCTCTATGAATAAATAAATAAAATCTTAAAAAAAAAAAAAAAAAAAACATTATCACACCTGCCTCAGCTGGTGACTTGTCTTGTGGCCAGCTTGTTGAGCCCTTTCACACTGACTAGCCTTGAGAACAGCACTTGTACAGTGTGATTTCCAGAGAATCTGACATTACCCAAATGGGTAAGTGTGAAACAGAAGCTACAGTTGGCCAAAAGAAACAACAGGTCGTTTTACTAAACAACTTACCAGAACTCATCTCCTTAAACAAAACCATCCTCTAAGAAGTCAAGCTCATTGTTTTCAATAAATCAATAAACCAAATTTAACCCTCCACCTCTGTACAGTACTTGAATCTTTCCTTTTTTTCTTTAATTCAGAAGAAAAAAAAATATCTGAACTTAAAAGTTAAGCTTTGGGGTGCCTGGGTGGCTCAGGTCAGATCCGACATCCTTGGATACAGCCCCCCCCATTGGATTCCCTGCTTGGTGGGGAGACGCTTCTCCCTCTCCTTTACTTCCCCCCACCCCACTCTCTCTGTCTCTCATATAGATAAATAAAATCTAAAAAAAAAAAAAAAATTAGCTTTGTAAAGCAATATCCCTGATAACACATTTATAAACTAAAAAATCGCCTTTGCCCCTAGGTAAGCACTGACATAATGGGAAAAAAAAAAAAAAAAAAAAGGTGGGGGTGGGGGGGCAAAGGTAACACCTTGCCACCCCCAGAGCCTTTCTGAAATTCTAAAGGCAAACCAGGGGTAGGAGGTGGGAGGAGCTAAAAATTTCTAGATTAAAACAAACTTTAAAAACCCAAGTAAGGCTCTAAGTAATCTGCATACAAGGAATTATGACATTAGGTTTAATTATAAAAGAGAGTTCCCACAGTTTCAAATTTCTAAAAAAGGAGAAAGAAACACAAGTGCATAAAGTCCATGCTTTTCAGGATCCCAAGCGTGACTCTACTTATCATCACCCTTTTCTTGGGATTACAGCTCGTTAGTCAAAGTCACAGGACATATTATTAACCTAACTCGTTGGTGAAAACTCATTAGCTCAATCCAAGCTCCAGAACACAGTTTGTTAAAGCTTCATTGTGCTCCGCCGACCGCCCCCCGCATCACAGGCGCCTGCTCTCAGTACTGCCGCCTCAGCTGGCTTCATTTTTTAAAATGCTTTGCAAAGAGCTCCGACTTAAAGAACAGGAGACACTTACCTTGAGAAGCAAAGGCAGCCTAGCCAACTTCCGGTTTTGTTACAATTTGTATCTGCTTTCAGCAGCTGGGTGGAGCCCGCTTACCCAGTAACCAGAAGGCAACGTTTCCCAAGCTAAGCAGCAAAACTTGATTTGCAAGACCAGTACTAGTTTTTGGACTCCGTTTCTGAAAATTAAGGGTTCTGTTTTACATATAAGAACACTTTGCCAAGTAATAATTGTTTCAATGAGAAAATTATGGTTTTTGCCTTTAACAACAAAACCATTTGGAAATACATATCTGTTCTATATATTCTAAGTAAAGGCAAACAAAAGAATCTAGTTGTACCTAGGTAGGGTTGCCAAATTTAGCAAATTAAAATATTGGATGCCCGCTGAAACTCAATTTCAGGTAAACAACCAATGTAAATATTGTTCTATGCAGTATTTGGAATATAATTATACTAAAAAATAATTCATGGTTTTTCTGAAATACAAATTTACTTTTTCTGGAAACTCTATCTAAGGCATAACAATAATAAGCAAACTATTTCAATTAACTACAGAAGGTGCAAAAGAATCAGACTGCCTAGAACCGAAACCTTGGAAAGTAAATGATATCATGCAAAAGAATTATTTTATTTTGCAAAATTCACTCAGAAACTTAGAAGTTTTGTTTTCATTTCTTTTTAAGCCTTTAATCTTTGTTTTGCACAAGTTTTTTTTTTTTTTTTTTTTTTTTTTTTTTTGCAAAAGAAAATTTTTACGGCTAGGAAAAGAAAATGTATCTGAAAATATTAAACATTCCACTGCAGACCATGATTCACAAGTGCCTACTAGAAAATAAATGATGTCATAGACACCTTGACCTGTGATCCCTAATTGGCAATCAACACTACTAAATTCTCTAAAATTATCTTAAAAGGAGAGAAGAGAGGGTAAAGAACACCATCACTTTAATCTGTCTCCTTAACTATAGTCATAATTAATAAAAACCCCTCCTTACAGAATTTTAGAGAGAGGCTTTAAATTAAGAGGCCAGAGAGCCAGTTTTCTATGCTAAAACTGTGTGGAATGTGAATAGACTTAAACTAAGTCAGGAGAGCTTCAGTCCTTCCATATAAACCCTCAGGTGATAACACAGCTTTCTGCAGTTATGATTGAGCCTTTTCCAGAAATAGTCCCCAGTGGACACTTTGCACGCCAATAGCATGATTAAAAAATCTTCAGACTGGGTGCCTCGGTGGCTCAGTTGATTAAGCATCTGCTTTAGGTTCAGGTCATGATCTTATGGTCATGGGATCAAGCCCCACACCTGGGTGACTCAGTTAGGTATTTGCCTTTGGCTCAGGTCATGATCCCAGGGTCCTGGGATTGAGCCACATATGAGGCTCCTTGCTCAACAGGGGGCTTGCTTCTCCCTCTCCTTCTACACTCCCCACCACCCACCACCACTCATTCTCTTTCGCTCTCTGTTAAATAAATAAAATATTTTTTTAAATCCATTAGACAATTCTTAGAATGTATGGTCATAATCTTTTATCCTAAAACACTCTTAAACAGATGAACATGGGAAGGAAAAAAAGAGGCAAACCAGGAAATAGACTTAATTGTAGAGAACTAAGGGTTACCAGAGGGGAGGCGGGCAAGGGGATGGCTGAAATAGGTGATGGGGATTAAGGAGGGCACTTGTGATGAGCACTGGGTGTCATATGGAAGTGCTGAATCACTAAATTCTACACCTGAAATTAGTATTACACTGCATGTAACTAATTGGAATTTAATTAAAAACTTGAAAAAATAAATAAATAGTAGTGAGAAGGGGCACAGTGGAAAGAACTGAATAGAGAGGCTTAGCTCTACCTAAAAACATCCTTTTCCAGGCCTATCACATCCCCTAAAGTCCCCAGCTATAACTCCCCTTATCACTCCCTGCCAGATGTTCACCTCCACAAGGCTCTTTCTTCATCAGCTACTTGTCAGCTGTCACAAAAGGAACCAAATTTAGTAAAATGCTCAATGGAGCTTGGACTCTGAGAAGTTGACATTACTGTATTGGATCCCATTCTCCTGCCTCTAAACTAGTAGTTCTCAAATTTTTCAGTCCAGACTCCTTTACAACTTTTTAAAAATATTTTATTTATTTATTTTTTTTTTAAATTTTTATTTATTTATGATAGTCACACACAGATAGAGAGAGAGGCAGAGACACAGGCAGAGGGAGAAGCAGGCTCCATGCACCGGGAGCCCGACGTGGGACTCGATCCCGGGTCTCCAGGATCACGCCCTGGGCCAAAGGCAGGCGCCAAACCGCTGCGCCACCCAGGGATCCCAAAAATATTTTATTTATTTATGAGAGAAAGAAAGAGACCATGAGCAGGGGGGAGAGAGGCAGAGGAAAAAGCAGACATCCCACTGAGCAAGGAGTCAGACATGAGGCTCGATCCCAGAACCCTGAGATCATGACCTGAGCTGAAGGCAGATGCTCAATCCACCAAGCCACCCAGGCTCCCCTCCTTTACAACTTTTAAAAATTACTGTGGGGCAGCCCGGTGGCCCAGAGGTTTAGCGCCACCTTCAGCCCAGGGCGTGATCCTGGAGACCCCGATCAAGTCCCACCTTGGGCTCCCTGCATGGAGCCTGCTTCTCCCTCTGCCTGTGTCTCCGCCTCTCTTTCTCTCTGTGTCTCTCATGAATAAATAAATAAAATCTTTAAAAAAAAGAAAAAGAAGAAGGATTTATCACAATCATTCAACAACTATTTTATCTGTTATATGGCAGATATTGTGCCAGGCACTACTCTATATTTATACAAAGTGGCTCTATGTCTAATATATTGTGATTTCTTTGGTGTATAATAAAAAAAAGAACAAAAGAAAGAGTGCGAAGGAAGGAGGGAAGGAAGGAAGGAAGGAAGGAAGGAAGGAAGGAAGGAAGGAAGGAAAGAGCATAATTACTTGATAAACTGATGTTCCTGTAGATAGGCAGTTCTCATTTCTTTCCAGATGTCATTGGGTTAAGAATCTTGAGATAGATTATTCTAGATTACCTAGATTGCCCTAACCGCAATCACAAGAGTCCTTAAAAAGAAGAGGCTGAAGCGGATGCCTGGATGGCTCAGTCTGTAGAACATCTGATTATTCATTTTGGCTCAGGTAATGATCTCATGGGTCTTGAGATCAGGCTCCCCTCCCCGCTCAGTGGAGAGTCTGCTTGAAGATTCCGTCCCTCTGTCCTTCCCCCTACTCACATGTGCATTCTCTCTCTCTCAAATAAATAAAATCCTTTAAAAAAGAAAAATAAAGAAGAGGAGAGTGAGATTACACACAAAAGAAGACAACATGACCATGGAGGTAAACACTGGAATGATGCAGCCACAACCCAAAGAATGACAGCAACCACCAGAAGCTGAAGAGACAAGGAACAGATTCTCAACCAGAGCCTCTGGAAAAAGTGGTTCTTCCAACATCTGCCAATGTGCTACTGATTTTAGACCTGTGGCCTTCAGAACTATAAGAGAATAAATGTTTGTTGTTTTAGCCACTGAGCTTGTGGTCATTTGTTGTTACAGAGCTCTAGAAACTTAATCAATTGCCCTTTCCAGTTCTGTATTTTTATCAATCAGTAGTACCCATTATCTTCAGTGCTCAAGCAAAACTTTCAACTTTGTGTCTCTTTCATATTTTATAGCTCAGAGTTTTTCAATTTGGAGCCACAACCCATTTATCAGTGAAATATAAAATCTTTAGTGGGCAGGGACCCTACCTGGCTCAGTCGGAAGAGCATGCAACACTTGATCTCAGGGTCATGAGTTTGAGCCCCACATTGGGGGTAGAGATTACTTTAAATAAATAAATAAACTTTTAAAAAACTACTTAAAATCTTTAGTGGGTAACAATCAGAAAAGCGTTAATAAAATAACAAAAAATTAGAGCACAGTATATGTAATAAGAGTAAATGATGTTTCATGGGTCTGTTCAGATTATACGTTAGTAGCTATGTCCTGGTTTGTGAGTTTTCTTACTTCTTACTGTGGGCAGCAGCCCAAAATGTTGAAACCAACTGCTTTTAATATCTCCCCAAGTCAATTATCAGTTCCTCCTTTCTCAACACTCACACAGAGGCCTTCCTACTTATTTATTCTAAGCAGGGGAATGTGGTACTCTGGAATCAGGTCACCCAAGATTTAAAGATAAACTCCATCACTAAATTTTGTGATCTAGACCTCTCCGCATCTGTTTTCTCACTATAAAATGAAGATCATAATACTTTCCTCATAATATTGTTGTGAGGATTAACTAAGATAACATGTTAAGTGCTTAGTTCAATGTCTAAACATAAAAATTGTTCGATAAAATGTGTGCACTATAATCTATGTTCAAATTGTCTCTCTATTGTAAAACCCTTCTAACTAATCTCTCCCATGCTCTCTCATGATCTCATTAATCCTGCTGCCAATAGTCCAACATTCGATTAATCTTCCTAAAGTATTCCTTTTATCAATAATGTTTTGTGACTTACCATTGCTTATAGAGTTAAATCCATACTCTTCCTGACATTTAAAGCACTCCATCAATAAATTAATTAATTAATTAATTAATTAATTAATTAAAAAATAATAAAGCACTCCATCACCTGGCCACACAACATTCTCATTGCTTTCCCATCAGGTACTGCTGACTCAATCATAGAATTAAATACAAAGTCTCATTTGCTAATGTTGTTCCCTTATCACCTTTCTTTCCACATATTAAATGACACACATTCTTCAAGGTTTAACAAAAGTCCCAATTCATCCATGAAACTTTCTGATAATCAGAACTAATATTAGTTCCTCCATTATAAATTGTCTACGTGGTCAAGTAAAATGTCATATTCTCCGAAGTCTGGGCCACTTAGGTTGAAATCTCAGCTCTGCTCTTTAATAGCTGTTAGACTTCAGTCAGTTACTTAATCCCCTACTCTAACTTTCTTCATTAGCATAAAGAAGATAAGGATACAGTCTCCCATCCAAGTGCTAACCAGGCCCAACCCTGCTTAACTTCCGAAATCAGATGAGATCAGGTTCATTCGGTGTAGTATGGCCATAAACAGATGAACGGATAAAGAAAATGTGGTATATATATATATATACACATACATGATAGAGTACTACTCAGTATCAAAAGTAAAAATGAGTTCTTGTCATTTGTAATTGCATGGATGGAACTAGAGGGTATTATGCTAAGCAAAATAAGTTAAGCAGAGAAAGAAAAGTTATCATATGATCTCATTCATATGTGAAATTTAAGAAACAAAACAGAGGATCATAGGGGAAAGGAGGGGAAAGTAAAATAAGATGAAATCAGAGAGGGAGACAAACCATTAAGAGACTCTTAATCATAGGAAACAAACTGAGGGCTATTAGGGGGGAGGGGGGGTGGAAGGATGGAGTAACTGGGTGACAGGCATTAAGGAGGGCACATGATGTAATGAGCACTGGGTATTATATAAGACTGATGAATGATTGAACTCTACCTCTGAAACTAATAATACACTACATGTTAATTAATTGAATTTAAATTTTTAAAAAAACCTAATAAGTTAAAAAAATTTAATAAAAATTTTAAATTAAAAAAAATTAATAACAAAAAAATTTTAATAACATAAATAAAAAGAAGATAAGGATATGGAGGTAGGGCTGTTGGGATGTTTTCATGAGGTAATATCTCATCACACTGGCACCCAAATGATCTTGAAAACTTGCTCATGACACTTCCTTTCACATCCTATATTAGAGTGAGATAACATACATTACATAAGATCCTATCCCCATACTCAAGCAGTCATCAACTGTTTTTGATATTCTTTACTACTAAAACTGGACATGGCCTCAGATCCTTCTCAATACACTATACCAAGTAGTCAGTATCAATGGATGAAAATTCATACTAACTATAAGCAATCTCTGGGGTAGAGACTATATCATTACTTTCAATTCCTCTTTTTAGGAATTCAAAAAATAAATGTTAAATATAAGATTTTACTTTAATCTAAGTGGTTAAAAGACAAGATACTAGAAAGCCCCATCTTCTGTTTTACCCTCTTTCAAACTTTATTTGAATTTCAGCTCATTTTATTTTATGTTTTTATGGTGAAAAAAATTTATATTTAGATTTATAGCCAGCTGGACTCAATTTAGATGATCCCAATTTTGTTGGCAACATCCAAAGCATCATAGTCAGGAGCCAGTCGAACATATGCTTTCTTCTCTCCATCAGGCCTGATCGAGGTGTTGACCTTGGCCACATCAATGTCATAGAGCTTCTTCACAGCCTGTTTGATCTGGTGCTTATTGGCCTTGACATCCACAATGAACACAAGTGTGTTGTTGTCTTCTACTTCTTCATGGCTGACTCAGTAGTCAGGGGGAACTTGATGATGGCATAGTGATCAAGCTTGTTTCTCCTGGGGGCGCTCTTTCGAAGATATTTGGGCTCCTTTGGAGACGCAGGGTCTTGGGTCGTGGGAATGTAGGTGACATAGGGATCTTTTTTGTGTGACTGTGCACGCCTTTCAGCACCACTTTCTTAGCTTTCAAAGCCTTGGCTTCGGCTTTGGGAGGGGCAGGGGCTTCCTTCTTGGCCTTTCATGCCATCTTCATGAAAGGGCGAATTTCAGTTCATTTTAAGGCCAGTTTATTGATTGTAATGAAAGCATGGCAGACATTCTTTGTCCTCCTTAATTACACTATTTTCCTTTGCAGTACTTTAATTTAGTGCAAGACAATATTAATACTCTGTAATTATGTGCCAGAGATGGCAACACTAATCAAAGTAAAATATTAAAAGTCTGACTCAGCTTTACCAAATCATTAATAAAATTTCTGTTGATCATCTAGAGATATGATATAAGGTTAAAACTCTTGGTAATTGCAATCAGTGGCTTCTACTTTTCTCTATCAATTAGGGTTATACTA
This sequence comes from Canis lupus familiaris, assembly GCF_011100685.1. Taxonomy (NCBI): domain Eukaryota; kingdom Metazoa; phylum Chordata; class Mammalia; order Carnivora; family Canidae; genus Canis; species Canis lupus. Next base: position 50,620,667 of record NC_049227.1, on the reverse strand, counting down.
CATTCAAGTTTCTAGCATATCTATTATTAAGTCAATTAAAGCAAATTAGAAAATAAACTAAAAAAGAATCAAGGAAAGGAAGAATACAGCATCTATTTAGTAACAACCTAGTTCTATTCAATAATAACCTAGTTTTTTTTTTTAATTTCCCAAGTTTTAGCAATGAAGGAATAGTATAATTTACTGCAGAATTTTGTTTTAGCAGCTCTTGAGCTATGTGACTTTTTAAAATGCCATTTATTTACAAGATGGCTTGGGTCCTATTGTGTTAAGTGAGTGCTTTTAATATATACAAATGTAATGGAGTTTAGGGGCACCTGGGTGGCTCAGTTGATTAAGCAGCCAACTCTTGATTTCAGCTCAGGTCATGATATCAGAGTCCTGGGACTGAACTCTGAGTCCAACTCGGTGCTCAACATGGTGTCGGTTGGAGGATTCTCTCTCTCCCTCTCCCTTTGGCCCTCCTCCTGCTAGCACATTCTCCCTCAAATAATTTTTTTTTAAAAAGAGAGATCTATAAATATATACAAATATAATAGAGTCTTTCTATTGAAAATATATTATGCTCTCCACTGTCAGAATGAGAAGTAATAGATTTATCAACTGAGTAGAAAGTCATTGGTTTCTTTTAAGCACAAAACATTAAAGAGTCATGGTGACATTTACAATGAAAGCTAAAGAATACTTTTTTTTTTGCAAGAATACTTTTTCTTTTCTTTTTTTTTTTTTAAGATTTTATTCATTTATTCATGAGAGACACAGAGAGAGAGAGAGGCAGAGACATAGGCAGAGGGAGAAGCAGGCTCCATGCAGGGAACCCAATGCGGGACTCAATCCTGGGTCTCCAGGATCAGCCCTAGGCTGAAGGTGGAGCTAAACTGCTGAGCCACTCAGGCTGCCAAATACTTTTTTTCATTAGGTAAACCTTCAAAGTTGTAGAATTTTAAATTCAACAAACATAAAGCATAAAAATAGATAACATAAGTCCCCAGTCCTCAGGGACCCCCAGAATAAATGTATGAAACAGCATCGTGTGCCCTGAGAATGAAAAACAATCCTAAAACATGAGTGAATTGTGGTGAATATGGTTCCCACCCTCAACTCCACCAGATGAAGTAGCTCATCTAGCCTATACTGTCTAGAAATGGAATACAGAAGCAAAAGCTTTTACTCAGAAGCCTCTAGTAGCATAAAACCTGAACACAAATACCAAATATAAGATTCTTACAATGAAACAATATTAAAATAAGGAGAGCAAATCCAAACCTGGGCATTAATCAAAGCAACTAGTATGAAAATGCAAAAGGAAATATACAGCTAAATAAGGAAGCTTGAGAACCAAGAAAAGCAAGAGTGAGGAGTAACTGAATGGCTAAAAGTACTGATCCAGATTAATTCAAGAATGGAGCATAGAAGCTTTCTGTAACTTTTTATGCAAGAGCGGCCTAGCATATGCAAATAGGGCTTTCTATGGAATAAAATCAAATGAAAACCATCCAACCCTTGGTATCCCAGATCCCCCCAAATGGATGAAAATGTATAGTGTATTTTTTTCTTGTGTTCTGACTTTTTAAATTATTATGAATTACATAGATACTATATCTACATATGATTGTAGAAACTGAAACAATAAAGATAAAATTACATAATACCACTAAATTCTATTTGCTTTCCCCAAAGCAACCATTGCTCTCAATTCAATGTGTTTCCCTTTAAGACTTTACATACATTTCCTACATTCACAAAAAATATATAGCTTTGGTTTTGTAATAGAAATCATGTGATTTTCTGCATATTGTTCCGAAATGTTTTTCATATAACAATATGTGGTCAAGATATTTTTCCAAGGGATCCCTGGGTGGCACAGAGGTTTGGCGCCTGCCTTTGGCCCAGGACGCGATCCTGGAGACGGGAGATCAAATCCCAAGTTGGGCTCCTGGTGCATGGAGCCTGCTTCTCCCTCTGCCTGTGTCTTTGCCTCTCTCTCTCTCTCTCTCTGTGTGTGTGTGTGACTATCATAAATAATTTTTTTTTAAATTTAAAAAGAAGATATTTTTCCAAAGAAGACATCCAGATGTCTTCAAGAGATACTTGAAAAGATGTTCATCACTCATTACCAGGGAAATACAAATCAAAACCACGAGGGCAGCCCCAGTGGCGCAGTGGTTTAGCGCCGCCTGCAGCCCAGGGTGTGATCCTGGGGACCCAGCATCGAGTCCCACGTCAGGCTCCCTGCATGGAGCCTGCTTCTCCCTCTGCCTGTGTCTCTGCCTCTCTCTGTGTGTCTCTCATGAATAAATAAATAAAAATCTTAAAAAAAAAAAAAAAACCACAATGAGATACCTGTAAGAATAGCTAAAATTAACAACAGGAAACAACAAACAATGGCAAGGATGTGGAGAAAAGGGGAACCCTCTTACACTGTTGGTAGGAATGCAAACCGGTGCAGTCACTCTGAAAGACAGTATGGAGGTTCTTCAAAAAATTAAAAGCAGAACTACCTTACAATCCAATAATTCCACTCAAGATATTTACACAATGGACACAAAAATACAGATTTAAGGGAGTACATGCCCCAATGTTTATAACAGCATTATCAACAATAGCCAGACTATGGAAAGAGCCCAAATGTCCATCAACTGATTAATGGATAAAGAAAATGTGGTACATACATACAATGGAGTATTACCCAGCCATCAAAAAGATTGAAATCTTGCCATTTGTAGTGACATGGATGGAGCTAGAATGTATGATGCTAAGCAATTAAGTCAGTCATAAAAAGACAAATACTATTTGATTTCATTCATATGTGGAATTTAGGAAACAAAACAAATGAACATGGGCGGGGGGGGGAATGAGGAGAGATGGAGAAACAAACCAAAGAGACTTTTTTTTTTCAAACTCCATGCCCAGTGGTGGAGCCCAATACAGGGCTTGAACTCATGACCCTGAGATCAAGACCTGAGCTGAGATCAAGAGTTGGTCGCTTAACCAATTAACTCACCAAGTGCCCCCATAAAAGCACTGGGTGTTATATGTAAGATGGGTCACTAAATTCTATTCCGGAAACCAATATTATACTATATGTCAACTAACTAGTATTAGATAAAAATTGGGGAGAAAAAAAACAACAAAATATGGCCAAAGAATAACTCAGGTATTTAAGCCACCTTTATTTATTTATTTATTTTATGCATTGTTTATGTTTTACATGAGAGAGGCAGACTATCAAGGGACAAAATAGGATGTGTAAGAGAAAGAGAAGAGGAAAAAATTGCAGGTAGCCTGGAAATAGTGAATCTTTCTGGTTCATTTTGGCAACTAATTCACTGACAGCTAGCTAAAGGTTCAGTCTAGAAAGCATGCCATTGAACAGGCTGACCGGAGTCAACAAAGATAACAATTTCAGTAGTTCACAGATTCTCTGGAGAACCTGGCTAATACCTACAGAGTACACCAGAGCAGCTGTCTCTCTGTAACAGCTGCCATGCCTGTCCAGTGGCTCCCCAACTCCCACAGCCACATCTACACTCATTCAATACTCTCCTCCAGTCGCTAACCTTCCATCAGCCAACTGCAGAGCTGAGTTCTGATCATATCAGTTCTTTGGTGCTTAGGAGAGTTGCCTAGTAACCAATCACTCTCAACTGCCTTCTTTGGGTCTAAATATCTAACACACTGTTCTCTGCTGCCACTATTGGGCCAAGTTTACTCTTCTCTAGCCTAAAATAGGATATTTTCTTTTAAGAGGTTAACAGTAAGACTCTAAAAACAGAACACTGGATATACTCTTGACCTGAATTACTAATAATTTTACCTTCTCATGAGCAATGGGAGCAACAACCAAAACTATTTCTCTTGAGTCAATCGACAAAGAAACTTTGATGAATCCATTGACAGATAACTTAAGAGAAACAGAAAGAAATTAGAAGTGGTAGCATCTTTTTGGATAGGTAGATTGGTAGAACATGGAGGAGCCAGTTTGAAAGATGGAAAGCAAGAGTTAAGTGTTGGACATATTAAGTTTTAGATGCTATTAAAATATCCAAGTGGAGATATTGTTTGACAGATGTGTCTGGAGATATAAATTTGAGTCATTTATATTTAGGGTGTAGCAAGGATTAAAAAAGAGAAGACATCTAAAGAGTGAGCTTTGGGGGATCCCTGGGTGGCGCAGTGGTTTAGCGCCTGCCTTTGGCCCAGGGCGCGATCCTGGAGACCCGGGATCGAATCCCACGTCGGGCTCCCGGTGCATGGAGCCTGCTTCTCCCTCTGCCTGTGTCTCTGCCTCTCTCTCTCTCTCTTTGTGACTATCATAAATAAATAAAAATTAAAAAAAAAAAAAAAAAAAAAAAGAGTGAGCTTTGGGGCTCACTAATGTTTAGAAGTTGGGAAGAACAGACAAATTCAGTAAAGGAAATTATGACTGAGTGACCTGTAAGCTAAGAAAACCAAGGGACACGTGGGTGGCTCAGCGGTTGAACACCTACCTTTGGCTCAGGGCGTGATCCCAGTCCTGGGGTGGAGTCCCATATCAGGCTCCCTGTGGGGCACCTGCCTCTCCCTCTGCCCGAGTCTCTGCCTCTCTCTGTGTGTCTCTCATGAATAAATTTTTAAAAATATTTATTAAAAAAAGAAAACCAAGAGTGGTAAGTCCCTAAATGTAGAGTGGTTCTGAAGGTGAGTGTGGTCAATCATGTCAGATACTGTTGAGAGCTGAAATATAGTGGAGACTAAGAATTGACCAATGAGCATGGTTTTTCAGAATCATCTGTGAACCCCTACATCAGAAATACTAACATGGATTTCTGGGCCCATCTCAGATCTACTGGATCAGACTGTGGAGAGGAACCCAGAATTCTGCTTTTAAACAAGCACCGGGGCACCTGGGTGGCTCAGTGGTTGAGTGTCAGCCTTTAGCTCAGGTCGTGATCTTAGAGTCCTGGAATAGAGCCTCCTATCAGGCTTCCCCCAGGGAGCATACTTGTCCCTCTGCCAATGTCTCTGCCTCTTTCTCTCTGTCTCTCATGAATAAATAAATAAATCTTGAAATAAATAAATAAAATAAGTAAACAAGCACTAGATGATTCTTAAGAACCCAAGAGTTACTGTCTTGGAGTCTTTATTGGTGGAATTATACCTATCTTTCCCCTAGACCAGTGGTTCTCAGGTTTTAATGTCCATCAGCATCACCTGGTAAATTCCTTAAAACACAGATTACTGGGGATCCCTGGGTGGCTCAGCGGTCTGGCGCCTGCCTTCAGCCCAGTGCTCACACTATTACCACATTCAGGACACTCTGATACCAAATGTGTAGGGGTTTATCCCCACACCAAACAACTCTCTGTGACACCAGCTGAGTATCCTACAACTTAATTCTGACACTATCTACCTGGAGATAGCATCAGATCCTACAGGTTAAGGGTTTAGTCCTACAGGACTGCCCCCACTTCGGATCCCAATCATTAGTCTGGGTAATGACCTGTTCTTCTGCTATATGTATCAGAGGTTCCCATGGCATCCTCCTTGAGTTCAATTAATTTGCTAAAGTGGCTCACAGAACTCAAGAAAACAGTTTACTAACTAGATTACTGGTTTATTGTAAGAGGATAGAACTCAGAAACAGCCAGATGGAAGAAATGCACATGATAAAGTATGTGTGAAGGAGCACAGAGCTTTCAAACTCTCTTCCAGCATACCACTCTCCCTAAAACTCCCTGTGTTCCTCAAACCAGAAGTTCCCTGAACCCCATACTTGGGGGATGTTTATGGAGGCTTCACTACATAGGCATACTGGATTATTACGTCAATTGCCAGCCCCTCTCCAGAGAATGGGGGGTAGAGATAAAGTTCCAAGGTTCTTGGCACTTAGGTGCCTCAGTCAGTTAAGTATCTGCCTTTGTCTTGGGTTACGATCCCAGGGTCTGGGATCCAGCCCCACATCAGACTCCCTGCTCAACAGGAGGCCTCTGCTTCTCCCTCCTCTGTGTTCATGCTTCCTCTCTCTCAAATAAATATATAAATAAATCTTTAAAAAAAAGTTCCAAGCTTCTAATCATACCTTAGTCTTTCTAGTGACACACCAACAGCCAGGAGCCCACCAAGAGTCACCTCTTAGAACAAAAGATACTCCCATCAAAAGACACCCAGGAAATACCAAGGGATTTAAGAGCTCAATGGAACAGGGATCTCTGGGTGGCGCAGCGGTTTGGCGCCTGCCTTTGGCCCAGGGCGCGATCCTGGAGACCCGGGATCGAATCCCACGTCAGGCTCCCGGTGCATGGAGCCTGCTTCTCCCTCTGCCTATGTCTCTGCCTCTCTCTCTCTCTGTGTGACTATCATAAATAAATAAAAAAAGCTCAATGGAACAAAGATGTCTTAAGTGCTCTTAACATTTAGGAAATTCCAAGAGTGTTAGGAGCTCTGTGCCAGGAACAATTAATAATTAATTAATATATAAGTATAATTATATATAATATATGTTATATATATTAATATATAATTAATATAGCAGAGACCAATATATAGACAAGTCCCTGAATTAACAATTGCTTGCCTTTTTAAAACTTTTCAACTTTACATTGGTGCAAAAGCAATATGCACTCAGTAGAAACTGTATTTCAAATTCTAATTTTGATCTTTTCCCAGACTAGCAATATGCACTATGATACTCTTGAAATGCTGAGCAGCAATTCCCAGCCACAGCTTCCAGTCAGCCATGCAATCATGAGGGTGATTAACCATATACTTAGGCCATTCTGTAACCATACAGCCATTCTGTTTTTCACTTTCAGTACAGTATTCAATAAATTACATATTCGCCACTTTATTATATAATAGGCTTTGTATGAGATGATTTTGCCCAACTGTAGACTAATGTAAGTGTTCTGAGCACATTTAAAGTAGAGTAGGCTAAGCTATGATGTTTGGCAAGTTTGGAGTATTAAATGCATTTTAAACTTACAATGGGTTGATGAGAACATAACCCCTTCATAAAGTCAGCAAACCATCTTGCTCAGCTGTAGACCCCAAAAGTTAAAATCAGAAATAGACAAGATTCCGGCAGCCCTGGTGGCTCAGTGGTTTAGCACCGCCTTCAGCCCAGGATGTGATCCTGGAGACCCGGGATCGAGTCCCACATTGGGCTCCCTGCATGGAGCCTGCTTCTCCCTCTGCCTGTGTCTCTGCCTCTCTCTCTCTCTCTCTCTCTCTTTCTCTCTCTGTGTGTGTATGTCTCGTGAATAAATAAAATCTTAAAAAAAAGATAAACCAAAAGGGTTACCTTAAAAAAAAAAAGAAAGAAATAGACAAGATTCATGCTCTAACTGAAACTCATTATTTTTCTTTCTTATGGCACTTTTCTTGAGGCATTACTGAGGATGTTTTGCAATGACTGGAACATTCCAATCACCAGGCCAGAAAAACCCTGATAGCAACAGAATGCCTAGAACACCACAACCCCTTCCCTGCCCATGATCACATACTGAACAAATCTCAGCCCCCACCTATGATCACAGGCTGGCTCCCTGCCTGCTCTTTAGCATGTGTCTCCTGAGCCTCTCCCTATAAAACTCATGGTGTCCACTTTGCAGGCAAAGAAGTCCGTTGTTAAGGCTTGAGCCTACTACCACCTCCACCAGCTGCCAGCACCTGATAAAATTTTTCCCTTTCTCTTTTCCAAAACCAATCTCTTGAGTGATGGGCTTCTTTTGTGACCAGTTAGTTCATTCAAATTTTTTCAGCTACAGTGTTAGCACACCCAACCAGGAACTATGGTTTTTATTTATCCAGCCCCCTGGCGATTCCCAGGGGGACTGAGTGCAGCATGCCAGGGCTTCCCTATTTGTTTCCTGAGTTAGTAGCTATGATAGGTCAGTAACAGTAAGTCAAGGAAGATCTGTGCATATTTTCTATTATCTCATACCTCTGAGTGAGAGGATTGGGCTTATCAGCAGACCAGCTTTGCTTTAGAATGGGTGACCTGTTGGAGAATCAGCCCAGTCATCCTTACAAATACTGCAAAGTTAGTCAACAGATCGAAATATCCAGCTGCAGGTGAACTTTAAGTATCTGAAGGCACAAAGTAAACATGTAGAAATTTCAAGAAGAGCCACTAGAGCAAGTTGAAGAATGTGAGCAGGAGGTAAGGCAAGATGCTTGGTTCCTGGACCTGTTTTCAAAGTATAAGCACAACTATAGTTGTATTAGTTGCATTATTAACTTCACTCCACGTTCTGTTTTGTTCCCTACTTAATCAGTTTAATGCACATCTTATTAATCATTAACTTTGCCTTTCCCCTCCAACTCCCTGCTTACCCACTGTTGTAGAAACCTAATGGAGATCAAGCAGTAACATTTGTCTTGAAATTATCTGACACACCTGATCATACCTGGTCCCAAAGTCACCTCATTGTCTGGAGGAAAGATTACCTCCAAACTGTTTCAAGGCACCCTCCCTGAAAGATTTCAAGCAACACTTCATCCTCCTCTCATGTATTCATTTCCTTCCCCAAACATATTAGCTATCCCTAGGCTCAACACAGAAAGGTAGCTTTGGGAATAATCTCCTGCCTTCTTGCTGGGCTGCCTTTCTGATAACAAGGCTTTCTTTGCTTTAAAACCAGTGTCTCAGACATTGGCTTACTGGGCATCAAGTACACAGACAAATTTAAGTTCAGTAACAACACCATGCTTCAGTCACAATGTAAGCCTTCTCCACCTCAGAAGATAATTTTCTCTCATCTTACTTGATTTTCTTGTGGCACTGGATACTGTTGGTCACTCCAAGTTCCTTGATATTATTTTCTTAGCTTCTGTGACTCCATCTTCTCCTAGTTTTCTTCTAATGGCTCTAAAATGGAATACTTAACCTCATGCATCAACTAATTAGCCTGAAAATAAATGTTGAGGAAGCAGAAGGCAAGCTGCAGACAAAGCCTGAGCTGACACTCTACAACACCCCCACACCCCGCCCCGATATGTATGACATTCCTCAGGCACTCCTAACTGCCCTAAAACTAATGGAAGGGAAAAACAAATGGTTAATCTACAGAGACCCCAGTCCTGCAAGATAGGAGTCTCCTCAGTTTACAGATGCCTTAGTGGTTTACAAGAAAAAAATCATTCTTATAAAAAACCTAACTTCCAGAAGGAAGCTCCCAACTGTCCCTAATGCTAATGTCTTTCTAGACAGAAAAACAACCGAACTTGACACAGGCAAGCCCTCTGGCATCTTGTAGGTCCTCTTTAGCATTTGAAAGTTCTTTTGAAAACCTCCCTTGTTCCATACCCCCAACTCCCACATACATAATCAGTCCCCGTCCCCCCCCACTTACAGGCCCGGGGCAGCAGCTCTTCCTGTCCACAAGTCCTGTCCCTGTGCTTTAATAAAATCACCATTTTGTACCAAAGACATCTCCAAACATCACCCCACCAAACCTCACCTACATTCAAAATCTACATCATAAAAAGCCACAATGAGGCAAATAAGTGTTTATTTTCAGTCAAAGAATTGCAATTTAGGGACCACAGATACAGGGAGGAACACAAGTTGTGTCCCACTCATAGGGTGAAACCAAGGGGTTTTTATGTAGGGAAGGAAGGGAGGAAGAAGGTCCTTCTAGCTAGACTAAGAATCAAATTGACATGAGACAGATTAACAGGAGAAAATTAAATTAAATTTTGTATGTACAGAGAATCCACAACAGACATAAAAGTCCAAAGAGGGAAGCAATATGAAGTTTATGTGAACTAAGGAGAGGGCTAGGGGTCTGAGGATGCAGAGGGGATAAGGACCATTGCCAGGATGATGGGAAGAGATGTAAACAAAACAAAGGTTGCCCTGTTACGCAGGTAAGTTTCATAGGTAAAGAGGAATCTCAGTTAATACCTCTCTTCCTGATAGAAGCAGGCAATTGAGGGGGACCAAGAGAGCTTTAACTGAATCTTCTGGGGTTTTATTGCCTTTTTTTTTTTTAAGATTTATTTATTCATGAGAGACACAGAAAAAGGCAGAGACATAAGCAGAGGGAGATGCAGGATCTTCGCAGGAGCCAGATGCGGGACTCCATCCTGAATCCTGGGATCATGACCTGAGCAGAAGGCAGCCACCCAACTGCCGAGCCACCCAGGTCCCTGGGTTTTGATTGCTTTTAAGTCAAATTAACTTTCATGCCAATATGACCCATCTTGGAGTGGCCTGCCCTTGGGGATGGCCCCTACATAACCAATCATGAATTCCCACACCAGAAATCTTTGGATTGGCAAATTTATGAATATATTTAATAATTTCTAGGAATGTGCTTTTTCGTAGTATGATCTTTTCATAAAGCATAAGACATGTTTACTAAGAGAAACTAATTCAGCTTTAGTTTCTCTGTAATAGAAGTAGATAAACCTGTATTCAGTACCTAATGTTTCATTGCTCTATCATATTTGAAAATGATCTAGATATTTAATGACTATAACTTTACTCATCATTTAAGTCAGCAAAACTTTAAAGTGTCAGGTTACCAAAGATTTTGGAAACTATTTAAAAGTTTGCCTAGAAACCCTTTTATCTTATTAAATGTCTATTTAATTTACAATTATGTGTAGACTGCCCATAAAACTTCATGAGGCATTAGATAAAGTCAATCATTATTTTTTTTCTGACAAATTTTGCAACAAAAGATAACATGTACTTATTTGACTTTTAGTAATATAAGCAGAATAAAAGTTTTATATTCAATGCTGATAACTCTAAAAATGTATCTCTTTTAATTAAACCAACAACCTTAAATTAGCATTAATACTGAATATTTTCCCTTGATATAAAATTGGATCTCCTCCTCCAGAACTTGAAAAACATTTAGGTTGGTTTCTATCTTTCTGAGTTTTAGAATACCCAATTCTCACAAGTACTTGTCTTCAAACCAATTAAGAAGAACTCTTTTACAAATTAATTTTAGCAATGCCAGATGTAGAGTAAATATTTCACATGTACAACCTGTTTGGACACACATACAAATCCACAAACAAGATCCAAACAAAATCTTATACTGGTTTTACTAATATTTGTGGAGAGGATGTTAAAGCTCCAATTTCCAAAGACTCCTCCCCGCCCCCCCCCATAATGAAATACTTCTCCCTGAAATTTGTGCTTCAAAGAATGGCTCTTAGGCCCTAGCTAAAATAGGATAGAAAATTTACATCATAAAGCACAGATGAAGTACCTACGTTTTCTCCAAGATGGACATTTAGAGCATTTCTGTCTGTTGGAGGTACTAGAGTCTGGATGCAAGAGAGCTTTTAGCAATTTGTATTTTTTTAAAGGCGTCTTCCCCCCCCACCTCCTGTTTTTTCCCTCAGTTTCAGATTATAGACTATATTTACATTTTAAAGACAAGATAAGATTTATAATTTCAAGGGATGGAGGAATAATGTAAAATCTTTTTTTAAAGTATAGGACAATTTTTTTCCAATATCTTGATCTTCTATAACATCCACAAACATTTTGAGAGGAATAGTCAAGGTTTGTAGATTGTAAAATAGGTGGGCTTTGACTTGTTTCTAGAGTTGCATTTTTAGTTTTGTGGAAATTTATAAGGCAAAGACAGGTGTTCTAATTCCCCAAATAACTGGAATTACAGCCTGAAAATGAAGTTATTAACCGTTTTCCTTTGTAAACTATATTCGTTCTTTTTTGTATATGAGGGAGTTTTTAACTACAGTGGGAATCAGGGGCATCTGGGTGGCTCAGTCTGTTGGGTGAATGCCTTTAGCTCAGGTGGTGATCCCAGAGTCCTGGGTGAGGCCTGGCTCAGACTATCTTACTCCTATGATCCAAAAGTTTACTTCCAAAATTAGTATAAGAAAGCAAAAAAAGCCTTTGTTGCACAGCAAGCGAGGATGCCATGGTGAAAATTGTGTCTCCAGTCTCCCATGAAATCATGAGACGCCTCTAGTCACAGACCCTGTAACCTGTGACACCGGGCAAGCATTTCTGGAATGGGACTTTCCAGCACTAACAAACCACATAGATTGAGACAACAAAGACTCCTGTGGGCTGGAATCTCTCATGACAAACACCCCTGTGAATTGACACAACTGGAGAGAAAAAGAAACTCGGATCCCTAATCTATTCAACTGGCCACCAAGATGCACCCCAGTAAGTGCACCAGCCAAATGACAGAGACCAAAGAGAATATTCTCACTAGTCACAAAGCTAAGCTCTTAGGACACAGAACAGGACCAAAGGAAAAATATATGCACTTTAACAGCTTTAGTTAAATCTTGGGTCTCTTGAGCCAAACTCACACCTCAGAGGGATGACACGGAGTCATGTGTTGTTTTACAGTATTCCTCCTTGCAAGGAAGTTTTCTTGAGTTTGGCAGGTGACCTAGTGTCAAACTAACCCATTCCATGATCAGTTGATCCTAACATGGGAGTTTTCTTAAGGTGGCAAGTGCTCTGGGGCACCTGAGTGGTTTAGTGGTTCAGCATCTGCCTTTGGCTTAGGGTGTGATCCCAGGGTCCTGGAATTGAGTCCCACATTGGGCTTCTCGCAGGGAGCCTGCTTCTCCCTCTGCCTATGTCTCTGCCTCTCTCTCTGTGTCTCTCATGAAAAAATAAATAAAATCTTTAAAAAAAAAAAGGTGTCAAGTGTTCTAACAGCTTTTAAGTGTTCAACCCATGCCCACCAACTTTGCATCTTTGGCTCCTGTGATGTCCTTCAGCAACAATCTACAAGGCACAGCAAAGTTTGTCTAAACAGACGTTGGTCTGATGAGAACTGTGAATTTACCAGGCTATGGGGCTGGCTCCAACAGCAGGATTATAGGTCTATGCCTCCATTCTGTCCTTTTTATGACATTAGACATGAAAGACACAAAGAAAAACAGATCATCTCTGGGAGGAAATGAATCAATAACCAAAGAGTACTCTACAAGTGTCGAGACCAGAGGCCAAACTTGGGATCTGACAAGATAGCCGGGCTGCCCCACAGGATTATCAAGGAAACCCAGTATTTGCTTGCAGAACCAGTTCCTGGCATTAAAGCAGAACCAGATGAGAGCAATGCCCGTTATGAATGTGGTCACATGAATGTGGTCATTGCTGGCCCCCAGGATTCCCCCTTTGAGGGAGGGACTTTTAAACTTGAACTATTCCTTCCAGAAGAATACCTGATGGCAGCCCCTAAAGTACGTTTCATGACCAAAATTTATTATCCTAATGTAGACAAGTGGGGAAGAATATGTTTAGATATTTTGAAAGATAAGTGGATCCGCACAGTTCTGCTATGGATCCAGGCTTTGTTAAGTGCTCTCAATCCAGATGATCCATTAGCAAATGATGTAGCAGAGCAGTGGAAGACCAACAAAGCCCACGCCATAGAAACAGCTAGAGCCTGGACCAGGCTATATGCCATGAATAATATTTAAAATCAATCTGATCATCAAGTGTACATCACTTCTCCTGTTCTGCTAAGACTTCTTCCTTTTTTGTTTGTATTTAATGGACACAGTCCTAGAAACATTACAGAATAAAAGCCCAGACATCTTCAGTCCTTTAGTGATTAAATGCATATTAGCAAATCTATGTCTTGTCCTGATTCACTGTTGTAAAGCATGAGCAGAGGCTAGAAGTACCATCTGGATTGTTGTGAAACGTTTAAAAGCAGTGGCCCCTCTCTGCTTTTATTCATTTCCCTCATCATGGTTTAAGTATAAAGCACTGTGAATGAAGGTACTTGTCAGGGTTAGCTGCAGGGGTGTGGGTGTTTTTCTTTATTATTATTATTTTTTTTTTGATGGGGAGAGGTAGTTTTATTTTAATTTTATGGGCCCCTTTCCCTCTTTTCATGGTGATCTAATTGCATCAGTTAAAAGCAACTAACCAGTTCTTTAGAATATGCTCTCTAGCCAAGTCTAACTTTATTTAGACGTTGCAGATGGACAAGCTTGATTGTTTGAACCAAAATGGGAACATTAAACAAACATCACAGCCCTCTCTAATAACATTGTGACTTTGCTGTCAAGTGTAGAATCCTTCCTTCAAGAAAAAGCTTGTGACCATTTTGTATGGCTTGTCTGGAAACTTCTGTAAGACTTATGTTTTAGTAAAATATTTTTTGTTATTCTAAAGAAAAAAAAGAAAAAAAAAAAAAAAACCGGGTACTCTACCAAATTCAACCAAATTCACTAAGCCCAAGGAACTGATTCCAAAAATATTTTCTCCTGCTAATCTAAATTTAGAAAGAGAGAAAAAGGACTCTTCCACTCTCCATTAGATTCCACAGCTAGAGATTCCAGGAGACTGATATAATAAGAAATCTTACCTTCTGCCAACTGTTTGGCAGATAGTTCTCAGCTATAGCAGTGTCTGCTGTGAGTGACACCCGAGAAGTTAAAGTATCTTGCCACCAGCTACACCAACTATTGGAGAACAAGAATTTCCTGTCCATTTCAAGGTCCTTCTAGCTGGACTAAGAATCAAGCTGACATGAGACAGATTAACAAGAGAAAATCAAATTTAATTCCTTATATACAAGAAATCCACACAGACATGGGAATTCTAAAAATAGGCAGAATTAGGTCTATATGTTATCCTGAACTAGGAGAAGGGCAAAAGGCTCTGAGACTTCAAAAAGAAGGAATGTAATTCATAAAAAAAATAAAAGAGAATAAATGTTTGGTAAACAAATGTTTGCTGCACCACTCAGTAACAATGGGACATAGAGGACTTTGATCCAGATTCCTCCCTGGCTACCATACCATAATGCAGTTATCTATGGTGATAACTCTCTTCCTAGAGCAAAGTCGCTATCAAAGCTATTTTTAGGCTGGACACCTGGGTGGCTCAGTGGTTGAGCGTCTGTCTGTCTTTGGCTCAGGTTGTGATCCTGGGATTCTAGGATTGGGTTCCCCACCATCAGGCTCCCTGAGGGAGCCTGCTTCTCCCTCTGCCTCTCTCTGTGTGTCTCTCATGAATGAATAAATAAAATCTTAAAAAAGAAACCCACAAATGCTATTTTTAGGCAGTTAGAAGAGAAAAGAAAAAAAGAAAAGAAAAGAAGAAAGAAAAGAAAAGAAAAGAAAAGAAAAGAAGAAAAGAAAAGAAAGAAAAGAAAAGAAAAGAAAAGAAAAGAAAAGAAAAGAAAAGAAAAGAAAAGAAAAGAAAAGAAAGAAAATGCTTTGCCATACTCTAGATGTTTCAGGCAGGTTCATACCTCCAGACTATCCCATCACATGTTCCTTCTGTGTTCCTCTCATTTTCCTTTCTTATCTTTCTTTCTCCTTATTACACATTTACTTTAAATGTCAGGAAAGTTATAAAGGTTCAGAAAGTTATATCTTTTGCCTGAAGTCTCACAGTTGGTTGGAAATAAAGTATCAATCAAATAGTATAGCCCCTCCTCAGATTTTAGGCTCTATACACATTTTTAGTTTTGGAAAATCAGTTTAATTATAGATACAGACACTTTCTCTTAGCCAAGTTACATTTTTTTTTGGGGGGGGGGTATTTTTCCTCTTTGTCAACATCAAGCTGCAATCAAACTTTATAAGACAACATAAAGGAGGGGTGCCTAAGTGGCATAATCAGTTGGGCATCCAACTCTTGGTTTTGGCTCAGGTCTTGATCTCAGAATCATGAAATCAAGCCCCATATTGGGCCTCACACTCAACATGGAGTCTGCTTGGGATTCTCTCTCCTCCATCTGCCCCTCCTGCTCATGCCCTCTCTTTCTCTCAAATAAATGCATAAATATAAATAAATAAATAAATAAATAAATAAATAAATAAATAAATAAAATAAGACAACATGAAGGAAAAATTAAATAAAAATACTTTAATTCCAAACTTTCTATTGAGTGGGTTGGAAGAACAAGTTTTTTTTTTTAAATTAATAATTTATTTATTTATTTATTCATGAGAGACACAGATGGAGAGGCAGAGACACAGGCAGAGGGAGAAGCAGGCTCCATGAAGGGAGCCTGATGCAGGACTCAATCCCCGGGCTCCAGGATTATGCCCTAGGCCGAAGGCAGGTGCTAAACTGCTGAGCCATTCAGGGATCCCCAAGAACAAGTATTGTTAAAATGTCTAAGCTACTCAGAGCAATCTATACATTCAATGCAATCCCTATCAAAATACCATCAACATTTTTCACAGAGCTGGAACAAATAATCCTGAAATGTGTGTGGAACCAGAAAAGACCCTGAATAGCCAAAAGAAGGTTGAAAAAGAAAACCAAAGCTGGTAGAATCATAATTCCGGACTTCAAGCTCTGTTACAAAGCTGTAATCATCAAGACAATATGGTACTGGCATAAAAACAGACACACAGATAAATGGAACAGAATAGAGAGAACTCAGAAATGGACCCTCAACTCTATAGTCAACTAATCACTAATCTTCAACAAAGCAAGGAAGAATACCCAATGGAAAAAAAAAACAGTCTCTTCAACAAATGGTGTTGGGAAAATCGGACAATCACATACAGAAGAATAAAACTGGACCATTTCCTTACATCATACACAAAAATAAACTCAAAATGGATGAAAGACCTAAATGTGAGACAGGAATCCATAAAAATCCTAGAGAAGAAGCCAGGCAACAACCTCTTTGACCTCAGCTGCAGCAACTTCTTGCTAAACACACCTCCAAAGGCAAAGGAAACAAAGGCAAAAATGAACTATTGGGCCTTCCTCAAGATAAAAAGCTTTTGCTCAGCAAAGGAAGCAGTCGACAAAACCAAAAGACAACGGACAGAATGGGAGAAGAAGATAATTCCAAATGTCTTATCAGATAAAGGGCTGGTATCCAAAATCTATAAAGAATTTATCAAACTCAACACCCAAAGTACAAAAAAATCCAATCAAGAAATGGGCAGAGGGATCCCTGGGTGGCGCAGTGGTTTAGCGCCTGCCTTTGGCCCAGGGCATGATCCTGGAGACCTGGGATCGAATCCCACATGGGCTCCTGGTGCATGGAGCCTGCTTCTCCCTCAGCCTGTGTCTCTGTCTCTGTCTCTGTCCCTCTCTCTCTCTGTGACTATCATTAAAAAAAAAAAAAAAAAGACATGGGCAGAAAAGGGCAGCCACCTTTGGCCCAGGGCGTGATCCTGGAGACCCGGGATAGAGTCCCATGTCGGGCTCCCTGCATGGAGCCTGCTTCTCCCTCTGCCTGTGTCTCTGCCTCTGTGTGTGTGTGTCTCTCATGAATAAATAAATAAAATCTTAAAAAAAGAAAGAAAGAAAGAAAGAAAGAAAGAAAGAAAGAAAGAAAGAAAGAAAGAAAGAAGAACAAGGTGTTTCAGTTAAAACATGAGTTAAGTGGTCTTGTCTATTTTTAATTTTAAAAACCAAATATTTTGGTTTTGGTCTACAGCTGAGCAAGGGAGCTTGCTGATAATCCACTGCCTTATGGTTGAAATTGAGCATGCCCAACAACCAAGCCTACTTCAATTAGGACAAAAAGATAATTTGTGAGTACTTTCTGAGTTTAAATGTATTTAAGCCTCGGTACCAGAGCTGAATAAATGCTGTTCTGGTTTTCAAAAAGAGTAAATTAAGTTTTAAAAACTGCAGATCCTGATGGCAACCCCTTACAAAACTGCTGATCACTAGGAGCAGCTTTGGTTAATAAGTTATCTAAGTTAGGTTAATAAATTACCTAAGTTAGGTTAACCTCTGGTTAACTTCCTTTACATTTATCGAACTGTGTCATTAGAAGCATGCCATCAACATAACATAACTGGAAATTCATGTAGTTATTAAAAAGTCCTGGTTGTATTCTAGGATCAAGTTGTGATAAAGTGTGATTCCATGTCCCCCTCCTCACCTTTTAGCACTCTTAGTCAAGTGTTTCATACTCTTAGTCAAGTGTTTCATGACTAAGCGCTGGTATGAAGCATTTTTTTAAATTAAGAATAAAGTTTAATATCAGTCATGATCACTATAGCTGCAATAGTATAATGCATGTGGAAGTGGATAAATTATCTGACAAGGTATGTGATCTCACCCTTCAGCTAAGCTGTGCCCATTGCTGGATTTATTTGGGGAATAAATTGTCCAAGTTTATTTGGGGAATTTTATATGCAATCTCAACAGAACTCTGTCTGTATAAATAACTGAGCTATCTCCTGGGAGAAAACTCATGATAAAGGAATCAGACATAACAAACTGATTCAGTAACAGAGCCTTGGTAGGAGGGGATGGACAATTCTGGCACAGAGTAGTGTGTCAATGATATTTATTTCCAAGAATGGTCTCTAAGGACCTATATTGCAATCCTGTAAAGAGGGGAGTGACATAAGTATAACCAAAGAACTGTGTATCGGTTAGCTATTGCTGCAGAACAAATGGCCACACATTTAGTAACTGAAAACAACACACATTTATTATCTCATAGAATCTGGGCACAATTTAACCTGGTCCTCTGCTTAAAGATCTCTTCTGAAGCTACAATCAAGGTGTCAGCCTGGGCTAGCATTTTTCCCAAAAGCTCCACTGAGGAGTCATCTGTTCCCAAGTTCCCCTGGTTGTTGGCAAGATTCAACTGTCTATGTTCTGTTGGACGGGGGCCTCCTTTCTTGCCTGCTGATAGCCAGTAGTGGCCCCCGAATCTTTTCACTGGGCCTCCCAACATGGCTTCTTGCTTCATGTATGTGAACGCAGAAGGCAATCTAGAGAGTCTGCTAGTAATATGGAAGTTACAATACCACGTAACATAATTGCGGAAGCACCATTCCTATCACTTCTGCCCTATGCTGTTGATCAGAAGCTAGTCACGGGTCGCACGCACACTCAAGGTAAAAGGGATACACAGGCAGGAATATCAGGTAACAGAAATCATTGGGGGCCATCTCAGGGTCTCTCTGTCTCAAACTAGAGTATCAAAAATTAAAAGCCATTAGGGCATCAGCAGCATGACTCTAGCACTGCTTTAACAGAGTGCAGCATCAGGGAAGAGAGAAACTCACTGTGAGTCTGAGAATAGAAGGAAGCTGGAGGGGACGCAGGAGCCAATCTGAGGCTGAAGGATGCTAAAACAAACTTAAAATTCTGGGTATTTCACCAGGCTTAAAAAGGGAAGCACTCAAGTTTGAATTCAGTAATTGTAAATATCCACATGGTGGCAGTAGGTGCCAGGACATTTGAAATATTATGAGCAACTGAGAGTACAGGAATCAAGTTTATCTCCCTCAGTGGCACCCTGTGTTTTCCTTTCTGTCTGATCACTAGAAGGAGCGGGAGGTGACTAGATCTTTCTACCCACCCACTCTCAAAGCACTATCTATAAAGCACTACCCTTGAAGAGTGAGGACCCAGACAGTTGATTGTATTCTTCCCACAATTCCTAGGACAGTGATAAGGGTCTCAGAGGGAAGGAATAAGGTTTCCTGAAATACATACTTATAAAGACCTCTCCTATCAAATACTAACAGCCAAATGAGTCAGCACAACATTAATTAAAAGGATCATACCTGGTGTGATGTAAAGTCAGTCTAGCTCAGAATTGACACTACTGGAAAATCCCAGGGGAAGAAAAGTATCAAATAAAATAGGGAATATTATCTCTCCAAATGAGAGATATTAAGCAGAAAGAATTAGTGCTATATATACACGACCACAAACATTCGCTTGTATTTACACATGTACTGTACAGAAATTCATAGCATTACCCAGTAAGAGTGGATAAACCTGGCATTAACAAAACAGGAGGTAACTCTATACATGTTCCAAAAAGGTGTTATTATCAGAGAAGTTTTATTTATTTATTTATTTTTAAGATTTTATTTTATTTTTTATATTTTATTTATTTATTCATGATAGTCATACAGAGAGAGAGAGAGAGAGAGAGAGAGGCAGAGACACAGGCAGAGGGAGAAGCAGGCTCCATGCAGGGAGCCCGACGTGGGATTCAATCCCGGGTCTCCAGGATCGCGCCCTGGGTGAAAGGCAGGCGCTAAACCGCTGCGCCACCCAGGGATCCCCTCAGAGAAGTTTTATTACCTGAATTTAAGTATAAATTCAAAAAGCTAAATAAGACTTTTTCTGATTTTCCTATATGTTCTTAATAGCCGATATCTAGAGAGGTTAATATCTGGCAATGTTGAGATTTGTTTGATCTTAAGATATCCCACAAAGGCAGTTCGGTTTTGCAAAAGCAAAAATGTCTCATATCTTTAGGGGTTTTTTTCCCAGGTAATATAACATTCCTGTGTGTCAAAAGGACAGCCAAAGAGATAGAAAGCTGAAAGTGCCTTATGAAACCTGAATAGTAATGGAGATGACAAATAGTTAGCTAATCTTGGAGGAATGATAAATGCTAGTAGTATCCTCTGCCAACTATATGCCCACACAAACCACAATAACATGCAATCGTTTGAGGAGTTAATAATGTGAGCAAAGACTTGAGTTAACTGAGAAGGTAAGTTCCACAGAAATATGAGGAGAAGCTTATTCCAGGATGAGAAAGCAACAAGAGCACTCTTGGTGTTTTCAAGGAAAACTGAAGTGCATTGAGAAAGGGGAAAAGTGGCCAGCAGTGAGGTCAGAGGGAGAAGACCTCGTTAGCCATGGTGAGGGCTATGGATTTTACTCTGGGTGTGATAGAAAACCAGTGGAGGCTTGTGAGCAGGTAAACAACACAATTCATGGTTTTAATGATTGCTTTAAGACATATTTTAACTGTTATATAAAATATATATGAAATCCATGATTCATATTTATCTAGAGGGATGGAGTAGTATGATAGCAGGACAAATGATGAGGTCTCAATGACAATGTATTTTGAAGGTTGAGCTGAAAAATTGGATGGATTGAGTGTGCAGATGGGGGACAGAATCCAGAATCATCTTAAGGTGTAGGAAGAGAAGAGAGCACAGCATGTTAGGGAGAATATGAAGGTTTGGTTTGGGACAGATTAAACGTCAGATGCCCAGAGAATTTAGAGTCATTTCAGACCTAGCACCAGAACTTGGTGACTAGTTGCACTGAACTTAGCAAGAAGGGAAGCCATACTCAGGAAAGGACCCATACTCAATCAAATGTCTCTTACGCTTGCCATGTCTGGCTCCCAGATGCGCAATTTCTAATGCCTTCAGGTACACAACAAATACAACCAGGATTGGGAATCTCTGGTTTACATGGTTATAAGAAACTCAAAATATTTTCCTGCAATAATTTTAACATGCTAAGCAAATGCATCCGGCTCATATTCAGCTACAATTTATTTAAATAAAAAAAAAGCTGCCATTGGAAAGGACATTTTTTTCCTTTCAAGTGGCCACCACAATTTCTTTTGGATTATATAGCTAAAAAACAAATATTATACTAAACTCCTGCCAACATGGCAGGTTCTGACTAGGAACTGAAAATAATAACTCTTCAATGAGCAATTGTTACAAGTCTGTACACATCACCATGGGAGGATGACGAAAAGGAAATTATTCTTGCCATAGGTGATTTTACGATCAAGTTCAGAGACCAAGAATAACAGGAAACAAATAGAAAGCAAAGCCACATCCCTGTCAGTTAAAGCAGAGTGCACTAAAGAGAAATGACAGTGTGAGATGGAGTGGTTAATGAGGGCTTCGTGGAGGTTACGTACCTTGAATCAGGGGAAATAGACAAAGGATGTTGTTTCTTTTAAATAAAAGGATGCAAATACATAAGGTTGGAGGGCACTAGTCGAAAAGAGATAGGTCTGACTAGAAAAGAGAGTATGTTTATGAGAGCGTGGCACAGTAAAAATAAATGGCAGAAGTACAAAAATATAGGCAGTCCCCAACTAGCAAACAACTCCTACCTAGAAGCATTCTCCAGCTTCTTTAATACCACACATGCGTACTTCATGCTCAAGCTGATGACCTTGCTTCTTATCTCCCTGAGAAAGTTGGAGGAATCAAAGCAGAAAAGCATTTCTCACCTCCTACCATCACATCACACAAGCTACTGGCATTTGGCCTGGCTGTCTGCCTTCTTGCCTATCCTGAGCATGACTTGCAGGTGTTCCCACTCCATGGCTAATCCCTCCAATTGTACACCAGGTTCTTCTTCTCTCACTCAAGGTCATGTCACCATTCCAATAATTCTCCCTGTGCAGAATTTTTTGTTTTCAATAGTCTAAAAATGTGAAGTCATGTGTAACTCCTCTCTTTCTCATACCCAATCCAATTGACCCTCTCTTCAAAATATGACCAGAATTTGACCCCTTCTCACCACCTCTACTGTCACTAGCTCAGTCAAATGTACCATTATCTCAGCTGGATTTTTTTTTCTTGTCTCTGACAAAATTCTACCTCTCCAGTCTTCCTTCAAGCCCTGGAAGACAGGTATAGTTGGTGGCTCTCTTTGGAATATGGAGAACTAAGTGTCTCTGCTCCATACATCTGTATTTTATAATTCTGGGACAAGAGGGGGGGAACAATCTCACTTAACATCTTGTTACACCTGAAATCCTGTCACACTGAATTTAACCCTCCAGAAGCCTAGGCAGGTGAAGATCCCCATGACTGCTCATGATCAGCCTAAAGACTGATCAGTCCTGAGGGGAGCAGAGGAAAGATGGTTCTAGGAGGGAGGTCTTTGGGAACAAAATGGTGACAGGTGACATGTTGGAATTGTTTCAGGATAAGTTTGTTGAATATGATGCAGCATATCTGGAGGGAGAAATATAGGTTTCACAATGACTCTACAGGGGATCCCTGCGTGGCTCAGTGGTTTAGTGCCTGTCTTCGGCCCAGGGCATGATGCTGGAGACCTGGGATCAAGTCCCACGTTGGGCTCCTGCATGGAGCCTGCTTCTCCCTCTGCCTGTGTCTCTGCCTCTCTTTCTCTCTGTGTCTGTCATGATAAATAAAATCTTTAAAAAAAAAAGCTGACTCTACAAACTTTCAAAAGGAAATTGGTAAGAAAAGGGAGAGGCCAAATACACAGAAGAAACTCAAGCCTTCCATTCCCACTTCAAATTGTTTCCAGTTGGAAAGTTTTATTTCCAGCAGCCTAGTTTTATTAACTATTAGCGTTATTATTATTTTGGCTACCCTGTGATCCCAGGATAAAAGGAAATAGAACATTACTTTGGAATTTTTTTGGAGGGGATGGTTGGTTTTGCTCTGCAAAGTCAAGTGAATATTCCCTTTTACTTATGCCCTGATAAGGCCAATACACCCTCGGCTTTGGACAACAGGTGTATGAAAATTCATTATCCTCTTAGCAAAGCCACAGGGAGGGAAATTTTGCTTAAGGTAACTTGAGACCTCCTACAGGTTTCCCTTGCAAAAGTAGAACATTCCTATGAAACCTTTTGTAAGCCAGAATGGCACAAAGCAAAGAAGTGATTACCATTCATTTATATGGAAAATGTTTTGAGTATTCCCAGACCCAAAAATAATTTCTGTTAGGCTTTTCTGATACCTTAGGACACACCTTGCTAATGGATGCACAAAATAAACAGATAAAGCACAGATGCTCGCACAGTCCAAACCTCTGGCAGCTTGACGTTGAGATGCTGAGTTTAGTTCCCAGGGAAGGTCAGCAGGGCCATTGTCATTGTTGGGGGTCCACGCTGCCCCTATATAATAACCAAAGGCTATCTTTATAAACACCAAAGGCTATCTTTATTTTTCACTTTCTTTCATAAAAATAAACACCAAAGGCTATCTTTATTTTTCACTTTCTTTCATAAAAGCAAAAATTCTCTTTGAATGTCTTCTAGTTATCAAAAAAACAGATACTAATGTAGATCTTCTATAAAAGCAAAATTGTATAATGTGAAATTTTGATAAACAAGGGATACCTGTACTTACTGCCTTTTCCCTGAGATAGGGAACCTGGATTGTATGGATTCAAGCCAGTCATAGAGAAACTCAATGAGTTTTATGGCAAAAAAAAAATTATCACAAAAGCATAAAGGAAGAACCGATGCCCAGCACTGAACCCCAGCAGTGATCCAAGAAAGGAAAATGGTGATTTTTTTCAGTCTATGAGGCAATCTATGCCCTAATCCAGTCCACCTGGAGGCAATATGCATTCAGGAGAAGTCACTGTATATACTTCAAAAATTTTGTTACTGAAATCTAGTATTAAGGACCAGGCTTGCTACTGAAACAGAAAGTCCCTGGACTAACAGGCTCTAGAATCCAAACTGAATCTGCTCTCCTTTGATAAGATTCAAATCTAGGAAAGTGGTTGGTGAAGAAATAAAAAGAGCAAGGGTTTGGAGTTACGGTCATTTTGCATAGACCCTTTTCCCTTAGAATAACACGAGAGAAATGAGATTGCCTATCTTCAAAAGTCAGCTATTACTGGTGCTCCAGCCCCTCAGAGCACCCCAAAGCTGGAGACTTAATCCCAGTTATCCAGAGAAAATTCTCAACTGAAAACCAACCTGCAGTATGGACTTGTCAAACACAACATCAAGGCGATCTCAATCAATCCATCTTCACGGTCACTTACACCTAATTATTGATAAACAATTATGTAGGATTCCTCGACAGATAAAAGGAAGGAGGCCCTTGAGGAAATTGAACCAGAACTCCTGTTGGAGATCCCCATGCTACCT
The DNA here is from genome assembly GCF_011100685.1 of Canis lupus familiaris. Lineage (NCBI taxonomy): Eukaryota > Metazoa > Chordata > Mammalia > Carnivora > Canidae > Canis > Canis lupus. The sequence continues at coordinate 50,596,116 of NC_049227.1, read as the reverse complement.
ATTATATAGCACTAATGGGACTTACTTCCACCCCCAAACTATAAAACTATTAGCCTCAGTGGCATTTTTTAAATATTAGGATTTGAAAAGTTTTCACAAGTGAAAATAAGTGGGCCAACACAAGTGTTCTTCCAACTGTCAGGCAGCCTCCATCCGTCTGATACAGCTGTCTGCTGAAATCTGCCAACAGGACAGTTAAAAATAGATGGTGGCTCCCTTAAAGGAGTTGCATGATTGATTTATATAGCCTTGCATAGTTATTTGTCCAGATCAGTTGTCTCCACATGTTTTTGCTTGCATGCCCTTAAAAGTAATGTGAAAAGCTATATATCCTTCACAGATGTTTGAGTTGACCATCTAATATTTTTAAATGTGTTTAAAGGTTTATTTATTCATGGGTTAATACTACTTTATTGCTGGAATAAGTCAGGATTTAGCTAGTCCTATTTTTTATTTATACCTCTAGTACTTAAAAAATCTCGTCCTTATACACAAGTAGATAAGAATAGAAGTTCTTATTGGCAAAACTTAAAATATGTTAAGTATTTATATTGCAGCTAATACTTATATTGCATCTAATACTTAGAACAACATATTAACATTGGAGAGGGAGGAATTAATTTAATAAAGCCATTTTTAAAAATTTAGGGCACTATATCCTAGGTGATATTTTTAGACTATTTTGCTCTACATCCCATATATATTAGTATAGGTCCTGCTTTTAAGAACATAAAAAACATGAAACCGAGACAGGAAGAGAAAGATAGAAAAAAGATATGAGGTCTGGGGATGGATTCAGGTTTTGTTCAAACATAACTGGAGGTGCAGACCTCTTTAAAAAAAAAAAAGAATACAATATTATTAATTTTGAAGATAGGTATAAAAGTAAGATAGGTATGAAATCACAACAAATTAAACATCTTAAAAGAATGATAAAGTCCACAAACATCATATGACCTAGAAGAACAAAAAATATCATTATTAACATATCTCTGAAAAAAAAAACATATCTCTGTAACACTTTTTCCATAGTCTTGGGCTGATACTTTTAATTTTTTCTTTTAAAGATTTTATTCATTTATTCATGAAGGACACAGAGAGAGGCAGAGACACAGGCAGAGGGAGAAGCAGGCTCCATGCAGGGAGCCCAATGTGGGACTCAATCCCAGGACTCCAGGATCACGCCCTGAGCCGAAGGCAGACACTCAACCACTGAGCCACCCAGGCATCCCATGGGCTGATACTTTTAATCACCTCTTCAAATGACTTTTCATATCATTTTCTATGGGAAAATAGAAAGATAACCAAGACTTTTTGTCAACATAGTTGATACATTTTCTTATTATTAATAATAGTTAAGAAAAGCTTCTATTTCACCATTATTGGTAAATATTGGTTAAGCCATATCTATCATTTCCTCCCAGTTTCTTGTTCAGAAGCTGCTTCTCACTAGGATAAGCCCTTGGAGACTCCAGCCCTTTGATTGGCAAGGTTATAGGCATAGCATGGGGACTACAGCACCCCTAGTCCTTGCTGCCTGACTTTCTGACCCACCAGAGTGAGTGGGTTGCTTTGATATGACTCCCTCAGGAGTTAACTTAATGTTTGACAAAATATGAATATGAAAGAGGTGAGGCAGTCAAATAAAAACTGTCATCGCTCCAACTGTGCCATACTACTGAATTGGAATATCCCAACACAGGTCCAATTAACCACTTTCCTAATGCCATGACTCACCCTTAAACAGACATTCATGTAAGACAGGAAAAGACAATGATCTATAAAAGGTTTATGATTAAACAAGAATTCTCCAACACCAGTATTGTACCTCTGAGGTTTCTATGCCCCAAGAGGATGCATCATAGAAGATTTGAAATGGGTAAGAGGTAGCCCTTTCTTTTGAAAAGGGGAGAAATGGTGACTGCAAAAGAGAATCCAGGGAAAGGAGAAAGAGCATCAAGGTATATTCTCTAGTTGTTGCATAGAGCATTCTCTAGTTCTATGGTATTCTCTGATTTGAGCCAATATCAATACAGTTATTTGCATTATTCAACGTTTCTATATCTTTTTTTTAACATTTTGTCTGCTTAGCCTATCATTAATTTTGGGATATGAGTTTAAATATTCTACTGTGATTGAGGATTTTCAATTTCTCCCTGTAGTTCTAATCATTTTTGCTTTGTAAATATTGAGCATTTTAATTGGGTATATACAAGTTTAGAATTGTTAGAAAGCTGGCTTATTGAGGAAGGGTCAATGTTTGACTCATGGGTAAGTACCTGATACCACTGTTATAGATTCGACTCTCATTACCTCCTTCCTATTAATACAACCTTCTAACCAGACTAGTACTAAGCTACCAATTTCAGCTCCTTAAAGTTTCTCTCAGATTAATATTCTGTGAAAATAGTTCTGATCATATAATTCCTTTTTAAAAGTGTGGGCTCCTATTGCTTATTTTTTTTTAAGATTTTATTTATTTATTCATGAGAGACACACAGAGAGAAAGAGGCAGAGATACAGGCAGAAGGAGAAGCAGGCTCCATGCAGGGAGTCTGATGTGGGACTCGATCCCAGGTCTCCAGGATCACGCCCTGGGCCGAAGGTAGGCATTAAACCACTGAGGCACCCAGGGATCCCCCTCTATTGCTTATGAAATAAAGTACAAACTCCACAGCTCACCATTCAAATTTCTCAATGATTTGAAATTCACCTACTTTCCATTCATTTCCCTCTCACATACCAGGAGACCAATCAAGCAAATTCTCACTAGCCCCACACAGATCCTATATTCCTTCTGCTTTCCACATATAATATTTAGATCATGGAATAATTTCTCTTCCAACTCTGCAAGTCCAAGCCCTTTGAAGTCAATCCTAAAAGCCTCTTCCTCTAAAAGTTTTTTTGCATATTCACCCAAATTATATTCTCTCCTTTTGAAAGGTGTTATGGACTAAATGTTTGTGTCCTCTCAAAACTCATATGCTGAGCCCTAACCCCCAATATGACTGTTTTTAGGGATAAGGCCTGTGAGGAGGTGACAAAAGTTAAATGAAGTCATAAGGGTAGGGCCCTAATCTGATGGGACTGGTACCCTCATTAAGAAGAGAGCCCTGATGGGAGGCCTGGGTGGCTCAGTGGTTGAGCGTCAGCTCATGTTGTGATCCTGGAGTCCTGGGATCGAGTCCCACATCAGGCTTCCTGCATGGAGCCTGCTTCTCCCTCTGCCTATGTCTCTGCCTCTCTGTGTGTGTGTGTGTCTCTCATGAATAAATAAATAAAATCTTAAAAAAAAAAAAAAAAGAGAGAGCCCTGCCTGAGCTCTCTCTCTCTCTCTCTCTCTGTCTGTCATGTGATGACACAGTGAGAAGGTGGTTGCCTACAGACTAACAGAAGAGCTCTCACCAGGAATGAAATCAGTTTGGCACCTTCATCTTGGACTTCCCACCCTCCAGTACTGTGAGAAATATATTTCTGTTCTTTAAGCCATTCAATCTGTGTTTTGTTATGGCAGCCTGAGTTGACTAATACAAATAATAATATACTACTTTATTAATATCTCTTCATGGCTTTAGACTTTTTGCATTGAATTATCATTGTTCGTGTGGCATGATTATTTCTCAGATTATTAATATCTAATAATTCATAATGATTCAAAGAATCCTGTGACCTCTGTGCTAGATACATAATCTCATTTGCATGTTCACAGAGCCAAATTTTCTTGTCAGATTCATATATTTAACATCTTGTCATCAAAAAATTGAGTCTGTGAAAATGTGTTTACAAATCTTGTGTGATCATTTTGTGTAAGTGTGTGTGATCATTTAAAAGCTAAAATGATTTGTTTTTATATAAGCCTTAATCTCCAAGACTAAGATGTTTGTTTTCATTGTCTATTATGGAAAGTTATATGTAGTTCTTATGTATTTAATACATGAATTTGAATTTGGATATAAATCTCAATTTTATAATTAAAAAAAAATTTTTTGAGAGAGAGAATGCACTAGTGGGGGTAGCAGCAGAGGGAGAGAGAGACTCCACACTCAGCACAGAGCCCAACATAAGGCTTGCTCTCAGGACCCTGAGATCATGACCTGAGCCAAAATCAAGCTTTGGATGTTTAACTGATTGAGCCACCCAGGTACCCCATGAAATTTATAATATTTTAACTCAAAGATTCTGACTTCACTGATTTTGTTATAATGAACTCAAGCAGAATAAAATATTATTCCAATTCTCTTAAAATTAAGAAATCACCTATTTTCCTCTCAGCTTAGACTGTGCAAATGAAAAGTGAATTAAAAAGACAATGCCGAATCTCTATTTTTCATCTAAATAAACCTGCTTTGCATTTATAGAGCATTTCTTTTTCCAAACACTTTATACATTACTCGTGCAGTTACCACATGCCTGCCATATGTCATAAACTGTGTTGGCACTGAGAAAAAGATGATGTACAAAAATAGTGGGAAAGACAGATGATAATTACATTTTTCTTAATTACTGCAGACAGGTATGCCTGAGTGGCTCAGTCAGTTGGACATCTGCCTTCAGCTCAGGTCATGATCCCCAGGGTCCTCAGATCAACCCCTGCATCGGGCTCCCTGCTCAGCCTGCTTCTCCCTCTCCCTCTGTCCCTTCTCTGGCTTGTGCTCTCTCTGGCTCTTTCTCTTTGGGTCAAATAAATAAATAAAATCTTTTTTAAAAAAACAATTTACTGCGGAAATTTACATATGCTTATTATGCACTAGGCACCATTAGAAGCACTGTACATACATAAGTCATTCAAGACTTGCAACAACCCTTACAGGTAGGTTCTATTACCATCCCCATTTTATTTTTTATTTTTTTATTATTTTTTTTAATAGGTAACTTTTTTTTTAATTTTTATTTATTTATGATAGTCACAGAGAGAGAGAGAGAGAGAGAGGCAGAGACATAGGCAGAGGGAGAAGCAGGCTCCATGCATCGGGACCCCGACGTGGGATTCGATCCCGGGTCTCCAGGATCGCGCCCTGGGCCAAAGGCAGGCACTAAACCGCTGCGCCACCCAGGGATCCCTTACCATCCCCATTTTAAAGATGAAGAGACTCTTGGCTTCCAAATCCCCACTTTTATCCACCCAACTGTATTCTGCTGCCTCATTAACCACACAAGTATATGGAAAACTGCTACTGTGCTATGCCATAAGCAGATGTTCAGGGACTATTAAAAGCCTCTATATGGGACGCTGGGGTGGCTCAGCGGCTGAGCATCTGCCTTTGGCTCAGGGTGTGATCCCAGGTCCTAAGATTGAGTCCCACATTGGGCTCCCTGCAGGGAGCCTGCTTCTCCCTCTGCCTATGTCTCTGCCTCTCTGTATCTCTCATGAATAAATAAATAAAATATTTTTTTAAAATAGCCTCTATAATGGAGGATTTTGCTGGTCAGAGAGGTCAGGGAAGACTGTCTGAGGGAGTCTGCTTGAGGTAAAACCCAGAGGATAAGTTAAGTAGGTAGAAGGGGCAAGAGGAGCATTCATTCTAGCCAAAAGAGCCTTGTGGTGGTGCATGAGCAAAGGACTGAACCATGGCCAGATGCCTGGAGTAGGAATATAAGAGGGATGATGACGGAGGAAGAGATTAGGGAGGATACAGGGGTGAAAGGCAGAGGCGGAATCAGATTATGTAGACCCTTCTAGGCCAATTTAAGAAATATCATTTCCGTCTTTATCTGTATTATTCTCATTAAGAACTAATGTTCTAGGGAGCCTGGGTGGCTCAGCCGGTTAAGCATCTGCCTTCACCTCAGGTCGTGATCTTGGAGTCTTGGGATTTCAGCCTAGCATTGGGCTCCCTAGTCAGAGGGGAGCCTGCTTCTCCCTCTTCCTCTGTCCTTTCTTTCTCTCTCTCTCTCTCTCTCTCATTCTTTCTCAAATTAAATAAATAAAATCTTTATTTAAAAAAGAAGTAATTTTATTACCTTTCAAAAGGTAGAAGTAGATTTTTTTTTTCTCTATAGGACAAGGCTACCACATAAAAGACTCACAAGCTATAGATAAACTATCGTATCCAGCTTTTTTTGTTGCTGCTCCTGGGAAGGTTGGCCTGTTCACCGTACTGAAGTTAGTTCCTTGTAGCTGGAAGCAGAAGTATAAATATGGAAATTAAAGCCTTGGATGGGGAAGAGAATCCCCAGAAAGAGAGATGAGTAAGAAGAGGATACCAACATTTAATTATCAATTGGCAAAGGATGAACCTGCAAAGAGATTTAAAGAAAGACAGAGATAAAGAGAGAACAATTTGAGAGGTAAAAAGAAAATCAAGAGACTATTAAGTCATTGGAGGTGAAAGAAAAATGCTGTCTCAAGAAGAGAGAGGTTAATAATGTCAGATGCTATTGTGATTTCAACTCAGAAAAACAATGAAATTTAACATCATGAAATTTAACATTGGTAACCTTCTTAACAGAAGCCATGAGGATAGAGTAATGATTCTTAACCAGGGGCAATTTTGCCCCACAGAGGTCATTTGGCAATGTCTAAAGACATTTTTGGTTGTCACAGCTGGAGGGAGAGGGCTGCTGCTGGCATCTAATGAATGAAGACAGGGATGCTGCTAACTAAACATCCCAAATGTACAGGATAGTACCGCACACATAAAAGAATGATTCAGCCTAAAATGCCAATAATGCCAAGATTAAGAAATCCTGAGAGAGAGTAATAGGTCGAAATTAGTTTGGAGATGGTTTAGAGACTGCTAGCAGCAGAGAAATAGAAACAATAGAGACAATTTTCCAAAAAATTTGTCTGTAAAGCAGTACTAGGGCAGTAGCTTAAAGGAAATGAAGGAATCAAGTTGAGGTTTTTCTTTCTTCTCTTTCTCTTAGTTGGTAAAAAACCTTGAGCTTTTCTAAAATCTTCAACTGAGAGAGAGCATGAATATTCTGATTAGAGAAAGAGAATCCATAACTTCAGATACCTTAGAAGGGGAGAGGAGGTAAAATAAAAGCAGTAGAGGAGGATTTAACCTTAGGAGAAGTAATTATATCCATATTGTAACAGGAGGGAAATGGAATAGTATGGATTGAGATGCAGTAAGAGTTGTGAGTGCTGGAAATGCGACAGTTGATGGAGTTCCCATTTATGGCTTCCATTTTCTCTCTAAAATGAAAGTCAAGATCACCTTCTGAGAATCATAGCAGATAAGAGGAAGGTTTGAGGAGGCTTGCAATAATCCTTATGGAAAATGGAAGAGAGATTGAGAATCATTTCAGGGTCGCTGTACGGTTTGAAGTTATTTTGACTAATTTTCTGTAAAATCAACATGCCCTGTTGTGTAACTCTCCCCAGAAGTGCTTGGCTGATCAGGCACAGATATAGAGGAAGCAGTTGGTTGCAGTCTTAGCACACACCACAAAAAAAGACAGAAGGGGAAGGGAGTATAGGGAATTAGCAACAGTATTACTGAACAATACATCATGGAATCTTAGCTGGGCAAGGAGATATATGAATAAGGGAGGTAGACAGCTGAGAAGAAAATGCATGAGTTAACTGCCATAAATGGACATTTTATCTAAGGCAAAATATAAATGTGGTCAGTGACTTCAATCCATGTTACAAAACTGCAAACTGAGATATGAACTGGCCAAAGCAAAGTATGCAGAACAAAGCTTTGATTATCACCAATAATTGTGTGATGTAAGATGAGTCCTTTTGTGGTGGCCACCTGAGATTCACCAGCTCAGGGTAAATTTTACAATATTATAAGGTTTTAAAAAATAGGTTTATTGAGAAAACTCAAGAAGCCAGCAACAAGAAAAGTCACAGGTCGTTTGATCCTATCATTTTTCCCATGAAGAAAGATGCAGAGGCCCAGGCCATCTGAAGGACACTCAGTCCAGTATTCCAGGAAAAAGACCCCTCCCTATTGTTGCTCTTCTTTCTTATAGGACAAGTATGATAGCAACCGTCTCAGATGTAAGCAGACAACTTAAATGCTATTTGTTGTGGTTTTTTGGGTTTTGGGATTTTTGTTTTTAGATTTTATTTATTTGCTCATCAGAGACACAGAGAGGCAGAGACATAGGCAGAGGGAGAAGCAGGCTCCCCACAGGGAGCCTGATGCAGACTCGATTCCAGAACTCCAGGATCCTACCCTGAGCCAAAGGCAGACACTCAGCCACTGAGCCACCCAGGAGTCCCTGCATGCTATCTGTTTAGAAGAAGTAACTGTGAATGTTAGCTGCCCAGTACCCAAGGACAGCAGAGACCATACAAAATTGTAAAAGGTAAAATAATGCCGTAAGTCTTATAAGATGCTGGGTTCAAATATGTCTTCTCTCACTGATTGATGGGTATTCCTGGTTCCAAATGGCCCAATGGTTCAGGTAACCGAGAATGAACTCTCATCATTTTCAGATGATCCTATGCCTTGTGCCATGATATCCTATATATCATTTAAAAATGACATTTAGCACAGTTTGTTGTACGTATAATTCAGCATACTCTTCTCACTTTATTTCTTTATCATCCTGTATGGTTTTTAGAGAAAATGAAGAAATAGAGGAAATGGTTTCAAAGTAAAAAGAAGTCTTATGAAACAAACCATAATGTTGTTGGCAATCACCAACTAAGAAAGTTTAAGTGTAACTTACAGAGAATATTCCTAAATGTGACTTCCAATACACACACAAAAATAGTATGTACATATATACCTAAACTTCAAAGTGGCAACATGTTTCGGCAGGATTTTTTTTTCCTTTTATAACAAAGGTGGGGTGGGGGGAAACAAAGCTAAGAGATCAGAGAGGAGAAAATGTCCAATGAAAATTTGTTCCTTGATTGGTTCAGAGTTCTGGAATAAAAGTATTAGGAGACTTATGGCTAAGATACAGAAAATATAGCTATTGTTGGGAGAGATGAAATTTATCAGGTCCAAGATTTTTTTCCTTTTTTTTTTAGTATATTTGGCATACAATGTTATATTAGTTTCGGGTGTACAACCTAGTGATTTACATGTTTATACATTATGTTCTGTTCACAAGTATACCTATCATCTGTCCCATTCATCACTATTACAATACCATCGACTGTATTCCTTATGCTCTACTTTTTATTCCCATGACCTACTAATTCCATAACTGGAGGTCTGTATCTTTCTCTCCCCTTTACTGATTTTGCCCAACTTCCCCCTGGCAACCATGAGTTTTTTTCTGTAATTTATAGTTTTGATTCTGCTTTTTGTTTATTCATCTTTTAGATTCCATTTATGAGTAGAATCATATGGTATTTGTCTTTTTCAGTCTGACTTATTTCACTTAGGATAATACCTTTTAAGTCCATCCATGTTGTCTCAAATGGCACAATCTCAACTTTTTCTTTAGAGTTGTATAATGTTCCATATATATACATATATATATATTTTTTTTTTCATTATCACCTATTGACGGACACTTAGGTTGCTTCCATGTCTTGGCTATTGTAAATAATGTTGCAAAAAACATAGAGATATATGCATCTTTTTGAGTCAGTATTTTAATTTTCTCTGGGTAAATATCTAATAGGGGAATTACTGGATCATAAAAGATTTCTATAATGTGGTGAAAAGTCAAACAAAACAAAAAAGCTGAATATGGCAGAGAAAGCCACAAAGTAGCTTTGTGTAGCTTTCAGTAGTTTTATTTTATTTTTAATATTTTTTAAATTTATTCATGAGAGACACACAGAGAGAGAGGCAGAGACATAGGCAGAAGGAGAAGCAGACTCCTCACAGGGAGCCCAACATGGGACTTGATCTCCAGACCCTGGGATCATGCCCTGAGCCAAAGGCAGATATTCAACCGCTGAGCCACCCACACATCCCAATAGTTTTATTTTAAAAGTACTCTACAGCTACTTAAAAATATACAATATTGAAATTCACCATTCTGATAAAATTCGACATTAAGCAGAAACTCAGTACCTCAATGTTGTTGAGGGAAATGCTGTGGAAAAAAGTATTTAAGTTGATCAGAGACAAAATGTTTCCTGAAAGCCAGAGGTGATGCTTGCCTCCAAAAGCAAAACTCAAAAACAAACAAACAAACAAAAAAAAAAAAAAGCAAAACTCATCATGAGGAAAGAAGTAAACAACATAAAGAATGCAAAAGAAAAAAGTCCCCCTTTTCTGACAAATAAGAGAACAACACAGTTACAGGTTTTAGAATTTAAAAAGCATCCAACTGAATTTTTGATATTATAAGCCAATTAGACCATTATATTGCAAGATGATGCTGTGCAGGTACATGACACATATTATACTAAATAATTAGAGTGCCAAAGAACTTTAGCAACCCAAAGATGATGCAACCTATGATAAAACTGACTGTAAATTTTTCATATAGTCTATATTCATTTTCCAATATAGAAAATTTTTAAAATACAAATCAAAGGGGTGCCTGAGTGGCACAGCTGGCTAAGGAGGTGACTCCTGGTTTCACCTCAGGTCATGGTCTTGGGGTTGTGAGATTCAGCCCTGAGTAGAGCTCCTCACTCAGTGCAGAGTCTGCTTGGGACTCTCTCTACCTCTCCCTCTGCCCCACTCTCCCAAAGCTCACTCACTTTCTCTCTCTCTCTCTCTCTCTCTCTCTCTCTCTCTCTCTCAAATAAGTGAACAAACCTTTAAAAACTACAAAGTATACATTGAATCCACAGGATAGTATTCACATAGAAAATCATCCATTATTTCATTAAATATTTCTCAGTATTGCTGAGAAATTCTATTTTGGTCCAAGCTTATCCAGCTGAATTGGCTAGTTGATGGCCTGTAGATATCAGAAAAGTAGAAGGTAGAGGATCCCTAAAAAATAGAGGTTAGGAAGGCATGAACTTGAAGCACAAAGCTTCTCAAACTTGAATATGCTTACAAGTCACCTTTTATGTCACCTTGCCTCCTAAACAGTCCAGAATTATGAACAGAATGTTGTTTGACATCTTGACTTTAATATTACTATTAAGAGGGATCCCTGGGTGGCGCAGCGGTTTGGCGCCTGCCTTTGGCCCAGGGCGCGATCCTGGAGACCCGGGATCGAATCCCACGTCAGGCTCCCGGTGCATGGAGCCTGCTTCTCCCTCGGCCTGTGTCTCTGCCTCTCTCTCTCTCTCTGTGACTATCATAAATAAAAAAAAAAAAAAAAAAAAAAAAAAAAAAAAAAAAAAAATATTACTATTAAGATATAACATGAAGGAATTAGAAATCACTTCAAAATGTCATTAGTTTTTAAAATTGATTTTAAAATATCAAAGAGTTGGGCAGCCCTGGTGGCTCAGCGGTTTGGTACCGCCTTCGACCCAGGTCGTGACCCTGGAGACCCAGGATCGAATCCCACGTCGGGCTCCTTGCATGGAGCCTGCTTCTCCCTCTGCCTGTGTCTCTGCCCCCCCCACCCCCGTCTCAAATAAATAAATAAATAAATAAAATATCAAAGAGTTAATAAGCCCTAGAAAGAGAGAAAGGGAAGTCAAGATATATCCCAGAGAATATATTAAATGTAAATGGCATGATTCACAAAATCAGTTCTAACTAAAATACTAAATCTGTTCTAAATTTAGTGTACATTACATATATTTATACTTCAAAAATACTATTATTGTCAAATTTAAGCCTCATATATTTTTAAAATGTAACTTTACTATTTTGAATCTCTAAATTCTTGCCAATAAAATAGGAAGAGAAAGAAGGAAGGAAGGAAGGAAGGAAGGAAGGAAGGAAGGAAGGAAGGAAAGAAAGCAAGCTTATTTGTATTTTCCAAAGAAGCAATCATTTGTGTCGAGAGGGCATATAACTTATGTCCAAGCAATAAACTTTTCAAAGTGCTGCTTAATTTAATTTAACCTTACAGTTTTGCTGATTATCCACTGCATGGCATTCATGATATACAACCCTTTAATTACTGTGTAAGCAGGAAAATGACTCCCACAGCCACTGTAAATTGAGAAGAGGGCTTTTTTTAAACCATTAGGCAGTTAAAATAGATTGGCCTCTGTCTTATACGGTTGACCTTTCCTCTGAGTTTACTTGATTGGCAATGAAATACTTCAGTCAAGTGTTCTGGTAAATTAGGCTGTTTGGGTCATCAAACTGAGGATCTATATAGCAAATATCACTCATAAATTATACTTCACTTAAATGCAAATCAAAAAGTAGGAGAGATCTATAACTGTTATTGTCAGGATATCATATGCATTCTTTCATTTTGAAAGCTTTGTTTTAAGAGGTTGGTTTGTTTTCCACCCTTTTGAGTTGGGCAAAAGGCCCACAAAACCAGCTATCAAGTAAACTTCTATTTATGTCTGAGAAAATTTAAAAACCTAACCAAAATGAATAAGAAGAGTGCTACTTTTGAAAAGACAGCAAATGCAACATGTTAGCACCATGCTAGCTATGGGCTTATATTATCATGAGATATAGCAAATTCAAACCCCTTAGCGTTTCCTGTGACATTCTGAAAAGGAAAAGCATGTTTTTATTTATTTGGGAAAGGAGGAAATGAATGTTTTATATATATATATATATATATATATAAATCATCTCAATAGGTGCAAAAAAAAGCATTTGGCAAAATTTAACCTCTTTTTATAAAAAAACACTCGTGTGTGGAATTTAAGAAACAAAACAGAGAATCACAGGGGAAGGGAAGGGAAAATAAAATAAGATGAAATGAGAGAAGGAGACAAACCATAAGAGACTCTTAACTCTAGGAAACAAACAGAAGGTTGCTGGAGGTGAGGTGGGTGGGGGATGGGGTAACTGGGTGATGAGCATTAAGGATGGCATGTGAGTGTTAGATACAACTCATGAATCACTGAACTCTACCTCTGAAACTAATACTACACTATATGTTAATTGAATTTAAATTAAATTATTAAAAAAGAAAGTACCTTAATAAATAAAAGCTTTGTTTGGAAAAATCCACAGCAAACATCATAGTAAATGGTGAAAGCCTAAAAGCCTTTCCTCTAAGATGAAAACAGGCAAGGTGTGCATTTTCAACATTTTTATTCAATACAGTACTAGAAGCCCTAGCTAGAACAATTATGAAAGAAAGACAGAAAGACAAACAGGAAGAAAAAGAAATAAAGGGCATCCAAATTTTTAAAAAAATTTTTTTGGGGGGCATCCAAATGTAAAAGGAAATAAAATTATCTCTCTTCATAGATTATATTATTTTAGCACAGAAAATCTTAAAGATCACGCACACACACACACAAATTTAATAAAGTGATATACAGTATAATGCAATCCCTATCAAAATCCCAATGACTTTTTTGCATAAATTGAAAAATCCAGGGGCAGCCCCAGTGGCACAGCAGTTTAGCGCTGCCTGCAGCCCAGGGCCTGATCCTGGAGACACTAGGATCGAGTCCCAGGTCAGGCTCTCTGCATGGTGCCTGCTTCTCTCTCTGCCTGTGTCTCTGCCTCTCTCTCTCTCTCTGTCTCTATGAATAAATAAATAAATAAAATCTTAAAAAAAAAAAAAAAAAGAAAGAAAGAAAGAAAAATCCATCCTAAAATTCACATAGAATGTCAAGGGACCCCAAATAGCCAAAATAATCTTGAAGAAGAAGAATATTGTAGGACTAACACTTCCTGACTTCAAAACTTACTATAAAGCTAAAGTAATCGAAACAGTATGATAATAGAATAAAGACAGATGCTTAGACCATAGAATAGAATAGAATAGAATAGAATAGAACAGAGATACGAGAAATAAGCTTCCAAATATATGGTCAAATGTTTTTTAATCTGGGTGACAAGACAATTTAGTAAGGAAAAGAAAGTCTTTTCAACAAATGGTGCTGGGGAAACTAGATATGCACATGCTAAAGAATGAAGTAGGGGCAGCCCAGGTAGCTCAGCGGTTTAGTGCCGCCTTCAGCCCATGGCCTGATCCTGGAGACCTGGGATGAGTCCCATGTCGGGCTCCCGGCTTCTCCCTCTGCCTGGGTCTCTGCCTCTCTCTCTCTCTCTCTCTCTCTCTCTCATGAATAAATAAATAAAATCTTAAAAAAAAAAAAAGAATGAAGTAGATGTTTACCTCATTATAAAAAATTCAAAATGGATCAAAGACTTGAAATGCAAAACTAAATAACTATAAATATGTATATGTAATCTATAACTAAAGTTTTCTAAGGCTATAAACTACAAAACAACAAAACTCTTAGAAGAAAACATAGGGCAAAAGTCATGATGTTGGATTTGGAAATTATTTCTTGGATATGACATAAAAGCATCAACAATAAAAGAAAAAATAAACAAATTGCACTTCATGAAAATTAAAAACTCTTGTGCAAGAAAGACAGAATCAATAGAGTGAAAATGCAGCACACAGAATGGGAGAAAATATTTGCATATCTACATCTGATAAAGGACTATCATCCAAAATATATGGGAGAACTCAACAACAGAAAAACAAACAAGTCAATTCAAAAAACGGCAAAGGACTTGAATGGACAATTTTCCAAAGAAGATATACAAATGGTCAATAAGCACATGAAAACATGCTCAATATCACTAATAATTAGGAAAATGCAAATCAAAATTACAGTGAGGTACCACCTCATACCCAGAGATGGCTACTATAAGAAAGAAAAAGAAACAAACAAAGCAATGATGTGGAGAAGCTAACAACCCTGTGCACTGTTGATAGGAATATAAAATGGTACAGCTGCTATGAAAAACAGTATGACGACTCTCAAAAGATTAAAATTTGAATTACCATATGATCTAGCAATTCCACTTCTGAGTATATTTCCTTTTTTTAAAAAAAAAGATTATTTATTTATTTGTGAGAGACACAGAGAGGCAGAGACATTAGCAGAGGAAGAAGCAAGGTTCCCTGAGGGGAACCACATGGGATTCGAACCCAGGACCCTGGGAGCATGACCTGAGCCAAAGGCAGATGCTCAACCACTGAGCCACCCAGGTGCCCCTCTGAGTATATTTCCAAAAGAACTTAAAGTGGGATCTCAAAGAGATATTTATATATCTATGTTCATAGCAGCATTGTTCACAGCAGCATTATTTAAGTAGCTAAAACATAAACAAAATGTGGTATATACATACAATGGAATATTATTCAGCCTTAAAAAGGAAGGAAATTCTGACACAATGAGTGAACTCTGAGAAGGTGATGGTAAGTGAAATAAGCCAGAAACATTAGCCTAAAGTAAATTATTCATTAAACCAGAAACAAAAGTATAAATATTATAATTCATTAACTTATCCATTCCTTCCACCTTTAATTCATTCTTATAAGCATTATTGAATGCCTTTCAGTGCCAGGTACTACACCAGGCAATGGAGATCCTGATGTAATAGGGATAGTATTTTTATTTTTTTTAAGATTTTATTTATTTATTTATTTATTTATTTGAGAGAGAGAGAGAGAAAGAGAGCACGTGTGCATGTGAGTTCGGGGAGGACAGAAGTAGAGGGAGAGGGAGAGAATCTCAAGCAGACTCTGCACTGTGCACAAAGCCCAATGCGGGGCTTGTGCCCACGACCCTGTGATCATGACCTGAACTGCAATCAAGAGTTGGACACTTAACCAATTGAGCCACCCAGGTGCCCCGGGATAATATTTTTAAAGATATCAATGTGCTTTTCTCATTTGCCTTTGCAACATACAAGACTTTCTCTGATTGGGTCTAAGACATCCATCTGCCTCCATCCCCTCCAAGTAGGGGACTTGGATTGTTAAAGAATTAATGCAAAGAAAAAGACAAGTTAATATTAAACACCTGACATTCAAAACACAATTTTGCAGCAAGCTATAGTCATTTTTGATAGAGAAAAATTCTCTAAGTTTTTTTTTATCTCTTAACATTTAAAAAAAAAAGATTTTATTTATTCATGAGAGACACAGAGAGAGAGGCAGAGGCACAGGCAGAGGGAGAAGCAGACTCCATGCAGGGAGCCCAACATGGGACTTGATCCCGGGTCTCCAGGATCACACCCTGGGCCACATGCAGCGCCAAACCACTGTGCCAAACGGGCTACCCTCACTTAACATTTTAGAGGCAGAGACTAATGAGCTAGCAGCTCCAGGTAAGAAAAAAGAGAAATCCATTCCTTCTGGGTTTGAGTAACTGTAGAAATGAGACCATCTAAAGAGAGAGGGAGGAGAGAAAGAGTTTGATGTGTTCTAGTGGGAACGAGTCAGGTTCCAGGCATTATCAGAAAATAAACTCCAGATGGGCAGGATTCATGTTGCTTTGTTCAGTACTATACACCCAGTGCCTAGAATAGTGCTTAGCACACCGTTAGTACAGCATTTTTCTTTTTTTCTTTTCTTTTTTTTTTTTTTTTTTGGTACAGCATTTTTCAAATGCGTAGAGGACTTTTGTTCTGCTGTTTGTTTTGAACTCTGGATGAAGAGTGCTGTGTTAGGCAAAAAAACTAACAAAAAACAAAACAACATCAACAACAACACAAAGTGGGGCAGAGGCCCAAAAAGGGGAGTCCCAGCATGGTTAGGAGGGTAAAGCAAGGACATCGTTACAGAGAGGATCTAATTTTCATCCCCAGCACATATTACATGGATCCACCATGGCAGAGATGAGGTGGCTCCAGCAAATGTTTATGAAATCGATATCTTGTGCCTTAGACCAGGCTAAGAATACTTCAGACTGCCGGGATCTGCAGTGAAAACAGAACATCAAGGAAGTCTGAAACAGCAGGGAAGGCTTCTAAGCTCTGACCAAGCCAAAAAAGAATGACCAGGAAGTTATCAGCTATAGAGGGCAGTAGCTTATGTCAACAGGACAACCAGGAACAGGACTATACAGATGTACTTTAGGTAACATCAGCCCCTGCACAAGCCTAGTTCAAGGTCATGGAGTTCAACTCCTCCAATGTAATGATTTCATGTGAGTCCCTGCTCCGTGTGCCAGACATGACTTAGAAATAGGGAGAGGAAGGAGAATGGAAACAATAAAATAGTTATTTCAAAGAGACAGGGTTAAAGAGACTATTTAAATAATTGGATCAGAATTAGTTTTAATTCTAGACTAAAATAGACTAGACTAAAATTAGTTTTGTTTTCCTATCTAGCAGTTGAGGAACAGTAAAGATCAAAGCAGTTTTTAAAAATAAAAAATATATGGAAACAATCTAAGTGTCCATCAATGGATAAATGGATAAAAAAGATATAGTATTTATTGGGGCTGGAGGTGGAATAAGTGGGGAGATGTTGTTTAAGGTTACAAACTTCTATCCATTAGATAAATAAGTCCTGGAGATCTAATGCACAGCATAGTGGTGACAGACAATAATACTGTATTATAAACTTGAAAGAGACTAGGTCTTAAAGGTTTTCATCCCCCAAAAGAAATAATTATGTGATATGACAGTGTTAGCTAACTCTACAGTGGTAATCATATTTGCAATATATAAGTTTATCAAATCAACTGTACATCTTGAACTTACACAATGATATATGTTAATTACATATCAATAAAATTTTTTTTTTTTAAAAAGAAAAGTCTAAGAAACTGTCATAGCCAAAGGGAGTTTAAGGAGACATGACAACTAAAAATAATGCGGTATCCTGATGGGAACCCAGGTAGAAAAGGATATTCGGTAAAAACTGAGGAAATCTGAATAAACTATTGACTATAATAATGTATCAATATCAGTTCACTAATTGTAACAAGTGCATCATAGTATTGTAAGATGTTTACAATAGGGGAACCAGGGGCTGGAAGAAATGGGGATCTCTCTGTACTCTCTGCAACTATTTTCTTAACTTTGAAACTATTCTAAAATAGAGGGCTTATTTAAATTTTTTAAAAGAAGAAAGTATAGTTTTCTTAGTATATCTAAGAAATGTAAATAATTTTACAACTCTGCCTGCCAGAGACAGAAAACACAATCCTAGTCTCAAAAACTCTAGTGCGAAAGGGCAAAAAGAAAAAAGAGTTATCATGCAACATGATATGACATATATAACAGAGGACGTGCAGGAGGAACACCTATACCCCAGACCCACGGCGAGGAGGGCAAGGCAGGGAAAGATTTCCTGAAGGAGCTGAGATGACTGAGTATTAGATTAGCCTGGATATTCCTAAAAGAAAACAAACTCACTGCTGACGCAGCCATATATAAAAAGTCAGCAATATCCAAATTCAATTTCTAAAACCTTTATTGATTTCCAGGCCACGGGGTAACATCAGTGCCCTCAGATTTAGAGTTTACTGAACAGAATCATTGAGAATGCAGTTGAAATCACATTCTTCCACTTGACCTCTATGTGACCTTAAACAAGTTACTTAAACTTGGGCCACTCAGTTTCCAGATCTTTAAATTAGGGGTAATTATAATGTTGCTTTGGGAATTGAGTTAGGACATGTAATGGGCTTAGAACAGTGCCTGGTACTTCCTAGATGCTCATTAAATATTAACTGTTATTAACTATTTATAGAGTATATATTAATTTTTCAAACATTTCAGACATTTTATTTTTGCTTATCCTTGAAAGATAAATTATGGCTCAGGAATTAGAGCACAAAAGAGGTTAAGGGACTTGGATAATGCTTTCCCCTAATTCTACTTTTTCAAAAAGCTTCCCTAAACAAACCTTTGGCTTCCCTTTGCTCTAGTTAACTCACTCCATTCCTGGAGAGGGGGAGTGATTTACCTCATTGGTAAATTTGGGAAAAAATAACTTGGCTCACTCACCTCTGTCCTTTTTGGGGAGTAAACATGCAGTGAGCATGATTTCCCCAGTCTGTCGGTGATGGGGAGGGTAAGTTGGCTGGTTCTGGAGTTTAGTTCGTAGCAAGCTCATTTGGCTGACAGATCTATAGCTGCAGTCTCTAACCGAACTTTTAAAAATTTTTTGGCAAGTTTGTTCGCTTCACCACCCCCAAGCTTTCTGACAAAAACACACTAGACAATTAAACAATCGGTCCTATTTTTTTTCTTTTCTTTCCACATGTGGAGCTCAAACTCCCCACCCTGAGATCAAGAGTGGCACACTTTACTGACTGAGCTAGCCAGGTGCCCCTCATTTTTTTTTTTTTCTTGGAGACATTCCTCCTAAGCCTTCCATCCTCTTGCTCCAAACCATATTCCTTTTATAATAATTCAAATAAAAAATGAAGTACCATGCAAACTGTAGCAGACACTACTTATTCATTCTCTCTTTTCTTAATAACAAAACCTGGGTTTGGACTAGTCTCATTGCTGCCTCCATAACAGGTTACATTTGTGTGTACCTTGTGACCAAGTTTTGGCAAATGAGATAGAAGCAGAAATGCTGTTTGGTATTTCTAGGAATACTTAAAGGGAGAAGGTGCATCCTTCTTTTCCTCTTCCTCCATAATGTTGCCTAAACTTGGATATGAAGCTGGAGCTCTGGTAGCCTTATTGTACCATGATAAGGTCCACATAAAAAGAGAAAGGAAGCTGTGAGCTGGAAAGAGCCTGGCTTCCTGATGACTTTATAGAGAACTGCCACACCAGCTTTGAATTGCTCACCTCTAAACTTTTATGTGAGAAAGAAACAAATTTCTCTTTTGTTTAAGCCACTGTTGCTTTGTTTTGTTTTGTTTTGTTTTTCTGTCATATACGCAGCTGAAGTAGTCCTGACAAACATAGAAAATCAGCTCAAGCCCTTCTTCCCTCATCCTTTCTCCCCAACCAGACTGCCTGCTCTAAACCCTTTTACAGGGAAACTCTGGAGTCAGGATTTCAACAAGAAGTTAAATTTATTTGAAAGGGTAAAATTATTTAGCTTTAAATTGGGGGCCAAAGGACACTTTAAAAGACCTAACTTTAAAAAAGGAAAACATCAGGGATCCCTGGGTGGCACAGTGGTTTAGCGCCTGCCTTTGGCCCAGGGCGCGATCCTGGAGACCTGGGATCGAATCCCACATCGGGCTCCTGGTGCATGGAGCCTGCTTCTCCCTCTGCCTATGTCTCTGCCTCTCTCTATCTCTGTGTGACTATCATAAATAAATAAATGAAAAGGAAAACATCACCACTAAAAAAACCCCCTTGAATTTCCTCTTATCATGGTTTCCAAGCATTTCATATGCTCCTTTTGATTAATTGGTTATATCAATGCTTAGAATTCTTTTTTTTTTTTAAACTTATTTATTCGAGAGAAAGAGAGAGCACAGTTGGGGGGGGGGATGGGGTAGAGGGAAAGGGAGAAATAGACTCATGCTGAGCCCAGAGCCCCTCATAAGGCTTGATCCCAGGACCCTGAGATCATTACTTCAGCCAAAGGCAGACACTTAATCCATTGAGCCACGCAGGTGCCCCCATGCTTGGGGATTTTTATTTTTATTTTTATTTTTATTTTTTTATTATTTTTTTTTATTTTTTGGGGCTTTTTAAATAACTTTTCCTGTGCAAACTCTAAGCCAAGTTTTGACTTTTATTTTTTTGTTTTTTAATAAAATACAACTATCAGGGCTCCTAGGTAGTGATCAGTCGGTTAAGTATCTGTTTTTGGCACAGGTCATGATCCTGGGGTCCTGGGATCTAGCCCCATGTCAAGCTCCCTGCTCCATGAGGAGTCGGCTTGTCCCTTCCCCCAGTTCCTACTCTCTCTCTCTCAAATAAATAAATAAACAAAATCTTTTTTAAAATAAAAATAAGTTAAAAATAAAATACAACTATCTTTACCTGTATATGTGTACATCTCAGTAATTTTTCTAACAAATATTAATTGTACAGTAACTAAGTCTTATTGCATTCTTCATGTCCTTCCTCTGTTCTCTATAATTTAGACCAAAACCTTGGGCTCTGACTTCACTCTATAAGTTTATTTTTATATTCCCTCTTTACTGAGTAAGAATCTCTTGATTACATCTTTTGTTTCCCATGCTCTGGAAGCCTCCTCCTCATCTGCTTTGTCCATCATCCCTCACCCAGCAAAGACAACTAGCCATCAGCCCTTCTTAGGCTATCATTTATTAGAAGCCGGTTTTTTGATAAATGCTTTCATTATTTCATCTAGTCTTCATAACAGACCCTCCAAGTGAAGTGTTCTCTCCATTTCACAGATGAATCAACTATAATTCAGAGAGATTAAAACTAATCCTTGGTTTGTTTCCAAAGCCCATTTTCTTTATATTGTACTATCCCCTTTTTTGAAAAGACCTCTCTCTGGTTTTCATATCTCTATGTCGTCATATATTAGGTCCCTATACTTGTCTGACTTCAACTCTATTTCCTTTCTAATCTTCCTTTCTTCTCTTCACTGGCTAAATCTGGATATTTCAAAAAGGTGCAGAATAAATTGATCAATTTAGAAGAGATTCTGGAAACACAATTCCAAATGTTACAAAATTAAATTATTAGTAATGTCAGTATGTTATCGCTACAAAATAAAATACACAAAAAAATGCTGATGAATATAAAAACCAAATAAAACAGACTCATCTACTTTAGATCCAGAGTATCACAGGATTGGAACCGAACTATACAGTACCCCAAATAACTCCTTTTCCTTTCCAAAAACAGACACATAATACACAAACCTTAAGAAACACTGTAGTGTTTTCTGACTCTTCTGACCACAGCCTTCTCCCACTCCCCAAATACATTAATATCAATGTTTTAAAAAGCACTAGAGTCACTGCCAAATAGCTGAGATTATCCATCAGATGTTCCTCAAGGAGATTCTTCTCCTAACAACTCCAGCATGAGATTATTGTGTATATATAGATCACTGTTATGCACAGGACAGGCACATGACAAATGTTCGCCAAAATGAAGGCAGCACATGGTACTGCTGTAGCCCCAAACTGCAGATTCATTAGCATTCCAAGAACTTCACAAATAGCACACTAGTGTGACTTTTTCTTTTTTAAAAAGGACACTATGTGGCTTGTAAATGTAACCTTGGAGATACATCACATCAAATCATAATGTTTTCATGAGTTAACATTCTTCACTTTCTTTCACAACATGAAATCTCCAAAATGAAGATCTTTTAGGTTGACAAATTTCTTAAAATTCAAGCATTTGTGTACGAATAATTCACCACTAAAGGAATTCATTTTGTCAGTCTGTTCTACTCCTTATTTCTAGGTGAAATATTGGGCACTAAAGTGACAGTTTTGCTGGCAGAGGGACAGCATGAAAGGCTAATTTTGGAGCCTTGGAAAAGAGTGTTCAGCAAGAGGGCACTGTGATGAGAGGGTCTTAAAACAGACTGAAAGGGTAGGGGATTTGGGTAGGAGAGCCTAAAGACAAACATAAACATGAACTGTATTTCACATCAGTCAGAGTCCCACTCTAATTTGTACTTCCCCACAGTACTCAGTATCTCAGGCACAGTTCTGAGTCCTCATTTAATTAATGGTAGGTTCTATTTTTACCCATATTTTACAGTTGTAGAAACCAAAGCACACAAAAGTTGAGTATCTTCCAAAGTTTCACAGCTAGTTACTGGCAGACCTGGAATTAAAATCTGGGCACATTTTATAATCCTGAATTATTACGCTTTTATACAGCATACTCTCTAGAGCCATGGCTCTCAAACATGTTTTTGACCATGATCCCCCAAGTAGGAATACATGACCCCATACAACAAAAAATAACAGGAACAGAAGTTTTTGAAATAATATTCTTACCAGGTGCAGTGCATTCAGATCTTTGCCTATTTTATTTTAAAAACCACTGGTTGGGCAGCCCGGGTGGCTCAGTGGTGTAGTGCTGCCTTCGGCCCAGGGCGTGATCCTGGAGACCCGGGATCGAGTCCCACATCAGGATCCCTGTGTTGAGCCTGCTTCTCCCTCTGCCTCTCTCTCTCTCTGTCTCTCTGTGTCTCTAATAAATAAATAAAACCTTAAAAAAATAAAATAAAAACCGTTGATTGCAACTAATAAATTACTTTGACAATCCTCAAAGGGTTATGACTTACAATTTGAAAAACGCTACTTTAGAGACCAGGGCTATGAGTGATCATTTAATATCTCCATTTGGATGTTTGACAGTGATATCAAACAAATGAATAGTCATCTTCACTTGGTTACTGACAGTCTGCAACCAAACTCCTGAATTTTATCCTCCAATCTTGCTCCTTCTCTTTTCTCCCTTTCTCATTAAATGGCAGCCTTTTCTGTACTGTCCGTATGCACACAAAGCTATGGAGTACTTGAAATGTATGTAACATAATTGAGACATGCTAGAAATGTAAAATACACACCAAATTTTGAAGACTCAGTAGGAAAAAAGAACCTAAAATATCTCATCAATAACATTTATATTGATTGCATGTTTCAATAATGTTTAAGATCTATTGAATTAAATCACATATACTATGAAAATTCATTTCACCTGTTTCTTTTTACTTTTTTGATATGGCTACTTGATTTTTTTTTACCTATGTAAAAAATTATATTTTTTAGATTATGTTTTTCTTTTTTCTTTTTGTTGTATTTTTATTGGACAGTAATCCTCTGGTTGCTCAAGCTAAAAACCTTAGAATCATCCAAGACTCCTTTCTGTCCATCAGGATAAGCTCTATTTTCAAAAATAGATCCATAACTCAACTTCTCACCACTTTTACTGCTGTACCTTTCCCCTCCCCACCCCCACCCTCCAACCACTATCTTTTGGTTAAGTGAAATAACTTCTTAACTGGTATTGCTTCCTTCCTTACCACACCCTGCAGTTTAGCTATTCTCTACAGAGTTGCAGAGTAATCCTTTTAAAAGGTCTAACAGATGATGTTATTCTTCTGTTCAAAATCCTCCAACATCTCTTCTGCCCACGCTAAAAGCCTAAATCCTTGCAATAGCCTACAAAGCCTTATAAGATCTGGCTGCCAGCCCCACCCCACTATCTGTCCTAATTTCTTACCACTCTCTTCACTTAGCTATGGTGGCCTCCTTGAATTCACCAAATATGCTGCTACCTCATGGCCTTTGGACTTCTATACCTCTGTGTCTAACCCTCTACCCTGGATATCCTCCTTTCTCTTACTCGGATTGGGAACAAATGTCAATTTATTGGCAAGTCTTTTATTGACTGTTGTATTTACAATTGCAAACCTTCCTCTCCTGACTCTTCCACACTTTCCACTTCTCCTTTTCTTACAAACTTTTATTCTCTTATACGATGTACTTATTTAATTTGTTCATCTGTCTCCTGCAAATAAAACATAGGAGTTTGGGCAGCCCGGGTGGCTCAGCGGTTTAGCGCCGACTTCAGCCCGGGGCGTGATCCTGGGGACCCGGGATGGAGTCCCGCGTCGGGCTCCCTGCATGGCGCCTGCTTCTGCCTCTCTCTCTTTTTTCTCTCTCATGAATAAATAGATAAAATCTTTAAAAAAAAAAAAAAAAGGTAGGAGTTCCACGAGGGCAATGAATTTGTTTCACTTCCATGCCTGGCAAATTCTAGGTGCTCAATAAATACTAGTTGAACAAGTTAAGTGAACTATGGGTTCCCAAACCCAGCTTTGGGCCATTGCAACTAGCCATTCTCAGAAATTTACTAAAACAAACATCTCCGTATCTTTAGTTTGTAACTCATTGGTTTTGGACCTATACTACGTCTACCATAAGGAAAGCAAGGTTTTTCTCCACCCTGCAGACCTACTGTTTTCTCATGATCCTTTGGTGTCTTCAGAATGCTCTAGGAGTTTTCTTTTCCCCTGGCATTCAATCCCCATAGGCATCTGTACCACATCCTAAATTTCTGCCCTAAAATACATGCACCAAAAGCCAGAATAGATTCTTAATCCCATACAAACTTCAGGTCTCTGCAGTGTACGTCAGATGCAACCAGACACCGTGCAAGTGGTGCCTGCGGCCTCCGTCGTGCGTGAGCTGCCCGCACTTCCCCTTCCTAGCCCGTCCGTGTCTGCGTTCAAGGGGCGCCCCGTGTCAGACCCGGAGATGGCCCGCGCAGGACGGACAGAATGCCAAAGCCTGTGGCCAGGCCCCTTATTCTAGCCACGGGGAAAGCAAGATTCGGAGAACTGGGGTCAAGCAAACATAAGCCATGTTTAAATTAAAAAAAAAAAACAAACAGTCAGGGGAGCCCTGCGTGGCTGAGCGGTTTGCATTCGGCCCAGGGTGAGATCCTAGAGACCCCGGATCGAGTCCCGCATCGGGCTCTTTGCACGGAGTCTGCCCCTCTCTCTTTGTTTCTCATGAATAAATAAATAAAAATCTTTAAAAAAAAATCAAAACAAAGCTACAAAACAACATCGTGGTGGAAAAAGCAGTAGCAGCTGGGCGGCTGGCCTCCCACCACTCAGCCGTTCCACAAAGCGGCCCCGTGGGGCTCCTCGTGGCAGCCCGTCTACCGCAGCATTTTAACCTTCAGCCCGGAGCTCGCGATGCACAAGCCGGACCTCGCACCTCCCCAGCCGCGGGAGGAGCAGCCGCTCGCGGGCCGCCCGGGCCGCCGCCGCCGCCTGACCTCGGCCCGGCCGACCACAGTCTCGCGAGACTAGCGGCCGCGGCGCTCCCGGAAGTGGGCGGGGGGCCCTGGCAGCCCCCCGCGGGGTGCGCGCCCCGGAGGTCGGCGGGGTCGAGGCTCTCGGAGTGCGGTCCCGGGGGCGCTCGCGGTCCGCGCCGCCGCCCCGGCCTGGCCCGGCTGCCGTCGCCCCGCCCCGTGCCCTCCAGGCGCCGGGCCCTGGGTGAGCGGGGCTGCCCCCTGCGCGGGCGCGGGCGCGGGCGCGGGCGCGGGGGCGGGCGCGGGCCGCGGGTCTGGATCCTCCCCCGGCTGCGGCCGCCCCGCCGCAGGTCTGCAGGGCCCGGGAGGCGCACGGGCGGGCCGCGCGCGTAAGTGCTAGGGCCGCCGCCGGCTCCCGGAGAGGCCTGCTTTCTATCTATAGCTCTGTCTGTACATCCTATGCTATTCCGGAGGAACAACTGCTTCCCTCTGTTCTCATCTCCCCATTGGTGGCTTCCAACCCGAATTTGGGAATGGGGAGCTCGCCCACCTGTTATCTCGGAGCACACTAATCTCTTGTAAGCAGAAGTGCCATTTGTAGTCTCCAAAGCCTTCTGGCTTGGGACCGGGAATTTCCACCCCCCCAACCCCAATCCAGGCTTTCCACAACGTATTGCTCTTCTCTGAGAATAATTTAGGTTTTTGTTTTCTTTTGTTTTCATTGCAAGAGTCTATCATACAGGAGGGTTCCTTCGGTCCGGTTGTGCTCGAAGGGAGGAAACTATTAATTTGCCTCCTCAGGTCCTGTTTAATAAGATTCATTCTTTCTCTCTGCTCTGCTAGGGGTGAAAACACGTTTAGAACATGTAAGTGCGGCTGTCAGCCTCAGAGTTTAAGGTAATAGTTCTTTACCTTAATTCCTCTTTTTGTTTCATAGGGGTAATTCATTCGACTTCGGAGTCCTTTTCATTCTTCTGAACGATTTCAAGTCCTCTAGAAGCCAAAATGGGACACAGTAAGCAGATTAGAATCTTACTTCTGAACGAAATGGAAAAGCTGGAAAAGACCCTCTTCAGACTTGAACAAGGTCAGTAGTAGCAAGTTGTTTGATTAGTTTGCGTGTCTTTTCCGTTTTTCAATGTGTGGTCATATTAAATTTTTTTTAGACTTTAAGATAGGTGGAATTTCCAAGGATCTTTCTAAGCTTGATCAGTGCAAAGATGGTGCTGTGTTCTAAAAATATCACTAATGAAAGTTGGTTTCAGTTGTAAAATTGAAAATGTTATGTACGTGGTGTTAGAACAAGGATAAAATAGTTCACTTTTCTTTCCGTGGTAACTTCCACTTAAGACAAAAGTTGCAAATAGGATCAAGACATTGATCATATTATTTCGATTAACAATCATTATGAAAACTTGGTAAATTACTTCATACGGAATTTAACTTGGGGCATATATGTATAGTTTTGTTTTGTTTTTTTTTTTAGTTTTGCTTTTTTACAGCCCTCATTCTTTTCCTTTACTGGAACTTTGATTTAGTAAAATGGATCACAGCAAAAAGCAAACTATTATTTATGTTTCTCCAAAGCCTCTCAAATATGGAGAAGAGAAAAGCTGAACATTTTTTTGTCAAATAAAAAGTGAAGAAACTGATCAGGTTATGTTGAAATATATTTGAGGTTTTTTTTTTAAGGCTTTATAATTTTTCAATTTTGAAAAACATTCTACACTCATTTATGTTAATAAAACTTGTGAAGTAGAAGTGTAATATATGAAAACTTAAATGCAGACCCCTTTAGTAGTGTAACAGACATTGATGTAAACATTGAAAGATTTTTCGCCCAATATCTCAAGAGGTAAAGTTTTGGAAAAAAAAAAAAAAAATTCAGCCATCAAATGTGTTACCTCCGTGCCAAATCACCTTCTTCCAACTTTGGCATTTAAGATCACAGAGTACTAACTCCATTTTTGGCTTTCCTGACTCTGCACTTTCCTGCTTTTAAATTTTTTCCTACCCTCTTGAGTACTCCTGTCAACTTGGTGGTATCTGTTGCTGAGATCTCTTCCTTCCAGATTTTAATTAATTCTTCCTATCTGCCAGAAATCCTTTCTCTTTCTCTTTTTCTTCCATCAAAAAAATTATACATTCTCATAGCTTCATTTGCTGCTTGCATGCTGATGGCTCTTTTTGAAAGAAGAGCCTTGAATTTTGCTTGCTTCTTGAAAGCCGGGAATATAATGGCAAGAGTAAAAAACTAGAATCTTCTTGGCTCTGCTGCTAGCAACTTATTTGACTTTGGGAAAATCACATGAGTTATTAACATTATTTGTGAAATGAAGGTATTTCTCCTTTTGTACCTTCCTGGATTTTGAAGCTCAAAATTAATAATATAGAGTTTTAAAGTCCTAAGTGGGTATAAGGCTTTGATAGATCACTATACCTGTGTATTTTCATTCTGGATTCTTGGCTTCACCCAGGTATTACACAATAGAATAGAATAGGATAGCTCCACTGGATGGATATACTTAAATCTAACATGTACAAAACCATCTCCCCATTCTCTGACCTTCTTGATTTCCTATCCTGTTTATTTAGTGGTATCTCCATTTTCATAGTTTCAAGGCCTTTGAAACTTTGTACTTTTCTTTGTCAACTTCTTCTCTTTAACTGCAATCTGTCTTTAAGCCCTATAATTTCTTTCTAAATGTCTCTGTTTGCCTATCTCTCTGTCTCTTTTGTATGCCTGAATATGGATACTGGAATAATCTTATGCCATCTCTTCCCTATTCATTAATTAGTGTCTATATATAAAGTCAAATTTAAATGCCTCTGGCTGGCTTCCAAGACATTCTATAATGGAAGCCACCTTCCCTAGCCAAAGTTGTATCTCATTGCTACCCCCCTACCCCCATCACTAATGTCCTACATCTTTACATTTCCTCCGTTAATTTCCTCCCCACTGGCTTTTCTCATAGCTCTCCTGACATCTTCACCTCCATCTGATTCCTCTCTTCTGTATCTATTAAATCCCCTTCCTATCAGTTCTTTGTGTTGCCTACCTCTCAACTTTCAGCTAAAATTCCGTATCTTCCATGAAGTCCTTCCTTAATTTTTTTTATCTCCTCTCTTTGATTTCCAATCACATAATGGGCACAGAACAATTAAGTCCTGAACAATGTAGCAGTGTTTAAAAGCTTATTGGTCTTATAGAGTCCAACTGGAGTTTAAGAACTGTGAGCATAGGGAAAGTATTATAAACCTAGGACAATGTAAATTAAAAAAAAAAAAAAACCTAGGACAATGTATAATAGTCAATAAATCCTTGCTGATTGATTACTAAGACACCAGTTAAAACTAGCAAAACGTGTAAATTCAGCAAGCTGTTTGAAGAGGGAACTAAGAAGGGGTTATAAATAAGAATGATGTGGTTCAGTCTGTAACTCTAGTCGAAACCGGTAAATTCAACCAAGTGATATAAATGGGAACGTCGATTTTTTTGTGTGTGGTAATGAGGTGATCATATTGTTATAGAAGATAATTATAATGGAAGGATGAAGGGATATTAGAGACAAGAAATCGAGAATGCTATTTTAAAAACATGTCTGGGGGCAGCCTGGATGGCTCAGTGGTTTAACTGCCTTCAGCCCAGGGTGTGATCCTGGAGACACAGGATCCAGTCCCATGTTGGGCTCCCTGCAGGGAGCCTGCTTCTCCCTCTGCCTGTGTCTCTGCCTCTCTCTCTCTCTCTGTGTCTTTCATGAATAAATAAATAAAATCTTAAAAAAAAAAAAAAATGAAAACCTGTCTGGTTAAAGATAAAGGTTTGACTACATCAGAGAAAAAAGGAAATAGAGTATGAGACATTTTAAAATTCATAGGACTTGGTGACCAATTGAGTGTGAAGAAAAACTCTGGTAGTTTTTGGTTCTTTCATATTTAATTGGTCACCAAGTCCCTCTCATTTTTCTTTTCTTTCCTTTTCTTTTCCTTTTCTTTTATTTTCTTTTTTCACTTTTTCCTAAGAAAGGATTCTTCCTCATTTTCAAGGCTAATATCTCAATAGATTCTTCTCACTCAACAAGTATGAGACCAAATAATTATTTTTTCCAGCCAAATTGTAGCTTTCCCCTATATTTCATATTTCATTCAGTAGCAGAATAATGAACAAAATCAGTTTTCCCCAAACCTGGAGTTCTTCCATTTTTATATCAGTTGGTCAAATTTCAGCTCATATTTTTTTTTTTTTTTTTTTTTTTTTAGAAAATGCTTATAAAGATTTCTTGATTAGGAGCTTAAGCTTATATAAATTTAGGGAGGGAGCAAGATGGAAAAAATTGAGTTTATAGTAATAGTTTAATCACTCACTTTATTAGTTGCCTACAGGAGGGATATGGCTAATCTGAGTAAAGTATTCCTAGTGTTCTATGGGGAATAAGATAGCCACACCACGTACTGCTATGACCTAAGCTAATTATAGCAAACTGAGTGAGTAATTATGGAATCTGACATAGTCTAGGTATTCTAATGTTTCATTTACTGTATATAAAAATTTTAGTTTCAGGGATTTGTACTAGAGGTCGAGTAGCTATGTACCCATGGGCATGTGCACTGACCTATCTATTGGAATACAGAAAAAAAGTACAGGATTTTTCTTTTCTTTTCTCTTTTTTTTCTTTCAACTGTTTTTGTTTTTAAAAAGTTGGGTGCCTAGGGAGCTTAATCAGTTAAGCATCTGCCTTTGGCTCATGTCATGATCCCAGGGTCCTGGGATCAAGCTCAGTGTCAGGCACCCTGCTCAGCAGGGAGCTTGCTTCCCCTTTACCCATTCCCCCTGCTCTCCCCTTCTCTGTCAACTAAATTAATAAAATCTTTTTAAAAAGGCAATTAAATTTAGGGGCACCTGGCTGGCTCAGTCAGAAGAGCATGCGACTTGATCTCAGGGTCATGAGTTCAAGCCCCACATTGGGTATAGAGATCACTAAAAAATAATAAAAAACTTTTTAAAAAGATTTTTTAAAAAGCAATTAAATTTTGGTAATGCATAAAATGACATTGATGCATTCAGTTTGTGTGTCAGATGAGTTATAAACAAAAAAGACATATTCTGAGAAAACAGTGGAGGTTGTAGGTCTGGAAGGAGTTGACAGTCACGCCATAGCTGGTTTGCTTGTAGTATGTTGCCATGGGTTACACTTTTACCTAATCCAGGTTAAGTACATATACAAATTATATTATCTTAAATAGTAGATTATGTACAGTACTTTGTAACAAAATGTAGAATAACAATAAATGCCTCTCTTATTTATTTTTTTTTTAAAGATTTATTTATTTATTCATTCAGAGAGAGCGAGAGAGAGGCAGAGACACAGGCAGAGAGAGAAGCAGGCTCCACGCAGGAAGCCCGATACGGGACTTGATCCTGGGTCTCCAGGATCACACCCCGGGCTGCAGGTGGCGCCAAAACCGCTGTGCCACCGGGGCTGCCCTAAATGCCTCTTTTACCTCAAAAGGTTGTCAAACTTAAAGATGAGTTAGAAAGTGTTTGATATTTGCTGTTTGAGATTTGTCCTTTTTAGGAATGACATGTAGCTTTCAATAGTACAATACTTAGAAAATATTTTCTGGAAAAATAAACACAATTTAACTGTGAAGTAAACATGAGTGAGAAAATTAACTGCTTTTTGATGGAAATTGATACTATAGAGCAGAGTTGATCACATTTTTTCCTATAAAGTGTTAGGATTAAGATAGCTTCCTAGGGGGGAACACCTGGGTGGCTTGTCGGTTGAGCGTCTGCCTTGGGCTCACAGGATCTGGGATCTAGTCCCACATTGGGCTCCCTGCAGGAAGCCAAGTTCTCCCTCTGCCTGTGTCTCTACCTCTCTCTCTATGTGTGTCTCTCATGAATAAATAAATAAATCTGGGATCCCTGGGTGGCGCAGCGGTTTAGTGCATGCCTTTGGCCCAGGGCGCAATCCTGGAGACCCAGGATTGAATCCCACGTTGGGCTCCCGGTGCATGGAGCCTGCTTCTCCCTCTGCCTATGTCTCTGCCTCTCTCTCTCTCTCTGTGACTATCATAAATAAATTTAAAAAAATTTTTTTAAATAAATAAATAGATCTTTAAAAAAAGATAGCTTCACAGGCCATATACCTTCTGTTACAACTACTCAACTCTGCTATTGTATCATGAAAGCAACCATAAACAACACATAAATGGATGGATGTGGCTGTGTTCCAATAAAATTTTATTTACAGAAACTTTATTTTCAGAAACAGGTAGTAGGCTGATATAGTTTGCTGACCCTTGCTATAGCAAGAACATTTTGAATATGTATTTTAATAACACTTCCATCATATGATTTTAGCCATATAATGAATATCTGCCCTCTTTAAAAAGTCGATAACAAAACAATTTTTTTTTAAGATTTTATTTATTTGAGAGAGAAAGAGGGGAGAACACAGAGGGAGAGGGAGTAGCATACTCCCTGCTGAACAGGGAGCCAGAATCAGAGCTCTATTCCAGGACACTGAGATCATGACCTAAGCAGAAGGCAGATGCCCAACCAACTGAGCCACCTAGGTACCCCCCCAAATTTTTTAATCTTTAAAATCTTCCAAATAAAGGATTTTAGTTGGTTTTCAAATCATCTGTTTAA
Organism: Canis lupus familiaris; assembly: GCF_011100685.1. Classification (NCBI taxonomy): domain Eukaryota; kingdom Metazoa; phylum Chordata; class Mammalia; order Carnivora; family Canidae; genus Canis; species Canis lupus. The sequence continues at coordinate 50,564,076 of NC_049227.1, read as the reverse complement.
TATATAAATATGGAACATCTTATTAACTTATGAAAACGATGATGTCAGGAAAAATATGTATTTACTAGCACATTTCAACAAAAATCTTTACATAGTTGGTGAATGGCATTGAAAAATTAATGTTATAGGGATACCTGGGTGGCTCAGTGGTTGAGCGTCTGGCTTTGGCTCAGGGCGTGATCCTAGAGCCCCAGGATCGAGTCCCACATCGGGCTCCCTGCATGGAGCCTGCTTCTCCCTCTGCCTGTGTCTCTGCTCTCTCTCTGTGTGTCTCTCGTGAATAAATAAATAAAATCTTAAAAAGAAAAAAAAAAGTTAATGTTATAGGTTAGTAAACATAGCCACCAAGAACTCCTTCCATTTGAATTTGGGTATCTTGGTGTGTTTTTCAAGTCCAGGGCCACTAAGCCAAATATCAATTAGCAGATGTTTGAATCTTTAAATTACTTTATCATAAAATGTTAAACTAAGACTTAAAATTGATGAAACTTATGTTTTTTAAAGATTTTAGTCTTTTAGTCTAAAAATTAGTCATTTAAAATATTGTTTATTTATATTTTATCCCATTTTTATGTTTTATACTTTATATAATCTATTAAGTCATCCTACATGTATATTCTATAAATAAATACCGTATTTAGAGAATGCTTGTCAGCTTTTTCTGAAGGGATATCACTCATCCAAATACTGTTTTGAGATTTTGAATGAGTTTTAACCTTTGTACTACAAGTTCTCTGAATCCTTGTGTAATGATAAAAACAATATTTGTATAAACTGAACAGGGGACAGGTTGTTTAAATATGCTCAGGCAGCTAATCCCTAATGATTGTACCTGTTGAAAATGAAAGTACTTCTTCTGTAATAAATTTAATCATTGTTGTAAAGATACAGGTATTTATGATTCTCACAGTCACTGAGTATTAAAATTTCATGTTTTAATTCTTTGGGTAATTATTTCTCAAACTATCTCTTCATAATTGTACCTCTAATTTTAAAATATGTTTCCTTAAGTATAAAATCATAGAAGTATATAAAAAGCCTTTTTTTGGTGTGTTGTTTGAAAACAAAATTGAGTTTTTACTACTCAAGCAAGTTGAAACCTGTGTATAGTGTAATGGTGTGTAAATTCCACCTCCTAGCTTACTGCCACAATTCAGCCATGCTTTTTCCCGGAAAGGATTTCAAAAGATCTATATAGATGCAGAAAATGAACAAAAAGGAATAAAAGTAGCCATGTTATTAAATATCTTATAACATGGCTTATAATGGCTTATAATATTCTAGCTTGCATAATAAAATAATTTTTACCCTAATTTATTTAATCATTCCCAATATTAGATATTTAGTTTTTTAAGCTGCTATGAATATACTCTATGTTTACATCATTGATTAATTCCTCAGAAAATATATGTATATATGAAACTATTGGGTTAAACATAACCCTTATTAACACTAGTATATTTCTGCCAAATTATTTGTAGAAAAATCTGTATATATAGTTACCTGGAAAAGAAATTATAAATTTCACTCTACTTATAAGAAGTATGAGAAGTAGAAGTGAGTCCCTGGATTTTTGCAATCACTTAATAATGCCATTTGGATAATTTGTTTCTTACTTGCTAAAACCATTTGCTATGAAAAAAATTATGTTCATAATTTAGTACAATCCAAGAATATAGTTAGTAGTATTTATCACTAAATTATAATTTTTTCAAGGACAGCTTAGAACTTCCATTCCTCACAATATCCATACTGTATTATGCAACAGAGTATTTGTATTTCTCTAGGCAAAGGTAGAGGTGTTTGATTGGATAACAGAAAATTGAAAGAGTCCAGCATTCTCTTAATGTCTTCTATTGAAATCTTTTGTTGACAAAGATTAGCTTACCTGGTGTTTAATAATGTGGTATAGAATTTACCATCTATTGAACATCATTGGGAGGGACTTACTTCTACCAAAGAGCAGCTTTAAACATGATTGAAACATACCTACATGTTTTGCTTTTCAGGATTTGCTTTGAATCAAACTGATGTTATTTATATATGCATTTATAGGACAGTTCATACTGATATCTCTGATTCATATCCACCACAATAGAGTTCATTGTCGCTTCCACCTTGCTTATTTGTAACATCTTCTCTGACATTGAAAAATTTGGCTCTCATCACCTTTATTTTTGAAAGATATTTTCACCAGGTATAGAATTCTAGGCTGACATTAAGTACAGTAGATTCTTAAATAATGCAAAGGCCAAGGGTACTGACCCCCTTCCCCATGCAGCCAAAAACCCAATTATAACATTAGACTCCCCACATCTTAACTACTAATAGCCTACTGTTGACCAAAAGCCTTACAGATAACACATATTTTGTATGTTTTATGTATTATGTGCTGTAATCTTACAGTAAATAAGCTAGAGAAAAGAGTATGTTATTAAGAAAATCATAAGGAAGAAAAAATACATTTACAGTACTGTACTTTTATAAAACCATGTGTCAGTTGGTTAAGCATCTGCCTTCAGCTGAGGTCATGATCCTGGACCCTGAGATCAAGTCCTGCATCAGGCTTTTAATCAGTGGGGAGCCTGCTTTCCCTCTCCCTCTGCCTGCCACTTCCTCTGCTTTCCCTCTCTCTCTCTGTGTCAAATAAATAAAAATCTTAAAAAAAAAAAAAAAACCTGTAAAGGAACCTGCACAGTTCAAATCATATTGTGCAAGGATCAACTGTACCTCTAAAGATATTGCTCCACTGTCTTCTTGCTTTTATTGTTTCCCATGAGAAATCTGCTGTCATTCTCTTATTGTTCCTTGAAATTACTGTAACATTTTTCCTCCTTTTGGCTACGTGTAAGATATTCTGTCACTGGTTTTGTGAAATTTGATTTTGATGTTTCTTGGTCTGATTTCCTTCATGTTTCTTGATTGGTGATTTATTGAACTTGGATCTACAAATTTGTTGCTTTTGCCAAATTTGGGAATCTTTCTACCCATTGTTTCTTTAAATACTTGATATCCCCCCTCTCTTTCCTCTTCTTTGAGGACTCTAATTACCTATATATTAGGCCGCTTGAATTGTTCCACAGATCACTAATACTTTTTCAATTTTTTAAATTCTTTATCTCTTTGTTTCATTTTGCATATTTCTATTCCTGTGTCTTAAAATTCACTAACCCTTTTTAATGCCATATCTCACCATCCATCAATTCCATGTTGCAGGTGTTTCATTTCAGACCTTGTAGTTTTTATTTTTAAAAGTTTGGTTTGGATCATTTGTTCTGTTTTGCTTTAAATATTTTATGTACCTTGAAATAACTTTTTGAACATATGGAATATGGTTATGATAAATGAGGTCCTTTCTTACCTGCTAGTTCAACATCTGTGTCATATCTAAGGTCAGTTTTCAATAAGTGATTATTTTCCATTTTTAGGGTTGTGTTTTCTTGTTTCTTTGTATGTCTTATAATCTTTGTTTGGATGCCAGACATTATGGATTTTACTTTGTTGGATGCTGGTCTTAAAAATGTTTTTTTGTCTTTGTTTGGGAATGAAGTTAAGTTACTTGGAAATATTTTAACACTTTTGGAGTTTTACTTTTATGATGCCCAGTCCAGGGCTCATTATTCTCAACTACAGAAACAAGATCCTCTGAACTTTCTCCCCAGTTCCTCATGAATTATGAATTTTTCCAATCTGGCTGGTGAGAACAAACACTATTCTTGGTTTCAGACATGCACTGAGCAGTACTCAGCTGAATACTCAAGGCGGAACTTCTGCAAATCTCTGGAGTTCTGCCTCTGTGCAGCTTTCTCCTCCTTACCAACTAGTCTCATCTGCAAACTAGCTGCCAACTGGTCTCATCTGCAAACTAGCTGCTTTGTTCTGAACAGATTCTTCACTCCATCTTCTTTGCTCAGAAAGTTAGTTGAGCTCTGCCTAGTTCTCTTCCTTGTGCCTCAACCTGGAAATTCTTTCACAGTAGTAAGAAGGGACAGTTGTAGGATTCACATTGTTTATTTTCTGTCTCTTAGAGGTCACGGACCTTTATTGCCTGATGTCTAGGCTTGAAAACTATCATTTCATATATTTTGTCTGGTTTTTCCTGGTTTCTTTCTTCTAAGTCTCAAGGAAGATTGTAAATCCAATCCGTGTTATTCATTCCATCTTTGCCAGAAGCAGGAGTCTCGGGTCCTTTACGTCTTCGTTTTTTCTGTGTGGAATGCCCTACCTCAGGTAACTGTGTCACTGATGTGCTCACCTCCTCTTTCTATTTAGCAGTTTTTTATTGGATGCTGGACATTGTGAATGTTGTGTTGTTGTATCTCTGATTTTGTTTATCTTTCTTTAAAGGAGTAGTATCTTTACTTTAGCAGCCATTTACATTATCTATGGGTCAGCTTAATCCAATTGAGGCTATCTTAGGCTTTGACAGGATAGGTTATTGTAGTTTTTACTCTAAGGCTGTATTAGCCCTACTACATACGACACGACTCTTTTGAATACAACGGATGTTCAACAACATCTCTGCACTCTGACTGCTTGAAGATTCTAATGTCTCCCAGGCCTGCGTGAGCTTTGGGAATTGGTCAATTGATAGCTCCTACTAGTTATCCTTTGTCCAATCTCCTGGAGTCGAATACTACCCATGTCAGCCTGGTATTCAGGCAGATTGAAGATGACCCTAGGTAATTTTCTAGAGCTCTTTATTTACAGAGCTTTCTTCTGTGCCATACTCTGCCCTGAAAATTGCAGTTTCTTCACCCTCCCCAAACTCTAATCTCTGTCTCCTTAACTCAGACTACTGTTTCTGCTCCCTGTGTCACAGCCCAAAAAGTTCCCCCAGTCTGAAAGCTAGAGGGTTCATAGGAATCACCCTTCTATTAGGCATCACAGTGCTTCACTACTTATTTCTGAAAATGGTTATCTCCTATATTTCTAATAGTTTCTCATCAGAGAGCAAATCTAATACTAATTAGACCAGAAGCAGACAGAACTCCATTATGACCAGAAGCAGACATATTCAGAGTGACATAGTACACAAAATGATTTAATACACAAGTTAGGTCTTATGACTTCTCTGCTCAAAATTGTTCATTTCCAACAACATGGATGGATCTAGAGAATATAATCCTAAATGAAATTAGCCGGAGAAAGGCAAATATCATGTGATTTGCTCATATATGAAATTTAAGAAACAAAACAAAGAAAAAAGGAAACAAAAAACCCCAGAGTTTAAATATAGAGAGCAAACTGATGATTACCAGAGTGGAGATGGGTAGGGAGATGGATGAAATAGATAAAGGGGATTAAGAGTACATTTATCGAGACACCTGGTGGCTCAGTGGTTGAGCGTCTCCCTTTGGCTCAAGTCATGATCCCGGGTCCAGGGATCGAGTCCCGCTTCGGACTCCCTGTGAGGAGCCTGCTTCTCCCTCTGCCTATGTCTCTGCCTCTCTCTCTCTGTCTCTCGAATAAATAAAATCTTAAGAAAAAAAAGAGTACATTTATCATGATGAGCACTGAGTAATGTGTAGAATTACTGAACACTATATTGTATACCTGGAAATAATATAACACTGTATGTTAATTATACTGAAATTGAACTTTAAAAGATTTCAAGTTCAGTAAAATTTCATTTTGTTTTTTTACGTTAATGCTATCCTAGTTTTCTAAAAGCACTTTCAATAAAGTTGAAAGATATGTTACTAAAGAAAAAAGAAAACTTGCATATCCCAGAGTAGCCATGCAAATAGGAAACAGGTTCCAGGAGGAGAAGAGAGGGACAATACAAAGCAGGCAGTTCTGTGGTGTAGTGTTTGTTGAAATATAAAATTCAGCTAAATTAGAATGCAAAGTAGTTCCAAAACCAGCATTATGTATTAGGAGTTATTTTAAACATAGTTGAGAAACCATAGTTTATGTAATACTTTATTTCTTAATGTGGTAATTTAAGTTCCTACAGTGAGTTTATTGAAATATGCTTTTTGTTTAGGGTTCGAGCTACAGTTCCGATTAGGCCCCACTTTACAGGGAAAAGCAGTTACTGTGTACACAAATTACCCATTTCCCGGAGAAACATTTAATCGAGAAAAATTCCGTTCCCTGGAATGGGAAAACCCAACAGAAAGAGAAGATGATTCTGATAAATACTGTAAACTTAATCTTCAGCAAGCTGGATCATTTCAGTATTACTTCCTTCAAGGGTAAGTCAGGTGTTCTTTATATGGGGGGGGGGGGAGTTAATTTATTCCATCTAGTTAAATTACCTAGCTTGTAAAAAGTTACTATATAAATCATGGCAGTGTGATTTTCACAGGATTTTTTGAGATACAAATAGAATATGGTTCTTTGGTTCCTAGGAAGTAATTGTAAGACTCATTGCAGATTCAAAGTATTTTTTTTTTAAGTAATCACTTGAAAACTCTAGTCTTTTCATATAACTTCATTATAAGATACTATTTGCTTGAGTGCCCTTGTTATTACTGACAGATTTTAGTACACTTATTTTTCCTGACAGCAACGTTATTAGATATGGTATGTATTATGTCATTATATAGAGATTAGAAAAGGATAAAATGTGGGGTTTCTATTGAGTTTCATTGCAACTTTGTAAATGATTTTATGTGCTTAGAAATATATTTTTATTTTTATTTTATTTTATTTTATTTTATTTTATTTTTATTAGAAATATATTTTTAAATGGGACAATTCAACCTCCCATTAGAGAGTCAGACTATTACATGAGAATTTTTTTTTCCTATCATTGAGAAGTTTTTGTTTTGTTTTCTCCTTAGAAATGAGAAAAGTGGTGGGGGTTACATAGTTGTGGATCCTATTTTATATGTTGGTGCTGATAATCACGTATTACCCTTGGACTGTGTTACTCTCCAGACATTTTTAGCTAAGTGTTTGGGACCCTTTGATGAATGGGAAAGCAGACTTAGAGTTGCAAAAGAATCAGGTAATGTCAGATATCTTTCTTTTCTTTTTAAAAATAAAAATGATTATCCTCTGTGATATAGATTTCAAAGCTTTGATTCTCCTTTTAATTTTGTTTCTTAGTATATAGTAATATAAATAGAATCATACAAAGTTGTTAAGACAACCATTTTTAACCTACAAAAATAGCAAATTATATGGTTCAACTCAGTAAATTAAGGAAATCTCATAATAAAATGAGATCTTCATTGTCCTAAGACTTTACTTTGACATAAAAATTAGTAGTAAACTATTAAAATGTTTTAGAAAATGTATTATTATTGTATATAACTTTAATTCAACATTAAGTAACTGTCTTCCATATGGAAGGTGTGTGCTGCCATACATATCAAGAGTAAAATGCAATTTAAGTTGTATTTTACTCTTATGCAAAGGGTAATATTAATTTTCTACTTTTAAGTTGAATATAATATAAAGAAAGCCAAGAAGTTTACTGACATAATTGAAACTAGTGGAACATTAAAAATAGGAGCAAAACATGCTGATATTCTTGTATAAAGTATATACATATATGCATATATGTATATATCCAATAAATATAAATTGAACCCCTATGATAACTAGGCACTGTGTACAATGATTTTCTCAAATGTAGTATCTCATTATCTCTGTCTTATATATGAAGACACTGATACGCTAAAAGATTTAAGTAGACTTGGTTGAAGTCACTTGGGATATAGCTAGGATTTGAACCCTAGTCTTTGACCCCTTTTCTAGTTGCATGGTTGCTTTGCTATTTAGAATCATTTAGGGAAGTTTAAACTTGTATTTTGCTTAGTTTTAGTTTGTTTTTTTCTTACAGTCTTTGCTTATTTTCTTTGTTTTTATTTTTTTTTCTTTGTTTATTTTCTTGTGTTACAGGTTACAACATGATTCATTTTACCCCATTACAGACTCTTGGGCTATCTAGATCATGCTATTCTCTTGCCAACCAGTTAGAATTAAATCCTGACTTTTCAAGACCTAATAAAAAATATACCTGGAGTGATGTTGGGCAACTAGTGGAAAAAATGAAAAAGGAATGGAATGTTCTTTGTATTACTGATGTTGTCTACAACCATACTGGTATGAGCTTCATTAACAACTTCCATTAGTTTTGATGAAAATATTATATTCTGATTATTTCTCGCTGTTTTATATAGCATAAATTTTGAAAATACAAATGACACATAGATGTTCTTCAATTTAAAAATCACTTTATACAACTCCACTTTTTTCTTTCAAAGAAAACAGTGTTAGTTGAAGGTATAATCAACATGTAAGTATTTTGCATGTGATGATCATAAAAACAGGAGAGTAATTATAGATGGAACATATGATCACATATTTCAACTTGCAGTATTAATACTTTGCAGACCAACATGTGAATCCCACATAGCAGCAGCTCTAGTACTCTAGTGTTTGTGTGTGTGTGTGTGTATATATATATTTGAAAAAGAGTGAATTACTATCATTTAAACAAAATTATTGGTAAATCTTACAAATTAAATCTAAAAATTATACCCTTTACATGTTAAAAGGGTTTATTAAAATTAACCCAGTTGGATCTCAAGATTCTTTACCAATATACAATTCTATAAAATGTATTAGATCTTTCCAACTGGTGATCCTCAGGGAGATGACTGCTCCTCTCACCTGTCAGAACAGCTGGGTCTGGAGAAGCTTCTGGCCATGATCAGCTTTCAGTTTAAACCAGTGTGCCTTGCAAATATTCTCTTCTCTGTATGCCACAGTGAAAACTTCCTAATATCTAAGAACCCAGTATTCTTTACTTGATAATTTGACATTATTGATAATTACTTTAACATCTATAATAATATTTCCATCAAACTTACCAAACTACATAATGACATTATGTGAGTTAGGATATGGTATGGGAAACTATAGCAAAGAGACAAAAATATAGTGATGTAAGACTGAAACTGTATTCATTTCTTTTTTTTTTTTTTGTATTTCTTTTTTTAATAATAAATTTATTTTTTATTGGTGTTCAATTTGCCAACATTTTGTATTTATTTCTTATAAAAGATGAGATAGGCATCCCAAGACTGTTGTAGTAGCTCAGTGATAATAGGGAATGAGGTTCTTTCTCTCATGCTGCTCTATCTCCAACACTGTGCTTCTAACTCTTAATCAAATTTGGCCTGTCCAGTTCCCAGTATCAGCTGCTACCAATGGAAATGAGAAAGGGAAGACATGCCTTTTAAGGGCATGGTCTGGTTATATATATATATAACTTCTACTCACATTTCATCAAATAGAATTTTGTCTCTTGTTACACCTGTAAAGGATCCTGCAATGTAGCCTGTTTGCCAGCCAAATGTACAGCTGAACCTTAGGAGTTCTGTTACTAAAGGAACAAAGGAAGAAAAAAACTGAGATATAGTAGCAGTCTCTATCAGAGACTATATTTCTGAGGCATTTGAGAGAATCTATGTAATATAAAAAAGTTTCCAGCCTTAAATTGGAAAGTATTACCAATCATAATGTCCTTTTTGTGAAATAAGTTTTCATTAAAAAGTTACTATACAGGGGAAGTCAACTTCCAGATGGCAGTGTGAGGGCTTCACAGACCCTCTACTCAGCAAAACAACTGTTAAAAATTATTTTTTAAAATACAGTTTAAAGTCTTTGGAAATTATTCTAAGGGAAGTTGGCATAGGGAAAAGCATATCAAGAAAATCTATTAACTCTCAGTAAGAGCAGTATAGTCTGTGACATTTGAACCAGGATCTGCCTCTCCCTGCCCCAGCTCAGAATGATGATAGTTCTATTCCTGGCAGGTGCAGCTGGGAACACAAGGCCGCTTTTCTCCTCAGCTCCCAGTCTAGGGCTACAGTTGAAATGGGCAGGCTTCCAACATTTCTCACATCCCTCCCAACTCCAGCATTCTGTTGCAGAAACTCTATTCTGGGCAAGAGCAGCTGAGAGGTCTGGGGCTCCCTTCTTTCAACCCCAATCATAGAGGGAAAACTTTACCCCATGCATGGCAGGGAAAGGATACTCTGTCCCAGTTGCCTTGCACCAGCTTGCTTGTTGGGTGGAGGTTCTACATCTGGAGAAGAAAGCCAAAAACTCGGAGCTATAGTCCCTGCCACCAGCTGTGGAGCAGTGACACAGGTGTTCTGCCCAGGGGAGGAGATGTGCAGTAAAAACAGAGTAAGAATGAAATTGACTTTATTTGGCACATAGCAGGGGACACTGTTGGAAACAGTGGAGACTTTGGTCGTAAACAAGAGGAGGCTGATATCACCATGAAGCCAGTATACTAAATCATAGACCAGCCAGTAGTTTAACCAAAAAAACCCGGGGAAAGACACAGCTAAGAATAACCCTCCTGGGATCAGACGAGTCTCAGAGACTGGCCTCAGTGACTACCCCTGCCAAGGGGTCCAAATTTAATTGGATCAAACTGTGAAGCAATTAATGATCCAGCCTATTATCAAAAATAATAGCACAAAAGACTAACGGCTAGGTGTGATTCCAGCAGAGGCAGCAGCTTAACAGAGTTCAGGGAAAGAGACAAGAGAGGCTTGCTAAAAACCACTGTCACCCCAGACTACTGCCCAGGGGCCACAGATGCACCCTCTGAGTGGCAGCAGCAGTGGCTGCACACTGTAGGGGATATAGACTTCACTAAAATAGTCTAGCCAAGTTAAAAACAAGTAGCCAACAAGACTTGGGAGGAATGGGCTCAATATCCAGAGTTGCTACAGTACGTTATCTAAATTGCCCAATTTGCAACCAAAAAATTGAGACATACAAAGAAACAGCAAGTGTGACCTATACACAAGAAAAAAAGCAGGCAACGGAAGTTGCCTTTAAAAAGTCCTAGATGGGGCAGCCCCGGTGGCGCAGCGGTTTAGCGCCGCCTGCAGCCCAGGGCATGATCCTGGAGTCCCGGGATCGAGTCCCACGTCAGGCTCTCTGCATGGAGCCTGCTTCTCCCTCTGCTTGTGCCTCTGCCTCTCTCTCTCTCTCTCTCTCTCTCTCTCTCTGAATAAATAAATAAAATCTTTAAATAGAAATTTAAAAAGTCCTAGATGTCATGCTTAGCCAACATAGACTTTAAAGCTACTATTCTAAATATATTTAAGGAATTAAAGGAAACCAGCTTAGAGCAGTAAAGGGGAGGATATGATGATGATATTTCGTCAAATAGAGAGTATCATTAAATGGAAAATTTTAAAAGTAACCAGCTAGGAATTCTGTAGCTGTAAAGTAAGTAAGCAAAATTTAGAATTCACTAGAGATATTCAGCAGTATATTTGAGTTATAAGAAGAATCACTGATTCCAGAAGAATCAGTGAACAGAGATTATATGTTTTGAAGAACAAAAGAAAGAAGATAAAAATGAACAGAGTTCCAGTGAAAGGTGGGAGATCTTGAAGCGCACCAACATGCACATGGAAATCCCTGAAGGAGAGGGAAGAAAAGAACAGAAAACACACTTGAAGAACTAATGGCTAAAAACTTCCCAGTCTTTAAAATTAGATTAAAAAAAGAAAATTAATCTACACGTCCTAAAGCTCAGTGAACTTTTAAGTAAACAGAACAAAGATAGCCACACTCAGCATAGTAAAAATTTTGTAAGCCAAAGGTCTAGGGAATTTTGAAAGTAATGCAAACATTGTTTTATTGTGCTTCATTTTATTACACTTCTCAGTTACTGCTAACTTTTTTTTTTAACAAATAGAAGATTTGTGGCAACCCTGCATCAAACAAGACTATTGATGGCATTTTTTTAAAAGATTTTATTTATTTATTCACGAGAGACACAGAGAGAGATTGGCAGAGACATAGGCAGAGAGAGAGAGAAGCAGGCTCCATGCAGGGAGCCTGATGTGGGACTCGATCCTAGGACTCCAGGACCGTGCCCTGGGCTGAAGGCAGGCACTAGACTGCTGAGCGATGCAGGGATCCCCTGATGGCATTTTTCTAACAGCATTTGCTTACCCCATGTCTCTGTGTCACATTTTGGTAATTTTTGCAATATTTCAAACTTTTTCATTAAATTTGTTTTGGTCATCAGTGATTCGTGATTATGACTTGCCAATAGCTCAGATAATAGCATTTTTTAGCATGATAGCCTTTTTATTTAAGGTATGTACTTTTTTTTTAAAGATATAATGCTATTGTACACTTAGCAGACTACAATGCAATATCAATATAACTTTTATATATGCTAGGAAGTCAAAAAAATTTGACTCGCTTTATTGCAATATTTATTTTATTCCAGCAGTCTGGATCTAAATACACAGTGTCTCTGAGGTGTACCTATATCTTGAAAGGCAGAGGCTGTCAGAGGTCATTGAAAAAAAACAAGATCCAGCTATACTATCTACAGGCAACACAGTTCAGATTCAAAAATACAAATAGGTTGACAGTAAAAGGATGGATAAAGATTTATACAAGGACCAGGAGCTGGGAGGTTCCTTCTCAGGTTGCTCTGGAGACCACACAGCTCTGGACATACATATGGTCTTCTAGACTGCCAGATGTGAATGGGATTTTATTTTTAAGCCTGGCTTCCTAGGAGTTACCCTGGGTCAGAGTAGGTTAGTGTTTACTCCGTGGTTGGTTAGAGGTTATATTTTAAATCCCTTTGCCAGGAAGTTGTCCTGTGTTGATGGGTCTATATGGGATTTGGGGAATGTTTTCAAGTCTTTCCCATGTCTTGTTAGAATTGCTTCTGAGTGGGTGCAGCCTAGTGCATGCACCCAGCCTTTCCAGCCCCCACAGTTGCCTGTGATCCCAGAAGGGCTGTCTGCTTTCTCTTCCCCCTAGTTCTATTAAATTTCTGGTTGTTCGCTCCAGTGTTTTTCTTATATCATGAAGCCACCAGCATTCTCTTAACTGCTCCCCACCACAGTTTTCATTATTTTAAACAACAACCGTACACATGGAGTTCTTCACCCACTGTTCCAAACAAATTCAGTCCTTTCAGGCAGAACTCTTCATCCTCCTGGCCTGTCTTTATCCTTGAGCAGAACACCTGTGCCATGCTTCAGAGCTGGGGATGAGACCACTTTTTCCCAAGCACAGTCTCATTCTGGGGGCATGCAAGACAGGAGGTAGCAATCCGTGGTCTTCTTGGTTGCCCTCCCCACATGGAACCTTCACCCTGCAAGTAAGCTCCAGCTCTTAGGGGCAGTTAGAGTCCCAGTATTCTTGCTAGGTAGGATGTCCACCCTACAAGAGGGGTGCTAGGTGGAGGAAAGGAACTGAGATTTTCTTTGCCTGCCTATTTGGAAAAGAGAAAAGAGCTTCTACAAAATGGAGCTAAAGGGAGTGGGAAACACAGGCAGCCTGCCTCTCCCACCATGAAACTGTAACCCCAGACTGGAAATGATGGTAAGAGGACACCTCCATGTTGGCCATGCTTACCCGGAGTAGAACACCTGGCATAGAGGTTCCATTAGCACATAGCTGGATGGGAGGGTTAAGGGAGCAGATCATAGTTCAAATGCCACAGACTCTTGCTATTCTTGCCAAAAGTTAGTAGATTTTCTCGAATAAATGTTTCTCCATAAGCTGAATGCCCTTAGGACAATGTTCAGAGACTTTAAATGATTATATTTTATATAATTTTTGCTATTTAAATTATGGTTTTGCTGGGGCAAATGTCTGCTAAGTTCCTTACTGTACCGCTTTAGAACTCCATGTTTCACTTATTTTGATACTTATTAAGATGTGGTTGATTTGGCTTCTCTTCCATGTAGAATTAGAAAAAATACGTTGTTAGCTAATGCTTAGAATTTTTTCATTTTACACTTGATTTTGTTTCAAAAAAATAAGTAACAAAGTTTCAGGATTTTACCATTTAAAAAATTAGGGTGGCCATAGTATTCTTAATAAATGAAAATCCAAACTGGATATAATTATCATTACATTTTTCTCTTACATCTTGAATTCTATTAACTCTGATGATAAAACTAAGGAAAACCAGCTTGATTTGGATTGGAGAATTATTGACTTAACTGTTATTACAACGTCTTTGCTTCTTATGTATCCTGTCTTCTTCATCCAAGTGTTTATTATGGATATAAGTAAATAATAAATTATGTACTCCATTATTTATTAAATAAACGACTGAAACTAGAAATAATAATGATTTTTAAATTCTGTAAGGATTGTAATGATACTCAGCTGAGTGAGTGAGACATGAACACATTCATCTGGTTAAGATTGCAAGATCTGAAGAAACTTGCCCAAATTCATTTCTGGTTGTATGACTTTGGCTGAGTAACTTACTTCTCTGTGCCTCAGTTCCTCATCTGTTTAAGGAACATAAGTGTGTCCTACATCATACAGTAGTATATGAGGATTAATAAATTAGTGTATGTATTGGCATATGGTAGGTGTTCAGTAGTTATTTTTATTTCATGTACATTAACCACTGATGCTCCTCAATAGGAATTCAGGGGAATTACTCTATTTTAAAGATGAAACAAAAATATATATAGCTTTTATTTATTTAAAAATTAAAGCAGATATTCTTTAATGTTGTAAATATGTGGAATACCTTGCAGAACTCTGATTCTGATTCTGCATTTACTGATACAAATGGATAGTAGGATTGTAAGGTACACCCTTGTTCTTTGAGTATGTATCTTTTAGCAATTTCTCAGCCTCACTTTTATCAGTATTACTAAAACAATGTGTATCTTACTAACCATTCAAGATTAGCTATACAAAGAAGTTACCTGTGAGAGAACTGAACTTTCTTCTATCAGAATTGTCTAAGCACAATAAAACAAATAAACAAATCCCCCTCTCTAGAATGCAAAAGCTCCACAAGGACAGGAGCTTTGCTCACTTTTGCTGCAGAATATCCATTTCCCAGAACAGTGCCTGGGATAGATCACATCCTAAGTGTAGATATATATAGACATATATACAAATGGATTTTGAGTTAACATGCTGTCCTCAGGCAGTACTACTCATCAAGTGCTTGGGTAAATGTGCCTGGGCCTTGGCTGGAGCTGGGATTGGTTTGAGATTGGTTTGAGATGTAGGTCCCAAGAAGAGTGGGTGAGATGAGGAAGGGCAGGTAAAATAAAGAAAGAGAAGGAATAAGATGTAGCACACCTCCCTCAAAGGTTTAGCAGAAATGAGGAGAAGGATCAAAAGAGAGAAGGAAAAACTAAAAACCACCAAGATGATACCTTTTCTATATCAAGGAAGAGGTATTTTATAAATCAATGAAGGATGAATCAGTAATGGCAAATGTTATAGAGGTTAAATGGATAAAGTTGAGAAAGTAGCACTAAATTTCAGGATTAGGAGGCTTAGAGTAACCTCAGTGGAGTGCTGGCTGCAGCAGCAGAATACAGTGGGAAAAGGAACAAGACTGTAGGGAGAAAGTGGAGGCAGCAGATACAGGTTGGATTTTCTAGATGTTTGGTTTTGATACTGATAAATTACAGAAGTCAGAGAAATAACTCTGTTTGTATAGGATGTGTATTTGTTTGTATTCTTAGCCTTAGGGGGAGATACAATCATATTTAAAGATAGAGAGGAAAGAACCTTACCTCACTCCCCTCTCCCCCACAAAAAACACAGGAAGAAATGATTATGTAGGAAAAAAGGTGTAAATGACATTTTGAGTTCTGAAGATTGGGTGGAAGCCCTGTCTGGCTTGGAGGGATAGGTGTTTTTCAGACTTAGAAGGAATATTCCAAAATATAATTGACTCAAGGACTGTCAAAGTGGGCCACGGACAAGACCATTCTTAATTCCCACAATAGTAAACATGTTATTACAGGGGTGTTAATAAGTCAGTGTTGTATCTTACAGCATTAAAAATTCCTATGACAGAAAAGAAAAATATATAGTGAAGTGGATGACAAGATACCACAACCGGAAAACATTTTTTCACTTTACAGTATCATAAATCATGATAAATATTTTAGCAAATATTTAATATAAAGTATAACATCAATAGGTAATACATAGTTTATATAATATTTAAATATTGATGTCTATTATATAAGAAAATAAGTGGTGGTTGTTGATATTTTATTTCATCTTTAAACTTAACATGGATACTAACTTCATTTTAATTACAAGAGATTCCTTTATGTTTCCTTTTTCTTTAAGCTGCTAATAGTAAATGGATCCAGGAACATCCAGAAAGTGCATATAACCTTGTAAATTCTCCACACTTAAAACCTGCCTGGGTCTTAGACAGAGCACTGTGGCATTTATCATGTGACGTTGCAGAAGGGAAATACAAAGAAAAAGGAGTACCTGCTTTGATTGAAAATGATCATCAAATGAATGTCAGTATGTATAGAGGAGTATCACACTAAAACAGAATAACAAAATTTCTGAAGTATAAATTAAATATATAGTTGAAAACTAGAGTATTTTAAATTTGACAATATTTAGTGAAATGATTTTAAATATATTTTTTACCTATTGAAATTTTTCAGTGCATTCGAAAAATAATTTGGGAGGATATTTTTCCAAAGATTCAACTCTGGGAATTTTTCCAAGTAGACGTTTACAAAGCAGTTGAGCAATTTAGAAGACTTCTTACACAAGGTAAAGGATATACATTAGAATGTTCCTAGCAATTTTAGGAAATTTACTGTTTCTTTTAAGGAGATGAGTCTTCTTTCCTCTGGTTAAGACATTATTAAATCTGTTATTATTATTATATATTTGTGTTACTATAACTATGGTTCTAGAAGCTGAGAGCAGAGATATCTAAAGGGCGTGACATAATAATATATAACATAATTATTTCCCTTGGGGACTGTTTCTTAGTATTGGTTCCTTAGCACAATGCCCGGAATATAGTAGAGTTCAATATATGTTAAGTGCGTGAACGGGAGGTCGTAGAGCAGGTTACTGCAGCTGCCAAAGGCAGCTTTTAACCTCTGGGTAGCAGTACACTGTGTTTATTTTTTTTAAGATTTATTTACTTATTTTTAGAGAGAGAGAAAGCATAGGGGGAAAGAGGAAGAGGGAAAGGAAGAGGGAGAGAAAGAATCTCAAGCAGACTTCCTATTGAATGCAGAGCCAGATGCATGGCTCAATTCCACGGCCGAGAGATCATGACTGAGCCAAAATCTGTAGAGTTGGACACTCAACTGACTGAGCCACCCAGGTGCCCTTAAACTTTTTTTTTTTAAGATTTTATTTTTGGGCAGCCCAGGTGGCTCAATGGTTTAGCGCCACCTTCAGCCCAGGGCCTGATCCTGCAGAGAGAGAGAGGCAGAAACACAGGCAGAGGGAGAAGCAGGATACATGCAGCGAGCCTGATGCAAAACTCAATCCCAGGACCCCAGGATCACACCCTGAGCCAAAGGCAGATGCTAAACCTCTGAGCTACCCAGCCGTCCCTTCATCATTCATTCATTCATTCATTCAATACTTATCTTTTGAACCACCTACTGGGTACTCTTCCAGGCATGGGGAATCAGTAGTGAACATAGCAGACCCTTACTTTAGTAGAACCTATATGTTTATAAGCAGTATTATAGAAAATATATCTTTGTATGTGTTATCTTTACTTACATGAGTACATCTGCAGGATAAATTGTTAGACATAGAATTTCTGAGTCAAGAGCATAAAAATTTAATGATAAATTTACAATAGATATTGTGTAGTTTTTCAACACAAGTTATACCAATTTACATTATCATTAACTATATCGTTAGGTACAATTAATATTTATAATGTTTGTCAATCATGGAAAAACATTCCTTATTTTTTTAAAAACTGGGTTTTTTCCCTCCTTAAGATTTTATTTATTTATTCATGAGAGATACAGATTGAGAGAGAGAGAGGCAGAGACACAGGCAGAGGGAGAAGAAGCAGGCTCCATGCAGGGAGCCCAACGTGGGACTTGATCCTTGGACTCTAGGATCACGCCCTGGGCGAAGGCAGGAGCTAAACCACTGAGCTACTCAGGGATCCCTCCCTCCTTATTTTAATTTGTAGTTCTTTATTCATTAGTGAAGCACCTTTTCACATGTTATTTCACTATTTATAGATCTTCCATTAATTGTCTGTTAATGTCCTTTCCCTATTTTTCTAGTGGCCTGTTTGACTTTTTCACATTGACTTATTAATATTTGTGTTTCCTTATTATACTGACTTAAATATGTCCTCCTGGTATGCTGTTGATCTTTTAACTCTTGATTATGGTATTTTTTTTTCAGTGCAGTCAAATTTGTCCATCTTTTATGGCTTCTAATTTCACATCATGCTTGGAAAAAAAACCTTCCATCAACATTCTTTTTTTTTTTTTTTTTTTTTAAGATTTTATTTATTTATTCATGAGAGATACAGAGAGAGGCAGAGACATAGGACATAGGCAGAGGGAGAAGCAGGCTCCATGCAGGGAGCCCGATGTGGGACTCGATCCGGGAACTCCAGGATCACACCATGAGCCAAAGGCAGACGCTTAACCACTGAGCCACCCAGGCATTCCGCACATTCTGTTTTCTTTAAAAAAAAAAAAAAAATGCTGTTTTCTTCTAATCGTATTTATTTTTTACATTTAAATGCCCAATGGACACCTGGGTAGCTGTCAGTTAAGCTTCTGACTCGATTTCAGCTCAGGTGATGATCTCACTGTCATGGGATCAAGCCTCATATTGGGCTCCAGGCTCAGCAGGGAGTCTGCTTGGGATTCCCTCTCACCCTCTCCCCCTGCCCCTCCTCACTGCACGCACACACACTCTCTCTCTTTGAAATAAATAAATAAATATTTTAAAATAAGTAAATATTTAAAAGTAAATAAATATTCAACACACCTGGAATTTTTTGTGTGTATTTTTATTCAAAAAATGGTATTGAGTTGATAATCCATCCTTTTATACTGATTTGTTGTACACCATAAATACTTCATAGTGTAGTCATATACTAAATATATGTTGATTTCTTTTCTGTACTATTCCAGTGATCTTTTATTCATTCTATCAGTACTGAAGACTATTTTATCATTTATACTGATCGTGTTAGCCTTTTTTTCAAACACTCTCTGGCAGTTTTCTTTTCTTTTCTTTTTAAGATTTTATTCATTTGTTTGAGAGAGAGCGAGAGAGCACAAGTGGAGGGAGGGGCCTAGGGAGAGGGAGAAGCAGACTTCCTGTGGAGCAGGAAGCCTGATGCAGGGCTCAGTCCCAGGACACTGGGATCATGACATGACCTAAGCTAAAGGTAGGTGCTTAATCCGATGAACAATTCAGGTGCCCCATTGGCAGGTTTAATATATTTACTCTTCCAAATGAACCTCAGAAACTAAATTTTAAGAATCTATTTACATTTTATTTTGTTTGTGCTTTTATAAGTCACTTCAAGGTCTCTTTAGAATAAGCCAGATACTAATTAGTTAATATAAAATCAAGCCCATTTAAGGAGGCACTTGATGTAATGAGCACTGCTGTTATATGCAACTGATGGATGAATCACTAAATTCTACCTCTGAAACTAATAATATTCAATATGTTAATTAATTGATTTTAAATTTAAAAGACAAATATTAGGGGATCCATGGGTGGCTCAGCGGTTTAGAACCTGCCTTCAGCCCAGGGCGTGATCCTGGGGTCCCATGATCGAGTCCCAAATTGGGCTCCCTGCATGGAGCCTGCTTACCCCTCTGCCTGTGTCTCTGCCTCTCTCTCTCTGTGTCTCTCATGAATAAATAAAATCTTTTAAAAAATAAAAAAATAAAAGAAATATTAAAAGAATAATAAATAAAAAATAAGTAAAATCAAGCCCAGTAGAGGCAATCCTGAACAACACCTAATTTTTTTAGGAACAAGTTCCAGGGGCACCTGGGTGGCTAAGTGGTTGAGCATGTGCCTTTGGCTCAGGTTGTGATCCCAGAGTCCTGGGATCAAATCCTGAATCAGGCTCCCTGCAGGGGTCCTGCTTTTCCCTCTGCCTGTCTCTGCCTCTCTCTGACCAGTCTCTCATAGATAAATAAATAAAATCTTTAAAAAAAAAAAAAAAGGAACAAGTTCCAGGAAAGGGATGAAAATCCTTTCCATAAAACATTTATTTACTTTTTCATTTTTTATTATTGTTAAGGAATATGCTTATTGGTAAAAAGGAAAAAAGTATAAAATCAAGCCTGTGTACTTCTTTCAGAGAATGCAAAAAAAGTCAAGCTGTTAATCAGACTTTTGAATAGAAAGCAGTCTTTGAAGAAATAAAACTCCTGATATTAGTATATTTGGTAACACCTAGAAAGAAAACTTCTACCACCAATATCCTTATGTATAAAATAAGAGAATGTTGACTAAGGCAGAAAAGTGGGGCAAGGGTTCAACTGATAGGAATCCCTGTGTTTTTATCCTGTAATGTTCTTCTCCCTCCCTCCCTTCTCTCTCTTTCCCCTCCTTCTTTATGTGTGTACATGTGTGTGTGTTAGATGGTGTGCAGGAAGATGGGGGGGTGGTAGGGAAGGATGCTTATGAAATAAACATTTGTTTTGTTTTCTGTGAAAAAATTATAAGCTAAAAATTTGGATATCAGTAACAGTTAAAATCTTCTTGTGTAGGGGATCCCTAGTGGCTCAGCGGTTTGGTGCCTGCCTTCGGCCCAGGGCATGACCCTGGAGTCCCGGGATCGAGTCCCGCATCGGGCTCCCTGCATGGAGCCTGTTTCTCCCTCTGCCTGTGTCTCTTCCTCTCTCTCTGTCTCTCATGAATAAATAAATAAAATCTTTAAAAAATAAATAAATAAAAAATAAATAAAATCTTCTTGTGGATTTTGCATTTAAGATACCATCTTTTCTTTCTTTCAGAAAATAGGAAAATAACAACCAAGCCTGATCCAAAGGAACACCTTAAGATTATTCAGGATCCTGAATACAGAAGACTTGGCTGCACTGTAGATATGAACATTGCACTAGCAACTTTCATACCACATGAGTATGTTTTGTATTTTTCCTATGAAGTAAAGGATAATATTACTTACGGACCTTTATGGCTAGTATTAAAGTCCTGAATAGAAAATTCAGTAAAGTAATTCACCATAATTCCACTGGTTCAAATGCATGATGTTTTCCTCTTTTTTCTGTGTGGTGGTCCATGTTCCTATATGTGTATATAAAATTGTTCACAATTGGAAAACTTCTTCAGCCATTATTAAGATCCTGATAAGTATGTTTAAAGTTTCAAATAAATAAATAAATAGATAAATAAATACAATTCCTATGACCCATGTTAGAAAATTTTTAAATGTACTTTTAAATCCATTAGACTTTCAGTGGTATTGCTCTCTCTGCTTTAGCAAGGGCCCAGCTGCAATCGATGAATGCTGTAATTGGTTCCGTAAGAGAATTGAGGAATTAAATTCAGAGAAGCATCAACTCGTGAATTATCATCAGGAACAGGTTTCACCTACTTTTGAACTGCTGTTTTTCTTTGAGTCTTTATACTGTTTATTGTTTTTACTGACGTAACATAATTTAATGTGTTCTAGGCAGTTAATTGCCTTTTGGGAAATGTGTTTTATGAACGAATGGCTGGCCACGGTCCTAAATTAGGACCTGTCACTAGAAAACATCCATTAGTTACCAGGTATTCCATTTTTGTTTTCTTTTCATTGGAAGTTAAAAATGGAAAATTCAGCTCCTTATCTTGTAGGTAATGTGCAGCACAGATTAGGCAACTAAAGGGTAGCCAAAAGCTTTTGCAAAGTAATATCAATACTTCAATGATTTTCTTAGTAATTTTATGAGATTTTTTTTAAGTTATTACTTAAAATGTTAACCAGATAATGCTAACTTTCCATTTCTCAAATCTTAGTAGATTTACCTCAAAAAGTCTCCTGAAAATTTTTGACCTTTAACTAAGTTTATTTCCTATAAATAATGTAAAACTAATCTTACTCTATTTGTTAGGGAGGAAGTTTAATTTTAAGAGACTAATTTAAATTCTCTCCAAAGAGTCTGTCTAGATTTAATATTTAATTGTATCTCCATAGATATTTTACGTTCCCATTTGAAGAAATGACCGTCTCCACAGAAGAGTCTATGATTCATAACCCAAATAAAGCTTGTTTTCTGATGGCCCATAATGGATGGGTAATGGGAGATGATCCCCTTCGAAACTTTGCTGAACCAGGTACATCATTTTTGTTAGCTTCTCTGTGGATAGGGAAAGAAAAGTTTACAGCAAGCTCAAAATATACTGTTTCATTGACTTTTTTCCCACTAGGCTAATAGTTCTTAAACTATTTCAACACAGAAGTGCCAGAGGTACATACAGTTTGAGAGAGAAGAAAAGGGATTGACAAAAAGAATGGCATTCATCTTTTTCTCCCCCACCCTTTCCTCTCCTTATCCTTCTATACTCAACCAGAATGGCTTTTATCTATTTTATATTATGGTTTTGCATAAGATTTTATATGGTTAAAATTTTAATCTATTGTTTTTTTAAAAATATATTTGAAACCACTACTATTACAACTATATTGCCATAAGAGATATTTTCATTCATAGCCAGGGGGTTATTAAGGTACTGAATAGCAGTTACACTGGAAACTAATTTTCGGTTCCCCTCTCACTCCTAGCATTTTATTTTTCTACAGCTATTTCTTTGCCAGGAAGAATTTTGCTGGGGACCCATCAATATGTTTTTCAACATTTTAGAAGTCTGTTTGAATGACTTTAAATTTAATTCAAGGGGGATCCCTGGGTGGCTCAGCAGTTTAGCACCTGGCTTCACCCCAGGGCGTGATACTGGGGTCCCACGATTGAGTTCTGCATCGGGCTCCCCACAGGGAGCCTGCTTCTCCCTCTGCCTGTGTCTCTGCCTCTCTCTCTGTGTGTGTCTCTCATGAATAAATAAATAAAACCTTTTTAAAAAAAATTAATAAATTTACTACAAAAATCTCCCTTTTTTAAAAAGGAATGTCACTTTGGGTTTAAGTGTAGCTCTGCCTTCTCCTTTCTAGTTATTCTAAATGAGAAAAGGCATTCTACTGTATGCTGTGGATTTAATGTAACCTGTTGCCAAAAATGAGTAACAAGGTGGAAATTCAGCTTTAAATGTTTTTGGTAAAACTCTGTCTTCAAAGGGCTTATATCACTGTTACTGTTTTCCTTTACAAGAAGCAACTTGATTTTTTTTTTTACATTAAGTACACATTTTTAGAAGAGACTATAGGTACAATTTTAGCAAAAAATATATGAATTAGTATTGTTTAAACTTTATAAATTTAGAAACCCATGCCATTTTAGACAAAATTTTAAACAATACATGATTTATGGTAGAAATAGTGGATGTGGATCCCTTTCACAAAGATGGTGCGAAGAAGGAAGTCCCTGCCCCTCCCAAAGCCGAAGCCAAAGCAAAGGCTTTTTTTTTTTTTTTTTTTTCAAAGCAAAGGCTTTGAAAGCTAAAAAAGCAGCGCTGAAAGGCGTTCACAGTCACATACACACACACACACACACAAGATCCACATGTCACCCACATTCTGAGGACCCAAGACCATATGTCTCCAAAGCAGCCCAAATACCCTCAAAAGAGCACCCCCAGGAGAAACGAGCTTGATCACTATGCCATCATAAGGTTTCCCCTGACTACCAAATCAGCCATGAAGAAAGTAGAAGACAACAACACACTCATGTTCATTGTGAATGTCAAGGCCAATAAGCACCAGCTCAAACAGGTTGTGAAGAAGCTTTACAATATTGATGTGGTCAAGGTCAACACCTTGATCAGGCCTGATGGAGAGGAGAAAGCATATGTTTGACTCCTGATATGATACTTTGGATGTTGCCAACAAAATCGGGATCATCTAAACTGAGTCCAGTCGGCTATGAATCTAATTATTTTTTTCACCATAAAAAATAGTCCATGTGATTTTAAAACATTTCCTTGAAGTAAATGTTTTCATGTTATTTCTTGAACCATTGAAAGCAAGCTCCTTTTTTTTTTTTTTTTTTTTTTACAGGTTCAGAAGTTTACCTAAGGAGAGAGCTTATTTGCTGGGGAGACAGTGTTAAATTACGCTATGGGAATAAACCAGAGGACTGTCCTTATCTCTGGGCACACATGAAAAAATACACTGAAATAACTGCAACCTATTTCCAGGGAGTACGTCTTGATAACTGCCACTCAACGCCTCTTCATGTAGCTGAGGTACAGAAATACAATTCATCTACATTAGGCAAAGAAACGTAGTATTCATTCTTTGCTTCCTTAAATAAAATATACAAGTACACGTTTCCTTTTGCTCGTTGGATACCAGCATTGATTTGGTGGTAGTACTTAGCACTTCAGCATAATTTCACACTAATAATAAAATCTTTTGATGCAGGTGTTAGGGAATACTGGGCTATAAAATGTTTAACAAGTTAATATTTTTATTTCAGTTTAGGGAAGTAGATCATATGTCTCTGATAACACATACATAACCAAATCGCCATGTATATTGTTAAAATATTACTAATATTTTATTGTTAATTTTAAAGGATTGATATTAATGTTTTAATAATATGCAAATATCTATCTTATTGTTATTCTTAGGTTTCTTTTAATATATTAATAAACACTGTGAAGTCACTTGTTACATGTTATTATGTAAGCACTAACATTACAGTATATTAAACCTCATTTTAGCCCCATTGATTAGCCCCATTTTATTTCTTATTTATAAAATGTAAGTGTAAACAAAGGTTGTTTATCCCTCTTTGGGCTTTTTACAGAAATTGAAACAATGCCAATATTTATAGCATTATCTTCTACCTAACACAGCTTTGTAAACACAATTTTCATCCTGCTAATAAGATCTTTGGTAGCTTCCTAGTGATAACTTAGTGCTCTTTGGGAATGTATGCTTATCTGGAAAACACTTATTTCTCTTTTTTTAAGGCAGCATTATAATGAGTATGTTTCAAATCATATGGTGAAAAATTGATTTGCTTTGGAAGAATTCAGTGAACATTAGTTAAGTTAATAGAACATTTTTTAGCTCCAAAAACTAGCAAAGGTTTTTCCTTATTATGCTTTTAGCAACAGCAAAATATATATATAATTATAAGATTATTGTAACATTTTGGCAAAACAAAAAATTAAAACTCAATTTACATAATTTTGAGTTACAAAATCTTCTAGCACCCTACTTGATAGCTGATAGAATTCAAATTATTTTTTATTAAATTTTATGCAAACATGTCAAAAAATTGGAACCAATTTGATTTCTGGTTAATAAGAGTTTATTACCATTTTTTAGGAAAAGTTGGCTTTATAAAGTATAGTCAGACTTAATCTTTGCAATAGCTAGATAACTCACCAGTAGGGAATTTAGCAATAATGGCTTCGTCAACTGCCTGCAAGTTAATAGTTTAGAGATATTGAAAAAACACGTAAAACAGGGTGAAAGCTTAGCAGAATCAGTCTTATGGTTTACATTTTTTAATGTGACACTGATATTTTTCTTCTTCCTTTTTTCCCCCTTTGTGTCTCTATATCTTTGCAAATTCTAATCCTTTTTAACTATTTTATTTTCTTTATAATTTCTGTTTCTGTGTATTTCTTACATACGCACAATTAAATTTCTTTGGAAATTCTTCTGGGATTTCAATTTTGTCTTGTTCCATGACATGTTCAAATCTGTGCCCAGTCTTGTCTCCTTTCCTTCCCCCGAACTTTCTTTTCTCTTTGTGTTACATTTGTGACTGTGCTTTTTGCAGTACATGTTGGATGCTGCTAGGAAATTGCAACCCAATTTGTATGTAGTAGCTGAACTGTTCACAGGAAGCGAAGACCTGGACAACATCTTTGTTACTAGACTTGGCATTAGTTCCCTAATAAGAGGTAGGCTTGTTGAAGTGTATTTCTCATCTAAAACTTTAGTTTTTGTTTAAGCCAATTAAAAAGCATTTAGTAGCATTATATACAATGTTTAATAATTTTCAAAATAGTTAGTGTTCTTTAAATACTTCGCACAAAATTTCCTATAACTCAGTCTCTTTTTATCAAGAAAAATTTCCACTTTGGGGTAAAATATCTCATTTTAAATTGAAAGGCCAGTAGGATGAATTGATGACTCATGAACAAAATCACTTGTTTTTGAAAATACACAAATCTGTTTTAATCTCCTACTTTGATAAATGAGATGATCTTAGATTTTTTTCCTGTAGATTTTATATAACCAACATCCTACTAAAAAGCATGTTTCCTTTTACCTCCAGGAGCCATTTCTCTAATTATAGAGAAGACTTTTTTGTCAGTTAAACTAATAGACGTGTTTAAATGTTTAAAGCAGATTTATTTTTGATAATATTTATGCAGTCTTTTTTTGGAAAGTTACTCATGATAAGAGACTACCCTCTTCTTGAACAATAATAATGAAGACCATTAAAATATTCTATAATGCTTTGCAGAGGCAATGAGTGCATATAATAGCCATGAAGAGGGCAGATTAGTTTACAGATATGGAGGAGAACCTGTTGGATCCTTTGTTCAGCCCTGTTTGAGGCCACTAATGCCAGCTATTGCACATGCTCTGTTTATGGATATTACCCACGATAATGAGTGTCCTATTGTGGTAAGCATCAAATCTGTTTCTTTTATATACTTATTTTGCTAAACTCATATGTGGAATTTAAGAAGAGGAACAGATGAACATGGCCCCCCATGAAAGAGAGAGGCAAATCATAAAGCAGACTCAGCTGTAGAGAACAAACAGGGTTGCTGGAGGGGAGGTGGTCAGGGGATGGGTTAAATGGGTGATGGGTATTAAGGAGGGCACTTGTGAGCGCTGGGTATATATAGTAGGTGTGGAATCACTCAAGTGTAGAAACACATGAAACTAATATTACATTCTGTTAACTAACTGGAATTTAAATAACTTGAAAAAGGAAAATATAAATAAATGTTTTGATGTTCAGTTCTCTGATATTTATGGCAATATTATGCATATACTTCAAAATCATGTCTTAGGGCAGCCCCGGTGGCTCAGCGGTTTAGCGCCACCTTCAGCCCAAGGCCTGATCCTGGAGACCTGGGATCGAATCCCACATCGGGCTCTCTACATGGGGCCTGCTTCTCCCTCTGCCTGTGTCTCTGCACCTCTCTCTCTGTCTCTCATGAATAAATAAATAAAACCTTTAAAAAAAACAAAAAACAAAATCATGTCTTATATTTATAAGTGATTGGGTACATAGTTTTTGAATGTTTTGTTAGTTTTAAAGCAAATTAATGTCTCTTAGTATATAACTATATAACTGTTCTTTTACTTCATTGTGCTATAGGATGGCACTTTGCATTTGAAAGAAAATAAACCTTGGGGTTTTTTTTTTTATTGTTTTTCAGCATAGGTCAGAATATGATGCTCTCCCAAGTACCACGATTGTTTCTATGGCATGTTGTGCTAGTGGAAGTACTAAAGGCTATGATGAATTAGTGCCTCATCAGGTATGTTTATGTGTTGTTTTTTTTTTAAGTCCACATGGCCAACAACTTTGAGCATTTTTACCAAAAGTTCTCATTATAATTAAAATGTATACATGGCTGAGTTTTAACTTTGTTCAGATTTCAGTGGTTTCTGAAGAACGGTTTTATACTAAGTGGAATCCTGGAGCATCTCCATCAAATACAGGTGAAGTTAATTTCCAAAGTGGAATTATTGCAGCCAGATGTGCTATCAATAAACTTCATCAGGAGCTTGGGGCCCAGGGTTTCATTCAGGCAAGAAACTAAATTTTTGTAAGTTTCTTAACATTCAATTTCAGAGTAAGTCATCCCAGTTTGAGTGCTAGTATGTTTTCTTTTTCTGTTTCTCAGGTGTATGTGGATCAAGTTGATGAAGACATTGTGGCAGTAACAAGACATTCACCCAGTATCCATCAGTCTGTTGTGTCTGTGTCTAGAACTGCTTTCAGGAATCCTAAGACTTCATTTTACAGCAAGGAAGTGCCTCAAATGTGCATCCCTGGTAATGCAACCTAAAAATGTTATTGTGATAATATTATATTGTTTTATTAAATCATACTATGTTATATTAAATTGTTCTTATACATCGTATATAATAACACAGTGCAAGTGTGGTTGTAGTTGAGAAAAAGAATTCGAAATTTTACATAACTTGGGGCACCAGGCTGGCTCAGTTGGTAGAGTGTGCAACTCTTGATCTTGGGGTCATGAGTTCAAGCTCCATGTTGGATGTAGAGTTTACTTTAAAGAAAGGAAGAAAAGGGGACACCTGGGTGGCTCAGCAGTTGAGTGCCTGCCTTCAGCCCAGGGCGTGATCCTGGAGTCCCAAGATCGAGTCCCACATCAGGCTCCCTGCAGGGAGCCTGCTTCTCCCTCTCCCTCTGCCTTATGTCTCTGCCTCTCTCTCTGTGTCTCTCATTAATAAATAAAGTATTTTTTTTTAAAAGAAAGGAATAAAAGGAAGAAAATTAATTTGGGGCAACTTACATTTTTATTACATGGAAAAATACCTGGACAGAAATATTCTCAAATATTAACATTTTTTTGAGTTGTGAAATAGCTTCATTTTCATTTTTTTCAAAAAAAGATTTTATTTATTTATTTGAGATAGAGAACATAAGGGAGAGAGAGAAAGCACTAGCAGGGGGAAGGGGAAGAGGGAGAAGCAGACTCCCCACTGAGTAGGGAACTCTGGAACTCTGTCCCAGGACTCTGGGATCATGACCTGAGCTAAAGGCAGACACACCCGACTGAGCCACCCACGTGCCTTTTATTTTCATCTTAATTCATTCTCTGTTTCCTAATTTGTATAACAAACATGTATTTCTTTTATACCTAGGAAATATATATGTATATTCATGTGTTTTTATATATGTATATACATGTATATTTGTAGAGGATCTAAGTGTATATCTGTGTATGCGCATGTACATACATATACACATATATAAACCAAATGAAAAATAGTTTAATATTTAAGTTTAAGTAGCAATTCCTAATTTAAGATGGTTTAATATGAAATTTCTTTGACATTTTTATATATTCATAGGCAAAATTGAAGAAGTAGTTCTTGAAGCTAGAACTATTGAGAGAAATACAAAACCTTATCAGAAGGATAAGAATTCGATCAATGGAATGCCAAATATCACAGTAGAAATTAGAGAACATATTCAGGTATTTGGAACTCTTATCTTACTACTGTGTTTAACATCTTGAGGACATTAGAATTATTGATTGAATTGTTTTATACAATTTTTTTCAAGCTTAGTGAAAGTAAAATTGTTAAGCAAGCTGGAGTTGCCACAAAAGGACCCAATGAATATATTCAAGAAATAGAATTTGAAAACTTGTCTCCAGGAAGTGTCATTATATTCAGGTATGTTGGAGTTCAAACCGTTGACTTTATTTGTAAAATAGAATACATATTCTGTTAATTTTGAATAAATCATTCCTAAAAAATAACCACTTTTTAATTACTATTTTCAGAGTTAGTCTTGATCCACATGCACAAGTCGCTGTTGGAATTCTTCGAAATCATCTGACACAGTTTAGTCCTCACTTTAAATCTGGAAGCCTTGCTGTTGAAAACTCAGATCCTATATTAAAAATTCCTTTTGCTTTGTAAGTATGCCTTTGTTTATGGAGATTTGCCATTTAATAATTGATAAGTTTTCACAAGCCTGGTTTAAGCAGTTTTAAGGGTCCTCAATATCCTTCCTACTCAGACAGTGGTCTGAGGACCAAGAGTAATGTCAGCATCATCTTTTGTTAACATTTTGTCCTATTACTTTATCATTGGTGTATGTGCTTGCATGTGCGCACTCTCACAGTCATGCAGTCTCTATATGTAGCTATAGATTCAAGCAAACATACACATATATATCTGTACACACATGCACACAGTTTTTTGAACTGAGGTTAAGTTGCATATACCATATTCACTACCACACCGTTTTTTAAATTTTTTTTTTTTTTTGAAGTAAGCTCCACACCCATTGTGGGGTCTGAACTCATGACTCTGAGGTCAAGAGTCACATACTCTTCCCTCTGAGCCAGTCAGGTACCCCAAGCTAAATTTTTTTTGTTCATTGGCTGTGTATTTATTCAGTGAAATATCATTTTATGTACTAAGCCATTTTTCTATTGTGCTCAACTTTTTATAAGAGCTTTCATCATTTAGGATATTAACTCTTTATTCAAACTATTAGGAAAGTAGTTGCATTTTTAAAAACTCTCTGATGAAGCAATTTTATGTTTCTGTAGAATGCTTATAAAACACATAAAATAAAATGCATTAAAAAAATGATGGTTATTGATCTTCAGACCTACTCAGATTATCCTTGAGCAAAGCCAAGAAATCTGCATTTTAATAAGCTCCAGGTAATTTGTATGCAAGTTCACTGGCTACATGTCAAAAAATATTTGCCTAGGATGGAGTTGATACTGAGGCTGCTGATTAATTTGATTAAACTTGATTCACAAACTGCAAATGAAGGAAGAGTCAGTCCTGGCTGTGAGGACAGAGTCTGTCAGAAACAAGGAACAAAGCACAGCCAACTATAATTCTCTCAGTTTTATAGAATGAAATGACCTGAATAGCTAAAATTACAAAAAAATAGAGTTTGGGTTGTATTCAAGTGTGGTCAGTTAGACAGTCTCACTGCTACCTGGGCAAAGAGAAACCAAAGCCATGATAGACACTTGCTTCTGACTATTATCAAGAAGCATCCTTATCTAAGAAGATCTGGTTTCTTGAATAACCCAGCTAATGGGCAGTGCAACCTTAAGAGGCGAGAGAAGGGAAAGGAGAGAAATACCAAATGACTTCTGAGGTGGTTAACTGTGACTTTTGATTATCTCTTTGCTGGTCCTTGACAAGTATTTTGATTTTAAGATAATTGGCATAAAAAGTCACTGATGTCCCACTTAGGAGAATATAAAGGAGGAAAAAACCCAAGCCCATCTAGAAAGATTTAAAAAGCAAATTTGTGAGAAAAAGGTTGTAGCAACCAAAAGATATTTACAGCATACTTCTAAGTAATAAAATTTGGCAATTGATCATTTTCTTGGCTTGAACTAAACATCACTTCTAACTGAATCCTTAGCATGTTTTATCCATTAATTATTATTTATAATGTATGTTGTTTATAATGTATATCATAATGCTGAGTTCCAAAAACATATATTGCTAAAATATTTTATGGTTATGGTTCAGATTTTTCTTCTTTATTTTTATTGACAGCAGGTGAACTTTTACTGTATTTAACCATTTCTCTTTATTTTCCACTTCTTAGTATTGCCTCAAAATTAACTTTGGCTGAGCTGAATCAGGTACTTTACCGATGTGAAGCAGAAGAACAAGAAGATGGTGGAGGCTGTTATGACATACCAAACTGGTCATCTCTTAAATATGCAGGTCTCCAAGGTAAACAAATACAAGGATAGTTAAGCTTTGAGGTTTTTTTGTTTTTGTTTTTTAAGGATCATATGATGTCTTCTTTATAAAATTAATGTATGGGCTCAGAATTCAACTGCTTGAATTCAAATTGTGGCTCTGCCACCTACTCAGTCATTGACCTCCAGCAAGTAACTTCACTTCCCTGTGCCCCAATTTCTGCTGCTATAGAATGTGAATAATATTGCTAAGTCATAGGCTTTTTTGAAGACTAAATGAGAACATTTATTTGGGCCCCAAATACATTCATCTTCCTTTCTCATCTATCTGGAAGCTTTGTTGCCTTGCATAGTTGCTTTATCCTACAAAGAGAAACTTACAGCAAAATACTATGTAGTTAGAGTAGTTATAAGACAGGATATAGGACCTAATTATTTAATTAACTGTTTAACCCATATAGTTGGAGATGTTTTCTTGGATTTTTATCTAGGAAATTTGATTTATCACACATGTGTTCCCAGTTTATATAGTATTCCACATTTCATGCCTCCTTTGCAACTCCTTATTTTCTTTGTCCATCTAACCCATCTTTAAGTATGAGTTTGATGCTTACGTTTTCCACAAAGAATTCCTTGACTATTACTTTTCACAGTAATATTTTTGTCCCCTGGATACCCATTGCATTAATTTACTGTACCTCTTATTTGGCTCTTGGAATATATTGTCTTACTTTAAATTAGTACAGTGTGCTTTGTGAATATTTATTATTGTGTTTAGGAATGGGTTGTAGTGGGGATCCCGGTGGCTCAGCGGTTTGGTGCCTGTCTTCGGCCCAGGGCGTGATCCTGGAGTCAAGGAATTGAGTCCCACATCGGGCTCCTTGCATAGAGTCTGCTTCTCCCTCTGCCTGTGTCTCTGCCTCTCTCTGTGTCTCTCATGAATAAATAAATAAAATCTTAAAAAAAAAAAAAAAGGATGGGTTATAGAGGGACACCCTGGTTCAGGGGTTGAGCGTCTGGCTTTGGCTTAGGGAATGATCTCAGAGTCTTGCATCAGGCTTCCTGCATGGAGCCTGCTTCTCCCTCTGCCTCTTTCTCTCTGTGTCTCTCATGAATAAATAAATAAAATCTTAAAAAAAAAAAAAAAAAAAGAATGGGCTGTAGAACCAGACTCCTTGAGTTGGAGTAAACTCTACATGGCTCAGTTTTCTCCTCTATAAAATGGAAATAATAATAGTACCTACCACAAGGTTTAAATGACTTAATTCACATAAAGCACGTAGACAATGCTTAGTTCATAGCTAGTATTTAGTTCATAGCAGGTAGATTGTACCTTAAAAAAGAAGAATTTTTGCCCTTTATACATTCTTGGTTTTTAGCTTTTGTACTTTCTACAAAACCAAGCACATAAGATGCTCTCAATAAATTTCCTTTAGGCTTCTGTACTTACGACAGTTTTTTTCTAAAACAGTCTCACTTTCAACACAAAGTGTTTTGTGCTGTGAGAAATACAGAAATGTATATGTTACCTGTCATAGACTGCTATTTACTCCATTTTCACTCTGAACGTTGAACTCTGTCTGGTACTTGACTGGAAAGACCACACTTTTGTGAACTTCTTTTCTGGTCTTTGTCTTTCTTAAAGCTAAGTCTAGTTCTTTACTAACTCTCCTGATTTACTTTTTACTTTATATCAATCCCTTTTTTCTCTGACAGTTGAAGATCTCCACTGGGTATTTCTTGCAGGCTGTTAATAGCAACATCCAATTAAGTCAGATTTACCAACTTCGTTGACTTTCTGTCCCCTAAACAAAATTCCCCTTCTCTTCTTCCTTGCTTATAGTAGTATGTATTCAGTCATGTTGGAATCCAGGAATCTGTTTTTTGGATCTGTACCTTTTATCTGCAGTATTCAGTCAGTAATTGTGACTGGACTTTTTTCTGTGTTCTCTGTGGTATACCATATCTTTTTATTTTCATAGTTAACACCCTATTTAAAGACTAAATCCTGTCTCCAAAACCAAGTAACCAATTTTCCAACTTTTTGTAACCTCTTCCACAAAACATTCCACCCCTTTGATCAGATCTCTTTTTCTAAAATGCTGCTCCATCGTGTCACCATTATTCAACAAGTGAAACTTATATTTACTGAGCAATATTTGCCTTCCCCAAAAATGTTAGAGCAAAAGTGGAACATTATTTTATACTGTCTTGCTTTCTAGTTTTGTTTTGCTTTTTTTGTTTTGTTTTTTAATGTTTTAAGCTTTGTTTCCTGAAGGAGGCTGTAAGCCCCTTGAGGGGAAAAAAACTACATCTTAAATTTATATATTTATTTTTTAATTTCTCAAGACCTGCTATATACACAGTAAAATTAAATCCTAAATATATAAATAAATTTAGTCAATTAATTTGGTGAGGCTGTTTATATAATATTTTTTAAGGTGGAAATTATTACATTATTGGATAATGAAAGAAGTACTATTATTCTGTCATTGAAATAACAATCTGTATACACAGAATTCTAAGTTTCTCTTTGAGCATTACTTAAGGATATGCCCGTATACCTCACCTTGATAGCTTGTTTAGTTCTAACTTCCTTTTATTATATTTCGAAGAATCTTTCCTTTTTTTTTTTTTTTTTTTTTAAGATTCTATTTAGTTATTCATGAGAGACACAGAGAAAGAAGCAGAGACACAGGCAGAGGGAGAAGCAGGCTCCCTGCAAGGAGCCTCATGTGGGACTAGATCCCGGGACTCCGGGATCACGCTCTGAGCGAAAGGCAGATGCTCAACCACTGAGCCACCCAGGCATCTCCAAAGATTCTGTCCAAAGCAGGCTTTATTATTATTATCACCAAAGATGCTCTTGCTCTCTCTGAAACTAGTCCTGTGATTGCCTGAATATTAATGATTCCACCAGTTTTCAACATAAGAAGATACAGACTTATCTTTTTCCCCTAATGCCTTAAGGCAGAGAAACTGCCAGCTACTTGCCTTTCGATATTATAATATTAAAATTCAGAAGAACATGTCGAGTCCCAGAAGTTAGGAATCTTGGAAAGCTCTGCATAGCCCCTGTGACAGTAGTCCCCTTCAGTATGTCTTTGTATCTCGGGTCAATGTTACCACGCTTATCTCCAGCCAGGGGAAGTCCCACTGTGGTCTTTGCAGCCCTTTATCTACCTCTATATGTGTTCACTCCAAATCATTAGAGACAGCAATAGCCCAGTCATTGGGAACAAATTGCCTCTGCCAATAACTGCATGATATTTCTATGAATTTTCAGGGTTAATGTCCGTCTTGGCAGAAATAAGGCCAAAGAATGACTTGGGGCATCCCTTTTGTGATAATTTGAGATCTGGAGATTGGATGATTGACTATGTCAGTAACCGGCTTATCTCTCGATCAGGAACTATTGCAGAAGTAAGTAAAACTATTCTAGTTCAAAAAACAAGGAAACAATAAAAACTATATTACTATGGTATAAATAAAATTGACATAGTTTTCTAGCCTGAAATATTTTCCTCCCTTCTTCATCATCTTCCAGTTCTAAAAAATGGAAATCCGGTTGATAGATTACTAGGTAGTAGAGCTACATGTTTGGATTTACCGCTTAAAATACACCTAGCCTAAATAAATAAATAAATAAAAATACACCTAGCCTGTAAAGACACCAAATTAACTTCTAAAATTATTTTTATAACAGGTTGGTAAATGGTTCCAGGCTATGTTCTTCTACCTGAAGCAAATCCCACGTTATCTTATCCCATGTTATTTTGATGCTATATTAATTGGTGCATACACCACTCTTCTGGATATAGCATGGAAGCAGATGTCAAGGTATATACAACAAACCTTGAGTAAATAGGCATGTTTGTGTAGAAAACATATACAGTCAGTTTATATACTCTTGAAAGACCAAAACATAAAGAATTGTCATAGATTCATACAGTTGAAAAATTTGTTAAGTGGATAGTAAATGTATTTGCATCCTTTAATCTGGAGCATACAAAAACAAACAGGGGTATTAAAATCTCTTCAGTAAAGCTAAAAAACCATGTTCATGGGAAAATTTAATTGTCTCATTTTACTGGTTTCTATTTATTCATTGACTTGTTAATAGATAAAATTTTTAGAACATGCATACACAGTTCTTTTTCTAATTTTTTGTTAATTAAGAGAAAAGTTACTCTGATATTTTTTAATAATAAATTTATTTTTTATTGATGTTCAATTTGCCAACATACAGAGTAACACCCAGCGAAATGAATTTGCCTTTATTGGTACATTTCCCTAAAATGAAATTACAGATCAGAATGTGCCACTGAAGAACCACCAAATTGATTTGGGCATGATTTCAGAAAGAACAAAACTTAAGCCCTTCCATTTGTTGCACAACAGGCTTTGGACTTGAAGCCAGCTATAATATTGGGTAAAATGAAAGCAGTTCTGAAATCTAACCAAATTGAAAATCTTCAGCCAATATTTACTGTTGTTACACATCTAATAGACTATTTGAAAGAAACAAATTAAAATGACACTGCTGAAAAATTGTGAAACATTGTGTATGCGAGATGAGTAAGTTCTAGAGATCTGCTGTGTAATATTGTGCCTGTAAATACTATTGCGTTGTCCACTTAAAAAATCTGTTAAGAGAGTAGATTTCAGGTTAAGTTGTTCTTAACACAATAACATTTTTAAAAAGAAATAAAATTTTTGTATTTCTACAAATAATATTTTAAACTCAGTCACTTTTTTACAGCTTTGTTCAGAATGGTTCTACCTTTGTGAAACACCTTTCACTGGGATCAGTGCAAATGTGTGGAGTAGGAAAGTGCCCTTCTCTGCCACTTCTTTCACCTTCACTTATGGATGTACCATATAGGCTAAATGAGATCACAAAAGAAAAGGAGCAATGTTGTGTGTCTCTAGCTGCAGGTAAGAAATCACATACAGGTGAAAAATGTGTTAGTCTATATTATTCAAAAAGGTAAAGTTACAGGGAAATCATTATTTAAAAAAAAAAAGACTCATGATGTTATCCAAACTTTTATGAGACTGCTTAGTAAAATTTCATAGATATTCACTTGTAGAACTAATTTTTGTACTTACTATTTAATTAATACTGTGCAACAGGCATTATTTATGTGTTTTTCATTGTTGCTGATTAATCCTTTTCCTCTTCATGTTTCTGTTTTTTTGAACTCTTGACATTTCGTATTTTTTATCAGATTTGTTTTACTACCTTTAATCTTACACTTTTTTCCAAATTTAAGAAATTAACTCAATCTTGTAAATTACCAAGAGATAATGGAAAGATCCTCTACAAGTTACAAAACAAAACAAATGTTAAATAATTTTTTATTGTATGTCTCATTGCAATCAAATGCTTTCAACTGTATTCTTTTGGCATCCTTTCCTGCAAGTAGCATTAAAACCTGAATCAACAAATCTAAGTAAGCAAAATAGGCTAAAGAACAGACTTTTATTTTCTTTTTTAATGTATTTCAAGCTATTTATAGAAAGTGCTTAATATTTATTTAAGGCCACTGAATTTAGAACTTTCCAAGATAAACTGAAAAGTACCAAATTGCAGGATGACAGTAATAGTACATAAGTGATTTCCTCTTTTTACCCTTAAATTTGCATCTACCCAGACCAAGAAAAAAGACTTAGTAAGAACTGACAACTGAAAAAGAAATTAACTTTTCATTTAGGATGATCATATGTTTTAATTACATAATCATGTTTTAGATTTTCACTCAACTATGTCATCTCCTCCTGGTCTTATATTTCCCCTCTGAATCCATGCAGATACTCATGAAACTGAACTGGGTCATTGAGGAAAAAAAAATTGATATGCAGAAAGTGGTTCTAAAACCTACTGCTTAGAAGCCTATTACACAAAATAGTGATCTCAACATTCTTGATTATTCACTGCTGTTGTTAAGCACTCCCAAAATAAATACACTGATAATACCAAGTACATTTATAATCAGGTATAGTATAAAACAAAAATAGAAACTAAAAAGATGGGATCCCTGGGTGGCGCAGCGGTTTGGTGCCTGCCTTTGGCCCAGGGCGTGATCCTGGTGACCCGGGATCGAATCCCACATCGGGCTCCTGGTGCATGGAGACTGCTTCTCCCTCTGCCTGTGTCTCTGCCTCTCTCTCTCTCTCTGTGACTATCATAAATAAATAAAAATTTAAAAAAAATTAAAAAAATAAAAAAGAAACTAAAAAGATGTGTTGATAAATATAAATAGAAGTTTTGATATTTGCTTCCGGTGTTGCAGGGGAGTGTTCTATATACTCCATATTAACAAAATATAGGACTGTACTCAGATTTGCAGACAGGTTTTTGGGGGTTCATTTTAAAATGCATACCAAAGCCTTTGGTGACAGTGGTACAAAAAAATTATAATTTTAAACTTGTATAATAAATGACAAGGTAGAAATCACAAGATAGTGATCTATAAATCCTATACTCTTAGAGGTCAAAAGTTAACATAAACATTGCTACATATTAGTGCTAGAGATTTTATAGTTTTGACATCTTAACAAAGACCAATTACCTGTACTTTAGGACATATGAGCTCAATACCACCCTTAAATCTATCTATATTCATATTTCATACTAGGTGTTAAATGGGTTAAAGTACCAGGAAGTCTGTGTGGCATAGAATACTATATATGTTAACTGCTGTTCTCATCATCATCAAAGTTACAATCATCAACCTCATATGAACCATATGTCAATAATCAACCATGTGTAAATAATACCCAGAGTATTTAGGAAATTTTATACCATTATTTTGGAGATGATGTAGAAAAGAAGTTTAGTTCTGAGCCTTTTTAGAAAATAATGTCTACCCTCCATAAGGTAAAGACCCAATAAGCAGAAACTTAAATTTTGAAGTATACTTAAAAATGGCCAAAATTTTCTTTTATCTAGCCAAATTATTTTGCCTCTCAATTTACCTCTTATAATTAGTTTTTTATTTTTCATTCATTTAGGAAAATTTTATATACATTATATATATTACATACCAGTTACAATTTTCAGTGACAGTTACAGTTTGGTAAATAAGCCAAATAAGGTTTCTGTAACTGTGAATCTTATTTTCCACTAGGGAGAACTAGGGAGAGACAGTTATTCATTCAACAAACTGGAAAACAAGCAAACGATAATGTCAGATATGTTATGAATGAATGATTATGTTATGAATGAATACTGTATACATTTTATAGAAGTCCTTAGTTTTCCCTTCCTGAAATATGTCTTGTATTTTTGCTTTAGCATAGCTCTTTTTTTGAGTAGAATGCTTAGTTTCCTTTACTTTCCTATTGATTATTGTTTTTAGTACCAATGAGAATAACAGTGTATTCTTGACATGTTTTATAAGAAACCAAATTCAGGGGATGCCTGGGTGGCTCAGCGATTGGGCTCC
This sequence comes from Canis lupus familiaris, assembly GCF_011100685.1. Classification (NCBI taxonomy): domain Eukaryota; kingdom Metazoa; phylum Chordata; class Mammalia; order Carnivora; family Canidae; genus Canis; species Canis lupus. The sequence goes on along the minus strand of NC_049227.1, from coordinate 50,525,323 downwards.
TGCCTTCAGCTCAGGTTGTGATCCAGGGATCCGGGATCGAGTCCCACATCAGGCTCATCTGCTTCTCCCTCTGCCTATGTTTCTGCCTCTCTCTCTCAGTCTGTCTTTCATGAATAAATAAATAAATCTTAAAAAAAAAAAAGAAAAGAAAAGAAATCAAACTCAGTCTAGAAGTAAAATTTTAGATTTTATCCATCAGTCACCCTATTTTTATCTCATGCCTAAAGGTTACAGTTACCTAGAATGTTCAAGTTATTTGGCACCTGAAGTCCTTATTTTTATTTGGAAAAACTGGCCAACAAACTGTGACATTCTTAAGTTGTCTTGAATTAATGGGAAATTTGGTATTAAAATTTGACTCTAGGGCAGCCTGGGTGGCTCAGCGGTTTAGTGCCACCGTAGGCTCAGGGTGTGATCCTGGAGACCCAGGATCGAGTCCCACATCGGGCTCCCTGCATGGAGCCTGCTTCTCCCTCTGCTGTGTCTCTGCCTCTCTCTCTCTGTGTCTCTCATGAATAAATAAACAAAATCTTTAAAAAAAATAAAAGAAGATAAAAGAAAATTTGACTCTAGATTAATAGGTTAATAAACATGTTCAGTTATCTATCATTAAGATAATCATTTCATATCTAGATTTTTTTTAAAGATTTTATTTATTCATGAGAGACACACCCATAGAGAGAGAGAGAGGCAGAGACACAGGCAGAGGGAGAAGCAGGCTCCATGCAAGGAGCCTGATGTGGGACTCGATCCCGGGTCTCGAGGATCACACCCTGGGCTGCAGGCGGCACCAAACCGCTGCGCCACCGGGGTTGCCCCTCATAGCTAGATTAATTTGTTGCCTCTAATTGCAGGTAGAATCTTTTTAGATATATCATTAATATTATATGGCACAGCTTTCTCTCGACCTTGTCTACTTTCATATCTGGAGAATGTACTTTATACGTTTATAAACTTTCCCACTTGTGTTACTAAAGTATGTATATATATATTTATATATATATATATATATATATAATGTGTTTATGGGAATCCCTGGGTGGCGCAGCGGTTTGGCGCCTGCCTTTGGCCCAGGGCGCGATCCTGGAGACCCGGGATCGAATCCCACGTCGGGCTCCCGGTGCATGGAGCCTGCTTCTCTCTCTGCCTGTGTCTCTGCCTCTCTCTCTCTCTCTCTCTCTGATGACTATCATAAATAAATTTAAAAAAATTTTTTTAAAATGTGTTTATATGTTAAATATTAGATCTCTGATTTCAACCTTTAATTTATTAAAAGAAAGTTTATCTGTGTATAAAGACTCACATTATAATCAATTTAGGTAAGCATCCCTTTCTAGCCCTGATTGTTTTTTTGGTTTTTTTTTAAAGAATTTATTCATGAGAAACCAAGAGAGAGAGAGACATAGGCAGAGGGAGAAGCAGGCTCCATGCAGAGAGCCCATTGTGAGACTCCTCCTAGGACTTCAGGATCATGCCCTGGGCCAAAGGCAGGCACTCACCTGCTCAGCCATCAAGGGGTCCCTGTAGCCCTGATAGTTAATCTCTTTGAAGTCATAGATTCCCTTAAGAATGTAGTAAAAAAAAATTTTTAAATTTAAAAAGAAGAAGAATATGGAACCTCATCACACAAATATTGGCATAGGTTTGGGCACACATTTTGCAGAATTTTAGAGGGTTTGCAGACTCCCTCATTCTTGTTCCCCAAGCTTAGAACAACTGGCCTATGGTAATGAGTTCATAGCCTTATGTGTATTATTCAGATTAACATATTACTTTGTTGTGTTTTCTGTTAGGCTTACCTCATTTTTCTTCTGGTATTTTCCGCTGTTGGGGAAGGGATACTTTTATTGCACTGAGAGGTCTACTGCTGATTACTGGACGCTATTTAGAGGCCAGGTAGGAGATCTCTAAAAAGTTGCAATGCCAGTTTATATCTAAATGTTTTCACATGCTCTTCAAACTTTCCTTCTTACCATCTGTTTGTAACATTTGGGAGGTATGTTTTTCCTTATGTATTTTTTTTTTTTACATGTTCATTTCATAAGATGATAGGATTTCAAAAGAGTGAAAATTCTTGAAGTCACTAAATTTTAGTCCTTCATGTTACAGGTCAGGTTATCTTCAGCATTTGCCAGTTAATTTCAGTAAAACTAAAAAATGTGTAACCATGTTAACTAACATTACTCACTAAAGAGTAAATTTCTATGCCTGAATTAAGTATAAGAACTCAGATTAGTGGTGGATCCCTGGGTGGCTCAGGATCCCTGGAGTCCCAGGATCGAGTCCCACATCAGGCTCCTTGCATGGAGCCTGCTTCTCCCTCTGCCTGTGTCTCTGCCCCTCTCTCTCTCTCTCTGCATCTCTCATGAATAAATAAATAAAATCTTTAAAAAAAAAAAAACTCATTAACTTTTAGGTAAAATTTGAATTCTATCATTTTTTTCCTTCTATAATGAAGACTGAGTCCTATAGAAAGAATTATAGCATCAGGTTTTCCTCTATGTGTTGTCAAGCCTAGTAACCTCCAGGTTTGTCTTTTAGACTTAAAATAGTGTTTTCTTAATATCAGAATAATATGAATGAAATTATCAAAGGTAGAAAAGTGAAGCTGTACAGCAGTGCTACACAAATCAGTACTACAAATCAGTGGTGTCACCATCTCCTGAGAACTTGTTAGAAATGCAAATTAATGGTCCTTATGCTGAACTTCTGAATATAGGGATGGAGAAGGTAGAGTAACAGATGGAAATCTGTGTTTTCACAAGGGCTCCAGGTGATCTTCTGCAGCCCAAGGCTCTACAAATTAAAACTTTCATCGGAAAAAGCATTTATATGATACCTTGTGTTGAGGTCATTCAAAAAAAACTGAAGTTTGCCGCTTCAAATGAAAAAAGTTCTGATTTTGGTCCTTTTAAAATTGAAAATTTATTTTTTAAATTGAAGATTTCTAAGTGGGCATCTGAAACACATTGCATTCTTCCCTGCTAACCTAATACAATAAGACCTTTTCTTATTCATTTAAGAGATCATTATAGGGCTGTAGAAATTTGAGAGGCTGTTTGCTTCCTCCTTAAATACTCCTAACTGACTATGGTTAAGAAGTAGGAAATGGAACATTAGGGTTCAGCACAGTGTAATGGTTAAGAACTTGGGTTGGAGCCAAACTGCCAGGTTCGAACCCTGGTTCTAAACTACCAACTGATACATTATTTATCTTCTTTGTACTCTGTAAAATACTGATAGTACTTACCTTACAGGATTTTTCTAAGGATTTTTTTTCTAATGTTTTATATTTGGAGGGCGCCCAGGTGGCTCACTTGGTTAAGCGTCTGACTTCGGCTCAAGTCATGATCTCAGGATCCTAGGCTGGAGCCCCGCATCTGGCTTCATGCTCAGTGGGGAGTCTGCTTGTCCCTCTGCCCACCCCCCAATCGTGCTCACTTGCTCTCTCACTCTCTCTTTCTCAAATAAATAAAATCTTTTTGAAAAAAGATTTTTTTGAGAGTAATCTCTTCACCCAGCATGGGGCTCAAACTTATAACTCCAAGATCAAGAGTCACATGCTCAAGCCACTGAGCCAACCAGGCACCCCTAGAGAGGATTAAATGAACTAATACAATTAGGATCTGTCACATGCTAAGCATTGCATAAATGTTAGTTTTTTAAATCATTATTATTTTGTTGTCTGGGTTCCCAATTATCATTTCTATATACACTATCAACAATTTCTGCTGCTTAGTTTTATGTTATCTATCTAGATAGATGGGTATTTAGATCAGGGGTCAGAGAAATTTGGCCAATCACCTGTTTTGTATGACCTGGGTGCAAAGAATGGTTTTTACTATTTTAAAGAGTCATTTGAAAAAGAGTAATACAAGACTGGGACCATATATGGCCAACAGAGCCTAAAATATTTACTATCTGGTCCTTTGCAAAAAAAGTTGCCCACTCTGATCTATATGATTCTGAGAGAATAATGTATTTGTTAAGGTAGTGCTAGCTGTTCTAAATTATAAATTCATATATTTCAGTGGTTTTTCACAAATTTATTTCTCATTTCTGGTCCAAAATAGGTATTCAGGAGGCAGCTTTCCATGTAGTGATTCAGGGATCAAAGCTCCTTCATCTTGAGGATCGACCATCTGAGTACTACTCTCTAGTCAACTGGCAGAGAGGGAAGAGCCTGGGAAAAATACAGCTGTTCCACACACTTAACATACACTAGTTCCATTCACATTCTTGCTTTGGAATCCAGTAACCTGGCCACAGCTAGCTAAAAAAGTAGATTGAGGCATATAGGAAAGCCACTTTGGTGGGCACAGAGAGTTCTCCTTCATCCTTCTGCAGAGGTATTCATGGACAGAGGTCTTTTTATTCAAGTTTCAAGTGTATGACATTGTTCTGGATGGTTACAACTGCTCCATTCTGATTTTATTAATTGAAAATGTCACTGTCCATACTAACATTCTACTGTAGTATACAAGAAAAACCTTTATTGCACTATTATTTAAGAGAACAGCATTAAACTGAGACTTAAAATTAATTAATTTCTAAATGGTTTAGTCTAGGACATTTTAAATGACTTTTCCTAGGGTATACAGATTGCAATGCTAGGTTTTAAACCCCATTGTTATTTCTTAGTTTCATGCTCTTTTTAGAAATGCTATCCCATCTTACAAAGTTGTCATTTAGTATATGATAGTACAGTAATACGTTAAAAGATAAAGTATTCTCTGTCAGGTTTTTTAAATAAATCATGATTTTCAAGGTCAGCTTTTACCCATTTGTTTCCTTATGTATTTGCTTTGGTATTTAAAATAATAAAGTTCTTGTCCATGTCGTATTTACCTAGATTTTGAAATACCGCAGATTTCAAAAGTAGAATCTAGAGCTATAAGGGACCGTAAAAACCACCTAGTCCAATACCTAAATTGATAGATGAAGAAACTATCCCAGAGAGGGTAAGCTACACAGATTGTCAAGGAAAAAGCCAAGGCTAGGATTAAGGCTTCAAGCTTTTAATTCAAGGCTTAATCTCTCATATTATGACCATTTTCTACATGAAAATTCAAAGAAATAGGGACAAGAGAGAAAATGCATCTGAAATAATAGTCACAAAAAGGGACTTAAACTTTTTAAGTGATTGTTTTCGTGTTAAATGATCCACTTAATTCTGTTGTTTTAGGAATATTATTTTAGCATTTGCTGGTACCCTGAGACACGGTCTCATTCCTAATCTCCTGGGTGAAGGAACTTATGCCAGATACAATTGCCGGGATGCTGTGTGGTGGTGGCTACAGTGTATTCAGGATTACTGTAAAATGGTTCCAAATGGCCTAGACATTCTCAAGTGCCCAGTTTCCAGAATGTATCCTACAGATGATTCTGTTCCTTTGTCTGCCGGCACACTGGTAAAAATCCTCTTCAAACAGTTTTTTTTCCTTAAAAATAACTTTTAGCTTCTGATATAAAAATGTTTGTAATGAAGAATCCAAATCTGAAAGATTCTTCAAATATTGGTTTATGTTTAGCACCTACTGGTTCTATGAGCAATTGCAGAGATAAGACTTGCTTCTTGCTTAAAGAATTTTCAACATGATAGAAGAGATAATGTGTACATAACATGGTCATTGCAAAAGGTGGTGTATGGGAAATGCTGTGCATAAAAGGGAGAGAGATCATCTAGTAGATGGTTCTCAGGGAGGACTTCATAAGTAGCTAAAAATTTCACCTAAACTGAACCTTAAAAGATGAGTGGGATTTCAGCAGAGGTGAGAGAAGTTCTGGGAAGACCTCAGAGATGAAAGGAAAAGTAAAGAGCAGGGTAGATTGAAGCACAGTTTAGGACATACTGCTTAGTCTATTTTGGCTTTTTGTATAGGGTACCTGCAGAGTAGTAAGAGTAGGTGGGAAAGGGTAAACCAGGTTGTGGAGCACCTGATGACTAATCCAGGAAGTCCAGAGTTTATCTTATGAACAGTACAGAATAAATAAACATTCCAAGTGGTTTTCTTCCCAGTCAGTAATGTTCAATGATACTGTACTTTTTCCACTTCTCATCTACCTTTATATTATAACATTTGTCAAAAAAAGTTTTTATATAAAGTATCAGTTTATTATATAATAAGAGCAATGCCAATTTAAAGTTTAGATTTCTGTATAAGATAGATACAGTTATTAACTGCACAATTCACTCTAATGGAAACTATAGAAATTCACAAGAATTATTTTCATGTGTCAGCAAAATTATAAACTATTTCATGTCACAGACATGAATAGTCAAAACTACAATACGTTAAATATTCATATGCCAGAGGCTGACTGTATGATTTGGGGTATAGGAACTCCTTTTTTCTCCAGTCCCACCCCTGATCCCCATTTCTTCTCCTAAGGAAAAATCTATGTTTTCACAAAACTTCAGCTGTGGGATTTGGGAGAAGGTAAGAAAAATGTAATTTCTAACAGAACTAATATCCATTATGTCTCCAACAGGATCAACCACTGTTTGAAGTAATACAGGAAGTCATGCAAAGACACATACAGGGCATACAATTCCGAGAGAGGAATGCTGGTCCACAAATAGACCGAAACATGAAGGACGAAGGTACATAACTTTACATAGTAAAGATCGACTAATGAGGTAGAATTAAACTTTTTATATTATTCATGTATTTGACAAATATTATATTTGTGTCTAAAACTTCAGAATATCCCAATGAGAGAGATTAACATAGTTCCTGATCTCACTAGTTTAGTTTTAGTTTCTAGAGGAAAGATAAAATTTTATATATTTTGTCAGTTAATTTGAAAGGTAGTTTTGGTGATTGTATTTATGATCATAATAACGAATGAGTGCTCACTGTGTGTGCTAGGCATTATGCTAACAGCTTTTTCATGTTATTCCCATGTAATACTCCCAAGAACACTGGGGATGAGTTATACTGTTCCCATTTGTGTTGATAAGATGACTGAAGCAGAGTAGCTTGCTTAGAGTCACACAACTACTAAGTGGCAGAGTTAAGGTTTCATTTACAATCTGTGTAACTTAGGGTCTTCTAAAATTCTTTTTGTAAAAAGTTTTGTCTACACGGTTAAATAGATATACTTTTTTAATCTCTTAGAAGTTCATCATATTCCTATTTTTAATGGCATACTATCATCACCAGCCAGTGCAAGGCTAATGATAATTTATTTTATTACTCTATAGAGACTTTCCATATAGGAAGTAATGCAAAGACATATGCAGGGTATACAATATACATATACAATTCTGTGTATTTATTGTCCTTTGAAACATATACTGCTTTTTTGTGCATGTAGATTTTTCTTACTTCTTAATGTTGAAAGAATTAGAGACTGATAGAAATTTGCAAACATGGGGCACTTGGAGGGCTCAGTCAGTTAAGTGCCCGATTCTTGATCTCAGCTCAGATCTTGATCTCAGGATCATGAGTTCAAGCCCACCCTGGGCTCCATGTCCAGTATGGAGCCTACTTAAAAAAAAAAAAAAAGTTGCAAAAATGATATATAAGAGTATCCTGAAGTCTTCATCCAGCTTCCCCAATGAGGATATCTTACCTTACTGTATCTATATCTTACTGTAGTACAATATCAAAATTAGGAAACTGACATTAGTTTAGTTTAATACTAGTTAACTAGACTATAGACCATATTCAGTTTTAACTATTTTTTAGAGTCTTTTTTTAATTTTTTTTAAAGATTTTATTTATTTATTCATGAGAGACAGAGAGAGGCAGAGACACAGGCAGAGGAAGAAGCAGGCTCCATGCAGGGAGCCTGATGTGGGACCCGATCCCGGGTCTCCCGGATCAGGCCCTGGACTGAAGGCAGCGCTAAACCGCTGAGCCACCTGGGCTGCCCAGTTTTAACTATTTTTACATTAACTCATTTGTGTGTGAGCATGTGTGTGTGGTTCTATGTAATTTTGCCCCGTGTATGGTTTCATGTAACCACTACAGCAATCAAGACACTCAACTGTTTCGTCACCACAAAGGTCTTTCTTACGCTAACCCCTTTAGAGTCACAACAACAATCCCTGGTCTCTGACAACTACTAATCTGTTACGCATCTTTGTGGTTTTATCATTTTAAGAATGTATATAGATGGAATCATATAGTATGTAACCGTTTGAGATTGGTTCTTTCACTAAGCATAATTCCCCTGAAATCCATCCAATCTATTATATGTATCAATAGTTTATTCCATTTTATTGCTCAGTGGTATTCTCTTTCATGGATGTAACATTCACCTGTGGAAGGACATTTTGTTTTTTTCCATTTTTTGGTTGATGTAAGTAAGGCTAATATGAACATTTATATATAGGTGTTTGTAGGAAAATAAATTTTTATTTCTCTGGGACAAATGCCCAAGTATTTGATTGGGCCATATGGTAAGTATGATTTTTTTTTTTAAGATTTTATTTATTTATTCATGAGAGACACACACAGAAAGGCAGAGACACAGGCAGAGGGAGAAGCAGGCTCCATGCAGGGAGCCCGACATGGGACTCGATTCCGGGTCTCCAGGATCACACCCTGGGCTGAAGGCGGCGCTAAACCGCTGAGCCACAGGGCTGCCCTGAATTTGTTTTTGTAAGAAACTGCAAACTATTTTCTAAAGTGGTTTACCATTTTACAATCCCACCAGCAAACTGGAGAGATCCAGTTTTTCCATGTCCACAGCAGCATTTGATGTTAATCACTTTTTTTTAAGCTGTTCTGGTGGTTGGGTATACCACCACCCATTGTGGTTTTAATCTGAATTTCCCTAACAGCTAATGGTATTGAACATCTGTTCTTGTGCTTACTTGTCATCTGTAGCTCTTTTTGACGAAATGTGTGTCTTTTGCCATTTTCTAATTGGATTGTTGGGCTTTTTTGTTTTTTTACTATTGGAGATTTTATATGTGTGGCAAAATGCACATATTTACCATTTTACCATAAAGTACGTAACTTTAACCATTTTAAGTATGCAGTGGCCACTGCATCTCTAGAATTTTTCTCTAGAATTCCATCTCTAGAATTTTTCATCATCCCACACTGAAACTCTGTACCCAATAAACCATCACTTCTTATTCTTTCCTCCCCTAAACCCTATTAACCACTATTCTATTTTCTGCCTCTATAAATCTGACTGTTCTACATACCTCATATACATGGAATCATAGGGTATTTGTTCTTTTGTGTCTGGCTTATTTCGCTTAGCATTGCTATATCAGAGCTGCATATACTATACTTTTGTGCTCTTTGATTAAATACTACCTAATTTCACCTGTCTATATTCCCACTGATAATTAAAATGGCTTTCTTATGTGTCCATGTGCATGTTCCACTAATCTCATGGGTATAAAGCAACAAGTAATTGTTTTTATTTGCAATTCTATTACTGATGGATTTGAGTATTATTCCTGTTTATTATTTTTTAAGAAAGTTTCCTTTTCTATAAATTGTTCATGTGCTTTGCCTTTATTTATATTTCATCAATCCTGTATATTTTCCTTGTTGATTTCTAGGAGTCCCTTGTATATTCATCCATTGTCAGTTTTAGATATTGCACAAACCTTTTCCCAGTCTGGCACCCAACTTAACTTTATCTATGATGTCCTTCACTGTAGTTTATTTCAGAAATCCTACCTGGCCCACAGGTACAAAGATAATGTCTCATTTACTTTTATTAACTTTGTAGGCTTGCCTTTTACAAATAAAAAGAAACAATTCATTCCATTTTAATCCATTCATCTTTTGTCCTTATGGTTCTCTTTTTTTTTCTTAAGATTTTACTTAATCTTAAACTGTTATCTTAAAAAAACTTAAACTGTTGTGACTCTACTTTCTCTTTTCTTTGGTTATTGCCTTTCTTTAGGCAGCAATAAACTTTTATGTGTACTTTGATCATGTTTTCTTTCCATATCTCTTACAACATCCTCCAAGATTGATTGATTGATTTCCAGAGGCTAGTCCTTCCATCCCTAACTCACAGTACAGGAAATAGGAACAGGAGGTAAAAGTAGTTTGCATAAGGACATGCATACATAGTCCATTAATAAACATGAGAGAAGCATTCAGCCTTACCAGTACTCAAACAAATTCATATTAAAGTGGGTCTCCATTTTTCCCTACTAAATTATCATGAGACAGTATAGCATAAATGAAAGCACCAATGCTAGAAGCAGACTTGCTGTGTTAAAATTCCCATCTCTGCTCATTTTCTAGCTGTGTTCCCTTGGATAGGTTTTAACCTCTCTTTGCCTCCCTTTTCTACATTGGTAAAAGGAATATAATAATAGCACCTACCTCCTAAGGTTGATATGAGGATTCAATGAAATATGTATGTTAAAGCACTTAGAATAGTGCATGGCACATAGTGCTGTAAGTCTATTTATTATTAGAAAAAAAAAAAAAAACCCAGTGTATTAGTTTGCTGTGAGTGTCATATCAAAGTACCATACACTGGGTAGCTTAAATGACAAAAAATATATTGTTTCTCAGTTCTGGAGAGTAGAAATCCAAAATTAAAGCGTTGACAGGGTTGACTCGACCTTAGGGCTGTGAGACAAAGATCTGTTCAAGCCTCCCTCATAGGCTTGTAGATAGCCATGTTCATGTTTACGCAGATGTTCTCCCTATATCTTCACATCAGCTTCCTTCAGTGCATTGTCTGTGCCCAAATTTCCTCATCTTATCAGGATACCAGTGGAACTGGATTAGAGTGCAGGCTAATGACCTTATTTTAATGTGATTAATTTTTAAATTCCAATCTCCAAATAAGGTCATATTCTGATGTACTGGGGTTAGGACTTTAGCATATGAATTTGGATGTTTACACAATTCAATCAATAACAAACAGTAACAAAAAAAATAACAAACAGTAGCAAATAACATTTTAGTTTTGAGAGGTATTCACATACTATTGATGGCATTGTAAATTGACTCATTATTCTTGGAAAGCAATGTAGAGATAGATATCCAGATATGTTTTATGAGATTTAAAATATTCATATATTTTTGTTCATGAATTTATTATGCTCCTGGAATCTAGTCCATAAAATAATCTAAAACACACAAAAAAGTCGTATCATATAATACTGATTATAGCATTGCTTGTAATCACATAAAAAAATGAAGCAATCTTTATGTCTAACAGGAAATGTTTACATTGACTTGTATGGGGATCCCTGGGTGGCGCAGCGGTTTGGCGCCTGCCTTTGGCCCAGGGCGCGGTCCTGGAGACCCGGGATCGAATCCCACGTCGGGCTCCCGGTGCATGGAGCCTGCTTCTCCCTCTGCCTGTGTCTCTGCCTCTCTCTCTCTGTGACTATCATAAATAAATTTAAAAAAAAAAAAAAAAAATTTACATTGACTTGTATGAAAAATTCTATAATCTCTACAAATTATAATTTTTATAATTGTATATACATAATTTATATATTTTCTTGCTAATAGAGTGGTGCATTGAATATCCTCATACATATCTTCATATGCACATAGGTAAGGTTTTCTCTAAAATATGCATCTAGAAAAGAAACTACTATGTGTTAGAATATGCACATCTTCAACTTTTACAGTATTACTACATTGCTCTCCAGAGTGATTGTCCTAGTTTATTATATCACTCTCAGATTTTATAAATGTTTCATTTTGCTTTTTTAGGCTTTAATATAACTGCAGGGGTTGACGAAGAAACAGGATTTGTTTATGGAGGAAATCGCTTAAACTGTGGCACATGGATGGATAAAATGGGAGAAAGTGATAGAGCTAGAAACAGAGGAATCCCAGCCACTCCAAGGTAGGCTTTATTTGTATGGTGCTTATATAGTAATACCCTTTTTATTTTTTTTATTTTTTTTATTTTTTAATTTTTATTTATTTATGATAGTCACAGAGAGAGAGAGAGAGAGAGGCAGAGACACAGGCAGAGGGAGAAGCAGGCTCCATGCACCGGGAGCCTGACGTGGGATTCGATCCAGGGTCTCCAGGATCGCGCCCTGGGCCAAAGGCAGGCGCCAAACCGCTGCGCCACCCAGGGATCCCGTAATACCCTTTTTAAAATCACATACTTGTGGAGTCTTTTATTCCATTAACCATGAAACCTTCGTATCAAATCAGTCAAATCTGGGGCATCTGAATGGTTCAGTCAGTTATGCGTCCAACTCTTGTTTTAGGCTCAGTTTATGATCTCCTGGGTGGTAAATTGAGCCTGGAATTGAGCCCCATGCTCAGCGTCAAGTTGGCTTGAGATTCTGTCTCTGCCCTTCCTCCTTGCCATGTGTGCACACATGCACTCTTTCTCAAATAATCTTTTTTTTAAAAAATCAGTCAAAATCTCCCTTCCTCCCTCCCTCCTACTTCCTATTCCACTCACTCCTTCCTTTCCCACAATATACATATACGCAACTCTCTTGTTACAAGTCATTGAGTAAAGCTGTCTGTTCTTTTCTAGAAGTTCTCATGAGATGATTCTCAGCAAGCACCTCAAGGGAAGGTTTTATGATTCATTATCCCTGTTGTTAAGATCTTTTCTTAACCTGAAATGCTTTTATTGTAAACATTTCATTATGTCCATTGATTGTAAATACAGAAAATACCCAATTATTCTGTTCTTTATGAAATACTTTTAATTTCTGAACTTTTTCCCCCTAATTATTTTATCTTTTGTCCCATCATTTCTTTTTATGGTTTCAAATGCTTAATACTTCGTAACAAGTCTAGGGGTGCCTGGGTCTCTCAGTTGGTTAAGAATCTGACTACATACCAGCTCAGGTCTTGATCTCAGGGTCATAAGTTCAAGCCCCACGTGGGGCTCCATGCTGAGTGTGGAGCCTACTTTAAAAAAAATAAAAATTAAATTTAAAAAAATTTTTAAAAAGGCAGTATCAAGTCTAAGAAACTTTTTTCTTATTCTAAATTTTATCTTCAAAATAGTCAAAGGGATTATAAGGGAAAGGTGGGGAAGTGAATGGGGAAAAATTAGAGAGGGAAACAAACCATAAGACTCCTAACTATGGGAAAAAAACAAAGGGTTGTAGAAGGGACCATGAGTGGGGGATGGAGTAACTGGGTGACAGGCATTAAGGAGGGCACTTAATGGGATGTGCACTGGGTGTTATACTATATGTTGGTAAATTGAATCCAAATTTTAAAAAATAAATAATTTTTTTTAAAAAAATCAAGAGTCAGATACTTAACCAACTGAAAACAAAAACTAATTTTATCTTCAGTCAGAATTATCAAGAAAAAAATCATTTAATCATAGCTGTTTTTACATGCTTTGCAAATTCTTTTTAAAACATGTTTATTTTGGTACATTATTAGGTCTTCTTGTACTTCCCTTCCATTTTCCTTAAAAATGGGCTTTGAAATTGTTATGTATACCTTCCCTAGCTTTCTTCAGTCCCATATCCCATGTTTACCATCTTTTCTCTGGTACTCTGTTTCAATATTCTCCAATTCTTTACCACTGCCTTTTCCAGCTGCCATCTCCTTTAACTCTGTAATCACCATTCCACTCCATAGAATTTTTTTTAAGTGTTGAGAAGGTAAGCAATGGTAAAACAGTAATAGGAGAGCCTTCTTATATGTGCATTTCTTATATACATTTCAATAAAGTGAGCGGTTTTTCATAGATGGTTGTTTTTATAATTCATCAGAATTGTTTATTGAATGCCCTGTGAGTAGTGCTTAAGTGACTCCAACTTACAGAATAAAGTTTCTTTTAATTTTAGAGATGGGTCTGCTGTGGAAATTGTGGGCCTGAGTAAATCTACTGTCCGCTGGTTGCTGGAATTATCCAAAAAAAGAATTTTCCCTTATCATGAAGTCAGAGTAAAAAGACATGGTAAGCTGTTCATTTTATTTAAAAAAAAAAAAAAAAAAAAAAAAAAAAAAAAAAAAAAAAAAAAAAACTTTGAATATGCTGTCTATACTCCTAATCTACCTAATTGTTATTTGACTCAGTGAACTAATATTAGAAAACCCTCAAGATTAAGAAGAAAGAAAAAACGTTAGTTTACTCATATAAAGTTGTAACAAAACTGGTTACTAACCATATTTTTGCAACAGCTTTGAACTGAGATATGAAAAGCATCATAGTTATTGCCTTATTGTGCTTTTCTTTGCCCTTAATGTGACTGTGAGCAAGTTGCATTTTTGTGAACACTTATGAAATCTTTACATCTCTTTTTTTAGAACTGTGCTATCCAATAGAAATATAATTTGAGCCACATATATAATTTTTTAAGCCACATATATAATTTTAAATTTTCTAATACTTACATTGAAAAAAAGTAAAAAAGGGCAGCCAGGGTGGCTCAGCGGTTTAGCGCTGCCTTTAGCCCAGGGTGTGATCCTGGAGACCTGGGATCGAATCCCACATTGGGCTCCCTGCATGGAGCCTGCTTCTCCCTCCGCCTGTGTCTCTGCCTCTCTCTTTCTGTGTCTCTCATGGATAAATAAATAAAATCTTAAAAAAAAAAAAAAAAAGAAAGAAAAGAAAAAGGTGAAATTAATTATATTTTTTTTTAATTTTTTATTTATTTTATGATAGTCACAGAGAGAGAGAGAGAGGCAGAGACATAGGCAGAGGGAGAAGCAGGCTCCATGCACCGGGAGCCTGATGTGGGATTCGATCCTGGGTCTCCAGGATCGCGCCCTGGGCCAAAGGCAGGCGCCAAACCGCTGCGCCACCCAGGGATCCCTAATTATATTTTATTAACTCAGTATATGCCAGATGTTATTTCAACATATAATCAGCATTAAATTATTCATGAGATATTTTACATTCTTTTGTGAGAGGAATATTTTCTTTGAAATTCAGTATATAAAAAAAAATTCAGTATATATTTTATACTTCTGGCACTTCTCAATTCAGACTAGCCTCATTTCAAGTGCATAAACATAACTTTATCAAACATGTAAGAGTGATACAAAGACCAGTCAAGGATCATTTGCTAGAGTCTAATCCTTTCTGATAATATAATGAAAGATGATTTTTTATTTCAGTCCTTTAAAAAACCCTGACATTTTCAAGAAGTGGATAATTTATTGCCTAAATATTACTCTTTGGCTATAAGTAAATATGTGGATTTCTTTGAATGCTTAAAACTGCCAAGTCTTTTATCATGTTTCAGGAAAGGTTGTGACAATCTCATATGATGAGTGGAACAAAAAAATACAAGACAACTTTGAAAAGCTATTTCATGTGTCAGAAGACCCTTCAGATTTTAATGAAAAGCATCCTAACCTGGTTCACAAACGTGGCATATACAAAGATAGTTATGGAGCTTCCAGCCCTTGGTGTGACTATCAGCTCAGGCCTAATTTTACCATAGCAATGGTTGTGGTAAGTGAATTGTTATTTACAAATTTCAAAAATGTTGTGATGGAGTGTATTTAGTTCTTTATTCCCATTTGTTTTCAAATTCATTTAGTTGCCAAAAAGCATATTGCTTACTAGCTAGTTCAATATAGTCTTTTTAAATTAATAAAGCTTTATGCATACCACCCTTAACCTACAATATCCAGTATCAAAAAACAGAAAATAATAGATGACGACTAATGAAGTGCTTCCCAACACTTTTCATATCATAGCACACATAGAAAAGAAAGATATTTGTACAGCACACTGAGCTAACTGAAGTAGATTGGTTGTGTCAGATTGAAACTGCTTCACTTAGCCCCAGGCCCTGCCCCACTGCCTTGAAAGCTGATGGCATGGCTATTTTAGCACACCTGTGCTATGACCAGTACCTCAACCCACTGGTTGGAAAGATCTAGACTGTTGAACTAATGTGAGTAGCTTCTAACTTATATTCTACTTCCTTCGTTGTATTGCTAAAATGCATCTATCCAGCCAAGAATTCTAGACTCCTTTTATCTCTACTTAGTCTAAAAATAAACTAGAAGGACAGTAAAATAGAGATGGCATGTACTCTTCCATGCCTGCTTAGCTGTTTCTACCTTGTTAAAAAGAGAAGTAAACATGGTACTATAAATTATAGTAGAATAAAAAAATCCAAGGGCATGTAAAGTTAGCTTCTGTTCAGTATGCAAAGACTATACTTTCAAGGATCATTTCTATAGTTTGTTACTCTTCAGTATGCATTGGATTTCATTTAACCATTAAAATTAATGCAGATTCTTAGCCACCAGTGCTTTCTCTCCTTCTCCGTATCAGAAGTAAATTTACTCATGCTGTTAGAGTACAAGATTCTGTATTTTACTATGATCCCGATAGCAAAAAAATGACTACCAGATACATTTAAATTAGGAAGCTATTGTAGGGATGCTTGGGTGGCTCAGTGGTTAAGCATCTGCCTTCAGCTCAGGTCATGATCCCAGGGTCCCGTGGGTAACTTCTCCCTCTGCCTATGTCTCTGCCTCTCTGTGTGTCTCTCGTGAATAAATCTTTTTTTTTTAAAGGAAGCTACTGTAAATCTTCTGAAAAATGAATTAGATGGGTTTAAGTGTGCTCTGCTTCATTGTAGCTGTGGCAACTTCTTTTTGGAGCTTGAACACTTTGTTAAAATGACACAAGGAAACAATCACCTCTATCAGCTTTCCTAACTCCTAAAGCCAAGAACAGTGCTTCCAGGTCAGCCCCATAGCATTAGGTCTGGTTAGGCATCTGCACTCGAAAACAAATTCTGACCCACACTATCTTTAAACAGTTTTCATTTCCAAGTTTATGAATAGTTTATGTTCCACTGTGGGTAGAAACTAATTCTTTTGTGATCTTTAAAAGTTTGAATATTTGTTTTTGACATTCGTTAGGCCCCTGAGCTCTTTACTGCAGAGAAAGCATGGAAAGCTCTGGAGATTGCAGAAAAAAAGCTGCTTGGTCCCCTAGGCATGAAAACTTTGGATCCAGAGTAAGTTAGAATATAAGTATTAAGAATGTTGCTCATATGGTATTTGATATATAATTCTATTTAATTATATTTAATCTTGACATGAAAACTTTTGACTAGAGTAAATTGGAGTACAAATATTAAAAATGTTGATATTGATTGCATCAGTCATAATTTTTTGCTTGTCAGTAAACTCTCTAAAATTATGTCAGAGTTTTTAAAAATACCAGCTATATGTTCATTAAATATCAGTGTTCATAATGCTTGTCCTTTATTTAGTAATCAAGAAGAATTTTAAGCTTATAAAACTAATGTTATAAATATTTCCTAATGCTTATTTTTTTCTGATTGTAAAAATAATACATGATTATGGGCATTGGAAGTGTAGACATAATTGTCTTCTCAGAGACAGTCCATATTTTCCAAGTTGTTAACTCCTGTTCATTCTCTCCCTATTTCTAAATACTATGTGTATGCGGCTGTTATTAGACATTATTTGGTTATTTCTTTGAAGATGTAACTCTTTTCTCACCTAACCATTAATCATTTCCATCCTTTCTATATAATTACCCCATTATTTTTATTTAAACCAATAACTGATTTTGTTTTTATTTTATAATTTTGTCATTTTAATTTCTTTCCCAACTTTTGTTTTTTCTTGAGTTTCTAATGACTTTCCTGTTTGTCTTCTGCTGTTTTCTTTTAAAGCTTGATGCTCAACATTAAGTTGCTTTCTATATCAATCTATAGACCCTCTTTTCTATATAGTGCCCCCACCTTTGTAGAATTTTCCTAATTTACTGTATACTCATTTCAGTCTTGAGATGCAAACTTTTTGTGTGTATACTTATCCGCATTCGGAGGTGTTCTCCAGAATTTTCAGAAGCATTAGGAACCACTAGTCAAAACTAAAACCCACAGTTAAGGCTTACTCATGTGGCAAGTTCTGTCTCTCATTAAAAGAAAAAAAGAAAAGTAATAATTTCATTAAACTGACCAACAACTGTCTTCAATTATCTGTCACAATAAGTTTGTAATACATTGTTTAGTTTATAAGTGTGTATAAATATTCTATGTCTATTTGGTTGGTACTTATAATCTGATAAATACCAATTTTAATTAATTTTAAAGTAACTTCATGGAGAAGTTTCAGAAGCAACCTTTCTAACATATAATAATAAAACTATATCTTTAATGTTTACTAATTCAAATTATTTTATGTATATTTTAGTCATTAATATATTAGAAGCTTAGTAAGATAATTGGCTTTAACCAATATTTAGTGTCAGACTAACTCCTTGAAGGCAAGATACCTGAATACTTTATATTTCTCAGTATCAACCAGTAACTATTTGTTAATTATTTCCTAACATGTTGTTAAAGTATTCTGGAGGTGGCTGGCTGGCTCAATCAGTAGAACATGTGACTCGATCTGAGGGTCATGAGTTCAAGCCCCACATTGAGCCTAGAGTTTACTTATTAATTAATTAATTTTTAAGACAGGTTGTAAAAAAAAATTCTGAATCCAGTATATACTAATTTATGGTTAAATAGATAATGAGCTTGCTTATTCTATAGACTTGGAAGGCAAAATTATTTGATCATTTCTCTTACTTTTGCTATTGAAAAATCTTTCTAATGCTTCTTATGTAATATTTGATCTTTTTCTAACCTAAATTTCAATCATTTTGCAGCGATATGGTTTATTGTGGAATTTATGACAATGCCTTAGACAATGACAACTACAATCTTGCTAAAGGTTTCAATTATCACCAAGGACCTGTAAGAATTTCGTTTCTCTTTTCAGAGTTTTCAGTTGAAATTATTTTCCAAATAACTTAATAAATATTCACAGCTCTTTTTTTTTCCTTTCCTTTTAAATCCTCTTTTTTAGGAGTGGCTGTGGCCCGTTGGGTATTTTCTTCGTGCAAAATTATATTTTTCTAAATTGATGGGTCCAGAGGCCAATGCCAAGACTGTGTTTTTGGTTAAAAACATTCTTTCCCGACATTATGTTCATCTTGAGAGGTAAGGCGTCAGGGGGCATGTAATTTTCATCTAGTGTTTAGTCAGTTTATTAAATATTAGGTAAATAACAGTTCCTTAAAATTCATTCCTGTATACTCTAGGTATCCCAATGAAATTTGAAAACTTTACTCTTATTTAACATGACAAGTTCAATGATATAATTTTCATCTTCCTTTAACTATTTTAGGTTATTTATCTTAATTTAAGGACATGATATTATATAATTTACACATGTGGAATAGTCTTTGATTTTTTAAATATAGTGGATATTTTGGGTATGCTTAAAACAGAAGAAATATAAAAACTAAAAGTACTTAGGCTGGGCCTTTTGAGTTAACTGATTTAAAGACTTATGTGGTTGCCAGAGGGGAAACAGATTTTGCTTCATTTACTTTGAAAGCTATTATGAGATGCAGAAGTTTTAGTTTCATGAATTGACCCTCTTATCATTATGAAATGACCTTCTTTATCACTGGCAATGTATCTTTGCTTCAGAATTCACTTTGATAGGGCAGCCCAGGTGGCCTACCGGTTTAGCGCCACCTTTAGCCCTGGGTGTGATCCTGGAGACCTGGGATCGAGTCCCACGTCAGGCTCCCTGCATGGAGCCTGGTTCTTCCTCTGCCTGTGTCTCTCTGCCTCTCTCTCTCTGTGTCTGTCATGAATAAATAAATAAAATCTTTAAAAAAAAAAAAAAAGAATTCACTTTGATAGTAATATAAGCATGTCAGGTTTCTTTCGATTAGTTTTTACCACACTATATATTTCTTCATCCTTTACTTTTAACCTACTTGTGTCTTTATGTTTAAGGTAGGTTTCTTGTACATAGAAGCATGTAATGAGGACTTGCTTTTTTATGCAGCTTGATAATTTCTGACTTTTATTTGGAAAGTTCAGGCCATTTATACTTAATGTGATTATATTATTAAGTAGAAATCTGTTTTCTGTTTATTCTGGGTTTTGTTAGCTTTTTCCTCTTTTTCTGCTTCTTTTGGACTGGATTTTTTTTTTTAAGATTTTTTTATTTACTTATTCATGGGAGACACAGAGAGAAGGCAGAAACATAGGCAGAGGGAGAAGCAGGCTCCCCGCTGGGAGCCTGATGTGGGACTCCATCCTGGGACTCCAGGATCACGCCCTGAGCCGAAGGCAGATGCTCAACCGCTGAGCTACCCATGGGTCCCTGGATATTTATTATTTGGCATATATTTACTCCGTTTTATCTCCTTTCTTGGCTAATTAGCTACTTTTTTAAATTGTTGCTTTACGTTTATAATTTATCATAGTTTACCCTCCAGTATACCTTCAAGTATAGTATAATAATCTTAAAATAGTATAGTTCCATTTCTCCCTTTTGTGCTATTATTGTCATCTATTTTGCTTCGCAAACATTATAGCCCCGCACAACATTGTTACTATTTTTGTTTTGCCATCAGTTATTTTTCTTAGATATTTAAATAATACAGAAAAAAGTCTTAGGCAACTACTCACATAGTTGCCATTTCCAGTGTTCCTCTGTGTGTGAATATCTATTTCCATCTGGTATCATTTTCTTTTGCCTAAGGAATTCCTCTATAATGTCTTATAGTGCAAGCCTACTCTTGATAAATTCTTTAAGGTCTTATATGTCAAAAAAAAAAAAAAAAAAGGTCTTATATGTCAGCAAAGTCTTTATTTTGCCTTCATATTTGAAAGTTATTTTTGTTGTACAGAGAATTCAATGTTAACAAGTTTTTTCTTTCAGTGCATTGAAGTGTGGCATTGTTTTGACAGTAAATCTGCTATCATCCTTACTCACCCTTACTCTCTAATGTTCCACTAATTCCATTAAGTAAATTTTTCGTTTTACACATTGTTTTCATCTCTTGAAGTTTGATTGTGGTCTTTTTTATATCTTCCGTGTCTCTGTTGAATATTTTGAACATATGGAATATGGTTACAGTAACTATTTTAATGTCTTTGTCTGCTAATTGATATCTGGGTTGATTTCATTTATGATGATTCCCTTCTTATGGATTGTTTTATCCTGTTCTTTACCTGTGTTTTGGTATCAGCTTTTTTTGTATTTCTATAAATATTCTTGGACTTTGTTTTGCAATGCAGTTATTTGCAAACAGTTTGATCCCTTCAGATTTTGATTTTAAGCTTTGTTGGGTCTGACCCAGAGCAGGATTTAGTGTAGAGCTAATTATTCTCCACTAATGAGTCATGGCCTGAGTTCTTTATCCCATATCCCTAAAATTACGAAGTTTTCAAACCTGGCTGGTAGAAATGAGCACTGTTCCTGACCCATTGTAAATGTCAGGTACAAGTTTAATTCTTCAGGTAATTCTTTCCCCATCCTTCATTAGTTTACTCTTGTGTATTGACTGATCGATAGGCGAATAGTTGAGTGGGACCTTCTGCATATCTCCAGAGTTCTCTCCTTTTTTTGTACTCTGTCCTGAAAATTCTAGTAGCCTTGGTCTTCCTGGACTATCTGTTCCATTTCTTCAACTCCAGGAGTCTGCCAGGCTCTACCTTTTCCCTTTCCCGTGTCAGATCCTGGAAACTCCCTCGAGCCAGAAAGTATGGTAGTTACAGGGTTCCTTGCATTTTCTTCTCATTTCTTAGGGATCACTGTTCTTTGTTGCCTAATATCCAGCATCTTGAAGATTACTGCTTCATTCTCCTTGTCCATTGTTTCAGGCGCAAGGGAGCTTCTGTCTACATTATTCCATGTTTGTCAGAAGTGGAAGACCTTTGCTTTCTGGCCTAATAAGATGTTTTAAGCTCATATCTTACTTTTCTTGCCCTAGCCTAGGTGGGCAGTTCTGTCCCTGGTTTGTTTACTTTTTGTGTTTGTGAAGAATCTTATTTAAAAGCCCAGATCCAGGGACACTTGGCTGGCTCAGGCAATAGAGCATGTGACTCTTGATCTCAGGGCTGTGAGTCCAAGCCCCACATTGGGTGTAGAGATTACTCTAAAAAAGTAAATTCTAGGGGTGCCTGGGTGGCTCAGCAGTTGAGCGCCTGCCTTCAGCTCAGGGCGTGGTCCTGGGATCGAGTCCTGCGTCGGGCTCCCTGCGTGGAGCCTGCTTCTCCCTCTGCCTGTGTCTCTGCCTCTCTCTCTCTCTATGTCTCATGAATAAATAAACAAAATCTTTAAAAAAATAATAATAATAAATTATTTAAAAAGAAATAAATACATACATGCATATATACATACATTAAAAAAAACAGATCTAAATACTTGGTATATTTATTGCTCTTGGGGAATTATTGTTACTGTGCCTTCCAGCAGATAAAGCTAAGAAATATGTATAATACATACACACACAGAGAGAGATCTATATCTCTGGGTACTTTTTTATCTCTATATATTGAAAACCTACATCCACACCAGTTCCACTCAATGTTTAATTTTGTTTTTTAGCTTTTCCTATTTGTAATTCCCTTTTCCAACAGTAAGCTACTCCCCACACTCTGCTATCATTACCGGATAGACTGAACTCACCCTATTCAGGCTCTGACACCCCATGCCAGGGTGCCCCAAGACATAGATGACCTCTTCACCCTTCCTGGGCATGACAACCCCACACTAGGTCACACTTATGTGTGGATTCCCTCCTTGTACCACTTGGGTTCTGGGACACCCCCACTCTTGGTGTGAACTTTCTTCATAGCCCTCAGGCTGTGGCATCCCACCTTGTGCTATTCCTTCTACCCTTCTTTCCTCTCCTCCCCAACTGTGGTCACCAACCTTCTTTGTCCCACCTAATGACTTGAGGAGTGAATTTTTCGGAAAGTAAGGGAAAGATTTCTTTCTACCAGTATGGATATGTTCCCATGTTCTAGTTCCACATACAATTATGAGCAGCATATCAATGGTTCTGTAAGTTTTTGTCCCTTAATTTCAGTACTATATTAGTTTGCTAGAACTGCCATACAAAGCACTATAAACTGAACAGTTTAAATATGGTCTTATTGTCTCACAGTTCTAGAGGACAGAAATTTGAAATCAAAGTGTTGGCAGGGCCATGCTCCCTCTGACGATACTAGGGAAGGATCTCTCCCAGCCCTTCTCCTAGCTTCTGATAATCCCTTGACTTGTGACAGCGTAAGTCCAGTCTTCACATGGCTTTCTCCCTGTGTGCATTTCTGTGACCAAATTTCCCCATTTTATAAAGACACCAGTCATATTGGATTATGGTCCCATCCTATTCCAGTGTGACCTCATCATAACTAATTATATCTATAACAACCTTATATCCAAGTAAGTTAACATTCTAAGGTACTGAGGGTTAGGACTTCAACATATGAATTTTGAGAGAGACACAATTCAACTGATTATGATACCCTGGTACCCAACTTCAGTAATTTGGCGTTTTACTCTGTGAAGTACCATGAACACTTGGAAGCAAGTTTTCTATTTTCTATTTCCCTGTGACAGCTTTTTAAATGTGGTAACTAGCTGGTATTATTATTAGTTATTATCTAAAATCTCGTATTTACCTAAGGGAATTATCTTTTTCATTTAATTATAAAATATGTAATACCTGCAGAAGAGTAAAATGTAACATATACTCTCCCTAGAGCCATGAGTTACAAAGCATAATGGTGAAACACATTCCCATAACCCAACTTTAAAAAGGAGATATTCCAGGATTTCTGAACTTTATGTTTCATACTTAAGAGATTATACTGAAAGTAAGAATAGATTTGATAACAACACTGTGTTCTGATAGTGAGACCTGGGACAAGTTGTTAACCTCGTAAACCTCTTACTGATCTATGAATAGGAACGATTATGGTACTTATATTACAGGGTTACTATAAGCATAAATGAGATAATGTAAATAAATCATTAAGTATTAGAATATAATAAATGTACAATAAATACTGTGTAATATTCGGTAGAATGACAGATTACTATAGAAATTCAGATTGTGGGATCCCTGGGTGGCTCAGCGGTTTGGCGCCTGCCTTTGGCCCAGGGTGTGATCCTGGAGACCCAGGATCGAGTCCCATGTCAGGCTCCCTACATAGCCTGCTTCTCCCTCTGCCTCTCTCTCTCTCTCTCTCTCTCTCTCTGAATGAATAAATAAATAAATAAATAAATAAATAAATAAATATTAAAAAAAAGAAATTCAGATTGTTTTTAATTGGCATTGCTTTCCTAATTTTCATTATTCTATGTTAGTTTTACAATTTTATCAAAATCAAATGTAATACGTCTACATAATTACAATTTGAGCTTCATAAACTTCATGTGAAACTTGGGATCCCTGGGTGGCGCAGCGGTTTGGCGCCTACCTTTGGCCCAGGGCGCGATCCTGGAGACCCGGGATCGAATCCCACGTTGGGCTCCCGGTGCATGGAGCCTGCTTCTCCCTCTGCCTGTGTCTCTGCCTCTCTCTCTCTCTCTCTCATTCTGTGTGACTATCATAAAAAAAAAAAAAACTTAAACTTCATGTGAAAGTAATAAAATTAGACCGGAGAAGATAATTGTCTATATATTGCTTGGCATGGTAGTTTCTTCTAGGTTTTGGGGGGGGAGGTTTGAGAGAATCTTTTCTTTTTAAGATTTATTTATTTATTTATTTATTTATTTATTTATTTTTATTTATTTATTTATGACACAGAGAGAAAGTCAGAGACACAGGCAGAGGGAGAAGCAGCAGGCAGAGGGAGAAGCAGGCTCAATGCAGAGAGCCATATGTGGGACTCTCCATTCCGGGACTCCAGGATCATGCCCCCAGCTGAAGGCAGACGTTCAACCTCTGAGCCACCCAGGCATCCCTTCTTTTTGTTTGGGTTTTTTTAAAGATTTTATTTAGTTATTCATGAGAAATAGAGAGAGAGAAAGAGGCAGAGACACAGGCAGAGGGAGAAGCAGGCTTCATGCAGGCAGCCCGACATGGGACTCGATCCTGAGTCTTCAGGATCATGCCCTGGGCCAGAGGTGTCACTAAACCTCTGATCCACCCAGGCTGCCCTCTTCTGTTTTTAATACATAAAAGGAATCTTCTGTGTTTCAAAGTCTTAAATTCCAAAGATTGAATATCCAAGAATAATTTCAGTCTAAATTCTTTACATACATAGATCTTTAGGATATCTTGTTTTATTTTGTAGCAAATAGCTATATATGATTGTTTTTCTATACTAGAAGGAAAAAATGCCAAGTGTATTTTGTTAATCCAAACAAGAGACGTGTTATATTGTATCTCATAAAATGTCTTTTCTTTTTTTTTTTAAGATCCCCTTGGAAAGGACTTCCTGAACTGACCAATGAGAATGGCCAATACTGTCCTTTCAGCTGTGAAACACAAGCCTGGTCAATCGCTACTGTTCTTGAAACACTCTATGACTTATAGTTGATTCATGAATATGTATTAAGTATACAATCACTTATATTATGGAATGCAAGGTCAAAATATAATGTAAATGCTTTATATGCACAGACTTGAGTCATTTTAAAAATCTCATTCATATGATATTGATGCCCAATTAGGTGATACTTTAAAAGCATTTTTGTTGTTGTTTTTTTTTTCTTTAATGGACAGAGGTAGCTTTTGATTTGAATCAGAAAGAAAAACTATCATTACCAATAGGATGTTTTTCTTTTGAATTCAGGAAGTATTCTTGAAATGCCTAGAAATTAAGAATTTGAAATCCAGAGATTAAAAAATAAAAATCATGTAATCTACTGTACATAAGTGAAAATGAAATATGAGAATGTAATAATGAATGAAATGGAAAAGTATCCTTAAATCTTGGTATTATATTTTCTTTAGTAAAAATACCTACTGAATATACTGTAGTTAACAAATGTTCTCACCTTTTAGTATATTATTACTAGCACTTCCCACACAGCATTTGATAAATACTAAGTATTGAATCACGGAAGTGTCTATCTACAATGTTATATTCAGAAATGGAGCACAGATGTTCATTGTGTGCTTTTACTTCACTAATATATTAATGTGTGGTGGGTATTTAATATTAATATTTTAATTAATATTTTAATATTTGCCATAATTTCCTTATGTTAATGATGCCTACATAGGATATATGAAAAAACACAAGCATTTAAGAATTTTATTTCCTAAAAACTGTTTTATAAGATTATAAAATTAATCTTGAGGTCCTATTTCCTACTATGAGATGATTTACATTCTCAAAATGTATATTGTTGGTCAAAGAAAAACATGCTATATTAATTTTCTAAAACTTATTTTATTAGTTTGTAAAAGCATATTGATGGATCATAGTAGATGCTAGTTTCCTATTACCTAAAACCTACATTGACAAGCTTAGCATTGAGAACAATCTTAATATAATAAAAATACATGAATTTAGTAGTTATCTTGAATTCGATAGAATAATTTAAAATTTTTCTCATGACCTTAATTCTGCAAAGTCATAAAAAGAAAAAGGTTTTTAACCTTTATATGAGTTAATATTTTTGAATAATACTTCAGATGGAATTTTTTATTGTTTTACTGTTTTTGTCTCAAGAAGATACCTATATAAAATCATTATACTTCTGGTTGAAAGAAAATAGTTGTAAAAACCCTTTCATTGCTATTTAATATTATTCAGTGGTGTATTTATAGTTAATGAAATAATGGTACAGTAACACTTTTCTCAATTAAAAGTCACATACCCAACCATTTTAAGAAATAAAAATAAGAAAAAGAAGTAAATTAAAACTTCTAGGTAGCAAAAATATGTGATGTTTTATTTATTTAAGATATTCCTACACTCAAAAGCTCATGCCACTTAATGTGTCCTACACACCCTTCTTCAACGCTGACTTTAGAAATAGTTTTAACTAGCGTACTTTTTTGGTTTCCCAATATAAAGCAGATTAAATCCTACAAATTTAAGGGCAGTTATGATAGTAATATGATCACTATCTATAAACTCACTGGTTTCCAAGTGTCCCTTCCTTCTTCATTGTTCAATGTATACACTTCTCTAACCTATGCAGTTACAAGGAATAACCTTCTTTGAAAGAGAACCATTAGTCATCAAAGGTTTTTGCAGTTATGTTGGTCTACCATACTTTCTTTTATTAAAGGTGGTAAAAATAACTGAAAACCAGTGTATTTAATGAAAGCAAGTGATAGCTGATAGTTAAATGGGATGAATGAATGGATGGATGGATAGATAGATAATGAGAATTTCTAAAACATAGCCATATCGGATTGTAGGGCAATTACCCATCTCAGTAATTTTTAAGGGTATCATGTTGTACTAGAAAATTAAGTGGATTGATATTCCAATAAGGAATATTAGGGAAAGAACATTGTGATTATCTGCATGGTCTATTTTAAAGTTTAAGAAGGCATGTTAGACTTATTTCATCAAAGGTAGTTAAAATAACAGTTTTAGACTTTAGAGGGATAAACGTCATATGACTAAAGAACATTTAAATAGAATGCTTCATTCCTGAGTGATGTTGGATGAGGTACCATTGTATTACATGTTGATGATGGTTCTGTGCCTTGGTTCTTTGCTAATCCAAATCAATCTGACTCTTTAACATGAAAAGTTTGCCAGTATAACCAATATGCTGTGATAATTTAATAAGTTTCAGAGATAGTTGAGGAAACATGAGATCTGCCATCATATCTGTGGACATTATAACCTAGATTGTAATCCATTTCCAATATGTCT
Source organism: Canis lupus familiaris (assembly GCF_011100685.1). NCBI lineage: Eukaryota > Metazoa > Chordata > Mammalia > Carnivora > Canidae > Canis > Canis lupus. Next base: position 50,497,767 of record NC_049227.1, on the reverse strand, counting down.
TCAACTGCTATATCTAGTAAGAAAATGTCATTTTTCTGTCTGTGTGCCAAGAAAATAAAAATCTTTTCTAAAGGACCATATTTTATTTCATTCCATTATTTACCAATTAACTAATTTGTTGACCATTACCATTTATTCAGGGCTTGCTTATTTTGGGTACTTTTTTTTTTTTGCAGGATGTGAGGGGGCAGAAACGAAGAGGAAGAATTTTAGGCTGTTTGGTAATTTATTTAATTAGCCATATTGAAATTAGGAGCAAAATAAACTTGATGTATAATTAAATCTGTTAGCAACTATATACTCACCTGGTATTTCTTGAAACCTTTTACTATACCATGAATTTTTTTTTTATCTTTTATTAACTTGCTAAAGGCAAATACTATAGGCCAGAACAGATGTGATATAGATGTGTGCCTCCTAAAAGTGGCCAGAAAGATTGTTTCATGTTTTTTTTTTATATTTTCTTTTTCCCTTCCCTTCCCTTTCCTTTCCTTCCCTTCCCTTTTTCCTTTCTTTTTCCTTTCCTTTCCTTTTTCCTTCTTCTGTGAATATTTTTTATTCACAGAGAGAGAGAGGCAGAGACACAGGCAGAGGGAGAAGTAGGCTCCATGCAGGGAACCCGACGTGGGACTCGATCCCGAGTCTCCAGGATCACGCCCTGGGCTGAAGGTGGCGCTAAACCGCTCAGCCACCCGGGCTGCCCCATGTTTTTTTGTTTTGTTTTGTTTTGTTTGTTTGTTTTAATTTTTATTTATTTATTTATGATAGTCACACAGAGAGAGAGAGAGGCAGAGACATAGGCAGAGGGAGAAGCAGGCTCCATGCACCGGGAGCCCGATGTGGGATTCGATCCTGGGTCTCCAGGATCGCGCCCCGGGCCAAAGGCAGGCGCCAAACCGCTGCGCCACCCAGGGATCCCCCCTATGTTTTTTTAAAAGAAGGTTCATTTATTTATTTGAGAGAGAGAGATGAGTGGGGGGAGGGGGCGCAGAGGGAGAGGGAAAGAGAGAATTCAAGACGACTTTCCACTGAGCGTGGAGCCCAAAGTGGGACTCAATCCCAGAACCCTGAGATCATGACCTAAGCTGGATGCTTAACCGACTGAGCTACGCAGGCACCCCATTTAACTTTTTCTTTTTGTCTCACTTTTAATTATAAAAATAACATCAAATGACCCAAGTTGATCCATCTAGTCTTGCCTTTAATTACTGTTGGTTCATTTTTACTGCAGATACGTATCTTTATCTTCAGGTAAAAGGTGTAGTAACTTGGAAATCCAAATTTCTATCAGTTTTTATGAGTGAATTTGTCAAACTTGACAAAACTTATTTTTATATATCCTCAATGTGCCAAAATAATAAACTCAAGCAGGTTGTTTAGTTTGCTTGTTTTTTCCATTTGTACAAGCCTTGAATTATTAATACTGATACTATATCATTTTGGCTACAATTTTTTTCTTAATATTTGCTTTGTTATCTTGTTTGGAGGTTTTTGGTTTTTTTTTTTTTTTTTTGGTTAGAGGTTTTTTGTTTAACTTACAAAAGCTAATTACTCTTCAGTCAAATCTTCAGATTTATCTTCATGAACTCTTCTATTTATTCAAAATTTAATCAGCCTCATTCAATAATTTAATAAGTTTTTCCTTCTGATTTTTTTTAATTTTTATTTATTTATGATAGTCACAGAGAGAGAGAGAGAGAGAGAGAGAGAGGGGGGCAGAGACACAGGCAGAGGGAGAAGCAGTCTCCATGCACCGGGAGCCCGACGTGGGAATCGATCCCGGGTCTCCAGGATCGCGCCCTGGGCCAAAGGCAGGCGCTAAACCGCTGCGCCACCCAGGGATCCCCTGATTTTTTTTTTAAAGTCAGAGTTGAGACTTTTTTTTTTTTTTTTTTTTTTTATGATAGTCACACAGAGAGAGAGAGAGGCAGAGACATAGGCAGAGGGAGAAGCAGGCTCCATGCAGCGGGAGCCCAACGTGGGATTCGATCCCGGGTCTCCAGGATCGCGCCCTGGGCTAAAGGAAGGCGCTAAACCACTGCGCCGCCCAGGGATCCCCTGATTTTATTTTTTTTTTTTTTTTTTAAATATTTTATTTATTTATGATCGACAGAGAGGGAGGGAGGGAGAGAGAGAGAGAGAGAGGCAGAGAGAGAAGCAGGCTCCATGCACCGGAGCCCGACGTGGGATTCGATCCCGGGTCTCCAGGATCGCGCCCTGGGCCAAAGGCAGGCGCTAAACCGCTGCGCCACCCAGGGATCCCGGATCCCCTGATTTTATATTTTTGTGTTTTATACCAGGATCTAGAAATGAGGTGAGACATGACTTAGGTTTTTTCCAAACTGTTATATTCCAAACTCATGAATTGAATATGACATATATAGTGATTCCTTTTTATAATTATTTAATTTCTGGGATATATTAGTTATTTATGCCTATTTATTCATTTAACTATTATAATATCTTATTTTAATATTTTTAGAGCTATTTCTTACTAATTTCCTACTCTCCTTTTTGAAATCCTGTTTTATATACCCCTCTCTTTGTTCTTCCTAAGTACTTTTACATATCCAAAAAGTATTCCCTTACTATTTTTACTAAACTTATATTCACAGTATGTGTCAATGTGATAAGAACTGACATTAACAATATTTCATCTCATCTAAAAATATAGGCTGTCTGCATTCAAAAAAATTTTAGCTTGCTGAAATTCTTCGTAATTTTTATGTTTTTGGTTGCTATTATGTATGTTATCCATTTTGGTTCAACTTAATAGCCAATTAGTTGGAATAAAAAAATTCAGACTTAATAAACATTTATGAACCCCTACCATATAATAGTCAATTTTATACTGAATGTATTATACTCATTTTATAAATGAGAACATTGATAAAGTGTCTTGCTCTACATCACACAACACAAATTACAGAACCAAGACTCAACCTCTGGTCTTGCTACAACAAATCATCTCTCTCTCAAAGATCCTCAAAATTGCAGTTTTCTGTTCTTGTCCTCACATTTCTTGCCATCATCCACCCATAGGTCAAGCATGACTGTTATCAGTGTCATCTGATTACAGAAAACATTAGATCTTGTTCTGCTTAGATCTAGACATAACCCCCTATCACCTGGTCAGAATGCCGTGTCTGCAGCCATCTGCCTGAATAAGATGACTGATCTTTTTCTTGCTAAATATTCAGACCCCAAGTGCCAAGCATGGGTTAGGTGACACAATTTGGATACATTTACAAATATAAATGTCCTATCAAAGTGAGGCAGTAAAGAGTCAGATAATGAGGATAAGAATGGTTGAGAGAGGGGAGCCTGGGTGGCTCAGTTGGTTAAACATCTGCCTTTGGCTCAGGTCATGATCTCAGGGTCCTGGTATGGAGCCCCACATGGGTGGGGGGGGGGGGTGTCCCTGCTCAGCAGGGAGTATGCTTCTCCCTCTCCCTCTGTCTCTCCCCCTGCTTTTGCATGCCTCGCCTCTCTCTCTCTCCCTTTCATGAATATATTAAATCTTAAAAAAAAAAAAATTAAGAGATGACCAGCTGTGCTGTCAAAGTTGCTACCTGTGGATTTTGGTAAGAAGTCAGGATTCACCCCCAGGCATGGAGAATCCTAAAAGGAGCAAGTTAATATCTATAGAAGGTCACTAACAGATACGGCACTTCACTCTGCAAATGTTTACTGCTAATATTGATTGTAGCTGATAGATTTTGAAAGTGCAAAACTAAGCACTAAGTCTTCTTAGCCACTTTTTCTTATACAAAAAGATTCCTGTTGATAGCACATCACATTTGATGGATCACAAAGTCTCACTTTACCTGACTAGGTTCTCTTCTATTACCTCTTTCTGTTCACACTCTTGTCTTTTCCTTAGACTAATATAATTATTCCTGAGTTGGTCACAACTTACTTCATCCCTCATAGAACTATGAGGAAAACCTCTCTTGAACACTGATTCTATCCCATCATTGCTCAGAGGACATTTGGAATCCCCTGTAATCTGGCCCACTTGTTCTTTCCAAAGTTGATCAGTTGCCTGAGTTTTTGTTTCTTCAAAAACATCCTCTTGTTTGTAAAAACAAGAGGATGGTAATACCTACACTGTAGGGCAGTAAACATTCATGAACGTGACCCATAGTATATCAGGATTAAGTCTGATGTTGTGATAGAACCCAAATAACAGCGGTCTAAGTGAGATTAGGGTGCAGAGGTGTGCAATCCAAGGCTGATGCACTGGTTTCATGGTCATCAGGAACCAGGACTAACAACTAATGGACACAGAATATTTTTATCACTTCCCAGGTATAGTATTTTTAATGTGAGCTCGTTTCCCAGATGTGAGCAGAGATGTACAATAATGAACTCACTTATGTTAATCAGTGGTTTTTCCTCCAAATTAAAATTTTTTGACGTTCCAGAGCTAAATCTTGGGAAAACAAGAGCTCAACGTTTATATTGTCTAAATTCTGATGTGGGAAACAAAGGCAAAAGAAAAATTATTAAGTTTCCTTACTACTTACAGCCCATTGACAAGTCCTTGAAACAGGCAGAGCGACATTCCTCCAGGAACTCAGCTGCCTCAGTTTAATACCTGCTAAGAGCAAAAGGCAAATCTCAGCCTGACTCCCAGGATCCTGTAAGTCTAACATATAAAAATTCCTTTGGAAACCTCCTTTATCTCTACCCTCCAAGATAGATGTTGATAATCATCCCCCAAACATATGGCCCACCGATACATATCTGAAGGGTCTCATGCCTAAGGTTTTATTAGATGGTAATAAATGACCTGTTCCTAACAATAGGTAGCCCCCTCAAGGTCCTGGAAACTCTGTTTCCAAAATTCCTTAGAGATGTACTATCTCCCTGACTCCTTCTCAACTTGAAGATATATGATGACCACCCCTCATGACACCGGTGCAGCTCTTTCTGCCCACAGATCCTGTCTCTGTGCTTTAATAAAACCACCGTTTTGCGCCAAAGACATCTCAAGAATTCTTTCTTGGCCATCAGCTTCAAACCCCAATGTCTTTTCCTACAGTAAATTCATTGCAAGGACACCTGGTTGGCTCAGTAGTTGAGCGTCTGCCTTCGGCTCAGGTCATGATCCTGGGATCCTGGGATCGAGGAGCCTGCTTCTCCTTCTGCCTCTGTCTCTGCCTCTCTCTGTGTGTGTCTCTAATGAATAAATAAATAAAATCTTTTAAAATAATTTAAAGGAATTAAAAAATTTAAATGAGTCTTTAAAATGTAAGTATAAAATTATGAATTATAAAATTTGTTCTTACTTTAACCAAGCCAGAAAATTTGCAATAATTTTTTTTAAGATTGTATTTATTTATTCATGAGAGATACACAGAGAGAGAGAAGCAGAGACACAGGCAGAAGGAGAAGCAGGATCCTCACAGGGAGCCCCATGTGGGACTTGATCCTGGATCCCGGATCACTCCCAGAGCTGAAGGCAGATGCTCAACCACTGAGCCACCCAGGTGTCCCTAATTCATTAAATTTTAAAGACATAGGTCCACTTACATGTGGATTTTTTACAGTACTGTATTTGCTCTTATGATTTTCTTAACACTTTTCTTTAGCTTACTTTATTGTAAGAATACAGTAGATAATATGTATAACATACAAAATATGTGTTAATCAACTATTTGTTATTGGTGAGGCTGCCTGTCAACAATAGGCTATTAGTATTTAAAATTTGGAAGAGTCAGGGATCCCTGGGTGGCTCAGCGGTTTGGTGCCTGCCTTCAGCCCCGAGCGTGATCCTGGAGTCCTGGGATCCAGTCCCACATCGGGCTCCCTGTGTGGAGCCTGCTTCTCCCTCTGCCTGTGTCTCTGCCTCTCTGTCTCTCTCGCTCATGAATTAAAATAAAATTTGGAAGAATCAAAAGTCCTATGTGGCTTTTTGACTGCAAAGGGTTGGCATCCCCTTACCTCAGTGTTGTACAAGGTCAATTGTACTTGAGCTGCACACATATGAGTTACACACTTTTCTGTCTGTAGATTAGAGATCCACAAAAAGTCTCCCCACCTCTGCCATAAAAACCTGTTATATAGAAGCACCTGGGTGGCTTGGCGGGTTAAGTATACAACTCTTGATTTCAGCTCAGGTCATGATCTCAGGGTGTGAGATGGAGCCCTGTGTGGGGCTCCAGCTGGGCGCAGAGCCTGCTTAAGGTTCTCTCTCCCTCTCTGTCCCTCCCCCATTAAAAAAAACCAACAACAACAACCTGTTAACAGAGCCCTTGTATTATTTCAACAGTAATTGAACTTAACATTTTGTGCTTTACCGTTTAAGGTTTTAGAGACCATCTACTGTGTGAAGTAGTCTTTGTTTTTATTTACACTAAATTTATCCTTTTAGAATATTACTCAGTTTGATCAGTAAAACTGTTTATCCTAATTTTATAATTAGCTTGATTTTTATAGGCTTCTAGCATATCCCAAATCTTTTTCTTTTCTCTCTCTCTCTCTCTCTCTCACACACACACACACACACACACAAACCCCTTTTACACACTTCTAAAAAAAATTGGGATCTGGGGATTCCTGGATGGCTCAGTGGTTTAGTGCCTGCCTTCGGCTCATGGCATGATCCTGAAGTCCTGGGATCAAGTCCCACATCAGGCTCCCTGCATGGAGCCTGCTTCTCTCTCTGCCTGTGTCTCTGCCTCTCTCTCTTTCTCTGTGTGTCTCTCATGAATAAATAAATAAAATCTTAAAAAAAAAATGGGATCTAAGTGCCTTATCCAACGTAACAGATTTTTAGATGCAGGCATCCTGATGGCTAACTCAGCATTATCTTCTTCCTATAATTCCATGGTGTAAGAAAAGAACTAGGTGGTACTGGGCAAGTTCCCTGATGTGGGTGCTGCCGTTTGCCATCTTGTAACTACAAAGGGTTCTCCATCATTTGGACAAAGATACAGTATCTCCTCTATGGTGAGAGGTCAGGGGATTCAAGATAGTTAGAATTCACATCAAAACGGTATCAATTATTCAAAGTATTGGACTTCTATGGAACATGGTAATTCTTTTATATTCTAAACAGAATTCTTCAGTTAAAAAGCATCTAATCAGGGTAGCCCGGGTGGCTCAGCAGTTTCCTGCCGCCTGCAGCCCAGGGTGTGATCCTGGAGACCGGGGATGGAGTCCCGCACCAGGCTCCCTCTGCCTGTGTCTCTGCCTCTCTCTCTCTCTCTCTCTCTCTCAATCTCTCTCTCTTCCGTCTCTCAAGAATAAATATATAAAATCTTTAAAAAAAAAAAAAAAAAAAGGCATCTAATCATTTCAGGAAGGTCACAAAAGACCATCATTAAAAACTTAGGAAGCATGGGATCCCTGGGTGGCGCAGTGGTTTGGCGCCTGCCTTTGGCCCAGGGTGCGATCCTGGAGACCCGGGATCGAATCCCACGTCGGGCTCCCAGCATGGAGCCTGCTTCTCCCTCTGCCTGTGTCTCTGCCTCTTTGTGACTATCATGAATAAATAAATAAAATCTTTAAAAAAAAAAAAAACTTGGGAAGCAATTAAGCTTGCTTTTTCCCCCCTTTTTTTGCCAGATTTTTTGTTTTAACATATAAAAACATTTATTCAGTAGGAAACAAAAGTGGCAGACACCATCCAGTGAAAGCAGCTCAATCCTGCTCAGTTAGGCTTTAAAAAAAGAAAGGGGGATCCCTGGGTGGCGCAGCGGTTTGGCGCCTGCCTTTGGCCCAGGGCACGATCCTGGAGACCCGGGATCGAATCCCACATCGGGCTCCCTGCATGGAGCCTGCTTCTCCCTCTGCCTGTGTCTCTGCCTCTCTCTCTCTCTCTTTGACTATCATAAATAAATAAAAAATTTAAAAAAAGAAAGGAAGACAGACAAGTGCTTCACAGGAGCAACGGACTTCAAGGTCACCCCGCAAGACACCCGCAAGCAGGGACGGGGACAGGGAGGGTGACCTCTTAGGGCCTTCGGAGAGGTGCTCGGCGGATGGGTGTGGTCTTGGGTGTCTCATCTTCTGTCCTCTCTGCCGAAAGCCCTTCCTCGCTGGACTCAGCACTTGAGAAGACAATTCTGGGTTTCTTTTTGGAAACTCGCTGTCGGGTATCTGGAGGCCGATGGGCGGTACGGCAGGATTTGGGGGTGACAAAGTCACCGTCTGGGGAGGCCGCAGAGGCCAGACGCTGGTGCCGCTTGGAAACGGGAGGTTCGGTGGGTGGGGCTCCCTGGCACCCCGCGGCCCGCCTCCAGGCCTTCCACTGCGTCCAGCCCCTGCTGCGGCGGACCCGACGCTTCTGCTCAAATCCATCGATGACAGCCCTGCCCGCGACCGACAGCAGAGCACCGAGGTGGGCTCCTCCGACCGTCCACCCCGAAGCAGTCGCAGCCGAGCGGCGCCGCGGGTACGGCCGGGCCGGCTGGGCGGAGGCGGGAGGCCGGCGGCGGCTCGGCGGGGTCGCGGAAGGGCTCTGCCCCACCCCCGGGGGCTGACGGGCGCCCGCCCTATCCGGGAGGAGGTCACAGATGGCGCTGCCCTGGGGGAGCTCCGGGAAGTGACCGGCGGCAGGGGCGATGCGCCGCGGCCACCTCGCTCGCCTGCCCCTCGCCTTCGCCGCGTCCTTCAGGGCCGGGTGCGCCCCCTCCAGGCCCGCGGCTCTCCGCGCTGGGGGCGGGGCCCTGGCCCGGCCGTGCAGGACTTGCCCCCCCGCAAGCGAGGCCGCTGCAGGGAGCTCAGGGCCGCTGCAGGGCCAGGATCGTTGCAGGGAGCTCAGGGCCGCTGCAGGGTCAGGGTCGTTGCCGGGAGCTCAGGGCCGCTGCAGGGAGCTCAGGGCCGCTGCAGGGCCAGGGTCGTTGCAGGGAGCTCAGGGTCGCTGCAGGGTCAGGGTCGCTGCAGGGAACTCAGGGCCGCTGCAGGGAGCTCAGGGCCACTGCAGGGTCAGGGTCGTTGCCGGGAGCTCAGGGCCGCTGCAGGGAGCTCAGGGCCGCTGCAGGGAGCTCAGGGCCGCTGCAGGGCCAGGGTCGTTGCAGGGAGCTCAGGGCCGCTGCAGGGCCAGGGTCGTTGCAGGGAGCTCAGGGTCGCTGCAGGGCCAGGGTCGCTGCAGGAAACTCAGGGCCGCTGCAGAGAGCTCAGGGCCACTGCAGGGCCAGGGTCGCTGCAGGGAACTCAGGGCCGCTGCAGGGAGCTCAGGGCCACTGCAGGGCCAGGATCGTTGCAGGGAGCTCAGGGCCGCTGCAGGGTCAGGGTCGTTGCCGGGAGCTCAGGGCCGCTGCAGAGAGCTCAGGGCCACTGCAGGGCCAGGGTCGCTGCAGGGAACTCAGGGCCGCTGCAGGGAGCTCAGGGCCACTGCAGGGCCAGGGTCGTTGCAGGGAGCTCAGGGCCGCTGCAGGGCCAGGGTCGTTGCAGACCGTGAGCAAAAGCGGAGCGAAGGCAGCAGGGCCGCTCGCCGTCCGGCAGCCCCTCGCAGGTGCGGCGGGGAGCTCAGCCTCTGCGGCTCCTCCTCCGCGGCGGTCTCGGTGGCCTCCGGGCCGGGCGGGCCTCCTCCTCGTCTGAGTCCTTAGGCTTCTGCTCCTGCTCCTCCTGAAGAGCCCGGCGCCCACAGAGCTCCCCGCTCGCCGCCTGTTCCAAACGTGCCACCTGCTGCGGAGCCACGTCTCCGGCCTGGGACAGCGGGTTCATCAGCAGGAAAGTGGGGAGCCCAGGGGTGTCCTTCGGGCCCTCCTGGTGCTGCTCTTCTCCCAAATTCCCCGGGGCCTGTTTGCACGGCCCTGCAGTACCTGGCACGGAGCCTGTCGGGGCCCTCTGCCAGTTGGGATATGAGGGCCACGGCCACCTCTTTGGGATCCAGAGTGGGTCTGGGTGGACAAGGCCTCTTGCGATCACCTCCCGCAGTCGCTCAAATAGCCCGTGTTCCCGAGGCAGCCGGAAGGGAGGGTGACTGCCCAGAGAAGGCCTTCTCCTGTCAGAGAGGTTGGCGATGGCATGGCACACCTGCTGGGCCAGCGGTAGTCTTGCGGAAACTTCTCATCCGGCCCTATGTCCACCAGCGTGTCTAAGTTGCTTCCCACAATTTCTGGTTTTCCTCGAGCCATCGTCCCGAGAAGCATGACAGAGGAACAGCGCCCCAGAGGAGAGCGGGGACCTCCTGGGTTCCCGCCCCCACAGCACTTGGGTCACTGCTGGCTTCAGCTCACCCTTCTGCACGAACTCACAGAGAATTTCCTCGAGACACTGGATGGTCCCAACTGAGGCATCCACTAGCAGCAAAGAAAGATCTTGAATCCAAGCCTGGGCCTTGGCTCTGGTGGAGTCCCCTTTGGGGTTGAGGTAAAGTGGGCAGTAAGCACTGAGCACAGCTTCCCGGACCCCAGGCTCCTTACACCAGATGAGGGGCAGCATGCGGCGCACCCCAAACAGGGCCTGAGGTGCCCCAAACTGGAACAGCGTCACAAAGAATTCAGTCACCTCCTGTACCACTGTTGTTGTCTTCTCATACGTCATCTTGCTGATGATGCCAATGGCCTCTGTGATCTTCAGAGAAGCGGTAGGTCCTGCAGATACTGCAGCAGCGTCTCCGGCTTCACCGGTTCATCATCGTCCCTGGACGTCACAGGCCCCGACACACAGGGCTTGTCTTTACAGCCTGGCTGTTCTGGGCCCATGTTCCCCGCAGGCCCCTGGGTACTCTCCTGTGTGCTTTTGCCAGATTCTTAAACTTATGTTTAACTTTAAAAAGAAAGGCTTCCAATACATAAAGTCTTAAAAAAAAAAAAAAAAAAAAAAAAAAAAAGGGACACCTGGGTTGCTCAGAGGTTGAGCATCTGCCTTTGGCCCAGTCGTGACCCTGGAGTCCTGGGATCGAGTCCCACATTAGGCTCCCTGCATGGAGCCTGCTTCTCCCTCTGCCTTTGTCTCTCCCTCTCTCTGTGTCACTCATGAATAAATAAATTAAATTAAAAAAAAAAAAAAAAAGGGCTTCCGAGAGCCGAGAGCCGTTCTGCAGGGTCCCGGAAGAGCCGGGCTGCGGGCTGCGGCGGCCCCGGCGCGCCACCAGGGGGCAGTGTGTGCCCGCGGGGCTCCGGCCGAGCGCCCCCTCCCCGGACTCGGACTCGGCGCCCGACACGGGGGCGCGGGGGCCGGGGCGGGATCCTGGGGTCGCGGGATCGGGGCCCGCGTCGGCGCCCCGCGTGGAGCCTGTTTGCTTCCGTGTCTCTCACGAGGAAGTAAAAACCTTTAAAAAATGAAGTTTTTCATAAATCTAACATTAGAGTAAGTTTTTTTTTTCCAAAGATGTTATTTATTTATGGAAAACAGAGGGAGAAGCAGGCTCCACGCAGGGAGCCCGACGCGGGACTGGATCCTGGGTCTCCAGGGTCACGGCCTGGGCTGCAGGCGGCGCTAACCGCTGAGCCACCCCGCCTGCCCTGTAGGAGCTTTAGTATCAAGTATAGGACACGGACTCCTTCATAAATGAGACTTCGCTTTCCCTTTGGATCAACAGTGGGCCTGAGCACCTCTGCTCTCCCGTGTCCACTCTGCATAAGACTTTGCAAATACTCCCAGTCGCACTTGCCTATGGCGATTGATGACATTACCCTTGGAAAGGAGTTAACTGATTCTAAAGGAAATGCAATGACTTTTTAACAGATCACTCAGTAAGAGGCAATGGCAATTATGGAAAGTCAGCTGTGAAATTAGAAATTCCTGGGGATCCCTGGGTGGCTCAGCGGTTTAGCGCCGCCTTCGGCCCAGGGCGTGACCCTGGGGACCCGGGATCGAGTCCCACGTCAGGATCCCTGCATGGGGCCTGCTTCTCCCTCTGCCTGTGTCTCTGCCTCTCTCTCTCTCTCTTTCTCTCTCTCTCTCATGAATAAGTAAATAAAATAAAAAAAAAAAAAGAAAGAAAGAAATTCTTCACCTTTACATTAGTGATGCCTTGGTAATCTCTCCACTTGTGTTGTCTCTTTATCAGTAAGTTCATCAGTGCATCTTTACAGAAAAGAAATCCCTTATTGTGGTAATCATTTCTCAACATATACGTATAGCAAAATATTACATTATCTACCTTAAGCTTACACAATGCTATATGTCAATCATATCAGAAAAGATGGGGAAAAATGAAACCAAGGCCCTAACTCCAAAATTATATATTATTTTAACAGTGGATAGGTTGAAGTTTTAGTTTATGAGAAAATTGAAGTGTGTGTTTTTTTTTTTCAATCACTAAAGAGATTTTAATTTCACTTCCATAATAGTATGGGAGAAATGAGAAACACCTTTGCGTAAACCCTCTTTGGATGACAATGTCTACTTCAGTATTAAGAGGTAAGGTATTTCTAGGTAGGTAATTTGAGTCAGGAAGGTGAGATTCCCACTGCCTTCAAATTATTTCCTATAGTCAGAGGTGGGTAGGAAATTGAGTGAAGACATGGGACACATTTCTTCATTGCAAAGTATTTGAAGTTGGAGAGGCTGAAAGGCAAACTCTGTTTTCTCTAGATTATAAAATGTCTCGGCATGTTGATGTCTCTTATAAGTTTAATCTTTCTGTTTAGTTAACAAAGTAACTCAATTGTGTCCTATTTTGTTCTCAGCCAATTTTGGATGAAGCTTCTCTCACTCAACTCAGAGATTTTCAGGGCACAAATGTCTAGGGAATTTTTTAATATGAGACATGACCATACTTAAAAATGACAGTTTATTATTAAGAAGAGAGATCATAACCTTGGTCCTTTCTTTTCTGGAAGCATTCCCAAAACTGGAATTTTTAGACCTCTCCCCTTCAGGTAAGTTGTAAAGAGAGAATTAAGATACCATCCATTTCTGTTTGGTATTGGAAGAAAAGAGTAAGATCCTGGATGTGTTTGAAGGTGTTTTGTGGGTTTGTTTTTCCTCAAAATGATCACAAATTCCTCTGGAGTGTCCTACTTTCCAGTCAAAGTTAGTGTTTTTAGATACTAACAGTGAAGAAACTTCAGGCCTAGCATTGCTTTCACATTCATGACCCAGAGATTCACATGTATAAACAAAACAATTGTGAATATGGCTCAGCTTATACAATTTCCTCCTCCTCGTTTCTTCTAAATTGGAAATCTCAGGTCATCATGATTCGAAATCCAGAACACGTGAAAAGAGAAGCTCTAGAGGTAAAGCTGCCCCACACAAGAAAGAGAAAATTGGGAAAGGAAAGAGAACGGTTGGAGAGTTGATAAAGAGGGTGACGTCAGGTCCAGTGGCCCCGCATCTATTACCTGCTTAGAGACTATTTCTGTCCTCTCTCAACTGAGTCTGACTCTGAAGGCTGATCCTTCAGATCAAGTATACAGTAATATTTTTCTGAAGTAAAATGAAATTCGCAAGTCACGTTCAATCTCATGCTTAACCCTAACTTCTAGCAAGCGCTGCTACAAATGCTGAAGATTCCTTTTAATTCTGTAGAGAGCAAAATGGGGCCTCTCATGCCAAGCAGGAACCCGTGTCAAGCAGCAAGGCAAGCAGTTAAGGTCCTCCAGCTCCGAGATATGGCAGGACCAGGGTCAGCTGTGCCCTAGAACTGATAGCAGCGGAACCACAGGAAGTCTGCAGGGACCCAATAGTGATTAAATCCCTTTAAAAGGGGGAGGATTTTGGCAGCAAACTGTTAGATGCCTCAGACTTGACCCCTTGTGTCTGACCACTTAAAACAGGCAACTGCCGCCAAGGCTCTGCCCCACTGATCTCTGACCAGAACTGAGATCCTTCACTGCTTAAACAGAAGCGGGAAGTGCCAGGAGCTGACCTGGACCAGACCCAGGGCTCATCCCAGTGCGCGCCCACAGACTGAGTTCACATTTGGTCACTTAACTTCCTGCACCCCTTCCCTTACCTGGTTTGTTGTGTGGATTGTCTTCTGTCCTGCTCTGGGTGCTGTGTGAGAAGTCCAGTTCAATCACATGATGAATTGTCATTGAGTTTGGAATCCTGAACCTGCCTTATACTTGTGTTTTAACTTTGCTTTATGATCGAATACAGCTGCCATTGTGGAAAGACACGACTCGTGTGTGCCCCTCCACAGCGTGCTCATGACGTGCTCGTGCAACTGTGTCTCACACTCTCCAGTGGAGATGTTAACATTACCAAAGAGCAATCAAATAAAGAGAGAGGAGGAGACTTAGAGGAACGGTTATGATCGAAAAGTAGTATCGAAAAGTTTGGGCTACACCCCCATAGCCTAAAGTTCAAATGAAGGAAAGATGGTAATCTTCTTCTTAGTTTACCTGAAGCCAAGAGAAAAAAAATAAACCCTGAAAAATAGTAACTAGGACTCAAGATAGCAGATGACACTTGCACCTTGGCCTCCCTTCTCTCCACAGACCAAGGCTGCACAGAGTGCTCTGCAAACCAGTGTAGGGAAACAAGAATTGTGCATTACAGGTCTACGAATAGAAAAATGAAATTGAGTACAAACACTTAGAAAATTTTATAGCAGCCTGGCATTGCCTGATCAGATTGATTTTTTAAAAGATTCTATTTATTTATTTATATATTTATTTATTTATTTGAAAGAGAGAGAGAGAGAGCAAGAGAATGTACAGAGGAGAGAAAGGGACAAGCAGACTCTGCACTGAGCTTAGAGCCCGACGTGGGGCTCCATCTTAGGACCCTGAGATCAGGACCTGAGCTGAAAACAAGAGTCTGCCACTTAACTGACTGAGCCACCGAGGCACCCCAATCAGATTGATTTTTTTTTTTAATTTATTTATTTATGATAGTCAGAGAGAGAGAGAGAGGCAGAGACACAGGCAGAGGGAGAAGCAGGCTCCATGCACCGGGAGCCCGATATGGGATTCGATCCCGAGTCTCCAGGATCGCGCCCTGGGCCAAAGGCAGGCGCCAAACCGCTGCGCCACCCAGGGATCCCTAGATTGATTTTTATCACATTTTTCTGGCAGTTCCTTTTTATTTTACCAAAAGTATTGGTCCAAAATTATTTGGGGGGAAGTGAGTTAGAGACAAACAGGGCTAGGCAGGGCTAGCTAGGGGCCCATGGAAGCAGGTTCACAAAAATCCCAAAAATGCTGAGCTGTAAGGAAACCAGAGATAAAGGACAAGCCAAACCACCCTGCCCTAGGTGTGGGTGGGTGTGACCACAGGTGTGACCTGCCCTAGGTCTTTTTATGACCATCATCTGTGACCACCAAAGAACAACCAGACCCCAAAGAAGAAGTAAGCCATTAAAGATGTGATCACCAGTTCTAACTCAAACCAAGACAGCACAAGAAGCTCAAGGCCACAAGTTTCCCAGTCAGCTCCCAATAAAGGACTGCCACTACAAGCCCCCCATGGCAACCCTGCTGGGACCCCTCTCACTCCTGAGCGCTTTCTCTGTATCTTTGCTTAATAAACTTCTATTGCTTTACTCACTCTCCTGTGTCTGCGAGATTCATTGTTCGACCCCATGAGACAAGAACCAAGCTCTCCCATACCAAAAGGATTGGTCCTTCACTGGGATCATTTGAGAAGCTCTGCCTAGTCTCCACTGAGAAGAGGTTCAAAGGTATCAGGGCTCATCAAATGTGATGGTAGGAGAGCCCCAACCTGCCTTCATGGTCTTCAGAGCTCCCTAGGAACACTCTTCCTAAAGACTGAGGAACTAGTTTGCTGAACTCGACTCAGTAAGAATTGAGAAAAACCTCTGCCATTAGAAGGGAGCAGCATTTTGAGGATATTTCAGTGCTTATCAATCAACTGTTTCCATTTTTCTTCATGGGTATGTAAGTCTGAGTCCTAGAGAAAGACAAGGCTGCAAGAACTGATTTTCTTTTTTTTTTTTTTCTTCAAGATCTTATTTATCTATTCATGAGAGACACACAGAGAGGCAGAGACACAGGCAGAGGGAGAAGCAGGCTCCTCACAGGGGCCCGATGTGGGACTTCATTCCCAGACCTGGGATCACACCCTTAGCCGACGGCAGATTCAACGGCTGAGCCGCCCAGGCGTCCCAAGAAATGATTTTTCCTAAATGTAGTGAAGCATCAGGCTTCCCACTAACAAGCAGCACTAACTAGAGACTCCCTCTAACCGCAGATAAAACAAGGAAGAGGCATTGCATTCCTGTCACAGACCTCAGTTTGCTCATTTTGCTCATGATAACTGCCCAGTTTAAACAGGAGGTGGAGGGTGCATCTGGCTGGCTCAACATAGAGCATGAGACTCTTGATCTTGGGGTCATGAGTTTGAGTCCCACGTTGGGCACAGAGCTTCCTTGTAGAGCAGGGACAGAAACCCTGGGAGGTTAACGTACAACTGAGAGCATGAGTGGGAAGGAGATCACTTAACAACCGCTGCAGTAACCAGTGAAGTGAACTTGTTCACGAGCAAGGAATGCCAGTAAAATCAAGAGTGGTTGTATGTGTGTGCAGCAGGAGGGTGCAAGCACAAATGTCTGTGAGGTGTGTAGGCGTCTGTAGAGCTTGCAGTCGCAAGGGAGTGCAAAACTCCTAAAAATCTGAGCTATCGCTGTGAACACATGGAGTGGGTAGAGGAAGAGAACCCCCATAAGTCACTGAGAAGGAGCAAAGGAGTCATCAGAGAAACAAGGGAAAAGGCAAGAGAGTGGTGTCATGGAAACCAGGAGGGTATCGATACGGAGCACAGAGAAGGAAAAGAAGTGTCTGCGGTTTGTCCCAACCCAGGCAGAAGCAGGATGGCAAAGAGCTAGAACAGATGGAAATCCAGCCTGACCTTGCTGAGGGGGTGGAAGCCCGGAGCCTCACTCCGTGGAATGTAGAGCTAGCCTGGCATGGGAGGCTCACTGGTGGGAAGCCTCCTTTAAGATGACTTGTGTCTGGGGGCACCTGGGCAGCTCAGTAGGTTGAGCATCCAACTCTTGATTTCAGCTGACGTCTTGATCTCAGGGTTGTGAGTTCAAGCCCCACACTGGGCTGCATGCGGGGCATGGAGACAGACTACTAAAAAAAAAAAAAAAGAAAGAAAGATGACTTATTGCTGTAAGCAGTGGGACAAGGCCCAAAAGGTGCCCCTCACAGCCCCCAGCCCCTGCCTGTTGAATGTTTTTCAGGAAATCTAGCCCAGCGCTGTGCTGTAGAACTCAGCAGGGACAGAAACACCCTAGACCGTGTTGTCCAATATGAGAGCCACTAGCTACGCGTGGCCATGGAGACCTTCATTGTGGCTAGAGAAACTAAGGAAAATGGATTTCTAATTCAATTTAATGTTAATTCAAATAGCTGGAGAGTCGGGACACCTGGGTGGCTCAGTGGTTGAGCGTCTGCCTTCAGTTCAGGATGTGATCCCCGATCCGGGGATCTAGTCCCACATCAGGCTCCCTGAAAGGAGCCTACTTCTTCCTCCGTCTGGTCTCTGCCTCTCTCTTTGTGTCTCTTATGAATAAATCAATAAAATCTTTTTAAAAATCAATTTAAAAAAATAGCTGGAGTGAGTAGTGACTGTCATATTGGATAGCACAGGTTTAGACTAATAATCCCTTCCATCCATCCCATCTATGTTCCTCCCCAGGTGCCCACACTGTGCTGCCTGGGGCCTCAGGGAGGAGGGGATCTAGATGGAAGAGTGAGAGGTATAGAGGAGAAAGACCAGTGAACACGCAAGCCCAGAACTGGCCTAATTCGGGCTGGGTTGGCCCAGGCTGGGCAGTACAAATCCCATGGCATGGGCTTCCAGCTGCCCATCTTGCTGAGTGACCCCTGGCAAGGCCACGTTCTGGGTCTGGAGCTGACTCAGCAGACAGCTTCTTGGGCCCTGCTTGAGACCCAACCTCGCCTCCCACAAAAGAAAAAAAAAAAGATCAAATGTGATAAGCAACTACTGAATTTAACAAAACTGAGGTCACTGGTGGTGATTTTGCTGAAATCAATTTTGATAAGTATGTTTGGTTACAAGCCCCACTATATAGATGGGGGATAAATAAGAAATAAGGAAGTAGAAACACTAAGTGTAGATTACGTTCTTTCAAATCAGTTGATAGCTCAGGGAAGAAGAGATGGGTATAGGATAAAGGCAAATGAGGGCTTTTTTCTTTATAGGAGAGATTTAAGCCTATCTATACGTTGAGGGGAATGAACCATAGAGGAAAAGTAATAAAATGAGCAATCAAGAGAGTGAGATGTCTGTCACTGAGGGTGCAGAGAGGGGAGGGATCTTAGCATAGAGGTACTAACCACAGAGAAAGAAAAAAGAGGTGCAGATCAGTGAAGATGCAGAATGGTTTATAAGGTGTATCCGTTTCCTATTGATGTGTAATAAGTTACCACAAATGTAGCAACTTAAAACAACACACAGTTATTCCCTCACAGTTCTGCAGGTCAGAAGTCTGACATGATGTGGTTGGGATCTCTGGTCAGCCTCCAGGGTGGTATCAGGATGTCAGGGAGATCACGGTTCTCATACGGGGCTTGAGGGACTTTTCCAAGACTGTCACTTTGTTGGCACAACTCAGTTCCTAGCAGAAGTTCCCACTGTCTGGCTGGGTATCAGCTGGGGCTACTCTCAACACCTAGAGATCTCCTGTCATTCCATGCCATATGGAACCCATAGGCAGTTTACAACACAGATACTTGCTTTCTTGCAGACCAGACGGAGCATGTCTCTCTGATCTTCCCTTCTGTGACTAGCCAGAGAAAATGTTCTGCTTTTCAAGGTCTCTCCTGATTAGGTTAGGCTCACCAAGGATAATCTCCTTTTTTTTTTTTTTTTTTTTTTTTTTTTTACGTAGGCTCCATGCCCAGCACAGAACTTGAGCTCACGACTCTGAGCTCACAACTCTGAGATCAAGAGTTGGACCTGAGCCATCCAGGTGCACCCATAATCTCCTTGTCTTAAAGTCAACTGATTAGGGACCCTAAATACATCTACAAAATCCCTTTTGCTATTGTCAGAGACAAGAACTGGAGAGGGAAGGACATTAATGCTATTCAAACTATTGCAATAGATCCAAAGATCAGAGTATTTCAGAAGGTGGTTTTGCCTTCGAGTTTCATAAAGAGGAGTAAACAGGTTGTAGATGGAGTGATTTACAGTTAAACTTGTTTTGGAAGCAGGGAAAATCTCAGTCAGGTAGCTGAACAGATATTTCCCTTCCCTGTGAGTAGCTAATGTCAGGGCTCTCCAGAAAAACAGAACCAATAGCATAGAGAGAGAGAGAGAGAGTGGGAGAGAGAAATAAAAGGACAAGAGGAGGTTCATTACAGGAATGGGCTCACACAATTATGGAAGCCAAGAAGACCCACAGTCTGCCATCTGCAATCTGGAACCAAGAAAGCTGGTGATATAATTCAGTCTGGGTCTAAAGACTTTAGGACGAAAGGGATGATGATGTAAAAGCTGACCTGAGTCCAAAAGCCTGAGAAGCAGGAGCTGTGATATCTGAGGACAGAAGGATCTCTCACCTCAAGCAGAGAGCTGATTCACTCTTCTTTCTTCTTTTTGTTCTATTGTGCCCTCAAAGGCTTGGGTGACTCCCACCTACCCAGCCCACCCACTGTTTTACTCAGTTCACCAATTCAAACACCAATCTTTTCTGGAAACACTCTCACAGACAAACAGATAACAGTTTGTCTGAGCTATATGAGCATTTTAGCCCATTCAGGTTGACATGTAAAATTCACCAGCATGTCAGTTTCTGGGAAAAACAATTCAAATCTTAGCTAATCAATCATGAGACCAAGAACAAGACCTAGGAGGGTCTTTTTGGCTTCCTCAGCAAGTTCATGAAAAGAGAAAGGTATGTTTTTGGCCTTGTCACAAATAAATAGAAGAGTTATCCACTAGTCTTATAGGGGTATTGAGAGTATTGAGAAAGATTGGACAGTGGGCCCCTGGGTGGCTCAGCCAATTAAGCATCTGCCTTTGACTCAGGTCATGGTCCTGGGATCCTGGGATAGAGCCCTGCGTCAGGCTCCCTGCTCAGTGGGGAGCCTGCTTCTCCCTCCTCCTGCTCTGTCTGCCACTCCCCAGCTCATGCTCTCTCTCTCTCACTCTCTCCCTTTGTCAAATAAATAAATGAAATCTTAAAAAGAAAGAAAGAAAGAAAGAAAGAAAGAGTGGATAGTGAGTCTTATCTAAGTTATATGGAGAAGGGTATTTCTTTGCTCTAAGCCCTTTCCTGGAACATAAAAGATTAGTGTTGGGGGAGGAGTGGAGGTCTTATCTCTTGCTGTTGCCCAAGGGCACAAGGCTCAGGTGAAGCTCAACATTGTCAGTCTTTTGTTCAAGATGAACGAATATCAGTTTTTGCCAAACAGCTCAGAAGTGTGAATAAATTCCTAAGTGGAGACAAGTAGGGTCCAAGAAACAATCTCCTAAGATCTCTTTTTGGTACTGTTTCTATAAAATCAATTGAACCATTTATGGAGAGGTCATGGAAAAGGTCAATTGTTTTAAAGTCCTGGACATCAGATATCTTTTATTTATTTTTATTTTTATTTTTATTATTTATTATTTTTATTTTTTTAAATTTTTATTTATTTATGATAGTCACAGAGAGAGAGAGAGAGAGAGAGAGAGAGAGGCAGAGACATAGGCAGAGGGAGAAGCAGGCTCCATGCACCGGGAGCCCGACGTGGGATTCGATCCCGGGTCTCCAGGATCGCGCCCTGGGCCAAAGGCAGGCGCCAAACCGCTGCGCCACCCAGGGATCCCTATTTATTTTTATTTTTATTTATTTTTATCAGATATCTCTTAAAGAGGAATGTCTGGGATGAAAAAATTAACATTAATGTAAAAGTCCGTACTAAAGTAAATAGCCTCAGGAGTTAAACCCAAGGTTAAATCAGTCTAGTGGCTTCCAAGAAGTTGGTGGAATACCACTTACTAAGTTCTGTGAAGCTAAGGTGTTGATAATCTTGATAATGTTGTCCACAGCTTTGGTTACCTCTCATGTAAGGGCAGGCATCACTCAGTATCCTGCCAAGCTTCCTCATTGGCCTAAACATTGACTTGTCCAGGGAAAAATCCAGCTCTGCATGGTCTTTATGGTGATAAGTCCTTGAGCCCTTCAAGGTTTAAATGAAGTCACTTGGGCTTTAGGTCAAGGGCTTCTTCAGCTCCTGGAGGGAACGGCCTTTGCAGCCCACGAAGGGGGTGTGGGAGGTCAGCTTTCAGTTCTTGAAGACACTGAGTCAGGCAGGAGGGAGAAAGTTTTGAAGACTTAGTTTAGAGAGTCATAGCCAGATACCAAAGGAATCTGGCACAGCTGAACCTTTGGTAAGTGTTAATGATCTCTGTGCAAGGTAATAGGATCCATCCAGTCCAATTTGAGGGCAGGTACCCAAACCGGTTTTTCCACCAGCAGTGGGATCAAGCCTTGCATCCCAGCTCCCTGTTCAGTGGGGAGTCTGCTTCTACCTCTCCCTCTGCTTGCTGCTCCACCTACTTCCTACTTGTTCTCTCTCTCTCTCTAATAGATAAATAAAATTAGAAAAAAAAAGGGGAGGGGAGAACACCAGGTAGCTTAGTGGTTAAGTGTCTGCCTTCAGCCCAGGGCCTGATTCTGGAGTCCCAGGATCAAGTCCCACATCAGGCTCCCTGCATGGAGTCTGCTTCTCCCTCTGCTTATGTCTCTGTCCCTCCCCCCACCCCCACCCCTGCGTCTCTCTTTCATGAATAAATAAATAAAATCTTAAAAAAAAAATCTCTATCAAAGAAGACAGTCTGCGTATCAATTATGTGCAGTTTACAAAGTGTGACAAAAGCATAAAGACAATGAATAGGGCTAGAGTCTATAAACTCCAACTATTGCCAACTTGGGGCTAGGGTTGGAAGCCTGGGCTAGAGTTTTCCACCAACACACATTTCTCTCTACAATCATTCTCCTTTTTTAGCAGTGTGTGTGGGGGGTATCATTCTCCTTTTAATCAAAGATAATCACAAAGAGGGGCGGCTGGGTAACTCAGTTGGTTAAGCCTCTGTGTTTGGCTCTGGTAGTGATCCCAGGATCCTAGGCTGCAGCCCAGCAGCTGGCTCCTTGGTCAGCAGGGAGTCTCTTTCTCTCTCTCTCCCTCTCCCTTTGCCCCTCCCCACTGCTTATTCTACTTCTCTTTCCCTAATCTATAAATAAAATCTTTTTAAAAAATGATAACCACAAAGATTATTCTTGATCCTAAAATAAAATTGGTCTTATCATTTATATAGGCAGTTAATATAATAAGTTTTGATATAGTACCTTTTCAGTTTGTTTTGCTGAAAGGTTAATGAGATGTCAGATTGTATTTTAAAAGCCTCTCGAGGGATCCCTGGGTGGCGCAGCGGTTTGGCGCCTGCCTTTGGCCCAGGGTGCGATCCTGGAGACCCGGGATCGAATCCCACATCAGGCTCCCGGTGCATGGAGCCTGCTTCTCCCTCTGCGTATGTCTCTGCCTCTCTCTCTCTCTCTCTCTCTCTCTCTGTGACTATCATAAATAAATAAAAATTAAAAAAATAAAAATAAAAAAATAAATAAAAGCCTCTCGAACCAAGCTGAGATCTTGCCGTCAGATTTCCTCTGTGGTAACTGTAAGTTCAAGTAAACTCAGATTCCCTTAATTCTCCTAAGGTTCCTAGACCTCATGGAAGTGGCCTTCATTACTCACCCTGTAAACCAGGTACCAGTCTAGTCTTCCTAAGCATGCTTGGCAAGCATAAGTGTCATAAAATTAACCACAGTTCCTTTGAAGTGGTCATACTCTAATTAAATGTTCATTATTCCCAGATAGGACATTCCAAACAAGGCCTCGATGGCATAACCACTGTTTTCCATGAAGTCCTGTTAACAAAAATGAAAAACTCTTATTGAAATTGCGCAAATACTATATTGTCATGAAAATAAGAATACTCAATAAGAGTCTTCAAATTCTGGAAGGGTCAAGTAGAATGAAAAAGATGAATGTTTCTGTTTACAAAAGAAGGGTTTCCTAAATTATTCTGAGTTATAGAGAGCTTAAGAAGAAAGAGAAAGGGGTTCCTTATACCCCGAAATTATGACATTAATTTTTTTAAATCTTTTTATTTATTTATTCATGAGAGACACAGAGAAAGAGGCAGAGACACAGGCAGAGGGAGAAGCAGGCTCCTCACAGGAAGCCCGATGAAGGACTTGATCTCAGGACCCCAGGATCACGCCCTGGGCCAAAGGTTCAGCTAAACCGCTGAACCACCCAGGCTGACCCCCAAAGGAATTTTTATGTTATAGTAGACTTACAGGATCCTGGGGGTTGGGCTAAGATTGTCTTTTGCTTTTACCAAAGTATCAACATCCAGGCAGTTGAGTCCCTAGAGGAATGTCACTCTGCCTGTTTCAAGGACTTGTCAATGGGCTTTGGTAGTAAGGACATTTAATAATTTTTCTTCTGCCTTTGTTTCCCACATCCTAGATGACAAAAGATTAAAAATGGCTACAGTTAACTTATTACTGATAGTTTTCAGAAGGAAAAGATCTGATGGTTCATTACAAGAGTAATGAACCTGTCAAAGAAAGCTATTTCTAGGGATGCCTGGGTGGCTAAGCAGTTGAGTGTCTGCCTTGGGCTTAGGGCGTGATCCTGGAGTCCTGGGATCGAGTTCCGCATCAGGTTCCCTCCACGGAGTCTGCTTCTCTCTCTGCCTATCTCTGTACCTTTTTCTCTGTGTGTCTCTCATGAATAAATTAATAAAATCTTTAAAAAAATAAATAAAAATAAAAAAGAAAGCTGTTTCTATGACATGCAAAACAAATTAAGTAATCCAAAAAAGGTTTAAACAAAATTTCTATAAACATGATGGTTAATTTTATTTTCAAGAAGAGTGTGGGGCACCTGGCTGGCTCAGTTAGACGAGCACACAACTCTTGATCTCAAGGTCACTTTGGATATAGAGATTACTAAAAAAAATAAATAAATAACTTAAAAAAAGAGTGAATACTACATTTACTTTACTAAAATGAATGAAAATAATCTTTATAGAGAAAAAAATTCTTCAGATTTAACATATAATATCCTGAGACATAACATACCATGGATATACCAAATATACAGTTAGGCTGTACCAAGAATATATCAATTTATCAAGTAAAGAAATTCAGTAAGAATGGACTAAGTCCTAAAAGAGAGAGAGAGAGAGGGAGAGAGAGAGTCCTAAACATTTGTCTATTCATAAAACTCCATAGGTAAGTGATATGAATCTGCAGATTAAAACTTTTGGACTAGAAGATGCTGGATCCAAATTAAAGGAATAAAGTCATGACCAATTTAACATTTCAAAAAATGACTGAAATTATTACTGTATTCATTGTACTTTAGTTGCTGAATATCAAGCAAAGTAGCACATGGACTCTGATAAACAGGAACATACCATAGACAATGGAAATATTGATAAATCTCTAGGAACTTCTCAAATAGCATACAATTTTTTTCTAAGATTTTATTTTTAATTGATCTCTACACCCAACATGGGGCTCAAACTTATAATCCCTAGATCAAGAGTCACATACTCTACTAACTAAGCTGGCTAGGAGCCCCTCAAAACACACTATTTCTGAAATATTTATATTAACATTTTACCCATATAAATGTAGCCTAGGGAAAGTTAAGCATTTCTTCGGATTTGAGAACTCTTCCCATGAAACTCATCAATAGTAACATATCAAGTAAGCCTATTTCTAGAAACTCTCTTTTTATAAGATGAACAAATTCTTTGGGATTTTTTTCAGAGGCCCTTTGGGAAATATGTTTTAGGTGCAAAGCATATCATTTAGGATTTGTTGTTGGGAAGGCAAAAATATCAAAAGTTGTCAGGAGATTTTAACACTTGTTTAAAGAGCATCACACATTACTGCGAAATGCTTGGCTACCTATCTAACCAAAATGGCAATAAAAGATTTTTAAAGTATGCATAGGAGATAATTACAATTGTAAAAAAACCTTAGTGCTTTCAACAGTGGGAAGATTTTGTTCTCTTAAATAATCAAGAACATGATTAAATCAACATACAGCAGGAAAAAATTCTTTTTTTTTTTTTTTAAGCAGGAAAAAATTCTAATAAGATATGGAATCTTTGTTATACAGGCAAATTACTCAAAAAGTAAAGAAAAATCTCTTATAATCTCTCACTAAATAAACCAGGCAAATAATACAAGAAGACTGTCATTTTAACAGATAGAAAACTAACTTCTAGTTTTACATCAGTATTTGTTACTAAAATACTAAATACTAAAACTCCTGGATAAACCTTTTTTTTTTTTTTTTTTAGATTTTAATTTATTTGAGAGAGACTTGAGAGAGAGAGAACACGAGCAGGGGTAGGGCAGAGGGACAAGCAGACTCTGTGATCAGAGAGCCAAACAGGGCACTCCACACAGGGCTCAATCCCAGGACCCCAAGATCTTGACTTGAGCTGAAGTCAGACACCCAATCAACTGAGCCGCTCATATGCCCCTGATAATCTTTTAAATAAAGCTCTTAAGCTTTATCCAGCTTTGACCACCACAATTAAAACTTCCTTTCTGAGAACCTTCTATGATTTTCTAGATCCACTCAGATTTTTTCCTATACTTTCTTCCTTCTCATTATGGTACAGTTGTACTACTTTGGCACAAAATTACTCTCTTTTTGCTTAACAAAAACTCATCCCGCAAGCCTTGCATACAAAGTTGTTCCTGTCACTATTGCTGATAGAGACTCATTCACATGTATTGATTATAACTTTAAACCATAGTCACTTCTATGTTACAGAGAAAACTAAGAACTTAAGAGAATTTTGACTGTAATACATTAGTATTTTTAGCAGGCCAACAGAGTATATGAATATACATCTTATAACTTTTTATAGCCATACACATCCCAAAGCCGCAAAAATGAACACATTCATTAACAGATCCAAATATATGGCCTGTCTGTATCATATAAAGATGAGAGGCAAAAAGTACATAAAAATTTTATGAGCTAAATGTTTCAGTATCCTATCCTACTTAGAAATGATCCAGGCATCTAATGAATATCCATTACCTTAATTTAGCAACAGTCCTAGAGTTTAAGTTATCTAAAGATCTTGGAAATTATTTTCAAACTGACATACTACAAACCTTAGTACTGTTGAAATAAAGTTTGCCAGAATGATGAGTCAATTTGGTTAAACACAATTTACATTTTTTATAATCTTAAACGTCTAGCAGATGTAATGCTAGCTTATTTGATCAGTAAATCTACACAAGTCTAGGAAAAGCATACCCAATTAGAATAAAAGCATAAGCTCATCCTATACTTATTGCTAATAACTAAAAAAAATAGGTGTTTTTTATTAAAACAATAATAAACTAGTTTCATTTGTCAAAAATTTCCCTAAAAAATAAGAATCAAAAGTTTTAAACTATTTGAATTAGTTTATACATACATTGAAATTATAAAGGATCAATTTTCTTAATTTATGGGAATTTTAAAAATATATTTACATTATATTATATAAATACATTTATAATATATTTAATATTATAAATATTATACAAATATATAATATATTTAATATAATATAAATATATTTAAATAAAATTATATTTTAAAATTATATATCAATCCAAACAGTAGGCTTCTAAGAGATTTTATAATTTAATTTGGTAATACCATGAAAGAAGGAAAATATTACACACTCACAGACACATAAATATATATATAGACCAAAATAGACAGTTAGAGCTTCAATTTAGAAATTGTATCCATGGGGGGATGCCTGGGTGGCCCAGGTGGTTGAGCATCTGTCTTTGGCTCAGGTCATGATCCTGGGGTCCCGGGATCCAGTCCTGCATCAGGCTCCCTGCAGGGAGCCTGCCTCTCCCTCTGCCTATGTCTCTATCTCTCTCTGTGTCTCTCATAAATAAATGAATAAAATCTTCAAAAAAAAATTATATCCAGAGGCAGCTGGGTAGCTTTGTCAGTTGAATGTCTGACTCTTGATTTTGGCGCAGGTCATGCTCTCAGGGTCCTGGGGCTGACCCCAGGCTCCCAAGTGGGGTCCCATGTCCAACTCCATGCTGGGCACAGGGTGGGTTTGAGATTCTCTCTGCCCCTCTCCCCGACTCATGTGCATTCTCTCTCTCTCTCCTCTCTCTTCTCTCTCTCTCTTAAATAAATAAATAAATAAATAAATAAATAAATAAATAAATAAATAGGGGTGCCTGCATGGCTTAGTGGTTGAGCGTCTGCCTTCCACTTAGGTCAAAGCCACATCAGGCTTTCTGCTCAGCAGGGAGTCTGCTTCTCCCTCTCCCTTTGCCTGCTGCCGCAGCCACCCTGCTGTGGTGTCTCTCATGCTCTCTCTCTTTCTCTCTCTCTCAAATAAATAAATAAATAAATAAATAAATAAATAAATAAATAAAGTCTTTTTTAAACATTGCAGCCAAGCAGTAATACAAAACTCATTGGCTCATCTAAAAGAGGGGTTCTGTTCCTATTGGACACAAATTCTTAACTGATTTGAGTTTAAAATAGACAAAAGAGATACAGAAAAGAATAATAAACCCAATTATCTGCTATTTTAAACCAGAGAGATGAGATTTCTAAAAATCATCTAAATCACCTATGGTGATCATCAAAAGATCAGACCATTAAACCAAAAGTAGCTAGCACCAGAAACAGAGCCAGTATGCAAAAACAATACAAATCAAATCCTTACTGTACCACACTGATGGACAGGGGTCTATAATACAGGACCAAAAGTTGGACTCACTGTCAGATCCCTGGGCGGCCAGTCATGAGTGAGGCCAACACAAAGCGCCTGAGGAGTCCTCCTTGCCTGGGTGGAGCAAAGAGGGATTGAACGTGAGGCCCAATCCTACCTGATTCATTGCACCACACTGTCCAATTCCGACACTGGACAAGTAAGGGTATTAATTTTATTCAAGGAGAATAAATTTAGGGAGAACATTAGGAAGAACCTTGAAGATCCAAAGATCAGAGTGTCTGAGGAGGTGGTTTCGGCTTAAAGTTTCACAGAGAGATGCTATGACCTGAGTGTTTGAGCTCCCCCACCCCCACCAAATTCGTATGTTAAAGTCCTTTTTTTTTTTTTTTTAAGATTTGATTTATTCATGAGAGAGACAAAGACATAGGCAGAAGGAGAGGCAGGCTCCCTATGGGGAGCCCAATATGGGACTTGATCCCAGGACCCCAGGATCACACCCGGGGCCAAAGGCAGATGCTCAACCACTGAGCCACCCTGGCATCCCCATATGTTGAAATCCTAATGCCCAGTGTGATGATACTGGGGTGGAGCCTTTGGAAGATGCATGGGATTAGGATGCATGTGGATGGAGTCCACATGCATGGGATTAGGGCTTTTACAAAAAAAGACATCCCAGTACTCCCTAGTCCCTTCTGTTGGGGGAGGATAGAGTTACCAGGTGCAATCTGTGAATCAAAAGGTACCTAATTTGCTACCTCGTTGACCTTGTACTTCCCAGCCTCCAGAACTGTGAGTAAAACTTTCTCTTGTTTATAAGCCATCCGGGCTATGGTATTTTGTCATAGCAGCCTGAACTGATTAAAACAAGGTTTTAACCAAGGAGCATATGGAGTGCTTTCTACTTGGAGTTGTTTTGCAAGTGGGGAAAGTCTCACTTGCTTAGCTGAACAAGAAATGTTTTTCTCTGCAGACAGCTAGTTTCAGGCAGACAGATACTTCTAAACTCAGCTAATCAATCATGAGACAGAGAATGGAAATTAGATGTTCTGAGTCTGCCCACATCCTCAGATTCATGTAAAAGGGTTTGTTACAGATAAACAGTGGAGACATCTGTGAGTCTAATGAGAACCATGAACAAGTTGGACAGCAGATCTTATTTAAGTCTAAAAAAAGTGGTTGTCTGCGGTAAGCTATTTCTCAGAACATAAAAGGGTAAAGGAATTTTGGAAAACAAAAGTTGGGGGATTTCTTAAGCATCACTATTTTCCAGGCTTAAGTAAAAGTTCGATGCTGTTGCTATATGATGCAACATAGTCATGGGTGTGACACCAGGGGTGGAGATCATGGGGGCCACCTAAGAATTCTGCTTACCACAGTGGTAGCGCAAGAAGCTGACAAAGGTGCCGAGAAAGTTGTCTAAGAACTTCAGTTTCCTCTTTCAGGTGTGTGTGTGAGGGGAAGGGTATAAGAGGGGGGAGGTGGAGGAGTTTGCAAAGGTTTAAAGTGACTATTGTGGAACATAAAGAGACACTAAAACTAATTTTTTAAAAATTTTTTTGTTGTTTTTTTTAAAGATTTTATTTATTCATGAGAGACGCAGAGAGGGAGAGAGAGAGAGAGGCAGAAACACAGGCAGAGGGTGAAGGAAGCTTCCTGCAAGGAACCCGATGTGGGACTCGATCCCAGATCTTGGGATCATGCCCTGAACCAAAGGCAGATGCTCAACCACTGAGCCACCTAGGCATCCCTAAAACTCATCTTTTTAAAAAATATTTTATTTATTTATTCATGAGAGACACAGAGAGAGAGAGAGAGAGGCAGAGACACAGGCAGAGGGAGAAGCAGGCTCCATGCTGGGAGCCTGATGTGGGACTTAATCCCTGGTCCTCAGAATCACACCTGGGCTGAAGGCACGCTAAAATTTTAGTGATTTAGTGATTGAAGCCTCAGTCACTGGGGCTGTCCCCTAAAACTCATTTTTTTTTTTTTTTTTTTTTAAAAGGTGTTCAGGGATCCCTGGGTGGCGCAGTGGCTTAGCACCTGCCTTTGGCCCAGGGCGCGATCCTGGAGCCTCAGGATCGAATCCCACGTCGGGCTCCCGGTGCATAGAGCCTGCTTCTCCCTCTGCCTGTGTCTCTGCCTCTCTCTCTCTGTGTGACTATCATAAATAAATAAATAAATAATTAAAAAAAAAAAAGGTGTTTAGTTCTGTTAATTTTAACACATGTGTAGTTTTGTGTAACTACCTGCAATCAGGACACAGGACAGCTCTAACTCCCCTCAAAATTGCCCTATGCTACTCCTTTATAGTCAAAATTTCTCCCCACCCAAATGAAAATTGGGCAGTCACTCTGGAAAACGGTATGAAGTTTCCTCAAAAAGTTAAAAACAGAACTACCCAGAGATGCCTGGATGGCTCAGCAGTTGAGCATCTGCCTTTGGCTTAGGGCCTGATCCCAGATTTCCGGGATCGAGTCCCACATCGGGCTTCTTCATGGAGCCTGCTTCTCTTCCTTCTGCCTGTGTCTCTGCCCCCCTCTCTCTCTGTGTCTCTCATGAATAAATAAATAAAATCTTAAAAAAAAAATTAGAACTACCCTAAGACTGAGCAATTGCATTATTAGGTATTGATCCAAAGGATACAAAAGTAGTGATTTTAAGTGGCACATGCACCCCAATATTTATAGCAGCAATGTCCACAATAGTCAAACCATGGAAAGAGCCCAGGTGTCTATCAATGGATGAATGGATAAAGAAGATGTAGTATATACATATATATATGTATGTATGTATATATATTCTGTATATATTATGTATATATAATGGCTATTTATTACTCAGCCATCAAAAAGAATGAGATCTTCCCATTTGCAAAGATGTGGTTGGAACTAGAGTGTATTATGCTAAACAAAATAAATCAGAGAAATACAAGTACCATGATTTCTCTCATAAGTGGAATTTAAGAAACAAAAGTGATGAACATAGGTGAACAGAAGGAAAAAATAAAATAGGAAAAAAAACAGAGAGGGAGACAAACCATGAGAGACCCTTAACTAAGAGAACAAACAGGGTTGCTGGAGGGGAGGGGGGTGGGCGAGGGTAACTGAGTGATGGACATTAAGGAGGGCATGTGATGTGATGAGCACTGGGGATTATATGTGACTAATGAATCTCTGAACTCTGTCCCTGAAACTAATAATACACTATAAGTTAATTAATTGAATTTAAAGAAAATAAAATTTTTTAAAAAGGAGAGCATTTCTTGTGATGAGCACTGGGTGTTATATGCAACTGATGAATCACTAAATTCTACCCCAAAATTAATAATACACTATGTGTTAACTATCTTGAATTTAAATAAAACCAAAGAAATAACTGTCAAAAAAAAAAAAAAAAGAAATAACTGTCAAAAAAATTCTCCCCACCTCTAACCTTTGACAACCACTAGTTCCTATTGCTTGGTCCCTATAATTTTGTCTTTTCTTAGATGTTATATGATAGGGTTATACAATCGTCCAGTGTATGGATGTGCCCTTTCAAAAACATTTGGGTTGTTTCTAGGTTTGAGCAATTATGAATCATGTCACTGTCAACATTGGTGCACAGGACTTTGTGTGAATATAATCTTTCAATTCTCTTAAGTAAATAAATACCTAGGAGCAGGATTGCTGGGTCATATAAGTGTACGTTTAACTTTATAGGAAATGACAAAACTGTTTTCCAGAGTAGCTCTATGGTATTGTATTACCACCAACAACAGATGATAGTTTGCTGCTTTATGTCTTTAAAGCACTCACTATTGTCAATTTTTCTGTTTGTTTAGCCATTCTGATAGGAACATACTGGTATCTTATTGCAGTTTTATTTTTTTAAGACTTTGGGGTTTTGTTTTGTCTTAAAGATTTTATTTATTTATTCGTGAGAGACACAGAGAGACCCCGAGAGAGAGAGGCAGGGACAGAGGATGCAAGCTCCATGCAGGGAGCCCAATATGGAACTCGATCCCAGGACTTTGGGATCACTCCCCAAGCCGAAGGCAGACACTCAACCACTGCACCACCCAGGAGTCCCTAAGATTTTGTTCTTAAGTAATCTCTACACTCCACATGAGGTTCAAATTTACAGCTCTGAGATCAAGAGTCACACGCCCTACCGACTGAACCAGCCAGGCACCCCTGTATCCTGGATGTTTTCATTGCTATGTTATGAGACAGCCCTATCAAAATCCACTGGAGAAGGTTAGGTTTTTCTTTGTTTTGTTTTAGCAGCTAGTTGTTCTAGTTAGGTTCAGGCCAAAAGTCTTGGCCTGCCATCTGTGAGCCACGGTTTCCATGTAATTTCAGTTTTCAGACTCTTGCAGTAGTACTATTTGGATCTGGTCTATGTGTTATCCCAGAGATTCAAGGAGTCTGGGTGGTGGTCTACAGCATAGACTAGTATTCAAAACCTTTGGGCTTTCAGGGCACCTGGATGACTCAGTGGTTGAGCGTCTGCCTTTGGTTCAAGGCATGATCCCAGGCTCCTGGGATTGAGTCCCATATTGGGCTCCCCATGGAGAGCCTAATTTTCCCTCTGCCTATGCCTATGCCTCTGCCTCTCTGTGTCTCTCATGAATAAATAAATAAAATACTTAAAAAACAAAAAAATGTTTGATCTTCTATTTCAGGTTAGTTTCACACATAAGTGCCTCAGGGTGATCCCAGAACTTTTAAACACAAATCTATAAAATTTCCTTCTTGAGCTCTCTCCTATCCAAAATCTCTACAACAACAACAAAAACAAAAACAAAAACAAAAAAAAAACAAAATCTCTACAACATTCTCTGGCTCCCAGGCTTCCTTTTTCTGATCCTCCTTCCAGGAATGCCCGGCTCTCAGTGTTCCTATGCTGCCAGACATCTCCCACCACTGGATCTACCTTCAAGGCAAGGCAGGAAGCTCAGCTGCTGATGCAGCCAACTGCCTACAGAGAGGTACAGCTCTGAAGACCTGCAAAACTAGTGGAGGAAAAGAAAAACCAGTATTTATCCTCCATCCTCTGCATTTTTCAGGGGTACCTCTTCTCATTCTTCTTATTAGAGAGAGAAATTTTTTTATTGGCTGTGCCTGTTGCAATGTTCCAGAATTTAGGTTGCCTTGAGACTAAAACCAAGGGATGATAGAGGGAAAAAAATATGAGACTCATCATTTTGTTGGTCTTTAAGTATTGATTTCCTCCCATATTTGTCCACTATTATTTATTTTTCAGAGTCCTCAGTTGGTTGCTTTACATACACTCTCCAGGGGTTTTCTTGTCGTTATTAGAAGAAATAGTGTAGAGTATGCTTATGCCATTTAACCAGAGCAGAGGGACCCCTGGGTGGCTTAGCAGTTGAGCACCTGCCTTCAGCTCAGGGCGTGATCCCAAAGTCTGGGGATGGAGTCCCACGTCGGGCTCCCTGCATGGAGCCTGTTTCTCCATCTGCCTGTGTCTCTGCCTCTCTCTCTCTCTGTGTGTGTCTCTCATGAATAAATAAATAAAACCTTAAAAAAAATAAGTAAAATCTTAAAACTACAGCGAAAACCAGACCTGGACCCTATACCTTTTGTAATAGTTCTAGAAATTTTGATATGTTGATGTGACCTATTGAGATATACTTCCAAAAGTTTTGTGTTCTGTACGCTGTATTCTTTCTTTTCTTTTAACTTAACTTAATTAATTTATTTGAGAGAGAGAGAGAGAGAGCATGATAGAGAGCACAAGCAGTAGGAAGGGTTGAGGGAGAAGCAGGCTCCCCCTGAGCAAGGAGCATAATATAGGTCTTGATCCCAGGATGCTGGGATCAAGACCCAAGCTGAAGGCAAACGCTTAATTGACTGAGCCACCCAGGTGCCCCGTAGGCTGTATTTCTATAAACATATTTGAATCAGAATTTACCTAATTTGAATGTAAATGTCTTTTGTGCTAACAATTTCATTTTTACAAGTCTTATTAAAAACTGCTTAGTCTTTTCACAAATTATGGCAATGCTTTGAATCACATGAATAGACATCCTCTCTGCATTATACCACAGACTTGAACTTTGGTTGCACAGCAGCCAAGATACAAAAATTATTATCCTGTTTTTCAGCTTAAAATAGCTGAATTTAGGGACACCTGGGTGGCTCAGCGGTTGAGTCTGCCTTTGGCTCAGTTCACAATCTGGGGTCGAGTCCCACATGGAGCCTGCTTCTCCCTCTGCCTGTGTCTCTGCCTCTCTCATGGTGTCTCTCATGAATAAATAAATACAATCTTTTAAAAAAAAGAATTTAAAGTAGCTGAATTTAACTCTGCATACATAAAGAGTTGTTTTGCTATGTAAATATGTTTAACCACATTATCTCACAATTGGGACCACTGAGAAATTCTTGTCTTCAGTTGCTGTGAAAAGCACAATTGTTTTTGGGTAGAATAACAAAATAGCTACTGGGGTGCTTGGGTGGCTCAGCCAGTTAAGCACCTGACTTCAGCACCGGTATGATCCCAGGGTCCTGGGATTGAGCCCCATGTGGGTGTGGGGGGAGGGTCCCTCCTCAGGGGGAGCCTGCTTCTCCCTCTCCCTCTGCCACTCCCCATGTTTGTACTCTCTCTCACTCTCTCGTTGTCAAATAAAATCTTAAAAAAAAAAAAGTTACACAATGCTACTATTAAAGTTTAGGTGTTGATACACACATTTTTTCATCCTTTTCTTAATTACTATTAGTTATATTTCCTACATTCTGTGAAGTTGTCATAGAATTTGTTTTATTAAATTCTTCCAGTTGGTTAAAATCAGGTATACTAAATAATAGGTTTACTGGTATTTTAGTCTAGCTTCACTTGAAATGACCACAAATTTTAAATAAAACCAACTTGCATTGACTTTATTTCTGCTCACTTACTAACATTAAAAAGAAGAAGAAAAATAAACATTTTAAACCTTATCTGTAGTCTTAATTTCTGTTTGAATTGTTTATCCCACAAATCTTTGAGCACTTTCCTATTGGTCTTTGCCAATCTGGGTAATTGATTAGTAGCTGAGTCTCTGATTCTAAGCACTAACGGTGCCCACATATTGACACCAACCAGTTTGCTAAGCCTCTCTCCCAGTGGAATGACACCATAAGAAGTCTAACTTAAAAAGCAAGTGAAATCTTCATGACCTTGGATTTGGGGATAGGATTTAATATCCAGAATTCACAACTCAACAACAACAACAATAAAGACTCAATATAAGAATTGGTAAAGGACATTTCTACAAAAAAGATGTAAAAATATCTGATGAGCATATGAAAGAATACTCAAAATTATTAGTCATTAGGGAAATGCAAACCCAAAGCACAATAAGATACCACTTCCTACCTCGTAGAATGGCTAAAATAAATAACAGAAAATAAGAAGTGAGATGAGGATGTGTAGAAATTGGAACTCTTCTACATTGCTGGTAGGAATGTAAAATAGTGCAACTATTTTGGTAACAGTTTGGCAGTTCCTTGGGAAGTTAAACACAGTATTACCATATGATCCAACAATATCGCTGCTAGGTGTCTTCTCAAAAGAACTGAGAACAGAGACTCAAACTGATAATTGTACATGAATGTTCAAGCAGCGTTATTCACAATAGCCAAAAGGTAGAAATAATACAAAGGTCTTTTAATGGATGAATGGGTAAATAAAATAAAAAGGAATAAAGTTCTTAGGCATACTACAACATGGATAACCTTTGAAAACATCATGCTAAGTGAAATAAGCCAAATAAAAAAGGGCAAATATTGTATAACGTTTTTTGAAGTATCTAGAATAGGTAAGTTTATAGAGAACAGAAAGTACCTTAGGAGTGGGGGCAGGGTAGGGAGTTACTAGAAAAAAAAGACATGGGGGAGGAGGACCAATGGAAATATAGAGCTGACACAAGGATGTTGTGAAGTCCTATACCATGGGTATAGGGACTATTACACTCTTTTTTTTTTTTAAAAAAGTATTTTATTTATTCATGAGAGACACGGAGAGAGAGGCAGAGGGAGAAGCAGGCTCACTGCAGGGAGACGGATGTAGGACTCCTGAGACTCCGTGATCAGTCATGAGCCAAACTCAGATGCTCAACCACTGAGCTACCCAGGCGTCCCAGGGAATATTTCTTGAATTGATGATAATTCTACTAAGAGTGGCTGCCTAATTCATTGTTTTCCATGTCCCTTGACATAGGGGAGAGTCCTTTCTATTATCTTCCTTGGTTGTATCTGAAGTAGTCTTTAGAGTATGCACTCTTTGGAAGCTGAGCAGTGTTTTGAATTCATTTCTTTTCTATAGAAGGCTGGAGGCCAAAGAGGTATTTTTTTTTTTTCTTGAAGATTTATTTAAGGATGCCTGGGTGGCTCAGCGGTTGAGTATCTGCCTTCAGCCCAGGGCGTGATCCCGGAGTCCTGGGATCGAGTCCCACATCAGCCTTCCTGCATGGAGCCTGCTTCTCTCTCTGTCTATGTCTCTGCCTTTCTGTGTATCTCATGAATAAATAAATAAAATCTTCTAAAGACAAAAAAAGATAATGACAGAGATATGCTTAATTTGATCCTTGCCTACAGGCCTAGTTCTAATGGCTTTATTTTCTTTACAAGCCTACTCAATTTTACAGTTTACCAACTGGGGATGAAAGACATTTACCACTCTCAACAAAGCAAGTTCTGGAATGTCTATGTTCTCTTTATTCCTTTCTATTTCTGCTTATACATTAATAATTTATTTTTTGAGTACTTC
The DNA here is from genome assembly GCF_011100685.1 of Canis lupus familiaris. NCBI lineage: Eukaryota > Metazoa > Chordata > Mammalia > Carnivora > Canidae > Canis > Canis lupus. The sequence continues at coordinate 50,461,374 of NC_049227.1, read as the reverse complement.
TTTTTCAGTAAAGCATCTTGTCAAGCACAGCCAACACTCACCAATATATGCTATTAACATCTAGAGCTATAAGCGTCCTAGGTTCATTATTTACCTATCAAGTTATTGTAGATGACAGTTTTATCAAATATTCCAGTACATAGCAAAGATTGTCGTTCCTCCAGTTTCTAAAATAAGCTTATTTCACCTCTAAGGCAATGCCGCAAAAGTCTGGATGTTGTTAACACGCATGCTACGCTCCATCTCAGGGCATTAATATCTGTATCAATCAATGTATGCTAGGTTTTGTTGAAATAGTAATAATATGTATATATAATCTTAATATAACAACAAAGATTTATTTCATGTTTATGCTCTGCATCTATTGCAGATTGCTGGGGTGTTCACTTCATATCTACTCATTCTAGGATGCAGACAGATATGCCAGACTCAAAAGCTGAGAGAAAGAAAGTTTGGAAGGTCATAAATTGGCAATTCAGGGCTAGGGCTCTGAATGACACATATAATATGCTTATAACTGATTGACTGGGTTAGTCACATAGTCCCACAAGAGAGCCAGGACGTGCAACCTGTCATGTACCCTGAAGATCAAGAGCAGGAAATACTTGGGGAACAGCAAATACATAAACAATCCAGCAATGGCATGATCCACCTGCATATGAATTATATAATCAATGTACTCAGGGACTGCTGAATAGAGGCCCAACTTCACTAGAGTTGCAATTTCCTACCCATTTCCAGACTTAAGAGGCCCCGATCAGCTTTTATAGCATAATCGCAAGTATATACTATGCACCTTTCCTCCACAAAGGAATCTGGTGATTTTGTAGGTAACTCTGCCAGGTAGAGGAAATCCTAAAACTTCTATTTATAATTGACCCTGACCCTGAGATAAAACCAGTTCTCTGATGGCCAGACCACTAGATTTTCTACCAATCAAGAACTTAGGGGTATCAGGTCATAACTGAAGCTTTCACCAGAGTCAGTAAGCTTCATGGGGCAGCAATCTAGGGTAATTTCCCCAGTTTTATAATGTACAAGTAGGGCAGATGGCCTTATTTCCATGAAACTATGTCCTGACCTACTGACTCAAAGATTAAGTCTATTATAATAGGAAAAGCCAAGCAGAAGCCAGTGGAGAACCCTTCTTGGCTAAAGGAAGAAATGGAAAGTAAATTCATTTCAAACCTGTCTCACAGATGTTCTATAAAGTATTAAACTCTATGGGCCCCTGGGTGGCTCAGTCGGTTAGGTGGCTGCCTTCAGCTCATCTTGGGGTCCTGGGATCAAGCCTTACAGTGGGCTCTTTGCTTAGTGGGAAGTCTGCTTTTCCCTCTCCCTCTGCTTCTCCCCTGTCTTGTACTCTCTCTCTTAAATAAATAGATAATTTTTTTAAAAAAAGTATTAAACTCTGGAGATCCATCTCAAAGCAATAGGATCACATGTCCATTGAACTGTTAATAACATGGACATGACCTCCCTCAGCTCCTCTTTGAGATAAATGATGGACAAGTATATAATCTTCAGCTATCTTCTCCAGCTTTCTTTACATATAGGTTCTTTGGCCCGAAGAATTAAGAACATGCCAGGTTCAACTGATTTGGCAACTTGATAGAATGAACTAGTTTTTTCTGTTTGTGAGCTTTAATTTCAATTCAATACTTTAAGTTTTTTTTTAAGATTTTTATTTATTCAAATAAATTTTATTTTGTTTATTTATTTTTGTTATTTATTTATTTTTCACGCACAGAGAGGCAGAGACACAGGCAGAGGGAGAAGTAGGCTCCATGCAGGAAGCCCAATGCGGGACTTGATCTTGGATCCCGGACTCACACCCTGAGCTGAAGTGAGACGTTCAACCGCTGAGCCACCCAGGTGTCCCCTCAATTCAATAATTTTAAGTGCTATAATAGCATAGGAAAAAAGTAGAAGTGACCCTTGGAAACTTGAGGTCTATCTCTAAGCACTGAAATGTTTTATATTTTAACTGTTATGGACAGATAGCCTTTAAAAATATGTATCACCATAATCTTTGTTCTTTCTTATTTTGCTCTTTACTTTTTTCTCATTGAGTCTTAGGCCATTGGGGCACCTTGCTGGCTCAGTGGGAAAGGCACAGGACTATTGATCTTAGGGTCATGAGTTTGAGCCCTGCAGTGCGTGTAGAAAATTACTAAAAAAAAATAAGGATTTTATTTATTTATTTGAGAAAGAGAGTGAGCAAGAGAGCATGAGTAAGGGGAGGGAGAGGGAGAAACAGACCCCCATAAGCAGGCACCTCAACCAGTTGATCCCTGGGGCCACCACCCAAGAGGAAGGCAGACCACGGAGAGCCATCCAGGAGCCCCCTGCTGGTGTATTTCTAAGACATTTATATCTTCCCCCTTACAACCATACCTACTTACTGAGTACCTCCTATTTTTTGAATCAAAAAATATAGCTATGTTAGAATAGTGCCTAGCTATTATGATTCTGTACCAGCCATATTTTGTTTCTAAAATACTTGGACAAACGTTAAGATCTAATATCTATTTCCACATCCAGGGATTTTCTCAAGGTCGTAATACAGGAAACCTCAGAGCCGGTTATTTTTCTAACACACTTATTTTCCTGCACTGTGTCTGTGGAGGTAGCTTGAATCATGTGCAACAGAAACAGACGTAGGCTTCACTCGTAGCCGCTGTTACGAGGAAAGGGATAGTCCTGCCCACACTCTGAAGATCAAACTGGACCTAGAAGAGTAATTTTGGCTTGTCCAACATCCGAACGGGCTGCTGTGGCTGAGGGTTTCCAGCAAGGACACAGGAAGGCCCTCAGCGATCCCGGGGGTGGGGGGTTCAGCGCCGCCTGCAGTCCGCGGCGTGACCTGGGGACCCGGGGTCGAGTCCCGCCGAGGGCTCCCTGCACCGAGCCTGCTGCTCCCTCTCTGTGTCTCTCAGGAATAAATAAGTAAAATGTTAAAAAAAAAAAAAAAAAAAAAAAAAAAGGCAGAGCTATGCAAGGGATCCCTGAGGACAGGAAGGGCTTAGGCCCTCGGGACTCAGATCCTCGGGCTCCGTTTGTGTTCTGTGTTCTGCGCGTCCGCCGGCGGGGCAGCGGGGGGCTCGGGCCGGCCTCGGGGGGGGGGGGGGGGGGGGGGGGGCGGGGCAGCCGCGCGGTCGGGCTCAGCTGGGCACGGAGGGGCTCGGGCTGGCCTCCGCGGAGGGGAGGGGGCAGCCGCGCGGTCGGGCTCAGCTGGGCACGGAGGGGCTCGGGCTGGCCTCCGGGGGAGGGCGGGGCAGCCGCGCGGTCGGGCTCAGCTGGGCACCGAGGGGCTCGGGCTGGCCTCGGGGGGGGGGGGGGGGGGGGGGGGGGGGGGCAGCCGCGCGGTCGGTCGGGCGCAGCAGGCCTTCCCGGGCCTGCGGGAGGCCGCGCCGGTACCGCTCCGTCCGGCGGATCCCGCCTCCGCGCTCACGCCCAGCGTCCTCTGCCCTCCGTTTCGCAGTCGGAGCCCCGGGCGGCCGCGCACGCCGGCGGGAGCCAGAGCCTCGGGCCGGCCCCCCCACCCCCGCGCCGCCTGCACCGCGGAGCTCCCCGCCGAGGGCGCCGCGCCTTCGGGCCGCAGCCGCCGAGCGCGCAGCGGGGGCCGCCGAGCCGAGCCGGGAACGGCGTTTGCCCGGGCCGAGGCGGAAGCCGGAGCGTTTGGGGGACGGGACCGCGGGAACCCGGAAACGCTGGGCCGCACCGGGCTGGCGGCGGCGAGGGCGGCGGGAGCCGGCGGCTCGGCGCGGCCGGGGGCGCGGGGGACCCAGCGGGCTGGGCGGCCCGGGCGCCGGGCGGAGCCACCCCCGGGGGTGCGCGCGGCGGGTGGAGCCGCGCCGGAGGTGAGCGTGCGGCGCCCCTGGGGAGGGAGGCGGGCTTGGGGGCGGCGGCGGCTCCGGAGGCTCCGGGGCGGGGAGGCAGCGCCCGGGACGAGCTCCCGGAGCCGGCGGACGGCAAGGTGTGCGGGGGCGGAGGGGCGCCGAGGTAACGCCGGCGCGGGGCGCGGGGCCCGGCTACGCGAGCGCGGGAGCCGACCGAGTGACACGTCGTGCCCCGGAGCGACGACGTGCGGGATGTGCCGCGGGGAGGAGGGGAGGGAGCCCGGGAAAGGGGTGTGTCGGGCGGCCGCGGGGGGCCGCGCGTGTCCGGGCGCCCGGGGCGGGGGGGGCATCGGGGGTTCGGGGGGGGCGCGGGGCGGCCGGGGGGAGGCCGAGAGGACTGCGGGAGCCCGGGGGGCCGGCGGCCCGCACTCCTTCGGCGGACGCCCCCTGCGCTCCGGCTCCCGCGGGCCTCGAGGACGCGCACGGGCGGGTGGGAGGCCGGCGCGCGGGGCTGCGGGAGCAGGTGCGCGGGGCGCGGGGCGCGGGCGGAGGGTTCCCGCCGCGAGGCTCCCCGCCACGTCCCCTCCACCCGCCGACCGCCTGGCGGGAGCGCCGGCTCACAGGAGGTGAAGGATGACGGTAAACGTCCAAGTGGGCCTCGCCTAGCACACTCCTTACCGTTTCATTGACTTTGTAGCACAGAGACGGAACCTTTTATTCTGTTGTGTCCCATGCAGTATTTTGAAATGGAACCAAGAAGTTTTTTGTTTTTTTTTTTGGTTTGCAGTCCACATTCAACTTTGATAGGTAAAGACGAAATTGGGTAGGGTTTCTCACTTGGTGCTCCTACTTCTTTTTTTTTTATTTATTTTTTATTTATTTATTTTTTTTTGGTGCTCCTACTTCTTTTCATTGGTCAGCTCAGCTTGCTTCCTTCAAGGGAATGACTTTGAGGTTTACGTTTCTGATCCTAACATTTCCTCCTGAGGGTAGGTTCTACTTTTTCAGCGTCTCGGTTTACATCGCCCGCTCTTTTTCATTCCCGCTACTTCCTTGCTAAATGTGGTGCTTGTCTCCTCTTACTTGCATTATAGCGGTGGCTTCCAAACTGGCCTTCAATCTGTCGCCCTTCCAGGCTCTCCCCTCATGAGAGACACAGGCAGAGAGAGGAGCAGGCTCCATGCAGGGACTCGATCTCAGGTCTCCGGGATCACAACCCGGGCTGAAGGCGGCGCTAAACCGCTGAGCCACCCAGGGATCCCCCACACCCCCTCCGTATTGCTTCTTAAAGATAGAAGAGTAGTCCCTGGCTACTCTTCCCTCGGAGATACTCAGTGACTCTATTGGCTCCAAAATACATGTAAGATTATTTAGGGTGGCATTTAAGACCTTTCAAAATTATGACTGGCTATGGCTACTGTCAGATTTAATATGTCCCTTTCATTTTTAAAAATTGCTTTATCCCACAAAATCCTATTTTTTTTCTTTAGCCAAACTTCAGTAGTTACTTGGAACTGTTATTTCTTTTATTTTAAATTTATCTTATTCTTGAAGATTTTATTTATTTATTCATGAGAGACACAGAGAGAGAGAGAGAGAGAGAGAGAGAGAGGCAGAGACGCAGGCAGATGGAGAAGCGGGCGTCCACGCAGGGAGCCTGATGCAGGACTCGATCCCTGGCCTCTGGGATCAGGCCTTGACCTGAAGGCAGATGCTCAACCGCTGAGCTACCCAGGCGTCCCACCTTCAGTTTTTTTCCACGGAGTTCTGGAAATTCTTACCCAGTTCAATGGTGTGAACTTAAAGTTATGAGAAACCTGTATTCCAGAGGACTTGTCACAATTCTTTCCATGAATCTTTTTGAAACAAGGTTTTTAAATTTTTTTTAAAAATTATTTATTTGCAAGGGAGAGGGAGAGTGAGAGGACAAGAGGAGGAGGCAGAGAGAAGCATACTCCTCATTGAGCAGGGAGCCTGATAGGGGTCTCCATTCCAGGACCCTGGGATCATGACCTGAGCCTGAGCCATACGCTTAACCAACTGAGCTACCTAGGCGCCCTAAGACAAGCATTTTTGGTTCACAGCAATTTGGAAAAGCTTTCAGGAAAACATCAGTGTAAAAAAATAACTATCTGTAAATGACAAAAGACCATGGTCAAAGGCCATGGTTAAAGATCTGATGAGAGTTCATTCTAATGCAAGGATATTTGGTTATTTCTGTGACATATTTTGAGATGATAACTGGAATTATGACTGATAACATTATATTCAGATATATCAGATTTTAAGAAATTTTATACAATTTCTAGAACACAATAACATCCACCCATACAAATATAACCTAGGCAAGTTACACACACTTATTTACCAATGCTTTCTATATCATTTAGCGTATCAAATTAGCCTAATTAGTTTGACATCTCTCCTTTTTTTATAAGGAGAGAGAACAAATCTCTCTTTGGAGACCCTCTGGAACAAAACAAAGTTCCACATTCAAAAGACTTTATTTAGGATTTGATTTTTGAGAATGTTGCCAATATTAAAAAGACACATGATTAAGGGGCACCTGGGTGGCTCAGTTGGTAAAGTGTCTGCCTTCAGCTCAGGTCATGGTCCCAGCATCCTGGGATCCAGTTCTGCGTTGGGCTCCCTGCTCTGGGGAGCCTGCTTCTCCCTCTGCCTCTCCCCCCTGCTCATTCTCCCCCCACTCACCTCACATAAATAAATAAAATCTTAAAAAAACAAAAAAAAAAAAACAAAAAACCCCCAAAACACCACATGGTTAAATGGGATCATAGCTAGTGCTGTGAAAATCCATTTAACCTAGGTGACAAAACACTGAAGGCAAATAACTGAAAGTTACATAGTTATATATATAAATCTTAGCTCTTTTAGTAGAGAAGACTGTTTTGTTGAGTAATCAAAGACCTGATAAAATGGGAATCACAAGAAGTTATTTTGATAAAGCACAAGATCTTGGGACACCTGGGTAGCTCAGTGGGGTTGGGCCCTGCCTTGGGCTCAGGGCATGATCCTGGAGTCCCAGGATGGAGTCCCACATCAGGGCTCCCTGCATGGAGCCTGCTTCTCCCTCTGCCTGTGTCTCTGCCTCTTTCTCTCTGTGTCTCTCATGAATATATAAATAAAATCTTTTAACAAGAACAACAACAACAAAAAAACCCCACAGGATCTTTGTTTTCTAGACAGATTACTTAAAAGATAAAGGAAACCCATTCAGTCTTATCAAGAGTAGACCCGTAGTTCAAGAAAGCTTTGTTCTTTTAGGAGAAATAGATTCAATTCTAGTTTTACATCAGTATATATTTTATATTAAGGCTCGTTTTTATAATTAAAAAGGGAATAAAAAGGGAATAAAAAATAAAAATAAATAAAAAATTTATTTTTTATTTAAATTATTAAATAATTTTAAAATTATTTAATTTTAAAATAAAATTAAAAAGGGAATAAAAATTCCCTTATAATTAATGCATTCAGTTTTAGCCACTTGACCACTCAAAATAAGTTTCTCCTCTCTCTTCCCAGCTTTCTGTATCCATTTAGTTTTTGTCTTGTCTTTTGCTCTACTCTTCCTCATTCTGGAACAACCAATTAGTCTACTTTAGGACAAAATTACTCTTTTTTTCTTCTCCCCTTATCTCATGATTTTTCATAGCAAAATACATCCTACTTGCCTTGTATACAGTCCCCCCCTTATTTCTAGTTTTTTAATTACATATATTAGAGTGCTTAACTCTTAGAAACCTTAATTCTAGTGAAAACTAGGAAGGAAGTAATTGTGAAATGTTTTTCATACACCAATATTCTAGTTAACTGAAAAAGTGTACTACAACCACCCCCCCTCTCTTTTTTTAAGTAATCTCCACATTTATTATGGGGCTCAAATTTACAACCTCAAGATCAAGAGTTACATGGTTTACTGACTGAGCCAACCAGGTGTCCCCACATTAATATTCTGTAGATTGGCAAATTTATGATTACTTCATTTCCTAATTTCTACAGGTATATGCTTCCCCATGATCCAGTTTTTTCATTGTGGCACAGAACATGTTTACTAACAGACCCAGTATCTCTGGTTGTTTTGGGGGGTGGGGTACAAAATGGTGGTTTTATTAAATCACAGGGACAGGACCCATGAGCAGAAAGAGCAGCTGCTTCTTGGTTGCTTTGTAAGAGGCCAAAAGTAGGTTAACTTACATTTAGTAATTAATGTTTCTATATTTGCCTTATGTGTGATAATATACATATTCACTGAATATCCATCATTTAAATTTAACTTCACTTCACAAAATTCTCAGGGCATAAGTTACCAAAGAGATTTGGAAAACTATTTCAAGCAGACATATTGTAAAAGATAATTATTGTTGGGATGCCTGGGTGGCTCAGCAATTGAGCCTCTGCCTTTGGCTCAGGCCAAGATCCTGGGGTCCCGGGATCGAGTTCCGCATCGGGCTTCCTGCATGGAGCCTGCTTCTCCCTCTGCTTGTGTGTCTGCTTCTCTTTCTGTGTCTCTCATGAATAAATAAATACAATCTTTAAAAAAAGAATTACCGTTGAAAAGTTTATTTGTGAATTTTTATATTTTTAAACGTTTTAACATTTAAAGTTTTACATTAACTCACTTGTTTTAAATAAGTACATTTTGAAAAAAATACATTTCGATTACTCATGAAAACTTTATGAGAATTTAAGCAGCTAGCCATCTTATTTTTCTTGCTGACAAATTTTGTAACAGATAACGTGTGCTTATTTGACTAGGAAACCCAGGTAGAAGAGCTTTATGTCTGCATTATATTTAATGCTGACAACTCTGGATATATATCCATTTTTTGTTTGGTTGGGTTTTGTTGTTTAGCTAAACAAACAATATTCTTATTTGCCAAAGATTACCTGAGTCATGTGAACTTAACATTTCTGTTAGTTCCTGTATTTCTCTCAGAGAATATTAAATTAGTATAATACTCCTATTTCCATAATTCAATTAAATTGAGCTCTTTTACAAACTCTTTGGCAAGACCATCCAGAGGTAGAAAAATACCACACACCTAAAACATACAGACAAACACAAATGAGATTTTTTTTTTTGAAGATTTTATTTATTTATTCATGAGAGACAGAGAAAGGCATTCTTGGGACTCCGGGATCACACCCTGAACCAAGGGCCGCTGCTTAACCACTGAGCCTCCCAGGCGTCCTTTTTGTTTTAATTAGATTTTATTTATTGATTTGTGAGAGGCACAGAGAGGCAGAGATACAGGCAGAGGGAGAAGCAGGTCCTGATAAGGGACTCAATCCCAGAACCCTGTGATCATAACCTGAGCCAAAGGCAGACTCAACCACTGAGCCACCCAGATGCCCCCAGCTTTTCTTTTAAATTCTTAGTCATGTATCAGGGACAATGATAGAAAACTCACTAGTTTATTTGTTGAGAAGACTTTTTTTTCTAAGTTTATTTATTTACATAATCTCTACACTCAACATGGGGCTTTGAACTCATGACTATGAGATCAAGGGTCACCTGCTTCTCTGACTGAGCCAGCCAGGTGCCTGAGAAGACTCTAAGTTCATTTGCTCCATATCCAAATAGCTCCCTTTCCCTTTTTAGTGTCAGGGTCATTGTCTCTGACTCTCTTTGAGAGCTTGGTGGAGGATAGGGGGCTTAAAGTTCAAGTGATGGAAGGCATCTGAGGGTTGAGGTGGGGAGGGAGAAGCCTTGCAGGGGTGGACAGAGGGAGATAGGGGCCTATCAGGAATTCAGGAAGATTGAATGAAGTTGGCAGGAGGAAGGAGCAGAAGCAATGGGAAGGGAGAGAGGTCTTGGAGCCAGTTTGGGAAGCACTTAGGTCTCCCGAAGAAGCCAATGAAATTCCAGATTATACTCAGCAAAATCACGCCAAAAAGAAAGAGATGGCCAGAGTTGGCAGAGTATAAAGCCAGTAGGGGTTCAAGAAGAGGATTTCAGTGGACTGAAAAGTTCTCGTGGGAGGAACAGGATGAAATGGAACAGAGGGACCTTATAAAACCGCTCCCATCAGGCTCCAGATACCAGCTTCCAATTAAACTAACTTACCATAGAGCTCCTTTAAAAAATCCTTTCAAATATCTTATCAGGTTTCAACTGGGGCAAACAGTAAATATTCCAGATAGTATTGAACTCCTTTTTAAAAATATTTTTTTCAAAAAAATTGTTGTTTTTTTAAACCAAAGATAAACCTATCGACTCAAAACCAAAATCAGTAAGCCTTTTATGACTTAACTGTGATGCAAGAGACATCCCCAGAGAAGGTAGAAAAGATGCAGGCCTCGCAGGGTCCAGAACCACTACTAACAATAGCCAGAAGAAAGAGACATGGCCCCATCTCATCCTACCCCCTGCCCCCCACAGCTAGCAACAGTCAGTAGGATGCTGGCTTCCAATGGAGTGCAACTCACATTTCTGTCCAGCCCCTATTCTGTATTATTTCTTCTTATATTCTCTTAACGCCACATTCTTGAGGCTCCTAACCTGATGGTTGAGCCACTTGCACAACCAGGAACCAATAACCTGCATGCTCCAGGCAGACAGAATGCCAACCCAAATTCTTAGGGCACAAAATGAGACAAATGGAAGGTAATAGTTGCACCTTAGGAAGCAAGGATCAATAACTAACGGGTACCCTAAAACCAAATTTCCCAAGAATCTTAATTCGGAGAACTAATATAAATGTTTTTCTTCTGCTAATCTGATTTGGAAAGGAAGGGATAGTAGGAAATTTTACCTTCCTCTCCACTGGGCATTCCAGAGAGATCAGGGAAAGCTGATTTGGTAAGAATTCTTACCCATCTCTGGCTTCTGCCAGTACTTCTGGGGTCCCACCTGCGAGCTGTAGAGTGCATAGGGTATCTCAGCAATTGCATCCTTTGTCACCAGAAAGGGTAGGGGAAGAAAATAATTTTCTCTTTGATGTTCTAAGTTCCTAGCTGAAACTCTTATAATAAAAGACAGATTAACAGGAGAAAAATAGAGGCTTATTAACATATGTTCTCCAGGGGCACCTGAGTGGCTCAGTGGTTGAGCGTCTGCCTCTGGCTCAGGGCATGATCCTGGGGTCCTGGGATTGAGTCCCGCATCAGGCACCCTAGGGGCATTCCCTCTGCCTGTGTGTGGGTCTCTGCCTCTCTCTGTGTGTCTCTCTCATGAATAAATAAATAAAATCTTTAAAAAACAAAAAACAAAAAAACATATGTTCTCCATATATACAAGGTATACATTTAGAAAAACTGAATAACTCAAAGAAGTAGCTTTAGAATTCAGAGGTGCCTGGGTGGCTCAGTTGGTTAAGCAGCTGCCTTTGGCTCAGGGTCTTGATCTCAGGGTTCTCGTCTCCTTGCTCAGCGGGGAGCCTGCTTCTCCCTCTCTCCTCTGCCTGTTGCCCCTCTGCTTGTGCACTCTCTGTCAAATAAATAAATAAAATCTAAAAAAAAAAAAAAAAATCAGGATTAAATACCACTTTAGGAGGGAAAAGGGAAGAGAGATGTAGGCCTCTTAGGGGAAAGTAAGTGATTTTTAGGAAAGATGAATGGGCCCTTAAAAGAATAGATAAGAAGTAATATAGTTTGTGCCAAGGTTTATCTGGGTGTGGTGTTAATTTCTAATCTGCTCTCCGGTAATGAGTCAGGCCTCCCTGGTTGTTGAAACTCCTCTGGGGAGGAGATTTATGACAACTGAGTTCCTTGTAGAGGATTTGGTTTTAGGTAGATAAGGGAGGTTTGGGGAAAGCCTCCCTTGCATTTGCTGTTTTTTTAAGTACCTACAGCTTGAAATAACCAATATGCTGAAGTGCATACTTTGCAGGTAGCATATTCTATTTCCTTTCAGCCCCATTTTATAGATGAGAATATTAAAGGTCAGATAGTTCAAATAATTGGCCCTCGGTTCTACACACACTCTTTACATTGCTTCAGTTATATCTGAAATGGATGTAATTTGTATTCTCAGATAGGTCTTTCATACAATAGGAACTCAATATGATGAATGAATGACTGGATACACATTAGAATAAATGTAAATAACCTCAGTTAAAGTCAAGTCTTATCATTCAGTACCTGTGAAGTATAATAACTTTTAAGCTTCTTTCTCCTGAAAGTTTTAGAGAGGGAACTTTGTATTTGATATTAACCTGCTGTGGAATTTTTGTGTATGTGTATGAAATTGCAAAAAAATTAAGAGTAAATTGCAGACCCGTCTGCATAACTGAAATCAAACCAGTAGTTAATAATGTCATTGAACATCATCAAACCCGCAGTTAATATTGTTATTCATGTGTATGAATTCATTATTAAAGTTCAGATCAATATGAATTGGTAGCTAAATATTAGATATTGACCCTCTAAAAAGCAGGTCAATCCTAAGTACATTCAACTTAATTGTCTGCTTTAATGAAGGAATATAGTGCTGTGATTATATATTTTTAATGAATGTTTTTTTAAATTTTTATTTACTTATGATAGTCACACAGAGAGAGAGAGGCAGAGACACAGGCAGAGGGAGAAGCAGGCTCCATGCACCGGGAGCCCGACGTGGGACTTGATCCCGGGTCTCCAGGATCGCGCCCTGGGCCAAAGGCAGGCGCCAAACCGCTGCGCCACCCAGGGATCCCATGAATTTTTAAATGTCTTTTGTTATGTGGATTTGAGAGTGATTGGTATATAAATATGAGAGTTTTTACTTTATAAGCTTGAATGGTACTCAGTTTCTTTATCAAACTGGCTACCCAGAATTCTTACTAGTTTATCATTCACATGGGAGATAACACTCAAAAACCAAAGACCCAGTTGTTGTCTAGAGAGAAGTGTTTTGATTGAACAAGTATGCTAGATCAGGAAATAGAGTAGAAATTAGAGTTAAGACGAAGCTGAAACTTTAAGGTCACAACAGGTAAACTGCTAAAAAAGATCATTCCAATAAGAGAAGTGTCTACATACAACTACATACCTGCTCTACCTACTTTTTCTGTAAACGATACGAAGTTTTTTCTGAATTCATGTTTTTTAAGGCAAATTTTATTTTATTTTTTAAAAATATTTATTTATTCATGAGAGACACACAAAGAGAGAGAGAGAGAGGGGCAGAGACACAGGCAGTGCTAAACCGCTGAGCCACCCGGGCTGCCCTTAAGGCCAATTTTTTTTTTTTTAATTTTTATTTATTTATGATAGTCACACAGAGAGAGAGAGGCAGAGACACAGGCAGAGAGAGAAGCAGGCTCCACGCACCGGGAGCCCGACGTAGGACCCGATCCCGGGTCTCCAGGATCGCGCCCTGGGCCAAAGGCAGGTGCCAAACCGCTGCACCACCCAGGGATCCCCTTAAGGCCAATTTTAAACAATGTTTCTAGTAGCATTTTCTAACATGAGTCTTACAAAGGTATTCAGTGAATATTCAAATAAAGCACTGTAGTATTATAACCACTTCTTCTGATTGTTATCTTTTAATCCTAATAACCATATTGTGAGGTACATACTATTTTTCTACCCATATTATAGATGAGAGAAAGGAGAGGCAGAGAGGTTAAATACTTTGATTTATCAAGGGGTGGGGACAGACTGTGAAATTAGGCAATCTGAGTCTAAGGTATATTCTAATATACTATGCTGACTGGCCCTCTAAAATGTAGATGTTCTTAAACACTTGGCCTTTGCTGCAAAGATGATGTGAAAGACTTATTATAAAAATTTATAAGCCATGAACTGGTAGCTTTGACTGAGAGAAATCTTGCTTTATATTTGAGCTCTGACATTTCATGCAAGAAATTATATACTTACTATCTCAGAAACTACAGATTTTTAGATCTGTAAAACGAGTGATTTCATTTTACAGATGAAATGAGATTTGAATAGGATAATGCCTGTAAAGCACCTGGTGCAATGTCTGACATGCTGGAGGTGCTCAGTAAATGTTCTTTTATTAATTTAACTTGTGAAGTTACAATTATTAGAAAACATTTAATGAAAACCAGTTTGGCATGGGTGCCTGTATCTTTTATGTATTATATACAGAGATTTAATTCTCAAGGATCATTCTTCCCTTCTGAGAATTTACATATTGTACAGTTTATGTATTCTTTTATAAATCAACATAGACTACATGCCTATTATATGACATACACTGGTAAGGAGATGTAGGAAATACAATGATGAATAAAACACAGAAATGTACGTATGTAAAAAAATTAAATTGATAAAATTCATAACCAGTACCACAAAATATAAGTATAAAATCACATTGATGGAAGCTTTAATCTGCTTGAAACTTGTGAACACTTCACTGAGAGTAGACTTGTATTTTGATACAAGGTGAGAAGTTCTACAGGTAAAGAAGGGAAAGGAAATTTTTAATTTTTTTTTTTTTTTAATTTTTATTTATTTATGATAGTCACAGAGAGAGAGAGAGAGAGAGGCAGAGACACAGGCAGAGGGAGAAGCAGGCTCCATGCACCAGGAGCCCGACGTGGGACTCGATCCAGGGTCTCCAGGATCGCGCCCTGGGCCAAAGGCAGGCGCCAAACCGCTGCGCCACCCAGGGATCCCCGGGAAAGGAAATTTTTAATGAAAAAAAATTTTTTAAAGCGTGGAGCCTAATTATGGCTTGAACTCATGACCTTGAGATCAAGATCTGAGCTGAGATTAAGAGCTGGATGTTGGGATCCCTGGGTGGCGCAGCGGTTTGGCGCCTGCCTTTGGCCCAGGGCGTGATCCTGGAGACCCGGGATCGAATCCCACGTTGGGGTCCCGGTGCATGGAGCCTGCTTCTCCCTCTGCCTGTGTCTCTGCCTCTCTCTCTCTCTCTCTCTCTCTCTCTCTGTGACTATCATAAATAAATAAAAAAAAAAAAAAAAAAAAGAGCTGGATGTTTAACTGAGCCACCCAGGTGCCCCAAGGAAAGAGTATTTTTAATTTTTATTTTAAAAATATTTTATTTATTTATTCATGAGAGACAGAGAGAAAGAGGCACAGACACAGGCAGAGGGAGAAGCAGGCTCCCGGCAAGGAGCCGAATGTGGGAGTCTGACCTCTGACCTCGGGATCACGCCCTGAGCTGAAGGCAGCCGCTCAACCACTGAGCCACGCAGGCTCCCGGAAAGAGTGTTTTTTAAATAGGGATATTTGTTCAAAGAATGCATGAAGAAAAAATGTTTGAGACAGGTCATAGTTTATGACAGAAAATTTAGATCAGGGCCAGATGGTGAGGGACTGTTTTATGTGAGTTTGTACTCTATCTTCTATTGATAGGGAATTCGTTAAACTTTACAAAAAGGAAGGAATGTGATCAGATCTATTCAGCTCTATGGAGGATAGAGTTGTGAGAGGCTGAAGGCTGACCCATAGTTGGGAGGCAGAGTGACATGAGACTTGAACAATAAATACTGAACAAGCATAACTGAAATGTATTCATAATCTATGTAGTTTATAAACCCATGGAATATAAAAACTCCTAAGACTGTAGGTTTACTTGGGAGTGGTGTCAATTTCCTGTGTAGAAAGGGTGGTAGTTAAAAAAAACAACCTCTACATAGCATTTGAATTCTAACAATGGAATTTTGTCCTTAGGGGAGGGTTGTAATCTTCCCTTAATTAGCCCAAGCAGAGTTAATAGCTAGAGTTCAAAAGCTTTTTTTTTTGTCCTTGACAGCCTGTCAAACCATAAATCCATAAATAGTATCTAGTTTTATATGTTCTATCAAGTTTCAGGTAAATAATTTTAGACACATTTTTCCAAAAGTTTTACCATTTGTGAGTGCTACAAAGAAAAACATCTTAAGGCCCCTGATCTTTCAGTTTATCCTCAGCCTGAATTAAATAAATAGCTAAACATTATTCTTAATTATCCTTGTACATTTTAATACTTAAACATTTAAAAAATGCTGGAACCTTCTTATTAATGCTAGTGCTTCGGGAACAATACTATCTTATAGAATGAATATATTATGTTTGACTTTCTGCATATAGATAGGTATATTTTATTTTATTTTATTTATTATTTTTTTAAAATTTTTATTTATTTATGATTGTCACACGGGGGGGCGGGGGGTGGCAGAGACACAGGCAGAGGGAGAAGCAGGCTCCATGCACCGGGAGCCTGACATGGGATTCGATCCCGGGCCTCCAGGATCGTGCCCTGGGCCAAAGGCAGGCGCCAAACCACTGCGCCACCCAGGGATCCCTAGATAGGTATATTTTAGATGGCATGTTTTGATACACATAGTATACCTCAAAATGGGAAATAAATCCTGTTTAAAGGAGTCAATTTGAGAATAGTCTAGTGCAAAGAGAAAATTTTAAATTGGGAATTGTTTTCTAGATTATAAACTGTGTCTAATTACTGCTACTAATATTTTAGGTTATAAAAACAAAGACATGAATAAAAATAGTGACGATCTGTAGTTTTTGCCTTTCATGTCCTTTAAAATAGTAAAGAAATTAATATTTTCTAAAATAAGCATTAGTAGAATTACTTTGTAACAGGTCCTTATGATGAGGTAGCAGGGCTTAGCTGAGAACAAAGCACAGCTGAAAAAATTTTTAAAAATCCTGGAATCTCCTTTTTGTTTACCTCTCCCAATTTCTGGGTATATAATCAGCCACTCACAGGCCTGGGGCAGCAGCAATTCCTGCCCTTTCCCTGTGCTTTAATAAAACCACCATTTTGGGGGATCCCTGGGTGGCACAGCGGTTTGGCGCCTGCCTTTGGCCCAGGGCGCGATCCTGGAGACCCGGGATCGAATCCCACATCGGGCTCCCGGTGCATGGAGCCTGCTTCTTTCTCCCTCTGCCTGTGTCTCTGTCTCTCTCTCTCTCTCTCTGTGACTATCATAAATAAATAAAAAAATGAAAAAAAAAAAAAAAACCACCATTTTGTACCAGAGACATCTCAAGAATTCTTTCTTGGTCATCGGCTCCGGACCTCATATTTTAAAACGTCATCACTTATCTTCCCTATGGAAGTGTTATTACTAACCATTTAGTTTTGTGAACAAAGCGTATGGGCTTCAAATTTTCCATAACAGAATGTCATTAGAGCAATATCTCATTTATTTGGTATCCTTGATTTTTTCCTGAGTCTGGCATTTATTTTAAATAATATTTATTGGGACACCTGGGTGGCTTAGCGGTTGAGCATCTGCCTTTGGCTCAGGTTATCCTGGGGTTCCGGGATCGAATCACACATCGGGCTCCCTGCGAGGAGCCTGCTTCTCCCTCTGCCTGTGTCTCTGCCTCTCTCTGTGTCTCTCATGAATAAATAAGTAAAATCTTAAAAATATATATTTATTAAGCACAAACTATCTGAGGGGAACTGTTGTATGCACTCTTCAGCATAAGCCAGCTTTCTTGGTAACTGATTGATTCTTTTTTTAAATTTTTTTTTTTTATTTATGATAGTCACAGAGAGAGAGAGAGGCGCAGAGACACAGGCAGAGGGAGAAGCAGGCTCCATGCACCGGGAGCCCGATGTGGGATTCGATCCCGGGTCTCCAGGATCACGCCCTGGGCCAAAGGCAGGCGCCAAACCGCTGCGCCACCCAGGGATCCCAACTGATTGATTCTTTTGAGTACTGAAAACTTCATTTTAACCAGTTTTCCTCCTAAACATTTTAAATGTTTTCTGCCTAAGTAGACATAGAATGGAGACCATTAAATTAAATTTTAATTAAAATTGTTAAAATTAAAAAAATATAGATATCCTGTGGCTACTGTAACAAATTATCCCAGATTGGTTGCTGAAATTTTTAAAAAATAGATTCTCCCAGAGTTTTGGAGACCAGATCCAAAATCAATCATCACTAGGCTGATCATCAGTGTCAACAGGGCTACCTACGCTCCCACTGGAGGCACTAAGGAAAAATCCATTCCTTTGTCCTCCATCTCGGTGGTTGCAAATCTTTGGTTTGTGGCCAAATCACTAGTCTGCAAAGCCATCATCTTCAAATCTCTCTCTGAATCTATCTTCACACTGCCTTCTCGAGTATTTGTGTTTTTTTTCTGTCTAAGGACATTTCTGTTGGCATTTTGGGCTCATTCACTAATACAGGATAATCTTCCCATCTCAAGATCCTTAATTTCATTTGTAAAATCCCCTTTTCCAAATAAGGTAGCATTTACAGGTTCTAGGGATTAGGACCTATATCTTTGGGGGCCATTATTCAGCCTACTACAATCCTCAGGCATATTTTCATGAATGTGCACTATGATATAGAGATTCTAAGAATATGTAGAGTATAGGATCCTAGGACCCTATGAAATTATAAACTCAATTTGCTTTTTTTTTTTTTTTTTTAAGATTTCATTCATTTATTTGAGAGAGAGTTTGAGCAGGAGGAGAGGCGGAAGGAGAAGCAAGACTCCCTGCTTAGTAGGGAGCCTGATATGGGGCTAAATCCCAGGATTCTGGGATCATGACTTGAGCCAAAGGCAGACACTTAACCGAGTCACCCAGGTGCCCCTCAATTTGCTTTTTATTTGAAGCCCATGACAGGATCAGACTTTGGATTTGTTTTTCAGAAATATTGACTGTAGTTAAAAGAGATAAGTTGTTTTAGGGGTGTCATAGAAGCTTTCTGTACCTTACCTGGACTATGGGCTGTGAATATAGGGTCTCCAGTTTATTATTTTCATTCTTTAAGTTTTCTAGTTATTGTAGAAGCAATAAGTGAACAACACTATATGCCAATTTGCAGTAAAATGTTTGTGCCAACTACTTGATCACTCAAACCCTTATGTTGAGTATAGATATTTACAGGCAGTAGTTTAAGTGATTTTTTGTCTTAGCATGGTGAACTACTAGTATCTCTTTCACCACTGGTAATAGGGTCATTAATGGCCTTAAATCGAGTCGGATCAGGAAGCTGCTTACAGATTATTCTCAGTGGTTCTGTTACACGAACCACATTTGGTACCAAAAACTATTATCAGTCAAGGTTCAGTAGAGAAAGAGAACCTTTCACTATTATACAATAAGGGATTTATGATAGGAATAAGACCTTTCACAATTATGGGGAAAGTAGGGTAAGTAAAGATCTGAAAAGAGAGTGTTGGGGGGAAGCAAAGGGTATTGAAGGATTCCTGAAAAGTCACTAAGCAGCCCTCCTGAATGTCTAGTGTGGGTACAAAGGTCAGAGCTTTGAAAGGAATCTAGGAAACAAGGCATATCCTATAGCCAGAACTGGACCATGTAATCGAGCTGATGGAAAGGTATATAGAAAGCTGTCCTCCCTGTGTAGCAGTCTTTCTCTGTCCACAGTCAAGAGTCTGGTGGAGACCCCAAGATTGCTAGAACTCATACAGCAGTTCGGCAATGTGGCAGGATACAAAACCAATGCCCAGAAATCAGTGGCATTTCTATACACTAACAATGAGACTGAAGAAAGAGAAATTAAGGAATCAGTCCCATTTATAATTACACCCAAAAGCATAAGATACCTAGGAATAAACCTAACCAAAGAGGTAATGGATCTATACCCTAAAAACTACAGAACACTTCTGAAAGAAATTGAAGAAGACACAAAGACATGGAAAAATATTCCATGCTCAGGGATTGGAAGAATTAATATTGTGAAAATGTCAGTGCTGCCCAGGGCAATTTACATCTTCAATGCAATCCCTATCAAAATACCATGGACTTTCTTCAGGGAGTTGCAACAAATAATTTTAAGATTTGTGTGGAATCAGAAAAGACCCCAAATAGCCAGGGGAATATTGAAAAAGAAAACCAGAGCCGGGGGCATCACAATGCCGGATTTCAAGTTGTACCACAAAACTGTGATCAGCAAGACAGTGTGGTACTGGCACAAAAACAGACACATAAATCAGTGGAACAGAAAAGAGAACCCAGAAATGGCCCCTCTATGGTCAACTAATATTCGACAAAGCAAGAAAGACTATCCAATGGAAAAAGGACAGTTTCTTCAATAAATAGTGCTGGGAAAATTGGACAGCCACGTGCAGAAGAATGAAACTGGACCATTCTCTTACACCACACACAAAGATAAACTCAAAATGGATGAACGATCTAAATGTGAGACAGGAATCCATCAAAATCCTAGAGAACACAGGCAACACCCTTTTTGAACTTGGTCACAGCAACTTCTTGCAAGATACATCTATGAAGGCAAGGGAAACAAAAGCAAAAATGAACTATTGGGACTTAATCAAGATAAAAAGCTTAAGCTTCTGCACAGCAAAAGAAACAGTCAACAAAACTAAAAGACAACCTACAGAATGGGAGAAGATATTTGCAAATGACCTATCAGATAAAGGGCTAGTATCCAAGATCTATAAAGAACTTCTTAAACTCAACAGCAAAGAAACAAACAATCCAATTGTGAAATGGGCAAAAGACATGAGCAGAAATTTCACAGAGGAAGACATAGACATGGCCAACAAGCACATGAGAAAAAGCTCCGCATCACTTGCCATCAGGGAAATACAAATCAAAACCACAATGAGATACCACCTCACACCAGTGAGAATGGGGAAAATTAACAAGGCAGGAAACAACAAATGTTGGAGAGGATGTGGAGAAAGGGGAACCTACTTGCACTGTTGGTGGGAATGTGAACTGGTGCAGCCACTCTAGAAAACTGTGAAGAGGTTCCTTAAAGAGTTAAAAATAGATCTGCCCTACGACCCAGCAATTGCACTGCTGGGGATTTACCCCAAAGATACAGATGCAGTGAAACACCGAGACACCACCCCAATGTTTATAGCAGCAATGTCCACAGTAGCCAAACTGTGGAAGGAGCCTTGGTGTCCAATGAAAGATGAATGGATAAAGATGTGGTCTATGTATACAGTGGAATATTACTCAGCCATTAGAAATGTCAAATACCCACCATTTGCTTTGACATGGATGGAACTGGAGGGTATTATGCTGAGTGAAGTAAGTCAATCGGAGAAGGACAAACATTATATGGTTTCATTCATTTGGGGAATATAAAAAATAGTGAAAGAGATTAAAGGGGAAAGAAGAGAAAATGAGTGGGAGGTATCAGAGAGGGTGATGGAACATGAGAGACTACTAACTCTGGGAAATGAACAAGGGGTGGTGGGAGGGGAGGTGGGCGGGGGGTTGGGGTGACTGGTTGACAGGCACTGAAGGGGGCACTTGGGATAAGCACTGGGTGTTATACTATGTGTTGGCAAATTGAACTCTAAATAGATAGATAGATAGATAGATAGATAGATAGATAGATAGATAGATAGATAGATAGTCTGGTGGAGAGCATGAGCCTGTTTTTGTGCAGAAGGATCAGCAGTTGTGAGGAAGAGCTGACCTAGAAAGGGGAAGATTGAGGATAACTGGAACCTATTTCTCTGTTTCTGTTTTACCACATTTAACCCTGAGTATTTTCTGAAAGTGATGGCTCTTGTGTCTTTCAAGTTTTATGCAGACTTTGTATTTAGGCAATTTTAACCTAGCACCATACAGATTAAGGGACTTTGGGAAATATATTTGAGTTTAACTAAGTTGACATAGGTATCATCATTTTCCTATGATATTTTTCTCTTGTACCCTAAGTCATAGCAGTTTACATACTTATACTCTTTCTTGAGTTATTTGAATAAGGTGTCTTCCAAGCTAGAGGATAAACTTCATGAAGAAACAGACTGTATTTGTCTTGTGCAACATTGTGTACCCAGTTCTCATCACAATGCCTGAGTATTGTATGTATTAAATATTAGTGGCAAGTTACAGAGTTATATGGTACCTTTATTTTTCACTTCTGCCCCCGATCTCCTTGGTATTGAATATTTATTAATGGTTAGTGCCTGTGGACCTTACCTGGCATTTATACTAGTCTCTGTTGTTTTAAAAATAACTTTGGTTTTCTTTTTTTCTTTTAATAGAATATCTTAAAAGGGGGGCGGGGCAGCCCTGGTAGCTCAGTGGTTTAGCGCCGCCTTCAGCCCAGGGTGTGATCCTGGAGACCCAGGATCGGGTCCCGCGTCAGGCTCCCTGCGTGGAGCCTGCTTCTCCCTCTACCTGTGTCTCTGCTTCTATCTCTCTCTCTGTGTCTCTCGTGAATAAATAAATAAAATCTTAAAAAAAAAAAAAATAGGGGGGTCCCTGGGTGGCTCAGCGGTTTGGCGCCTGCCTTTGGCCCGGGGCGCGATCCTGGAGTCCCAGGATCGAGTCCCACGTCGGGCTCCAGGCATGGAGCCTGCTTCTCCTTCCTCCTGTGTCTCTGCCCCTCTCTCTCTCTGTCTATCTTAAATAAATAAATAAACAAACAAACAAATAAATAAATAAATCTTTAAAAAATAGAATATCTTTAACTTCTGTCTAGCTTTAAGTGGAGGAAATGGCTATAGCAGAAAGTGGTAGAGCAGTTTAGCACAGAGATGAGGAATGGGAAATTGAGGCACCACACATTCAAAGGGGATCTTAGAGCTATACTAATTAGATCATTATGTTTTCTAAATTACTGACATTATATAAAGACTACTATAATACTGAACAATTTTTAATCTAAAAATTATAATGCAAATAGGTTTTGTATTTGTATAGTTGAAGAAATATTTGAGTATTATGGATTTTACTCCGTGTAAGAATGGAAATGCTGCAGTAGTGAAAGAGCAAGTTAAAAATTGACAGTGGTGTAATTTACATACTGGTGATATTTGCCTTATGTAAACAGACACCTGACACATTGAGGAAGAAAGGAAAGGAGAAACAATGAAAAGTTGTTTTACTTAGAATGTAATAGGAACCTTGGATAGTAAAGAGTTGATTCTTAAGTTTTACTGAGCAGGATTGTGCTTTTTCTTCAACACTTAAAAGTGAACTAATTTAGTGGAAGTTATGATTTCTATCATAGAAACAAAATTGATTATACCAATCGGATAAATTATCTTTAACTCATTTTTCTTTCACTTACAAAAAGTAAAATTTTTTGAATTTTCCATAGGATTATTATGGATTTCAAGTATGACATATTGTTGCTACTTTTAGGAAATGCTGTGGCTAATTTTGAGGTAGTTTGAAAGGAATATATAAATATCAGTGGTCAGAAGTAAAGGCAGTGTGATTAATTTTGTCATTATTTAGCATTTAGTTATAGGTTGCAGCTTTAAAGTTTGGCATCATGGAAGAAAATGGACAAAAAATTGCAACTGAGGTCAGTATTTTTGTATGTATTTATTTGCTTTTTCTGTTCATTTGGGAAAATCTTAAAAGATCTATGTTTACCAATAACTGTTTCTGACTAGCATATAGTGTGAACTTTTATTTACCTAGCACTTTATAATTTGTGTTTTCATATGTACTCTATTAAATCATTAACCTCTAGTAGATTATTATACTATGTACTTGAGTATAGTTCAGAACTAGTGTTTAGAAAATGTAAATATAGCTTACTCTAAAAACCATAAGTTAAGAAATTTAGCCTTTTGTTTTTACAATTGAAGCAAATTGATATGCAGAATTTCTTAGGTATGTAATAGTCTTTAAAAATCTATGTAAATTTTATTACAATTTAAAAACATTGACAAAACTTTTGGTCTTTTAGGACTTTTAGTAGCTGGAGACATATCAGCAAAATGCAGATATTCTTGTTTCAGCAGAAATAGTGGGCTTCATATACAGTCCTAAAAATTATATGCATATACATTGATAAGCTATTGGAATAAGTGTATAGCTAGACTGATTTTCAGATTTACCTACAAGGACCTATCTGTGTCTGAAAAGATGAGTAAAAATTATTAGTATATAATGTTTTGAATATTTCAAAATTTAGTTAATGCATATCTAATGCAATTAATGATGGTATATAAACTCATTTCTCACTAATCCTGATTAATGTGGAGGTAGAGGTGGTAGCAGTAGTGTACATTAATCATATATAATTCATGTAATCTTTATTTTTAAAACATTTTAAGCCTTTAAAGTAACTCAGAATTAACATTGTAATGCAAATATCTTTGGAAGCTACTTTTTAAAGAAAACGAAGGACATCTAATTAGCATATAAAATGTACTTATTTTGTACTTTCTAGTGTGTTTGCAAAACCTTTTTTTTTTTTTTAAGTAAGTTCCATGCCCAGCATGAAACCCAATATTGGCCTTGAACTCAAGACTCTGAGATCCAGACTTGAGCTGAGATCTAAAGTCAGCGGCTTAACTGACTGAGCCACCCAGGCACCTGTAAAACCTTTTTGTTCTTAAGATTACTAAATAATTACTAGAATCTCTTTGGACTCTAAAGAGGATTACTAATATTTTTTTGTGCAAAATGTAAAAATAAATTCTAATCAAGCTGTCATCCAAACTCATCAGATCCCAATGAATGAAGTTTTGTTGTACATTTTCCCCCAAGAATTGAGATGAGATTTAAAAATAATAAAACAACAAATAAACGAATAAATAAATAAATAAAATAACTTTATAAATACCAAACTTATCTAACAATTCAGAGGAAAAATAATGATTAGAAAGCAAATGCAAGGGATCCCTGGGTGGCTCAGCAGTTGAGCATCTGCCTTTGGCTCAGGGCATGATCCTGGAGTCCTGGGATCAAGTCCCACATTGGGCTCCCTGCATAGAGCCTGCTTCTCCCTCTGCCTATGTCTCTGCCTCTCTCTCTGTGTCTCAGGAGTAAATAAATAAAATCTTAAAAAAAAAAAAAAAAAAAGAAAGCAAATGCCAGATCTATTAGAGTGACTAAGCCCTGAAATATTCCTTATGTAAAGTACTTTTAGAAGTACTAGCAGTGTGATTGCTATATCAAATCACACATTCAAAAGGTTATGTTTATAAATTATTATAATGCAATAATTAAATACCATTAATTGTACAATAGTTCATTGTTTTTTTTTAATTTATTTTTTATTGGTGTTCAATTTACCAACATACAGAATAACCCCCAGTGCCCGTCACCCATTCACTCCCACCCCGCCCTCCTCCCCTTCCACCACCCCTAGTTCGTTTCCCAGAGTTAGCAGTCTTTATGTTCTGTCTCCCTTTCTGATATTTCCCACACATTTCTTCTCCCTTCCCTTATATTCCCTTTCACTATTATTTATAGTCCCCAAATGAATGAGAACATATAGTGTCTGTCCTTCTCCGACTGACTTACTTCACTCAGCCAATAGTTCATTGTTATATATGCTATATATTATATATATGTTCAGTCTATGATTTAAAAATTCAGGCAAAAGTTTTGGATGAAACAATTGAAATTAGATTAATAGAATCATGTGGGTGTGTGTTAGAACTGGAAGAGACTTGAGAAATCTTAAAGAATTAAATTTTAGAAAAATAGCTTAAGATTCTTGTGCCTTACATAATGTTTAGGAGCTACTTGTTGAAAGATTTTAAGGAAATTTTAAAATTTTTAAATTTAAAATTTTAAAAGGAAAAGGATGCTGAATATTTATAATGGGTAAATAAAAGGTCTACTCTGATGGAATATTAGAATTGTTAAAAGCAATGAGCTAGTCTGTATAGCACATAGCAAAACAGTGCTGAATAGAGTAAGGAAAATGCTGAATAATCTATATATATATAGTTTGATGCCATGTGCATATATGTATATATATGTATATTAATGTAATTATGACTTACAATTATATCTATATATGTATCAGCATTTTTCAATAGTAGACTAGAAATACATACTCTAAACTCATAATAGGTTCCTACTAGGAGGGAAAAAGGAATAGGACTTAGAGTTGTGGCTTAAAGGGGACTTTGCCTTTAGTTGTAATGTTTTATTCCTTTACAAAAAGAAAGATAAACAAATGTGACAAAATTGAGACATCAGTTCTGGGTGTTGGAATTATGGATATTTACTATGTTCTTCATACTTCATTGAATTTTAAAATTCTATTTTTTCCCCCTCAAGAAAGATCTATCTTTTAGGAAAAGGTGGAACTTTGTAATTACAAGACTTTATTTTCCATGTTACTAGGAAACCCAAAAAAATTTTGAAAACTTTTAAGTAGAAATATGAAATGCTCTAGGTAATTTATTATGGCTTTGCTACTAGAGTCCTGGGTTTAGGGATTTCCAAAAAAAATGAAATAAAAATTATTGATGAAATATATACCAAAATATCATTAGATGTCTTTGTACAATTGATTATGGTTCAAATTTTTACTAATTAAAATAAGTTTCTACATTTTTCCAAGAATATACTGCTTTTTAAAATAAAGTAATAAATGCTATATTTATTTATTTATTAAAGATTTTATTTATTTATTCATGAGAGACACAGAGAGAGAGAGAGAGAGAGAGAGAGAGAGGCAGAGACACAGGCGTGGGACTCGATCCCGGATCCTCAGGATCAGGCCCTGGGCTGAAGGCGGCGCTAAACTGCTGAGCCACCTGGGCTGCCCCAATAAATGCTATTTTTAAAGAACAGAACAAAATTTCGTTCTGATAACTAATCAAGAAGAGTGCATTTTTCAGGCTTTAGCTATTAAGATGAAAGTGGAACATCTAAGCATCCTTGTTCTTCTGATCCTGCTATAAATCTGAGAGCCTCACTGAACCCAAAGTGAGTTCAGGGAGCTTACTAACCAGGGACCTAAGAAAAACGTGGACAGTAATTTGTTGACTGGTTTGTAAGGCTTTGATAGTAAATCAAAAAAGCTACATTTGTGAGAGAACTTAGCACAGTTTCTTGTTGATCATTGGTTTTTTAATTCTTTTTTTTCTTTAAGATTTTATTTATTCATGAGAGACACAGAGAGAGAGAGGCAGAGACGTAGGCAGAGAGAGAAGCAAACTCCATGTAGGGAGCCCAATGTGGGACTCAATCCCGGGACTCCAGGATCACACCCTGGGCATGAAGGCAGGCCCTGCTCAACCGCTGAGCCACTCAGGCATCCTATCTTGTTGATCATTGGTTTACAAGTTTTTTAGATAGGAAATTTTAATGAAATAAAGAATAATATGGAAACTGGAGGATTAGCAATACTTGAAAGGATTAAAAAAAGAGGGGGAATTAGGTGGCAACAGAAGAAAATTTAGGGAGGACTAAAATTAAATCTTAAACATGAGGTTGTTTAGAGTTTGTGTGTTCAATGGTAGAAAATATTGTACACTTTAAAATGAAACAATATTAATCTTACAAATTATAGAAGTAGATTATGATCTTTGTTTTGGTAGATTTCATATTTATGATTTGCTGTGAATTTATGGTCTGTATTAAGTGAAAATATTTAGTTTTATCTGCATTGTACTGTCATCCTTGTAGTGTGTATAGCTTCTTCTTCTTCTTCTTCTTTTTTTAAGATTTTATTTATTTGTCCATGAGAGACACAGAGAGATGCAGAGAAAGAGGCAGAGACACAAGCAGAGGGAGAAGCAGAGGAGAAGCAGAGGGAGAAGCAGGCTCCATGCAGGGAGCCCGATGTGGGACTCGATCCGGGGTCTCCAGGATCAGGCCCTGGGCTGAAGGCAGCGCGCTAAACCGCTGCGCCATTCGGGCTGCCCGTGTGTATACCTTCCTACCCTGAAAGCTCTCTGAACCTCATACAAGTGGAGTTTTTATGGAGTTCGCATCATGTAGGCATGATCAGTTGATCACCCAGAAAATTACAAGGGTATCAGGAGCCCCGTGTCAGGACCAAAGACCAAATATTAGAATCAAAAAATACTGGGCCAAAGACCAAGTATTATTTTTATTTATTTATGATAGTCACAGAGAGAGAGAGAGGCAGAGACATAGGCAGAGGGAGAAGCAGGCACCATGCATCGGGAGCCCGACGTGGGATTTGATCCCGGGTCTCCAGGATCGCGCCCTGGGCCAAAGGCAGGCGCTAAACCGCTGCGCCACCCGGGGTTCCCAAGACCAAGTATTAGAATAAAATATGTTCCTAGTTCTTTTGTCACTTAGGAATTTACAAGGGTTTCAGGATCCCTGTGTCAGGAGGTAGGGGCATAGACCAATATATATTTTTTCTATTATCTCACATACTTTAAAAATACCTTGTAAGAGGGATCCCTGGGTGGCGCAGCGGTTTGGCGCCTGCCTTTGGCCCAGGGCGCGATCCTGGAGACCCAGGATCGAATCCCACGTCGGGCTCCCGGTGCATGGAGCCTGCTTCTCCCTCTGCCTGTGTCTCTGCCTCTCTCTCTCTCTGTGTGACTATCATAAATAAATAAAAATTAAAAAAAATACCTTGTAAGAGACGGTTAACTGTATTAATCATTAAGAACTAAATTATTAAGGTGAATGTATTAATGTTGTATATGCTTGGAAATGGAAAAGCAAAATACTAAAAATGGTATATTCTGGTTTAGAATCTGACCTTTAAGATTTCATTTGAAAAGAAAATAGAGCATTGCTGTTATAACAGGTACATTATGGTCTTAGTTGCACAGAAAAAACAAAAGACTTCCTTGTATAGATTTTCCAGGAGAATCAGGTGCCTATGTCAAATGTAGATTGCTGGCAACTTGCTCTCCTTCCATACAGAGATAAAGGCCACCAGGATGTCCTTTGGAATTCTACAGTAGCGTGTAGTGAAAGCTAATAAACCTGATATTTAATTGTATAACTTAATATTTCCAATTAGTAGCTAAATGACCTTGAACAAGTCATCTAACTTACCTGTTCACTATTTTCTTTCTTTTTTTTTTTTAAATTTATTTATTTATTCATGAGAGACACAGGCAGAGACATAGGCAGAAGGAGAATCAGGCTCCCTGTGGGGAGCCCAGTGTGGGACTTGATCCCAGGACTCCGGGATCACGACCTAGCCAAAGGCAGATGCTCAACCACTGAGCCACCCAGATGTCCTGCTGTACCCATTTTAAATGTATAGTTCAATGAGTTACATTAAGAGAATATACCTGTATAACCATTATGTATCAAGATACAGAATATTTCCATCACCATCAAAAATCCTTGCTATCCCTTTGCTGTCAACCGCCAACCTCAACCCCTGGCCACAGTCAAACATAAATTTGCTTCTCAGTTTTTTTGCTCAGTTTCTTTTTAATATTCATTGTGTTTTACCATGCATCAGCATTTCTTTTTATTGCTACGTAGTATTCTATCATAAGGGTGTACCACAGTATGTTTAGTAATTTACCTGTTACTAGACATTTGGGTTATTTCCAGTTTCTGGCTGTTACAAAGAAAATTCCCATAAATAATTATGGATAAATGCTTTCAAATCTCTTGGATGTATACCTAAGAGGAGAATTTCTAAGATATATGAAAAGATTATTATTATTTTTTAAAATAAACTACCAAACTGTTACTCAAAATGGTTGTATCATTTAATATTCCCACTAGCAATGCTAAGAGCTCTGTTTGCTCTAAATCCTCTCCTACACTTGGTAGCATCAATTTTTACCATTTTAGCCATTCTAATAGGTATATAATGGTATCTCATTGTGGTTTTAATTTGTATTTCTCTAATGACTAGGATGTTTAATGTCATTTCATGTGCCTGTTAGCCATTTATTTGTCTTTTTTGGTGAAATGTCTATTCAGATCTTTTATTCATGGGTTGTATTTATTGTGTTGTAAGAGTTTTCTATATATTCTGGATACAAAGCCATTATCAGATATACGTATTGAGAATATTTTCTCCCATGATGTGGTTTGCCCTTTATTATTTTTTTTTAATTTTTTTAAATTTATTTATGATAGTCACAGAGAGAGAGAGAGAGAGAGAGAGAGGCAGAGACACAGGCAGAGGGAGAAGCAGGCTCCATGCACCGGGAGCCCGACGTGGGATTCGATCCCGGGTCTCCAGGATCGCGCCCTGGGCCAAAGGCAGGCGCCAAACCGCTGCGCCACCCAGGGATCCCTGCCCTTTATTATTTTTATAATATCTTGGAAGAACAGTATAAATTTTGATGATACCCAGTTTATCCATATTTTTCTTTTATGGTTTGAACTTTTTGTATCTTATCTAAGAAATCTTTACATATCTCACCTGGGTGGTTCATTCAGTTAACCCTCTGACTTTTGGTTTCCACTTAGATCATCTCAGGGTTATGAGGTTGAGCCGCATGTTGGACTCTGCATTCAGTGGGGAGTCTGCTTGAGATTCTTTCTCTCCATCTCCTTCTGCCTCTTCCCCCTTCTCTCTCTCAAATAAATAAATCACTTATTTGAGAGAGAGAGAGAGAGCACAAGTGACAAAGGGAGATGGAAAGGGAGAGAAACAGACTCCCCACTGGGTGTGGAACCCTACATGGTGCTTCACCCTGTGACCTGAGTTGAAACCAAGAGTTGGAGGCTTAACCCACTTAATCCAGAATTCCCAGTAAATAAATCTTTAAAATAAAAAAAAGGAAAATTTCGCATATCCCTATGTGGCTATATTTCTTTCCCGTTTTCTTCTTGAATATTTATACCTTTAGCTTTTATGACAGGTCTGTGATCCATTTCTTTTTTTTTTTTCTGTGATCCATTTCTAGTTAAATGTTTAGTGTGAGATAGATGAGGGTTGAGATTCATTTTGAAAGAATGCAGATATCTTGTTCTAGGATTATTTCTTTTTGTTACCATTGTTAAAGTCATTTGACTAAATATGAATGGATTTACTTCTGGATTATAATCTGTTGCATTGATCTATGTGTCTGTCCTGTTCTATGTCAATGCCAGTTTTAATTTCTAGAGCTTTATATAAGTATGGAATTTCAGGAGTGAGTTTAACTTCCTTTTTTTTTTTTAAGATTTATTTATTTATTTGAGAGAGAGCACACGTGCACATGCTCGAGCGGGGCTGGGGGAGGGAGCGGAGAGAGAATCTCAAGCAGACTCCCCACTGAGCTCAGAGCCTGAAGCGGGGCTCAGTCTCAGGACCCTGAAATCATGACCAGAGCTGAAATCAAGAGTCAGACACTTAACTGACTGAACCACCTAACTGCCCCTTAGGAGTTTACCTCATTTAACTTTTTTTTTTTTTTTTAATGATGCTATTTATTTATTCATGAGAGACACAGAGAGATAGAGAGGCAGAGACACAGGCAGAGGGAGAAGCAGACTCCATGCAGGGAGCCTGATGTGGGACTTGATCCTGGGTCTCCATGGTCTGGCCCTGGGCTGAAGGCAGCGCTAAACTGCTGAGCCACCAGGCTGCACTCCATATAAATTTTAAAATCAGCTGGTCAGTTTCTACCAAAAAAGCCTGTAGGGATTTTGCTTGAGACTGCATTGAATTTCTAGATCAATTGGAAGCAAAGAATGTGACCTTGGGTGGATAGGCAGTAAACTGACTACATACACTGTATTGTCCTTCCTTGAAAGAGGCTCTTAGTGGAGCTTCTCCATGTTTTTTCAACAGTTATAGTGGTTGATAGTGTTGTTCAGATCTTCTGTATTCATACTGGGGGCTTTGGGTGTGTATGTATGTATTCTATTAATTACTGAGAAAAGTAGGTTACAATCTTACATTATGACTTACGGATTTATTTGCTTTTTCCTTTTAATTCTGTTAGTTTTTGCTTCATGTATTTTGAGTCTATGTTATGAGGTACATATTCATCTATAAAGGCTATATCTTACTGATATACTACTTTTATATCATTATGAAATTTCCTCATTTAATCCTAGAAATAATTCTTACATAATTTATTTTGCCTGATACTAATTTGGCCTCTCCAGCTTTCTCAGTTATTTTTCTCATGGCATATCTTTTTCCATTCATTTACTTTTTAATCTATTTGTATCTTCATTTTGTTTTTTATTTTTATTTTTTATTTGAGAGCGAGCACAAGCAGTAGAGAGAGGCAGCGGGAGAGGGAGAAGCAGACTCCCCACTGAGCAGGGAGACTTAGTGGAGTTCAATCCCAGGACTCTGGGATCATGACCTGAGCTGAAAGCAGATGCTTAACCAGCTGAGCCACCCCGGTGCCCCTGTATCCTTGTATTTAAAGTGAGCTTCTTAGAGTCGATTCTGAATTACTTTAGGGAAAATAGAAGAACTTTGCAACTCTTATCATTGGGGAAAGCTGGATGAAGAATACATAAGAACTCATACTATTTTTAATTCTATGTGAATCTAAAATTATTTCAAGAGTGTTTATAATTCCTTGTTGTTCATGCATTGTTAGTAGTAGCTTCGTTTAAATTCTTGTCTGGAGGATAGTGTGGCACCTGGGTAGCTCAGTGGGTTAAGCATCCAACTCTTGGTTTTTGTTCGGGTCAGGATCTCAGGGTTGTGAGATAGAGCCCCCACTGGGCATGGAGACTGCTTAAGATTCTCTCTCTCCCTTTCCCTCTGCCCCTCCTGGCCTCTCCCTCTAAAGCAACAACAACAACAAAAAGAAACAAAAAAAAATTAAAATTCTTGTCTGGTAATTCTAACATCTGTGTCAACTCTGTTGTTATCTGTTGATTGTCCTTACCTATCCTAGTTGAGGTTTTTCCTGTTTTTTTGTTGTTGTTTGGAATGAGGAATATACTCCTTTTGAATTGTATCAAGGACATTTTGGGTGTTATGAGACCTTGGTTCCTACTTAAATCTTCTTTATTAGTAGACAATGTCACCAGAAGAGGAGGAAGGGTGCCTCCTCTTTGCTGACAATCACCTTGTATCAGGCAGGAATGGTTCATAGGCTCAGCCTCAGTAGTCTTTGTAGCTGTAGCCCCTGGTGGGAGGGAAGAGGGCTACCATCTCTGCCCTCATTAGTGCAGGGTAGGGATGGTCAGCAAGTCTCTGTTCCCTATTACATAGCACCCAGTTAGTAGGGTTCCATCCTGCAGAGTTACTATCTTCCTATTCCTTTTGTTGGAGACAGTGTGTTTTTCTTGGGCCTTTTGTTTATCTTTGCTCGCAACCTGTTGTGGTTCCAGGTTGCAAATTGTTATGGCAGCGGGGGTGGGGGTGGGGGGGGGGGGGGGGGTGGGGGGGGTGGGGGGGTGAGATACATAGGTAACAAAATGTCTTCAGGGAATTCACTGTTAGGTTATCACTCAGGATGTGGGGTCTCTAGCCAGTTTGTCTTACTTTCTTCACCTCCGAACCTTATAGTAGTTACTTTTTTGTCTTTGGTCCAGGGTTTATAGTTGTAATTAGCAGGAAGAAAAGAGTAGAATGTACTTAACTCTACCTTATCTGGAACAAGACATCTCATACTGATTTTTAATATATGTTTCTGTGTTTTCTAATTTTATTTGCCCTGCTTATTTTGTTTTTCAGGCAAATGAAGATAAAACAATGTCTACCAACCTAAAATACCTTTCCTTGGGAATTTTAGTCTTTCAGACTACCAGTTTGGTTCTAACAATGCGTTATTCTAGGACTTTAAAAGAGGAGGGACCTCGTTATCTATCTTCTACAGCAGTGGTTGTTGCTGAACTTTTGAAAATAATGGCCTGCATTTTATTAGTCTACAAAGACAGCAGTAAGTTTTTTGGTTTTCTGCTTTTAAGTCCTTGCAATTCACTTGATTGTTTTGGTGTTATTTACATATGATATATACATAAATATATGTTGGTAACTACACATAAGAACACTATTGCCTTATCTACTATTGTCACAGTATTAAGAATATTTCAATATTTTTCATTTCTTTTTTTTTTTTTAAGATTTTATTTATTTATTCATGAGAGACACACAGACAGAGAGAGAGAGGCAGAGACACAGGCAGAGGGAGAAGCAGGCTCCATGTAGGGAGCCCGATGCAGGACTGAATCCTGGAACTCCAGGATCACGTCCTGAGCCAAAGGCAGATGCACAACCACTGAGCCATCCGGGCGTCCCTCCTTTTTTTTTTTTTTTTTTTTTTTTTTAAGATTTTATTTATTTGAGAGAGAGAGCATGAGTGAGTGCACATGGCATAAGTGGGGGGCAGACAGAGGGAGAGGGAGAAGCAAACTCCTTGAACAGGGAGCCCAACATAGGGCTCCATCCCAGGACTTGAGCTGAAGGCAGACGCTTTACTCACTGAGCTACCCAGGTGCCCCATATATTTTTCATTTTCTTAAGACAGTTTTAGTCTAGTAACAAAGATATTTTATTCTGATCTACATTATGATTTTTGTCTTCTGTTTAATGGAATAATTATGAAATATAGTTTCTTGCATTTATAATTGAGAATAAGAGTAAATTCTATAATTATGAAATGTAGAAATTTAGAGAAGTTATAATTAAAGTCAATGCTTTTTATTTTATTTCCTGCATTGGTTAGTCCAGCAGTGACTAATTTGACATAGTTTTTTTTGAAACAGCTTTATTGAGATATAATTCATGTACCATACAAGTCACAGATTTTGAAGTGTACAATTCTGTGTTTTTTGGGTATATTGCATTATTAATTGAAGTTGTAGTAAAATATATTTTTAGACATATATGTATATCATAAATTTTACAATTTATGAATTTTACCATTTTAAAGTATAATTCAGTGGCATTAATTGTATTCACAGTGTTTTTCAACAATCAGCACTATCTGTTTCTAAAACTTCCATCACACCAAGCAGAAACTCTATAACCACTAAGCAATAACTCCTCCCATTCTCCTTTACCTTTGCCATTTGGAAATCTCTAATCTACTTTCTGTCTATGAATTGGCCTATTCTAGATATTCTATCTAAATAGGATCATAAAGTGTTTCTCCTTTTATGTCTGGCTTATTTAACTTAATGTTTTCAAGGTTTATCCATATTGTAATATGTATCAGAACCTTATTCCATTTTATGACTAATATTTCATTGTATGTATATGTATGTGGGTATATATATAAAATTTTAGTCATTAATATATTCATGGGCACTTGAGTTTTCCCATCTTTGGTTATTGTGTATAATGCTGTAATGAACACTGATTAATACTGCAATAGATGTATAAGTCTCTGTTCAAGCCCTTGCTTTCATATCTATAGAGTATATACTTTTAGAGTGGAATTGCTTGGTCACGTGATAATTCTGGGTTTAACTTTTTGAAGAGCCACCAGGCTTTTCCACAGCACATTCACCATTTTACA
This sequence comes from Canis lupus familiaris, assembly GCF_011100685.1. NCBI lineage: Eukaryota > Metazoa > Chordata > Mammalia > Carnivora > Canidae > Canis > Canis lupus. Next base: position 50,426,584 of record NC_049227.1, on the reverse strand, counting down.
TTCCCACCACAATGTCCAAGGGTTCAAATTTCTCTACTTCCTTGCCAACACTTGTTAATTTCTATTTGTTTTTTTAAATTGTAGCACATCCTCACCAAAACTTGTTATTTTCCATTTACAAAAAAAAAAAAAAATGTATAGCTATCCTAGTAGGTATGCTGTGGTATCTTGTGGTTTTAATTTGATTTTTCCTAATGACTAAAGATGCTGAGCATCTTTTCACGTGCTCATTGACCACTTGTGTATATTTAGAGAAATATCTGTTCAAGTCTGCTTTCCATTTTTTAATTATGTTGTTTGTAAAAGTTGTTTGTATACTTTTGAAACTATCATGATGGCCAGTGTAGCTGTAGCATATTGATCTGGGAGGAGAATGAAACAAAGAGAAATTGAATTGGCATTTAGAAAACAGACAATGGGGACACCTGGGTGGCTCAGCGATTGAGTGACTGCGGTCCGCTCAGGGCGTGATCCTAGAGTGCTGGGATCAAGTCCCACATTGGGCTCCCTGCATGGAGCCTACTTCTCTCTTTGCCTGTGTCTCTACTCTCTCTCTCTGTGTCTCCCATGAATAAAGAAATAAAATCAACAACAACAACAAAAACAGACAATGTAGGTTAACTTTGTGGGCTAAAAATTTCACCATAAAAACTAAGGGAATAATTGAAATGTTTAAAATATGTCGTGTTTTGTTTTATTTTATTTTTTTAAAGATTTATTTATTTATTCATGAGAGACACAGAGAGAGAGAGAGGGAGAGACACAGGCAGAAAGAAGTAGGCTCCCTGTGGGGAGCCTAATGCAGAACTTGATCCCAGGACCCTGCGATCATGCCCCAAGCTAAAGGCAGATGCTCAACCACTGAGCTACCCAGGCGTCCTAAAATATTGTGTTTTACACACAGAAGGGCCAATGCAGTAGCCATATTGACAGCAGAGGGGATACAAGAATACGTTCAGGAAGTCATGTTTGGAAGCTATTGCACTAGTCCAGGCAAGACGATAATGGTGGCTTAGATTACATTGCTAGAGAAGAGGCAATGTTTATGAGATGTTGTTCTGTGAATGGGAGGTATATGCAAAACAGTCTCCAAAGGCTGAAGGAGCTCTAAGACTAAAGAAAAAGGTTGACAAATCCAGCTTGACAAGGGTGTCTTGGGTGGCTGCAAGAGGAGTAGATCTCTACAATACCACCTCCCTTAAGACTTGCTTTTATAGCTAGCCCCTAGAGGCTAGAGAGTACATGTTGGGGGACAGATCATTCAAGAGGAAAATGTTTAAGAATAGGTGTGGGTCAGTCATATCTCTAAGACAGACTGTGCATATTATATCGCAAGAGTGTTCTTAAGGGTGTGGTTAAACAAAAGGAAAGAATGTATGTGTGTGAGTGTCTGTGTGGTGTGTTGGTAGGAGGGGGGTCTTCATATCACTTCATATCACAGAATGATAGAATGATCATGGAAGATTTGTCCAAGGTGGTATTGATTTGGTTCACATGGATGTCTTTAAGCTACAGCTGATGTGACTTGCTAGTAGATTAGTTGTGTGAAGGTCAAGGAAATGGGGAATCTGGTCTGAGGAATAATTCCTAGGTTTTTAGGTTAAATTACTGGGTGAGTGCGTGCTGCAGTGAATGATATATGGACAATAAGTTAAGGGGAAATTAAAGTTTCTCTTTGGGCCATGTTAAATTTGAAATGCCTATAAGGCAATTAAATGGAGATATTAAGTAGTATAATTATGAATATGGGCTTTGTCAGCTTATATATGTCTTTAAAGTCAAGGATTGGATGAAGTAATTTACTAAATACTGAGAAGAGAAGGCCAAAGACTAAGTTCTGTAGCATTCCTGACATTTAGAGGTCAGACTGAGAAGGAAGAACCAGCAAAAGAAGACTGAGTGAGGGGCGCCTAGGTGGCTCAGTTGCTTAAGCATCCCTCTGTTGATTTTGGCTTGGTTCAATCTCATGGGTCCTGAGATCAAGCCCTGTGTCAGACTCTGCACTCAGTATGGAGTCTGCTTAAGCCTCTCCCTCTGCTCCTTGCTCCCCCGCCCCCACTTCCTCTCTCTCATAAATAAATAAATAAATCTTTTAAAAAACCAGAGTTTCACCTGTAAAACAGTCTAGATCTGGTAGTTTTTAAAAAAGAAGATGACTGAGTCACCAGTAAGGTAGAATAAAATTCATATAAATGTGGGGTGCCTGAGTTGCTTAGTCGATTAATCGTCTGCCTTCAGCTCAGGCCTTGATCTCAGGTTCTCAGGATTGAGCCTTGCATTGGGCTCCCTGCTCAGCTGGGAGCCTTCACCCTCTCCCTCTGCTGCTCCCCTTGCTTGTGCTTGCTTTTCCCCCCCTCTCTGTGTGTCAAATAAATAAATAAAATCTTTGTTAAAAAAAATCTATGTAAATGTAATAGGAATGATGAGAAAGTAGTGTTTTTGGAGAATGGAGGTATCCACTTATTTAGCATTGTAGATCCAAAATTATGTTTGACAAGTTGGCATTGTAGAGAGAGGTGATAAAACCAACTCTTAGTAAACCAAGTACAAATAGACATGCATACACAAAAATAAATTACAGGGACATCTGGCTGGCTCGGTCAGTAGAGTGTGCAACTCTTCATCTCAGGATCTTGAGTTTGAGCCCCACGTTGGGCACAGAGATTACTTAAAAAAAAAAAAAAAAAAAAATCCCAGTAGGTTAAAGATTGACATTTAAAAAGCAAAACTTCAGGACCTTGGTACTGTGAATTATTTCAAATAAGATACAAAAAAAAAAAAAATACAAAGGACTTGTTAAAAAATGGATAATTTGGGGTACATTTGAAAGAAAAGTACCTGTACATCAAACCAAGTGAGAAGATAAGCCAGAGATTGAGAGAAAATATTTATATCACATATAACCACCAATAATGAATATCCAGAATGTCAAAGAGCTTAAACAATTCAATAAGAAAAAGCCAAGCAGCTCAACAGAAAAGTGGACGAAAGATACAAATAGGCAATTTATAGAAGAGAAACCTGAATAGCCGAGAACATATTTAAAGATTTTAGGGGCACCTGGGTGGCTCAGTGGGTTAAACATTTGCTCTCAGCTCAGGTCATGTTCCTGGGGTCTTGGGATTGAGCCCTGGGTAGGGTAGGGCTCCCTGCTTGATGGGGAGCCTGCTTCACCCTATCCTTCTGTTCCTCCCACTCATGTTCTCTCTTTTTTATGCTCTCTCTCTAATAAATAAATAAAATCTTTTAAAAAAGATTTTAAAAAGATAAATACATAAAAATATATTTATATAAATATATAAAATATATAAATATAAATCAACCTCACTAGCAATCAGAGAAATAAAATTAAAGACACAGACTCAATTTTACTATCCTCAGATTGACAAAAATAAAAAGACTGACAATAACAGGAATTGGAAGGAACATGAAATAAGACCTTCCCTAAACTGCTGGTGTGAAAAATATGTGATAGCATTAATTATTTAAAATTAAAAATGTTTAAATTTTATTTTTTTTCTAAAAAATTTTTTTTTCTGCTAAATCTAAGAAAAAATCTTATAGTGATTTTTTTTTTGAAATGTTTTATTTATTTATTCATGAGAGACACAGAGAGGCAGGTAGAGACACAGACAGAGGGAGAAGCAAGCTCCATGTAGGGAGCCTGATGTGGGACTTGATCCCGAGAGTCCAGGATCATGCCCTGGGCCAAAGGCAGGCTCTAAACTGCTGAGCCACCCAGGGATCTTGGTAATTTTTAATTACATTTTATTTTACTATTATTATTTTAAGGTGAGGAAAGGATAATTATTAGGTATTAATCTTTAAACAATATTTTCATTTTTAAAAAGTTTCCAAGTTTAAGGTTGGGAGAGAAAATAATCTATGAAGTGTTATTATTGGCAAAGTAGTAGGATTCCTTAGATTTCTCCTGTATTTGGGGATTTATGTATCTTTTTTGTATTCCAGGACCCTGGGATCATCACCTAAGCCAAAGGCAGATGCTCAACCTGAGCCAACCGGTTGCCCCCCCCCCCCAGTTTTAAATTAAATTAAATTAAATTTTAATAAAATTGATTTTATTTATTTATTCATGAGAAACACACAGAGAGAGGCAGAGACATAGGCAGAGGGAGAAGCAGGCTCCTCAGGGAGCCTGATGCAGGACTTGATCCCAGGATTTGGGATCATGACCTGAGCTAAAAGCAGACGCTCAATGGCTGAGCCACCCAGGCATCCCTAGATCTAAAAGTATCTTAACATGTAGGCCTATTTCTATCTTCAGTTGAGAAAACTGAAGCCTTGAGAGAGTATGTAACTTATTCAGAGTTAATGATTTTACTCATTTCATGTTTTTTTTTTTTTTCTTTTTAAGAATGTAGTCTAAGAGCACTGAATCGAATACTACATGATGAAATACTTAATAAACCTATGGAAACGCTTAAACTTGCTATTCCATCAGGGATATATACTCTTCAGAATAATTTACTCTATGTGGCACTGTCAAATCTGGATGCAGCTACGTATCAGGTACTTAGAATATATTTCTAGTGGCTCTTTTAAGAAACAGACAAACAAACAATAATATTACCTGTTTTCTTTTTCAGGTTACATATCAATTGAAAATTCTTACAACAGCATTATTTTCTGTGTCTATGCTTAGTAAAAAATTAGGTGTGTACCAGTGGCTCTCCCTGGTAATTTTGATGACAGGAGTTGCTTTTGTACAGGTAACTATTCAAGCAAGATAAGTATACCTTTCATTTTATCACAATTTCAAAACCTTATTTATTGTGTATGGAGAATACGGTTCTGTTATTTGTTGAAGTGAGTAAATGCCTATTCTCACAATTGACATTTTTTGAGGGCTTCTTTTGAGCAAGATACTACATTGGGGCTGCAACTAATAATAAATAAATAAAAATCTGACTGACTTATTTCACTTAGCCTTATACTCTCTAGATCCATCTATGTTGTTATACATGGCAAGATTTCATTCTTTCTTTTTTTTTTTGATTTCATTCTTTCTTATGCCTGAGTCTACTCTGTATGTATATATGATTTCACTCATATATGACATTTAAGAAACAAAAAAATAAAGAAAAAAGGAGATAAGCCAAAAAACAGACCCTTAACCATACATGACAAACTAATGGTTACCAGAGAGGAGGCAGGTAGGGAGATATGGAAATAGGTGAAGGGGATTAAGAGTACACTGATCTTGAGTGCTGAGTAATATATAGAATTGTTAAATTACTATATTGTACATCTAAAACTAATATAAGTGGAATTTAAACAAAGGAATGAATGAATCAGTGAAATTCTTAAAATTAAAATAAATAAAAATAAAATTGTCTGACATTAAAAAATGAACAATCTAGTTAGGGAAATAAGATACTGTATATGAAATAAATCTGATTTTTATTGGATGTCTGAGCATTTGAGATTATTAAGCACTCCCTTTTTATTGTCTATCAGCTTCCCTGATAACCATTCTTTCCTGGTTCTTCTCATCTTTCAAATGTTTCTTTTTGGAGTTCCTTCCTGGGGTCTTCTTCCTTGATTCTTGATACTGGGGTTGCTGGTAGGCTTGTTATTTCCCTTAAATTATGTCTTTATTTTTGGAGACTTCATCCATTCTGTAGTTTTTAACACTTAAATGTTCATGGTTCCTTGGTCTATGTCACCACATATAATTTCAGATTTGTATATCTAAGTATCTGTTGGACATCTTAGCTTGCTGAGTCAATAGGACTTATAAACTAAGCATATCCAAAACTAAACTTTATCTGTTCCTCCACCAAACCTGTCTTGTTTCTATTTTTTCCTTCATTATTACTCTGCCTAGGAGTTGGCCTAGATTCTTCCTTCTGCCTGTATATATAATCGGTCACTAAGACCTTGCTGATTCTGCCTTCTTTTTTCTTTCTTAATATATTATTTATTTATTTATTTGAGAGAGAGAGTGAGGGAGCAAGAGCGTGCAAGGGAGCACAAGCAGGGGGGAGGGGCAGAGGGAGAGGGAGAAGCAGACTACTGGGCAGAGAGCCTGACCTGACCTGAAGGCAGATCCTTAACTGACTGAGACACCCAGGTGCCCCTGATTCTGCTTTCTAATGCTTCTTGATTCTTGTCTTAACTGTCTCTATTATCACTTCCCCAGTTCATGTCTTCTTTGTTTCTCACAGGATCATTTGCCTCCTGATTTTTTTTTTTTTTTTTTACTTCACTCTTACCCATCCCTTAAAACTCAAACTCCACATAGTAACCACTATGGTTTATCTAAAAACAAATCCAGTCATGTTAGTTTCTTGCCATCCAGAATGTGGTATATCTGTTACTTTCCCTAGAGTGTAGTATGTCTATCATGAATAAGTATATGTATATTTAAAACAGCGCAAGCATTTTTTAAAGCTATTTTTAAGTAACCTCTATACACAGTGTGGGGCTCAAACTTATAACCCCTAGATCAAGAGTTGCATGCTCTACCATTTGAGCCAGCTAGGTGCTGCTTGGATAATTTTATTTTTATTATTTTTTAAAGATTTTATTTATTTATTAATAAGAGACACGGACAGAGAGAAGCAGAGACATAAGCAGAAGGGAGAAGCAGGCTCCCTGCAAGGAGCCCGAGGCGGGACTCGATCCTGGATCCTGGGATCATGACCTGAGCCAAAGGCAACACCCAACAGCTGAGCCACCAGGCGTCCCTTGAATAAATTTTCTAGTAGTTATTTTTAAATGAATATTACAGAAATTTAACTTGTCATTTCAAACCCATATTTTCATAGATACTGCCAAGGATAAGCTAAAGTAGATATTATATTTTAAAAAGTGAGGGTTTTTTTTTTTATTTTTAAAAAGATTTTATTTATTTATTCATGAGAGACACAAAGACATAGAGAGGCAGAGACATAAACAGAGGGAGAAGCAGTTTCCATGCAGGGAGCCTGATATGGAACTCGATCCTGGGACTCCAGGATCACGCCCTGAGCCAAAGGCAGACGCTCAACCACTGAGCCATCCAGGCATCCCAAAAAGTGAGGTGTTTTAGATGAAAATATCAATTGTTCAGGTAGAACATGAAAAAAACATGAAGATGATAGTTTCAGGAACACTGATCTATAGGATAAAGCTCACAGTGGTTGACATGATACCATATGGACCTTCCATAATTACCACAATTCCAGACTCATTTTTGCTACTCTAACAGTTCACACTCTGAATTTCTACAACATAACTTCTTAGGAAGCTGTTTTGTGCATCTGTGCATTTACTTTTTTTTTCTTTTTTAGGGAATTTTTAGAAATTGTGAGTTGTAACAGTAATATCACAGGGGGAAACAATTAAAATGATTCTAAGGTTTTCTTTCAGAAGCTCTCCTCTGCAATCCCCAAGAATGGTATTGGTTGCACTTTTATCTTAAGGTCTGAGAGTGGACTCTAAAAATGCACTTTGTAAAATATAAGAACTAAACTCTGGTTTTGTTTTTCTTTTTGTTCAGTGGCCCTCAGATTCTCAAGAGCTTGATTCTAAGGAACTGTCAGCTGGCTCTCAGTTTGTAGGCCTCATGGCAGTACTCACAGCATGTTTTTCAAGTGGTTTTGCTGGGGTTTACTTTGAGAAAATCTTAAAAGAAACCAAACAATCAGTGTGGATAAGAAACATTCAACTTGGTAAGTTTTAAGTGCTTTCTAATATGATTTTTTTAAATGATTATATTGTTAGATTTAAATATTACTACATATCGTTAAATAAATAAGCCACTCATGAAATCTGCCATTGATACAAATACCTGGCAAGATTTTTGCCTTTTAAAAAAAAAAAAAAAAAAAAAAAAAAAAGATTTTTGCCTTTTAAAACATTATATTTTAAATGAATGCCTTTTACTGAAGAATATGGAATTTTAAGCCTATGACATAAGGGTGTACATAGCCTGTTTCGGTCCTCACTATTTGAAGACTTAGGAACTTTATTCTTGATTGCTCAGTTCTTAGAGAAGATGTTACAAATAACCTATTTTCCTCCTGGAAAAGGAGATTAAAATACTTGGCAATTTCAATTATATGATTCAGTGCTATCAACTGTTATCACGATTTGGTATATCAAATACCCATGATATACATCTTAAATACCTTACAATTTTACTTGTTAATTTTACCTAAGTGAAACTGAAAAAGAAAAAAAAAAGATACTTAAATGGAGAAAGTTTGAAATGATGAAATTTTCATCTTTGTTTTAAAATCTTTTTGTTTGTTTGTTTGTTTTAAAATCTTAATACAGGGGTGCCTAGGTGGCTCAGTAAGCTGCGCGTTTGCCTTTGGCTTAGGTCATGATCTCAGGGTCTTGGGATCAAGCCCTACATCGGGCTCCTTGCTCAGTGGAGAGTCTGCTTCTCCCTCTACCTCTCCGCCTGTTCATTCTCTCTCTTTCTTTCTCTCTCAAATGAATAAATAAAATCTTTTTTTTTTGTTTTTAATCTTACAGCTTTTATTTTAAAATGTTGTTTTAGAGATGCCTGGGTGGCTCAGCAGTTGAGGGTCTGCCTTCAGCTCAGGGTGTGATCCTGGTCCTGAGATCGAGTCAGGGAGCCCGCCTCTCTCGCTGTCTATGTCTCTGCCTCTCTGTGTCTCTCATGAATAAATAAAGTATTAAAAAAAATAATAAAATGCTATGTTTTAGGCTTTAAATATATCATTTTTCTAACTGAAGGTGAATAGCTTAAAACAAGAAAAACACCTCATATATTGAAGGATTGCCTTTGAACAAATATTTAAACTATTTATATATAGTATTATAACCTTTAATTCTTCATACAAAGATTCCAGAATCTAGTATTCCTGGTATATATTCATTTTGGAAAATGCTACATGTGAGAGACAGCTCAGTTGCAGATCAACCATTCTATCTTAAGCCTGTTCTTGTGATTTTGGAGCTCATCTTTGAAAACATTTTTTTTCTGTCTATATCAACTTAATAGGTTATACCATGTCTCCTTTGGTAGCAGCAGACACTCCATAGTGAATGTCTACTCTTAATGGCCTACATTTTAAGTCAAACCATCCCAAATTTGATTAGTCCATTTTTCCAGCGATTTTAATTTTTTAAAAAAGATTTTATTTATTTATTCATGAGAGAGACACACAGAGAGAGGCAGAGACACAGGCAGAGACACAGGCAGAGGGAGAAGCAGGCTCCACGCAGGGAGCCCGACGTGGGACCCGATACCAGGTCTCCAGGACCATGCATCCAGGGATCCCCTAAACCTTCATTTTTTTTTTTTAATTTTTATTTATTTATGATAGTCACAGAGAGAGAGAGAGAGAGAGAGAGAGAGAGAGGCAGAGACACAGGCAGAGGGAGAATCAGGCTCCATGCACCGGGAGCCCGACGTGGGATTCGATCCCGGGTCTCCAGGATCGCGCCCTGGGCCAAAGGCAGGTGCCAAACCGCTGCACCACCTAGGGATCCCTAAACCTTCATTTTTATCACAGGATTTAAATTTGTAGAAATGTATCAAACTGTTTAAGAATATTCAAAGTAAATACTTTTAAAGATTAAATTAGTTTCTTTTTGTTTATTTGTCTATAAGGCAAGTACAGGTGCCCCTGGGTTGCTCAGTGGTTGAGTATCTGCCGTTGGCTCAGGGCGTGATCCTGGAGTCCCAGGATAGAGTCCCACATCAGGGGGAGCCTAAATAAATATTTATTTTTTTAAATAAATAAAATCTTACAAATTATAAAAATGAAAAGCCAGAATTCACGATTCTATGGTACTTCATGGGTTTCTTATTCTTTAATTTGACCTCAAAATACAGTTTAATGAGTGGTAAGCTAATTCAAAGTTTTGAAAAGGTTACATAGGTTGTAGATAACTTGAGATTACAGAAACAGAAATTAAAATATTTATTTTTTTAAAAGATTTTATTTATTTGAGAGAGAGAAAAAGCACACCAGAGCATGTGTACACAAGCACATGCCTGAGCAGGGGCAGGGGCAAAGGGAGAGGGAGAAGCAGATTGCCCGCTGAGCACAGAGCCAACTGTATCCCAGGACCTGAGTGGAAGTCAGATGCTTAAGCAACTGAGCCTCCCAGGTGCCCTGAAATTAAGACATTTCAATAATATTTTTCAAGTATCAAATGGTCAAAGATTAGCAAATTGATAAGTTTCAGTGTTAGCCAGAGAGTGGAGAAACAGGAACTCTTTATTACCTGTGGTTGCTTGGAGTACAGATTGGATAAAACCTTATTGGATCTCAAATTGGGAGTGTTTAAAAATTTTTTAAATAAATGCTTTGATGCAAAAATTCCACTTCTGGATAAGAATTTATCCTACAGGTACACTTACATAAAGAGCACAAAGATGTTCAAGGTTATTTATTGGTTATAATTGTAAAAAATAGAAAACATGTAGAAGATTGCTCAAATTATCAATATGATTAAATAGTGCAGTGGTTAAGATCATAGAATACAGAACCACACTGTCCGGATTCAAATCCAGAGTCCATCACTTATCAGCAGTATGAGCTCAGACACGTTTATTTAACTTCTTTGTGTATCAATTTCTTCATCTATAAAATGGGCGTAAGAGCACCTAATAGGATTGTTGTGAGTTAAAAAAAAAAAAAAAAAAAAAAAAAAAAAGGATTGTTGTGAGTTAACATACATAAAGCACTTAGAACAACCTATGGCACATGATGTTATGTATTTATTTCATATTATTATTATTATTATCCATACAATGAAATATTATACAACTGATAGAATGTAGTAGATCTGTACATATGGACATGTTTTGACCTTTTGTACTATATACCTTGTTTCATCATTATCAAGTGTATTTTTATTTATTTCTAAAAAGATTCATTCATTCATTCATTCATTCATTCATTTATAGAACATGAGTGAGGGGAGGAACAGAGATTGAGGGAAAGAGACTCCCAAGGAGATTCCACACAGAGCCCGACTCCAGGCTTGATCTTATGACCCTTCTGAGCCAAAACCAAGAACTGGCTGCTTAACTTACTGAGCCACCCAGGCTCCCCTCAAATGTTATTTTTTATAATTAAAACATAGAAAAACTAATACCATCATAAGTGTTTCTTTTTTTTCCCCTAATTTTGTAAATTTGTATTTTCATGTTCAAATTAGACCTCTTAAAATGATTGATATACACCTGAAACTAATAGAACACTATATGTTAACTATACTGGGATTAAAATAAAAAACTCATTCTCTCATGAATAAATAAATAAAAATCTTTAAAAAACAAAGACATAAAAAAAAAACCAAAGACATAAATAAAAACCTTATTAAAAATGATTGAGTTGTTATAAATAAAATTAAAAGAACATTTCATATACCTTTCAATTCCTTTCCATCATGGACTCTCAAGTAGTTATAGCTTAATAAAAAAATACTGCTTCACTCTGCATTCTTTGACTACAAATATCACGAGAGTAGCCCTTAAGGCATCCATTTCTTTTTTTGTAGCTTAGGATTGCCCCTGGAAATCTCTTTGATCCAGCAGGTCATTTGATAAATTCTAATTCTGTGGAAGAAGTAAGGAATGCATCAGTGGATAAGATACAGTTTCTCCTCTCACTGAGCTGGCTTTTCTTAACAGTGAGACTTTAGAACTAACAGCTTTGGATGTTGCCTATTTCTTAGCTTTGAATTTTTAGATACTACTTATTGTACTTTCATAACTTAATTTTTTTAAAGCTCTTTATTTTTTTGAGAGAGAGAGCATGAGTCAGGGGGAGGGCTAGAGGGAGAGAGAGAAGCAGGCTTCCCGCTGAGCATGGAGCCAGATGCAGGCCTTGATCCCAGGATCCCAGGATCATGACCTGAGCCAAAGGCAGACGCTTCAACCGAGCCACTCAGGTGCCCCCCATCCCCCGCCCCAAGTAAAAGATTTTTAAAGTAGTTAGATTTTATTGAAAAGGAAAAGGTAAATATAAAATTATTTGCAATGTCAATGGAAAAATATCTCTCCAGACAGACTAAATGACACATGACATAAGCTTTATTTATTTATTTATTTATTTAGGTTTCTTTGGGAGTATATTTGGATTAATGGGTGTGTACATTTATGATGGAGAATTGGTGTCCAAGAATGGATTTTTTCAGGGATATAACCGACTGACTTGGATAGTTGTTATTCTTCAGGTAAAGCATTTAAAGTCTTAATGCTAATAAACCTTATTTTAATGTATAGAATCAGAGTAGCTCCTGATGTATGATGTGAGGGGAAAAGAACCTTCTTGTTGGTGTTCTCATTATATTTAGTTTATTCTGGGAAGTTAAAAATAGAACTGGTCTTAATGCCATAATGAAAACTTACTTTGAAAAGGTCATAAATGAACTTTGTAGTATTTAAATTTGACATAATTAAAATCAAGTTGAAGAATAAAAGAGTTGAAGCTGAAGGCAAATATAAGCTTGATTTTCCTACAAATTTGTGTTATACAGGAAGTCTGTGATTAGCCCATTAAGGCTCAAAAGCAGATCTAGATATTTAAATCTGTAACAATTTATAGTCACATATTGTAGTTACATATTAAAATATTCCTGTCAAATTATCTCAGTTTATAATTTGAAATTGTTCAAGGGTTAAGTAATTTCATTATCAAAATTATACTTGTTTACTCAGGAAGATATAAAAGTGAAGAGACAAGTCACTCTCCTCACAAAGCCTTTCTTTAGAGGTATTTGAAGCTGTGAGAAGCAAGGTCTTTTATGGAAGTTGGGTGAAGGTGGCAAAGGCTGGTTGTATTTTGAAAGCAGGTAGGATACTTCTATTCTTAAGATAGGAGAGAAGGAGACAAGAATAAGTGAAAATTTAGAGGAAATTTTAAGGAGAGATAGGGTAAGCAGGAGAGTTTGTGTGATGGCTCTTATTCTAGCAGAGAAAAGCCATGTTCCCCTAAGACTTGAGTAAAATAAAGAAGGTTTGGTACAGTTAACATGAGGGATTCATCAGAGACTAAATAGATGAATGAGTACATTGCCAGGAGGTAATGGGACTCAAACATCAATATGTAGTGAGCTCAATTGGCATAGTTTGTGACTTTTACTAATAATAAGCTTCTGTCATGTGAATAGGTATAGTGAAAGTTTTTAACATGGTAACCCAGATTTAGGAGTTTATACGTAGAAAACAAAGTAATGTAATGATATAAAGCCTCATTATTTAAAGAGGCACAGTTTGGAATTTGAGAGGGATTTATTTGGTAGAAAGTTCTTTCTACAGTTTTTTCAGGAAGGGTAATTCGACAGCAATAAGTGAATTGAATGGCAAGAAGCTGGAGGATGAACGCCAATTTAGGAGCCAATTGAAAGGTTAGGAAAATAAATTTCAAGTTACATTTCATTTTTACTTCAAAATAAAAACATTTTACTGATCCAAGTGACCAGTCTTTCCACATTTGTCTGAACAAGTGATGTTTAATTACTTAAATTGGTTGAGGATAGATATTTTATTCACAGTATAGTCAAACTGTATTATAACAAACCACACATTACATTGGTACTTCATGATATAAAAGGGCTGTGGAATAAAACCTGGAAGTCTGTTGGTTTTAGGATATCAATAAAAAAACTTATTATAATGTGATTAAATTTATAGGACAAAAGCCTAAAGCTTCATTGAGTAATGAGATTGTTTTGAAAAGCAGTTTAATATATGCTTGTTTAAAATAATCTTTTAAAACTTTTGCAGGCACTTGGAGGCCTTGTAATAGCTGCTGTTATTAAATATGCAGACAATATTTTAAAAGGATTTGCAACCTCTTTATCCATAATATTATCAACACTGATATCCTATTTTTGGCTACAAGATTTTGTGCCAACCAGGTAATATATTCTTTTCTATTTCTTTAAGTCTCAAAAATACCTAGAAAAATAAGAATTCTTGATAGGATCTGGTATGAAAAATTTTATTACAGCTTTTGAAGAACCATGCAAATATAGTAAAAAATCCATTTAACTGTCTTTTAAAAAAGATTTCAAACCAAATACATAAAAGAAAATCTTGCACTAGAAAGTTATTTTGCAAATTTGACCAGCCAGGATTTTCCCAATAGGCTGGAAAATTTTTTCCAAACTTTTTTCCCCAAAGTAAAATATTGTATAACAAAGTTCCTAAGTCATATAAAGTTATAAAATAAGTCTTATAATAGCACTTTTATATGTGGGATTTATATAGGTAAAACCAGGAGAGTAAAAAAAAAAAAAAAAAAAAAAAAAAAAAAACCCAGGAGAGTAGATGACATTTTCACAGAGGATGTGTGATGTCGTGATGCCAAGGGGGAGACAGAGTCAGGAAGAATGAAGCTGAATACCCATTACAGATGGTGTTTAAGGCCCTATTATTTTTTTTTATAATTATTAGTTTATAATCCCAGAGTAGTGAGATTATATTTTAGTGGATTCCAGAATACTATTCTTGGTTTTCCTCTAACTCCACTCTCTCCCTCATTTTCTCAACCTCTAAACTTAAGAGTCTCCAAAGGATGTGTCCTTGAACCTCTTATTTACACTCAGTCCCTTGGGTGATTGATCTCTATTCTCAAGGCTTTAAATACCGTCTTCCCTTCCTTTCCTTTTCCTTCCCTTCCCTTCCCTTCCCTTTCTTTCATCTTTCACATTTTTATTTGAATTCCAGGCTTGTATATTTAATTGCCTATTTGACATTTTCACTTGAATGTCTACTACATAATTCATTCCCTGTAAGGATTTCCCAATTTAGTAAATGGCAGCACCTCCATTCTTACAGCTGCTCAGGCCAAAACACTCCTTGGGTTGAACAGAAACAGTTTATCCACAGTAACTAATAGAAGGCAGAGTCTATAGACATGGAATAGACAGGCTTATAAAAGAAAGTTCAAATATATGGAAATTCTTTGTCTTAGTGAAGTAAGGAGGTCATCAACCTCTCTTTACCTTTCTCTCACACATCATTCTAATATAAAAATAAAGCCTATCAAGTCTTCCTTTTTAATATCTCCAGTCAGCCATTTCTCACAACTTCCCTTGCTACCACTTATTTATCATCTGGATTAAGGAAATAGTCTCTTGATTTTTTTTCCTTGCTTCTTCTCTTGCTCTGTGCCCCTACAATTTTCTCCATTCAGCAAACAGACTAATTATTTTCAAAGTAAATCAGATCGTATCACTACTGTGCTCAGAAACCTTCTCTTTTCCATATTACCAAAAAGTTGTCATTATTAATGGCCGATTTGATATGGCCCTCAGCTACCTTTCTATGCTCATCTGATATTACTTTCTTGTTCACTTTTTTTTAAAAAGCTACAGTAACCTCTTTGCTATGAGCTTTGACTTGCCCTTCAGTCATCATCTTGGAATACTCATCCACTATGTATTCACATGACAAACTCTCTCACATCTTTAGGTCTTAGCTCACATTTACTTTATAAGTAAGCAAGGCTACAGCTTGGCCTATAAAAGGTACTCTGTGTGTTTGAATGAATGTTGAAGATCTTAAATTTTTTTTTTTAAATCTTATTTATTTACTTAGAGAGAGAAAGAGAGAGACAAAGATAGTGAGAGAGAGCAGGAGCAGGGAGGAAAGGGAGAAGCAGGCTCCCCGCTGAGCAGGGAGCCCAATGCTGGGCTCCATCGCAGGACCTCAGGATCATGACTGAGCTGAAGGCAAACACTTAACCAACTAAACCACCCAAGCACCTCCAAGATCTTAAAATTTTAATACAACTAGTAAAGTTTATTTGTGTTACTGAGAGTAAGATAGGATTATGGATGGAATATGGCAGTAGAAAAACATAATATGCTCTTTATATTTCTATATAGAACATTATGGTTTCATCCTTAGAGCAACCTGGATGATAGGTCTGGGACACACATGTTGAAATGTGTAATTTTTCTGAGACATGAATTTAAAAGTATTTGTTTCTAGTTTGGTATGGGAATGAATTCCTTAGCTAGCAAGACTAACTTAACAACTAAGATCTACATCTTCATGTGTTTTCTCTATTCATTAAATGGGGAAATTATTCGCTTCTATATTATTTGAGAATGTTTGGAACTTTAAATTAGTTTAGATTTTTTTGGAACTGTATTTTTTTCTAAAATTATTTATTTGACAGAGATAAAGAGCACAAGCAGGGGGAGTAGCAGAGGGAAAGGGAGAAGCAGGCTTTCTGCTGATCAGGGAGCCCTACACAGGTTCGATACCAGGACTCTAGGACTTGAACGGAAGGCAGACAGCTTAATTGTCTGAGCCACCCAAGCACCCCTGGAAGTATAGATTTTTAGAGTAGAAAAGGCATACCTTTAAAAAAAAAAATAAAACCTCATATAAAGCTGAGTCAGGGTATTAACTCTAAATCTTTGAATCATGCAGGGAATAAACAATAAGCAAGTAAATGAAAAGATAAATCAGTAGAGGGACAAAAGAGTACTAGTTTGTCAATAAGATACACCTGCATGTAAATCTATGTTTCTGAGGGACTGTGTAAGGTAAGTTGGAAAGAAGACAAGAAAAGACAATGATTCTGTTATTGTTAAATGAATGAATGTTTTGACACTGAGTCAGATGAAAGAAATGGATTATTTTTCTTATAGTTTAACTAGACCCTCTATCTTTATGTATTCTGTTTTTGTGAAGAACATCTCTTAAGCAATAAATCCAATGATCTTTATTCCAAATGTATTAATATATTTTCCTTTATCCCCATGTCACTTCCTAAAACTGCTTTGTTTTGTTTGTTGTTTTCTCAGAAATGGTACCCCTGACTGCTCCTTTGGTAACCTATCAATCCTTACTCACTCTCTCGTTCATTTCATCCACTGCCATGTCTTCTTGTTTGTCCTGTCTATGAAGATAAGTCCCAACTTCAACTCTAGATCCCTATTTTCAGCTGACTGCTAGGTATCTCTATTCCCTTTCCTAACTTATTTTTCTTGTGTTGATTACATTGCTTATTGATACCATCCTTGCATTTAGGCTTGTTTATTCTTTTATCAAAAATTTATTAAGTGTCCACTATGTACCTTCCTTTCACTGTACCAGATCCTGGAAAAACAGAAATGTGTGAATGAGATATGGTTTCCTATCTTAGAGGAGAGCACAGTGATTAGAAAGACAGACATGTTAATAAATGAGAACTTTATGATCAGTGCATCAATTAAGTAAATATACAGTTCTGTTGGAAATCAGGTGCTCAACTCCTTGAAATAATCATTGTATTTGAATAGTTTTTCCCCCCAAATTTTTTTCTCTCAGAACGATCTAAAAATGGCTGTCTTGACAAGCAGGGGATTTCCTGATGTATTAGGTGTTCTAGTAGATCCTGTTAGGAATTTCATAGAATGGATTCCTGCAGTGAGTAGGAAATCAGATCAGACAACTTTTCAGTTGAGGATATGGTTCTGTGTAATTCAGAGGTCCAGAAAGCCAGGCAAAGGTTAGAATGCCTGATGAAGAAAGTTTTAAGTCAGAAGCTTATCCAAAGCTTAAATAATTATGAAATATTCCTATGGTAATAATTTTTCTCAAGAGATATTAAAGGAAGTTTTTTTTTTTAAGATTTTATTTATTTATTCATGAGAGACATAGAGAGAGAGAGAGAGAGGCAGAGACACAGGCAGAGGGAGAAGCAGGCTCCCTTATGCAGGGAGCCTGACGTGGGATTCAATACCAGGTCTCTGGGATCACGCCCTGGGCTGAAGGCGGCGCTAAACCGCTGAGCCACCTGGGCTGCCCTAAAGGAAGTTTTATGCTATCTTAATCTTACACATGTACCTATAGCCAAGGCTTTTGAAAATTTTGTTGCCCATTTACATCAAGCTATTGAACACTAAATATTTATTACAACAGACCGTTATTGAGTTCCCTCTATGTCCTAGGCACTCAGGTATAAAGATGAAGGAGGAGCACATGGTTAAGCATGTGCAAACATGTAAATAATGTATTATTTAATACGGTATAACAAATATTCTCATAGAGTACCTCTGCCTAGGGTAGTGAGTCTTGGAGACATTAGACCTCAGTTATGAATAATCAATTTCCTTTGGAGAATGGACATGGCAGGCAGAGGGATTAGCCTCTACAAGGGCACTGTCCTGAAAGGCACACAGTGTTCACTGAATGGAGTGGCTGAATTATAGATTGGGTGGGTGGAATATGGGAGATGAGGTTGGAGGGACCACATTAGGAGAGGCCCTTTATGTCATAATAAGGTCTGTGATCTTTTTCCTTTATGAAACAAATGTTTGTTGTTGTAAAGCAGGAGAGTGACTTTGAATTGTTATAGAACCTTTAAAACCAAGACTAACTCATGTCCCTGTAATAGCACTTTAAAGAATGTGCATCTTAAAAGTTAAAATTGGTATTCAGTTTATCTCCACTTTAAGTTCTGTACCAGTTTAATTTATTTCCTATTTATAATAAGGTATATTATATCAATGAATTGATAAAATGAATAAACCAAATGTACCTTCATTTAATCAAATTTCCTTTTCTAAAGCATCTCCTATGAAATTGGTCCTGAGTTTTATTACTACCTTAGATTTTAAACTGAACTTCGCTAAACAAACAAAAAACTGAACTTTACTTTGTTCTAAAAAGAATGTCATTTTTTGGTTATATTTTCAAATATTGTAGGAAAAAGACTTATTAAGGAGAAATACATTTATTATTATTATTTTAAAAATATTTTATTTATTTATTCATGAGAGGCACAGAGGCAGAAACATAGGCAGAAGGAGAAGCAGGTTCCATGCAAGGAGCCTGATGTGGGACTTGATCTCGGGAATCTAGGATCATGCCATGAGCCAAAGGCAGATGCTCAACCACTGAGCCATCCAGGTGTCCCGGAAAATACATTTAAAACGTCTTTACTTTCAGAGACAATATAGTGCGGTGGATGAAAGTACAAGCTCTACAGTCAAATATACCTAGATTTGAATCTTATTTTCTACTTAAAGTTGTAAGATTTATTTTTTTTTTTTATTTATTTATTTATTTATTTATTTATTTATTTATTTATTTATTTATTTATTTATTTATGTTGTAAGATTTTAAGCTAGTTACTTAAACTCTCTAACCTTCAGTTTCCTCATATATACAAAAATAGGGACAATACTAATACTTCTTCGTAGGGTGGTTATAAGAACTAAATGAGATGCATGTAAAACACATGGTTTGAGTACCTAGAATGTACTAAGTATTCAGTATTTGTAATAAGTACTTAGGATTTGTTGGCCATATACTAGAACATTTTTCCCAAATTATAATTATTTTTATAAGTGAAGAAATAGAATTTGTTTTGCTTTTAATCTGATTTTCTCTTTTTCATTTTTTTCTTCATCTATTTAGTGTCTTTTTCCTTGGAGCCATCCTTGTAATAACAGCTACTTTCCTATATGGTTATGATCCCAAACCTACAGGCAATCCTACTAAAGCATAGTCGTATACTATCTTTAACTGGTTTTTCACAATGGTGCACTAGGAATCTCAACATTAATCTTGCATAGAGGACTTCTACAGATTCTAAGAAGATATCATCATGCTGAATCTCATCATATTGTTCAAATGGTTTGAAAATATAAAAGTTTAAGGATAAAATATATGTATATGTTAACGAAATACCTATTACATCTAGATATCAAAGCTTGAAAGTATTTCCAGGGATTAGAATAATTATTGGAGAAAACTTGAAATCTGAGTTTAAAAAGATTTTACCTTTTGATTGCTGCAGAAATGTTCTATGCACTCTTTGCAAGAGCACACAACAAATATCAGATACCAATTTTTGCAAGTTAGATCTATTTAACCTTATTAAATTTTTTTATCTTTTTCTGTACAGAAATATCAAATTACATGGAATATTCAAAGTTTGAAAATTATAATTGCCTATTAAGCTGTGAATAGAAGTATGATTTGAATAACATTTTCATGTATCTGAGATTTTTATATTTATACAAAAGATTACTAAAGAAAGGATTGCTAAATGTTATTTGTTCAACTACATAAAATGATAAGGTTACGTTCTGGGTCTAATTTGTGAGAAAATAAATTCATATTTAAATTCAATGTAGGGAAATACATCTATTTCTCCATCTACATTTTAAGATCTTTTAGTGCTTTGAAACTGCTGAAAGCAATCCAGTTGCTCCTGTGCTAGATAGTAGCCAGATTTTGCACTAATGGAGTTTTGTCTTTAATCTCTTAATTGCATTTCTTTTCTGTAAATCAGATAAATCCTTAATATTTCTTTAAATTAAGCTTCTGTATGTGGTAATTTCCATTAAAGTTTCAAAATGTAATTTAAAAGGATTAAATACTCATTTAATAATTTAAAATAATTATTGTCTAATATCTCCATTTGGAGAATTTTGAACTATCAAAGTATATACTGTACACAACTAGAATGTTTTTAAATGAATATTTTAGTCATTGCTCTGTAAAAAATTTCCTTTAATCTACAACTGTTAAAAAAAACAACCAAAATAATTATAGTATAGATGTCAATAAATTGAGACCAAAATGACCTTTCTTAGAGACATTCCAGATTGCCATGATATTACATTATTTTAAGTGGCCCTAAAGCTGTAAACTGAAGGCTGCTTAGAAGGACCTTTTAGGCCTCTCATAAACCCACCCTCCCCAGGAATACTCTGGTCACATGTCTGGGAGAGGTAGCGAATTCCGAGTTCCCTTTCTGTGACCCTATAAAAGCTGCTGGGAAGGAGCCACCACTTTGATTTAAAATAGTGGTTTCTTTTCCATTTTAATTAGCACTGGAGTTGAAGTTGTAAATTACATGAGTTATTTAATAAGTTGTTTCAAGAAAGAGAAAATATAGCAAAAATGGTAAGGTGAATTGGTGGGCAAGAACTTTCTAAAATTGGGTTATGGGTTTAATTTAATTATTGACTATAGGTAGAATTACCATTGTGTATAAGAAGTATTTTACTTTATTTTTTCATTCATGCTTTATATATTTTTAAAGTCTCCCATTCTAATAATATAAAAATGGTAAAAAAATAAATATTTTTGTATAGTTATGATGGATTTTGTTAAATAGAATTTGGCTCAAAAATACCATGTTACAAACTTTTGGCTACTTTGGCTTATGGGACTGGCTGTGTTACTTTGCTTATGCAAACCTAGTCTCTATAGGACACAGGCCTAATCTATTCCATTCAGAGTTCACAAGTGTTTAAAGTGACAAAATAGGGACGCCTGGGTGGCTCAGCGGTTGAGCATCTGCCTTTGGCTCAGGGGGTGATCCCAGAGTCACGGGATCGAGTCCCACATTGGGCTCCCTGCATGGAGCCTGCTTCTCTCTCTGCCTGTGTATCTGCCTGTCTCTCTGTATGTCTCTCATGAATAAATACATAAATAATATTTTAAAAATTAAAAATTAAATGACAAAATATCTTAAATCAATTTGCTAGTGATTACAAGTTGGAACTAACCAAATTTTTTGGAAGCCTGACCTATGATTTTCAGTCATCACCTTTGAGAGTATTTGTTTAATAAATTTACCACATTCCGAGCATGGTGCTTTTAGATTGTAACAGCATTTAGACTTACATCTTACTGTCTACTGCTGAGTGAAATCTAAATCCTGCAAATGCAAAGAATTCAAGAGTAAATACAAAGATTTATCTTCAGCCCACATGGGAGTACTAGTGGGGTACTAATATATATTAATTCAATGTACATTTACAACTAATTGTTAACTCAGGCTTAGTCTGTCCCTTAAAAAAATGATAAAAGCAAATACTGTCTATCAGACATGTTAATTACCATAATATATTTTCAGGTGTCCAAGATAACAGAATTTTCAAGATTCTCAATTAAGCTTGTAAAAATATAAGCAAGATTTGTGAGAAAGGACAAAGTATCCAAAGCACATTTTCAAACCAAGCTTTTATTAGACAACTTAATTTATATCTTGCTTTTCTAGAGGGTTTGAAGTTGTTAACAGAGATTGGGTTGTGTAGCTTATAATTTTTAATTCATAGAGAAGAAATCGTATTTGAGAAGGTGAGCCTGTTTGTAGACCATGTCATTTTAACAGATAATGCCATTTTGTGTGTGTGTGTGTGTGTGTGTGTGTGTGTGTGGTGTGTTTTGATGACCTCCAAAAGCCTTATTGTATCAATCTTAAATAATGATGACTTCTTGATTATTTAAATTCTTACTTTTAAAAGTTTACTTGTTATCTCTCAACTACTTTGTTCATTATAAAAATGTCCTAATTCATGGGAGAGGAGTGCCAGTTGATAGTTCTAATAAAAATTAAGAATATGGTATTTGGGAAGAAAACTTTGAAATTCAACATGTAGATGTTTCAATACAGTAAAATCATCAGTTTTTTAATAAGTGATTTTAGGGAAGCTGTAGGCTACTTTTATGGTGGAAATTGTAGTTTAGAGATGCAAAACTTAAATGTTTACATCAATTTATTTTGAATGTCACAGTTTCATTGAAGGAAAGGTAGTTTGATATTTAAACTAGATTCTAAGGAGACAGAATCTGAAAAGAAACCAGTTGACTTTGTGCCCAGTAGATTCAGTGTAATACTGATTATTAAAAATTGCTACATTTTTCCTACATATCAAATTACTAGACTTTTAAAATGTCATTGTATTGTCATTCAACTGAGTTTTGTTTTTAAAAATAGGTTTTAGCATCATTTTATTTACACTTTCATTGTTATAATATTTAATTACACATGGATGTATGCTTTACATTAAGAAAAGGTTTATGAAAGTTATTTATGCTATATTGAAAGTCATCTTAATAATCTCCCAGTTATGTAGCATATTTAAAATAATTACAGGACCAAAGAAAAAGCACCTTTATCAAAATCTGGTCCTATGTGCCTTGCTTTACCAAATACCTGACTTTTCTGGAGGATATTACTGTAATTCACAACTTTGGACACATGGGGAAATTGACATTTTACGAATAACTATAATTCAATTTTTTGGATGTTTCAACATTTGCTCTTTAAATCTATTATCTAACAATGTTAAAGTAAGAATATAAGCATTAGTAAACAATACTTATTTAAATAAATTATGCACCGTTGCTCCATCATTGAGCTTTTGAAACTTTAACAAAGGTATATAGCCTTCATTTGGTTGTTTTATTTCTTATTATAAGATATAATTTACTGTGATTTTTAAAATATTTTTTTAATGATTTGAATTTTGAATTTATTCGTATGTCTCTGTATTTCATTTGTTTGGAAAGATTCCTTTGAGTTTGGGAATGTGATTTGTATATTTAATTTTTTATGGACATAATTTAGAGGAATGTATAAAAAATTGGTCTTTTGTTAAATGGCTTTTTAATGGATCAATTTCTCTTTGTCGTTTTTTGGTATCCAGTTATTATCTATTTAGTAGATTTATGAAAAAGATTTTCATAATTAACTATATAAATTTCTTCCTATATTTCCTTGTTTCCCTTTTCACCTGTGTTTGATTTAACTATTAATTAGACTCTTCTATATATATCAAAAATGACTCCCTGATCTTTTCTATACCTCTCTAGTTACCTTTACCATGTGTGATCTTCATTCCTTTTTTCTAGCCTATGCTTTAGCATGGAAGACTGGGTTTTATTTAAACTAGTTAGAACTTCTCTGTGTGATAATAGCCTAATTTTTTGTTGTTGTTGTTTTAAATAAATATCTCTTTGCTAGCCTCAAGGTTAAGTGATTACAGTAATTGGCATATATTTTCTTCATAAGTCATTGAATATAGTTGCTTCTTTGTGACTGTCAATTCAGTGCATAGACATCAAATGATAAGCAATATGAAGGATTTCATTCATTTCCATCTCTATTAGTGAAATAACCTTGTACAAAATGCTTTGTTTTAAAGTTCACTAAAGACTATCAGCATTTAATTTATTTATTTGAGAATATCAGCATTTAAAAATGCATACTTTGGTTTCTTTTTGTGAAGAGCATTAACTGAAAATCTTTACATCTTTTTGGAATTGGGATACTTCTTTTGTTGGAAGTATATCATACTCCTTGAATTCCAATGCTATGCAAATACACCTCACAATCGAATCTTACAGATAATTACTGCCATTCAACAGATAGTGACCAGCATTAGTAAGTAGTCTTTCTTAAGGTCCTGAAAAGTTTTGAATTGTTTCAAAGCAGGATTGATAATAACATACATATTCCAAAAAACGAAAACAGCAAAGAGGAAATAACTTGCCTTTAAATCCTAAAGATGTGAAATTCTGGTATAGTAGAGAGTCTTGGTGACTGCAAATTCAGAGGTTTCCCAAATTTACCTTCAGGTTCAATAATTCACTAGAAAGACAGAACTCACTGAAAACTATTATACTCACAATCACGTTTTTTTTTTACCAGGAAAGGATACAAATTTGAACCAGCCAAAGGAAGAGACATATAGGATAAAGTCTAGGAGGGGTCCAAACTCTAGTTGTCCTTTCCAGTTGTTTACTCCCTTTGGGGTCATGGACAGTTATCTATTTCTGGCCATAGTATACACACAGTATTGCCGATCAGGAAAGCTCACTCATGTTTTGGTGTCCAAATTTTCATTGAAATTTTATTGCTTGGCATGACTGATTCTTTGCCTAGATGGTTGAATTCTCCAGCCCTTCCCCTCCGAAAACTGGCTAACATCAGGTTACAGAGGCTCATCTTCAGTCATCTGTTAGCATAAATATTCAGGTGTGAGGTCCTAAAGATGTAGTCCAGAACTTTCTTTGGGTAAGGCCAAACTCCTTACACAGTGGCCATTTATGTCTACACACATTCTTCTGAACTGATGAGGATGACACCAGCAATGACAGTTGTTTATAGAGACTTTTATACTTAATTTCAGAAATGTTGTCAAATGATTCTGAACTTATGATTTGAGTGTAGAAAAACATTTATAATCAGATATAGTGCTAAGGAGCACATATAGTATTTATTTAGTTTTTAGTGCTGATGTTTAATGACTTAAATGCAGAGCTATTTTTTATTTAAAGAAATTTAAAAATTAATTTATAAACATACTGTATATTAATATACAATTTTGAGCTTTTATTTTTTTAAGATTTTTTTTTTTTTATTTACTCGAGAGACACAGAGGCAGAGACACAGGTAGAGGGAGAAGCAGACTCCCTGTGGGGAGCCTGATGTGGGATTCCATCCCTATACCTGGGATCACTCCCTGAGCTGAAGGCAGATGCTCAACCAATGAGCCACCTAGGCGTCCCGAGCTTATTTTATTTATTTTGCCACTTCAGGCATTAGAACATAAATGCCTCTCTGGAAGGATTTCTTTTTCTGGTACTTTTTTTTCTTTTTTCTTTTCTAAATTTATTTGACAGAAAGCACGGGCAGGGGGAGCACCGGCCTACTTTGGCTGACAGTAGGCTCACTATTAATTGATAGGTTCACATTTCCCCTAATCTTTTGCTAGAGTTAAGCATCAGCCCTCCATTGGATCTAACCAATTTTTTATTTATGAACCTATTTACATTTATTCGCTTAGGATTTCTAATACGTAAAAATAACTTCTTTAAAATAAGTAACAGGGGATCCCTGGGTGACTCAGTGGTTTAGCACCTCCCTTCGCCCAGGGTGTGATCCTGGAGTTCCGGGATCGAGTCCTGCTTTGAGTCCTGCTTCGGGCTCCGTGCATGGAGCCTGCTTCTCCCTCTGCCGTGCATGGAGCCTGCTTCTCCCTCTGAGACCTCTCTCTGTCTCTCATGAGTAAATAAATAAAATCTTAAAAAAAAAAAAAAAGTAACATATTATTCCTTTGGAAATAGTTTACTTGAGTTACACATTTTCAACCTTTTAAAAATATACCTCCCTGAAAATCTAAAAGAAGAATGGATATCGCTACAATGGGGTAATCATCTGAAAATACACTCTTACTAAAATGTGCATTAAATGTAAAGTATTTAAGGAGTTTAGCTAAATTTGGCAAATCAAACTTACATATTTGTAACAAAATTGTGAATGTGCTTGTTTTTGTTTGCTTTTCTTAAGATTTTTTTATTTGAGAGAGGGAGTGAGCACAAGTGGAGGGAGGGGCAGAGAGAGAAGCATACTCCCTGCTAAGGAGGGAACCTGACATCGAGCTCCATGTGGGGCTCAATCCCAGAATCATGAACTGTACCAAAGGCAGATGCTTAACCAACTGAGCCACCCAGGTGCCCCAAGTGTTTTCTAAAAGACACTGCGTAAAATAAATAAATAAATAAATAAATAAATAAATAAATAAATAAATAAATAAATAAATAAATAAATAAAAAATAAAAGACACGGCGTATACAAAAACATGTTTTCTAATGATTGAGGGCTTACATGGTCTCCTTTATTTTATTTCATTGTTTTTTAAAGATTTTTTTTTTAATTCATTCATGAGAGACACAGAGGCAGAGACACATGGGCAGAGAGCAAAGCAGGCTCCCCACGGGGAGCGCGATGTGGGACTTGATCCCAGGATCACGCCATAAGCCAAAGGCAAGAGGCTCAACCACTGAGCCACTCGGGTGCCCCTTATTGCCATTTTAATAGCTTCAATCATGCTATGACAAATTTTGCCAGCTTAGGTTTCAAAAATTCATGGGTTATCTCCATGCATTCACAAAGTAATCATTGTTAAAGACGTTTTCATTTAAATTTCTTCAGTTTTTCATTTTGAAAAAAATTACATTTTTCAACATAAAAGTTGAAAGAATGTTGTACTCATTTACTCTCTACCTAAATACAACATTACCAACATTTTTCCGTACTAGCTTCATCAGGACCCTTGACTCCTAAAATACTTCAGCATGCATATCCTAATACTAAGGACATTTCCGTATTTAACCCAATACCATTATCATACTCAAGAAAATTTAATTTTATTGTATCATCTTAAGTTCATATTCAGATATTTGTTTTTGAGCCAGGATATAATTGAGGTTTCATGCTTTGTATTTGATTGTTTTATTAGTCTAGAAGATCCTTCCCTGCACCCCTTCAGCTTTTTTTCACCCATGATGTGACTTTTTAAAGAATCTAAATCACTTAGCTCCTATCCTTGATCTGTCCGTATCCTTTGACTTGTTCTTTATTCTTTGTATTTCATTTGAACTAGAAGTGGAGTCTGTAGGTTTGATTAGCTTCAGCTTGTTTTTGGAAAGAATATTTCATAGATGATTTTATAGATTTTGTATTTTATCACACTAAAGACAATAATCAGTCATTTGGTCAAGGTGTTGACTACCAGGTCTTTCCATTGTAAAGGTCATTTTTTTTCTAGTTGGTAATTAGTAACCTCTAAAACAAAATTTTGGCACCATGGGAATACTCTTTACCTAACAGTCCTTTTGTTCAATAAATTAAGCATCAATTGATGATTCTTAGCTGAATCATTTATTATACTACACTGAGGTGCAAAATGGTGATTTAATATTTTTTTAATTTTCAGGGGCATCTGGGTAGTATAATCAGTTAAACCTCTAACTCTTGATTTTGGCTCAGGTATGATTTCAGGGTCATGAGATAAGCCCTGAGTGGGACTCCATGGTGGGCCTGGAGCCTGCTTATGATTCTCTCTCTCTCTGCCTCTCCCCCTTCTTTTGCACACACACTCTAAAATAAAATTATAAAAATTGAAATTTTTAATTTTCTAATTTTCTTCTGCTTTTATTAGTTTATATTCTATTTTAAAAAAGACTATTTCCCTTTTCCCAATGTCCCCTCTTCTTTAAAATATCACTAGATCTTCAAGTTATTCAATGTATCATAGTCAATTAGAGTCACAGTTTTTTTTTGTTTTTTTTTAAGATTTTATTTATTTATTCATGAGAGAGGCAGAGACACACAGGCAGAGGGAGAAGCAGGCTCCATGACGGGAGCTGAACACGGGACTCGATCCTGGGTCTCCAGGATCACGTCCTGAGCCAAAGACAGACGCTCAACCACTGAGCCACCCAGGCATCCCTACAGTTCTTTTTGATGTGAGCCAACAGCCAGTAGAAATCACTGCAGGCCAGCTCCTGTGTCTTTTAGACATGACCACATTAGTCTGTGAGTTTTTCCTTGCTTCAGTCACAAGATGTCCCAAACCTGGAAAATCAGCTATTTCTCCAAGGAGCCTATTGTTTTTAGGGGGAATGGAATCTGGACTCTGTTTACTTTTAGACCATTTCAGTGGACAGAGCTAGAAAGTAAATTTTTTAAAAGTTCATGAATTCAAATTGATACCTAACGTTAGTTCTTAGTTTTATATTTGCCTCTTTTACACTGAAAATACTTGTAACAATATATTTGTTTTATTATGTAGTATATTTTTTAGTACTTACAATATCAATATTACTAATGGTAAACATACTGAATAAAACTTAAAAGACTTCTTTGCAGTTCTTTTTGTCCTTAGACTGACTAATAGCCCACTAAGGATGTAGTGTTCAAAAGTTAATGGAAATCACTCTTTTTCTCTATATGGCTATGTTAATAATGTGATACAACTAGGTGAACTTGTTTTGTATTCAATTTTAGAATTTACATAAAGATTTTTATTCTATTTTTGAATAAAGGATTTACATGGTTCAAAGTTAAAAGTATACTCAGAGAAGTCTGTCATGCCTATCCTTCCACCCCGTTCTTAACCACTCCCAAAAGTAGAATTTTCACTAGTTTCTAGTTTGAATTTCCTGTTTCTTTTTGAAAAATAAACAGTTACGGATATTGCTATATTTATTGTTTCTTTTGAGATGTGGAATGTGTTCTCTGCTTTTAAATTTCCTTTTTATGTTTAGAAAGCTTTGTATGTTCTAGCGGTTACATTTAAACTATTGACATTTTATGTTAAGCTCTTAGAGCCCCTTTTTTTGCTTGTCTAGGCTTCTAGTTTATCACCTTTAAATGTTGATTCCCCGAGGCACCTGGGTGGCTTGGTCAGTTAGGCATCTGCCTTAGGCTCAGGTAGTGATCTTGGGGTCCTGGGATTGAGCCTCGTGTCAGGCTCTCTCCTCAGCAGGGAATTCTGCTTCTCCTGCTCCCTCTGCCTCTCTACTTGCTTGTGCTCTTTCTCTCAAATGAATAAATGAAATCTTAATAAAAAAAAAAGTTGATTCCCATCTAATTGCCTTGTGACAACCAATGAACTTATTTTTTCCTCCTTCCTCTAATCTTCATATTAGTTCCCTTACTTCTATTTGATTAGAGCATATATAACATTTACACATTCCTTTCTCACTCTAGTGCCTAGTGCCTGTTTTATACTATTAAATATACTTAATACTCTCCACTAGTACTTTAGCTGAATCCTCCCCAATCACGTCAAGGCTGGACAGAACTCTTCCAGTAAAGTATATAAGAAGAACTTCTACACACACCTTCCTCAAGTTCTGGCATGTTTAAAATTTATTCTAGAATTGAGAACTTTTTTTTTATTTTTTATTTTTTGAGAGACAGCATGCACAAATATATATATATATGTACACACACACACACTCACATACAATAAGTCTGTTAGAAGAGGACTGATCTCTTATTTACTCTTGCAGCTCTTCTAGCATAAAGCCTGGGATATTCTGGACATTCAATGAGTTAAGTTTGTCTTTATTACATTATTACTAACAGCACTTGCCACAAACTGCAATTATCTTCCTTTTGTGTTTGTTTCATAACTTTGTCCTCCAGTATAATTAAGTTTCATGTAGATAAATATGATCTCATGTACTAATGTATCCTCAGTGTTTAGTAAACCAATGACAAACACTCATAAGGTAGTCAAAATATTTTTTGAATGACTGAATAATCAGTTCCTTAGGATGGTAAAATTAGCATAGATGGGTGAGGTCTCATTATGAGGGGCTATGAAAAGTCAGAGTCACCACACAATAAATTATCTTACCAGCTCTCTACATCCACCCAAAACAAGCTCCTGGGAACTTAGTTTTGAAATCTTGTCATGATTCCTCTAAAGAGCTTCAAGTTGGGGCTGAAATGTTTTAGCAAGGGAATATTTTTAAACAATGATGACGGGTACTTGACTGGCTCGGTAGAACATGCCATGCTTGATTTTGAGTTCAAGCCTCACCTTGGATATGGAGCCTACTTAATAATAATAATGATAATAAACAAATGATGAATTTACTTATTGATGGTAAAATGTAACTTGAACTACCCATTAAGCTAAAGTGCCTTCTTCTCCCTTCCATGGAAGAGTGCTTTGTTTTCCATTTCTAGTCAAATATTCTATGTAGAAATAGAAGGAACAGAATATTCAAATTTATTTTTTAACATTTTATTTATTTTGAAATAATCCCAAACTTACATAAAAGTTGCAACAATAGGGAGGTGCCTGGGTGCTCAGCTAGTTGAGCGTCCCAACTCTTGATCTCAGTTCAGGTCTTGCTCTCAGGGTCCTGAGTGTAAGCCCAGTGGAGCCTATTTAAAAAAAAAAAAAGTTGCAACAAAACACATTCCTTTTACCCTGTATATTAGCTATCTATAGCTGTATTACAAACTACCCCAAAACTTAGTGGCTTAAAACAGTACTTTTTATCTTAGTTTCTGAGACCCAGAGAACCCAAAGTGGTTAATCTGGGTGGTCCTAGCTCAGATTTTCTGAAATTGGAGTCAGGATGTTGGCAGCGCTTGCAATCAGATGAAGTTTAACCAGCACTGGAGGATCTGCTTCCAACACTACTCACATATCTGTTAGTAGGAGGCCTCTGTTCCTGGACATCTAGACCTGGCCATAGGCTGCTGGAGTGTCATCACATAGCAGCTGGCTTCCCCAGACTTAGGCCCAGAATGAATGAAAAGGGAGAATGAGCAGGAAGATACTATGCCTTTTATGACCTACTCACTGAAGTCAGTGCTGTCAGTTCTGCTATATCCTATTAGAAAAGAGTCACTCAGCCCAGTCTCACACTGAAGGTAAGAATCAGATCCCGTCTCTTCCAAGGAGCAGTATCATGGAATTTGTGAACATATCTTAAAATCACCATACCCAAATACACTATTTTTTTTAAAGGAGGGGGACAGATTATTTTAAAAATTTATTTATTCATGGGCAGCTTGGGTGGCTCAGAGGTTTAATGCCGCCTTCAGCCCAGGGTTTGATCCTGGAGACCCCGGATCGAGTCCCATATCCGGCTTCCTGAGCGGGGCCTGCTTCTCCCTCTGCCTTTGTCTCTGCCTCTCTCTCTGTCTCATGAATTAACTTTTATTTTTTTTAAGATTTTATTTATTTATTCATGAGACACACACACACACACACACACACACAGAGGCAGAGACACAGGCAGAGGGAGAAGCAGGCTCCACGCAGGGAGCCCGACGTGGGACTCGACCTCAGGTCCCCAGGATCACGCCCCCGGCGCTAAACCGCTGAGCCACCCGGGCTGCCCTAAATACACTACCTTTTTTTTTTTTTTTTTTTTTGACAATTTGTCATTTTGTCACTCTAACCCCCTTCTCACATTTACAAGCATGGTATTTCCTAACTACCTGAGAGCAGGCAGCATGCATCACATCCCTTCACTCCTTAAGACTTCAGTCTATTAAGAAAAGGGATATATTCTCTTACCTAATAGTACAATTAAAATCAGATTTAACACTGTGGTACTTTCATCTCTCGTCCATACCTCACTTGTGTCAACGGTCATTTCTGCCCCGCCCCCCCCCCCCCATCAAGTTGTTCCAGCGGCACAGTAAACGGGGTGGGTTACAAAGCAGAACCTAGGTTATCCACGTTTGTATCGGCAGGAAATAAAAGGTCCTGGGCTAGGGGGCTGCTGGAAACACGCTTCAGTCGCTCCGGCGGGCGGGCGGGCGGGCGGGCGGCAGGAGGGCTGGGGCGAGCGCGAAGACAAAATACTGTTTCGGAAAAATCAGTTTATCCTTACACCTTCAGTTACCCACTATTTCTGGAAAATTATTCAACTGTTCCCTTCGGTTCCCGTCCTTTTTCTTTTGTGTGTGTGTATGTTTTTATTGGACTTCGAGCTGCCAACACGTAGCGTAACGCTCGGTGCTCCTCCCGCCAAGGGCCCCCTCAGCGCCCGTCCCCCAGGCCCCCCCGCCCCCCCCCCCCTCCACTGCCCCTCGTTCGCTTCCCACTTAGGAGTCTCTCCCGTTCCGTCTCCCTCGCTGGTATTTCCGCTCAGTTTCTCTCCTTTCCCCCTTGATCCCTTTCACGGTTTCTTCTATTTCCCGAATGAGTGGGACCGTACGATGTTCGTCCTGCTCGGACTGACTGACCTCGCTCGGCCTCCCGGCCTCCGGCTCCGTCCGCGTGGAAGCGCAGGGGGGCATTCGCCGGCTCCGTCCGACTAGAGCGCGGGAGACGGCGCGAGCGGCTGAGGGGCGCGGCCAACGTCCAGGGCAACCGTTCAGCCGTATTTCCGCGAGCCGGGGACCGAGAGGCTTCCGTGTCTTCATCAGCGCGGAAGGACTGCGAGGTGCCCGCCGCTCAGGGCTGTCGCGAGGCCCAGGCGAGAGGAGCGGCGGGGAGCCCCGGGCGGCCGCACCCCGCGGCCTGGCGCCTTCCTCCCGGGCTTCCCTCCGCGCGGCCGCCGAGCCCGGCGGGGCGGGGCGCCGTCACGTGGGCCGGGCCGGGCGGGGCGGGGCGGGCTCCTCCGCCGATCGCACGATGTGACGCGCCGCCGGAGGCAGGCCGGGCCCTCAAGATGGCGGCGGGCGCCCCGAGCGGCTCGGCCCGGCAGTAGCGGCGGGACGGCACTCGCCGCTGGGGCCGGCCGCCCCGGGAGTGGCTGCAGCAGCGCCAGGAGTCGAGGATGGTAAAATGACCCAGGGAAAGAAGAAGAAACGGGCCGCGAACCGCAGTATCATGCTGGCCAAGAAGATCATCATTAAGGACGGAGGCACGGTGAGCTGGGGTGCCGCGCCGGGCAGCGTCCCTCGGGGCCCCCATCCGGTCTCCCCCCAGCGCCGCCGCCGCCGCCGCCGCCGCCGCGCGTGCCCCCGCCCCCCCCCCCCCCCCGGCGGTGCCGGCGTCCCAGCCTCCGGGGCCCGCTCGCCTCTGCTCCGCGGCTTTCCTCCCGCGCCCGGCCTGCGGCCTCCGGGGCCCGGCCTCCTGGGAAGCCGCTTGCCTCTCCCGCACCTGCCGGCCCCCCGCCGCTACCCCCCGGGCCCCGGGCCCCACGTGCGCCCCCGCGGCGGCCTGCGTCGCGCCCGGCCGCCCCTCGCGCCGCAGCCTCGCCCTCGCCCTCGCCCTCGCCGCGCCGCGCGGGGAGCAGCCCCCGGCCTCCCATATGCTGCCGCCCGGGTGGCCTCTGGCACGGCGCCCCGCGGGGCCCCGAGCGCCGTCGCTCTGCTCTGGCGCCGCGTTCGGTCAGCGCTCGAGCGGCGGCCGGTGCGGGCGACGCGCTCCCGCGGGGGCTTCCCCCCACCTCGCGGGGCCTGAGGCGTCACGGAGGACGCCGGGGCCTAGTGTCCACAGAGCGGTAACCACCTCGTTCATTTTACGATAAAGGATGCTACGTCGAATTACCACGGCCTGAGGATGCGGAGACGCTTTGAAAGGAAGACAGGTAGAGGGCAGGAAAAAATTGTGCTTTTTAGAAACAGTTGTCATCACAATAAACTTTATGCAGTGTGCTGTCGCTAGCCAGCAGGGGACGTAGGGCTTTTAATTGAACATTGAACGCGCCTATACTTTTTTTTTTTATGCTGAAATTTCTCCGTTGCTACACTCTCCCGTCTTTGTTGCATTCCTGGATATCACGTTCTGAAATAGAATGCAAAGGTAGAATACGTATTTCACTTTCCTGAGAAGTGTGCAGAAACGATTCCCTTTAATCCCATATTAGTGTTTATTTCCAACATTATGTAGTTGGGAGCCCGGAACGACTGCTAGCGTACTGCTAATTACGTACAGTCATTAGGCCACCACTGAGCATTTCCCCGAATTCATTTGAAATAGATGACAACTTTTTTTTTTTTTTTTGACATTTCAGAATAGCGTCCCAGTCAATAAACTAAAA
This sequence comes from Canis lupus familiaris, assembly GCF_011100685.1. Classification (NCBI taxonomy): domain Eukaryota; kingdom Metazoa; phylum Chordata; class Mammalia; order Carnivora; family Canidae; genus Canis; species Canis lupus. Next base: position 50,392,584 of record NC_049227.1, on the reverse strand, counting down.
TTTAGAAAGCTTGGGACATACGAAGCAACTTCAGAATACACTTTTAGCGAACTGTAAATTTAATTAGATATCATAGCTTTGACATGTAGTGAGAAAAACTTTCAAGTCCTTAGATCATTTTGTTGTGCTTTGATTAATTAGCACATTACTTTGATTAATTCAGTTACGAGTAGTCAGGCCCTTTTGATGAAGTTGGTCAGAACCAATATGTGGGGGGAGAAACAGCATGAAAGAATACTGGTTGTCCTTGTTAACCATAGGGACCTGATATTTTAAATTCTACATAAAATCTACAAAATAGAAGCAACTAAAGGATTGCATTTTATAAAAGCAAATGAATTTTAAGATCAGTATTTGCAAAAGATTTAGAATGGAGCTCCGACCAAGAAACACACCTTCCTTTTTCGTGCGGTAAAGTTCAATTTTGTTACCTCTTTGGAGTTTCGTTTGATTCACTTTATAGCAGATGCTTTCATCCACATGCTGTGAGATTTGGAAGAGATTTTTATTATTTATCTTGTTGTTCAAGTTGTGGTGAATTCATTGCTTGCTTTTGGAGACAAAACACAGTTTTTACACCAAGTTTTTAAGAGGGGACATAGAATAAATGAAACCTTTATTGAGAACTGTGGGCTTGTGAGTATTATTATTTATCATCTTTATACACTTGGGTTGCACTTTCCATTCTAAAAGCAGTGGACACCTCTTTAGAATAGAAACTTTGTTTATGCATCTTTGAATCTTATAGGGCCTGAGTTTAAAAGTGTGTTCTTTAAAAAAAAGTATGTGCTAGTGCATTCCTAAATTTTTTGTTGTAATTGTGTTTATTCCTAAATTGTTTAAAATATATATATATATATATGGGATATTTATATTTCTAGCAGTGCCAGGGTAATTTTTTACAGTGTTTGTATTTTAACCTTCTCTAGCTGTAATGAAAAAAAGTGTATTATAGTTGTAGAAATTTTTAAAATGGCACCTGCTTTTCTACCTCTCTCCTTGTAATTGGTCAGACTGCCCTTACGAACATTTTTTAAGAAAGGGAATAAAATTGCCATTTGGCATTGCATTTTGTGTGTGTGTTTAAGTTCCACTGGTGGTGGATTCATTCAGAGTCAGGTGTCTGAGGCTATATCGTCACACTTGACAGTCTCTGATTAGTATTTTGGGTCCTTGGCCAATGATACTGACTTGATCCTTTCCGTTTTCTTTAGTTCATGAAGTTATTTTGCTTCATCTTTCTGCTAATGACATCTTTGTAAGCCGTATTAGCCAAGTTACCAATTGTGAACCCTTCTAAATGAACCTGGTTAATCGTTGTTACTAAATGTTTTTCTTTTCTTGAAATTGTATTTGAATATGCTTGAAACTAATAACACTGCCCATTTGAGTTGTACACAGTTAAGGGAAATCGCATGAAAGGGTGTGATTCTGTATCAGGAGTTTTAAACCTGGGTCTGTACACCCTGAAGTTGTTTGCACAATTTTCTTTGACTATCCATTTTTTGAGAGATTCCCCAAAGAGTCCATAACTCCCAAAAGTTTAAGAATAGTTCTATTGGGGGGGGGGAGAACATGCCTACCAACTACAGAATAGTTCCACAGATTAAATTCAGTAGGTGTATATTTAATTGTTTACTGTATACCATTTTACTGATGAAAGTGATTGTAGCATTATTGGTGAATTTGCTTTTTGAAGCATCCTTATGTAGAAAGGCAGGTTTTGGTTACAAATTTTAATGAGTGTGGCATTTTTTTGTATCTCATTCAGTGCAGACCTTTGAAGATGGTTGAGTTAAAAGTGCATTCTGACACTTTAGAATGCTTCCAATTTTGTTAAATTCTTACCACGGGGGGGGGGGGGGGGGGGGGCAGCCCTGGTGGCTCAGCGGTTGAGCGTCTGCCTTTAGCCCAGGGCGTGATCCTGGAGACCTGGGATCAAGTCCCACGTCGGACTCCCTGCATGGAGCCTGCTTCTCTCTCTGCCTGTGTCTCTGCCTCTCTCTCTCTCTCTCTTTTTTTGTGTGTGTCTCTCATGAATAAATAAATAAAATCTTTAAAAAAAATAAAAATAAATTAAAAAAATAAACATTCTTGTTAGAGGCTAAGAGCTAAAGAGTTACATAGATGAGGTATTTATTTGTGTTATCAAAAATAGAACTTTTTTTTTTTTAAAGAATTTATTCATTCATGAAAGACACACAGAGAGAGGCAGACACAGGCAGAGGGAAAAGCAGGCTCCCCACAGGGAACCCCACGTGGGACTCGATCCCGGGTCTCCAGGATCACACCCTGAGCTGAAGGCAGACACTCACTGCTGAGCCACCCAGGTGTCCCAAATATAGAACTTCTTTTTCTTTTAAGATTGATTGATTCATGAGAGACACAGAGAGAGGAGGCAGAGACATAGGCAGAGGGAGAAGTTGGCTCCATGCAGGGAGCCCGACGTGGGACTCGATCCCAGGTCTCCAGGATCATGCCCTGGTCCGAAGGCAGGCGCTAAACCACTGAGCCACCGGGGCTGCCCTAAATATAGAACTTTTAAATGACTTTTTGAAGTTTGCTTATTTTTTATATGATCTTTGTTTTGTTACTACAGTTGAAGGACTGCATCTCTGACAAAGTGAAAAATGTCCAATTCTTTCACAAATAAATTGGTAAAATGACTAAAGATTTGATAGACAGATGGCAAATGTGAGTTGCTTTGTTGGAAGTACCTGAAAAAAAGTAGAATTGGTATTTGCAAAATGAAATATACCCGAAAAAGCAGAGCACCAGATTTTTATTCCTGTATTTTGGATTTTAAGGACATAAGTAGGAGTCAGTAACCCTTTCAAAAGTCTGGACCCAAGCTCTGATCCTTTGCATCCTTCACCTATAAAGACTGGCAGTGGCAGCCGCAGGACAGCTCTTAGTGCCAAGAGCTGCTAAATAATTTGCCTGTGGCTGTTAGCATATGAGCCGGGAGGAGGGCTGCAGTGCCTTCAAAAAGCAAGTGTCCTTTGAAGTCACTAGCCCAGCCTAGAAACATCAGGATGTCTATATACTGTCTGTGGCAAGTGTGTGGCAGACGGTCCTGTGAGTGACTGACCTCCTTACCTCCATCGTATGGTTCAGCATCTGCTTTAGTTTAGTATGTTTGAGGATAAATTAGTAAGCTTTTTTTTTTTTTTTAAGATTATATACCCAGTTCATCCTAATGTAGTTTGAAGACCTGCCTCCCAATAATCATAGCATCTGCTGGAATTTATGAATAGTTGATCTGTAACCCATGTACAGCTACCAAAGTTTGAAGTTTAAAAAGAATAGCTTTCCCCAGATAGCATTCTGACAGGTATTTATGAATTAAGGTTTTCTATTATTTAAAGTCCAACTTGTCTTTTAGCATTATTTTGACTTTGACAGTTTCAGCCAGGGTATATCAAGATCCCTGAAATGGTTTTGTCTCTTTCAGGGCCAGATGAAGTAGTAGCTTATTTTACATAATGGATCTATTTTATCAATAATGTGTAAACACAATTATGAATTCTACTACATGAAATACTTTTCCTTCTTAGGGAGTCTCTTTGTAAAACAAGGAGTGGTAGGTAATACTTCATTAAGCTGTATAAATTGGGACGCCTGTGTGGTTCGTGGTTAGTGGCTGCCTTGGCTGCCTTTGGCTCAGGGTGTGATCCCAGAGTCCCCACATGGGGTCCCCGCAGGGAGCCTGCTTCTCCCTCTGCCTGTGCCTCTGCCTCTCTCTGTGTCTCTGATGAATACATAAATAGAATCTCTTTTAAAAGCTATATGAATTGAATAATTAGAGTTTACACCAAGTTTAGGCTCCATTCTACACATTGGTGACAGTTTGATTTTTGTATTGATGGTGGTTTTTTGTTTTTTATTTTATTTTACCTTGTTAGTTCAGTTTGTAGTCATTTGAACCATGTAACCCATTAGGTGTTCTTGGGGCTAAGCACTTAATGTAATGATGGCTTAACTTGATTTAAGTTACATCTTTTCCTCCTGAGAATGGAGCGGGATGGGATAGATGGTCATGTTGCTTAATCTTTTTAAAATTTACCACAAAGTGGGGATCCTGGTTGGCTTAGTTGGTGGGGTGTGCAACTCTTGATCTTGGGGTTGTAAGGTCAAGCCCCACACTGGGTGTAGAGATGACTTTAAAAAAAATTTACCCCAAGGTAATACAATCTTAAGCTCTAGAGTTTTTTTAAGAGTAAAACTTGATCTCATCATATTTTTGTTGAGTAAGTTTAAGAAGTGTGTTTAATTTCTGTTTAGGACCGATCCAACCAATACATCTTCACTTCTGTGATAATACAAATATTAAATATCTGTCTTTAAAATTGATACATAGCATATTAGTAAAATCTGAAGTCTCACTGCAAATTAAGCCAAAATGGCTTAATTAGTAAAGTAGTGTTGCAACATGTTCACAGTGATTCATACTTCCAGGAAATTGAGGATCGGTTTTGTTTTCTTTTTGCTCTACAAAAGTAATGTATCTTGCTTTGCTTGATTAAAGTCAGAAAATAAGAAAAACACTGAGTTTGTGACAAAGGATATCAGATACTAGCAGTCAAGTCTTGTATTTCTTCTAGTTATACCGTAATGTGTTAGGATCCATGAAAGTGGCTTTGTAGTTACACTATTTTTTTAATGTTCTTTTATGAAAAGCTACAATTCTTAGATGCCGTAACTAAGCAGCATCTTTGTCTTTTTTGTGTGTAAGACTTTCATATTGTCATATTTCAGCTTTGTTGTGTATGGTTCAGAGAAAATTCAGTGTTTCTTTCTGGAGGCTATAATTTGCCCTCATTTTTGATTGATAACTTAAATTCTAAGTTCAAAATTATTCTCTCTTATACCTTATTTTGGTTCTTTTTTCTTTTTTAATTTTTCCCAACTTTTATTTTGAGAATCTTCAAAACTATAAAAAAGTTGCAAAAAATACCATAATGTGTATTCATTTGCCCATCCCATAGATTAACAATCACAAATTAACATTTTGCCACATTTTTTCCTTTCTCTCATTTTTTTCTGAATCATTGAGTTAGTTGTAGACATCAAGACACTTTACCCCTTAAACATGGAGAATTTATGACCTGAGAAAAAGGATATTCTCCCCATAACTACAGTAGTATCACCACATTCAGAAAAATGTAACAATATAATACTACTAGGTAATATTTTGGCTATAATAACATTTCTCTAATTGTCCCAATAAACTCCTGTATATTTGTCCTTTTTTTGAATACAGAATTTAATCATTACATTTAGTTGCCATGTCTCTTCAGTGTAAAATAACTTTTTTGCTGTTTTTTAGGATATTGTTTTTTATGATATTTTTAATAGTCTAGGCCAGTTGTTTTAAAGAATGAGCCTCAGTTTAGCTTGCTCTCATTGTTTACTGACATCATAAATTCTGTTTAATAAATGGGATTATAGGGTAGCCCCGGTGGCTCAGCGGTTTAGTGCCACCTTCGGCCCAGGGCGTGATCCTGGAGACCTGGGATTGAGTCCCAGGTCAGGCTCCCCGCATGGAGCCTGCTTCTCCCTCTGCCTGTGTCTCTGCCTCTCTCTCTCTTTCTCTCTCTGTGTCTCTCACGAGTAAATAAATAAAATCTTAAAAAAAAAAAAAAGAAGAAGAAATGGGATTATAATGCCCAGTTATAGGTAGAATTACTTCTAGACTTGGCTAACAATCTACATAAGCCCCTGGTTCACACCGATAAGTATACAACATAAGTTATTAAAGTCAGCATCCTGCATAATAACTGCTGAATTCATAAATCCATATTGATTGGGCAATTATAGACTCAAAATTTGGGAGCTAGACAAGGCTTTAGGTAATACTTCATCTCTCACTGCTGAGAGAGGTAAAGTGACTAACTTAATTTCGCTAGCAGCTTAGTAACTGCGTGATTAGGGCTCTCAAATCAATCCATGGTCACGAAATACCTCTTATATACCAGGCATTGTGCTACACGTTGAATACAAAAATGAAAAAAAAAACTGGATCCCTACAATTAAAAGAGTGACAGTCTGTGGCAGTGTATTCAGTATAACCCAACCAGTGCAACCAGCCTAACTCCAGAGTTGGGCTCTGGAGTTGCCTGGATAGACTCCATTCCATCTCTTGTTTGCTGCATTAGACTGTAAAATGGAGATGCTAGCGTCCAACTGGAAAGGTTGTTAGGAAGAGTAAATAAGATTTTGAATGTAAACCACTAAAAGTTTTCAGTGGTACTCTTTCATTATGATTTTAATCTAGCGTATCTGTGACCTAAATATGGGCTACAGGGATATGGTAGCCAACAGTGAGATATTGAATCATAGAGGAGGGTATTAATAGGCGACATTGCTAGATTAATTCATAAATATGCTCTTCTAACCGTGTTTATTTTTTTTTAAAGATTTATTTGAGAGAGAGAGAGCGCGGGCAAGAGAGAGAGAGAGAGAGAGAAGGAGCCAGGGGGAGGGGCAAAGGGAGTGGGAAAAGCAGGCTCCTTGATGAGCAGGGAGTCCACCATGGGGCTCAGGACTCTGGAATCATGACCTGGGCAGATGGATGGTGGATGCTTAACCAACTGAGCCACCCAGGCGCCCATTAACAGTATTTAAATACAGTATTTACACTGAATACCTATAGTGATAGAAGGGATTTACAGAGTAATTCATTCAAGTTCCACAAACATTCATTAAGCACGTAAGTGTTACGCATTTACCAGATGCGCCAGATCATAGAATAATAAAGCATAGGGTCTGTCTCAGAGAGCATGAGCTTGAAAAAGGTAAGTTTAGGGTAAATAAAATGAAACAGGTACTTACTTTACTTAGCAAAATACAAATTTGTGGAAGCTATTTTGTGTTACAGACTATAAGAATAAGTAAATAGATTTTAAAAGGCTTGGCCAAAAGCCTAGATGATGAAACCATACTTTGTTACTAATGGAAAGTATGATTTGGAAAATGAGAATTAGATTGGAGGGTAGAAGTGAGATTAAAGGATATCGTCCCTGACTTCTGAGGTTGAAGTTAGAGGTGACTGCCATAAAACCTTCTCTCTATAGGAGAGAAATTACTCAGCTGAATGGAGGACTTTTGGTATGGTAATTATTATGGTTGTAGGTGACATATCTTGGCATTTGGGGTTGGGTATGTAGCAGTTTATGTTCAGATTTGTCTTCTTTTGTACCTCTGAATTCTCTTGAGCATCCTCAAATGCTATCTGTTGATATATATATAATATTATGATCTGAACTCTCTACGCTTGATGCTGTATAAACTACTCACTGGTCAGATATCTGCCGCTACTTGTCTATGAACCTTCCCCTGGTCTTTCTGCCCAGGCCATGACCCTAATATTCTTTGATTGCCCTGGAGTTTTGCTTGTGGATAGAGAGTCCATTAAAACCACTAGCCCTTGTGTCAAAAGTCCTGCCTAGAAGAATTTATAATTTTAAATCAGTAAAATATTTTTAAATTTTGTCAATTTTATTAAGATCTTGTATTACTTTTTTTTTTTTTTAAGCCCCCAAGTTCGGGGCTTGAACTCAAGATTTGAGCTGAGATCAAGAGTTGGACACTTAACTGACTGAGCCGCCCAGATGCCCCCAAGATCTCGTGCTACTTTTGAATTTATTCAAAACAAAAGAGATAAATATGGATATAATACAGCTCTCAAAATTGCTAGTACTTTAGTACACCCACCTAAACCCCCCACCTAAACCCCCCTCCTTGCTTTAAAAATATGTATGGGGCACCTGGGTGGCTCAGTGGTGGAGTGTTGTGATCCCAGGACCCTGGGATCAAGTCCCACATCAGGCTCCCTGCGTGGAGCCTGCTTCTCCCTCTGCCTGTGTCTGCCTCTCCTTCTGTGTCTCTCATAAATACATGAATAAAAACTTAAAAAAAAATGTTTACAGGGGAGCCTGGATGGCTCAGTTGGTTGAGCATCCAGCTGTTGGTTTCAGGCCCAGGTCGTGATCTCATGGGTTGTGGGATGGAGTCCCAAGTCTAGTTCCCCTTGAGGAGCCTCCCTCAGTGGGAAGTCACCTTGGAGATTCTTTCTTTCTGCCCCTCCCCCCACTTGTGTGCATGCTCATGTGCACGCTCTCTCGCTCACTCCATCTCTAAGATAATTTTTTAAAAGATTTTATTTATTTATTCGTGAGAGACACAGAGAGAGGCAGAGGGAGAAGCAGGCTTCCTGCAGGGAGCCAGTGCAAGACTGGATCCCAGGACCAGGATCATGCTCTGAGTCGAAGAAGGTAAAAGTGCAACCTCTGAGCCACTCAGGCATCCCTAAGATAAATAAATCTTAAAACACACACACACACACACACACACACACAAACACACACACACTTTTTCCTCCCAATTTTGGGAAATAATGAGAGAATGGCTCAGAAGGTACAGTATGTCTAATTGCCTTTTTCCATTTTAGTTTTTGTCTCTTTAAAAATATTTTATTTATTATTCATGAGAGAGACACAGAGAGAATCAGAAACACAGGCTGAGGGAGAAGCAGGCTCCATGCAGGGAGCCTGACGTGGGACTCCATCCTAGGTCTCCACCCTGGGCCAAAGGCAGCGCTAAACCACTGAGCCACCTGGGCTGTCCCAGTTTTTCTCTTAAATAAGCAAACATTTTGCTAATATTTAAAGTATAAGCACGCATGTTAAAAAAGATTTAGAGAATTCAGAACAACATAATTTTACATCCCTTAAAATTGCTACTTAATTAACATTGAAGTGAGTTTTTGTTTTTTTTCATAGTTGAAGTTATTCTACATGTATACCTTTATATCTTGCTTTTATTTTTGTTAATTTGACATTGCCATAAACATTTTCAATATCATTAAGGATGATCCATAAACAGTTTTTGGCTGTATATTATTCTATCTGATTTAAAGGTTGGACATTTAGATTTACATATTTCCTACTATAAGTGATGCTGTCATGAACATCTTTATGGTAGAACTTTTTCTGAATGTTTGGTTATTCCCATAGGATAGAATGTTATTAGCTATTTTTAAAATTATTTTTATTATTTTTGTGGTGTCTTAGTGCTTTTGTATTGGTTTTTATGAATGTTTTATGAATGCTTTTTATGAATAGATAGTAATCTATTTCTTCCGTATCTTCCTCAATTTGTTGCCTTCAAGTTCAGTTGTACATGTTTTTCTCAAACCAGTATGCCTAAAATGAATTAATCTTTTGTTTTTTTTCCCTTTCCTCACTGCCTGGTTGACTAAATGAGACACAGAAATCTTTCCATCTTTGATCTTCCCTTAATGTTCTCTGCTACATCTAGTCAGTCACTGAGTCCTTTGAATCATCCTCTTAAGTGTTTTTTGAATTCATTCACCTTCTTCATCCCTACTACTTACTATCTTATCCCAATTACTGTTACTTCCCCCTCCCCACCCCAAGCCTGTCTTCTGGTCTTCCTCCCATCCTTTCAGAGTCTTTGCCACATTGCCGTGTAAGTTATTGTTCCAAAAAGACAATCCTATAATGTGATGTTACTCTCTGGCTTCAGATGTTTCAGGTACCCTGGCATGTGCAAGTAGAGGCCTGCATGTAACTTTTTTTTTAAGATTTTATTTATTTATGAGAGACACAGAGAAGCAGGCTCTATGCAGGGACTCCAGGATCACGCCCTGAGCCAAAGGCAGACTCTTTAACTGCTGAGCCACTCCGGCATCCCTGGCCTGCATGTAATGTAAGAGGCCTATTTCAAGTCGCCTTTTCAGTTTCACCTGTCCTCATCTCGCAGCCTCCTCTTTTACTGCTCTCCTCCTTAGACCTCAGATACTGAAAGAAGCTACAGTGTTTCCTGTCTTCTGGTCTTTGCCTATGCTGTTCCTTTACCTCAGACACTCTTGGCCATCATACCCTCCACTGACATCCTCCTCTTACCACACACACACACACACACACACACAGGACAATCCAACATTTTTCCTACTGGACTTCAAGGTCTCAGGTAATACCCACCTACCTCCCTGAGAAGCCTTCCCTGACAGTCGCCTCAAGTAATTGAGTGTTCTTCACGAAAGCAGCCACTTTTAACACATTGTTTCCTTCCAGTTTTTTGCTCTGTGTGTATGTTTATATCCATTGCTATATGATTATTATCTCTTTGCAGTATTTCCCAAATAGTTTTATAAGGAATTCAAATGGCCATGAGATACCGTCTCTTATATGAAAGAAGGATTCCATCAATTTGGAACTCATACTGTGTCTTCTTGGAAATTCATAATGTAAATTAGTATGTTAAATGTCCAGAGAAGTTCTACTAGACATTTCACTGAGTGCTGAGTATATGCCGCAGTGAACAAAACCAGTTTGGACCTTACTAACTCTTACGGATTTGTTTGACCTTATCTTAATTAAATTAACTATACCTGCTCTATTTGGTACTGGACATCACCCCTTCCTTCCTAAAACTGATCCTTTGTCATCTGTAACACTGTGTCCTCTTAAGTGTCCTGATAGTTCTCTGATTCATTTCTTCGTTATTTTCTTCCTGGTTCATTTTCCTCAGCCTACTACTTAAATATTGATGTTTCTTGGAGTCCGGTCTTAGCACACTGCTCTTTTCCCATTTCCTCTTCTCCCTATAATTTCACCCATTCCGGTGGTTTCAGACATCATCATGCTGACTCATTGCTATTAGTCAACTCACTATTGCTTTAGTCAGTCCTCAGAAAACAATAGAAATGTCTCAAGTACAAGGGGCAGTGTCTTAGGACCTAAAAAACCTCAGCTCAGTCTCTTGGGGGAAAAAAGAACTGTGACACTACGAGGTTCCGCTACGACAACCAAGCTAAAAACTTGGAAGTCATTCTTCACTCTCCCTCCAAGATTTATCAAGTGCTGCCACTTTCACATCCAATATACTTATATCCATCCCCTTCCCTCCTCTGTTTCATACCATTATCATCACTTGTTGGATTGATTGAAATAGCCTTCTTTTAGATGCAGTTTGCTCCTTGGTTTCAGATTTTAGGAAATCATCATGGTATACTGAAAAATGCAGGTCCAATCACACCATTCACTTGCATGAAACCCTTCAGTGCTTCAGTGTCTCACTAGAGTAATGATGAGAAACTTCTTAACAAAGTTTAGAGGCTACCTCCCTTCTTCCTTCCTTTTTTTTACTCCATGATTATTACTTTGTTCTCCATCAGCCTTAAACTGTCATGACACTTCTCTATGTCATTACGGTTTTCTCTGGTGAGATTGTCCACACTACTTCCTTTTCTTGCAATACCCTTTCCTTGCCTCCTTACTTGCATGTATCTTTATTGCATTTGCACAGAAGCAGATAGTGTATTGAGGTTTCTTCCTCTCTAGACTCTGAATTTCTTGAGATCAGAAGTGTCTTTTACTGGTTTCTGTAGTCCCGCATCCCTGGTATTTAGTAGGTACCCTGTAAATGTTTGAATGAATGAGATCTTGAACAAATTCATTCCCAGCCGTAGTCCTTCACCTCTTGTGTGGCCCACTCTCTACTCCACCTCTGTTGTCTTAGGTTCTGAAGGTTGGGAGAGTTTTCCATTTTTTAAAAATAATGATGGGGACACCCATCAGTGGTTCAGCGGTTAAGCATCTGCCTTCGGCTCAGGACGTGATCCCGGAATTTTGGGGATCAAGTTCCGCATCAGGCTTCCTGTATGGAGCTTGCTTTTCCCTCTGCCTGTGTCTCTGCCTCTCTCGCTGTGTCTCTCATGAATAAATAAATAAAATCTTTAAAAAAAAGAATATCAATGCCTTAATGAACTCACAGACTTCTTAAGAAAATAAAATAAAATGATGCATTATGACAATATTAAAAATGATGTGGCATCATTTTAGTGTATAGAGAAACCCAAACACCTAATGGTTTCCACATAAGACTATTGGATATGCTTTATATTTTATGTATGATGTTATAATATGTACTGATTAAATTTGTCTTTTTATTATAGAAACTTATTGGAGACTTAATGTTTATAGGCCATTTGCTTTTCCATCAATTTAATCTTGCCCTTAGAATATGAAATTCAACAACTGAAGTAATTCTGAAAACATCGCTAGTGACAGTATAAACTTAATTTTGTGTTTTTCTTTCTTGTGTATATCAAATCCCAGATCTCTAATGTACTCCTTTGGAGACTGTTCTGCTTTTGAGCCATGTTAATATCTGCTATGATTCTTGCCACAAGCTTCATCTATATTTTGGGGTTAGTGCAGTATACTTACTGCCTCCTGACTGTTAACTTTCCTCAATTTTGCCCCCTTCTCATCCATCCGCTACACCTTTGCCAGAATGGTCTTTCTTAAAACTTTCATCTGATTACTTGAATCTTACTTAACATCTTTTAGTGGCTCCCCATCACCTTCAGAATTAAATATACACTCCTCAACATGGAAGTGTCCCTGTGTCTGTGTGCCTCTTGCTCATCTCTGGAACTCCCGGTATGCAGCCCATGTTCTGGTTTTACTAAACTACAAGAGTCCTAAAACACCTGCTCTCAAGCCTCACAGCCTTTGTGCAGCCTTGACCTCTCTTGTTTGCTTTCCCACTCCCCCACCCTTGTCTGACTCCTTTTCATCCTTTTAACCTTCCTCCTGAAAGTCTGATACTCCCATCTCTACCGTGGACTCTGTGTAACACCACTGCACACCATGCTTATGTGATGTATTTACCTTGAGGCCAGGGACAGCAAGTGTTCAGCTGTTTGACATAGTGCCATTATGTATATGGTATCAATAAATAAATATTAACTTGCTATAATTGTTAGTAATTCTGGAATACACTATTAACATTCTTAAAAATCTGTTTTTATAGCCTCAAGGAATAGGTTCTCCTAGTGTCTACCATGCGGTTATCGTCATCTTTTTGGAGTTTTTTGCTTGGGGATTATTGACAGCCCCCACCTTGGTGGTAAGTAATCTTTTCACTTATTTATTATGGTCTTAATCTCTTTTTGTTCAATTTCTGGGAAGGGGAAAGATGGTCCTTTTCCCTTTCCCTGGTTAATTCTTGCAGAAAATATTGTCAGCTCTTGAGTACTATATTTTATTTTATTTTATTTTATTTTATTTTATTTTATTTTATTATTTTATTTTATTTTATTTTATTTTTTTATTTTATTTTATTTTATTTTATTTTATTTTATTTTATTTATTCATGAAAGAGAGAGAGAGAGAGAGAGAGGCAGAGACACAGGCAGAGGGAGAAGCAGGCTCCATGCAGAGAGCCTGATGTGGGACTTGATCCCGGGACTCCAGGATCACGCCCTGGGCCGAAGGCGGCGCTAAACCGCTGAGCCACCCGGGCTGCCCAAAAGCTGTGTTTTATATGGAGGCCCTACCCAGGGGAGGATGGTGAAGTCTCCACCAACAAGGGAATTTACATTAACAACGAGGAAGAATTTTATGCTGCCAAGTATTTTTTAAGGACTGAAGTCTAATATTTTGAGAGACTATATGTTTGATTCATAGTGGATATTCAATCAGTGATGATTGATTAACATATTAGATAAAGAAAATTAATAATAGATTTAAGGCTCTATAATGCTTAAGAAGTGGCTTAACTTTTTTGACTTACGGTTTTGGAAAAACTAGGCCATATGGTTCTGGCTGCTTAGATGCAGTCTTATGTTATGGAGCAAGACCTTAGACTCATTCTCCAGCATCTCTTCCATGTAAATAAATGGCTTAGCAGCCTTTGCTACAGAGATAGTCCTGAGGCATTTCATATTTTAAGGACTTTATACTCCCAAAGGTTTTAAAGCTCCATAAATTTTAAGACCTATAAAATTTCTTGGAAAATGTTACATCTTTTCCTTTTTTTTTTTGTTCCATCTTTTCCTATTCAGCTCTAAAGTCTAGTGCTAAAAGGATTCTCACAGATCAAAAATCTTTACATTTGTATTGATATATTTGTCTCTGTGTTAAATTTTTATAAAAAAATCAAACAGATGGGGATCCCTGGGTGGTGCAGCGGTTTAGCGCCTGCCTTTGGCCCAGGGCACGATCCTGGAGACCCAGGATCGAATCCCACGTCGGGCTCCCGGTGCATGGAGCCTGCTTCTGTCTCTGCCTCTCTCTCTCTCTCTCTCTCTGTGTGACTATCATAAATAAATAAAAATTAAAAAAAAATTTTAAAAATCAAACAGATGATTGTTTATCTTAACTATACTCCTTTTGGGGGTTGTGAAGTTTTTTATTTTTTAACATTAGCTAGATTGCATAATGGTTTTGTTCTATTTTCACAATGAAAGCAGTATTATCAGATAATTATGAGTATTTACTTAATGAAGGCACCAATGAAGTTAAGGATTTATTAAATCAAGGTATAGTGGATATAGTGCCTGTCCTTAATTGAAATATAATTGAAAGGAAATATATATTAAATACATGAAAAACTGAAAAAATACTAGCTAAGTAGCTCAGTATATGATAAAAGAAATTTCACAAACCCTATGTGACTCTCCAAGTGCTATAATCTCTTCCTATAGGCCCTTACAAGAAATAATTGATTGCTTTGGACAGGAAAGTTTGGTGATAGTGAAGCAACTTGGAAGGTTTGGAGGTTGGCTAGAGAGAGAAGATAAGGAGATCAAACATTCAAAATGGAGAGATGTCCTGTATAAAAGTGTGACTATCGGAAAGCATGGGGATATTTAAAACAGTGAAGAGACCAGATTGTTGGAATGTAAGGTAGCTTTGCAAAGTGAATCATTAGCAGTAAGAACTAGCAATTTCTAAAACTTTTTTAACACATTTTTTTTTTTTTTTGTTCCTAAAAAGATTTGGCCCTTAGTAATTATTGGAAGAAGACTGGATTTGATTTGTTGCAAAAGGTTTTGAGATGCTACTTTAAGGAGTTTAAACTTTCCTTTAATCTTTTCCTTTAAGTGGAAGAACTGGGAAACTATGGCCAGAGTAAATCCTGTTAGTAGCCTGTTTTTCATAATATAAAATCCTGTTAGTAGACTGTTTTTCATAAATAATGTTTTATTTGGGACACAGCCATGGCCATTCATTTACATATGGTCTTTGGCTGTTTTTGTTGAATTGAATACTTGTGACAGAGACTGTATAGCCTACAAAGCTATAAAAAGATATTTGCTGTTTGGTTCTTTACAGAAAGTTTGCAGATCCCTTCTTTAGATCCATGGCCTTTATTTAAGTAATAACAGTGTTTCTCAGCCTCAGCACTGTTGACAGTTTGGGCCAGATGATTATTTGTTGTGAGCGGCTGACCTATTTATAGGTTATTTAGCAACATCCCTGATCTTCCTATGAGAGGTAGCTCCCCCTACGCACACACCAAGTTTTGACAATAAAAAATGTATTCAGACGGGCAGCCCTGGTGGCGCAGCGGTTTAGCGCCGCCTGCAGCCCAGGGCATGATCCTGGAGACCCTGGATGGAGTCCCACGTCAGGCTCTCTGCATGGAGCCTGCTTCTCCCTCTGCCTGTGTCTCTGCCTCTCTCTGTCTCTGTCTCTGTCTCTATGAATGAATAAATAAAATCTTTTAAAAAAATGTATTCAGACCTTCAGTTGAGAATTACATAGTGTATATCATATAAAGAAACAAAATAAATGAACATCATGAATGTTTTATTTTTCCCATGTTAATGATTTTCTGTGACTAAACATTTCATTTCTAATTTTCTTTATTTTTACATGTGAGTTAATTTTTGTTAAATTTCTAGTTTTGGGCAGAAGAAGAGTAATGGAAAAAAAGGGAGCACTGTAATCCTAAAGGTTTTTCTTACAAGATGTCAGAAACTACACTCAGCATAGTTTTTCTTCCTAAAGAGATATCCCAACTTTCTTATTCCCCATATTGCCATTGTCTCTTGTTTTTATTGAGAAACGGCATAGTAGAACGGAGGAAGGTAGTGGCTTTTAAGTCAAGTAAGAACTCAGTTACCTCATCTGTAGAGTGGTATTTTATCTAACCCATAATGTTGTTAGAATGAAATAAAAGTATATATAAAGCCTTTGACACATAGGCTGCTTCTTATTTTTTCAGTAACTTTTCCTTCCCATTTGCTTTTCATTCAACTAGTGGCTTCCCTGTAATTCACTTGCTGCCGTTGAACAAATTGGTGCCATGTGGTTTGAGACCAGGTCTTAAAAGAACTTGTTAACACATTTTCTAGAAAGATTCACTTTGTGAGAATTAAAATTTCCCTAGTCTCCCAGTCTCCTATCTTAGATAAAATACACTTGTCTGTAAAGGATCTAGTCATCAGGTACATGTGGCAAACAGTGAAGATGCCTCATAGTAATTAAAAACATGGACTTTCAAGCCCAACTTTCTGTGTTCAATTTCATTTTTGCCACATACTAACTATGTAATAATGTACAAGACATTTTATTCATGAGAAACACAGAGAGAGAGAGGCAGAGAACAGGCAGAAGGAGAAGCAGGCTCTCCACAGGGAGCCCGATATGGGACTCCATCCTGGGACTCCAGGATCATGCACTGACCTGAAGTCAGACGTGCTCAACCACTGAGCCACCAGATGTCCCATGCACAAGACTTTTAATCTCTGTCTATAAGAGCATTCTTATAGGGTCATTCAGAGGAATAAAAGGAAATAATATCTGTAAAGTGCCCAATTTAGTGCCTTGTGACATCATAAATGCCAAGTAAATGTTTGGTATTATTAGTATTTACTCATTTGCATAGCATCATACAAATCTGAAAAGTTATAGGAGATAAAATCATATGAAGGGATGTTTTAAAATGTAAATATATGAATTTTATTGAGACTAAAATGTGGTATGAGATTTTTAGTTATTTATTTATTTTTTTAGGTATTACATGAAACTTTTCCTAAGCATACATTTCTGATGAATGGCTTGATTCAAGGCGTAAAGGTAGGATTGGCGATATATATGCACACGTACACACACACATACACTTTCATATGTATAATTCTGCTGGTATATTAAGTTAATTAATGGAACATTTCACTGTTAATTTTTTACAATCTGGATATATCTTGAGGGATTACTCAAAACTTTTAAAATGAACTAGGGTTTCAATATGATTTTTTTTATTAAAAAAGTTATTTACCCGTATTCGTTGGTCATCTAAATATAGTTTGACTCAAATATAGCCAACAATGTATAATGTTAAACCACATCATAACAGATTTCCCCCCTGATTATGTCTTGGCGTTTTTATTTCGGAGATTGAATACTTTTATCAACTAACAATAAAAATATAGATTGAGAGAAAAGAACTATTTTAAAAAAAAATACATAGATATAAAACTATATGGTAAAGTCTTGATTATTCTACATACTCTTTACTCTTGATTCCGTTTAACCAACAAGGTTTATAAATAGGTAATTAGCCTGTGGATATAAAAACAGATCATTAACATGCATCTTTCTAGCATTGCTAATGTAGAATTATTGTGATTGAGAATTCATTAGAGCATTCATATGAACATGCAGCCAGAGCCTTGCAGGTGATTCTAGACAATCTTGAGAAAGCTTTAAATTATATATAGACAAAGGAGTTATCTAGTTTGATGATATTATACTTATGTTAGAAATAAACTTTTAAAAAATTATTCTATGATAGTGATTTCTTTTCGGCTCATTGGTATTGATTGTATACATTTTTTTCATTTACTTTTTTTAGGGTTTGTTGTCATTCCTCAGTGCCCCACTTATTGGTGCTCTTTCTGATGTTTGGGGCCGGAAGTCCTTCTTGCTGCTAACAGTATTTTTCACATGTGCCCCAATTCCTTTAATGAAGATCAGCCCATGGTAAGTGCATAATTAGATCATAACAAATAACGTTCTGTTCATTGTTTTCTGAATATTCCTTTATTTCTATCACCTTTTTACCATCTTACCTATGTAGGTAACTTTATTAACTTTATTCTTCCAATATAATTTGACACAGATAAGAGGGCCCTTAAAAATATAGTGGCTGTGGGATCCTGGGGTGGCTCAGCGGTTTAGCGCCTGCCTTTGGCCCAGGGCATGATCCTGGAGACCTGGGATCGAGTCCCACATCAGGCTCCCGGCATGGAGCCTGCTTCTCCCTCTGCCTGTGTCTCTGCCTCTCTCTCTCTCTCTCTCTCTCTCTCTCTCTCTTTCATGAATGAATAAATTAAAAAATATATAGTGGCTGAATAATAGTTCATAATGATTTTACAACTGGATGATACTATAGGAAATGTGTAGACTATTGGCTAACCTGCTTTTGGATTTCACAGCCCCAAATAATAGTTGCTTAACATCAAGGAAACTTATTTCTCTGTATAAAAGAAGTCAGGAATTGAGCAATCCAGAGCTGGTTTGGCAGTTCTGGGGAACCAGACCTTTTCTATCTTTGTTCCCTGCCATCCTTTACTAGTACCTCACAGTCCAACAAGGCTGCCTGAGCTCCAGCTTGCGTCACACTTCAGGCAGCAAGGTGGAAGGAGTGGCCAAGAAGAACACACCACCTTCCTATAAAGAAACTACATAATTCCCACCCAACCTCTGCTTACATCTGTTTGGTCACATTCCAGACACATGCTTCTTCTTGTTCCAAGATGCTGGGCTCATGGCCACCCTAATTAAAATTAGGATTCTTTCACTGAGGAGCAAGGGAGGGAAAGCTCACAATGAGAATGATTTTTTTTTTTAATTTATTTATTTATGATAGTCACAGAGAGAGAGAGAGGGGCAGAGACACAGGCAGAGGGAGAAGCAGGCTCCATGCACCGGGAGCCCGACGTGGGATTCGATCCCGGGTCTCCAGGATTGCGCCCTGGGCCAAAGGCAGGCGCCAAACCACTGCGCCACCCAGGGATCCCACAATGAGAATGATTTGTAAAGAAGTTGTAGCTTTATTAATTCTCCTAATGTTCTACTCTACTGAGTGTTAATGTTTGATAATTCTGCATCCTAGATGGGCTGTATTTCCGTGGTTATCTAGAAGGGCTAAAGGTATATAAGAGGCAGGATCTTCCTCTTATAGGTTAGTTAGATACAATTCTGAAGGCCAAACCCTTGATTAATGCTAATCACCCAAATGAAATCTTACCAGAGGAGTCTACGTGATAAACAAAAAATTTTCTGTGGAATGCAGTGTGTTAGGAAAAATTTAGTGAGCAATAAAGCCCTAGTGCGATATTTTGAAAGTTCATTATGATTACATATGAGTTTTTAAACTAAACATTTGGGACGCCTGGGTGGTTCAGTGGTTGAGCGTCTGCCTTCGGCTCAGGGCGTGATCCTGGGGTCCTGGGATCGTGTCCCCCATCGGGCTTCCTGTGGGGAGCCTGCTTCTCCCTCTGCCTCTGTCTCTGCCTCTCTGTGTCTCTCATGAATAAATAAATAAAATGTTAAAAACAAAACTAAACTAAACATTCAACATTACAATAGAAATTTCTTATTCCTGGCCAGTTATTTTGAAATCATACATGCCAAAATGAAGTTTGCTTTTTAAAATAGCTTTTGTTCACTCCGGACAGTAATTATCTATTCTCCGTTTCATATATGAGTACTGCTTGCCACACAGGTTCCTTCTGTGTGAAGACTGAGTTGTTTGTTTTGCCAACATTTGTAAAGCTAAATATAGCTTATTGAAAAGTATCTAGTTTCTATATAGAGGCATAAAATAAATATAGAGTAACTCTCCATTTCACTCACTGAATTGTGTGTTTTGTGTAGTGGTGTGGTGGGAAATGCTAATGGATCAATTATAATAGACTTTAGTTTGTTGTTTGTTGCTGTTTTTAGTAGAAACAATAACAACGCCATTTAACCAGCTTGACAGTTGGGTAAAATATTGACCTGGATATATTATCTAATTTTAAGTATTCCCGCATGGTAGCTGAATTGCTTTTGAAGTGAAACTTCTTATACTGTATTTTCATATTATCTTTGGCTTATGATTTATAGAAGAATTAATCCATGTACTGTGTTAGTAAATCACTGATTGAAATTAGCTATTCTTACTCGAGCTCACTTATAGAAATAAAGGAAGGTTAATGTAATGGTAATTGTTCTGTTTCTTGTCAATTGTCTTTCCATCTTAGGTGGTACTTTGCTGTTATCTCGGTTTCTGGGGTTTTTGCCGTGACTTTCTCCGTGGTATTTGCATATGTAGCAGATATAACCCAAGAACATGAAAGAAGTATGGCTTATGGACTGGTATGTATGTTTATTCCTATTCTTTGTATATGTGGGAAAATAGTGTGTTTTTTAATTATTTCATATTACAAGGAGTAAACTTTTTTTTTCGCAAAACATATATTTCATAATAAAGCCATCCATTCCATTAATGGATGACTTACATTAAAAGTTTTCTTCAGGGCAGCCCGGGTGGCTCAGCAGTTTAGCACCTGTGTTCAGTCCAGGGCACAGTCCTGGAGGCCTGGGTTCGAGTCCCACGTTGGGCTCCCTGCATGGAGCCTGCTTCTCCCTCTGCCTGTGTCTCTGCCCCTCTGTCTCTGTGTTTCTCATGAATAAATAAATAAAATCTTAAAAGAAAAAAAAAGGTTTTTTCGGTACAAAGCCATGTAACTATCAAAAGGTTTGATACTTTCCTTCAGTATTAGTCTTATATGTCAGATTTAAAGTTATAGAATATTTTTACCTTTTAGAAGTTTTTTGGAAGATTACTAAATATAAGGAATTATTTAATATCAGAAGTTTAAATATTACTAATAATTAACAGCTACTCTAAAACGCAATAGGCTAATATCTAGGTCAGGGATCAGCAAAATGTTTCTGTAGCTTCGTGGGCCACATGTAGTCTCATATTCTGGTTTTGTGTGTGTGTATCTCTTTAAAGTGTAAGGTCCATTCTTAGCTGGATTTGACCCAGAGGTGGCAGTTTGCCAGCTTCTGAATATTGTTTTGGGAATTTAAGTATTCCCAATAGGTAGTATAATCTGTTGTCTATTAAATCTAGGAATAAAATAGCTAACACAGGCGTGATAGTATACAGACCATTATTAGATAGCCAGAAGTAGGACAGTGATGCATGTCTCAAATATGGGACAAGAATCTTTTGATAAATAAGAGCTGAATATTGTGTCAGGCTGAATCTTAGTTTAAGAGACTGTCTTCTTTGAGCAGCCCCGGTGGCACAGCGGTTTAGCACCACCTGCAGCCTGGGGTGTGATCCTGGAGACCCAGGATTGAGTCCCACATCGGGCTCCCTGCTTGGAGCCTGCTTCTCCCTCTGCCTGTGTCTCTGCCAATAAATAAATAAAGCTTGGAGCCTGCTTCTCCCTCTGCCTGTGTCTCTGCCAATAAATGAATGAATGAATGAATGAATGAATAAATGAATGAATAAATGAATAAATAAATGAATAAATAAATAAGTAAGTAAGTAAGTCTTCTTTGACTCAAAGGACACAGAGAATCCTGGAATTAGGAACTTTGAGAGGAAATACCTATTGTGAGAAACTTATGAAAAGAACTAATGATTTCAGTTGTAAACTTAGAACAGTAAAAAGTACAAAGTTGATGATGGCCAGGAATTTTTTTAACAGCTTTATTGAGATATAATTTACATACTGTAAAAATCCATTTTATATGTATAGCTCAATGAATTTTAGTAAATATATACAGTTATACAACCATGACCACAATCCAGGTTGTTTTTGTTAAAGTATTTTGTCATAGAAATTAACAACTTTCAATCTGGAGGTTTTATATATTAAAGACATATTTTAGCCAATGAAAAGTAATTCTTCTCGACATAATACAGATGCAACTATGCACAGGGGAGAAAGTGCTCTCTGTGATCCTCTTCTGTCTAACCAGAAAAAAAGGCCACTGGATGGGGAGAATGGAGAAGGGGAAGGACACAGAACACCTGCTTCTAATTGGACCTTTCTTTGCTCACTACCTTGAACACATGATCTCTGTGACTCAGATACCACAGTGACCAACCCTTGCAGCAAGAACCATTGCTCCTTTGCCTACTTAGGTTCCAGAGCCCTGCTCACACCCAGGTTTTTCTGAGACCACAGCCCTCTGCATTTAATTTGCTAAAGCTGCCGGGAGTGCCTGGGTGGCTCAATTGGTTAAACATGCAACTCTTGGTTTCAGCGCAGGTCATGATCTCACGGTCATGGTATCGAGCCCTGTTGGGACTCCACACACAGTGTGGAATCTGCTTGAGATTCTCTCTCCCCAGCCCCCTCTTCCCACTTGCACATGCTCTTTCTCTCTCTCTTTAAAATAAATAAATAGGGATCCCTGGGTGGCGCAGCGGTTTGGCGCCTGCCTTTGGCCCAGGGCACGATCCTGGAGACCCGGAATCGAATCCCACGTCGGGCTCCCGGCGCATGGGGCCTGCTTCTCCCTCTGCCTGTGTCTCTGCCTCTCTCTCTCTCTGTGTGTGACTATCATAAATAAATAAATAAAAATTAAAAAAAAAAAAAGAAAAAAAAAATAAATAAAGATAAATAAAAATCTTTAGTTTCCTAGAACTGCCCTAATAAAATACCACCACAATCCAATTTTAGAGCATTTCCATCAGCCCAAAGCCATCTGCCATCCATCCCCACTTCACCTCTCATCTCAGGCAACCAACCACCAATGTACTCTCTATCTTTGTAATTTTGCCATTAAAAAAAAAAGATATTTATTTATTTATTTATTTTAAATTTTTATTTATTTATTTATGATAGTCCGAGAGAGAGAGAGAGAGAGGCAGAGACACAGGCAGAGGGAGAAGCAGGCTCCATGCACCGGGAGCCCGATGTGGGATTCGATCCCGGGTCTCCAGGATTGCGCCCTGGGCCAAAGGCAGGCGCCAAACCGCTGCGCCACCCAGGGATCCCAAGATACTTATTTATAGAGCATGTGAGTGGGGGCAGAGGGGTGGGAGGCAAAGAGAGAATCTCAAGCCTACTCCACAGTGAACTGGAGCCCCATGTGGGGCTCAATCTCACAACTCTGAAATCATGACCTGACCTGAAACCAAGAGTCAGAGGTATTTAACCAACTAACCACCCAGGCGCCTCTGTAGTTTTGCTTTTAAGAGAAATTTCACATAAATTAAGTAATACATGTAGTCTTTTGTATCTAATTTAACATCTTTTATTTATACTGATACACATTTATCAGTAGTTCCTTTTGATGTCATATTCCATTGTATAGAATGTACTCTTTCTGTTCATCCATTCACCATCTGATGAACAAAAAGAGTACATTTGGGTCAATAACTGGATGTTTAAAGTTACAACAGTGTTACATACTTGTGAAATAATTGACCTTTGAAAATTGAATTGTTTCTTTTGAGCAGTTATTAATAAACAGCTAAAAATAAGCACTGCTTTGACGTTAACTCCTCCATCCAAAAGTCAAAAATGACATAGAAACAATAAAAAGCACAGAGTGGGGAGCAGAACCACATGCACTACATTAATTTCTATTATCCTCCACAGAGCATGGTCTCTGTCAGGTGTTACTTGCTGTCACTTCTGATTTTCAGGCCATTTTGTCTAATAGACCAGACATGTCTAGCATTAAGTTACTCTTCACCTGTGCCCTCTTCAATCTGCATCTTCACCAGAGATGTGGACTTCGTAGAGTTTTGGAGAGACCTGGTTAGCAATGTATTCAAAAGCGGAGGATCTGTGATCTCATCCTTCTTCACTGTGCCTCCTAAAGAGATTACCTAGTTCAGTTTTGTGCTAGCACTTAACTCTCTTACTGATGAGAAAATAATCTCCAAGTCTTTAAGCTTGACCATCCATAATATGCATCAAGGTAAACATTTACTTCATTTTAATTTTAATATTGGGGAAAAATCACAGTGACAGTAAATTTCTCTAGAACATTGTTCTTTAGGCTTCTTTCAGGCCATTACATTGTGTTTTGTTTTGTTTTGGTTTGGTTTTTTGTTTTTTTTAAATTTAAGAATCTAATTTTCTCTTCCTGCAAAAGAAGAGAATATAAGAAAAATGGCACAGGTGGGATTCTGGAAAAGGGGCATGCAGCAGTATTGGCATAAATCTGAGTTCTGTGGTGCTGAAGTAGTCAGGGTGTCCTGACTAAGGTCTTCCTGTCGTCTTGGACTCGTTGCAGGTTTCAGCAACATTTGCTGCAAGTTTGGTAACCAGCCCTGCGATCGGAGCTTACCTCGGACGAGTGTACGGGGACAGCTTAGTGGTGGTCCTGGCCACGGCCATCGCGTTGCTGGACATTTGTTTTATCCTTGTTGCTGTGCCAGAGTCATTGCCTGAGAAGATGCGCCCAGCATCATGGGGAGCACCCATTTCCTGGGAACAGGCTGACCCCTTTGCGGTAAAAATTTTATGCTTTTTCCTTCTCTTCGGCAAAAAAGTGAATGTATGGTTCAGTGCAATATTAATATTTTGCCGTGGATGTTTCTTTGGAGAAAACAGCTTGACAGATTTTTAAAAATATCTTGAAATACTTCTCTGAGTAGTTTGGGGAGGATGAAAGACATTAAAAAAGACAACTAAGTGTCTGTATGTACACTGCCAGAAGATAACACTGCATATTTTAAGAGCAGTTCAGTGTTTGGATATAAAACCTTATATCAGTCTTTTTCTTATTCTAGTCCTTAAAGAAAGTGGGCCAAGATTCCATAGTGCTGCTAATCTGCATTACGGTGTTTCTCTCCTACCTACCGGAGGCAGGCCAATATTCCAGCTTCTTTTTATACCTCAGACAGGTAAAATTCTATTTTACCAAGATGGACTTTTCTTCTATTGTTTAGTGCCTTAATAACAAAAATATTTAATCTTGAGAGAGCATAATAGGGAGTTTTTAAATGCTATTTTGTAAACAATGGCTCACTAGAGTTAACTTCCTGTGTAGAGGGGTTGATGTTCCTCACGCGTATCTGTTAAGACTTTGGCTTATGCAGAAAGATGCAGTTACCCTGTCAAGGTATGTGGCTTGAGTTTATGTATTGCTTCTGACGTGATAGGATGTTGTAATCCATCCACCTACTCCAGGCCCTTTGTGATGTAGAGCATGTTCCTTTTTTCTCCTTGACATTAATCTTACCAAGCAGGAGCAAGCCTTTATCATTACCTGTAAAAAGCATGAATCGGCAATATTATTTACACAATGATTGAGTGCTTGATATCTGTCTCCAATTTATTAAATCTAGGTCTAAATTAAGGGACTTAGATTTGCCTAATCTAAATTAGATAGCTATTATTTTTAGATGTTAACAGGTGTTATAATTGTGGTTCTCAGTGAAAGCCAGATTCTTCCTCTGAAGAATTTTTGGTTATAAAGTAGTTGTATTTTGTTTTTCTGGCCCATTTAGTGTTAACATACAAGTAGTTGCATTGGTATGGTATTTATTGTACTTTTGTATTTATTAGTGTTGCTTTTTCTGGAAACCTTCTAGATAATGAAGTTTTCACCAGAAAGTGTTGCAGCATTTATAGCAGTCCTTGGCATTCTTTCCATTATCGCACAGGTAAGTCTCTTTTTAGTTAGAGTGATGAGATAGGTTGCTGCTCCTGGTTGACTATTCAGGTGGGGCCTCAAATGATACCTAAGTGACATTTTCTTGGTGGAGTCACCAGTGTCAGGAAGCTGAGGTGTGTAGGTCTAGAAACTCAGTAGTTTTTTTAAGTGTCATTAGTCTTGATTAGATTTGGGGGACCAACACCTATCAACCACTGTGTAATGTGTAAACCAGAAGGATGGTTTATTGATTTACACTAGACTATAAACCTGCATAAAGTCAAAAATTTTATATTAGTCCTTAAATAGTTACTGAGTACTGCCGTGTGTCAGGCCCTAGGGGTGTAGCAGTGAACTTGACTAAATCCCTACTGTTGTAAAGTTTGCATTCTTGTGGGATAAGACAAAATTCATAAATATGTCCGTGTGAACGTTATCGGGTGTAATAAAATATAAAAAAAACATGGTGCTGGGAATAAGGAGTGACTGGGGGCTGGGTGTTCTTTTACCTGGAAGGATTGGGAAGGCCTAGCTGATACATGGTAACACTTGAGCAGAAACAGAATGATAAACAAGCCCTAGGAATATCTGGAAGAAGAGGATTCTAAGCAGAAGGAAGAGAAATAAAACTCTAAGGAAAGACTGTAGCAGGCATGTGTAAGAAACAGCCAGGAGCCAGCATGGCTCTGGCACAGTGGACGAGGGAGAGACCTTCGAGAAATGAAGTCTGAGAGGGGGTCTGCTAGATCATCCGGGGGCTTCCAGGTTATCCTGAGACTTGACAGGAAGATAGGAAGCCATGAGAGGGTTTTGAGCAGAGGAATGACATGAAATATTTATCCTGGAAACCCAGTTGGTAGCCAGTGGTTGTTTGATGAGTAAGATATTAATCAGTCCAGGAATTTGGATTTTCATAGGAGATATTTCATTGTGGCCTCAAATCTCGGTTCCGTGATCAAGTACTATGTTCCAGTGATCAGAATTTTCTGTCTTTCTCCTTTCTGTGAATAAAGCCCCACCCATTTCTTCCTGTTTGGCTTTGTTGTTTCTAGACTCTGTAGATGATCTAATCTAACACTCTTTCCCACCTTAGATCCAGTCTTCTAGATTGCAGCTTTCTTCGTTTTATTCTGTCCTTCAGAAAATGAAAGGCAGGGTCTATTTAATAGGACTCCTAAGATGTTTTGCCATCTCTTAGGTGTAGGAATTTCTCCTGCAGATCTCATCATTTACGAATTTTTGGTAGGTTTAGTGACAAATTTCAAATTTAAATTCTATAATAGGGATCCCTGGGTGGCGCAGCGGTTTGGTGCCTGCCTTTGGCCCAGGGCGCGATCCTGGAGACCCGGGATCGAATCCCACGTCAGGCTCCCGGTGCATGGAGCCTGCTTCTCCCTCTGCATATGTCTCTGCCTCTCTCTCTCTCTCTCTCTGTGTGACTATCATAAATAAATAAAAATTAAAAAAAAAATAAAAAATAAATTCTATAATATCCCCGTAGCCCCCCTCCCCCACATATATGGCATTGAGTATTAGTACTATTTCTAACTTCCATTTTTATCTTGAAGTTCTTTCATCAGGAATAATGTTGCATTAAGTATGCATTACTGTCAGAAAAGTGCACTTTAGCTTTGGAGGAAAATATATTGTTGCCTATATGTAAAAATGGCTTTTTATTTTTATTTATTTATTTAGTTTTTAAATAAGATTTTATTTATTCATGAGAGACACAGAGTGACAGGCAGAGACATAGGCAGAGGGAGAAGCAGGCTCCCTGCAGGGAGCCCAATGTGGGACTCTATCCCAGGACCCCAGGATCACGACCTGAGCCAAAGGCAGATGCTCAACCACTGAGCCACCCAGGTGTACCTAAAAATAGCTTTTTGAAAAACACCTTTGGACACATAAGGTGTCCAAAACACCTTGGACGAGGAAGATGTGTAAATAGAGTAGAGCTTGAAGAATTACTGAATGTTAAACCAACTTCAAAGCCTCGGATAAATCCAGCCTGGTCATGATGTCTTGTACGTTGCTGAGATTATATTTGCTAATATTTTAAGATTTAGATGAAGAACACAAGCTAACATTACTATAAATGGCACTTAAGAGATGAATAGCTCTTAAGTGTTAGTAAGTTCCGTTTCGTATTTCACTGATCGTGGAACCGGCCAGTGCCTTATAAATTAGGGCAGTAACGCTGCTGACTGCTTGAGTGATGCGAAGGCGCTTTAGAGGAAATTTTCCCTCTGCTCAGCAGAGGGCACCTGGCACAGAGGATGCAAGGTGGAAACAGTGTAAGAGCTGAGAAGCCTGAAGGGAAGCCCTGAGTAGGGAGGGGGTGTGGCTGGGTTTGTATTTTGAGCCCTCGTGGCGCCTGGAGTCTGGGAGGAAATGAGCCACCAGCCAGCCGGCATCGACGGTACAGCAGACGGTATATGCACAGCCCAGGAGGACTATGGTCCTTCAATTCAATGATCATTTAGCTTTTGAAGCCTCATAGATATTTAATTTTTGAGATGAATTTTCACATTTAAAAAAGTGAGAAAATTAGTTGGACTTAAAAAACAGGTGAAATGGGGCAGCCTGGGTGGCTCAGCGGTTTAGTGCCGCCTTTGGCGCAGGGCATGATCTTGGAGTCCCGGGATCGAGTCCTGCATCGGGCTTCCTGCATGAAGCCTGCTTCTCCCTCTGCTTGTGTCTCTGCCTCTCTCTATGTGTCTCTCATGAATAAATAAATAAAATCTTAAAAAAAAAAAAACCAAAACAGGTGAATGGAAGTATGTAATGCATATAGAAATACTGATAATTACATTGCTGTCATTATATGAACTAAAATATTAAGTATGATACATAACCGCAGTGTTAGAAGGATCGTCTTGTTTTTTTTTTTTGTTTTTTTTTTTTTAATTTTTTTATTTATGATAGTCACAGAGAAAGAGAGAGGCAGAGACACAGGCAGAGGGAGAAGCAGGCTCCATGCACCGGGAGCCCGACGTGGGATTCGATCCCGGGTCTCCAGGATTGCGCCCTGGGCCAAAGGCAGGCGCCAAACCGCTGCGCCACCCAGGGATCCCTAGAAGGATCGTCTTGTATTCTCATTTATGTCAAGTGTGCAGTTGAGAATAACTTATTTCCTGTTGACCTCCACACAAGTGGAGGACTTGTGTCTTTACTCCTCCTCTCTAGCAGCACAGGGCTCCTTCGGGTCCTCATTTTTGCCTGTTTGTCTTACTGCTTGCCCTCATGCCTTTGCTCCTGCTGTCCTTCTTGCTGTCCCCTCCCTCTGCCCTATCCTTACTCCGAGTTCCTGTATTAACCGGGGCATGTCTCTATCCCGGTAGAGAACATACTGTATTATTGCTTTTACCTCTGTATATTTTTTATTATTTTTGCCTCAGTAGATTGTGAGTCCCGGTAGAGCTCTGAATAGACCGTGAGGTCAGGATTTTATCACATTCGTGTTGGTCACTGCAGCACCCTGCATGGTGCCTGCACCCCAGTGAGTGCTAAATTAGAGGTCATTGGTTTTTCCCCATGTTTTAAAAACTTGAAAAATGGTGCCTGGCTGGCTCAATCAGTAGAGTGTGCGACTCTAGATCTCGAGGTTAGGAGTTTGATCCCCATGTTGGGTGTAGAGATTACTTTAAAAAACAAAATCTTAAAACACACATTCTTAATTTTTTAAAAAACATTTTATTTCTTTATTCATGAGAGACACAGAGACAGACAGGCAGAGACACAGACAGAGGGAGAAGCAGGCTTCCTGCAGGGAGCCCAATGTGGGACTCGATCACGGGACCCCAGGATCATGCCCTGGGCCGAAGGCAGATGCTCAACTGCTCAGCCACCCAGGCGTCCCTACATACTTATTTTTTAAAAATTTGTAGTAAGCATTTAAAAATTAGGAGGTTATATGAAAATGTGTGTGTGTAGCTTCTCCTCCAAAATTTAAAAGATCTGGAAACATGGACACACCCACTCTCCATGGTTGCTGTGCCCTATGGGGCTTTTAGTCCCCCTTGCTTCATTGGTGCCACTAGGCAGGAGTTCCTAATATTTGCACTAAATAAATGTTTACATGAATGCAGGGATATTGTTGGACACACTTTTTCCTCAATGCTGTCATCTAGTTCTCTACATGCGGTTTACTCCCAAATTTCTGCCTCCAGGCCAGTCCCTGAGCTCCAGTTTGACACACCTGCTGGGCATCTCACACTCAAAAAACTAAAATCTGGATTCCTTCACGCTGTTCATCTCCTTGATGGGCATCACCATCTTCCTTGTTGTCAGGGCCATGATAAACCTTGGTGTCATTTTTGTTGATTCTTGCCATTTTTTTCTCCCTACCACATATTCAGTCCATCAGATTATCACCTGTCTCCAAAATCCTTTCTGAATTCAAGCATTTCTCCCCATCTCCATTACTAGTAGCCAGTCTAAACCTTGGCCATTGCCTCCATCTGGTCTCTCCACTTCAATATTTGTCTCCCTACAGTTTTATTCACCACTTGGCAAAGTAATTTTTTTAAATGAAAATTTTTAAAAAGCTTTTATTTGAGAGACAGCCTGCATGAGCAGGGGGAGGAGCAGAGGGAAAGAGAATCTGAAGCAGGCTTCACGCTGAGCATGGAACTCGTCCCAGAGCTCGATCCCACAACCCTGGGATCATGACCTGAGCCAAAATTAGGAGTTGGATGTGTAACCAACTGAGCCACCCAGGTGCCCCTGTAAAGTGAAATTTTAATACTCATTTAAAATTTACTTTCCAGTGCAACCAGAATAAAACCTAGACTTGACGTGACCTCATTTTGTCCCATGCTATTGAGTATGCTGCAGTCTTGGGCCTTTCGCACTTGGTGTCAACCCTTGCTTGGAGCACTCTGTTCCCTGAGATAGTCACACAGCGCCACCGCCCCCCTTCCCTTGTCCTCATTCATCTGTCACCTCAGAAGGAGAGGAGCCTCACCTTCCCATCCTGGTTCAAGCAACACCTCTATCACGCTACATCATTTCATTTTTTTTTTTTAATAGCAACTACAACCTGAAATTATTTTGCTAAACCAGTAAACTTATATCCATCTTTTCCCCAAGATGAAGTATTCTGTTTGCTGACCAGTACTTTGACCGATCCTCTGACCCTTGTGTCAGTACCCTTAGACCTAGAATAGCAGTGGGATATAGTAGGAGCTTGGCAAATATTTGGCTAACTGACCAAAACTGCTATCAGTTACCTTTTAACTAGCTGTGTACATCTTGGTTAGGTAACTCATTTAACCTTTGGGACAAAATGAGTTACACTAAATTAAGAAATACCAAATAAGGGCAGCCCCGGTGGCTTAGCGGTTTAGCGCCGACTTCAGCCCAGGGCATGATCCTGGAGACCCAGGATTGGATCCCACCTCAGGCTCCCTGCATGGAGCCTGCTTCTCCCTCTGCCTGTGTCTCTGCCTCTCTCACTCTCTCTCTGTCTCTAATAAATAAATAAAAAATCTTTTAAAAAAAAAACAAGTTTTGTCTAGCTCACTATATACTAAGTAATTTGTCCCATTATTATTGAGAATATTGTGACATATTTAAAATCACATACTTCCCATACTTATTAGGAACATACAGTAGCTGCTTAGGGATACAAACGTACAGATCCTTAAGGAAGGTTCCTGCCCTCAGAGAAAATCAGTGTTGCCAGTTAGGGTGTCCTGTATAAGGAAGTTTTTCTTTGCTACTTACCCTGGATGAGTTCCCTTTTGTGGTTGTGATTGTTGAGAAGAATGTAATCCAGCAAGGTTCCATGCCTTATGGAATGCAGTCTTAAACTAATGATTTAAGAGGAAATCTGAGAGAAGGAAACTGTGAGTCTTAATCATTCAAGAATCCTTATAAGAACCTTCATTTGCTTTCTGCTGGCTTGTGATTATAGCTGATTAAACTCAAATGATGGTCTCAATTTAAAGAATCTTATTATTATTTTTTAAGATGTTATTTATCTATTCATGAAAGACACAGAGGCAGAGACACAGGCAAAGGGAGAGGCAGACTCCCTGTGGGGAGCCTGATGCAGCACTGGATCCCCAGACCCGGGATCACGATCTGAGCCAAAGACAGTTGCTCAACCACTGAGTGAGCCACCCAGGCATCCCAAGAGTTTTAAACTTATATTTGATAATTGTATATTTACGTCAGCCAGTCATCAACTAATGATTTCCTGAATTATTTTCACTTTTTCCTCTTTATTTTTACTAGCTATCATAATACATTTCATATTTTCATTAGAATGGCAAGAAATATCGTCTGACACCCTCAAGTTAATGCCAAATTTCTATTAGCTTTGAAAGAAAAGGAAAACCTATCCAATTCCTATATTGTTTGTTTATTTATTTATTTATTTATTTTTATTTATTTATGATAGTCACACAGAGAGAGAGAGAGAGAGGCAGAGACATAGGCAGAGGGAGAAGTAGGCTCCATGCACCGGGAGCCCGACGTGGGATTCGATCCCGGGTCTCCAGGATCACGCCCCGGGCCAAAGGCAGGCGCCAAACCGCTGTGCCACCCAGGGATCCCTATTTATTTATTTTTAAAGATTTTATTTATTTATGAGAGATAGAGAGGCAGAGACACAGGCAGAGGGAGAAGCAGGCTCCACGTAGGGAGCCCGATGCGGGACTCGATCTCAGGACTCCAGCATCATGCCCCGAGCTGAAGGCAGACACTCAACTGCTGAGCCACCCAGGTGTCCCTGTTGTTTTTTAATTTAAATTCAATTAATTAACATGTTATTGGGTTCAGAGGTAGAGGTCAGTGATTCATCAGTCTTACACCCAGTGCTCATTACATCACGTGCCCTCCTTAATGTCCACCACCCAGTTATCCTGTCCCCTCACCCTCACAATATTATTAAACACTTAATATGTGCCGAGCACACACTTCATGTAAATCTCATCTCATCTGTCCCAGATGGCAAAGTTTTGAAGTAAGTACTATTATTGCCATTTTGTAAGAGACAACTGTTCCAGAGTGAAGTAACTTGCCCAGGGTCACACAGCGAAGAGCTAAGATTATGATCCAGGCTCTTTCCAGACTGTTCTTATGCTGTACTTTCCCAAATCACACTTGTTGTACCTGTTTACTGTTTGTAAAAGCATCATGCTTTCAGCAGTAATTTTTTTTTTTTTTCAGCAGTAATTTAGATGAAGGATGTAGAGTACGTCCATCAGGAATTTTGTTTTGTCAGGGAGAAGAATATGGACCCTAAAAACCTTAGAGCTATCACATAACGGATCTCCAAGTCCTAGTTCAAACCTTTTGATGCTGTTGCTTACAATCTCTGATTTGTCGGTCGAAATGTACTGAATAGAAAGTTCTTTTCTGTTTTCAGTCTTTTTCCCTGAATCTGGATCTGTGTCAGCAAAGGGACCTTTCATTCGCTCTGTATGACCTGGAGTAATGGTCTCAAGATACATTTGGGGCAATTGTTGAAAAGCCAAAATGTAGAAAAGTGGTAGTAGTCCTTATTCTATTACAGATTGAAGGAAGTCACCAGGTATTTTTTATTTTTATTTTTTAAAAGTTCTTTTCTGGTAAACCGTTCTATTCTGGTTTTTCTTTTCTAGACCATAGTCTTGAGTTTACTTATGCGGTCAATTGGAAATAAGAACACCATTTTATTGGGTCTAGGATTTCAAATACTACAGCTGGCATGGTATGGCTTTGGTTCAGAACCTTGGTAGGTATATTTTAATTTTAAAAATTTTGATGTTTGCCTTTTTTTTTCTGCTTTATTGAAGTATAATTAACAGACTTTTTCTTTAAAGATTTAACATGAGCACGCATGTGAGTGGGGGAGGGGCAGAGGGCAAATCCCCAGCAGACGCCCCCAGAGTACAGAGCCCCACGTGGGACTCCATCCCAGGACCCCGAGATCATGACCGAGCCGAAGTCAAGAGCCACCCACCCAGATGACTGAGCCGCACAGGCTCCCCTAATTGACAGACTTTTATTACATGCTACTCATGAGGCTTGTTATTATGAAGCTTTAATCTGTCCCCGACTATGCTTTTTATTTTCTCTCAAAATGTATATAATACAGATTCCTTGTGTATTTGTATATTCTAGAATGGCTTGAGGATAGGAAGGTGTGACCTTTTATACCTAATGTGACAGATTAGATTTTTAAATATTAGTTTCTAAATCTCTACTAAGCATTTAATCTGTATCAGTCTGTCATTAGGATAAAACAGGCGCGCTCGAAGCTGCGAGGCCCTGTAAGCTACTGTTAGTTACCTTGTTTTTCTGGTTAAAAATAAAAGTTAGAGCATCATCAGTGATCACCACTGATGAGAGACCAGAAGTTCATCGAGGAAGGCCAATTGTTTTGGTCCCAGCTTCATGCCGGAGAAAAGCCTCTTTGCTTTTTTTGCCAGTCCAATTTCCTGCAGGGTGATGGGCTAGTAGTGACGTGGACGTTAGGCTGGCGTGCACACACCTTTACACTCAGCTGGGCCTGAACTCCAGTTCCCACTAATGTTTCACTCACCTGAACATTCTCTGTTTGGATTTGGATAGGAGTAAGCATCAGGAGTGGGTTTTGATGTTTTGTTTTCCTGGCTAGTTTTTACAAAGAGGTGCTCACAATTTAAATTATCTAAAACATTTCAAGTATCAAGCCCAGAATGTCCAAGGTTTGGCTTAGGTCACTGTGTTCACACTGAATCACAAGTCTGGGGGAACAGTGTGCAGGTTCTCGCTGGCTTGGGAAACCTGCAACGAGGGTTCTGGGTGTACTGCACGTCCCGCGTGTTATTCTGGGCGCACTTCCCATCCCCCACCACTCAGACCTTGGAGTGACTGCCCGGAGTTCCACGGGAAGGGAAGGACGAGGCCAAGTGCAGTTCTCCTTTGCCCGGACCACAGCCATCCTGCAGGAACAGCTGCCTGGGTTCAGGTATGCATTTTGACGGACCGGCACAGTGGAAAACGTACTTTTGTTTTGCTGCGTTTGGTTACAGGATGATGTGGGCTGCTGGCGCGGTAGCAGCCATGTCCAGCATTACCTTCCCGGCCGTCAGTGCCCTTGTCTCACGAACTGCTGATGCTGATCAACAAGGTGAGTTGGTTAGAACCCATGATACTTAAAAGCCCAGAATATTCTGATTATATGTTCTGTCTCCCTCCTAAGTACAGGATTGTAAGTCTACCTTCAGAATAAAGATTTTAAAATTGTTTTCACTGTTAAGAGGAAAAGCTGATGCCGGGGTAGTGTCCTCAGGTGGCTGTATAGAACCATGTCCCTCACTCTGAAAACGGGGCTCGTGTTTTTGCTAGAAAATCTACTGATGTAGGTCGGCCACCTTATATTCACTGTGTTTACTATGATGTGCTTGACACCTTGGACTTAAGTCCCCCTTTTATTTGGATCTTCGGTTTCAGTTATCTAAAGACCTTAGAAAACATTTTTATCTTAGGCTTTTGTGTTAGGAATATTTAATTCTCAAAGCGCTAACAGATAATTCTTTGAAGAGGATGGGTTTTATCTAATCATAAGGAAGGAAAGGGGTGTTACAACAGAGCAGCAGCGATCACTTGGTTGATAAATGAGGAAGGAAAGGCCTGTGGCCAAAGCAAATTGCATTTTAAATTTGAGAAAAGCATAACTCAAACTCTGTACCTGATTTAATGGGGTCTTCGCATCCGGATAGGTCGGGTTTACCTCATCTCACATTTGTATCCGTTTACTTGGTAAAGCTGATGGCTTCTAAATACTTTTTAATGCCATCTTGGCAAACCGCTAGTGTCTCCTTAGAGGTTTGGTTTTGCAGTGACTTCAGTTTGTACTGGGATAAAAATTAGCGGTGCATTACAGAATTTGTGTAAACAATTTAGGTGTTGTCCAAGGAATGATAACAGGAATTCGAGGATTGTGCAATGGTCTGGGACCAGCTCTTTATGGATTCATTTTCTACATATTCCATGTGGAACTTAAAGAACTGCCCATGACAGGAACAGACTTGGGAACGAACACAAGCCCACAGCACCACTTTGAACAGGTAATTCTTCACTCACGTGACAAAAAAATATAGTTCATTTGGCTGGACCGAAAGATAAATGGTTTTGGGTCACTAACTTTATGGGAGATTTTAGATCTGCAACACTTAAAAACCAAAGCCGAAGGGACCGTGCTCCCCTGTATGCCCCTTTTTGCAATCAGCTGTACCTGCTTTTTCCCTCCGAGAATGTAAGAATTACTTAGATATTCTAGTTTGCAACGGTACGCCCCGCGGCCCTGGCAACAGCCAGCTGCCCATCGCCTGCCGCCTGCCTGTGCTGCTGTCTCTTGCCAGACGCTTCCGTATCACACAGGTGCCCTGTGGGAAGCCTGCCTGCTGTAGGAAAAGTCAGTTAGGTGCCGATGACCATTTTTGTTCACTTGTTTGCTGTACAACTGAATATTAACGGCAGACATCCTCATTTTAGCCAATACAAACAGCGCCTCAGTTCCTTGCTTGTTTAGCAGAGTGCCAGCTAAGGCACTCTTAGCCTCTAGCCAGCTAAGACTACTTTTAAATAGAATGTTTGTGGGCTGTACACAGGTTAGACTGGCTATGCAAGTTTTTGCTAAGAATGAATGTAACTTTGGGCTAAAACAAAGGCCTTTTTGATTCTTATGGTAACAGCATTAGCTGTGTGTTTCCCTCACTTATTAGTTACTAGAGAATATATTCAGCTTTTCAAAGAAAACGGTCACAGATTCTGCTACTGTAGTTAACAGTGTGTGCTACTTAATTTTGTTTTTGAGGTCTTCCTGTTGAGCTAATGAGGTGAAGGCTCAGAGGATGTGTTCAGATTTTGTGCTGCAACTGACAGTCTGTTTTTGCATTGGCTGTTTTAAAAAAAAATCTTTTGGCTCTGTTCCTTGGATCAGTTGTTATCCTCAGAATTTTATAGTGAGAGTCTAACAGTGTCCCTTTTCTCCTGAAAAGCAAATGCATTTTCTAACTGTGGCTCTGATGAAGAAAGAGAGGATCTTGGCTTAGAATTCATAGTAATTTGAGATTACTACAGGATAAGCAGTTTTTAAGAGCAGAGATGTCTGCGTGAAAATCCTAATTATCTTTTTCTTCCTCAGAATTCGATCATCCCTGGCCCCCCCTTCCTCTTTGGAGCCTGTTCCGTACTGCTGGCTCTGCTTGTTGCCTTGTTTATTCCAGAACATACCAATTTAAGCTTACGGTCCAGCAGTTGGAGAAAGCACTGTGGCAGTCACAGCCATCCTCATAGTACACAAGCGCCAGGAGAGGCCAAAGAACCTTTACTCCAGGACACAAACGTGTGATGACCGAAATCAGGAAGACTTTTCTATCACACCCAGGTCTTAGTTTTCACCTATAGTTCTGGATGTACATTCCATTTCCATCTACAATGTACTTTAAGATTGTCTTAAGAAATGTATCTGCATGAACTCCGTGGGAACTAAAGAAAGAACCAGAACCGGACAGTTTTCCAAAGATGTTACAATTTCTTTTGAAAAGAAACCTTTTGTTTATTAGCACCAATTTCTTGCCACTAAGCTTTTTGTTTTATTATACATCCTTTAATTAAAAACTATATACGTACCTTCTTAGATACTAGCAACGTCTCTGCTACCATTTCCTTCAGGTGTTGAGCTTTAACTTTATTTATGCTGACTCACAGCGAGACAGAGTACGTAGTACGGTTATGCACCTGTTCGTTTTAACATTGTAAAATCTTGGGTCAAATAATTCAAAGCCTTAATGCAGATGTACTAAAGTAAAGAAATGGTAAATGAATTGTTTGCATTAAAAAAAAAACACTCAAGAAAATTGTACTAAATCTGAATCATGTTTCAAGCTTGTTTGTAGTAGTTTTATTTTAAATATTCACCACTGTTTTTGAAATGAGAAAATATCAGCCATTTAGAATTTAAATTGGGGTAGAGTCTGTAAATCTAAATGCTGGCTCGAATCTGTTCCCCAGCTACTTATACCACTATTCTTTTAATGTTTGCATAATCATAAGAACCTCAACACTTGAATACATAATCTAAAAATTATATAGTAAAGCTGGTAGCCTTGAAAACGTCAATGTGATATCTATATGTAGATAAATATATATAGTGGCCTTTCAGGACTGTCACAGTAACACTTTATTTACAGAGCTAATGTTTGTCCTAAATTTTCAGGACCCTAGAAGAGAGCTTTATACAATTACTGATGTGAATTTCTCTAAAGTGTATATTTTTGTGTCCAGTTATATTATTTAAAAAAGTGTTACTTTGTAAAAATTGTACATAAAGTATTGTATAGTTTACACTGTTTTCATCTTGTGTGTGGTTATTGCTCAATGCTTTTTAAACTTGGAACATTCACTATGGTTAAATAAGGTCTTAAATGTAAATATTCTGTTAATAAAATTAAATATTTTAATGATTTTTTTTTAAAAGAAAGTCTTGATCTGTGATTCCCTCTGTAAGGTCTGTTTTGGCTTTATTTGTTACCTTAATCATTTTTACAGTAACAAATCAAAGCTTTACACCTTTCTCCTTTCAATCCCCTTTTTTTCTCCCTCACTACAAAATACTCCTGTAGGAAGACAAAACGAAATTAAATGGAATTATTTAAATTCTAAGCACAAAGCACAGTCAATAGTTGCAGATCAATCCGGTTTGTTTTTATATACACGTCATACTCCATAAATACTTTATTTAACAAAGCTCAGTTTACAGAAATACATTAAGTGCGACCTTGTGATTATTAACACATGTACAACTGTACACTGCAGAACTGCAAAACAATTTCAAATAAAAAAGAACTCCCTGTATGTCATAAATCCCATCCAAACCCTGTCACAATGTTTTTTATATATTACATAATATTTACAGGAAAAATTCTAAAATCACCAAGAGGCTACTTTCCAGATTATTAGTAAGTACTTTCAAGTTACTGTAACCAAGTATTCTTACTAATACTCCTATATTAAAGTCACTGCCCAATAAGAGTTACTAAATTTTTTAGGATAAACCCCCTAGTTAAGACTGCAACTATCAGCAGAGTTTCAATGTATCATAAGACTCCATACTGTGGCCTCAGAAAAATATTAGCAAATACTAGATTCTTTGTCTTATCATGAACCCAGTGACATTGGTATTAATATATTGAATGTCTCCTCTGTGTAGTAAAGTTCTTAAAAAGAGTTTTTTAAATATCACATAAGCGTTAGCAATCTTTGCAAAAACTGATCTATAGGTTTCATAAGAGAATGCCACTTGTATTGGGTGGTCATCAACAACAAAACAAAATAGGGATCCCTTGATTGGGTGAAATTTTTTTAACCTAATTTTTTACAAATACTTCTTACTTGAAACTGGTTACAGGAGAGAGAAAAAAGTAACTTTTAACAGTTACTTATTTTGCCTACTTTATTAAGCAAACATTAAAATGAACCTGCTCTGATATTATAAATACAATATTCATGATGTTCTTATTTAGTACTAATTTTTAAAACATTCCACTAATACAGATTTAACTGCATAACTAATAAAACTCCAAAGAAAGAAAAACCAGGTGAGTGTGGACTTTCCAGTAAGCATTAAAATCGTATAAACTTTGCAGCTCAAATGATTTAAAAGCACTTTATACCTAATCTGGTCATAAAAATACATTGTCCAAATTATTTTTATAATTTATCAAAATTACTTAGTAGACTTGTTCAATAGCTAATTTAAAGATGTTAACAAGGAAAATATTTACTTGCTATGAAGGATTAATTTCATTCACTGAAGGTAATTTTAGGACTTTTCCCTTTACTGTAAATATCAATAATATAGATATCTTTGGAGGTAATCATTTTCCCTCATAATTTTCAGATGTCAAATTTAAAACTTTTATTTTACCAATGAAAATAAAGGAATTATTAACATTCTTTGGCTTCATATTATGTCTGAGCAGGTTTTCATTTACCTATATACTCAATATGACTAGAATGTCCCTTATTAGGATCAACTCTTTCCTTGGAACTTGAGAATTTCTAAGGACTCATTTAATAAAACTCCTACTATTATTCTAAAATACCATGTTCCAAACTAAAGTGTCATTTACTCAGAATCTTCACTCCAAGCC
This sequence comes from Canis lupus familiaris, assembly GCF_011100685.1. Lineage (NCBI taxonomy): Eukaryota > Metazoa > Chordata > Mammalia > Carnivora > Canidae > Canis > Canis lupus. Next base: position 50,353,004 of record NC_049227.1, on the reverse strand, counting down.
CACCAAGTATAAAACTGGCTCCTCTAGCTTGCCATAAGACAACAGCAGTACTTTAAAAAGGATCCAAACAATCTAATAATTTTTCTAATTGAAACTTGCTGGCTTAGGATCTGTTCATGTTATTTTTAAACCATGGGGATTTCTAAAAGTTCAATAAAAAATAAAAAGATAACACTAGCATTAACTGTTTGTTAACTGCCCAGGGAAGTATGCTGAAGATGGAGAAGGGAGCACTGCGGGTTTTGAAGAGGTCTGTAAGGCTCCTAAAGTGCCATCTTTTTGATGGTCTGCAAATGAGGACAGAAAAAGATTATTTGTATTCACAAGTTTTTATATAATATGGTCAAACCACAGCATAAAATCCATTTCAGAAATGTCTTCTCACCTGGATTATTGAACAGGTTTTGGCTGAGCCCACGTAAAGGAATGCTATCTTCCCTTTTCTTCAGGTATTTGGATTCCAGCCCTAAATTTGCACCACTTGAAAGGAAAATAGTATTTATTTTAATAAAGACTTATTTTCACTTTAATAGGTATTTTTGAAGGTTTGTCTAATCTACAGATACACATATATAAAAATAAATACAACTTTATAGCTTTGTTCAAAAATCATTCACTGGTTTCTTAAACAAGTAATTTATCCATAAACCTTCCCTAAGGAAGCAGTATAATAAATAACACTAATAAATTGAAGAGCTAAGATAAAGAATATAGGGGAAATGGAAACTCTAGTACTATGAAACTAAGACAGTAGTGCATAAGTGATACGTGATGAATGAAAACACATTTTCATGCTTCAAGAATATCCTTACTACTTAATAATTTCTATCTCCTCTCATATTTAGAATACGAGTAAGGGGCACCTGGGTGGCTCAGTCGGTTAAGTCTCCGACTTGATCTCAGCTCAGGTATCGATCTCAGGGTTGTGAATTCAAGCCCCATGTTGGGCTTCACGCTAGGTGTGGAGCCTACTTTAAAAAATATTTTTCCTTTGCCAAAAGCTCTTCAAAATTTTATACTACTTCAAAGTTATTAATATGCACTATTAAAATAATGAATTCTAGTCAGATGAATACAAATACAAAATTTTGGAAAAGCATGGGGGGCATTTATGTAGTTGTGTTTTTCCCCTTTCCACCACCATATTCCTTTCTCTAGTAGTTCCTTATAACAAGAATTTAAATGGTCTTTTTCTAATTTTCAGAAAATAATTGGGTAAAAAGGTGTTGCCCTCAATTTTAACTTTTCTTCTTTAACCTTTGATACCCACTGCCACTTTCTCCTAGATGACAATGGAAAAAAAAACAATTATCAACCGAAAATACTCAAAATAGCTGAACAGTACTAATTTTATGGACACATGATTATGTTTGATTTTGTACCACAAATATATTTTCTGCAAGTAACACTGCTCTTGGTAAGTATGACAGAGTTAAATACATAAACCTGGCATTCTATCATTAACATGAATTCCAGATGCTCTGCCTGCTGAACAAATGTGAAAATAAATAGAATACATACACTTCCAGACTTCAAAGAATTCTGCTTTCTTAAAAGAGAGGCTCACGAACTAGTGTAATACTCATGTTGGTGCCAATTTTAGAGAAGCCAATAAATAAGAGTCGGAGAATTAGGATAAGAACTGTTAGTCACTTATTCTGCAATATACTGGAATGAGGATAGCTCACTGATAATGAGTTGTCAGCAGACAGGCCTTAACGTGATTAAATTTTAAGTAAGAAGAATAAAAAAATATTACAAACATCTGTTAATGTACCAGAGCGACTACGCAGAGACAGGTTTCCATGAGTTGTTTAATTTAGTCACAACTCACTGATGCAACAAACTTCACTCTGTAAAACTTGTGTAAGATCTAAAAAATAGGAAGCCATTTCTGAATAGGCAAAACAAGTCACAAATTAAAGATTACTTTGGTAGGTATTAATCTCACAACCTTGTTATTCTTAGCAAAGAATTCTAGCAGTTTAAAATAGCTGACTTCTGGGGCACCCGGTAAGTCAGTCGGTAAAGGGTCTGACTCGGTTTCTGTTCAGGTCATGATCTCAGGGTCCTAGGGTGGAGGTGTCAGACCCCCTGCTCAGCAGGAAGTCCGCTTCTCTCCCTCTACCTTCCACACTGCACGTGTGCTCTCTCTCTCTAAAGTCATGAAGTCCTTAAAAAATTAAAAAGTTAAAATACAATAGCTGGCTTCTCAGAGTACTTTACAACAGAAGCATTAATTCAGAAAGATGGAGAGCTTCAGAAGCAGACACAGCCAAAAACAAAAACCACAGAAAAAGGAGTAAGATTTCTATCTACTTGCCCAAAAGCATATGAAAGGTAAGCTCTTCAGTTACGTAGGAAACCTCTTAAAAAATAAATTTTACTGTATGTTAAACTGTATCCTACAGTTTAAAAAAAATATGGGATATCTCTAATAGATAAAAGGAATTCAGCTTCAATCTCACTGATGAGCAACTTACAATGTCATAAATGAATTAGTTGGGCAAAGTTTTCAAACACTGATAAAAATTATTTAAGATGACCTTCAAAATTACAAACATTAAATTTTATGCCAACAAATACTTACTTTTCCTTATCAGTTGAGCAAGGCATACTAATGGTTGTTCCTGACTGAACATCTCCTAGTGACGTATTTGGTTTTGTAAACTGCAAGTTAAAATGAACCTGTTAAGAGGGAAAACACCTCATTAGTGAGAACGGAGGTGCACTAACACTGCATTAGTGAGAACGGAGACAGGTCCATGCAGAGACAGGTGAGGTGGTTACATTTTTTTTTCTGATAACTCTAGACCACAGAACAGCTTCAACATGAATGTTCTAACACAAGCACATTTGCTTGAGATTTAATAACAACAAAGAATTCTACATCTCCTTGTCAAAAACATTCCTGTGATAGAAGCAAGATGAAGAGCGCAAAATGATTCTCTTAACAATAATTTTGAAGCCAAAATAAACATTAGTAGAGCTGATCCCTGAACAACATAGGTTTGAACTGGTGGTCTACTTATACATGGATTTTGGCCCGTAAGTATGGTACAGCCAAATGAGGTACCGTGTGTCTCCTCATCCCCATCCAAAGTTAGCGAAGCTGGATCCTGGAGTAACACCTCCTCCTTGTCCACTACCCAGAAATGCAGAAAACTTCCTTCTATGCAACATCTTAGGGAAGGCGGAGCACCCCTCCATCTCTCTAGGATCTGCTTTCTAAGCTGTCCACTTGGCTTCCTACATGGTTCTAAGGCAGCTTCCGCCGACAGGACACGCTGGCAAGAGGTGAGCCGCTGATCCCTGGGGTATTAGCTCACCAACCTGAAGAACATTCAGGCTGGTGGACAGCACCCCTCCCTGCCATCTGCTCTGCATTGCAGGCTTCCTCTTGTCACCCTGGGGTCCTCCCAGCCCCACTGGTGATGTGGTATCCTTCTGAGATCCCTGGCCAAGTATGATCAGTGGCTGGCCCTGCCACTTCAGCAAGAATCCCTCTCCAGAGCTGGTTCCTTCACTGCCTCTCAGCTCACGGCTTCAGTGAACTACCCTGCACACAGGTAGTGGGATGAGGAATGCTGAAAGCAGGAGAGAGTCCTGATGTTCAGCCTACCCGGTACCTTTCTCTGCCCTCCCTTTGCTTATTGTCATTTGGCAACTGCCCCCTTTTCAATCAATATAAAATACATCTGTAAGGGGTGGGGTAAAAAAATACATAATATATTAGAAATACGGTAGTTAACTTTGCCGGGAGTCAAAAGTTATACGCAGTTTTCAACAATGTAAGGGTTAGTTAACTTTGCCGGGAGTCAAAAGTTATACGCAGTTTTCAACAATGTAAGGGTTGATGCCCCCAAACCCCAGCACAGTTCAAGGGTCAACTGTACAATAAATAAGTATTACAGTTCTAAAAGTGGTCTCCCAACTTACCACAATGATGCATATATCTCATGCATTCTGAGAATTATTTCATTTTCAAAAATTTTCAAAGTCTGTTATATTTAAGGATTCTAAAAGAAAGCTAGGAATTTGAATTTTTTTTTCTTTTTTCTTTTTTATTTTATTTTATTTTATTTATTCATGATAGGCACACAGTGAGAGAGAGAGAGAGAGAGAGGTAGAGACACAGGCAGAGGGAGAAGCAGGCTCCATGCACCGGGAGCCTGACGTGGGATTCGATCCCGGGTCTCCAGGATCGCGCCCCGGGCCAAAGGCAGGCGCCAAACCGCTGCGCCACCCAGGGATCCCGGAATTTGAATTTTAGAACAATCAAAAAGTAGGGGCGCCTGGGTGGCCCAGTCAGTTAAGCAGCCAGCTCTTGGTTTTAGCTCAGGTCATAATCGGGCTCAGGCTCTGCACTCTACAGTCTGCTTCTCTCCCTCTCTGGCTCCCTCTGCCGCTCTCTGTGGCTCTTGCTCTCTCCCTTCCTCCCTTCCTCTAATAAAAAATAAATAAATAAAATAAATCTTTAAAGCAATCAAAAGTAATCCAAGAATCTATATAAAAATCAAAACTAAAACATGTGACTGAGGTTTCACACCAGAAATTTATAAAGAGGTTGCATATTAGAAAAAGGTATACATATAAATCACCACACAGGCTAAAAAAAATCATGACTACTTGCATACTAAAGGAAAAGGCATGAGAAAACTATTTTTAGAAAAAGTCACAATAAAATAGCAATACACAGATACTAACTTTATAGGTTAAAATTATGAATTAAGAAGGTATATGCTAATATACCTATCAAGGTTCAATATTCCAAAGACATTTTAGTTCTCCCTACAGTAATCTATGCATTTCACATGATAACCTTAAAAAGAAAAAGGATTTTTTAAAGTGAACAAGCTGATTCTAGTATTTCCTACAGAAAAATAAATATGGAAAAGAAATATTAAGAAAGTATCAGATATCAATTCATAAGACACAGGCAAAAATCAAAAATTAGGAAACTGAACAAATTAAAAAGAATGGTCTCAAATACTAAACACCACGTAATAGTACACAACTGTGATCTTTGAGAGAAGTGTGATACCTACAAGCCTTCTAGCTTTCCAAGTAGAGGCATTTTTTTACCTAAATTTTTACCTAAATTAAAGTACAGAGGGAAATCATAAATGCCATATGGAAGAGATCAGGATCAGAATTTAGGGAGGTTGGGATGAGTGGAAGTTGCAAAGTGGAATTCTGATGAGAAAGAAGCTATAAACGTGTGCCTTGGTGGCTCAGTCCGTTAAGCATCTGAGTCTTGATTCTGGCTCAGGTCATAATCTCAGGGGTGTGAGACTGAGCCCCATATCATGGAGTCTGCCTGGGATTCTCTCTCCTCTCCCTCTGCCTCTCCCCCTGGAGTACTGAAAGGAAGTAACGAAAAAAAAAAAAAAAAGTGAAATAATGACCACAATTTTCTAAGCTGTCAACCATTAACCCCTGATAACAAGTCCTCAATAAAAAGCCCTAAGCGGATAATGATATACATGAACCACATCAAGACACAGCAGAAATAAGATCTTGGGGGGAAAAAAAAATCAATGAAAAAAAGAAAATCATAAAAGTACCCAGAGAAAAAAGTCACTTTCTAAAGAAACTCCTTTAAGTGCAAAAGAAAAGGCCATAATTAGAAAATTAGGAAAGGAAAAACTTTCACAAAAACAAAAAAGCAAACATACACTAAAGGTAATAGAGCAATTACTTATGAAGTTAGTATGAAGATTAGAAGACAAAAGTAGTAAATTCAATTATTGCTAAAAAAGAAATCAGTTGGGGGGGGTCACACTTGGGTGGCTCAGTCAATTAAGCATCTGACTCTTGGTTTCAGGGGAGGTCATGATCTCAGGTCAAGAGATTGAGCCCCATCCCATGTCAGGCACCATGCTCAGTGCAGAGTCTGCTGGAGAGTGGGATTTATTCCTAGGATGCAAGGATGGTCCAATATCTGCAAATCAATCAATATGTGAAATACCACATAAGCAAAATAACTAAAAATCACATGATCATCTCAATAGATTAAGCAAAAGCATTTAAGGAATCCAATATTCATTTATGATAAAAATTCTCAATAAAGTGGGTCTGGAGAAAACATACTTCAACATAATAAAGGCCACATATGACAAACCACAGCCAAAATCATACTGAATGGTGAGAAACTGAAACCTTTCCCCATCAGGAAGAGCACAAGGATGTTCACTCTAGCTACAGCAATCAGACAAGAAATAAAAGGCATACAAACTAGTAAGGAATAAGTTAAAACAGTCACTATTTGCAGATGACATGATACCATACCTAGAAAACTCTAAAGACTACAAAAAAACTATTAGAATAAGTAAACTCAGTGAAACTCCAGGACACAAAATATACAGAAATTGGTTGTGTTTCTTGTTGGGCTGGCGAGATTGGGGACCTCAAAACGGCCGACCCCAGGCCAGCAACCTCCCAATAAAGCCGCCTTGCTGCCCCACCCCCATCATCCCTGCCACTGCCTTGCCTTGCCGCCCTACCCTAATTTAGCTTACAAAGACCTGTAACCCGGGATCCCTGGGTGGCGCAGCGGTTTGGCGCCTGCCTTTGGCCCAGGGCGCGATCCTGGAGACCGGGGATCGAATCCCACGTCGGGCTCCCGGTGCATGGAGCCTGCTTCTCCCTCTGCCTGTGTCTCTGCCTCTTTCTCTCTCTCTGGGTGACTATCATAAAAAATAAATAAATAAATAAATAAAAATAAAAGATTTACAAAGACCTGTAACCCTTGCCCTAATCGAAATGCTGCCCTGCCCCCATCTTCCCCGCTAAAAACTCTTTATAAACTCCCCCTGCGGTTTGCCTGGGTGTGACTTCCCGGACTCGGGCCTCTCCAAGTGACAGAACCTCGCCCAGGAGTGTTCCCCATTAAAGCACTCTCGAACCTACTGCCTGGCTCTGCTGTCTTTAATTTTCTCCACCAGTCATTAGAAGAAAACCTAACATTTCTATACACTAATAATGAGGTAAGAGAGGGAAATTAAGAAAACAATTCCATGTACCCCTATGTTTATCATAGCATTATTTACCCAGTCATAGGAACAGCCCACATGTCCATCAACTGATGAATGGATAAAGATGTGATATATATTTACACAATGGAATATTATTCAGCACAAAAAATGAAATCTTGCCATTTGCAACAACATGAGTGAAGCTATAATGCTAAGCAAAATAGGTCAGAGAAAAACAAATACCCTATGATTTCATCCATAAGTGGAATTAAGAAACAAAACAAGCAAAGGGGAAAAAATAAGAAAGACAAACTGACTCTTAATTATAGAGAACTGATGGTTACCAGAAGGGGGGTGGTGTGAGGGGATGGGCTAAATAGCTGATGGGTATTAAAGAGTGCCCTTGTGATGAGCACTGAATGATATGTGGTTTTGAATTACTATATTGTACACCTGAAACTAATATAACACAATGCCAACTTGAATTAAAACAAAACAAAACAAAAAAACAAAAGTGGGCAAATAATCTGAATAAGCACTTCTCCAAAAGAAATATACAAATAGCCAATAGAATATGAAAAGATGCTCAACATCACTGATCATTAGGGCTATACAAATCAAAAGTACAAGGAGATACCACACCCATTAGGATGGCTATTTAAAAAAAGAGAGAGAGAGAGAGAGAGAGAGAGAGAGACAAGTGTTGGCAAGGATGTGGAAAAATTAGAACTCTTGTACATCATTAATGGGAATGTAAAATGGTACAACTGCTATGGAAAACATTATAGCAGTTGCACAAAAAATGCAAAGTAGAAGTGCTACCAGCAATTCTATTTCTGATTATATACCCAAAAGAAATGAAAATAGGGCTTGAAGACATATTTGTTTGAAGACATATTTGTACACCTATGTTCATAGAAGCATTATTCTTAACAGCTAAACACAGAAGCAACTTAAGTGTCCATCAACAGATAAGCAAAATGTATTATATAGAATGGAATATTATTCAGCCCTATAAAGGGAGAAATTTCTAATGTATGCTACAACATGGATGAACCCTGATGACATATACTAAGTGAAATAAGCCAGTAACAAAAAAACAAATACTATATGATGATTCAACTTTATATGAGGTACTTAGAATAGTCAAAATCAGAGACAGAAAGTAGAACTGGGGTTACTAGGAGCTGGGAGGCATGGGGGAAATGGGGAAATTATTGGTTAATGGGTATAGAGTTTCAGTTTTACAAGGTGAAAAGAGTTCTGGAGATGGTTGGTGGAGATGGTTGGACAACACTATGAATATATTTAAAACATTGCCAGTGTGTACACAATTTTTAATTCTAAACTTTAAAAAGATTAAGGGGCGCTAGGTGGCTCAGTCGGTTAAGTGTTTGACTTCGGCTCAGGTCATGATCCTGGGATCCTGGGAATCAAACTCCACCTCAAGCTCTCTGCTGGGCAGGGAGCCTGCTTCTTCTTCTCCCTTTGTACCCCCACTCATGCTCTCTCACTCAATCTCAAATAAATAAATAAATAAATATTTAAAAAGGTTAAAACAGTAAATTCTATGTTATATGTATTTTACCACAGAATTTTTTTAGTACACTACAAAAGCTGAATTTTACTGTGTGTAAATGATACCTCAATAACCTGACTTAAAATGTAACTGGAAAGTTCTGAAGCTCATCAATAAAATTTTAGGGGCACCTAGATGGCTTCATCAGCTAGGCTTCTGACTTTGGCTCAGGTCATGATCTCAGTGTCCTGAGACTGAGCCCCACGTTAGGCTCCACACTCAGCGGGAAGTCTGCTGCTCCTTCTTCCTCTCCCTCTACCTCTCCCTTACTCATGTGCTCTCTCTCTGAAATAAATAAATAAAATAAAGTTTTTTAGATACACTGAATGAAACCCATGGATGAAAATTAAGCATCTTAGGGATGCCCAGGTGGCTCAGCAGTTGAGTGCCTGCCTTCAGCCCAGTGCATGATCCTGGAGTCCTGGGATCGAGTCCTACCATCAGGCTCCCTGCATGGAGCCTGCTTCTCCCTCTGCCTTTATCTCTGCCTCTCTGTCTCTCATGAATAAATAAAATCTTTAAAAAACAGAAAACAAATCCATTTACAATTGCATAAGGAAGAGTGAAATAGGGCAGCCCGGGTGCCTCAGCGGTTTAGCGCCACCTTCAGCCCAGGGTGAGTTCCTGGAGACCCGAGATCGAGTCCCATGTCAGGCTCCCTGCATGGAGCCTGCTTCTCCCTCTGCCTGTGTCTCTGCCTCTCTCTCTCTGTGTCCCTCATGAATAAATAAATAAAATCTTAAAAAAAAAAAAAGAGTGAAATACCCAAGAATAAACTTAACTGAGGAAGTTAGATATACCCTCTGAACACTATCAAACACTGGATGAAAGAAACTGAAGACTATACAAACAAATGCAAAGATGTATCACGCTCATGGACTAGAAGAATATTGTTAAAATGTCCATAATACCCAAAGCAATCTACAGATTCAGTGCAATCCCTATCAAAATATCAACAGTAATTTTCATAGAACTACAACAAACAATACTAAAATTTCTACAGAATCACAAAAGGCACTGAGTGGCCAAAGCAGTTCATGAGAAAAAACAATGCAGCTGGAGGTACATTTCAAGATATACTACAAAGCTATAGTAAAACAGTGTGGTACTGACACAAAAATAGACACACAGATCAATAGAACAGAATAGGATATGCAGAAATAAACCCATCCTTATATGGCCAATTAATCTATATCACATGATGTAAGAATATATACCAGTGAGGCAAAACACAGCAGACTCTTTAAATGGTGCTGGGAAAACTGGATAGCTACATGCGCTAGATTCAAACTGGACTACACTCTTAGACCACACGCAAAAATAAAATGGATTAAAGACCCAAATGTGAGACCTGAAACTGTAAAACTCCTAGAAGAAAATACAGCCATTACTCTCTTAGCAACATCAGCCTTAGCAACATTTTCCTGGATAGGTATCTCAAGGCAAGTGAAATAAAAGCAAAAATAAACTAATGGGACTACACCAAAATAAAAAGCTTTTGAATAGAAAACTATCAACAAAACAAAGAGACCACCTACTGAATAGAAGATATTTGCAAATGCTACATCCAGTAAGGGGTTAATATCCACATATAAAAGTGTCACAACTCAACACCAACCTCCCCCCACAAATAATCCAATTAAAAAATGAGCAGAGAAACTGAACAGTTTTTCCAAAGATATACAGGTAGCCACATGAAAACATGCTCAACATCACTATTTATCAAGGAAATACAAATCAAAACCACAATGTGATATAACTTTACACCTGTCAGAATGATCAGTAATGAAAAGACAAGAAAGAACAAATGCTGGTAAGGATGTGGAGAAAGGGATCCTGGGGTGGCGCAGCGGTTTAGCGCCTGCCTTTGGCCCAGGGCGCGATCCTGGAGACCCAGGATCGAATCCCACGTCGGGCTCCCGGTGCATGGAGCCTGCTTCTCCCTCTGCCTATGTCTCTGCCTCTCTCTCTCTCTCTGTGACTATCATAAATAAATAAAAAAATTTTTAAAAAAAGATTAAAAAAAAAAAAAAGGATGTGGAGAAAAAGGAAACCTCAAGCACTACTGATGGGAATATAAATTGGTGTACCACTGTGGAAAACAGTATGAAGGTAAACAGTATGAAGATTCCTTAAAATATTAAAAATAGAAATGCCATATGAATCTGGTAACTCCTACTGGGTATTTACCAAATGGAAAAAAGCATGGACTATTTATGCTTAAATATAAAACCACTCGTGTACAAACAAACATACACATACACATATATATTTTTGTATATGCTTTTAATATATTTGGATTATATCAAAAGAAACTCCAGAGTCATCTTCTCTGAAAAGACAACTAGGGACCGTAGGACGGACATTTAGACAGTTATATCCTTTTGTGTATTTGGTAGCTTCTCATGCTGATATATTATTTTTTAAAACAGTTACCACAAAATAAGCAAAAATTAATTTGGAACCATCTGGTGAATGATGTGGTTAATCAAACTGAGAAATGCTATCTCTAGGTAAAATCTGTCTCTGAATAAACATTGTGGGCTAAATACTATCAAGATAAATCAATCATCTAATCTTAGATAATACTCTCTCATTACAGAAAAATCTCCCACATAAACTTCAAGATGAAATCTGATCATCACTCTAAAATGTTTCAGCTAGGGTGGCTCAGTTGATTAAACATCTGACTCTTGATTTCAGCTCAGGTCATGATCTCAGGGTTGTGAGACTGAGCCCCAAGTAGGGCTCGTGCTAAGTGGAGCCCACTTTAAGATTATTCTCATTCTCCCTATGCCCCTCCACCCCCTGCTCACTCTTTCAAAAAAATTTAAATTAATACAAAATGTTTCAGTGATATTATCATTAAGTATTTTCCTTGACATCAAATAGCATCTTAGTTTTTGTTTTTTTTTTTTAAAGATTTGGAGGGAGAGCAGAGTGAGAGAGAGAACATGAGCAGGGATGAGGGGCAGAGAGAGAGAGAGAGAGAGAGGGACAAGCAGACTTCCCACTGAGCAGAGAATATGATGCGGGGCTCAATTCCAGGGCCCTGAGATCATGTCCTGAGCCAAAGGCAGACACTTAAACCACTGACCCACCCAGACATCTCAAGTAACATGTTTTTCATAATACTTTAATAGATACTGTAGTTTGCAATCATAATGGGGTTTTCACCACAAAATGTAAGCACCAAGGACTCCTGCGGGGTAGCTCAGTGATTGAGTGTCTGCCTTCAGCTCAGGGCGTGATCCCAAGGTCCCACATAGGGCCCCCTGCAAGGAGTCTGCTTCTCTCTGCCTGTGTCTCTTGTATCTCATGAACGAAATAATGAATGAATAAAATCTTTTAAAAAAATGTAAGCGGGATCCCTGGGTGGCGCAGCGGTTTGGCGCCTGCCTTTGGCCCAGGGCGCGATCCTGGAGACCCGGGATCGAATCCCACGTCGGGCTCCTGGTGCATGGAGCCTGCTTCTCCCTCTGCCTGTGTCTCTGCCTCTCTCTCTCTCTATGTGACTATCATAAATAAATAAAAATTAAAAAAAAAAATGTAAGCACCATATTGGTAAGGACTTGGTCTTGTTCACTGCCATGTCTCTTGTAACTAGAACAATGCTTGTCTATATTAGGCATTCATTAAATATTTATCAAATGAATGAATCCTTGGTGATTATTGTCTTCAAAAATAAAGGAGAAATTATTTTGTTTATCTTGCTTTAATATTACAAAATGTTCTATTTGACAGCATGGCACAATCTTTCAAAATACTTTGTATTTCTTTCAGCATGATTTGTTCTTGTTTAATTTAACTCATGTAATTTTATATCCTCACAGTTAAACACCTACTTAACTGTACTAAATCTTAACAGTAACATTTAAAGGCATCAGGTATAAAAGTTTCAATATCATGAAATAAAATGATCTTATTTTTACTACAACTAAAAAGATGATGTTTTAATCACTGTAGCTGCTAGCACAAGACTACCTAGATCAGTGATCTCCAAAGTAGGCAGTGATTATGACTACACACTGAGGTAGGAGAAGAAAATGTTATAAATTTAATATATATATTTTTAATTTCACTCTTTAATTTCTAAAATTTGAATATTATATTCATAGATAACATAATGAAGCAGTTATCCAATCAAATGTATTAACTCACCTAATCCTCACAATAAATCCAGTGAGGTAGATAAAAAATTATTGCTCCACTTTATAAGAGAAGACACTGAAGCATGAGAGAAGTTTCTTCTTTTTTGTTTATGTTTCAGTGGCTGGCCCAATTCACATATAAAGGCAGGATTTCTTTTTTTCTTTAAGATTTTATTTATTTATTCATGAGAGACAGAGAGAGGCAAAGACATAGGCAGAGGGAGAAGCAGGCTTCCTGCAGGGAGCCTGATATGGACTCAATTCCAGGATCCAGGGATCACTACCTGAGCCAGATGCTCAACAACTGAGCCACCAGGCATCCCTAAAGGCAAGATCAACTCTAACATCAGATTCCACCTTCTTAACCACTAAACAATGCTGTTAAGTACATAATACAGTAGTTGAGTAGTATATGCATACAATTCACAAATAAATAAATATTCCTGTATTAGAGGTTCAAGCTCAACGTGTTTTGTTTTAGGTTTCCTTTTGTTTTATAACTTTTGGGGGTACATGATCAAAAGGATACAGAGATAAGTGATATAGGAAACCCTGAAAGCCTTGTTCCTATGTTTAGGAACATCCTTGTTACAATGATTCCTCCAATTCCAGAACTATAAAGGTAATCTTGTAAGTGATATTGAGACCTATAAACTAGGTAACTATCTGGAAAGTAGTATTTCTTGTCCTCACATTGGATATTATATATATTCTTGGAAAGCTGTTTAAAATTAAAAAAAAAAAAAGAAAAACAGTGTGGAGGCTCCTCAAAAAGTTAAAAATAGAACTACTTTATGATCCAGCAATCACACTACTAGGTATTTATCCAAAGGATACAAAACACTAATGCAAAGGGATACATGCATCCCTATGTGTATAGCTGAATTATTTATAATAGCCAAGATATGGAAATAGTCCAAGTGTCCATCAGTTGATGAATGGATAAAGAAGATGTGGTATATATACACAATGGAATATTATACAGCCATAAAATTAAATCTTGCCACTTACAGTGACGCAGATGGAGCTATAGAATACAATGCTAAGTGAAATATGTCAGATAGAGAAAGACAAATACCATATGATTTCACTCATATGTGAAATTTAAAAAACAAAACACAGGAAAAAATGAGAGTGTGTGTCAAAGCAAGAAATAGACTTAATTGGGCAGCCCGGGTAGCTTAGCCGTTTAGCGCCACCTTCAGCCCAGGGCCTAATCCTGGAGACCCGGGACCGAGTCTCTATCAGGCTCCCTGCATGGAGCCTGCTTCTTCTCCCTCTGCCCGTGTCTCTCATGAATAAATGGATAAAATCTTTAAAAAAAAAAAAAAAAACTTTAAAATGAAATGAAAAAACAATTCAATAATATTCTCAAGAAAAATATTAATCCCAAGATGCAATCACATTTGAGTATATTAAGAAACAATAATATTCAAGAAACAAGTGTTGGCAAGGATGTGGAGAAAAAGGAACCCTCATATACAGTTGGTGAGAACACTAACTGATGCAGCCATTGTGTGAAACAGTATGAAGGTTCCTTAAAAAATTAAAAAATAGAATTACTGTATGATCCAGTAAAATTCCACAACTGGGTATTTACCCAAAGAATATGAAAACACTAATGTGAAAAGATATGTACACCTCTATGTTTACAGCAGCATTATTTACAATAGCCAAATTCTGGAAGGAGCCCAAGTGTCCACCGACAGATGAAAGGATCAAGAAAATGTGGTATATATATATACAATGTGATATTGCCCAGCCATAAAAAAGAAATGAAATCTTGCTATTTGCAACAACATAGATGGAGTATGTGAAATAAGTCAAAGAAAGACAAATACCACATGATTTCACTCATGTGGAGCTTAAGAAACAAAACAGAGGAGAAAATAAAGAGACAAACCAAAAACATATAGTTAAAAAGGCTTTTTTAAAATAAATATTTTATTTACTTATTCATGAGAGACATACAGAGAGAGGCAGAGACATAGGCAGAAGGAGAAACAGGCTCCCTGTGGGGAGCCTGATGCGGAGCTTGATCCCAGGATCTCATGTTGAGCCAAAGGCAGACGCTCAACCACTAAGCCACCCAGGTGCTCTAAAAAGACTTTAAAAGTTAAAAAGAAGCATAGGCCTAAGCAACACAGTCAGCTTATTTGTAGGGCAGCCCGAAACTAATTTGATAAAGGGTTTATAAAAACAAATTCAAAGTCCTCCATTCAAAATATTGTTTTCAGGGGCGCCTGGGGTGGCTGAGTCAGTTAATTAAGCCTCTGACTCTTGATTTTTGCTCAGGTCATTATCTCAAGGTCACAGGATCAAGCCCACATCAGGCTCCAGGCTCAGCAGGAGGTCTGCTTGAGATTCTCTCACTTTGCCTCTCCCCTCCTTGTGCACACTCTCTAAAATAAATACATCTTTAAAAAAAAAATCTTTTCAAAATTGTTTCTATGATTTACAAAACAATCAATTTTGACCTAAACTTAAGAATGAAAATAGAATCAGTGGCTGGTCTGGGATGCCTGGGTGGCTCAGCAGTTGAGCATTTTTGGCTCAGGGTGTGATCCTAGAATCCCAGGATGGAGTCCCACACTGGGTTTCCTGCATGGAGCCTGCTTCTCCTTCTGCCTGTGTCTCTGCCTCTCTCTCTGTGTCTCTCATGAATAAATAAGTAAAATCTTAAAAAAAAAAAATCAGTGGCTGGTCTGGGTGAATTATTGTGAAAATAAAATTATAATACATGTGAAAACAATATATAAACCTAAGACATTAAGTACTAACAATGATGATGAAGAACTCAAGTGGGTAGAAAAAAATCTCAGCAAATATCACATTGAAGGAAATGCTAGTTCTATGCTATTTAAGAAAATGTTGCCAGAACTACATTTTAGAATATGCTATAAGTCTACCTTATCACACCTTAAAGTCCTGGCAGTAAAATCCAAAAATGTCACCATAGCTAATACATCAGCAGTATGAGGTCAGTAATTCTAGTTAGGTTTGAGAATTGTAATAGAGAATGAATAAAAATGGAAAACGGTTCAACAGGGATAAATAAAATTTAAGGAGAGTAATGTCCAGCTTTTTATAAATTATAGTGACTCAAGAAATACCATATAGTACAGGTAGTACTTCCTATAAGCATAAACTAGATATTCTGGAATATATTTATCTATTAACCTAATACTTAGCAACTGACCAAAACACTAATAAATCTTTAAAAGAAAAAAATTTGTTACTAGCTTGCTATATTTCCTCCCAAAAAAGTATTAGTTAATTTGTCTACCTTTGGTCCTGAAATTGGGTGGTTGGTATTTTTGGCAGATACAGGATGAGGAAAGTTATTCTGGAATGCATATGCAGAGGAGATAGGATAACCAATCCCAAAACTTGGGTAAGTCAGTCTACCATCAACCTAAAAATAAAAACATAAAAAGGTAAGGATGAGTTATTAGTTCTAAATAGTATTTACTGATCTATGAGACACTGTTATAATACTTAAAAACACTATCTTTAGAGGCCAATTTTATCATGACAACACAAAACTCTGCTTTAATAATAAATAATAGCATGAGACTAGGATATCTAAGCTTTCTTAAGGAGTGGCCTTGCAAGCTTAACAAAATGAACCACTGGACCTGTCTTTGAAATGACTTCAAATGACCTCTCTGAATTACCTTGGTTCCCTATAGATCTTCCATTCCCGAAAATGGGATGGGGGAAGGGTGGAGTCATAGATCAATATGCCAATCAGATACAAAATAAAAATAATTTTCTGCCAGAATGAGAACAAGGTATGTGTTCTTAAATGGACTGATTCTGACAGTAATTTGCTTTGCCACTAATTTTCAAATATAGTGACAACACCATTAACTAAGGTCATGAAAAGAGTTTATAAGAGAACTGAAACACAAACCTTAAGAAGCAACTGTATAAGATCACTGGCTACACAACAAAAACACCTTTTACGTAGCTATTTATCATCAATTCAGAAGGTTAAGATTCAAATTTCTTCAAGTTGTAATTCAGTGCTAGGTACTTCTTTCCACACCTTTTTCCAACTTAGCAAAAATCTATTCTTTTAAACATCAAGTCAATCTAATTTATAAATACAGTTAGGTATTTGCATTTTAAATCCTCTGCCAATGCTCTCCAACAAATGACTACCAGAAACATGTCTATATGTGTACACCCTGGGTTTACTGCTCCTTGCAAACAATGGAGACTGCATACTGTGGGAAATCTAGTAAGAGGGGGTGTGACAGTATGTAGGTGTTAAAAGGGACTTTATTAGACTTATGTGTTAGGTGTTTCAAGGAACAGTTTAATAAAGTGTGGCCTTGTTGTGGTTCAGATGCTATCTGGAAATGGGGATAACTGTATGACTCAGTATCTGAAATAAATCTTATTAGGTAAGTATTAATGCATTGAGGCCAAAACCGTAGTTGGTAAAGAAGGAGCAGTAAATCATGTTAGCCAAGACGGGAGAATGTTTCCCATTTTGTGGTTTAGCAATGTTCCTTTTTTTTTTTTTTATTGTGTTCAGACATGATTATGATGTGATCCTGTTTTTGTCTTGATCTGTCACAGTCACAGAGTGGCCTTGCCTGATGTTGATATTCTGTGAAATTATTTATGTTCAACAGGAGAGCCCCAAGACCTAGTTGTGAGTGCTAGGCTAGCTCTCCTAGCAACACCAGGGCCTTGGTGATAGTACCAAGCCAGCTCCCAGATGTAAGGAGTTGCTCTTCTTTTTCTCCCAATTTCTTGCAAGGAAAAAGCAAGAGACCTGGTCCTGGGAGCTAAAAACCTTAAATCTCATTAACTACTTCCTTCTAGAAACTGGAGCTGACAGACTGATAAAAGGACATTTCTTTCTCTTTTCTCTTAAAATTAGAATTCAGTTTGGGCTCCTTCTATCATAGTTCCAACTTGAGCTCAAACTCTGTTTTCCCTTCTTAAGGTCCCCAGAATACTCCCTTCTTTAGCACATTTGGCATTACTTATTACTGAATGATTTCTATATCCAATTTTTAAAAGTGCACCCTTGGGTAGCCCGGGTGGCCCAGCGGTTTAGCACCGCCTTCAGCTCAGGGCCTGATCCTGGAGATCCGTGATCAAGTCCCACGTCAGGCTCCCTGCATGGAGCCTGATTCTCCCTCTCCTTCACTCTCTCTCTATCTCTGTGTCTCTCATGAATAAATAAATAACATCCTTAAAAAAATAAAATAAATAAATAAATAAAAATTTAAAAAAATAAAAAGTGCACCCTTGAAATATAGCCTCTTTATTAAGAGCAAGTTTACCTATATATCCCACTTCCAGGTGGGACTTAACCTGTATCTCAGTGCTAATCAATATCTAGTCATATTAGTCATGGAGACTTCCTTAGTCTGGCAACATTTTTATTTTAGGCAATTTACTAAGACCACTCACATCTTAACTTAAATCTTACCACATTAGAGTTAGAAGAAATTCCACTTCTAATTGTGTTACTGCTAGAATGCACAGGTGGAGTGGTAGAAGGTCCCAATACATCTTGTTTTCTCACTAGCTGATTTTCATTTAGTTCTTTATTTAACCATGTGATTACTTAAATAAAAGAACAAAACAAGGTAAAGAATTTTGACTTTTTAATTTTCTAATAACTTTAAACATTTAAAAGTTATATTGAGATCTTTTTAAGTCTTTCAGAATAGCTTATATCACAGGAAAATATAGGTTCACCTAAATGCTTATCATTAAAGACTCTTAGCAACCACCACATACATAGAACTCTTTATTACTATCAGAAGTACGTATTTCTGCTAGTCTTGGATCTCTTTGAAGGCTTTCACTTCTAGAACAATATCTTACAGCTTATTTGAAGTTCATACTCTTGTCTGATAACCAATACTAAAAACTGAGAAAATGTGAGGATCCCTGGGTGACTCAGTGGTTTAGCACCTGCCTTTGGCCCAGGGCGTGATCCTGGAGTCCCAGGGATTGAGTCCCGTGTCGGGCTCCCTGAGTCCCCAGGGATTGAGTCCCGTGTCGGGCGCCCTGCATGGTGCCTGCTTCTCCCTCTGCCTGTGTCTCTGCCTCTCTCTCTCTCCCCAGGGATTGAGTCCCGTGTCGGGCGCCCTGCATGGTGCCTGCTTCTCCCTCTGCCTGTGTCTCTGCCTCTCTCTCTCTCTCTCTCTCATGAATAAATAAAATCTTAAAAAAAAAAAACTGAGAAAATGTTAAAGCTTAATCTTATATTTCAGTTTCAAATAATTCATGTTATTACTATTAGATAAATATAACAATTAAAATAAGGAATAGTGAAGACCTTTAATATGAAGAATTTAAATTACAATCAATATTTTCAACACTTAATTTTGGGTTACTGAGACATTTAATACGGTTTTTGTTATAATGATAACTGCTTTACAGGGCAACTGATATACAAGTTACTATAGGAAAGACATGAAGACAATGTAATTAAAACAAATTATTTGGCTGTAGCAATATCTTGATTTACCTAGACTTTTATGAACTCAAAATTTTCAGATGAATAGAACAATTATAAATCTCATTTACATAAAAAGGTAAAATACTTACACTTCTCATTATTTTTTAGAAGCTGTTTGCTTTCTTCAAGCTTTTGAACAGTAGCTTCTAACTGTTCTTGTAATTTGCATACCTGAAATATCAATCCTCTCTTATTAGTATAATAAAGGCTAAATAAAAACTAAGGAATGTATCTCTATTAATTAAATACCATTAACTATTAAATAGATAAATGAATTATAATTCACCTGCATAACACCTGTATGTGTACGTATATATAACAAACACTCAAGGTATCTAAGTCATGATAACTAACTTTTCAAATTGAAATAGGTTAACTTGGGCAGCCCAGATGGTTCAGCGGTTTAGCGCCGCCTTCAGCCCACGGTGTGATCCTGGGGACCTGGGATCAAGTCCCACATTGGGCTCCCTGCATGGAGCCTGCTTCTCCCTCTGCCCGTGTCTCTGCCTCTCTCTCTGTTTCTCAAATAAATAAAATCTAAAAAGAAATAGTTAACTTGTGCTGAAGCTAGTTATGTTCTTTTGGGGGGATAAAAAAGCCAAAGCTCTTCTCTAATATAACACATTTTTTTAAAAACCTGAGAAAAGTGGTTATACTCTAGAAGTAGTCACACACGCAAAAATATAGAATATTCACTACCTCTTGCTCTTTAATTCGGAGAGCCTGTCCAACATCTTGTAATTCCTTTTGTTCCTTTTGTAATTTGTCTTCCTTCTCAGCCAAGAGTTTCTCTTGTTGAACAGTTACTGTATTCTTCAGTTTTAATTTACCCATTAAAGTTTTCAGATCCCCCTGTAACTTCTTGATAATTTCATTTGCCTGTAAAAGAGCTTCATATGTATATCTCTACTTAACCCAATGAAATTTAATATTCTATTATTTTTAAAAACAAACCTTAAGAAGTTCTGCTGATAATGATTTTATTGTAGCTTCAAGTTTTCCTAGCTGTACCTGATTTTTCTCACCATTCTCTTCTAAAGCCACCTGATACATATTTTTTAAAACAAAAATAATTAATAGGATGTTTGTGTTTAAAAAAAGCATCACTTGTAAATGTGATCAACAATTTGTTTAAAAAATGTTTAAATAGACCTTTTGTTCCTGGATTGTATCAAATGCTTCTTTTGTTCTTAAAACAAGCTGGTCCTTATCCTTGATTTCCTGTTCTAAAACAGCCACTTTTGTTTGTAGCTGATTAATATGCTTTTCTTTTTCATGGCATTCGGCATCTAGTGTAGAATTCTCTCTTCGCAAAGAGAGGACTTCTTGCTTAGCCCGCTGGAGTTCCTAGAGGAAGAAAAAAAATGATGCAGTATGAAAAAGAGAAGTTAGCTGCTCTGGTTATTTATAATTAGACATTTAAAATATTTAAGAAGCCTTTCAAAGTTCTAGTACTTTTTTTTTTATTTCATATAGCTTTTATTTAAGATTTATTTATTTTAGATTTTTAAAGATTTTATTTATTATAGAGAGAGTGAGCAGGAAAAGGAAAAAAGGGAGAGAGAATCCTTAAGTCGACTCCCTATTGACTATGAAGCCCGTCTCAGTGCTCCATCCCCTGAGATCATGAACCACCCTGAAATCAAGAGGCGGCCACTTAACCAACAGAGCCACCCCAGCACCCCTCCATATAGCGTTTATTTTATTTATTATATTTATTTTATTTATTCTATTTATCCTATTTATTATATTTATTTTATTTATTTCATTATTTTTTATTTTATATATTTTATTTTATTTTATATTTTTTTATTTTATTTTATTTTATTTATTTTATTATTTTATTTATTTTATTATTTTATTTTATTTATGAGAGATCCACAGAGAGAGGCAGAGACACAGGCAGAGGGAGAAACAGGCTCCATGCAGGGAACCCAATGTGGGACTCTAACCCGGGTCTCCAGGATCAGGCCCTGGGCTGAAGTCGGCGCTAAACCGCTGAGCCACCCGGGCTGCCCTTAAAGGGTAAAAATTAGAGACAGATTTTGGCTCTAACATAAGGAATAGATTTTTAACAATTTGAACTCTTCAAAAATGGAATAGTGTTCTTAAGGATTAGTGAGTTCATTCCTATTTGGACCTATCTAAGCAGGTAATAAATGACTTTGTGCCAGAGATGAAGAGAAACTTTTACACTGGACCAGATAATTTCTACAGTCCCTTCCACTTTTAAGGATTCTTAAGATTTTCTAATTTTAGGCTCATGGGCTCAATAAGAGTTATAATCATTATAATATTTCCCAATGATTCATGAAGCCTGTTTCTTCATAGTGAAGGATCCAGATACACGTGGTGATTTAAAACAACATATACAAAAATTGGTCTGAAAATCTAGTACTGATTTTTTTTAAAGGATACAGAAGTCCCTCTAAGGTTGTATGTAACTTGTAGACTTGAAATATGATTGTAAAATACACTAATATCTAATTCAATGACAACAAGGAAAATAATCTTGATTTATGAATAAATTACAACTTTTAAAAACTAGTAACAAGGATTTTTTCATACCTTAAAATTTACACTTAAAAAAAAATCACTTAGGTAATAAATGCCCATTATAATAGAATTTCAAGAACATAAAATAAAAAACCCTATCATTCTACCATGTAAGCAGTGGTTCTCAAGCTAGTATGCATATTGAAATCACCAAGAAAACTTTAAAACTATTGATGCCTGGCTCCATCCCCAAGAGTCTTATTTAGGACGCCTGGGTGGCTCAGCAGTTGAGCATCTGCCTTTGGCTCAGGGTATGATCCCAGAGTCCTGGGATCGAGTTCTACATTGGGCTTTCTGCATGGAACCTGCTTCTCCCTCTGCCTATGTCTCTGCCATTCTCTCTCTCTGTCTCTCATGAATAAACAAATAAAATCTTTTAAAATAAAGTCTTATTTATAGTTAGTATGAGGTACGGCATGGGCAGTAGAACTCAGTAATGGATTCTAAGGGTAGCCAAGGGTGGCTGCTACAATCTGCTGTTAACATTTTGCTCTGTTTATATGCATTGATTTTTTTTTTAAAGTACTCATACTGTGCAGTTTTATAATCAACCTTCATACATATTACGATCTTTCCATGTCAACAAATATGTTAACACTTCTGGATTTGCTCTTAGTTCACTCTTTAAAACAAAAGTAAGCAAATATAATTGTTATTTAAAAACAGATTTTTTGGGGGACGCCTAGGTGGCTCAGAGGTTGTGTTTGCCTTTGGCTCAGAGTGTGATCCTGAGATCTAGGATCGAGTCCCACATCAGGCTCCTTGCAGGGAGCTTGCTTTGCCCTCTGCCTGTGTCTCTGCTTATCTAATGAATAAATAAATTAAAATCTTAAAAAAAAAAAAAGATTAAAAAAAATCTAAGATAGGTCACTTCCCAATTAGCTAATACCATCTAAATACTGCCAAGTATACACAACTCGAGGATATAGTATTTCTAGATAATTTTCATCTTTAACAAAACTTTACAAAATAATTTTATAGTATTATGCCACAACATAATACTTTGATTTTAGAAGCAAATTCTACTATCAGACAGACTTGAATACAAATCAAGGTTCTTTGGTGTAACCTTGGGAATTATTTAACCTCCCTGAATCTTAGTTCCCTCATTTTTAAAACAGAAATAACAAACACTTCATAAATTACTTCACTTAATTTCCATAAAAACCCTAATGCAAATTGCTTAGCATAATGCCTGGCACACAATAAATAATAAATGGCAGCAATTATTTTTAGGGCACTAATGCCTAAAAGGTATAATTTACCATGATTAGGTAACAATACTCAGAGGTTTTAAAAAAAAAAAAAAGTTCCCAGTGCAACGACATGGAGTTTGAGTGAAATAACTCAGTTGGAGAAAGACAAAAACTGTATGAAAAACTCATAAAAACAAAAACTCATAAGTGGAATTTAAGACACAAAACAAATGAGCAAAGGGGAAAAAAGGAGGAAGAAAGAAAGAGAACAAGTGAGCCAAGAAACAGGCTCTTAACTATTGAGAACAAATTGATGGTTACCAGAGGGAAGGTGGGTGGGAAGATGAGTGAAATAGATGATGGCAATTAAGGAGGACTGCACTTATGATGAGCACAGGGTGTTGTATAAAGTACTAAATCACTATATTGTACACCTGAAACTAATATAACACTGAATGTTGACTATACTACAATTAAAAAAAACAAAGGGGTTCCCAGGACTGATCATGTTCGAGTCATCTGCAAATCTTGAAAGAAAGATTATGATTAGACATTAACGAGTGTACATAATGAGATGAGCACTGGGTGTTATACTTTATGTTAGCAAGTTGATTTAAATAAAAAAAAATTTTTTTAAGATTTATTTATTCATGATAGACATAGAGAGAGAGGCAGAGATACAGGCAGAGGGAGAAGCAGGCTCCATGACGGGAGCTGAACATGGGACTCAATCCGGGACTCCAGGATTGCCCCCTGGGCCAAAGGCAGGTGCTAAACCGCTGAGCCACCCAGGGATCCCCAGAATTTTTTTTTAAAGAAATAATTTGGGATGCCTGGGTGGCTCAGTGGTCGAGCGTCTGCCTTCCGCTCAGGTTGTGATCCCAGAGTCCTGGGATTGAGTCCCACATTGGGCTCCCTGCATGGAGCCTGCTTCTCCCTCTGCCTGTGTCTCTGCCTCTCTGTCTCTCGTGAATAAATAAATAAAATCTTTTTTTTTTTTAATTTTTTTTTTTTTAATTTATTTATGATAGTCACAGAGAGAGAGAGAGAGGCAGAGACACAGTCAGAGGGAGAAGCAGACTCCATGCACCGGGAGCCCGACGTGGGATTCGATCCCAGGTCTCCAGGATCGCGCCCTGGGCCAAAGGCAGGCGCCAAACCGCTGCGCCACCCAGGGATCCCCTAAATAAAATCTTAAAAAAATTTTTTAAAGAAATATTTTGATGAAATTATATAAAGCCCATATAATGGAGCACAGTATTTATAAACTGGCCAATTTCAGGGCGAAGATAAAAGAAGTCATATAGTATTAATGACTATCCAATGTACAAGGAAGATTACAGTATTTTACAAACTGGTATGAAAGGTCAAGAGAGCAGGGAGGATGCACTACTGGCGCAGAATACTGAGGATCTGAACATAAAATCATCAAGCTTTCTACCCAGGGCAGCCTGGGTAGCTAAGTGGTTTAGCGCCGCCTTCAGCCCAAGGTGTGATCCTGGGGACCAGGGATCAAGTCCCATGTCGGCTCCCTACATGGAGCCTGCTTCTCCCTCTGCCTGTATCTGTGCCTCTCTCTCAATCTGTGTCTCTCATAAGTAAATAAAATCTTTAAAAAAAAAATTTAAAATAAATAAATAAAATCATCAAGCTTTAGAGTTGGTGAAATGGAGTGGGGAAGTCCCATGAGCTCAAATAACACTGATTTTTTATTTAAATATGATAGACTTAACAAAATCTACGTTTTCTGATTAATTCATGACAATAATGTATAATGCTAGGAAGGAGCTTATCATCATAGCCAAAGCATCAACAATGTGTCACAGAGCAAGATTTTCTAAATGTCTCTGTTGCCTAAAAGAATAAAGGAGTACTAAAGATAAGCAAATAAGAGGATACTAATCCTTGCTCTTCCGTTTACTGGCTATGAAACCTTGGGCAAGTTTCTTAAACTATCTGTGTCCTAGTTCACCATCTGCAAAATAGGGATAACAGTACCTTCTTTAAAATAATTATAAGAATTAAATGGATTAATACCTGTAAAGCAGTTAAACAGCACCTGTCACATAGCATGTGTTCAGTATGCCTTAGCTATCAGCATTACTAATATCATTATTATTAGACACATTATTCATATAGTTGTTGGACCTGTTAAGTAGGCTGAAAGAACCAGGCCTGTAAACACTGAATACATTGAGCCATTGACACTGTGCAGATATTAAAAGTACACTGAGGGCAGCCCTGGTGGCTCAGCAGTTTAGCACCAGCCTTCAGCCCAGGGTGTAATCCTGGAGGCCCAGGATCGAGTCCCACTGTCAGGCTCTCTGTATGGAGCCTACTTCTCCCTCTGCCTATGTCTCTGCCTCTCTCTGTGTGTGTGTGCTTCTCATGAATAAATAAATAAAATCTTAAAAAAAGTACACCGAAAAATCTAAAGGTTATGTCAACGAGCTACTCTTCAAAACCCTAACTAAAAATATCTAAGTTGACCACAGTTCTGTTCTGAATTATCCCTTTTCATCAGATTTTAGATTCTCAATTTTTTTGCAATGTCTGATCACCCTAATAACACCAAAACATCCTTGCAAAGCATCAGAGAAACAGCCTGGATACAAATACTAAAGTCACCAAATTTAAATGTTATTTTAAATTGGGAGGGTGGGGGGGAGGAACAAACACAACGTTCAATACCTCTTCTACACCAGACAGTTTTGTTTTCAGTTCTCTGATGGTAGAGTCTCCTTTATATTTCCTTTCCGTTAGGTCTTTATTAGTTGCTTCTAACTCAGATAATTTGTTTTGTAGTTGCTGGATATTTCGTTGATGGAGGATTTCTAAATCTTTTTTCTGTTGTTCATGCTGCTGTTGGTACTGTACCTGTGCCTATTATATAATAAAAGTATAGTATCAAAATTGAAAACAAACACAAATACAGAAAGATTTGAAGAAAAATAAATCTTATTCTTATATATAATTATAAAAATTTCCTGTTTCAAAGAGGATCTATTTTCAATTACGGATTTCATGAAGGAGAAAGGTCAACAAAGGTACATTTACTATTTTGATCTTTTCTTAATTTTTTTATTTTTAAAGATTTTATTTATTTATTCATGACAGACAGAAAGAGAGAGAGAGAGAGGCAGAGACAGGCTCCATGCAGGAAGCCCGATGTGGGACTTGATCTCAGGACTCCCGGATCACGTCCTCAGCCGAAGGCAGACACTCAACCGCTGAGCCACTCAGGCGTCCCGATAAATAAAATCTTAAAAAAAAAAAAAAGACTGAAAATGTAATGTGGGAAGAAAATAACTGCTGGAGCAATCAAGAAGAAAAAAGAGTAAACTGGTAAAGATGTTAATGTAACTGCTGAAGATGGTAATCAAATACATTGAAGGCAATAAAGGCAGTAAAAATAAAGGACTGGTTTTATCCCAGTGATCATTGTAATTTGGAGTTTTTGTTTAAAAAATAGAGAGGGACGCCTAGGTGGCTAAATGGTTGAGCAACTGCCTTTAGCTCAGGGCATGATCTTGGGGTTCCAGGATGAAGTCCTGCATCAGGCTCCCCACAGGGAGCCTGCTTCTCCTTCTGCCTTCTCTGTCTCTCACAAATAAATAAAATCTTAAAAAAAAAAAGAAATGCATTGTTAAAAATAAAAAAAGGAAGTATGAGGGCTAGGACTACAACATTTACATTTTCTACTCTGGTCACTGCAGGTGATTCTGACGCACACTGAAATTTTAAAATCACTGCCTACAGGGTGCCTGGGTGGCATCGGACTCTTGATTTCAGCTCAGGTCATGATCTCAGGGTCATGAGAGTGAGCCCTGCATCAGGTTCTGCACTGGACATGGAGCCTGCGTAAGATTCCTTCTCCCTTTCCTTTAGCCTCTCCTACCATCCCACTTCCACACATGTGTAAGTTCACTCTTTAAAAAAATTAAAATCTATTATTTATTACATTAGATAAAGGTGGAAAAATGACATGATTATTTAATTAAATCCCCAAAATCACTCATCTGGCTTAGCACTCTTTGGATTAACTCTCAGGATGCAGAACAAACATCATTCCTAAAGATCAGACATTTTAGGTTATTTACCAAAAAAAGAATGAAACAAGGAAAGGAATCCACTACAATTTAGCATTTTTCTGTACAAGAAGAAAAAATGGTACTAATCTTAAAAAAACATAAATTATCATTTTATACATATCTACCTGAAAAACTAAGAAAATCAGCTCTAAAACTATTAGAATCTGTAAAGATAATATACAATTAACAAGTATGATATTAATGCATATCAGCAATAATCAGAAAATTACTGTAGTGGTGGGACATAGGTGGTCCAATTCATAGCACAAAAAGTTATAAAATCTCTAGGTAAACAAATTTTAATAAGAACTGTAAAAAAAATAAATAAATAAATAAAAGAGAAGATGGAGGGAAATAAAGAACAAACTATAAGCCTGTTTTAAATAAGATCTAAATAAATGAAAAGATATTCTCGCTACTGGGTTAGAAAATCCCAAAGATATTAGTTCTCCCTAACACTCCAGAAACAAGGTCAAACATACAAAGAAATTTAGTATATATTAAAGGTTGCATTTTAAATCAGTGGAATATATGGTATTGGAACAAATGACTGACTTTATGTCAAAAAAATATCTCATGCTGTATTCTATAAAAATATAACCCAAACAGATTAAAAAGTTAAATACAACAACAAAAAAACCAAAGTATTAAAAGAAAATACTAAAGGAATAGCTTTCATAACCTCAGGGTGGCAGAGGACTTCCAAACATGAAATGAAACTTTAAACCATAAAAGCAGAATGACAGATTTGATGACATTCAAATAAAAAGAACCATATAGGGCAAAAGGCAATAGTAAAAGGCAAAGACAAATTGGGAGAAAATGTTTATAATATACATAATAAAGATATAATATCCCTACTTTATACTATGGAGAAATGAAAAGGTAAGCCACAGACAGAAAATAATCCCTATGCATGTATCTGATAAAGGATTCATGTCAAGGGACGCCTGGGTGGCTCAGGGGTTGAGCATCTGACTTTAGCACAGGGCGTAATCCCAGGGTCCAGGGTCGAGTCCTACATCGGGCTCCCTGTGGGGAGCCTGCTTCTCCCTCTGCCTATGTCTCTGCCTCTTTCTTTCTGTCTCTCATGAATAAATAAAATCTTAAAAAAAAAAAA
Organism: Canis lupus familiaris; assembly: GCF_011100685.1. NCBI lineage: Eukaryota > Metazoa > Chordata > Mammalia > Carnivora > Canidae > Canis > Canis lupus. Next base: position 50,324,838 of record NC_049227.1, on the reverse strand, counting down.
GGATTCATGTCCAGAATATACAAAAAATTCCTATAAATCCATAGGCAAAATATTAATAGTCCAACTTAAAAATAGGCTAAAGATGCAAACAGGCAAGAGAATTCTTGAACTTCACATGAGAATATCCAAGTGGTCAAGATGCATACTATGAGGGATTATCATACCCCTCAGAATGGCGGTGCAAACTGGTATTCCACTTTAAAGACTATTATCAACAATAGCCAAACTATGGAAAGAGAGTAAAAGTCCACTAGCTGATAAAGATGTGGCATATATACACAATGGACTATTACTCAGCCATCAAAAAGAACAAGCTCTTGCCATTTACAATGATGTAGATGGAGCTAGAGTCTATTATGCTAAGCAAAGTAAGTCAGAGAAAGACAAATACCGTATGATTTCACTTGTATGTGGAATTTCAGAAAGAAAACAAATGGACAAAGGAAAAAAAAAGAAAAACCAATAGACAATTATAGAAAACAAACAGATGGGGGGAAGGAAAAGAAGTGAAACAGGTGATGGATATTAAAGAGTACCCTTATGAAGATAAACACTGAGTAATGTATATTACTGAATTACTACATTGTACACCTAAAACTAACACTGTACTGTATGTTAACTATAGAAGAATTAAAGTTAAAAACTTAATAAAAATGGGGAAAAAAAGAATATGGGGAAATAAGTACTGTTCATATACTATCTTTTAGATTCCATTTGAGACAAACTTTCTGGCTGGCAAATTTGCAATATCCATTAATATCTTATATAGGAGGAATATTGCTGTCTCACTTCTAGAGACAAAGAATGTTCATTATAGTATTATTTGCATTAGCCAAAATACTGAAGTATTTAAATGTCCATCAGTTGGGTAAGTAGTTAATTTATGTTATATATGCAAATACAGAACACTATGCAGCCACTAAAAAGGAATATCTAAACTGTTGTACAATGAACCATGCTGTCATGTTAAGTGAAAAAGTTACAATCAATATATACAGTAGGACTTCATTAGCATAATATAAAACCAAAACCTACTATATGTGTACAAATATATAATTTACATAACTCTAAATGTATAAGTATAAATATTTATAAAAGACATTATTTACATACAAAGAAAAAAATCTGGAAAAACACATACCAAAATATTTATAAATTACCTCCAGGTAATAAAACTTTTAATGAGAAACATAATTTTTAACAGACTCCTGTAATGTTTGAACATATTAGAGAAAGCATATATTACTTTTCAAACTAACATAATGACTAACAGCAACAACAAAATAACTTTCTATTTTCTTTAATGTTCATACCTGCAAGGCCTTTTCTTTCTCATTTGTCAGTTCCTGGGAATGCTTATTTGACAATGCAGCTGTGTGTGATGCCCATTCATTCTGTAACTTATCTAATTCTTGGATTTTTTCTGATAATGTCTGTATTAGAGTTCAATACAAAATATTAAGACAGTTTTGTGAATGTTATTAACTAGAACACAGCAGTATTTACAAAAGATATTAAAGAAAAGGAGTAAGAGCTTTCTGAAACATACTCAAAGCCTTTTCCTACACAGATTTTTTAATTTGAGGAAATCAAGATTGGAATAAAAGAATTTTAGAGCTAACATGGCCCAGAAGTCAAGCCTTACTATTTTTAACCTTTAAGTTAAATCTGGCTCTTCACCACCCAATCCTCCCCTCTGACAAGAAAGCAAGCAACCCCAGGTAGAGCAAGTCCATCACATGGGGTGGTTCACTTATACACATAAAACCTACTAACATAGGTTTCCTTGATGGGCTATGTTTTGCAGGATAATTTCTACCTGAAGCCATGCCACTTATCAGATACCTCGGTCTTCAGTTTCAAGGACTAGGGGCAAAAAGGTAGTAGCTATGACTGAAATGACAATAAGCCTATTAGAATAATTCATAACACATATGGAAGGGAAAGATTTAGAAGATACCAACTGAAAAGTCATTTTAGACAGGAGTGAGGTGCATAAAAGCAAAGAACATGTGGTAGGTACTATATATTATTTAATAAAGACCTGGAAGGAATATGTCATATAATGAAGGTAACAGAAATGTTTGGATGGATTAACTATCAGAGAAAGCATCAGATTAAGATAATTTACTGAAAGAAGAAAAGGCAAAAAGTAGAGGGAATTAAAAAGTAACATGCTTTAATAAACAAAAGCTTGGATAGGATTCAAGAAGCAATTCAGAACCAGTGTTTGGAGGACTTACAAAGACAAAATGAAATCTGGATTACCTTTTGTGTGAAATTCAGTTGCCTAGTAACATCATCTAGTGATTGCATCAATGATAATTTTTCTTCCTATTTATAAAAATATAAAATCACAGCTTGTAATTTAATCATCTGTAGCTGTGCTACTCAAAGTATAGCATCAGCATCACCCTGAGAGTTTGTTAAAAATGCAGAATTTCGGGTTCCACTTCAGACCTTCTGATTCACAACCTAAATGAGCAAGATCCCTAGAGGATCTGTGTACCATTAAATTTTCAGATGCACTCACTAATCTATAGCATTTGACTAAAAAGACTTTTAGAAAACTATGAAGAGGCAACCCAGTGTTGTTTTCTTTCTCCATATACCTTATAAAATTAAAGAGCACTTTGTAATTTTCAAGAAACTTTTATATCTTTTTCCTCATTTGAGATAGTTGTAAGAGGGTAGTAGACATTTCCATACTTATCTACCAGCTGATGAAACCATGATACCAACAGTTTAAGTGACCTGCCCCAGATTATAGAAAATTAATAAAAACCATGGGACCTAGTTTTTCAATTTTTAGTCTAGTTCTATCCCCACTGTATCTTGATCAAATGGAAGAATAAAATGACAAAATAAAAATAAATTTCTTACATATTATAGAAACTTACTAGACATCTTTAAAAATACTTTATTCTGAAAAACAAAAGTTAATAACAATATAGCTCTTGAGTGACTTATCGGAGACTTTTGGTACTTATTTTTAAAAGAGTAAGAATTTGGGATCCCTGGGTGGCGCAGTGGTTTAGCGCCTGCCTTTGGCCCAGGGCGCGATCCTGGAGACCCGGGATCGAATCCCACGTCAGGCTCCTGGTGCATGGAGCCTGCTTCTCCCTCTGCCTATGCCTCTGCCTCTCTCTCTCTCTCTCTCTCTGTGTGACTATCATAAATAAATAAAAATTTAATAAAAAAAAATAAAAATAAAAATAAAAGAGTAAGAATTTAAATCTTACCTTACTACATTTCAAACAGCCGGCCAGAAACTTCTTTATTTCCACATCATTTCCAGGTAAAAGTTTTAGTGAGAGGTGTGTGAGATGCTTAAAAGGATTTGTCTCTACCACATTTAAAAAGGCAGGTGAGTTATCCAAAATAGGTGCTGGAGAAACTAACTGTAACAAAAACCTTTGAAAAGAAAGTGTCACAATGTAACAACATTTACAAGATAGTGAAATTCTCCCATTGAATCATAAGCTCCAGGGAATCATCAATGATTAGAAAAATCAGGAAAGGGGTCATATTATAATCATAGGATCAATATAAAAGGACTCCCAAAGGTAAAACTGGATAAAACTAAAATTGAAAAATTGAGCAAGAAACTTAAAAAAAGACTCACTGAAACACAGTGAATACAAATGTTCATGAGTTCACAATGAAAGATGAAGTAAAAAATTAAAAACAAACCAAAAACCTATTGGAAGCACGAAAGTAACTAAAATACTCTAAAAATTGACAATTTTTTTATTTTTTATTTTTTTGACAATTTTTTTTAAAATTGACAATTTAAAAGAATTAAGCCTTATCCTTTCCTGTGTGAATTTTCAGAGTAATCAAACAGCCCAAACTAATGAGGAAAAGTTCTTCTTTATTAAAGAATTAAACCTAATAAATATAAAAAGAATGACAGAATTAGAAATGCATTTTATAGTTCCTAACAAAATAATTGGTTCAAACAACAATCTGAGGGCAGCCCCGGTGATTCAGTGGTTTAGCGCTGCCTTAGCGCTGCCTTTGGCCCAGGGGCGTGCTCCTGAAGACCTGGGATCGAGTCCCACATCAGGCTCCCTGCATGGAGCCTGCTTCTCCCTCTGCCTGTGTCTCTGCCCACCTCCCCCATGAATAAATAAATAAAATCTTTTAAAAAATTAAAAAAAAAAAACACCAATTTGATGAAACCAAAAGATAAAAGGTAAACTAACTTCACAATGATCAGGCTTTAGCATCACACAAACATGAATATACACACACAAACACAAAATCTTACTCTTCTTATTCAAATTCATCATAAAATCATATATACTTGATGCTGTTAAATATTTCAGATAGTTTTAATGACCATGTCAAAACATGAAAATTAAGAGGTAAATATTCTGATCTTAACCATGATTCCTTAAAATTTGATATTTAATAGAGCCCTAAACTCCCGTTTTAAAAATAGACAGGAGTACTTCTAACATATTAGAAAATGTTTTCCCATCAATTTGTCTTATAAACAAGAATTTGTCTTGAGAGAATTTTAATGATGTAGTGCTCTCACGAGACTTACCTTGGAATTTCTTTGGCATGTTCTTGAGTACACTGCTGAAGGAGATCTATAAATTTTTGTGGGAAAGCTAAGAAGTCTACCAGAAGGCCTTGCTGGAATTTTAAACTATACAGAAGAAAAGAGATTTTTAAAAATTTAATTAGTATCTTTAATTATAATCAAACCCTGAAATATTCTTTTTTTATTTTATGAATACCCATTATAATCAAGAACTAGAGAACTTTGTTTTTATAGAATTTATTCAATGGGAGGGAAAAGATCGCTATATTTCACTAAAGCTCCAAATTTCTGAGCTGTTTTAAGCAGAACTCTGAGCTGTATTATATCATAAACAGTCCAGTGTTCTCAAAATATCCACATATTCCTAATAGGCTGATTTCAAAGAGAATAGTATCCATACATTAACAAAACGTACTTATTTCTTAGATCGAATATAAAACAGAATAAATTTAGTTACCTCTGAAAATCTTCCTCAGATATAACAAGGTTATATAGAAAAAATGGATCCGTTTCATCAGTCAGACGGATAACTAAATCCTAAAAGAAAGATTGTTATATTTTAAGTTTTCAAAACATCAGGCTTTTAGAGTAATATCTTCCTTCTCAGAAGTGAAATTATCCAATAACAACAATGTACCACCATTATACTTCAGATAACTTTGTTCTCTGGTGCTGCTGGGTTTTCATTAGTCTTTAAGAGACTTAAAAATCTTACACACTAGTAGATATTCTGCTCCTTGAAGCCCATGTGGAGGTTTATAAAAAGTAAATGCTAGGAGTTGAAAGCTGAGGAATACTCTCTTATTAGAGGCTTAGGAAAATTGAGACCCAGTTCTTGCTAGACTAAAATCTGCAAATGACAAAAATATTCTAACAGTGACCATATGATATTCAACTACATTTTCAGTTTCCCACAATTAGTTGTCTGATATTTCAAAAGTGGCAATATATCAGCTGAAATGACAAGCAATCATCTATCCCAAAAAAGGAGCATTTGTGTCTAAGGCAGAGGACGGGTATCAAGTAACATGTTGCCAGAGCTTCTTCCTAAGGGCCTATTCTCTCCTACTCCAGGTGGCCGCTGGCATGGAACCCCATCTGTTTCAATTTCACGTGAAGCAAGCATCTTTCATAAAGACCACTTTCCACATAAATTTGCAGTATGGCAGGCATCACAGCAGCTAAAGCTGACAGAGAAATTATGTACTCTAGAGAACACTGAGGTAAAGAAAGCAGCCACAGGAACAAGATGATGGAGGCTTAATGAAGAACTAATAAGTACTCAAGCTAAGAATAAGCTCCCCTTTGAAATAAAATCTACTCATGGCTACTGAGGAACTGCTAGGGTCCTAGAAAAATCTAAACCTACTTATGGGTAGAGTTCGAAAATAAAAAGGTACAGCAGGCCCAAGGAATAACATTTAGAAATAGAACACATAATCTGTACTCCAGAAAATGAGTAATCTAGGTATTTGCTTTGCCTTAGAAAGTCCTGTTCTTAAAACACCTTCTACTATCAGATTTTTTATAGCATCTTAGGGTGGATTTCAAGAAGTACCTCAGTAGCAGGTCCTTGAATACTATGTTTAGGGAAAGCTGGGACTCAGAGAAAACAGAGGCTGTATTTTTTCGTCATCTTTTCTGCATCCATATCACTGCTACTGACTCATTCTTTTGAAGAAATCATAAAGGAGGGATCCCTGGGTGGCTCAGTGGTTTAATGCCTGCCTTCCGCCCAGGGTATGATCCTGGAGTCCAGGGATCGAGTCCCACATCGGGCTCCCTGCACGGAGCCTGCTTCTCCCTCTGCCTGTGTCTCTGCCTCTGCTCCCCCCTCTCTCATGAATAAATAAATAAATCTTTAAAAAAAAAAATCATAAAGGACTGATGCTTCAAATGCCTCCCTGCCAAAGGCAAATATTCAAAAATACCTCCCTGCAGTGCTTCAATTCATTCTATCCTCACACATACAACATGAAATGTCATTTCTACAGGTTAGCAATACATATTCTAGCAATCTGTAAGTGCAATGGGCAAACCTACCCCCAGTTCTTCCAATTCCCAATTCTTCCTGTATGCTTTAGGAATAGATGATATGGGGGCACTGGGTGGCTCAGGTGGTTGGGTATCTGCCTCTTGATTTCAGCTCAGCTCATGATCTCAGGGTCAGGAGATCAAACCCTGAGATGGGCTCTGAGCTCAGTGCAGAGTCTACTTGAGATTCTCTCTCCCAACCTCGCCCTCTTTCCCTCCCCCTACTCTCACACACATGCACTCACTCGCTCTCTAATAAATAAATAAAATCTTAAAAAAGGAACCTCCTAGTCATCATCTTAGTAGACTCTACCACCCTACGTTTGCAAGTTACAAACGGCTCAAAGTTGAGTATAATAATAAGTTTTACGTTATTAAAGAACAAAAATAATTATATAGTACAGAAATTATATTTTCTTTAAAAAGAAAAAAAATTATTTCAAAAGAAATTAATACCAACCTTTCTGTGAACTGGATTGGAAACTGATTGTAGTTCAATGCTCACTCTAACAGTTATTCTCCTGTATGAAAAGATATACCCAACTGTCAGAAACCTTCACGTGGAATGTCACCGTCATTTATATTAGCTGAAGTTTTCTGTCTCAAGCTGCAAGATCTTCAACAAGGTTCCCTAATTATGAACAGATATGAGGGAAGAATACTGAATTTGAGGTTTGTTCTTCCACTAGTAAATAAACAGGTTTTTAACCAAAGACTGTATTTTCCTCTCCTATAAAATGGGGTTGTTGTGAGAATTAAATGAGATAAACAATGTGGAATTCCCATTACTAGCCTGGAATATAACCTACTGCCCTGATTCTAAAACAGCATCTATGTAATGGTAAGCCACACAAACTATCAATTTAATAACTACTTTCCACATTTAAAAAATTACCAACTCAAATGATCAAACTGATTTATGAGAGATTCTATTTGAAAAACTTAAAATGAGGGATGCCTGGGTGGCTCAGCGGTTGAGCATCTGCCTTTGGCTCCAGTTGTGATTCCACGGTCCTGGGATCGAGTCCCACATTGGGCTCCCTGCTTCTGCCTCTGTCTGTCTGTCTCTCTCTCATGAATAAGTAAATAAAAATAATTTTTTTAATGAAAAACTTAAAATGTGAGGCCGTATTGGAATACGTGGAATGTTTATAATAAAAAAAGTAAGATAACATATTCCCCTCCCTTATGCATTCACAAAATCCACCAACTACATCTGCTCAATATACTCCCTATGCAATATATCCACGAAAGTACTGTCAACAGCTTATTATCTCCAAAAGAAACCATAGCTTTCCACATTCTCTACTGTATCTTAAGAGAGTTCCATATCAGACAGAAGCATATAAAAGATGCTCATAACAATTAATCAAACTGAGCAAAGATAATCTAAACAATTGAGGGAATAAAGGAGAGGGTGGTGAGAAAACATCTCTGCACACATGTTCTATACTCTGATAGAATTAAATAACAAAGACCTTTCTCTGATGTGAAGGAAACAAAAATAAACAAATAGAATTTGTTCAATTTTAACCTCTTCCAAAAATGTGTTTTAAATTTTTCCCACATTTTGCTACTCATCTACTACAGAAGTAAAAAGTATTGAACTAGCAGCTGAGTCTTGATGGAAAAATTGGGTAATAGTTGACCAAGGCTAGATTTAATCATCCAGATTTTTTTATGCTCCAACTTACAACTTTTATAATGGCTTAAAATATGTCATTGTAGTTAAATTTCCTATTGAACACATGATCAGATTCTAAATCTCAGTATGACGAGGTTATTGTATGATAAGGTTACCATAACTTCTGTTATCTGAAAAGGAACAAGCAGCATTGGCAAATACCCCAGATAGGAAGAATGATTTTTAAAACAAGAAAATGTTTTGTTTCTATTTTTCTATTATCTAGGACAATATATGTCAAACAGATTAGATTTCTACTCTAATTCTACTTAAGTGTTTTTTTTTTGGGGGGGGGGAAAAACTTACAATTTCCTAATTTGTAAGGTAAGTGAATTGAGTTAGGTTTGTGAGAGGCTTTTCAGATCTATGTCATTATGTTTGGCTTTTGTCTTTTGAAGTTTTTCTAAAACATACTGCCATGACACTGCAATAAATAACCTTTTTTTTAATAAACAACTTTTTTATGGTGATAGACACTTTCAAAAGTCTTGTCATACTTGATAAATTTGTTTTTAAAAAAAAATCAAGAAGTCATTTAATATTCTTTAGATAGCACTAGAAGAATCACTATATATTTTAGAAGCATATTAATGATATTGTTGCATATATTCCAAATGTCTATAATGTATTAGCTTTGGGAGATAAAAGGAGGAGGAAAGGCCCATAGATTAAACTCCCCCCCCCCCCCAACCCTGTCCCCAAAGTATCTTGTAGAAAAGCCTGAGTTTTCGGGAAATATAGTTTCTGAAATCACGATCTTATTTTCTCGGTTTTAATGGTTGTCGTGGAAACAATATAAAACAAATCAATAAAAACCCATAGAAAATGCTATTTCTCAAAATAAATGTCATACTCTGAACAATGCATTAATTCTCATAACACCCTCCCTAAGATTTGGCATTAGCAGAACTGGATTCTAGCCCACCTCTGCCTCCTAGAAGCTGTGACCTGAACCTCTCAATTCAAACAAATAAAAGCTACTCTAAACCAGGTAATATGCTGGATGCTAGGGATACAAACAGAAATAAACATGGTCCATGTCCTCAAATTCAGATTAGATTAAGCAACTACTCCAACTTGCTTCCGATTGTATTTAATGCTTTAAGAAAAGGAAGGGAAGGGCTACTAACACCGAGCACCTACACTACTGAGTACCTACATGGTGCTTTACATAAATCATTTAACAATAATCTAAGTAAATGAGTGTCTAATTAAGGAAGACAGAGGTTCTTATAAAGAATTTGAGGTGCACAGTTACAATCTTAAAGTCACCTCACAGAACTCAAATTAGATCTCAGATCTTTCACCTACACTATGCTATCTAATAAATGAATAAGGGCAATTATTTTCAACTCAGGCAACTTTGAAAAGGTCCTTATAGAGAAGGAATTTAGACAGATCTTGAAGGTTATGAAAGAAAAAGCATTTGAAGCAGGGAGAAGAGCAGGATTAAAGGTACGGTATTGAGAAGAGTATCAGGTACATTCAAAGGATAAGTAGTCTTGTGTGACTAGTACATGGGGAGAAGAACTTAAAAAACAAAAATGAAAAAGCAGGTTGGTGTCAACCATGGGCTTAAAATTCTGCATTACTTCCCTCCAGAGTTTTCTGAGTTATCTTCCACTGAAGTATCTTCTTCTTTATGACTTTAATTCATTGATGTCACTTCATGCATTAATCACACATTAATAACTCATGTTTAGTGAATGCTTATTATGCTTCAGGCACTGTTCTCAGTACTTTGTATGTATTAGCTCATTTCATGCTCCTAATAATCCCATAAGGTTGATAATTTTAACATCATCAATTTAATGATGAGACACAGAGAAAAAAAGATTGTATAAAATCAGTCAATAAGTGACATTTATTGGATTTAAACCCAGATAATCTAGCTCCAGAGCCTGAACCCTTAACCTGTGCTATGCTGCCTCTCCAAAGTAGATGTTTGTTTCTTCTATTAAAGTGTGAGTTCCAGGGCGCCTGGGTAACTCAACTGGTTAAGCGTCTGTCTTTGCCTCAGGTCATGATCCCAGGGTCCTGGGGGCTGAACCCACATCTGGCTCCCTGCTCAGCAAGGAGCCTGCTGCTCCCCCTGCTTGTGTGTTCTGTGTCAAAGAAAAAAATAAAAATCTTAAAATAAATAAATAAAATAAAATGTGAGGTCCTTGAGGCCCAGAATGAATACTGTTTTTGTTGGTGTTGGGATGCAGGGGAATAAAGAGAGAGGACGTTAGATAATCTCAGCATGTAGGACAATTCCTGGTACACAGTAGGTATTCATAAATATTCGTTGAGTTGAACTAGCCTTGAATATTTAACTAAAGTCTGGATTGCTTTCTCTATGAGTCAATGGCCAACATATTTTCGGTACAGGGCCAGACAGTAAATACTTCAGGCTTTGCAGGCCATAAGGTCTGTCACAATTATCCATGGCTGTCCTTATGGCAGGAAAGCAGCCAGACAATTCTTAAATGAGAACCACTGTGTTGCAATAAAAACTTTACTTAAAAAAACAAGCAGAAGGCCACCTGGCCCATGGGCTTGTTTGCTGATCCCTGCTAGAGGTGATAGAAATATATCAAAGGTCTCTAAACAGGAGCAGTAAAAAGGTTGATAACGTGTTTTAACATGCTGTGATGACAATATAACAAAATGGAGAAGAGCTAGGAGTTCCAATACTGGAATCAGAAATGATGCTCCCCCCCTTTATATTTCTATAATTATTCTGGAACAGTACTATCCAACAGAGGTACAATGGAGGCCACAAATATGAACCACATATGCAATTTTAAATTTTTTAAAATTTTTTAAAATTTTCTAGAAACTGGGCAGCCCCTGTGGCAGAGTGGTTTAGCGCTGCCTTCAGCCTGGGGTGTAATCCTGGAGACCCGGGATCTAGTCCCATGTCGGGCTTCCTGTATCAAGCCTGCTTCTCCCTTTGCCTGTGTCTCCGCCCCTCTGTCTCTAAGAATAAATAAATTTTTTAAAAAAATTTTTTTTCTAGAAACTACAGTAATAAAAAGGAACAGCAAATTAATTTTAATATTTTCTTATATATCCAATGTTAAATATAAAGATCTCCAATGTTTATGACATACAGAATATATATTATGATATGCAGAATATATATTAATTTATGTCCAACATATTCAAAATAGTGTCATCTTTACAATCAACATATAAAAATTGAGGTATTTTATATCCTTTTTCATAGTAAGTCTTCAAAACTCAATGTATATTTTACTCTTACAGCACATCAATTCGGATTAGCTCCATTTTTGTTTTTTAAGATTTTATTTATTTATTCAGGAGAGACACAGAGGCAGAGACACAGGCAGAGGGAGGACCAGGCTCCGTGCAGGGAGCCGGACGTGGGACTCGATCCCCGGTCTCCAGGATCAGGCCCTGGGCTGCAGGCGGCGCTAAACCGCTGGGCCACCCGGGGATCCCCTCAAAGGTCCAGCTGCCGGATTACTGGGCAGAAGAAAATGACCAATTCAAACACCCTCCGCTCCCTCCACACGCAGCTTCTAGTTCGGGTGTCATCTCACGGCCTGGCCCGCGGATTGATGTTAGACCTAATTCTGAGCTAGATGCCAGCTTCCCGGTCCTCAATGAAGCAATGTCTTCATTTCCAACGTCACATTTCCACACCATTTAGTTCTCACAGGCATTTTCAGTGGTGCCCCTCATGACCGTGTGCGCAGGCACCTTATGTCGGTTTCACGAATGAGGAAACGTGCGGGGAGCAGTTGGCTACTGAGCGGCGGGACGGAGAAAAAGTCGCAACCCCCCGACTTCCACGCCAGCCCGTGAAGCGCCAACAGCACCAGCCTCTTGGTCGAAGCCGGAGTTCTGCGTTTCCCTGGGAGCCGGGCCCTTCCGCGGAAGCCCCCGGGCCCTGCAGGGTTCTGCCAGGACGCAGGATTTGTTAAATGAACGAAATTCCTAATTTCCTCTAGTGTTTTTAGTCCATTAAACGTAACTTATTTTTAGTAACTAATGTAAAGAAAAGGCACAACGCTATAAAAAAAAAATTTTTTTTTTTCCCGAAGCCTAAACCTACTTCCAGTATAATTCGAACAAGAGCGGAAGAGGGGCTGGGTGGGAGCCAAGGCCAGAGTTTCAGCGCCGGCCCCGCCGTGAACTCGCGGTGTGCCCTCACGTAAATTATCTCACTTCTCCGGACAAAATCAACTTTCTCTGTCAAAAAGGCAGAGTAGAACTATAGTCTCCACGATTCAGTCCAGAACGAAGTTTTGGTGTTTTTTTTTTTTTTTCATGAACTTGATGCGGGCCAGCTTTCCATTTCCTCACACCCTCCCCTCCTGTGTCCTCAGCAACCGCCACCTTGCGGGGAGAGGTCACTGTAGGTTCCAGAGGGGCCTCCGCGCGTGTCGGGGGCCGCCGCGCCCACTGGCCAGAGCCGCCATCTTCTCCCCCCACCCCCTTGGCCCGACCCCAACCGCCACCCGCGGGCGCCGGGTACTGCGGAACCTCACCTCTCCTCGCAGTCTTTGCATTTCACCTGCAGCGGGACCGGCTCTTGGAACAGAACCTGGCTCATGTTGGACCGCGGCCCCTGCCAGAAAGCAGAAAAGTCCAGCAGGCCCAGCCCACGGAACCAGCCTAAAGGAGTCCGGGTCCTGCTAAAATTTGAGTTTGGCGCTCGGCTTCCGCTGAGGAGGCGGGGAAACAGAAACGGAGGGAAGGCGCGGGGGAGATTTGGACCTCGTCCGCCACCGTCCGTTTCTTCCGGTCTTGCAAACGATGGTGGGAGGGGGCAGTTCCGGGTATTAACCTGCGTGGCCGGACCCGCGGCAGCCATATTTGTTAAGGGAAGGGGACCCGAGGGCAGCGGAGAACTTTTCTTGTCTTGATCGGATGCTTGGCTCCTCCAAACGACCCCTGAATTATGGCGGCTTCTGCGCCGGCCCCGCCGCGCACGACTGACTTTCCGGCTGAGGGTCGATGCAGTTACTACGTGGAAAAGAAAAAGCGGTTCTGCAGGATGGTGGTGGCAGCAGGGAGACGATTCTGTGGGGAACATGCTGGAGCCGCGGAGGTCTGGTATTGCTCTACCCTCTGGAGACTTGGAAATAAGTTTCTTGGTTCGGCAACTACCCTCTGACACATGTCTACTTTTCTTTCCTGGATTTTCCAACTTTTTCTGTAGTAAGCGCGGTCCCGCCCTCCCCGGGGAGCGCTGACGAGCGCCGGCGAAGCGCGGCGTCTCTCGCGGGAAGCGACGCTCCAGCAGCGACCCGCTGGTTTCGCTGCCGACTCGCGGGAACGTGGATCTTAGTTCTGCCCCCAAACTGCGCGCTCGGGCGTCCCGCCGGGTCTCCGCCTTCCTGACGGGAACGGGGGTCTAGAAAGAATAGTGATCAAAGGTCCCGGGGTTTCGCTGATTGTGCTCTCATGGTTCTGTCAATCATCCTTTCTTGTGAATGCGGTTGAGAAACTTAAAAAAAAAAAAAAAGAAAAGAAAACAAAAAACTTAGAACTACAATTCTGGGAGAGGGGTGTGTGGGTGCAATAGGTGTTGGGGATTAAAGGGTGTGCTTGTGATGAGCAGAGTGATTGAAAACTTTTTAAAGATTTATATAGAGTACAGTCTTTTGAAAGCGACTTGACTGCTGAAAGGGGGAAGGCAGGATTTAAAAATCGTGTGAGAATGATTCTCCTTTTAAATCAAACACAGGGGATCCCTGGGTGGTTTAGCGGTTTAGCGCTGTCTTGGGCCCAGGGCGTGACCCTGGAGACCCGGGATCGAGTCCCACGTCGGGCTCCCGGCAGGGCATCTGCTTCTCCCTCTGCCTGTGTCTCTGCCTCTCTCTCTCTCTGTCTGTCTCTCATGAATAAAGAAATAAAATCTTTAAAAAAAATAAAAACAGGAGGCGTACAATTTTGAGAAAACAGTCACGCAGATCATTGTACTGTCCATATACAGTTGACCCTTGAAGACGTGTTTGAGTGGCGCAGCCCACTTATACGTGGATTTTTATAAACACAGTGCAGTACTGTGAATGTATTTTCCTTATTGAGACTCTTAATAACGTTTTCTTTAGCTTTATTGTAAGAATACAGTGTAAAATACAACAAAAAAATATGCATTGATTAACCGTTTGTTCAGGTCAGCAGTCGACTATGAGAAGTCACAAAGGTCTTAAAGCTCATATTTTGGGAAGTCCAAGTTATTTGCGGATGGGGGTGTGGCTGCCTCTCCCCCCTTCAAGAATTCACTGTGTGTTTTTATGTTTGTGTATTTCTTTAGGGTATATGTGAGAGAGAATAAGAACAAGAAGAGCAGAATGCTCGTAGAAGAGGACCCTGTTTGCTAAGTTTTAGAAAGATTAACCCAAATGGGCAACACCTGGCTTCATGACTTGTGGATGTCCAGTATTAGTTACAGTACTTCTGTTAGGTGGTTTATCCTGGGAGATACCCAGTACGAGTCAGCCCCCAGGGCTCCTTCATCTGCTATTGTCCATCATAGCAATAACTCTGCTTCATATTTTGATTAGACTGATACTTACCGAGTGAAGTATACAGAAACATATTTTGGGGGATGTGGGAGACCTCTGACTTATGGTGAGAACTCTTTGAGGTATATCTACAGTTTTGAGTGGTTTTGGGAGGACCATCAAACATCCTTCCATCAAAAACTGAGATTTATAAAATAGATAAATTTTTGGTGTTTTTGTTTTAAGATTTTATTTATTTATTTTGAAAGAGAATGAATGAGAGCGAGAGAAGGAGCAGGGAGAGAGGGAGAAGCAGACTCCTCACTGAGCAGGGAACCCAATATAGGGCTCTGTTCTGGGATTCCTGGATCGGGATCTGAGCCAAAGGCAGACACAACCAACTGAGCCCCCCAGGCACCCCAATAAATAAATTTTAAGTGAGGTTTATGGTAGGAGAAAGTTTTGTTCTCACTCTAAAACCTAACTTGGGGGCTGCCTGTGTGGCTCGGTCCATTAAGCATCTGCCTTCAGCTCAAGTCATGATCCCAGGGTCCTGGGATTGAGCCCTACATTGGGCTCTCTGCTCAGTGGGGAACTGCTTCTCCCTCTACCCCTACCTCCTGCTCGTTCTCTCTCCCTCTGTCAAACAAATAACGTCTCTTTATTTAAAAAAATTTTTTTTTAAATAAAACCTAACTTGACCTTAACAAGACATCTGGAAGATGAATGCAATTGGTGACAGTAGTAGAATATGACTGGATCCTTAAAAGCTGATTGGTATTCCTAGAGAGGAAGGAATATTCTTATTGGTCCCTTGAAGAAAGATTGCAAGACACCAAGTGGAAACACTGTGACACGATTTGGTTTTCAGTTTTGGGCATCCTACTGAATCTGTGATTTATTTATTTATTTTTTAAAGATTTTACGTATTTATTCATGAGAGACACAGAGAGAGGCAGAGACACAGGAAGAGGGTGAAGCAGGCTCCATGCAGAAAGCCCAATGTGGGACTTCATCCTGGGACCCCAGGATCATGACCTGAGCTAAAGACAGATTCCCAACCATTAAGCTACCCAGGCATCCCCAGAATATACCTTAAAATCAATCACATGTTATAATCTTTTTTAAAGATTTTATTTATTTATTTATGAGAAACACAGAGAGAGAGAGGCAGGCTCCATACAAGGAGCCTAGCGTGGGACTAGATCCCGGATCTCCAGGATCACGCCCTGGGCAGAAGGGAGGCACTCAACCGCTGAGCCACCAGGTGTCCCTCACATGTCACAATTTTAAATTGGCAGCATATTTTCTTCCTTTGTGGTGCCTAAAATAGTGCAAATTATAGTCAATGCTATCAGAGATTCAAAATTCCATATATAAGGCCTTTTCTATAACCTATTTAAAGCTATAAACCAGGATCCCCGGGTGGCTCAGCAGTTTGGCACCTGCCTTTGGCCCAGGGCGCAATCTTGGAGTCCCGGGATCGAATCCCACATCGGGCTCCCTGTGTGGGGCCTGCTTTTCCCTCTCCCTGTGTCTCTGCCTCTCTCTCTCTGTGTGTCTCTCATGAATAAATAAAATCTTTAAAATAAATAAATAAATAAATAAAAAATAAAGCTATAAACCCTTGCTGTCAAAGCAATATTTGCTCATATATACATAAGCTAGCTACTTTGGAGATTATTGTTATTAAACTCTATAACCTGATTTTCCCAGTGCTTTATTAATGTCCTTTTAAGGTTTCCTTACCTTGTTTTGGAAATACATAAGTTTATGATTACATTGAAGTTATATCTAATATCTGTAAAGAACAAACTTGATATTTTTCATCTAAATAGATGTATCATCTTTCTTTCTTAGGAAGAAAATGCTCGGAAAAGAATTCTGTGTCCTTTAGATCCAAAACAGTAAGTATGGGTCAGATAAGAGTTTTTCTATGCTGGAAAAATTAATTGTCATTGGTCTTATTTTAATTAATTCTCTTTTTAAATTTAGCACAGTATATGAAGATCAACTAACAAAGCATTTGAAAAAATGTAACTCAAGAGAGAAGCCAAAACCTGTAAGTGTTTGATCAGTAAAATTGAATGGTGAAATGTATAGTATGTCATGTTTATATCTATCAGTTGATTACAAATGTGAATATTTAGCAAGACTCTTACCTTAGAAAGCTTGAATGTGGTAAATGCATTTGAGTGTATATAGGATGTCATTTAGGGCAGCCCGGGTGGCTCAGCAGTTTAGCGCCGCCTTCAGCCCAGGGTGTGATCCTGGAGACCCGGGGGATTGAGTCCCATGTCGGGCTTCTTGCATGGAGCCTGCTTCTCCCTCTGCCTGTGTCTCTGCCTCTCTCTCTCTCATGAATAAATAAATATAATCTTTAAAATATTTATTTATTTATTTATTTAGGGCAGCCCAGGTGGCTCAGTGGTTTAGTGCCATCTTCAGCCCCGGGCGTGATCCTGGAGACTCAGGATCGAGTCCCGTGTCGGGCTCCCTGCATGGAGCCTGCTTCTCCCTCTGCCTGTGTCTTTGCCTCTCTCTCTCTCTCTCATGAATAAATAAATATTTAAAATTTATTTATTTATTTATTTAGTGCTTAAATTTATTTCAATAAAATATGGTCCCAGACTTTAAGGAGTTAATTTGAAACAATGAGTCAGCTAGTAAATAATGGATCTTATTTAATAAATTCAGTGAAAGAAGTAGTACACAAGTGTACATACCTGTATAAAAATTAAAATTATATCCAAGGGATCAAGAAAAGCTTCCCAGAGGTTGTAACACTTGAGCTAAGTCTTGATTTGGCAAAGAAAGAAGAAAATCCTTATAGGTGAAAAGAACCATATGCACAAAGCTGAGAAACCACATTGAGACTTCTAAGGAACTCAGACTTTATTCTGAAAGATATGGGGAGCCACTGAAAGATTTTAAGGTCAAGAATGGTATGGTCATACTTACCTCTTACAAAACTTTCTCTCTGAGCAGTGTAGGAGGAATTTGAACCAGTTAAGGGCTATTGCTGAAATCCAGGTGGGACCATGATTAGGGACAAAATGAAAGAGGATGGAAAGGCTAGGGAATAAATGCAAGAGTCATTAGATAGCAGAATCAATACAACTTGGTGACTAAAAACTGAGAGTTGGTTGTGTATGTCTGAAAGTCATAGAGTGGTTAGTTTGGAAGTCAAATACATACAGGTCTTAGATGAACTCTGGGATTTTTAAGTTACCCAAGGTAAGAGATTAGAAGGGTGGGGGAGGAACTTGTTTATTCAGTAGATACTAATTGAGCACTTATGCCACACATTGTACCAAGCACTCTGCCTATAAGAACATTAAAGTCTAGTGGGAGAGACAAAAAATACAATATTATGTGTTTAAAACTGATTCAGTACAGAGTGCTTTGAAAGAAAAGAGAAGAGCCTAACACTTTTTGAGGGAGAAATTGAGGATGAGAGAGATGCAGAAGGAGTCAGAGAGGCTTCTCTGAAGGAGTGTCATAAAATGAGACCTACAGGTCAAAGAAGAATGAGCCACGAGCACCTGAGTGGCTCAGTTGGTTAAGTGTCTGACTCTTGATTTTGGGTCAGGTCATGATCTCAGGGTGGTGAGATCAAGCCCTAAGTCGGGCTCCACACTGAGCACAGAGGCTGCTTAAGATTCTCTCTCTTCTTCCTCCTTGGTCCCTCCTTCCCTTCTCTAAAAAAAGGGGAGTGGGTGGGAAGAGAATCAGCCAGAGAAGGGGAAAAAAACATATTTAAGCACCTAGAAGTGAGAAAGTTGCTACCTTTCTTTAGGCCTGGGCATTGCACATGACTGGAGAATAGAATCAAGGAGAGAGGTGAGGAGAAGGTGAGACGAGATAGCCAGGAAATAGAGCATGAGACAAGGCCAGAACTCAGGGTGACACTGAAATCAAAGATGAGTGGCTCCTACCCTCAGTAGGCTTTAGGCATTCCAAGTGGGATAGTCATGTCCTGTATATTTTGGAGCATCCCTGTGTTTTTATTCCTGGCCTCTGAGCAGCAAATGGCAAAGGCACTTGTGAGGAATATGAAGGATCTGAACTATAATCTCTTTTTCAGGCTAACAAGTTAGCCTGCCACAGGTTTGTGGATGCTGGCAGAAGAGACTCCTAGGTCAGAGACAAAGGACTTCATAACTCACTGTAATGAAGTCATTACAGTGTCATGGGCGTCTCACCTGCATCGGTTCCCCTTGTTCCCTAAGGTCCATGGAATCAGCAGGGCCTATATGAATCCTGCACATTTTTGTGCATAGCTTAGGTCACAGCTGAAGAGCCCTAAGCTTAGGAAATACATTTCTTTTAAAATGAGCAGTATAGGAGCATCGGACTCTTGGTTTCAGCTCAGGTCGTGATCTCATGGGTTGTTAGATCAAGCCCCATGTTGGGCTCCACACTCAAAGGGGAGTCTGTTTGAGGATTTTCTCCCTCTGTCCCCACACTCACTTGTGTGCATGCTCTTTCTCTGTCTCTCAAATGCATAAATACATTTAAAAAAAAAAGAAATAGGGGCACCTGGGTGGCTTAGTCAGTTAAGGGTCTGACTCTTGATATCAGCTCAGGTCATGATCTTAGGGTCATGAGATCAGGCCCCACATCAGGCTCTGTACTCGTACAGAGACTGCTTGAGATTATTTCTCCTCATTCCTCCTCTCTCCCCCCACATATATGCACATGCACACACGCTCCCTAAAATAAAGAAAATCTTTTTAAAAATAATAATAAAATGGGTAATAAGGAAACTTGCCTGATCTCTGTTCCATAAGTAGACATTCCTTTATTATACTGTACAATAAGCAGGCCTGCCATCTGCTCTAGAAAGATTCACTATTTCTATCTTCCAAGATTGTTTGGTATAGAACTGTCCTTGAGAAGAGAATCTGAAATAAGGTTGTCAGTGTGCCTTGCTTGTAACACTTGAAATTTGAGCATTGTCTCCCAATAGTACCTCTCAGTCATTTTGACAATAAAATATTCCTGTCCATTTCCAAATACCTTCTAGTTGAGAACCAGCTTAGATCAGATGGCATAAGCTTAAAAGGAAATATTTTTACATGAAGATCTGTAGAAGAAAAAAGATGACCACCCCAGATAGACCCTTAGTGAAAAGAAAGAATATTGCCCTTACTTTCAAGTATGCATGGAGATGATCTTCCTTACCTAAGTGCTAGGTTTTAGTTCAGGCAAACAGGTGGAATACACTTTCTGGGAAAAGGCTGAGAGAAGAGGTAAATTTATTAAAAATGGAATACCCCCACACAGACACTATTGCATGTCAGGACACTGTGGAAAGGAAAGGGAGGAAAACAATGGGATGATAGGATGCAGGAAAAAATGCAGAATGGTATTTATCTAGTGCCCTACATATAATGTGAAACTTGGAACCCAGGCAAAGTTTCATCACTATTCTGCTTTATTTTGTAAAACTCTTCATCGTTTTTTTAAAAAATTCTGTATTCTGGGTGGCTCAGTTCAGCATCTGACTCTTGGTTTTGGCTCAGGTCATGATTTCATGGGTATGAGATCAAGCCTGAAGTCTGGTTCCATCACAGTGGGGAGTATGCTTGAAGATTCTCTCCCTCTGCTTTTCCCTCCCCTCTCTCTCCTTCTCTCTCTCTAAAATAAATAAATAAATATTTAAAGAAAGTACACAAAATGAAAGTAAATTGGTGAGACGTTTCTCCAGTATAAATAGTTTTCACATTTAAAAATCTAGTCCACAATACAACTTACCTAGAGCACTCTTGGCAACCATTTTAAACTAAGAGTACATAAGGGATGCCTGGGTGGCTCAGCAGTTGAGTGTCTGCCTTTGGCTCAGGACGTGATCCTGGGATCGTGGATCAGATCCCACATCAGGCTCCCTGATGGAACTTGCTTCTCCCTCTGCCTGTGTCTCTGCCTCTCTCTCTGTGTCTCTCATGAATAAATAAATAAAATCTATAAAATAAACTAAGAGTACATCAAATTATAATAGTTATAGTTAATTTTCTATTACAGTTTTGCCAGTCATCCAACAGAACATTGTAATACTTGCTATCTTCACCCCTTTCACTTAATCACCAGTTTCCTTATTGTCCATATAGGTAAAGGATGGGATCCCTGGGTGGCGCAGCGGTTTGGCGCCTGCCTTTGGCCCAGGGCGCGATCCTGGAGACCCGGGATCAAATCCCACATCGGGCTCCCGGTGCATGGAGCCTGCTTCTCCCACTGCCTATGTCTCTGCCTCTCTCTCTCTCTGTGACTATCAAAAATAAATAAAAATTTAAAAAAAAAAAAAAAAAAAAAGGTAAAGGTAGCAACACACACAGCATGTTACCCTTCTGTGTAACAAAAGTCCATCACTATGCATAAAGTTCCAACAGTAGTTTTTACTTTTAGAACAGGATTGTAGAAATAGTATTATTTTATTATTTTCATTCTTCTATATCTACATGGTCCAGTATAGTAACCACTAGCCATGTGTAATTATTTAAATTCATAAATGAGAGATAGGGAGGATGGCAGGTAGAGAGTATAGAAAGAAGAGAATGATCAGTTTTTCACCTTAATTTTCTGACCTCTTCACATTAATAACAGTATTGTTGTGGTTTTGTTTTTGTTAAGGACTTCTTTATTCAAGATATTAATGCGGGCTTAAACGATGAAACAGAAATACCTGAACAATTAGTAAGTACTGGACTTAATATTTAATTTAATTTTAAAAGATATCTGTGAGCTATCTATGAATAAGCTGTTGTAATAATTGTTTAAAATAAACTAATTGCTTTGAATTTAGAATGGATTTTCCTATAGAATCTATATTATTAGTGATGGTTAGTTTCCAGACCACTCATGCCCCATTTTTGTATATAGGTTCCGATTTCTTCTCTTTCTGAAGAGCAGTTGGAAAGCTTAATTAAGAAATTGCGGAAAGCAAGTGAAGGTAAGTCTGCCTACAGTTGCAAGTTAAAATTTTTAGAATAATTAGGTGCCACGTGAGTTGATACCAGTGTGGCTTACAAGATGTTACTACCGTTGTTCAGAGCCCTACAGTTTCATGTTTGGTTGCTTAAGCTATTGTGCTTATATTTGGCACAGGTTTGAACTCTACACTTAAAGATCAAATTATGTCCCATCCAGCATTGCATGATGCCCTTAATGACCCTAAAAATGGTGATTCTGCAACCAAACACCTGAAACAGCAGGTATGTTTAGGTCATAGTCACTATACTAAAATTGGCCTTTTGTTCATTTGTCAAAAGCTAACATTCTTTCTAAATATAGTTAATGAGGTTTTATTTAGTTTATCTTTCAGGGAACAGAATCTTTCCATTTCAAAAAAAAAATATGTTAACATATATTAAAAATTTTTGGCATGGATATGGTTCTGAGTACTGTGTGTTAAAAATTTCAAAACAATGGAAGAAATTTAAAGCCAAACAAAATTATCTATGTGCACATGCTGCCTTATAGAAATTACCTTGCTGTTTTCCCATTCAAGCCAAATGTGTTTACTCTAGTTTATAAAATAATCTTGTGAAGTTTGCAGGCTTCTATTTTAGGTAACATTGAAAAATTAAAGTTACTTGGTCCAAGAAGATGCTTTGTTGAGTTTGGAGCAGGAAAGGGAAAATTATCTCATTGGGTTGATATTGCCTTAAAAGATGCTGAAAAAGTTCACTTCATCCTAGTAGAAAAGGTGACCACGAGATTCAAGGTACGTGAATTCTTGGCAGTATGTTAGTAACCAAACTTTGTTTGCACTTTTCTTATTAAAAAAAAAGAAAACCATGATATTCAGAAAATTAATTTTTGTGTTGATTTGATACGGCTTTTTATTCTAATTATATTGATGACTTAAACTGAAGGTAAATTTTTTAATCTAAATTTTGATAGTCCAGTGAGCGGAGTTCTTAAAATTATTTGCAGAGACAAGAAAATATGTGGAAAGAGCCAAACTCAAGCTAGGAGTTAAGTCTTGGGTTCTAACCTACCTGTGCCCCTTGCTAACTTCATTCGGTATATATTTATTGAGCATACCATTAGGCACCATGACAGACATTGAGTAGATAAAATCAAGACAAGGTCTCTGTGCTCTATTATAT
The DNA here is from genome assembly GCF_011100685.1 of Canis lupus familiaris. Lineage (NCBI taxonomy): Eukaryota > Metazoa > Chordata > Mammalia > Carnivora > Canidae > Canis > Canis lupus. The sequence goes on along the minus strand of NC_049227.1, from coordinate 50,301,984 downwards.
TTAGAAAGGAGAGACACAAATTAATTATTATATAAAAGTAATCTGCACCAGAGTACAGTGTAGTTTCAAAAGAGGGAGTGGCATGTTTTAATGCAGGGAAGGGATGCAAATGGCTACATAGAAAAGGTGATGCCTGAGGTCTATCTTGAAAGGAGAATTAATGTTTCCTTGGTAAAGGGTTTGGGAAGCATTCTAGGAAGCAGGAACAGTGTAACCAAATACCTGAAACAATAGGGAAACATGGAAACACTTCTGTGTGATGAGAATGCATAGTTCCAAGTAGGGTTCAGTGGTGATGAAATGGGACAGGATGGCTAAACTCTGGAAGGAATCCTATTTTATGCCAAAGGAAGGAGTTCAACTTTATCCTGCTACATGCTGGATATACAGTGGAACAAGATTTAGTTCTTGTCTTTGAAAATCTTACATCTAGTGGAGCAGACTTAGGAGTATTTTGGCTCAGTATGCTAAGTCTCTTATGATGATAGTAAGTACCAGAAGCCATAGAAGCATGAAGATAGAACACAGACTCAGTGTAGTGTGGATCAGGGAAGGTTTCTTGGAAAAAGTGACAGCTGAGGGGAGATTGAAAGAATATGTGAGAGTTGGTGAAGAAAATAAAAAGGCTTTTTAAAAGTTCATCCTAGGGCAGCCCAGGTGGCTAGCGGTTTAGCACCGCCTTCAGTCCAGGGCGTGATCCTGGAGACCTGGGATCGAGTTCCGTGTCAGGCTTCCTGCATGGAGCCTGCTTCTCCCTCTGCCTATATCTCTGCCTCTCTTTCTCTCTGTGTCTCTTATGAATAAATAAATAAAATCTTTAAAAAATAAAAATAAATTTTAAAAAGTTCATCCTAGTAATACCATTAAAGCTGTATCAGAAGAGTCTGAGACTTGAAATAGAGAGATTAATAACAAGATAATTATTATCCAGTAATCCAAGTAAGAAATGGGCCAGAGCTAAGACTATTGCAGAGGCATGGAGAAGAGGGAAAGAGTATGAGAAATGCTAAGATTTTAGAAGAAGGAGATTTGGTGATTTTATTTATTAGTCATTAAGAATGACAGAGGAGTTATTTCAGGTGACGCTTGATGGCTTTAAATGACTGGTGGTGCATTTTATCTGACCTAGGGAATATAGAAGGAAGAAGAGAAAGAATAGGTTTGTGGGGAGAAATGATGGGTTCAGTTTTGAATGAGTTTACAGTTGAAGTAGAGCTTTCTAGTTCACAACTAGAGATATGTGTCTGGTGTTCATCAGAAAAATCTGGGCCACAGTGTTGATTTTTAAGTCATAGACACATGGACATAGATCAGAGTGGTGGTTGTGATCTTTTAGAGAGAGTAAGAAGAATGAGCCGAAAATAGTGTATTAGGGGCTAAGGCAAAGGAGCTTGCAAATAATCTTAGGTTAGTCACTTAACATCTGTGAAGCTTAGTTCCTTCATCAGTGAATAGGGTCGTTTTAGAGTTAGAGGAAATAATTGTACATAATAATTTATAAAATTTTAAGCTTTTTAAAAATATATGATATTGTTATTTTAGAGTTTTCATCAAAGAATATACAATCTTAAAATTTTTTAATTAGTGATTCTGTTTTTTAAATATTAAAGATAAGATGGGAAATTATTTCCTCTGAATTTTGAAAACAAAGAGAAATCTTTTTATTTTCATAAAGCTTTTTTTAAACATAAAAAGCTGTTGTTATGACTATGTTCTGTTTCTGTAGGTAGATGGCAAACACAGAAAGAAAAATTCAGTGTTTGAGAGACTTCAAATTGATATTCAACACTTGTGTTTGAGTAAGTTGCATAACTTTCGGTTGCCCTTCCATAAATCATAGAAGTTTCAAATTCTGAGGGTTGCTTAGAAATCCAGTCATGCAGAACAGTGCTTCAGGGAAAACAAACTAAAATTAATGCATTGTGTTATATCTAACGTTTGGATAAATGTAAATTGAATTAGGTCTGGAACTTTTTAAAATGAGATTTCAGTATCATTAGAAATGAAGTATCATATTAGGAAAGAGTTTAATAAAAGTTTTGATAATATGTCCCTACATTATTTGTTTGTCCTTTTTATTTTTTTTTTTTTTAAGATTTTATTTATATATTTGAGAGAGAATGAACAAGCATCTGTGGGGATGGGCAGAAGGAGAAGCAGACTCCCTGCTAAGCAAGGATTCCCAATACAGGGCTCAATCTTAGGACCTGGATTTATGACCCAAGTCAAAGGCAGATACCCAACTGACTTAGCCACCCAGGCACCCCTCTTTGATCTTTTTAATTATGAGTCTGTTCAGGGGCACGTGGGTGGCTCAGTTGGTTAAGCGTCCAACTCTTGATTTGGGCTCAGGTCCTGATCTCAAGGTCATGAGATCAAGCCCTGCTTCAGGCTCTGTACTGGGTGTGGAGCCTCTTTAAGATTCTCTCTCCCTCTGCCCCCTAAAAAAGGCTAGTGCCTTCTGCCTATAATTAACATTACTTAACCTGAACTATCAAAGAAATGAGATTATTCTTTGTCCCGCTGTTGGTAAAAGATACTTGCTAGAATTTTAAATTGTACCAAACAAATTCACCTCTGTGGAAGTCACAGTTCACACACTCACCCCTGCTTCAGTCATACTTTTTGTGCCTTTTCTGTACCTTTTTATAGTCTTTATAGTTTTTCATATTAATACAAACATATCCTAGTGACCTCTTCCATCCACTCACTAATACAGCTTTGTGGAGCAACCCAACATTTCTGTATAAATCACTGTATTTAAAATTATTTAACTGAATGTATTTCTTTTGTGACATTGAAAATCCTAGACAAGCTTTTATGCTATGTATTGAATTCTTTTTAAATATACTGGAAGGTAGCATACCATATTTATTAAATAGTTTCTAGATCACTCATCTGTGCCCACCATGTGCCCCTATTCCATAGTTTTAAACCAAAATAAGAGAGAAAGACTAATAATGAAGCAAATATCTATAATCTAGTTCAATACTGCCCTTTTAAAGTTAGCATTAATTTGAAAAACTCTCTCCTGCTAAATAGTGACCTACGTAAAAATATAGCCACCAGTGAAAATGTGAATTATAATCTCCTGACTTCCATACTTCAGTTTTTTCTTAATATTTAAAATAAAAGACTTATTTAATGACATACTGAGAGTGATTAAAAGTAGTTTTGAAGCAAGGAGAAAGTGACATTTATTTAAAGGACTTTGTGGGTAGCGGGGTTGGAATTGACTATTCATCATTTTAGGGGAAGAGAAAGAATAGGAAGCATCTATTGAATGAGTTCACTATGGACATCCCTGCCCCTTCTTTTTCTTTTTTGGGCTTTTATTAAAGTTATATATGTGTGGTTAAGACTGAAACAATTGTACAAGTTCTCAAGTTGTTATAAAAACAGCAGCAGCCACTTCCTCCTAGCCATGGCTCTCTCTTTGGAGCCAACTTCATTTACCCGTTACAAGTGGATTTTTATATTTAAATGAAGTCTCTGGGCAGCCCCGGTGGCGCAGCGGTTTGGCGCCGCCTGCAGCCTGAGGTGTGATCCTGGAGACCCGAGATCGAGTCCCACATTGGGTTCCCTGCATGGAGCCTGCCTCTCTCTCTGTCTGTGTCTCTGCCTCTCTCTCTCTCTGTGTCTATGAATAAATAAAATCTTTTTAAAAATAAATAAATAAATAAATGAAATCTCTAACGATAGGCTTTTGGTTTCGTTGCCCCCCCCCCCTTTTTTCTTAAAGCATTATCTATCAGTTTCTCCCAATGGAAGATAAAGATTTTGTACCTTTGCCCCGCTTCAAGTGCAAACATTTTCCAATCCTCATCTTTCTAATATGTACGAAATGATTAAATCATTTTTTTTTTTTTACCACTGGACCATGTAGTAAATTACTTCCTCCTCTTTAATTTTTTTGTTTGCTAAATTAATAATTTATAATTTTATTTACTTTGTCTTTTAAAAATGTATTCGTTGTAATACATTCATCAACTATTTTATTAGTTTCCATCTTGCTGAAAAATTCTCCCCTGTATGCTTCAGACATGTTCCAGTCCAGACTGGATGCCCTCCATTCCTGGGGCACAATGATCAACATTAAAACTTTTTTCAGTCTCATCCTGGGGATTTCCTTCACTCTCCTGGGTAGGAATTTATTTTTCCACATCTTTTCCCACATCTATTGATTCACTCTTTGGGTAGAGCACCTAGTCCTATAGCTTTTGAGAAACAATGCAATAGAGATAAATTTGAGGCCTCGCATTGTTAGAAAACATCTTTTATTTTAGACTTGACTTGGCTGGGTATTTGTATTTCCAGATTGAAAATCATTTTCTGGGGTACCTGGGTGGCTCAGTGGTTGAGCAGCCTGCCTTTGGCTCAGGTTGTGATCCTAGGGTCCCGGGATCAAGTCCTGCATCAGGCTCCCTACAGGGAGCCTGCTTCTCCCTTTGCCTATGTCTCTGCCTCTTTCTGTGTATGTGTCTCTCATGAATAAATAAAATCTCTTTAAAAAAATCATTTTCCTTTAGAATTTTGAAAGTTCTGTTCCACTAGTATTATTTAAAAGTTCAGGGATCCCTGGGTGGCGCAGCGGTTTGGCGCCTGCCTTTGGCCCAGGGCGCGATCCTGGAGACCCGGGATCGAATCCCACGTCGGGCTCCCGGTGCATGGAGCCTGCTTCTCCCTCTGCCTGTGTCTCTGCCTCTCTCTCTCTCTCTCTCTCTCTCTCTGTGACTATCATAAATAAATAAAATTTAAAAAATAAAAAATAAAAAAAAAAAGTTCAGTGCTGTTCTGAATCTTGCTCCCTTGTACTTGATCTGCTTTTTTCTTTAAATTTCTTTTTTTTTTTTTAAGATTTTATTTATTCATGAGAGACACAGAGAGAGAAAAGGAAGAGACATAGGCAGAGGGAGAAGCAAGCTCCATGCAGGGAGCCCAGTGTGGGACTTGATCCTGGGACTCCAGGATCACACCCTGAGCCAAAGGCAGATGCTCAACCACTGAGCCACCCAGGCATCCCTTTTCTTGAAATTTCTTGGTCCCTTGTACTTGATCTGCTTTTTTCTTGAAATTCTTCTTTGTCTTTCGTGTTTTAAATTTTCACAGTGATAGGCCTTCCTATGGTTATATTTTTATCCATTGTGCCTCCTTCATTTATAGCAGTGGTTCTCGCTGGTGGGACTTTGTCCCCCAGGGCACATTGGCAATGTCTGAGACATTTTTGATTGTCATAGCAGTGGGCATACTATGGTTACAGTCCATGATATGGATACAGTCCAGAGAGCCTCCCTACTAGACCAGAGGCCTGCTAAATATCTCATATGGTATGGTATAGCTCCCCACAACAAAATTATTGAGGCCAAAAAGTCAATAATGCCAAGGATGAGAAATCTTGATTTAGAGATTCTAGTATTCTCAGCTTTCTGGGAAATTTCCTTGGATTCTTTCTTTCATAATTTGCTCCACTTTCTCTTTTCTTCCTTTAAGGAAGAATTCTTATGACATAGTTATTAGACTTATTGGGTTGGTTTTCTACTTCTTTGAAGAAAACTTCTCTGTGTTATGTCTTTTGGTCTTTTTTCTATACTTCCTAAAATTTTCCCAACTTAAATTTTTTCTATCATAGTTTTAATTTCTAGGATTTTTTCTCTGAATTTATCTTTATTATTATATTTTGATCTTTTTTATAATTATAATTTCTTTCAGAGGATATTAATAATGGTGTTTTAGAATTATTCTCCCTTTGTAATCTGTTTTCACCAATTTGTTCTTTTCCACTTGTTTTGGTTTTGTAACTTAGAAGCTGTCCTCCAAAATCTGATGCTCCTTGATAGTGTATTCTTAGGATTGAGGGACTCAGAACTCTGGGTCCTCAGGTGGAGTGATCACAGGTGTGATTTGCCTAAGAGGTCATCTTTCCTCTTGGGCTGGTCAGATTCTGCAGAGAAGACTCTTCTCTGATCACCTACCTAGAGGGTAAAAGTCTGATGACCAACATCTCGGGACCCAGTGGGGAACGAGAGATAGGGAAATTAGTAGGCATGCTCACTGATTCCTGCTGTTTTATCATACTTCACCTTTCAACTTCCTCTTGTCCCTAAATCCACTGAATTCCTGTTCTACTTGATCAGATCTACTTGAGAGAATTAGTCTACAGTCTTCCATCATGTAGGAAAGAGGTAGTCACCAAGGAGCTGTGAGGTAGGGATCTGACTACTTAAACAGGCTTTCCACCAACACTCTGCATTATAGCTACTCAGCTCTACTCCAAAAGTACCTAATGCCCCCAATTCTTGAGCCTTTGGAAGATCTGTAGAATAAATTTGGTTGAGTCACAGACTTTCCCATTTTTGTCTCCTTTTGTCCTCTTTCAGATCTTGTGAGTTTATATCTTTTCAAAAATCCGGGCAGCCCAGGTGGCCCAGTGGTTTAGCACTGCCTTTGGCCCAGGGCATGATCCTGGAGACCTGGGATCAAGTCCCACATCGGGCTCCCTGCATGGAGCCTGCTTCTTTCTCTGCCTCTGCCTTTGCCTGTCTCTCTCTCTCTCTCTCTCTCTCAGAAGAATAAATACAGTCTTTAAAAAAAAAATCCTTTTATCCACATTGTGGTGGAGTTTTAGGAGAGAGTAAACTCCTATTTGCATTTAATCTGCCATCATTTGACAGAAGTTCCTCTGTTCTATTTTCCAAGCCCAAAGATATAGGAGACAGAGGAAATGAGATAATTTTCAAGCATAAAGGAGAAGGTTTTTCTTAGAATTCCTTTCCCTTCACTCTAACTGATGGTAAGTTTCTTGAACTAACTTAATTTAAACTTCTATATTCCCTGATACAAGCAAACTGTTCCATTTGGTACCATTTTCTCCTGGCAAGTAATATAATAACATTTGAAAGCAAGTAACAGAAAAGTAAAAATATTTACTAAGTACTTCCATGGGACTGTTCACCGTGCTTGATGCTGTAGCTGAATTTTTTAGAGGAAGCATACTTTTCATTTCAGAATCTTACAAAAAGGGAAATAAATAAGAAGGGGAAATGGAGGCTAAAACTGTGATATAGTTTATCTTACTTCATTACCTTGTGGACCTTTTTTTTTTTTTTACTTTTTTCAGGACTGTTATGAATATTTTCTTTTTTTCAAAACAATGTAAAAAGCAAAGATATCTTATTTTTGAACATCAAGATATATATATTTTTAAAAGATTTTATTTATTTATGATAGACATAGAGAGAGAGAGAGGCAGAGACACAGACAGAGGGAGAAGCAGGCTCCATGCAGGGAACCTGACGTGGGACTTGATCCCGGGACTCCAGGACCACGCCCTGGGCCAAAGGCAGGCGCGAAACCGCTGAGCCACCCAGGGATCCCCAACATCAAGATATATTAAAAAAATATATAGTTTGATTATAATACTGAATATAGTGTTTTATATATTACATGTTTATTGTATGTATTATTTGTTCAAAATAAATCTTCTAGCAGGGAAAGCTTTGAGTTCTTTTATCAATTAGTTAATAATATTTAGCAAAATAAGGCTTATACAGGGGAAAGTCCTGAGTCAGTAGAGAGAAATGACATTGGCCTAAGAATCAGGAAACTAACTCTGGAGGAGAAGCCCACCAGGGGCAAGAGGGGGAAAAAAAGGGAAACAAATAAGAAAGAAACTTTAATTTTAATTCTGGCTGGTCAGCAGCCCTCTGTGTTACTTATCAGGTTACTATATCTGTGAGTCTTATTCCTCAGCTATAAAGCGAGAAGTTTTTGTTTGAGTTTCTTTCAGCCCTTAAATTCAAAGATTTAAATTAGTTCCGTCTTTGGAGAGGCCATGTTAATGCCTTCCTTATCTCACAAGAGAGCTAATTCATTTTTATTTTCTTATATTTCAGACAAGATTCCTTTGCTAAGCAAAGAAAAACTGCCTGTGGTAGGAATTGGAAAGCATTTGTGTGGTGTGGCAACAGGTACGTTAACATACTAATAATGTGTAGATGAACACATCAAGTTGTAGCTTAACATGGTCCCAATCATTGAAATAGTCTCTTGAGTAGTTTATACCACATACGCTTACAGCTAATTGATCTTCCTAGTAGCATTGGCCTTGTGTTACATCAGATATAGAGTTTTCTTATTTTGGCCATTTTGCAGGATGAATTAAGAGTTTCATAGGTAAAGACTGAGTCATATGAGACTTAAAGCTTTTTGGGTTATATTTCAACCAAAAAGTAAACAAATCATTTGTGGAAACTGTATGATTCTACCCCAGAAGCTACTGATTTTTTTAAGGAGTTGCTTGGAAAGGACTCTGAAACCTCTCCTGCTAGAAGATGATTATGTACCAGGACTTTGGGGAAAATGGAAAAAGAAATATTAGATAAAAAATCTAAGATGTCTTATCTTAGCACATCCATCTGTTAGGTGTAGCATGGTAAGGTAGAAAGAGCATAGGCTTTGCATTTGGATAATCTAGAATTCAGCTGTGCTGTGTAACCTTGGCAAATTATTTAGCCTTTCTGAATTTTGGTTATCTCCTCTGTAAAACAGGTATTATATAATTTATCTGGTTACATGGAAGTATCTGGTGCATATGAGTGCTTAGGAAAAGTTAGCTATTGTTATATCTTCTTCCTGGCTCCTACTGGTTTCATCATCTCCCGTAGGGGGAACTTGGAGCCTCCATAAGACATTATTCAAATTAGCTGGAAATGGCTTTGAGTATTATACATTTGTGTTGTCCTTCATAGTTTTTAAGATGACTTTCATGTACCTTATCTCATTTAACCCTCATAAAAACCTTCTGATGTAAGCCAGTTCTGTCCTGGGGAGAGAAAAAAGCATACTCATTTACTCTTACCCATCTGACCCAAGTTTCTCAGAAGTATAATCTATATTGGCCATTTTTCATTATTCCACATACTTTTCCTCTCTTGATTCACTGATTTCTCCCTTCATCACTCTGTTGTTATCTTACTGAAAAATCTCTACTGCAGTTGCTTGCCCTTCTTTGTTAATTTGTTTTCTTTTTGAAAAACTTTATTTCAATTAATTAACATATAATGTATTATTATCAGAGGTAGAGGTCAGTGATTCGTCAGTCTTATATAGTACCCAGGGCTCACTACATCACGTGTCCTCCTCAATGTTCATCACCCAGTTACACTGTCCCTCCACCCACCCCCACCCCCTGCAGCCCTCAGTTTATTTCCTATGATTGCTGCCATTCTTTTTAAGATTGTTTTTGTTTTTGTTTTTAATTTAAGTCATCTCTTCACCCCACGTGGGGCTGGAACTCTCGACTCAGAGATCCAGAGTTGCATGCTCTCTGGCTGAGCCAGCCAGGCAGTCCAGTTGCTTGCCCTTCTTGAAATTCTGTTTCCTTTCCTATGATAACATTCTTTTTTCCAGTTCTTCCCCTACATCTGTGCCATTCTTTCTCTTTCTCTGATGGTCTCCTTCCACAACCTATTTAATTACTAATATTTAGACCCCTTGGTTACACACATAATATATCTTTCCCCTTAAAACTCTTCGGTAGCTCCTAATACAGCAGAAAGTCCAAGGCCTTTTTTTTTTTTTTTAAGGTTTTATTTATTTATTCATGAGAGACACAGGTAGAGAGAGAAACAGAGGGAGAAGCAGACTCCATGCAAGGAGCCTGATGCGGAACTCGATCCCTTGACTCCAAGATCACGCCCTGGGCTGAAGGCAGGCGCCAAACCGCTGAGCCACTCAGGGATGCCCCCAAGGTTTTTTTTTTTTTTTTTTTAAGATTTTATTCATTTATTCATGAGAGACACAGAGAGAGAGAGAGAGAGAGAGGCAGAGACACAGGCAGAGATAGAAGCAGGCTCCATGCAGGGAACCCGATGTGGGACTTGATCCTATGACTCCAGGATCATGCCCTGGGCCAAAGGCAGGCACTAAACCGCTGAGCCACCCAGGGATCCCCCCCCCTTTTTTTTTTTTTTTTTAAGATTTTCCCTCAAGGTTTTTAACAGGAAGACCTGCTGTCAATCTGGCCACTGCCTTCCAGCCTTTGCCACTTCCTGCCTACAGCTTAGCTGCCCAGCAAATTGAAACCCTGTGTACTTTTCCCATGTACTATATTGTGTCAAGTTCTAATTTCCTTAGTGTTTATCATAATTCTGTCTGCATATCTCTACCTTATGGTATTTTAATTATTTGTTTATATATCTGATTCTCCCACTATGCTGTGAATTTTTTGAGCACGGGGAGTGTACTAACATGATGGTTGGCTTTATAATAGAAACACTAAGCATTTGAGTGAATGAATAATCTTGTCCACCCATTTGCTATGTTTCTTGATCCCTTTCTTTGGTAGATTTCTTTGTCCTTTAAGTTCTTGGTGAAGGAAAGGTTGAAATAGATTAAATACCTTCTGATTGTAAAATAACTTCATTTTTTAAATAATTTTTCAGGTTATTCATATTTTTGAAAATCATGTACTTAAGTCCAATATAAATAAAACTGACTGAATATATTTTGTCAGAAAATAATAGTTTATTAAATAAAAAAGAAAGCTCTCTCTTTCTCCCACTGTTCATTGACTTAGACTCATATATTGAATTAAATTTATTAGTGAAATATAAAATAATTTAATAGTCACTGGTTACATCTTAGGGTAATAACATTTTAAAATACATGTTTTTGATTGAATAGACACAGCATGCCAATCTAATCAGACACAGGTATGGGTTTTATAGTATAGGTTTGGAGTCTTCCCAGTATTGTCAACTCATATAGCAGTCTTCAGTAGGATATAGTCATAGTCATAAAAAAATCTATTTATTAAGCTTTTAAATGTAAATTTTTCACTTTATTTTTTAAAGATTTTATTTATTTATTCATGAGAGACACAGAGAGGCAGAGACACAGGCAGAGGGAGAATCAGGCTCTGTGCAAGGAGCCTGATGTGGGACTCGATCCCGGGACTCCGGGATCACAACCTGAGCTTAAGGCAGACGCTCAACCACTGAGTCACCCAGGCATCCCTAAATTTTTCATTTTAATATGGACCACCTCAAAGTTTATGTGTTTAATCATCATTACATTCGCAAAGCTTGGACATGAAAGGCATCAGTAACTTATTGTTGAATGAATGCATAAATACTGTAAGGCTGCTCAGTGAGGCCTACTTTCCACAAAATGACTTTTTATCAACTCTTCAGCTCATCAGGATTTGCTATGAACAGCTATGTTTCAGGACTGCCACGTAAATCAATCTAAGCAGATACTTAGCAGATGCCTTCCCCTCTATTCTTTCTTTGGGTTTCTAAAGCTCAAAACTTCCCTGGAATATAAGTGTAGATCAAAGATTTTTTTCCTATACAAGTTCTTTCCTCAGCTAGAGTAGGAGAAATAAGAGCCAATTTGAGTAGTTGGACTAGAAGTTTTTACAGATGTAGATCTTAAGCTTCAGCGAGTTTTTGGGGGAAGTAGAATAAATCATTAGAGAAAATGAGATGCTAATGAGAAAACAGCAAATATGAACAAAATTGATAATTCGTGGAAGAATTATTACAAGTATAAAGCTAAGCAGGTGTTTATTGTTGGGATTTTAGAAACCATACTGCTGAATAAATGTAAAAAATACTTATTTTTAAAGATGATGTGGTTTGGGGGGGCCACATAATTGTGTTTGCAGATCTTGCATTACGATGTTTGGTTGAAACCTATGCTGCCAGTTGTGAGGAAAGGAATGAAGAACCTTTAGCCAAACGCATAAAGAATGATAAAACAGAAAAAGAAATTAACACTTTGGCCAAGGAAGGAAATGAAAAAAATGTCCCAGAGAAGTGGACCCCTGTGGCTGGCATTGTTATTGCACTCTGTTGTCACCACAGGTGTGATTGGAGACATTATGTGGGCAAAGAGTATTTCAGGGCTCTAGGCCTTGGAGCAGTGGAATTCCACTACTTCCAGCGAATGAGTAGTTGGGCAACTTGTGGAATGCGAAAAACATCTTTGGAAGCTTCCAATCTTACTACAAAGAGAAAAGATAAGCACAGCGATGCCAGTGAAGAGCATGATGACGGGGGATGCAGAATCACAGACGACAGTGCTGAGAGTGTACCTGGGTAAGTGACTACATTGAAATGCACAACACCAGGGCAGGAATGTTTTGTTATTGCTGTGCTTTTTTTTTTTAGATAAATGTTACTGAGAGTCTATTCATGAAAATTCATTTTACCATCCAATTTTAGAATACATTAAAATACACTTTTATTGTGGCATAAATAAAAATGTATCTTGGAAGCATGGGACATAGCACATAGTATACTGCAGGTTACTTAGGAACTTATCAATAAATAGAAGTGACTAAAATAATTTTTTTATAAACTTTTACAGATTTTAACAATATTTTGTTTTTATTTGATTTAGGTTCCTTACTGTTGAAGAAAAGAAGAAAATCGGACATCTTTGTAAATTGCTGATTGACCAAGGCCGAGTTGAGTATTTACAGCAGAAAGGATTCAGTCCTGCTTTACAGTACTATACAGATCCTCTGGTGTCTTTGGAAAATGTATTGTTAACTGCTTTACCAAATCATTCTTTATCACCAGAAACAACTCCTTAATGGAAAAGAAATTCTGAACATATGTCTTCCACCAAAAGAATTTTTTAATTGTATTTTTATATTCATGAAAATATAATTTACATAGCAGATAATATGAATTTTTAAAAATGTTGTGGCCTCATTGAACTTTGGTAATAGTTTTTCTTTTTACTTTAAAAGTCCAAACATTAGCGAATTCACCAAATTCCCAAAGTAATTCTCTTCAGCAGGGCATCTTGAGTTAAATTATCCATCAGTATTTATGGAGATTGGTAAAGTAGTGGAACAGTTGACTTGGTTATCTGAAACACACAGAACACATCAATACACACCTAGCACATTAACTTTGTATTTGTATTTTGGAAATTTATTTTTTTCCTTTGGTTTTATTTAATATTTCTCAAGTTGAAGATGTAAAGATCAATTGTAGGTTTATAACAAGGGCCAGTCTGAGAATGTGGCTTATGTATGGATTTTTTTTTGTCCATTCAGATCTGGAAAGGATAATCAATCGTGATTCTTTTTTTCTAATGCAAAGAAATTCAGAGATGTTCACAATCAAGGAATTCACCTTCAGATTTTAGCACCATATCTGTATTATCTAAATTTATCCATAACAACAAAAACTGAGGAGATAGTTTTTAAGGGAAATAAGCTATTTCACTTCATTCTAATTGAATAATTATCTAGTTAGAAATTCCAAAAAGATAACTTATAAGCCTTATTCACAAATTAAATTGAAATTTGCAAATAACTTATAAGTTAATTAGGTATCATATCTTTTAAAAGGACATTTTTATGTTTATCAGTACAACTATATATTCTCACTTGTTTGACTTAAATAATTTGGAATAAAGTGGAAATTAGATAATGAAACCAAAAACCTCCTTACATTTAGGCCTTATTTAACTCATAAGCAGTTTCTATGCACAAGCAAATATTAAACCAAACATATGGTCAGGACTGTTACTGTCTTCATGTTATCCTTGATTTATTTCTGCCTTTATTTGTAAAAATTGTCTTAATCAATGTACCAATGTACCTTTGCAAGAGAAAGATCAAAATTAACTAATTTTAGATACTATAATGATATTCTTAGGTAACTTTCTTCTCCTATAAATAGATCTATGATTATATGAGTTATAGATTAGAAGCCTAGCCTTTTTAAAATTCCTCACTTTTCTACTTTAATCTCCTATGTTTTATGAAACTGCCTAAGTTCAGCTCCTACCCTGCCACCTCAGCGTATGACCTTGGGCAACTGCTTAATCTCTTTGTGCCTCAATTTCCCTGTTTAAAATGGGGATGATGAAGATAATAATAATAATAATAATAATACCTACCTCACATGGTTGTTATAACAAATGAGATAACACATGTAAAATGCTTAGAACAGCTCCAAGCACAATTAATACTAACTGTTAATACTGCTAATTCACAAATCTATTTTTAGTGACAATAGGCAGACTTGGTTTTATTATCTCTGCTTAAGTTGTAACCTTTTTTCTCTTTTTATAAGTTTTATGTCCACTATTATTAAAGGATGGTGGTTTGATTATTTCTAAAGTTAATTATTCATGCTGCCCAATCAAGCGAATATAAATAAGAGTAATAATACATCATTCAGTAATTTATGTGATTTTATTGGGTCAGGCAGTGCTAATTTGTGTCATACAATCTGCTTTGCATCATTCAACAACTTATGTCCAGGAATAAAGCATATTCTACAGTAGGCCTAATCTCAGCTGTGTTCTAGAAAACAACATACACACTCAATAGTTATACTGATAATAGTCCTCTGCCCATTTAGCTTCATATGTTTCTTTCTTTTTTTTTTTTTTTTAATTTATTTATTTATGATAGTCACAGAGAGAGAGAGAGAGGCAGAGACACAGGCAGAGGGAGAAGCAGGCTCTATGCACTGGGAGCCCGATGTGGGATTCGATCCCGGGTCTCCAGGATCGCGCCCTGGGCCAAAGGCAGGCGCCAAACCGCTGCGCCACCCAGGGATCCCGCTTCATATGTTTCTGACAGTGGTACCAGGTACTTTATGGGCAGGCAGATAAGCTTGGCCTTCAGCAAATTGTAGGTCAAGATTCTTGTTTTTCCCAACCTTGTTTGCTTCCCTTAAGACAACATAAGAAAGTGACTATGTATATTGCTGTTCCTTGACCTGCCAGATTTACAGGGACAGCAAACCCCTTCTTGAACTTTCAGATTCATCTACACAACTACCTCTTCCCACATGTCACACACGACTGTCTCAGATTTCTTGATCTTCCACTTCTACCACCGAACCATCTTCTAGACTTCATTTCCCCAGCCCAGCATCACCATCTGCCCAGTTGCTCTAACCAAAAACAGATTAATCTTGAGGTCCTCTTTATTTCCCAGCATACAATCATCAATTCTACCTACTACCTGTTTTTTATGTATTTCTACCCCAAACTAGGCCCCAAACTAACTTGTCTTCAAACATGGCTCGTCATCATAGATCAAAGGACTATTTCCTAATATCCGCCACTGGATGTTGGTAAAGATGATTTCTTATAGCTTAAAAACTGTCATTTGTTTGCTTGGATTATACTTACTCCCCAAAGCAGCTATTTGAAAATAAATTTGACCTTTTGATTCAAAAATTCTTCATGTTTTAGTGCATTGTAAAACTATGATTTCTATTAGTATACGATTGTTTCATTGTTTTTATTAATAGAATTGTCTCTTTGGCCTCTTCTAATCTTGGTTTAAGTTAAAGGTTTTCCTTTAGTGGAGAAGTGGTTTAATTCTTAATTATCAGAGACTAGGTGATTGAAATCTATATGTGAAAACTTTTAACATTTTAACTATTGGTTAAAAATCTGTGTTCTCAATATTTTTCCTTCCTAGGCAAAATACTGTGCTGTTATTTTGTGGACTGTAGAAAAAGAGGAAATGACAAGGAAGGTAGTGTTCATGAGTACACTGAAATACATGCCAAACTGGTAGAATGAGGTAGTGAAGCTACCTAATGAGGTAGTGAATCACATCTTCGTTCACTTGTTTGTGCTTCAAGCACTTGGCCGAATTATTTCCTGTCTCTACTTGAAAGACTTTAAATATCTTCACAACTTCTCTTCAAGCCTTTATCAAAATTGTGAACAGATTTGAATTTCACTTTTTTCCTCCCACAATATTGACCAAGAGACAAAATTTGCCAGAAAGGGATAAGAAATCTATAAAGGAATTTATGTCTATACACATTCCTCTACCAAATATTTGACCTGTGTTATACACAACGTCATACCTGCTTTCATCCGTGACTCCTGTATATATGCGTGCATAAACTGAAGACCAAATAATTCCCGTTCCTCTTCTTCATCCAGGCTTTCACTGGGGGGAAGCGTTACTTCCAATTTCAGTGGATTGTCTCTGAAGTTGACAAACCTAGCAGTTCACCAAAAAACAGTATTTTTATAGATGCCATAGAAGTGTACATTTATTTCCCTGGGGAAAGATCAAATGATAATACACTAAATTACTTTTTTTTTTTAAACTGGTTAAAATAGCTGAACATTTGGTTAGATATAATATCCTAAGAATCTTTAAGTTTCTTTTCTAGAAGAGAAAAACGCTAGCTTTAGACAACTTATTTTCAGAGCTTATAGAAGCAACTATTAATACTAGCATATATGTAATGTGGGACAGCTTAACTTCCCAAATTCCAGTGCATCTCAAACATACAAGTAAATGCTACAAACTTGGAGTTTCTGCATATTTTACAGACTTGTGTCTTATTTATCACCGTATCTTCATGGTGTACAGGGCTCTGTCACTGCTGAATTGGTAAATGAGTGAATAAATAATTTTGTTATGGAAGTTGTGGGATTTGATGTGAAGTTATATTACTTTGTTCTGCAATGAAAAAGGAACATGTCAGTTTTGTGTCTATAACTTTTACCTCAGATTGTTCATCTCTTCCATGCACACTGGAATATCTTGCAGTTTATTGTTGCTGAGAACAAGAGTACCCAGATTTTTCATATTGCTGATTGTTTCTGGCAAGCATGTTATTTCATTCCGTTGCAGCCATAATGTATGTAGGCTTTGCATTCTGATTAATTAAAAGAGGTTTATGCAATTAATCATACATAATATGGAAACCCTGATTCTTATTAACCTAAAATGAAACAAATATCATCTTTCATAACATCTTTAACCAGTGTACCAGTTAAGTTAACTGACTTCACATTACCTGATTATTGGGAAGCTGCATTGGAGGGCTAATCCCTACAGTATACTTCTCAGTATGTGGTGGTAGGAAGGAAACCAATATATTTCAGCATTCTTCACTATTCTCATAGGATTTCTTAAAGAACTGCTGTAAATGTTATCTAATCGGAATTAGAATATTAGAAGAAAAATCAGAAATAATTAATATGCCTGGTTAGAGCAAGACAGGTGTGCATAATGGTTAATAGCATGGACCCTGGGCCAGGCTGCCTTGGTTCAAAACCTAGATTGCACACTTACACTTTGATCTTGAACAATTTAGCTAACATCTCTATGTGAGTTTCATTTATTTTTTTATTATTCTTTTTAATTGCCAGGGTTTTTTACATTTTATTTATTTATTCATGAGAGACACACAGAGACAGAGACAGAAGCAGGCTCCCTGTGGGGAGCCCAATGCAGGACTCGACCCCAGGACCCCGGGATCATGACCTGAGCCAAAGGCAGCTGCTCAACCACTAAGCTACCCAGGTGCCCCTCTTCATCCATCTATAAAGTGCAGAGTGCCTGGCATGCACTAAGTGATGTTACTGTATGGCATATTCATGTCAACATATTGACAGCCAGTTTTTCTCTCCCAAAACCCTTAATTTAAGTAAATGAAAGTATTCTGTTAAAAAGTAGCAATATTTTATACTACATGGATCTCTCGTGATTGATTATGCTTAGGGTCTCGTTTGTTTTGTCTGTTACTTCATACTTATTATGGATGGCTTCAACACAGCTGTTAATAGCACAGAAAACTAATTTTACCTTTCTATAGTATCGGGAAGTTGTTCAAGTTTGTTGCTTCCCATGTCGAGCCATTCAAGAGCAGGCATATTCAACACAGCAAGAGGGATTGTAGTAAAGTGGTTCATACTCAAATCAAGGTGCGTAAGCTTTAACAAATTGCTGAGCTAAAGAGGAAAGCAAGGTTTTCAAAATGAATGTCCACAATGTAAACTACTAGAACGCTCACATTGGTAAAGGAGATATTTCACATCTGGGAATGTTCACATTATGCTTGGGCTTTTAGTCCTAGTCCTCCACAAGAACTCTGAAATAAAATAAAGCTAAGTAACCTCCAGATAAATGAAAAACTCTCATAGAAAACTCATCTATTAAAAAAAAAAAAAAGAAAGAAAGAAAAAGAACTCATCTATTCAAAGAAAATTTATCTTCTAAATACCTAAGTTCCAGCATTTATAGAACTTTGCTTGTATTTGTTTGTGTGTTCTTTTCATCCTGAATTTGAGATTTGTATGGGAAAACCCAAACTTCGAAGTAATACTTTATTGAACCTTCCTTTTTTTTTTTTTTTTTTTAAAGTTTTTTTTTATTTATTAGACACGCAGAGAGAGAGGCAGAGACTCAGGCACAGGGAGAAGCAGGCTCCATGCAGGGAGCCCCACGCGGGACTCGATCCCGGGACTCCAGGATCGCGCCCTGAGCTGCAGGCGGCGCTAAACCGCTGAGCCACCCGGGCTGCCCTGAACCTTCTTTTTTGTGCTCAATGTTTTATATATGCTATCTCAGTCATAGCATTTACCGCTTGGTAATTCTTTTATTTCTATGAAAACAGTAAAAAGTTATTTAGAATAATATCCCAATACCAGTGTGCTCAGCTTAAGAAAGAAAATACGGGCAGCCCCGGTGGCTCAGCGGTTTAGCGCCGCCTTCAGCCCGGGGCCTGATCCTGGAGACCCGGGAATGAGTCCCACATTGGGCTCCCTGCATGGAGCCTGCATCTCCCTCTGCCTGTGTCTCTGCGTCTCTCTCTCTCTCTAATAAAATAAATAAAAATCTTAAAAAGAAAGAAAATAAACTGAGGGGCGCCTGGGTGGCTCTGTTCACTGACTGGGTTTCGGCTTGGGTTGTGAGATGGAGCCCCATGTGGGGCCCTACCTGGGGCCCCAAGCTCAGCAGGGAGTCTGCTTGAGATTCTGACTCTTCCTTGAACCCTCTCCCCACTCTCTCTTCCTTTCTCAAATCTTAAGGAAAAAAAAAAAAAAAGAGGGGCACCTGGGTGGCTCAGCTGTTGGGCATCCACCTTTGGCTCAGGTCATGGTCCTGGGGTCCCAAGATCAAGTCCCACATCAGGCTCCCAACAGGGAGCCTGCTTCTCTCTGGGCCTATGTCTCTGCCTCTCTCTGTGTCTCTCATGAATAAATAGAAGACATAGGCCCAAGGAGAAGCAGGCTCCCTGTGGGGAGCCCAATCCAGACTTGATCTGGGTTCATACCCTGAGCCAAAGAGCCAAAGGCAGACACTCAACTGCTGAGCCACCCAGGCATCCTAAATAAATGAAATCTTAAATATATATATATATGACTGCCTCCTGTGTACTCCTCCTTCCTTTCCAGAGGGAATCCATCTCCTGAATTTGGTATTTATTATTCCTGTGCATGGTTTTTTTCATTACTATACATAAATATGTTTTTATATATTTCTCTATAGTTACTACTATATGTTGTCATAAACAAAATTTAGTATCTTTATTTGAAGATTATGATACTGTACTTCCCTTAACTTGCTTTTTTCTCTCAGTATCAGTGTCTCAATGCATTCATGTTGTTGCTTATAGCTCTAGTTTATTCATCAACTTTACAAGATGAGTATCTTATTTCTATTTTAAGGACAAAATGGTTAAGAGAGGCCATGTAACTAGAAATGATAGGTGATGTGCATTCAAGTTTTCTTGGACCTAAAGCCACAAAATTTCTAATCTCTTTTTATGTAACACTATAGTAAAAGTTTCAAAATGTGAGAATTTAGTTAACTTTTCCCAAAAATGTTCCATTTATCTAGGTAAGTTCTGTTTTATTTTTATCTCAGGGAATGTTAAGATTCATTCCATATCTTTAACACCACACACACACACACACACACACACAAGCACAAATACAGTGTTTTGTGCATAATGCAAAAAAGTGAGAGGTTTTCATTCAGTAGGTAATGTTTGTCCAGCTTTAGAATTCAAGCCAAGAATAAAACTTTTCAAAATCTGTTATCGGACTTTAAAATTTTTCAAATGGTTTAGAATGGAATATGAAAAGCTTGTCTTCACACTGGCATAAAAATGTTTGTGTGTGTACAATGTGTGCAATGTAATGGCTGAGAGATAAGTCTCCTGTTGCTCATTTCTCTGTGGTACTAGAATCATTTGATTTTATAATACTGAAAGATATTAACATTTTTATAACCTAACAGTCTTTATTTTGCGTATGTCAGAATTGAGACCTCACTGGTGTGTTCAAGGCTACATAGTTAACTTAGAGGCCACACTCAGAAATACTCCCAGGCTCAAGATCTCAGTCCAGTATTTGTTCCAGTAAAATCTATTTCTCATGTGAAAAAATTAAGGTAAACACAGGTAAATAGACATGCCCAAATTCATACAGCATTTTTAGTGACAGAACGAATCCTAGAAAGAAAATCACAAGAACTAGAAGTTAGAAATAAGATATATATTCGCCCTGTCATAGATATAAATTGTCCCTGTGATCGTCATTTTCATCATAAGTCCATACATTTCATTAAATTGAACTATTACAAGACAAGACAGATATGAATGTAGAAACTATGTTTTATTTGCAAAAGCAACAATGATTGGTGCCATAATAACTCGTGTGGGGGAACAATGGTATTCTCACCAACAATAGTGGAGAATGGGAGAAGATAACAGTCTTTCTATTTTGTTTTGAGTTTTATTATTTTTCCTAACTTCCATCTTGCAAAGTCAGAATACCTTGGAAATTCCGTTCGCTGACTGTAAGATCATTAATAGGTTTGCAATATGTTTGAAAGTGTCTCTATCTCTATGATAAGGTTGATTTTACTAAGAACAAGTCATACCAAGTCAAAGTTTGAAGGCTTTCCAAGCCTGTGGCTTTGCTTTCATGTGGAAGAGCCTAAGAAACTAAAGAAACACTTTTCCGAAACTGAAGAATTAATTTCTTGCCACTTCACATCCATCTCAAAAACTGATCTCTCTATGAACACCAACTACCAAGAGTCTTTCCATCACCACATTGTCTGGGCTTTATGACATTAATTTATTGAATAGGCATTTATTAGCCTATAATAATAATAGGCCAAATAAATAAATAAATAAACCCCAACTTAGGCTGGGCTGTCCATTCTGGAACTAGATATAAGTGCAACTCTTACTCTGGCCTTGAAGGAGATCACAAATGTCAGTACTATGACAATAAGAGGCATCTTTTATGCCAAATAAAATTTCTCTAATTAAAAATGTGTTATAATAATAGAAAATGATTATCACTAAATATTTCCCAAAATAAAATGTATAGCATTTCATTAGTGTCATTTTTAATGATCACAGAGTTGAGAAGTAAACCAATAATAGGTGGAAAAGAAAACCGTAGACATTTATATCTTTCTGACCTCTTGTGGAAGATCACATATGTCTCTGTTTACAGCAAGTTCTAGTTTCTCCAAGCTGGCACAATGACTTAATTCTCTGGGGACGGTCTTGATCTTGTTATAACTAAGAATTAGTTCCTGAAGTTTAGTGAGCAGTCCTACAAAAAAAAAAATAATACACAAAAGAGAGCAGATGGATATAAAATAAAGTTTCCAGTTACTAAGTATTAGAGCATGACTTACTTGCCAGTTTCGTATTGGCAAATCACACTTCTCAGGTTCTTGCCTTTTCCCAGTATGTGTCCTGCCCTTCTAAAGATAAGGAGCAGGTTTATCAATGCTATAAGCAAAAAATATACAATTTTTTTCAACTTGTTTAATCTCCTGGCCAATTTTCCATTTGAGGTTTTTTGGTGTTTTTTTTTTTTTTTTTTTTTTTCTCATCTAAGGAATGTTTTTAACTTTCTTTCTTGCCTTCAGCCTGTTCTCTTCTAGGAGGATTAACTGAGCAAGAGATATTGTTTCCAGAATCTATACAGTAATATTTCCAAAGAGACTTTTCTGGCATTGAAATCTCAGCTTGAATCACTTCAGTAAATACCAAAAACTTGGATCTGGAAGCTTCAATTTAGATGTTTGCAATTTTCTCAAATATCAAAAAGAATTCTCAGTAAAAAAAAAAAAGACAGGAATAAAAGCAATCTTCCTTACCAATTCCTCGAGGTATCTCTGAAATTGTGTTTCGAGATAAATCTAATACAATGAGGTTTTGGAATCTTCCAATAAATTCAGGGATTTTCAACAAACCAGTTCTATGAAGTTGCCATTCCTGTAGCTGATTCAGTTTCAGTAGAGAAGAAGGAAGGGTCTAAACTCAAGTAAGAGAATGACAGAATTACTATATTAAATTATTTTAGTATCATGTCATACTGAAGTATAATTGTAGGGATATTACTTGATTTGCAAAAGAACTTTGGAATACTTTTTTCCTTAATGGGTTATATTTCCAAGTGCTTTGTGTTACTGCTAAGTTTTAAGACCTTTACTTTGGGGGTAGGGGTACTAAACCTTCAAACCCCAATCAGAATAAACAAAGATAATATATTTTGGTCAATAGTGCACATACATATAACTATATCCTAAAGACGTTGTTGTATTAGGCTCTTTAAAAGTACATATGCAAAAAAAATAAAAATAAATAAATAAATAAAAGTACATATGCAGGGGCAGCCGGGGGGGGCTCAGTGGTTGAGCATCTGCCTTCGGCTCAGGGCATCATCCAGGAGGGTTCCCAGGATCGAGTCCTGCACAAGGTTCCCCACAGGGAGCCTGCTTCTCCCTCTGCCTATATTTTTGCCTTCTCTGTGTGTCTCTCACGAATAAATAAAATCTTTTTTAAAAAATAAAATACAGAGCAGCCCCGGTGGCTTAGTGGTTTAGCGCCACCTTTGGCCCAGGGCGTGATCCTGGAGACCTGGGATCGAGTCCCATGTCAGGCTCCCTGCATGTAGCCTGCTTCTCCCTCTGCTTCTCCCTCTGCCTGTGTCTCTGCCTTCTCTCTCTCTCTCTCTCTCTCTCTGTGTGTGTCTCTAATAAATAAATTAAAAATATTTTAAAAAATAATAAAGTACATGTACAATTGAAAATGAGAATATAATGGTTGGTTGAAATCATAGAGAAACAAAAAAATAATTTAGTCAACAATTCAAATTTCTCTTCCCCTTATATTTTGAAATATTCTATAAAAGCTTTTTACAGGTTTTGTTTAACAATTTTAAGAGTTTCAACTATTCTGAACTTTGCACCTTTTCCCTTTCAACCTAAAATAGCTCAAAGAGAACATAAGCCCCTAAATATATTTGTATGTATGAAAATAAACACTGACCCAAAGGATAGATACCCCTATAAAAATGAATATGCCTAATGTAATTAAGCAGTTGTATGTATATATGTTTATGACAGAGAATATGAATCAGGTAGTAGACCTAAAAAAATGGATATCCTATTCCATTTTGTGGACTTTTAGCTGAGCATTCATTTTGGAAAGCTATATGATTTTTGTTAGGCAGATGGTCATCTTGTTTATGGAAAATGAGAAGTTACTTCTTAAGATTAGTAGGAGAAAAATTGCAGATGACTTAAGTTTAGGCAGAGTTGAAGCAACTTAAGTTTTTACCAAAAAAATGTGGTTATATTTCTTTTCAGGTGTTCATGTCGCCAAATTCATTTGGTGTATTATTAAAATTAGAATTTCTAACTATTCCAGATTTAATCATACAGTCTCAGAATCATGTTCTCTCGCAACAAAACGCAAAATAGAGAAAATCAAATATTACTTCTATGAAGCTTACCTTCCATTCCTCTTTTTCTATCTTCAAAATGACTCTTCCATCTTCCTTGATGACCTTTTCTCTTAGCTTAGTTAAGCTTACTCTCTCTTCCCAGATCCGCACTAGCCTAAGAGAGCAGATAACATTTTGTTCACAATAATGACATACATAGGTAGCATTCACTTTTATATAAAAAGTGATCCATCAAAAGTAACCACTTGATTAATAGTATCTAGAAATCAGAAAAGAATTTGTTTTTTAAGAATTATAAATATGATTCATATTGTAAATGCCCTATATTTAACTTTTGAAAAGTGTCATAACTCTCCATAGATTTTTTTTAACTAATAGCTTTATTGAGATATAATTGACATACCACAAAATTAATCCTTTTAAAGTATACAATTTAATGGTTTTGGATATATTCACAGAGTCGTTCAACTATCACCACTATCTGATTCAAAACATTTTTATCATTCAAAAAACTCCACGCCCAATGCAAACTGGTGTAGCCCTCTAGAAAACAGATAGAGGTTTCTCAACAAGTTAAAAATAGAACTACCCTACAATCCAACAATTGTTCTACTAAGTATTTATTCATACAAAAATACTAATTCAAAGGGCAGCATTATCTACAATAGGCAAATTTTGGAAACAGCTCAAGTGTCCATCAACTGACAAATGGATAAAGAAGATGTGGTACACACACACACACACACACACACACATACACACGGAATATTAGCCATAAAAAAGAATGAAATCTAGCCATTTGCAACAATGTGGATGGAGCTAGAGAGTATTATGCTAAGCAAAATAAGTCAGTCAGAGAAAGACAAATACCATATGATTTCACTTATATGTGCAATTTAAGAAACAAACTATCATAGGGGAGTAAAGAGAGAGGCAAATCAAGAAACCGACTCTTAACTATAAAGAACAAACTGAGGGATCCCTGGGTGGTGCAGCGGTTTGGCGCCTGCCTTTGGCCCAGGGAGTGATCCTGGAGACCGAGGATCGAATCCCACGTCGGGCTCCCGGTGCATGCAGCCTGCTTCTCCCTCTGCCTGTGTCTCTGCCTCTCTCTCTCTGTGTGTGTGTGACTGTCATAAATAAATAAAAAAATTAAAAAAAAATAAACATTAAAAAAAAAAAAAAGAACAAACTGATAGTTACCAGAGGGCAGTTTACGGGGATTATGGAGGGCACTTGTGATAAGCACTGGGTGTTGTAAGGAATTGTTAAATCACTATATTGTACAGTTGAAACTAATACAATACTTATGTTAACTAACTGAAATTAAAACAAAAACTTTAAAAAGTAAAATAAAAAAACACACCTGTTAGCAGTCACTCCTCATTCCTCATTTTCCCAGCACCTGGCAGCCACTAATCATCTACTTTCTATCTCTATGGATTTATCTATTCTGGGCATTTCACAAAAATGGGACTATACAATATGTGGTCTTTCCACATAGCACAAGTTTATTCAGAGTTCACTCATGTTGTAACATGTTTCAGTACTAAATTCCTTTTGACATAAGAATCTTCACTGCATGAGTATACCACATTTTGTTTATCTTTTCGTCAGTTGATGGACATTTGGGTTAAGCCCACTTACTGGCTATTATGAATAATACTGCTATGAACATTTCTGAACAAGTTTTTATGTAGACATATATTTTCCTTTATCTTGAGTATAGTCCTAGGAATAGAATTGCTGCATTGCATTGTAACTCTTATTTTTAACCTTTTTTTTTAGGAACTGCTAAACTGTGTCCAAATTGCTTGTACCATTTTGCCTTCCCTCCAGCAGCGCATGAGGCATCCAATTTCTCCACATCTTGCTTACTTTTTTTATTTAAAAGATTTTATTTATTTATTCATGAGACACACAGAGAGAGAGAGAGAGGTAGAGACACAGGCAGAGGAAGAAGCAGGCTCCACGCAGGGAGCCTGATGTGGGACTCGATCCCGGGTCCCCAGGATCAGGCCCTGGGCCAAAGGCAGCGCCAAACCGCTCAGCCACCGGGCTGCCCGCTTACTTTTGTTATTGTCCATGGTTTGGACCATAGCCATCCTAGTGGTATCTCATTGGCCTTTTGATTTGCATTTGTTAGACATCTAATCCATAGATAGTTAATTACTTTATAAGGACTTGCAAATAATACTCTGAAGTTCAAGTTCAGAGTTAAATTTTATATGATTACATTCCAATTTTATTCAGATTTCATTTTTCAAAAATAAAAATACACAAAACCTTTGTCATTCTGAAACCCATACCTATTGATTTTTGGTTCATTGCAAATTTACATAAGGATAATATCAAGCTATGAAAATGACTAGGAAAGGTTGCAAAAGTTTTTTATTTCTATACTAGAAAATTTTTATTATTTTATTTTATTTTTTAAAGATTTTATTTATTTATTCATAAGAGACACAGAGAGAGGCAGAAACATAGACAGAGGGAGGAGAAGCAGGCTCCATGCAAGAGCCCGCTGTGGGACTCGATCCTGGAACTCCAGGATCACCAGTTGAGCCAAAGGCAGACGCTCAACTGCTTGAGCCACCCAGGTGTCCCTATACTAGAAAATTTTTAATGGATGAAAAATAGAATAAGTTTAGAATTGAAACCTTTGTAATTTATCCTTTTAGAATGATACATAATAAATATAAGCAGTTATCAAGGAACATAGGTTTAATTTGAATAGTTACTTGTCAAAAATCTCTTGACCTGAGCATTAATATATATATTTTAGCAGTTCTGCATATTAACTGATCTTCAGTGGGGATTTTATATTAGTGAACAGAAAAACCAAATATCTCTAAAAGTGAAATATTTGTTGTTTCTATGTATTTTTATTTGCAAATTATTTCTGTAGAGCCTGTATTTTTAACAGGTATGTATCTGAAATTTAATCTGCTAACTAGTACACTGTGGCAGCAATGGCTATGTGTGGCTTTCTAGACCGCTGGCCAGGCTTCTGCTAGGTGTGGTTATCTGAGACAAAATGTATAATGCCATCTATTTGATTACATCACTTTAAAAAAAAATAGAACTGCTAAAATAGTAAGCATGATGATTATTGTCACTCACTAAGAGATCTATGTATTTCAGAACAAGATTTAATGACAAGTGTGGTTAGATGTCTTATTCCTTAACCTTTTACTTAAAGAATTCATTAAGCAACCATTATATGCCAAATGATATGCTACACATTGAGCATGCAAAAAGCCCTGTCCTTAGTAAGTTTACAGAGAGGCTAACTATTACTTGAGAAGTCTATTTCCATCCCTATAATGATTCCTAAATTCTTTCTGGATCTGAATTTCTATGATCTAAGTCCAGAATGTATCACTTAACTTGGTGACTGTGGGCAACTCATACCACTTCTGTAGGCCTTGCCTATCCCCCTAGGGTTTGGGGATCCCTGGGTGGCGCAGCGGTTTGGCGCCTGCCTTTGGCCCAGGGCGCGATCCTGGAGACCCGGGATTGAATCCCACGTCGGGCTCCCGGTGCATGGAGCCTGCTTCTCCCTCTGCCTGTGTCTCTGCCTCTCTCTCTCTCTCTCTCTGTGTGTGACTATCATAAATAAAAATTAAAAAAAGAATCATTAAAAAATAAATGAAAAAATGAAAAAAATATTTTAAAAAATAATAAAGACAGAAGTAGTTATTGATCAAGAACTTTCCCCCATCTTCTTTGCTGAGAAATACTTAATATTTTCAAGTATTTATACTTCCCCCAAGTAATCCTGGTATAAATCTTAATTTGTTTAAACCAATCATATAGTCATTCCCCTAGAAGGAAACTGGAATGGGGGAGTACAAATCACCCAGTTCTGGTCAATGAGAGGTGAAGGAGAGGTTTGCTAAAGTGCCTGGAAAGTCTTCCTCATTCTTGAAGAAACAGAAATAGTTTCCACTCTTCTGATAACCTAATGATGCCTGGCTGTGATGCCTGGAAGTGTACCAGTCATCCTGTGACACTCAGAGGCAAACCTGAGGACCAAACTGACACACGGAGATTAGCAGTAGAAGGTGGTAAGAAGCTAAGTCTTTAAAGCTGTTCAACCTTTGGAATTGCCTTGCCTCAGGACTTCCCTATTCCTTAAGTCATTTTTTAAAAGATTTTATTTATTTATTCATGAGAGACACAGAGAGAAGCAGAAACAGGCAGAGGGAGAAGCAGACTTGCTGTGGGGAGCTTGACATGGGACTCAATCCCAGGACCCCAGGATTATGACCTGAGCCAAAGGCAGATGCTCAACCACTGAGCCACCCAGGCATCTCTTCTGTAAGCCATTTTTATTTATTTTTATATTTATTTATTTATTTATTTATGATGGTTACAGAGGGAGAGAGAGAGAGAGAGAGAGAGAGAGGCAGAGACACAGGCAGAGGGAGAAGCAGGCTCCATGCACCGGGAGCCCGATGTGGGATTCGATCCCAGGTCTCCAGGATCACGCCCTGGGCCAAAGGCAGGTGCTAAACCGCTGCGCCACCCAGGGATCCCCTGTAAGCCATTTTTAGTTGAATTTTATGGTACTTGCAGACACAAGAGCATTTTTTTCCATTAAGATATGATTGACATAAAATATCATTAATGGTCCAATATTTGTATATGTTGCAAGACAAGAGGCAATTTAATATTTAGAAAGAGGCTTGTTGAATGAGAATTGTAGGGCTCCATGAGGAAAGTGGCTCTTCTTGCATGATTAGTAGAATGCTTTGAAGACATCCAATCAGGAAAACAGGTAGCTTTCAAGAAGGTAGAAGAAATGAGAGCCAAACTATTTAATTATAGCCCAAATCAAGGAATCAGGTGATCCACAGGGGCCCTGGCTGACATTCATGGCTATTCAAATAGGTGAGAATCTATACTACCTTCTATTGCCAGATGTTGTTTTAGTATCTAGGGGATATAATATTGAATAAGCAATCACTGAAAAGTGGACTAAATGATACTAATCAAACTTTATGAATGCTGAACAGACTCTTATGAAGGCCTATGATAACTACTATTTTCACATAAAGACACCTGTATCTTTTGTGGCCACCATCACATAGCCACACTTAATTGAATCAGGTGTATCCTTTAGTTATATTCTGAGTTTTCAGTAAGTAAAAATCTATCAAATTCAATAATAAGGCATTTAACAACTGCTCTTTTCTGTAATGATGATGTTCTGAATTTTCACTAATTTCAAATAATAAACACATGAAAGCATACTTCTGTTGAAATTCCTTCTCTCGCTTCAGGTCTTCATTGTGTTTTTTTATTCTTTCTTCCCAGACTTCCTTTACAGCATTGACAGCCCCAGTACAAACTACATTTTCTGACATGATTTCTCCACATTGTCATAGTCACCAACTTCATTAAGTTCTGAATAGCTGAATCAAAGATGCCATCTCAAAAAGGACCTAATTGTAGAAGAGAAAACAAACAAATGTGTTTCAGAATGTTCACCAGGTCCAGAAATGATCATAATAGCTTATATTTATTGAACACTTTCCATGTTCCCAAAACTATTTTATACACTTTTACACATCATATCTAACTTAATAATTCTCATAAAAATATTATGCCATGGGTGCTTTTTAAAAAAGATTTTATTTATATACTCGAGAGACAGTGCAAGTGAGAGGGGAGGGGCAAAGGAGAAGCAGATTCCCTGATGAGCAGGGAGCCTGACATGGGGCTTGATCCCAGGACCCTGAGATCATGACCTGAGCCGAAGGCAGATGTTAACTGACCGAGCCTCCCAGGTGCTCTGCCATGAGTGCTTTTGTTGTCTGTAATATACAGATGAGAAAACCAAGCTTTAAAGATGGGCAATTTGAAAAAAATAAAAATAAAAAAAATAAAGATGGGCAATTTGTTCAAAGTCTCATGTCTAATATGTAGCAGAGGTGCAAAGTGAAGCCACATCTACGTCCTTTGCTACTATGTAATTGATAGTAATGAAAAACTGCCATTAGTTTACATGTCCAGTTGTATGAAAATGATTAAATAATGGATATGTAAGAAAAAAAAATAAAATAAATAAATAAATAAATAATGGATATGTACATGTAAGACCAGCATTTTGGGATATCTACTTAGTCTAGTTGCTATGCACAGGTTGGAATTCAGTTAAGTGGCAATAAACTGGGATTACTTGCTCTTGTAAAATAAATTGCAAATGGGCAGATGTAATAATGAGGATGGTGATCTGAATCTCAGAAAGTAAAATAAAAATAGGGGAATGGTTATGTATATTATGGTAGATCCATTTTATGGAATGTTCTTTGCCTTACAAATAATTGTAATAATTGTACTCATTTTTCATCAAATTGTATTAGTAATAGTGAAGAATTTGATTCATAGTTAATTGAATTATTTCCTCCCAAATTCATGAAGTCAAAGATGTCCACAATCACAACTATTCAACATTATACTGGAATGCTACAAGGCAAAGGAAGTAAATATAAAGGTATAAAGTTTGGAAAGGAAGAGTGAAATTTGTAACAGTGTAGGGAAACAGGCACTCTTATACACTAAAGGTGGTAGTATTTTGTTCTCTATGGAGAGAAATTTGGTAATGTCTATCAGTCTTATAAAAGTATATTCATAGTCCTAGTAATTTATACCGCAAATATTTTTCAATCGTAAAATTATGTATTATAAAGTTATTCATTGCAGTGTTTTTCATAACAACAAAAGATTGGAAACAATATAATTTTTGATCAGTAATGTATAGTACACCCATATCATGGGAAATTAAATAGCTCCATAAAGAAAGCAAAATATTTTTCTTTTTTTTTTTAAGATTATTTATTTATTTATTTATTTATTTATTTATTTATTCATGAGGGACACAGAGAGAGAGAGAGGCAGAGACACAGGCAGAGGGAGAAGCAGGCTCCATGCAGGGAGCCCGACATGGGACTCGATCCGGGTCTCCAGGATCAGGCCCTGGGCTGAAGGTGGCACTAAACCGCTGAGCCACCCGGGCTGCCTAGCAAAACATTTCATATACTGATATGCCACGATCTCTAAAATGTATGACTATGCCATGATATAATTTTTCTGTCCCAATGAACATGGATATTTGGGTAGCAGAGTTTTGCTATTACAAACAATATTGTTTCCAAAATTCTTGTCCTTATCATCACGGTGCTCAAGTGCTATTGCCTCTATTGGGTATATACGTAGGACTAGAACTGCTGGATCATAATATATGTGAATGTTCAAATTTATAAGATAGAGAAAAATTGTTTTCCAAAGTGATTGTGCCCATTTATACTCTTACTACAACTGTATAAGGGTCCCCATTGATGTATATCCTTATCAACAAACTACTGTATAAAATTTCATTATGGTCACAAATTTATACTTTCCTGATTACTAAAGCTGCAAGTTAATATATAAAGATTGTCCAATTAAAGACAAAATCCTATGTATTGTTTATAAGAGGCACGCCTAGCATAAAAATAGGAAAAAATAGAAAGTATAAAATAGAAAAAGATCCATGCCTAGATTTATACCCAAACATATGTTCACACAAAAACTTCTACCTAGGGGATCCCTGGGTGGCTCAGTGGTTTAGAGCCTGCCTTTGGCCCAGGGCATGATCCTGGAGAGCAGGGATCGAGTCCCGCGTCAGGCTCCCTGCATGGAGCCTGTTTCTCCCTCTGCCTGTGTCTCTGCTTCTCTGCTTCTCTCTCTCTTTCTCTGTGTCTCTCAGGAATAAATAAATAAAATCTTAAAAAAAAAACTTCTACCTAAATGTTGAAGTAGCATTATTCACAGTAGCCCAAAAGTGGCTGTTAACTGACAAATGGATAAACAAAAATGTAGTATTTCCATACAATGGAATATTATTCAGCCACAAAAAAGAATAAGTACTGACACTTGCTACATCATGGATGAATGTTGAATGAAAGTGTGCTAAGTGAAAGAAGCAGACACAAATGACCACATATGATCCCATTTATATGAAATGTCTGGAATAGGTAGATTTACAGAGAAAAAAAAGTAGATTAGTGATATCCAAGGGCTTTTCAGAGGGGGAAATAGGGAGTGACTGCTAAGGGTGCAGAGTTTCTTTTTTCTGAGTGATAGAAATCAACTTTTGAAATAAATCAACCTATTAAAAAGCAAGGAAGACTTATTTAAGCCTAAAGAACAAAATGTAATAAGCATTTATTTATAGTCTTTTATAAAGGTGATCAAGGGAGAAACTAAAAATAAGGATATAACTCTATGGGGTGTAAGTGGACTTAGGCATCATCTTTCATAATGAAGTTTTATGATAATTCCTAAAGTTGGTAAGAAATAATAACGGCCTTTGGGAAAAAAAAAAAGAACTATGGAGATAACCACTGAAAACTAAATCCTGAACTGGTTAAATGCTTACTTCTAGAGTGATAGAAATGGGGTACAGACTATTGCTTTTCATTATTAATCCCTTCTAAATTACTGATTTCCTTAATAGTATGCAGTGCATAAGAGATACAAAGAGGGGTGGGAGAAAAACTCTATTACAGAGGACAAAACGGTTTAAAATGTTAGGATGGATATATAATTGCCAATATGCAGAAAAATTGTTAGGAAAGGGTCTCTATTTTTAAGCAATGCATGCACAATTTCCACAGGAACGGATTGCAAGATCTTTCTGCCATCAAGAAACCTTGGCATACATATGCTGATAATCCAAACCCCTGAGGACATCATAGTCAACCTACAATTTATTGTCTCAGATTTTAGCAAGTTTTAAATGTTTATCAAATCATTTTTTAAAATCCCAAGTATCCACATGTAAATGTGTATTTTTTAAACACATATAACCATTTGTATGCTCATTTGATTCCTCAGTTTGCCATTAAACTTCATTCAGCCATCAACTTTCCTATGACAGCAACCAATTTCCCTTCGAGGAAAACAAGTCAATAATGATATATGAACTTTTGACGTCAGCATAGGACTGTATTCTCTGCCTTGATTATAACCATAACGGAAATGCACTTTGCTTGGTAAGGACATAACCAAGAGAGTCTGCTTTCAAAGGCAAAAGCAAGCAAGCAAACAAACAAACAAGAAACACACAAAACCCCCCAAAACAAAACAAAACAAAACAAAACAAAAAATACTTCTTAACTTTTAGGGAAATCAAAATTCCAGAGGAAGATAATTACAAGCATGACTATGAAACCCCACAAAAGACTTTTTAATTCAATTCCAAATTCAGCTGTACATCCCAGCAAATGCAGACACAGTAAAGGCATCCTCAGCAATCCTTCTAATGAAGAATGGGGAAAAAATGTTTTTGAAAAATACTTACCATAGTCAGTGGACATAGAAGCTGACATGCCCAAAGTTAGTGATTATCAGCTAAAAGAGGATTTCAGGGAGAACTGTTTTCAGTGTGGCTCCAGATGATTAAAAACCTCCGTCAGACTTGTAACCAAGTGAAATGTAATGTTAGCCTAGTTCTAATTTTAGATCTTGGACAAAGCTGAGAATAGCAAGAATCACATGGAACTCCTGTGCAAAGGATCAAGTGATAGGTAATGTGCAAAGGATCAAGTGGTAGATAATGCATGTGCATGCATTCTGCACACCGCAAATGCTGTGTACCGGCATTATAAAACTCTCAGACATACCTAGTTCCAAGCTCCTGAAAAAACTAACTCCTATTGAAAGTCCTTTCACTTTTCATGACTTACACATTTTGAATATTTAATAGACTATAATGCATCTATTCCAAACAGAGAAACTTGAAAATAGGAGAATGCATGGGATAACAAAAACTCTACTTGGTAAACCATAGATCTGTAAATATTGAAACTAAAGGTAAAATGCATGGGGCACCTGGGGGGCTCAGTTAAGCAATGGCCTTTGGCTCAGGTCATGATCCCCTGGTCCTGGGATGGAGCCCCAACATTGGACTCCCGGCTTGGCGGGGAGTCTGCTTCTCCCTCTCTCTCTTCTCATGCTTTCTCTCTCGCTCTCTCTCAAATAAATAAAATCTTTAAAAATAAATAAATAAATAAATAAATAAATAAATAAATAAATAAATAAATAAATATAAAATGCTTCACACAATAAGAAAAGTAAAGATGTAGACAAGTATGGATAACAGAGGAGCTCCAAGCTGGTGCTGCATCCAAGCCTCAAATCTAATTCTCTCTCAATCTTGATCTCTCCAGCCTTCAGAGATAGAAGTGAATTACAGGCTTTTTGAAAAATTATGTATTTATTTTTTGTTTTTTTAATGCTATACATTTTATTTATTTATTTATTTAAGTAGTATTAAGTAGGCTCCACACCCAACATGGTGCTCAACATGGGGCTTGAACTCAAGACCCTGAGATCAAGACCTCAGCTGAGATCAAGAGTCAGATGCTCAATGGACTGAGCTACCCAAACACTGTGGTATTTTAATATTTGAATTGGTAATATAAGCACATAGAACAAAATTTAAAAGATTCATTATCTTAATGATAATGATAAAAGATAAAAGAATAATAATTATCTATTATTCTTTTATCAATGAATCCCCACCTAACCCCACCTCCAGCCATTTAGTTCCTTGTCTGAAGGCAATCACTATTGCCACTTCTGTGTGTCTGTGCCCATCCAAAGATGGGCTGTGAATTTACAGACATAAATATGCCTATATTCATTAAAAACACACATATGGTGACATGCACACACACACACACACACACAATGCTAACATATTATATGTATTTTTCTATACTGTGGTTTCTGTACTCAGAATATATTGGAGATTGTTTCATATTAGTATATTTAGAATTACATCACTCTTTTTAATGACTACATAGCTTTTGATGTGTAGGTGGGTCATAATTTATTTAGTCACTTGGACACTTTGGCAATTTTAGTGTTTTTTAATACCTTATTATTCCATAGAAATTCTCTAACGTTCTATAACAAATTAGCTCGGAGAGCTATGGGGTTGCTCAAGACCACAGAAAGAGTAAAGAAGATCACAGAACCTGAACTTTAACCTCCCTGTCCAGAGAGTTTGCACCATCCCCCACACACGGCTTCCCTGAATATGTTCATAAAGCAACCATAAGGTGCAGGAAGTTTTGTTTCAGTTAAGAAAAGTACTAAATTATCTCTTTGAAAACAATTTAGATTTGTTTCTGCCTTTGGCACTGTCTACAATTAAATTTTAATTTTTTAAAAGATTTTATTTATTTATTCATGAGAGACAGAGAGAGAGAGAGAGAGAGGCAGAGACACAGGCAAAGGGAGAAGCAGGCTCCATGCAGGGAGCTCGACGCAGGACTCAATCTCAGGTCTCCAGGACCGCACCACGGGCGGAAGGCAGATGCTAAACCGCTGAGCCACCCAGGGATCCCTAAATTTTAATTTGATAGTATTTCTAGAAAGCCCACAAATCCCAAGGTTCTCTCTCTTTTCCTTTTCTAGCTGTTTCTTTGCCATGCTCTGATCTAAGAGGCAACACTATACAAAGTGAGACCAATTGAGAAAACTTTGAAGTGATTTACTCTAGAGAAATGTCAGGGAAAGTGGAAAAAAGTGAATAGATTCACGAGCTATTTATGAAGGATTTTAGACAGAATTTCAGGTATTGGGGGACATAGCAGGCGAGAGAGAAGGAAAAGACAAGACACTGTATAGTGCCCTCTCCATAGTTTGATAATCCCCACTGTTAGTGAACCCCACTTTACTAAAGTAGAATTAGGAGGAAAATTCCAACCTCCCTTGCTATAGAATTGGGGAATGTGATTAAGGTTTATGCACTTTGATTTAGAAGCAAGAATGTGAGGAAGTCGGCTGAGTGGCTACAGTTCATTTTTGCTGGTGTAGTACAGCAAAGACAATATATTTTCTGGGATTAGTTTTAGCAAATTGAGTTTCCTGACCACAGTGGATGCAGCTGGTTCTGGGGCAGCCATAGCAGCTCCCTTACCAAGCCAGTTTCATGGTATACTTCCAGGATTTGTTCTATGAACAAATAGCCCTTCTTACTTAAACATGCCTGGGAGATTCCCGTCATCTCTACCTAAGCAACTGGCACAACTATTTTAACTCTCTCTTGTTATATTTTAAAATATATGCTTATGTTGCTATTTCTTCATATACTAATTTCAGAACTATCTATTGACTTCCTACCATAGAAGATGTAAGTTCTGTGGTCTTAAACCACTTACTCATACCACATACCTCTCCTCTTTTAGTCCTCCCAAGATAGTTATATCATAATACTTGTTAAATCAGTAATTAGTGCTTATTAAAATGTGAATATTATTCATAACTGATCCAAATAATAGAAATAATTACATTTCTTTCCTTTTGCACTTTTTGTTTTTTTCTGGAATTACCCATTCTTTATTTGCTTAATTTTCTGTGTACTTATCACTGTATTTTTATTTATTGTATTTTATTTTTTTTTAAGATTTTATTTATTTATTCATGAGAGATACAGAGAGAGAGAGAGACAGAGAGAGAGAGAGACAGAGAGAGGCAGAGACACAGACAGAAGGAGAAGCAGGCTCCATTCAGGGAGCCTGATGGGGGACTCGATCCCGGAAATCCGGGATCAGGCCCTGAGCCAAAGGCGGTGCTGAATCTCTGAGCCACCCCAATTGCCCGAAACCAAAGTTTAAAGAGTCAGAGACGTGTCAAAGCCATCCGCTGGAAAATAGCTGAGTTACATTCCAACTCAGATGGATCTGGGTCCCACATCTTGACCATCGGATTATTTTGCTTCCTTTTGAAAACAAGTTTATGACAGTTACACAGAATTATAGCTGTAGGGCAGCCTGGGTGGCTCAGCGGGTTAGCGCTGCCTTCAGCCCAGGGCGTGATCCTGGGACTCGATCCCGGGACTCCAGGATCACACTCTGAGCCGAAGGCAGACACTCAACCGTTGAGCCACCCAAGCGTCCCAAGATAATGGTTTTAAACACAAAACACGAAGATAGTTATTACTTTGTTTTTTAAAAGCATGATTTTTTTTAAAGTTTATTTATTTATTTTACATAATCTCTACTCAACATGGGGCTCAAACTCAAGACCCTGAGATTGAGTCGCATGCTTTTCCAACTGAGCCAGCTGAGCATCCCAAGCATTATCTTTTACAAAGTATAGTAGAACTAATGATCATTTAGTTAGTTTTCTTCCCATAAATTCTGATAAAACTACAGTAACTACAAGTAATCATATCAAGCATACAAGCATCTACTTTGTGTGACCCATTTATTCAAATAAGAGAAAATAAAGGAACATAGGGAAAAGCAATGGAAAATAAGAATATAATACCTTCGGATTTTGATCTATAAGGCTCTTTTTATGACTCCCTACAGTCTTTTATAATAAAACAGTTACTTGTCAGAATAGAAGGCTTTGAAGCAGAAACACCATGTAACCAGAGTGCCAAGAAACTTAAATATGAGACGTGTCCTCATTAGATCAATAATTTAAATGTTAAGAATTCTCTTTCAAAGATAGAATTTGCGCCTGGGTGGCTCAGTGGTTAAGTGTCTGCCTTTGGCTGAGGTCATGATCCTGGGGTCCTGGGATCAAGCCCCACATTGGGCTCCCCGCAGGGAGCCTGCTTCTCCCTCTGCCTGTGTCTCTGCCTCTCTCTGTGTGTCTCACATGAATAAATAAAATCTTAAAAAGAAAAAGAATTTGAAGCCTCTGTAATTGTACTTTGATTATTTTAAATACTTAATCATTTTTTAAAAGATTTTATTTATTAGAGAAAGAGACAGAGATACTGAGAGAGAGCAAGAGGGGAGGAGAGAGAAAAACAGGCTCCCTGCTGAACAGGGAGCCCAACTCATGGCTAGATTCCAGAACCCTGGGATGATGATCTGAGCCGAAGGCAGATGTTTAACCAACTGAGCCACCAAGATGCCCCAAGACTTAAGAATATTTTAAAACTGATTTGTTTAGCTGTAAAATTTTCTGGAACATTGATATTCTTTTATGTGAAAATGTTCCATTAGTGTTGTGTGTGTATGTGTGTGTGTGTGTGTATACACAAGGAAAGGGAAAATCCTAAATAATAGACAACATACTTGCCAAATATTAGGGAGTCACTGTTCTCCACATTTTGATACTTACATTAGGAAGTTATAGCTACATACTAACTTGTACCACTTGGTCTGACAAAACGGGGACATTTCCTCAGGAGATGATAGGAAACACTGTTAGACACCAAATACCTTTCTCTGGGAGCTCAAGTTCTCAGATTCTAGCTGGTCTCACATGGCTTCTGCCACATGACCCCACAGAGTTTCAATCATTAATAACTTAATATCTAAGTGACTAATATGGCTAAGAAAAATATTTAATTTTAGCTATTTTTTTCTTTTATTATATGTGTTTTATGACCAAAAGTTAATATGCTTAATGAGCAATGAAAATGTACTTCTGACCTTAAGATTCTGTGCTGGTTTCACTTCTGATATACACACATTTCCTTAAGCCAATCAACAGTGGAGACACAAGAATTAAGGTATGAAAATCATTTATTCTATAGCCCACTGGGAATTGGCTAAAAATTAGGTCAATTGGCCATAATTTCAAGATCTTCATTTGAGAAAAGCATGCTGGGATGCCTGGGTGGCTCAGCGGTTGAGCATCTGCCTTTGGCTCAGGTAGTGATCCTGGGATCCCGGGATCAAGTCCCACGTCAGGCTCCCTGCACGGAGCCTGCTTCTCCCTCTGCCTGTGTCTCTGCCTCTCTCTCTCTGTCTCTCATGAATAAACAAATTTAAAAGAGAGAGAGAGAGAGAGAGAGAGAGAGAGAAAGGCATTCTGTAAGTCTTAGTAACCGATATGTCATTTAGCAAACAAAATACAAGTGAACAAAACATAATTGTTCTTAGGAATAGTTGGTGCCATAGTTTTTCCCATAGTGTTCCCAAGAGATAAATCTTCCCTTATGTAAAGATAGTTCTGATATGAAATATAAAACCTTAGCAGGAGTAATCAGAATATTATGCAACTTTTTAAGGAAATTTAAATCTCAAATGAGATGACCACAGACATAAAAGCCATTACAATCTTATTTCATTTTTTTAAAAAGATTTTATTTATTTATTCATGAGAGACAGAGAGAGAGAGTCAGAGACACAGGCAGAGAAGCAGGATCCATGCAAGGAGCCTGATACAGGATTCGATCCTATACAACCCTGGGTCACACCCTGAGCCAAAGGCAGCCGGTCAACCACTGAGCCATCCAGGGGTCCCTTCCCTTCAGTCTTATTTTAAAAAGAAAAAACAAAACGGGGCACCTGGCTGGCTTAGTAGGTAGAGCATGCAACTCTTGATCTCGGAGTCAGGAGTTCAAGCCTCACATATCGTGTAGAGATTAAAAAAAAAAAAAAAGAAAAGAAAGAAAAAAAAAATTTTCAAAAAGAAAACAAAGAACAATATCTTCCACATACCCACCAAATAATGACACAAAAGTTGCACTGCTTTCTATATGTCGAATGAGGTATTTTGGGCCACATAACAAAAAGATATGCTCCTTTTGCTTTTATTTTTACGTACTACTTAGTTCTACAGAAATAAAAGCTACACCAAATTTTAAACTCTTTATCTGGATAATTCCATGTGAATTACATAATTTGTTTCTAGGATATTGATCCAACTTTTGAGGATATATTATATACATTTTAATGGGCAATTAAAAAATAGTTTTTTCACATTTCCACAAATATCATGCAATTGTTAAACCTGTAATAGCTAGTAAAGATAGAAGCTGTGCGAAATTTTAATGTATTTAGAATTACAAACCAAAAAAAAAATCTTTTGGAATTAGACTGTATTACATTTATATATCAATATTTTTAATTTTCATAAACATGAGAGAAACTAGTGCAGTAAGTGACTACGGTGGTTTAAAAAAATTGTGCCATCCCTGTGACAGTGTGTACTGCTCTGCCCAAGCAACATGTGAACCAACGGGGCCCTTCTAATCTTGTGCCAGAAACACAATGGGACCAAAGCCAGGTTCTTGTGCAATTTGTGAAGCCCTTGGTTAGCAGAGTTATTAGTGTGACACCTTAGCTCCTTGACTTCTCTGTATTGCATTTGAATAACTAATGTTTCAGACTGTTAGTCATTCTGACTTATATTCATCCCTGCAGGTTCCATTAACTTAATTACACCTGCCATCAACTTAGTTGCATTTGTTACTGCAGTATGAACCCTGCCTTCATTTTTCCAGGAAATTAGAGAGTTTTTTCCAGATCACTGCACTCTTGCAACTTCTGTACAGACTTTATAAGCCTTGATTTTTAAATTTTTTTTTAACTTTCCTTTTTACCACATTTTTGGAACATATTAGGGAGTTTCCTGCCGCAAATTTCAAGTTCCATAGCTTTGCCCAAGTTTAGCACATTTTGCCAGCTCTTCTGGAAATGTGGGTGAGTAGAGTCACGGGGTGTGCTGATTGGAGGGAGCCTTGGCCTCCTCCCCAACCTGGGATAAGCGTGACCCCTTCTTTGACCTTCCTGACTTTGCCCCCTCTAAGGTAAATTCTTGATCTCCCACCTGTTCTCATTTCTTCTGTCATGTCTCTTGTCAAGGCCCAGAACAGCTGTTCCCAAAGCTTTGTGTTGTAACATTCCACATGATAGTCAGTGGCAGCCTGATATAGATGGCCTCTTGGTCAACTGCAATTACTCTGGTCATGCTTCGGTTTTGTGGCTCTCTGGACTATCTCCAAATTCTCCTGCTCAGTTTTAGCAAGCTGGCCTAGAGTTCTCTCACTAGCACATGAATTAACTCATGCTTAAAGCCCTCCTGCTCAGGACTGGAACTGCCTGACGATGAATTCATGTCTATTTCATTCTGAGCTCGCAAACATCAAGGATTCGTGCTACCTTCAGTGTTCGCCTAAATGGGAATTACTTTCTGGAACATAAAAGAGCTGTGGTTATTTTGCAGGGATAACAATGATAACATGAGCCATCTTGAGGTTTGGCATAAATAATTCAGAGTTGACCTGGTTTCTCTGACAAGATATCACTGAAACACATGGTGACCTTGAGATATTGAAGAGTGAAAATGCCTAGAGCTTAGGAGAGACATAGATCCAGACAGAAGAATTTAGGAGACATCTGAGAGAGAGATGTGGCCACATTTTTGCCAAGCACCCTGCAAATACAGGTGTGCAGTGGGAAAGGAAGCCACATTGCAAGGAGTTCATGACCACTCATTCAAGAAGTTAGGCAAAGGCAGGAGGGAATAGGTCAGGTGTGTACCTGCAGTAGCAAGTAAAGGTGACAATACAAGAAAGGAATGTGTTGGGCAGCCTGGGTGGCTCAGTGGTTTAACACCGCCTTCTGCCTAGGGCATGATCCTGGAGACCCGGGATCGAGTCCCATGTCAGGCTTCCTGCATGAAGCCTGCTTCTCCCTCTGCCTGTGTCTCTGCCTCTCTCTCTGTTTCTCATAAATAAATAAATAAAATCTTAAAAAAAAAAAAAAAAAGGAATGTGCTCAGCCTTCTTTTAGGTAGAGGGAAATTAGCTTTACTGAGGTAGTTTCTTGGGACAGTACATTATTTAAAAAATAAGAACGTTCTATTATTTAGGGCAGCATTGTGCAATAGAATTCTCTATGGTGATGGAAATATCTATATCTGCAATACCCAATATGGTAGCCTCTAGCCACATGTAACTCTTTGCATTTAAGTTTCAATTAATTAAAATTCAATAAAATTCAGCTTCTTGGAATGCCTGGGTGGCTCAGCACTTGAGCTTCTGCCTTTGGCTCAGGGCGTGATCCCAGGATCCAGGATCGGGTCCCACATCGGACTCCCTGCAAGGAACCTGTTTCTCCCTTAGCCTGTGTCTCTGCCTCTGTCTCTGCGTCTCTCATGAATAAATAAATAAAACCTTAAAAAAAAAACTCATTTAAAAATTCAGCTTCTCAGTTACACTAGCCACATTTCAACTGTTCAACAGCCACAATGAATAATCTAAATTTAAATGTAAATACTCACGTGTGGCTAGTGACTATTGCATTGGACAGCTCAGAGTTAGGGTTATTACTACCTGGAGGAGGAGATTAATCTCAAAGTATCCATGTTTTAAAACAACAAAAGTTATTTCACCTCACCTTTGGTATCACATCCAAACCAATCAGTGCTGGAGTGTGGTGGTAGGGAGGCTTTATGTCACAAAGTCATTTGGAGATGCTGGCTCCTTCCATCTTGTATGGCCACCATCTTCAACATAAAAGCTTTCAGGGGTGCTACAGAGAGGAAAATGAAAGAGTATGGAGGATCTCTTGGGAGGTTCCATGGGCTACATTTGGAATTGGTTTACATCACTTCTACCCATAATCTAATGGCTAGAAATAAATTACATGGCCCCACACAACTGCAGCCTAGGCTGGAAAATATTTAACTGTGTGCCCAAAAAGAAAACAGGTTTATAGATATAAAAACATTACTCAGGGGCAGCCCAGGTGGCTTGGCAGTTTAGCACTGCCTTTGGCCCAGGGCCTGATCCTGGAGGCCTGGGATAGAGTCCCATGTCGGGTTCCCTGCATGGAGCCTGCTTCTCCCTCTCCCTGTGGATCTGCCTCCCTCCCTCTCTGTGTCTCTCATGAATAAATAAAATATTAAAAAAAAATTACTCACATTCATCAAGAAAAAAATTAAATTTGTTGGAGTTCTGGATTCAGTCTCTAGTAAAAGTCCTCCATGAGGAACTAGAAATGAATCTTACTCAGTGTGCCAAAAGGATGCATCTGGTACAGTTTCATATGTGAGGAAGATACTAAGATATCAAAATGGGGCCATGGGATTAAACACAAAGCAAGGAACCTGCAACTGTATAGAAAGTAGGGGGGACACCTGGATGGCACAGTGATTGAGCGTCTGTCTTTGGCTCAGGTTGTGATCCCGGGGTCCTGGGATTGAGTCCCACATCAGGCTCCCTGCATGGAGCCTGCTTCTCCCTCTGCCTATGTCTCTGCTTCTCTGTGTCTCATGAATAAATGAATAAAATCTTAAAAAAAAAAGTAGGAAGTTTGGTTTTTGCTGATGGAGACTTACATCT
Source organism: Canis lupus familiaris (assembly GCF_011100685.1). Lineage (NCBI taxonomy): Eukaryota > Metazoa > Chordata > Mammalia > Carnivora > Canidae > Canis > Canis lupus. Next base: position 50,259,365 of record NC_049227.1, on the reverse strand, counting down.
CCCTCAAAAAAAAAAAAAAAAAAAGGGAAAGTGTGAGAATATAGAGATTTTGAGGTGAAAAGGAGAAATGAAAGATCCTTGAGTTGAATTACCTTGTCTTCTCTGAAGATATTCGGAGAAGCTATCTGCTTAATACAACACAGCTGGGAAGACATATATGCGGCATTTAAATGAACAGAAAAGAGTTGGAACAGGTACTATGAAGAATGGCTGAGGCATGTGCTGCAGAATTTGGAAGGAATCTATATAAGACTAACCTGGTGGCCATGATCACTTGCAGGATGTGTCAGGTAAATTGAAATGTGTATCTTCTTTTTCCCTTGATAAATATCCTTATGGGAAGCCATAAGGTCCCGTTAATCTGTTTTTTTCATAGAAATGGTCTTTGAAAATATAACTTAGACTTTTTCCTACTGCCATAATTAATACAGCAGTATAAGTGTAAAACATTAAAGCTAGTGAATAGATTAGCATGCATGAATTTTAAGAAAGATCAGGTGAATAGAAAATATTGAAGCTGGTAACTCATTTTTCTTTAAAGATTTTATTTATTTATTCATGAGAAACAAAGAGAGAGAGGCAGAGACACAGGCAGAGGGAGAAGCAGGCTCCATGCAGGGAGCCTGACATGGGACTCGATCCTGGGTCTGCAGGATCACGTCCTGGGCTGAAGGCGGCGCTAAACCGCTGAGCCACCAGGGCTGCCAGGTAACTCGTACTTTGACATCAGTTGAATTATCAACACTGCATCATTTGAAGTTTGAGAATAAAATCACTTCTCATTAACAGTGAACTAAAAGTGGTAAGAAAATACAAATATTCATTGTTAGAGATATTGTAAAATCTTGGAATCACAGCCAATAACCAAACAGTTTAATATTAGCTTCTGTATTTACCTCCAACTCCTTATTTCACCTCTTCATCTTCCTCTCTACCCATGTTCTTAAAGAGCTCTCAGAAAAACATTATTTAATATAAGGTGGGATGGGAGGCAGTATCTCATTTTATGTAGTTGACTTTTTTTTTTTTTTTTTTTTTTTTTTTTATCTGCCCAGATATTCTTTCTTAGTCCCTGTGGTTGAATGGGGCTGACTGACTTCCAGGCTCCAAAGATGACCATTAAGATTTAAGCCTGGACGACCAGAATGTTGTATTCCCCTGCCCACACTGATGGGCATGAACCAAGACAGAACAATCAAAACTGCAAAACTGCAAAATTCCCTGCATGGAATTTTAAGTGGAAACAGAACATGAATTCTGATGAATCTAAGTCTGGGTACTCTTAGGCATCTTTGTCAACATATTGGGACAGCTTGTCTTAAGAATGAAGTCAAGACAAAGCAAAAAAGATCCAAGAGATACGGAGTGAAGAGACAGAAATATAGAGACAGAGACAAACAGAGACTGTCTCAAATTTATTAAGTCCCTGGATCCAACCATACTTGAAAATGAGACCCCTGAGAATTTCAGTTAATAAGAATCAGGTATCCTTTGTAATATAACCCAGGAAGAATTAGGCTTTTGTCACTTGGAATGGAAAAAGCTCTGACTGTTACACTTTAAAAGTACAGGTTCAGGCTGAAGAGGAGAGAAATTTGAACAATGGAATGCAACAGGTAGTCCCTGCATTTTTATCTCCCTCAAAATTTTGACCTGATAGTGGTACTCATGATATGTCCCAGGGAACAAGAGTAGAAAAGAAAAAAACAGAAATGAAACTCAGCCTTCCGAATTGCTGAGAGGTCTTAGGGAGAACCTAAAAAAAGGATGAAGTAAATTCTGGGCTTCATTAGGCATTTCACTTGATAGTACCTCCATCTATTAATACTCCCTATTGCTTTATTAGCTTAAGTTAAAGAAGTTGCTCAGAGTTGTGTTGTTTAAGATGTAATGCGATAGAGTAGAAAGTGATTTTACTTGGACTGATCCTCAGTTTGCACTTTGGTGGCTATGTGACATGAAGAAATTGCTTCATACATTATAGTCTTTTCTAACCTAAATGGATAAAATATTTTCTATGGCAGAGATGGCAGTTATTCCAATAGCCATTCTCTCCTTTACCCATAGTAACAAAATATTTAGCTGAGCACATGCCCTCTCATTTCCCAGCCTCCTTTGCAGCTAGGTGTGGCTGTTATGACTAAATTACAGTTATAGTCAGTGGGATGTAAGGGGCTGTATCCAGAGTGGCTTTGGGGACTCTTCCTTAGGAGACAACTAATCAGGCAGACAGGCTCTGCTGTCTTGCCCGCCACTCTCTTGCAGTGTATTCAACAAACTTCTATTTCCTTTATTAAAAAAAAAGAGAGACACACACAACTGATCATATCATTCTTCATTTAAAATTCTGCAAATGCCATCAATAGGGAATAGGTTAAATTATAATATGGTACTTTCTTAACCCGTTCAGACAGGAGTAGCAACCTTTATTAGATGCTCTCACAGCACACCCTGTTTTTTCTTAGGTACACATGTAATGATATTTTACTTTTTATGGTTACTTAGTATCTGCCTCCTCCACTAGACTGTAAACCCAATGAAGACAGGGACAGGGCAGCCTGGGTGGCTCAGACGTTTACCGCCGCCTTCAGCCCAGGGCGTGATCCTGGACCTGGGATCGAGTCCCGCATCAGGTTCCCTGCATGGAGCCTGCTTCTCCCTCTGCCTGTGTCTCTGCCTCTCTCTTTCTGTGTGTGTATCTCTCATGAATAAATAAAATCTTAAAAAAAAAAAAAAAAGACAACAGGGATAGTTAGGGTGGGCATTAGGTGCCCAGTGCTTTGCATCATGCTTGGTATACAGCAAAAGTTTAATATCAAATGTATAACAAACATACACAATAGACTATTATGCAGCCATTTAAAATACGATAATGTAGAACTGTTTATTGACATGTAAAGTTACTCATAATATAATGTTAAATTTAAAAAAATCAAATTATAAAATAGTAGATAAAGCAGGATTTCATTTTTATAAAAAGAATAGCTATGTATATGGATACCTTGATCAAAATGTTAATAGTGGTATGATTATGGATGATTTTATTTTCTTTGTAACTCTTTGTACTACCTAAATTTTAAAAACAACATTAATTTAATTCATTATTTTCTAATTTACATGCGATTCTCATTTTGAAAAAAAAAATCAAGTAGATTTAAAACAATCTTTTCTTTTTTGTTACAAAATTTCACTTGAAGGTACAGCAGTCAGACAAAATTAGAAGCAACCTGGATTTCTGAAGGCAAATCAAAACATTGGATTACATTCACCTTGATGCTATTTCTGATTAAAGTGGGCCTCTTACAAAATCATTATGATATCTTCACTTCTGTATAATATATATTGTTTTAATGTCTATAATTACCCATTAGACTCTTCTCTCCTCTCTTATTCACATTCCTTCTCAGGATATGGAGAATGGAATACATTATCCTCTCCTATGTTTAAGCTGAAGACGAGAAAGGTAAAAAATAGTTAAAAGGCAATGGACTTCTAAGTGTAAGACAATGTCAGCAGCTGTTACATTTAAAGCACTTTCTTGATATGAGGCAAGTTTGCAAAAGTGCAGTTTTTTCCTAACACGAAAACATTAACAAAATTCTAAAAGTATATTCATTTTAAACAAACACTTTTAATATCCTTACTAGTCATAAAACTATAATTGGGCTTTTTTTTTTTTTTTAAGATTTTATTTATTTATTCTAAGAGACACACAGAAAGAGAGGCAGAAACATAGGCAGAGGGAGAAGCAGGCTCCATGCAGGAAGCCTGATGTGGGACTCGATCCAGGCATTCAGGGATCACGGCCTGAACCGAAGGCAGATGCCCAAACCGCTGAGCCACCCAGGCATCCCCCCTACCTTTTTTTTTAAGTAGGCTCTATACCCAATATGGGGCTTGAACTCATGACCCTGAGATCAAGAGTCACATGCTCTTCAGACTGGGCCAGCCACGCATCCCTATAATTGGGCATTTTTAAGATCAGCTTATAATTTTCCCTTTTAAAAGATATTAATTCATATAAACAAGACATTTACAGTTAATTTCTACAGAGCAACATAATCGTGGGTATCTTAAAAGGTTAAGTAATTGCACTTATTTTATACAATAGTTAGCGTTATTGTGGGGAAATGGAAGATACTTCTGTATGTAAATTCCTTTTCCCAACTAAGTGTAACTGACATGTTTCATTAAGGTCAGTCTAAAATAAAAAATGAAAGGAAAAAAATAGATATCCACACTGGATATGGCAGTCTGTCTTTTAGTAACATTAATTTTGTTTTTCTTGCTAGTTTTCAATTCATGGACACAAAGACCTCAGCACCATATTAAGAAGTCACACCATGACCTATACAATGTGACAGCCCTAGGAGAACTCTTACATCATTATTCACTTTCAGTAAAAAGTCTAACAGAACAGTGTAAATATTGTGCCTTGCAACCTTAATCATACAATACAAATCATTTATAATACAAATTGTGATGAAGAACATGTGCTGCACAGTTAGGCGCTACATATTCTTTGGAAGATCAGAAAGTTCATTGACGTCCCATCAATCTTCATTTCAGATCTAGTAGCATAAAAGCTGGGTTTTCTAAGTAGGATTTCCACAAATTAGAGAAGCGTGACATTGTAGCACCATCAATAATTCTGTGATCAGCTGACCAGCTCACATTCATTATCTGTGCTTTATATACTTCTCCTTTGTGGTTAAATCGGGGAAGGGCCTAGAAATAAGGCAAAGAACAGAGTCAGCCTTCACTTGCTTGAAGTGCAAGCTATAGCAACAGCAATGGTGAAAGATTAAATAACCGCCCCCCTCCCTGTAACAGGGAAGAAATGGGCATCCCAAATGACTTGAAAATTTTCCTCATTTTTATATTTGCCCCGAGCTTTCAGTTTTTCCAAAGTACTTCCTGTCCCCTGTACAATTACCATAGATACAGTAAATCTCATCTCAGATTTCAATTATTTAACATGTATTTATTGAGCACCTACTATGTACCAGGTACTCACTCGTCTCATCTGTAGGGCTAAACCAGTGACAAAACAAATAACAACCCTTGCCTTCTTGGAGCTAACATTATAATGTAGAGGGAGACAAGATAAATAAATAAAATACGTAGCATGTTAGGTAGTGAAAAGTACGAAGGAAAAAATAAAGCCAATGTGGAAAGGGGAGAGAGAGTAGGCAGGGGCTAAATACAAGTGGCATTTTTTGTTTGATAGGGTGGGCAGGGAAAGCCTCACCAAGGTTTCCTCACTGAAGGCAGTGAGGAAAAAAGTCAGATGGATACTCCGAGAGATACAGAGGGGAAGCGTGACTGGACAGTTGGAGGAACAGCAAGGTAGACAGGATGGCTGCAGTGGAGGGGAGGTCAGAGGTACGAGACATGGTCATAGAGCAAGGGGGGAAGGCAGGGCATACTGTCAAGAGCAATGCTTCTCAATCTGTCTTTGGTAAAGGAACTATTGTTATTTTTTAAAAATTTCTATTCCATTGCAGGCTACTTTTAAATAACATTAAAAGTAAATTATTAAAGGGGTGCATGGGTGGCTCAGTTGGTTAAGCAACTCTCGATTTCAGCTCAGGTCATGACTTCAGGATCCTGGGATTGAGCCCTGCATGGGACTCCATGCTCAGAGAGGAGTCTGTTTGAAGATTCTCTCCCTCTGCTCCTCTCCCACTTGCACACATTCTCCCTCTCTCAAATAAATAAATCTTAAAAAAAAAATTAAAAAGATATAAAACCACAAGCCCTAACTTCCTATTAAATTCAATAGACCTATGTCACCTGTCAAATTGCTGTGAAAGTATCTAAGACCCGTTTCTGTACTGATCTCACAGTCTGGATACAACAGTCATGGCCTACATAGGTCCCCAATTACAATGAGTAGCACCAGTGCAGGGCCATGTAGGCCACTGCAGCTACTTTGGCTTTGAATCTGAGTGAGATGAGAAGCTACTGGAGGTTTCTGAGCCATTTACCAAAAGGGGAAAACTCCAGACAGAGCAAGTTTGAGGGTGGTGGTGGTAAGGAAAGGAATGGAAAATTCAAGATGCCTCATTAGATATCCAACCAGGATAATATGAATTTGTAGATCAAAGCAGAGGTCAGGTCTGGAGATACAAACTTGGGTGTTAACAGCATAAAAATGGCACTTACCATCCTAAGATGGGATCAAATAAAGAAAAGGGCCAGAACTGAGTCCTGGGGTACTCCAATACTTAGTGATTAGGAGATAAAGAGATCTGGGCAAAGGAGCCTCAGAGGGAACAAGCGGTAGACAGGAAGGAAGCCATAACAGTAAGGTATTCTGCAAGTCACGGCGAAATGTTTTCCAAGCAAGTGGTGTTGGTCAACTGACTCCAGTGCAGCTAATAGGTCAAGGAAGATAAGGACTGAGAACTGAGTTGTGTGGAGATGTTAGTGACTTAGACCATTTATCAACAAGTTCAAAATTTACAGTGAAAGCAGAAAATAGCAAAGGAGAGATGATAAAATGAGAGAAAATAATTAAATATGCACTATTTGTTCCTACCCAATAAATATGAGAAGATTTATACTTCAAGAACTATTCTTCATAGCTTGATGAAATCATGGGTAAAATGATTTGGTAAAAACACGTTTATTGAAGATATCTGCATACCACTGTTCATAGCAGCACTATGCACAAGTACCAAAGAAAGGAAACCCAGCTGAACAGACAAAATGTGGTATATACACACAGAGTTTCAGGTTGGGACAGTGACAAAGTTCCGGTGGGGGATGGTGGTGATGGTTATAAACATGTGAATGTAGTTAATGCTACTGAACTGTACATATTAAAATGGCAATTTATGTTATGTATATTTTACCACACTTATATATATATAAAATCCAGAGGAAAATATATCTCTTTAAGGAAAAGAAAAAACAAAACATTGTCAAATAGGTATGAAAGCTTAGCATCTACAGAAAGTCAGAATTCTGAGATTCAAACGCTGAATTCCTGCTGGGTGGAAAATGGGTGACAGGGAAGTTATATTCAGAGAAACTCCTGATTTGCAAAGAACAGAGCCCACTATATGTTTTTGGGTTTTTATCCCTATCTCCTCTATGTGCCAGAAGGGAAAGTAGATGCTACAAAGGAGCATCTAACATAACAGTTAAAGTACTATCAGGAAGAAAGCAAATCAAAGGCTGAATGAGGGGCACCTGGGTGACTCAGTGGTTGAGCTTCTGCCTTTGGCTCAGGTCCTGAATTCGGGATCCTGTAATTGAGTCCCGCATCAGGCTCCCTGCATGGAGTCTGCTTCTCCCTCTGCCTATGTCTCTGCATCTCTCTGTGTCTCATGAATAAATAAATAAAATACTTTAAAAAAAAAAAAAAAGGCTGAATGAAGGTATCTGTGGAAGTTTTGGATGCCAATACAAAAGCAAAAGCTCATGAAAGACAGTCTCAGATGCTCAGTGTGGAAGCATCATAAATACAAAAAAGAAAGATTCTTCTGAAAACATGAAGACCAAAACCAAAGTCAATATGGTGATGACATTTAATAATGGCAGTACTGAAATGTAATTCAAGAGCTTATCTCTTTGATTCTGGTGGTTCTCAGTCTTGAGTTAATAGAGATGTCCAAGCCCTATCCACAACCCCCCAGTTCTGACTCAGTTGGTATAGGGTGAGCTCAGGCATTTTTTTCAAGCTCCCTGGATGAGTCTAATGTGTAGCCAAGATTAAGAATCATTGCAACCCCTATTCTAAGTCAGTGTCTCCTAAAACATGGCCACAGATCACTCATGTTGGAACCACCTGGGTTCTTGTTTATTTATTTTTTAAAATTTTTAAAAAATATTTTTATTTATTTATTCATGACAGACACAAAGAGAGAGGCAGAGACATAGGCAGAGGGAGAAGCAGGCTCCATGCAGGAAACCCGATGTGGGACTCAATCTCTGAACTCCAGGATCATGCCCTGAGCCAAAAGCAGAGTTCAACCATTGAGCCATCCAGATGTCCTGGGTTCTTGTTTAAAATATAAGTTCTGGGGCAGCCCCTGTGGCCCAGCGGTTTAATACCACCTTTGGCCCGGGTTGTGATCCAGGAGACTCGGGGTAGAGTCCCAGGTGGGCTCCCTGCATGGAGCCTGCTTCTCCCTCTGCCTCTCTCTCTCTCTCATGAATAAATAAATAAAATCTTTTTTAAAAATTGTAAAAAAATAATAAAAAATAAAATAAATAAATAAAATAAATAAATAAAAATAAAATAAATAAAATAAAATAAAATAAAATAAAATAAAATAAAATAAAATAAAATAAAATAAAATAAATAAAATAAAATAAAAAAGTTCTGGGGGCTCTGTCCCCAAGGGCAAGGATGCAGTTTTTTTTCTTTTCTTTTTTTTAAAAAGAGAGAGGGGGAGAAGGACAGAGGGAGAGGGAGAATCTTAAGGAGGCTCTATGCCCAGCATGGAGCCCAATGCAGAGGGCTCCATCTCACAACCCTGAGATCGTGACCTGAGCCAAAATTAAGAGTTGAACACTTAACCAACTGAGCCATCCAGGCATCCCAAGAATACTACATTTTTAACTAGTACTCCCAATGAGTCTTGAACAGAGTGAAGTTTGAGAAAAATGCTCTAAATGGTGTCTCCCTTTGTTACAAATAATAATTTGGACTAGCTTACCATTATCTTTGGTATTCAGAAATAAAGATATTTTGATAGGAGCAGATTGGCTGTATTTGTGATTATCCATAAAGACTCACATCTGTGCCTGGCATGAACCACAGTAGTAAATCCATACAGAACAATCCAGATCACTATCATTTATTATACGTAAAGGCAGTCACTGGAATTGCAGGCCTACCTTTTAGGAATAAAAAATTGGCTTACAGAGCCAAATATTACAGTCAAACCTACAAAGCAAGGGCAAAACCTCAGAAATGGTCACTCTTTTTTTCTTTTTTAAAGATTTATTTATTTATTTATGATAAACAGAGAGAGAGAGAGAGGCAGAGACACAGAGGGGAGAAGCAGGCTCCATGCTGGGAGCCCGGTGGGACTCGATCCCGGGACTCCAGGATCGTGCCCTGGGCCAAAGGCAGGCGCCAAACCGCTGAGCCACCCAGGGATCCCCAGAAATGGTCACTCTTTTGTGTTTACTCTCCCAATTAGCTAAAACTCTTTTGGCAATTATTTAATAAACACACCTTAATTGATCCGAGAGCCCCAATTGCTACTTCAGGTGGCAGTATCACTGGTTTGGTATAGGTACCACCAATCTAAAAAAAAAATAAACGAAAGTAAAAAGGAAGAATAGAAAAATTAAGCTTTTGAGGAATAAATGGCAAATGAAATATTATATATATATTTTTGACATATTATATTTTTAATTGAACATGTGATTAGAAACTTTAAGTTATGGTTTATGAATTTGAACATTTCTGTTACTCACTGATCCAATGTTGGAAAGAGTAAATGTTCCTCCGGCCAGATCAGTGGTACTGAGCTGGCCTATAGAGCCCAATTTCTGAAGGCGGTTCAACTCAGTGGCGATCTCAAATATGGAGCAGATCTGAACATTTTTCACATTAGGGACAATTAGCCCCTGCTCAGTATCCATTGCTACCCCAATGTTGTGAGAAGCCTAAAAAAAAAGATTATACAGTAGGCCTTTTCAAAGGTTAACAGAAAAGAAAGGATCAATCCTCACTGTCTTATAAAAAAATCACCAAAAACTATTTCTACCAGACTGGTGATGATTTAAATAATTTTTAAAAAAATTTTTGGAAAGAGATAATTTTTTTTTGGTAAGCATACTGGGCAACAGGCTATTTCCATTCACTATTAGTGGATATATAAGACTTTCTGGGCAATATTTATCAGTATGTACCAACATTTATAAAACTTTGTGTTCAAGAGATAAATCCAAAGTACTTTCATTACTTTTCCTATTTCCATTTAAATTATTCTTGTTTTAAAAACTGCAGGAACTCCATTTTGGGAAAGGTTATCTTTCAGGGGAGGATATGTAGGATGGTTAATATCCATTAACCATAATCCATTGCCTGACAGCCATTTTAAGCAATAAACCAAAGAGGTTTAAAAATGGTACTCAATATATCTGAACAGTATCATTACTAACCAGTAAAACCAATAACAGTAACAAATTATAGTTTATTATTTTATCCCATACCTTTAATTCTAGTCTTAACTCACTATTCAAGTGAGAAAAGAAGCTTTTCTAACCTATAAGCACATTGCACCATTTTCTATTTATAACAAGAACTGTTCTACAACACAGAGCCAACCTTATAAGTTATGTGCTGGCAGTTTTCATCCACAGAAGCATTAAGGATGGGAAACTGTAGCAGTCCCAAGGATGCAGCCTGTTTAACAGAAAGAGAACGCAACATTAGCACTCTTAATTCAGAAAGGGAATTGGAAGCAGTAACAGGTGTTGAAGGAGGGAGAGAGAGAACCTTATTTACACTGAGCTTAATTTCTAGTCTTTATGTACCTAGGCATATTACTTCCAATGTCACCTTCAAACAATGTGGAACTAGGTCATCCTAATCACTTATTAATAAAAGATAAAGTTGTCAGGCAGCTTGTAAGCATCAAAGAGATTTTTCCAAGCAACTGTAGAGACTGACCAAAGTACCAAACAAAATGTGTAAATTCTACATGAGAAGAATTTTCCACATAGAATCTTACATGAGAGGCAAACTTGGAAGTTCAAAGACACACTGAATTAAAACAAAAAGGTAGTTAGCTGTTTCCCTATGTAGAAAAGAACAAGCAATAAGGGTTTCCAAGGGCACTGACCATTAGAGGTTAGTGTTCCACTTGGTGACCTTGGCCAAGTGAAGGGCAGAGCTGGTGTGAACATCTCTACTTATTGTCCACCTCCCTGAATTGATGGCATGACATTTCTCTGCTTTCTTCCCCCTTCGTCTTTTTTCCTTCTTACTTAGTACCATTCCTCTTCTGTCCATATTCAGAGTCTCCTTACTGTCCCCTGAATGTTCTTTATACCTGTTTTTCTGCCCATCCAGGATCTTTTTTTTTTTTTTTAAAGATTTTATTCATTCATTCATGAGTGACCCAAAGAGAGAGGCAGAGACACCGGCAGAGGGAGAAGCAGGCTCCCCATGGGGAGCCCGATGTGGGACTCGGATCCCGGGTCTTCAGGATTATGCCCTGGGCCGAAGGCAGGCACTAAACTGCTGAGCCAACCAGGGATCCCTGCCCATGCAGGATCTAATCAAAGTTTACACATTGCATTTGATTGTCATGCCTTGGATTAATTACACTTACAAAATAGGTAAATAAAAATACTTAAGATTGTACTTAAAATCTGGGATCCCTGGGTGGCGCAGCGGTTTAGCGCCTGCCTTTGCCCCAGGGCGCGATCCTGGAGACCCGGGATCGAATCCCACGTCAGGCTCCCGGTGCATGGAGCCTGCTTCTCCCTCTGCCTGTGTCTCTGCCTCTCTCTCTCTCTGTGACTATCATAAATAAATAAATAAAAATTAAAAAAAATATATATATATATATTTAAAAAAAAAAAAAAAGATTGTACTTAAAATCTACCCCTGACCCTGGCCTTCATTTAGTCCACTTAAGAGTTCTCTATATGCACTGTGTTAAAGTGTTATTTTTGTCTGTTGGCCAGTGGTCAAAAAAAAAACACATTTTTTTCCTTGTACTAGAGAGTTTTTTTTTTTTTATTTTTTTTTATTTTATTTTTTTTTATTTTTTTTTTTTTTATTGGTGTTCAATTTACTAACATACAGAATAACACCCAGTGCCCGTCACCCATTCACTCCCACCCCCCGCCCTCCTCCCCTTCTACCACCCCTAGTTCGTTTCCCAGAGTTAGCAGTCTTTACGTTCTGTCTCCCTTTCTGATATTTCCCACACATTTCTTCTCCCTTCCCTTATTTTCCCTTTCACTATTATTTATATTCCCCAAATGAATGAGAACATATAATGTTTGTCCTTCTCTGACTGACTTACTTCACTCAGCATAATACCCTCCAGTTCCATCCACGTTGAAGCAAATGGTGGGTATTTGTCATTTCTAATAGCTGAGTAATATTCCATTGTATACATAAACCACATCTTCTTTATCCATTCATCTTTCGTTGGACACCGAGGCTCCTTCCACAGTTTGGCTATAGTGGCCATTGCTGCTAGAAACATCGGGGTGCAGGTGTCCCGGCGTTTCATTGCATTTGTATCTTTGGGGTAAATCCCCAACAGTGCAATTGCTGGGTCGTAGGGCAGGTATATTTTTAACTGTTTGAGGAACCTCCACACAGTTTTCCAGAGTGGCTGCACCAGTTCACATTCCCACCAACAGTGTAAGAGGGTTCCCTTTTCTCCGCATCCTCTCCAACATTTGTTGTTTCCTGCCTTGTTAATTTTCCCCATTCTCACTGGTGTGAGGTGGTATCTCATTGTAGTTTTGATTTGTATTTCCCTGATGGCAAGTGATGCAGAGCATTTTCTCATATGCATGTTGGCCATGTCTATGTCTTCCTCTGTGAGATTTCTGTTCATGTCTTTTGCCCATTTCATGATTGGATTGTTTGTTTCTTTGGTGTTGAGTTTAATAAGTTCTTTATAGATCTTGGAAACTAGCCCTTTATCTGATATGTCATTTGCAAATATCTTCTCCCATTCTGTAGGTTGTCTTTGAGTTTTGTTGACTGTATCCTTTGCTGTGCAAAAGCTTCTTATCTTGATGAAGTCCCAATAGTTCATTTTTGCTTTTGTTTCTTTTGCCTTTGTGGATGTATCTTGCAAGAAGTTACTATGGCCGAGTTCAAAAAGGGTGTTGCCTGTGTTCTTCTCTAGGATTTTGATGGAATCTTGTCTCACATTTAGATCTTTCATCCATTTTGAGTTTATCTTTGTGTATGGTGAAAGAGAGTGGTCTAGTTTCATTCTTCTGCATGTGGATGTCCAATTTTCCCAGCACCATTTATTGAAGAGACTGTCTTTCTTCCAATGGATAGTCTTTCCTCCTTTATCGAATATTAGTTGCCCATAAAGTTCAGGGTCCACTTCTGGATTCTCTATTCTGTTCCACTGATCTATGTGTCTGTTTTTGTGCCAGTACCACACTGTCTTGATGACCACAGCTTTGTATGTACTAGAGAGTTAAGGCAAGTTTTACAAAGCATTTGACAACTGCAACTTTAATCTTCTTTATATAAAAATCCATAATTAAGGTTAAAGTGTTACACATAAAAACAATATTTTGAGTGCAATCCAAATTTTGTAAAAGAAAAAATAAGGTGTATGTTCCTAGATAAAAGGTCATTTTTGCCCCTATACAATACATTGTAGTGTTTTCCAAAAGTTCTGAAACTTATATAGGCAGGAAAAAAGTGTCATTTTAAAATGAAGCGTACTAAATTTTATTTTCAAAATAAAGATCAGGTATTTCACTTAGACTGGAAGAATGAAGACAAACAATAATAAAATAAATTCAGTATATTAAAAAGCTGGTCTCTCCTTGTTTCAAAACAGACATCACCAGTGTCACTCACATGTTTTTGTCACTTGTCACCCACATATTTTTAATTCTCAATTTTCCAGCTCTTTCTCTCAGCCTAAAAACCTGCTCCAGTTTTCCCAGAAGGAGAGGAGGGCAGGTGGAACTTTCCTTAATCTACCCAGAACCACCACCATACCTGCCTTCTGTGCCTATGGTCTATCTGCTTTCTACCAGATATATTTTATTATTATTATTATTTTTTAAGATTTTATTTATTTATTCATGAGAGACACACAGAGAGAGAAAGAGAGGCAGAGACACAGGCAGAGGGAGAATCAGGCTCCATGCAGGGAGCCCGATTTGGGACCCATCCTGGGACTCCAGGATCATGCTCTAGGCTGAAGGCAGCCCTAAACCACTGAGCCACAGGGCTGTCCAACACTTGTGACCTCTTAATTAGCAATCCAAAAGCCTGTTCCCATCCTATCTCTTTTCTTAAAGGGCTTTGTAATTCATTTTTAAGTCATCTCCACACCCAACATTGGGCTCAAAGTCAGTACCCTGAGATCAAGAGAGTCACATGCTCAATTGACTGAGCCAGCCAGGTGTCCCCCATCACAACTTTTTTCTTCTCTCTTGGTGTGAGAGGGTGAATAAATGGCCCCAGTGGTTCATGCCTCCTTGTATACAAGCCCTTTGGTGGTGCTTTCCACCAGACCGAGCTCAGTCATGTGAGCTGCTTAGGTCAATGAGATAAGAACAAACTTGATACAGCAGAGCTTGGAAAAAGTGCTTGAGCATTTCTCCTTCATCCCTGCCAGTACTACAAGACTACATGCAGGCTAGCATGCTGGGTAGCTGAGAAAAACATAAGGGAGAGGCACCTGGGTGGCTCAGTTGGTTAAGCGGCTGCCTTTGGCTCAAGTCATGATCCCAGAGTCCTGGCATGGAGCCCCACATCAGGCTTCCTACTCAGCGGGGAGCCTGCTTCTCCCTCTCCCTCTGCTGCTCCCCCTGGCTCCCTGTGCTTATGCTCTCTCTCTCTCTCTGTCAAATAAATAAAAATCTTTTAAGAAAAACATAAAGGAGAGAAACGAGTCATCCCTACCCAGGCTGTCTTACCCTAGCCCACCCCTAGCCAACCTACTAGCTGTTTGTGGACACAGAAGTAAGCTCTGCCAACATCTGCAGACTGGCCTTGCTTACCTGTGGACTCATGAGAAATAATAAATGACTGTTGTTTTAAACCAGTGAATTTAGGACTGGTCTGTTATACAGCAAGAGTGTACGCTTTGGCTTCTAAGAGACACTTTCCTGGTTTTTCAGTTGTCATACTGCTGACCTCACTCACTCTCTTTTTCAACTCAACTTCTATCTATCCCTTAAATACTATTGTAAAATCCTTAGCCTTCTTTTCTCATTTGCACACAATTTGGGTGATTTCATCCACCTGATTCAATTACTATATCTCTTAAAAAATGACTCTATAGCTAACATATAGCCCATAGGACTCATTTATAGAGACAACTATTACATCTCATGTTCGCAGACCATTCAGTTGGTTGTTTGGGTAGCTGCTAAAATAATGAAGGTAAAGAACAGTTTCTGTTCCTCAAGGCTCAGCACGCAGTGAAGAGAAAACTGAGCAAACACTTGTATTGCACTGAGATAAACTGCAACAGGGAACAGAAGTATTTAACTCAAAACTGTGAACAGCCACAGAAGGCTTCTGGAGGAGGCTATTCCTGGACAGAATTTGGCTTTTCAGATGTGCACGTATTTGATCAAATGAAGAGGGGGCATTTCATGTGAAGTCACATATTCCACCAACTATGCAGGCTTATTACTCTGACCAGAAGGAGTGCCTGAGAGATAAAGCTGGAAAGATAGGAAGCAGAGACTTGTAATCATATTTATATCCCAAATTAAGGAGTTTAGAAACAAACCTGAAGACAGTGAAAGAGACCACTGGAAAGAATCAGGGAATAATATGGTAATTTTATTTACAGAAGATTCGTCTTGGTGTGGTATGGAGAAAGGGATGGAGGGAAGACACACTGGAGTTAGAGACACCAATATGCATTTTGAGTAAAGTAGACCAGAAGCTAAAACTTAGCTTCTCCACTTATTAGCTAAATATCCTTGACAGATTTCTCAATTTCTCTAAGCCCTATTTTTTTTTAATATTTTATTTATTTGAGAGAAAGAGACAGCAACAGAGATTTCACAAGTAGGGAGGGGAGGGAAAAGCAGGCTCCCTACTCAGCAGGGAGCCCGATGTGGGGCTCAATCCCAGGACCCCGGGATCACAACCCAAGCCAAAGGCAGACGCTTAACCGACTGAGCCACACAGGTGTCCCTAAGCCCTCATTTCCTTAAATGGAAAGTGAAATTAGCAATAGCTGCATGTCGGTTATTCTGAGAATTAAAAGAGATAATGCACATTGTATGCTCATATAGCCTGCCACACAGTACCTGCTTCATACATGGTTGTTAATATGAACTAGACACTGAGCTGCTTACAGTCAGCTGATGGTCTTGTTTTACGCTGGTCCCAAGGCCTAGGACTAGAAATGATTCCCAGGACTCTCAATATAAGTTTGTTGAATAAATGAAAATGAGTATGTGTCAGTGATAAACAAGATCAATACCAAGTCTTGTTTTTGTTCAAATCAGGATTTTGCTGGAGTGATCCTTTCAGAATTAAAGGCTTTACTTAACTGGCAAGACTATCTATTATCTAGCTCAAAGAGATGAGCTGATAAAAATATGACACACATTTCAATTTTATAAATTCCTAAGAAAGAAATAGTGCACTTGTACATTTTAAAAACTATATGATATGGTGAGAAGTAATATTTTTATCTGAATAGATAGTTAACATACTGCATATTTGCAAAACAAAATTTTATTGTCCTCTTCAAACCCTGTTTGAAATTAATGAAATCTTACCTTTAAGAAGAAGGGCATAAAGGAGAGTTTAATTCCACGAGCAAAAGCAATGGGTTTTAATTCTTCTCTTAACTTAACCAATTCAGTAAGGTCAACCTCATCACAATATCCAAAATGAGGTATCTTCAGAGCTGCAGACATGGTCTTGACCATTGCTTTGTGAAAGCCTAGAAAACATAAAATACATACACATATATATATTTAATAATATACACAATAATAATAAATATATATTTAAATATTTTAGAAAGAGAGAGCACAAGTGTGTGCATGGTCAGGGAGGGAGGGAGAAACTCTGAGCAGACTCAGTGCTGAGCACAGAGCCCAAGGAGCTCTCAATCTCATGACCCTGAGATCATGACCTAAGCTGAAACCAAGAGTCAGAAGCTTAACCGACTGAGCCACCCAGGTGTCCCTTTATTTTTAAATTCTTAAATCCTTTAAACCTTTTTACTAAAATTGAGGGTTTTCTAATGTCATTTACTTTTTCAACTAAACTCTCCCTCTTGAGGCTACCGTCTTCATTACGTAATTGAAAGACACTCACTCATTCCAACACTGAAGCTACGGACTGTAGCAGAGTACCCAGTGTCAGGTATAATAATATTAAGAAGTAACTGCCTTTAAGGCTGTGGTATATAAAAAAAATCTCCTAAAAGGATGCAAACAGGGAAACCCTGGGTGGCTCAGTGGTTTAACACCTGCCTTTGGCCCAGGGCCTGATCCTGGAGTCCGGGGATCAAGTCCCACGTCAGACTCCCTGCATGGAGTCTGCTTCTCCCTCTGTCTGTGTCCCTGCCTCTCTCGGTCTTTCATGAATAAATAAAATCTTTAATAAACAAACAAATAAATAAAAGGATGCAAACAACCAAACAAACAAAAAAATAAAATAAAATAAAAGGATGCAAACCATATATTTACCTACTGGCTTTCCTGCAAACACACATCCCGAGTTTATAAATGACAAATCAGATCTAGTCATTTTGAAGCTAACTAAAAATTATGTTTACAACAAACATCCTGAGTCTTCAGGACAATTCAGAACAATTATCAGAACTTACAAGTTTACATTCCAGGAAAGAAACCCGCTAACATATTACTCTTCAGAAACTAACAGTGGAGACTGAAACTCTTCCTGGGAAAATTATGTCACCAACAAAAAAACGTATGATGACTTGGAATTTTCCACTCAGCAAGAACTGAACACACATGTCAGGTGCCCAGATGTACTGATGCAAATTTCCCCAGTAACTTTCAGCACGGTCTTCTATTACCGCCGTTACCTTTTATGGGCTCCGTTCTGTCTCTGCCTGTGAATGCTGGAGGTTTTGATGCTGGCATAGGAGTAACTTTGCCTTTCGGTGTTGGTGGAGGTGGCACTAGTTCAGCTTTGGGCGAAGGAGGTAATATAGCTCCAGTCTGCTTTTCCAAATAGTTGAGGATGTCTTCTTTGAGTATTCGGCCGTCTTTTCCTGAGCCGACAACTTCACTCAGCTTAATCTAATAAAAGGGTGGGGAGAGCACATTTTAATGGTAAAAATAAAACCAATGTAGGAAATGACGGCAAAAGAAAAATTAAGTGTCTTTACTACTTTTCTTTTTAAAGATTTTATGTATTTATTCATGAGACACACAGAGAGAGAGGCAGAGACACAGGCGGGGGGAAAAGCAGGCTCCAGAGGGAGAAGCAGGCTCCAGCCCCACGTGGGACAAATCACGCCCTGAGCCAAAGGCAGACGCCCAACCCCAGAGTCACCCAGGCCTCGCAAATATCCTCACTACTTACAGCCCATTGACAAGTCCTTGAAAGCAGAGTGACCTTCCTCTAAGAACTCAGCTGCCTCAATGTTAATACTTTGCTAAGGGCAAAAGGCTAAATTACTTCACACTATCCTGACTCCCCAGATCCTGTAAGTCTTCTTTAATGTATAAAAATTCCTTTGGAAACTTCCTTTATTTCTACCCCTCAAGATATATTTTGGCAATCATCCCCCAAGCATATGGCCCACTGATACACATCTGAAGGGTCCCATGACTAGGGTTTTATTAGGCAGTAAGTAATAAGTCACCTTTTCCCAACAATAGCTAGCTCCCTCAAGGTCCTGGAAAACTTCCTTCCCAAATCCCTCAAAGATTTACTTGATCCCTAACCTCTGAACTTGAAAATATATAAATGAGCCACTCCTCGTGACCCCAAAGCAGCTCCTTCTGCCCATGGGTCCTGTCCCTATGCTCTAATAAAACCACCTTTTTGCACCAAAGCCATCTCAAGAATTCTTTCTTGACTGTTTATTCCCAACCCCAACACTTTCCTACATCAAAAACTATCTAGAAACATATCTATCATTAAGGTCTCTAAATGGAATTTAATCAATTGAAGGTAAAAGTAATCTCTGCCCGATATGAATTTGTATAAGGAAATAACATTTTATCTTAACAGAATGCTGTAAACTATACAGCTACCCTCCAAAAGTAATCATTTGTTACATTTTATAAACAGTCAACTACTTTTAAACTTCTTGCATAGTATTTTTTAAAGATTTTATTTATTTATTCATGAGAGACAGAGAGAGAGAGGCGTAGAGACACAAGCAGAGGGAGAAGCAGGCTCCATGCAGGGAGCCTGACGCAGGACTCGATCCTGGGACCCCAGGATCAGGCCCTGGGCTGAACGTGGTGCTAAACCGCTGAGCCACCTGGGCTGCCCTCTTGCATAGTTCTTATTAGTTTTTTTTGAGACTATATAAGAGTCAAACACTATTGCAAATGTAGAGCAATGTTTCTGACCTTTTGTAGAGAGCAAGATGGATTCGCTCATGTCAAGCAGTGACATAAGCAGCCAAAGGCATTGCAGCTAAGACCAGACATCACCAAAAACAGCAAAATACTAAGGACGAATAATCAGTAAGGTCATGTGAACCTGGAAGAACCAGGAACTAACAGTCGTTAGAAGCGGAAGAGGCCTGCCAAGACCTAAGACTAATTAAACTTTAAAAAGGTTAGACCCCTAGGGCAAACTGACTCTCCAGATGCTGACCCTTTCACATCTGACTGCATTAAAACCGCAACTGCCACCGAAGGTTCACGCGACTGATTTCTAAACATGAGAGATCCTCCACTGGCTGAACACAGTAACCAGCATGTGCCAAGAGCTGACCCAGACCAGACAGAGAGAACCTTTCACCTCAACTGTGCACTCAGGGACTGACTTGGAGTGTGATTTGTTAACTTCTTACCCTTTATCTTGTTTGCTGTGTGACATGTATGAAGCCAAGTTAAATTAGTGAAAATGTCATTGAGTTTGGAATCTTGAACCTGCTTTACAATTGTTAACTTTGCGTTATGACTGTATAAAGCTGACACTTTAGAAAGTCGCCCTTATAGCATATTCCAGACAACTTGGCCATTGGTAAACTAGTAACAGTTAAAATAATCATCATATAAAAGCTCTCTTAGTTTTTTTTCTGATAGTTGTAAAAACACTGAAATTCACTTTACTGAGCCATATTTAGAGTATGAGTTTCAAGTTAAGTGTCAAATATGTTTTATTGTTGCTTTTTACAGAAATGACATAATTCCATTTTCCCCTAGACACTCATTGTGAGACTGTGATTTATAGTAAGTATGTTTGGAACGCCTGGGTGGCCCAGTGGTTGAAAGTCTGCCTTCAGCTTAGGGCGTGATCCCCGGGGTCCCCACAGGGAACCTGCTTCTCCCCTGCCTATGTCTGCCTCTCTCTCTCTCTCTCATGAATAAAGAAAGAAATACAATCTTTAAAAAAAAAAAGTATGGTTTTGGTCTTCCTCCCCATTTCTGGCATAGAACTGTTAAAATACATTAAAGGACCTGTGATAAGAGGTGTCTTTTGCTATATTAATGAACTTTGGGAAAGCCCTTTGGGAACCTAAAAATGGAGGCTGGTTGCCAGGGGAACCAATCCTGTGATTAGAGGTTTAAAACTTTCACTATCCCTACTCCAAAGTCAGGGGAAGAGAGCTGGGCAGGAGGCTGAATCAGTTGCAAATGGACAACTGATGCCTATGTAATGAAGCCTTCAAAGAAAACCCAAAAAAAAGGACTGGGTTTAGAGAATCTCCAGGTTGCTGAGCATATGGAGATTTGGAAAGAGTGGCACACCCTCAAGAGGGCATGGAAACTCTTCACCTCTTTCAACATACCTTGCTTTGTGTCCCTCCATCTGGCAGTTCTGGAGTTGTATTCTTTTAAAATAAACCGATAACCTAGTGAGTAAATGTGTTTCCTAAATTCTGTGAGCTGCTCTAGCAAATTAATCAAACCTAAAGAGGGGATTGTGGGGACCTCTCATGCATAGCCAATAGGTCAGAAGCATACCTGATAACATGGCTTGAGGGCATCAGGAGTGTTGGGGGTAGGGTGGGCAGTCTTGCAGGATGGAATCATTAACCCGTCAACTCTGACACTATCAACAGACACTGTCAGAATGGACCTGAAGTGTAGGATACCCAGTTGGTTATCCAGAAAATTGCTTGTTTTTGTGGGAACCTTCCCTACCCCCAATATATATATTGGAATTGGGTCCAGGAACCTTAAAAGGGCTCTCTCTGTAAACACTGTGATCTGACTTTGTTTAATCCCCTTCTATGTTACAGAGATAAAATATCTTCGTTAAATTTAATTCTGTTATATAAAAAGACATAAGCTTAGGTGATAACCTCATACTTACTGTGTATTAATTAATTTCTCAATTTAAGTCCTGCATCATTTGTATTATTGCTTCTCTAAGGATGACTTCAGAAGAATAAAGGACTTTCTCATGTCAAACATTTAGTTTATAACAAAGAATTCTGGGTGCTTGCTCCGGCAGCACATATACTAAAAATAACAAAGAATTCTGGGAATCTAAATAATTTTTTTTTTTAAGATTTATTTATTTATTCATGAGAGACCCACATAGAGAGAGAGAGGCAGAGACACAGGCAGAGGGAAAAGCAGGCTCCACGCAGAGGTCCCGACCGGGTCTCCAGGATCACACTCCAGGCGGAAGGCGGCGCTAAACCTCTGAGTCACCCAGGCTGCCCAATTTAAATAATTTTTAGGTAATTTCAAATAACTGTAAATGCCATTGGTTTTTATTTTTTGAATGCCATTGGTTTTCAATTTTATTTTATTTTTTTTTTGGTTTTTAATTTTAAAACAAACTCAATTCATAAAAATAACATAATTTACTCAAGCATACCCCTCATTTTGAACACATGTGCCTTCTCACTTTTTTTTTTTTTTAAAGATTTTATTTACTTATTCATGAGAGACACAGAGAGAGAGAGAGGCAGAGACACAGGCAGAGGGAGAAGTAAGCTCCATGGAGGGAGCCCGACGTGGGACTCGATCCCGGGACTCCAAGATCACGCCCTGGGCCAAAGGCAGGCCCTAAACCACTGAGCCACCCAGGGATCCCCTCACTTTTGGTTATATAAAACACTTGGAAGAATGTATCCTAGATTATTTCTTTGGGATAATCTCACAATGATAGGATAATTGTCTGAAAGGATATGAACATTTTAATGACATACTACATATTTCTAAAATATAAGCTTTTGTTTTTTCTCACTGTAACTTAACTACCTTTCTCAAAAACAGATAAAAACCCTGCATTATGGGGCATAGTGCAAAGAACCCAAGTTTGGAAAACGAAGATGCATTCAAATCTCCAGTTCAGCTACTTACTTGATTTTAGGCAATTTAAACAACTTCTCTGCCCTTTCTCAGCTGAAAACCGGTAATCCAAACTACCCTGCAGGATGGTTGTGAGGATTGGAGAGAATATGTGTGCACACAGTGTCTGACTCATAAGAGCTCACATAATGGAGGCAATAATTGTTGAGGCAGTATATAATGATTAAGGGTACTGGATTTGGAGTCACAGAGACCTCCTTCAGAATCCTGGCTTTACCACTGCTTTAGCTGTGTGACCCTGGACCTTACTTTACCTGTCCAAGTTTCTAAATAGCCCCCATATCTTAACAGTGTTATTTATTTATTTTTTAAAAATTTTATTTATTTATTCATGAGAGACAGAGATTGAGAGAGAGGGAGAGACACAGGCAGAGACAGAAGCAGGCTCCATGCAGGGAGCCCGGTCTCCAGGATCAAGCCCTGGGCCGAAGGCGGCACTAAACCGCTGAGCCACCGCCACCGGGGCTGCCCCAACAGAGTTATTTTAAAGATTACTTGAGATGATGCATACAGACTGATTCCAAAACCTGGAAGCCACTTTGCCCTGGGGGTAAGCACCAATGACTGGCTGATAAGAGGGAATACAAAACGCTGCTCTTTGTCTCAAATCAGGATAATTCAATGGTTTTCCTCAACCCCACTGGATCAGATCCTTAAGACCACACCCTTGCGTGACCCATTTTTCTTAAAAGGTGTTCCCTCCCTCAATCAATCCATCACACACATCCAAATCCCTGTCTCAAGCTGGCTTCTAGGGATCTAAGACACTAGTATTTACAAGTGTTCAATAGATGGTAGACTTATTATTAGACTCTAAGGAAAAATAATAAAACCACTCAGCTCAATTATTATAAGTAAATAAGCTTGCAATCTCTCCTTTCTCACTGGTGCTTTTCTGCAACAATCACTTTTCAGTAATACATGCTATCATTTTCCTTTAATCTCAACTTGACCTATCTCTTCGTGGAATAGTTGGCTAATCTCTCATCAATACAAATGTCTATTTTCTATGTAATCTCACATTTAAATATTAAGAAAACTTACATTGTTTTCCATTGCTAGGCGGCGAACTGCAGGAGTTGCCAGTGTTTTCTGGCCCTTTATCTCTTGGTGTGTGTGTTCATCATGGGACACAGCAGGAGTTTCAACAACATCTTCTTCTGAATCTGGTAACAAGGTAAAATTTGCTCTTTAGTTGAAAATACTACAAAACAAAAACAAGCTTAGTGACTTATATAAATAAATTCAACTTAAAATGTATAATCAAAAGCATACTATTCAGGCTACTTCAGAGTGGGAAAACACAACTTCACAATGGGAAACAAACAGTGGGGGAGGGAGGAGGGTGTACTGGCACCTAGTACTGTTTAATGTTTGTTATTACCTGGTGTTTACTTCATTTCTGTTAGAATCATGCAGCAGCTATAAGTTAAAAAATGAGAGCTTCTTCAATAAATTTTTAAATGTTCTCTATTTTAAATACTTTCTTCATAAATTTCTCATTTATATTTACAAGTAGTATAAAATAAGAATAAAATGTGAGGCAAATTACATGAAAGAATCATATAAAATCTTAAATATATAAAATCTTTCCTAAAATAACAAAGCATTTAAAATTTGTCTCCGCTTTGAATATGGCTTAAGGAATTCTGCAGAAGATTTTATTTTCATGGCTGATGCTAATTTGGTTGGTCTAGTCTCTAAATCTAGAGTACTGACAGATAAAAAACTACCCCAGGATATTAGCATATATTTCTGCAACCAAAAATGAGCAAGTTTTTGAGAGCATTTAATTGTCAAAGTCTGAAGCTTGAAATCAATGCTGTATAGCAGAAGTCTCTGTGGGGATGAGTGAATTAGAGACTAGGCCTCGGAAAGCAGGCAACTGAATTTGCTCTGACATTCCATTCAAAGCAAATAATTCTCCACTGCTGTACCTATGGAAAGACAATCTCTTCATTCCTCCTCACTGGTCTAGGAACTGGCCCAGTGGAGCTCTCAAAGTTCCCCTAAAGGTAAGGAAGGCAAAACACAACTTGTATTGAGCATGAAGGATAGCGGAATATGCCACCTCAAATACACCACTTTTGTATACTGATTATTTTGCGCTGTGGCACTTGAAATGCAAAGCATTTCACAGCAAATGCAGGAAAAGGCATTCCCTAAACTCTCATGTGCCTAAAGACAGATCTTCCAGGAGGAACTCAACTGTCATAAATCTCCACCCCAGGAGTTTCATCCACCAGGGAAGATTGACTCTCATCATAGGAGAGATTAGAAGTCAGCACCACTCTCAAACTTTGGCCCAAATTGTTGTACCTCCCACTTCTCATCTGTTCTCTAAGGGCCCATTCACCTTCCCAAAAACTTACTCTCCCCTAAGAGGCCAACATTCCACTTCCTCTTTCCCTATCAGAGTGACATTTAAGCCTAAACTCTAAAGCCACATCTTTGAGTTACTCATCTTTCCCTGGGTGTCTCCAGGGAAAATAGATGAGGTATAAATGGTAATATACTTGTTTTTTTCTCTTGGTATTCTTTTATTACAGGCAGCCTCAGCTAAGAACTCAGGTTAGTGGGAGAATTACTTTTTCCTCCTCGACAAGCACCTCTTATATGTCAAATGTTGCACTACATATGCAATATCATAATTTAATCTTCAACTGTGTAAAACAGATTATTATCCCATTCTAGAGAGAAAAAAGAAATTGATACTTGAAAGACAAAGGAACTGGCTTAAGTTCACACAGCCAAGAAACTGAAGGGCTGGGATTCATTCTTAGGACGGCCTCACCCTATACTCTTTCCGTTAGTTCATGACCCTAGTAAATTTTCTGTGTGGTCAAAGAAGCCAGAATACAGCTCCTATTGCTAACGACATAGTTGTGTTGCAATCTGAGAAATCCTGTAGTATTGTCCATATCTGTTAAAGTTATTGGAGAAACTAGTAAGAAATGAGCATTAGGGATTAAGAGGCAAAGGGAAACCAAGGAGATTCAATTGTAGGAATTCCAAATATAACCTGCATTAATGTGTATTTGCTAGAGTAGGAGAAATGTATAAATGCCCAGATATATATATATAAAAGTTATATACTTCCAAAGGGTCACTGAATTTATTGCTACTCACCTTTCTGGAAAACATTCTGATATATGACCAAGTAGTACCACCTTTTAGAATAATTTGGGTATAAATAGGAGTAACAAAACAAATTCATTGGTGAGAAGTCAATCACATTATATATATTTGTAGTAGTCAGGTAGTTGTTGGAAGAAAGCTCTCTTCAGCACCATCTTCCTACCTAGGACTTTAAATCTATTTCTAACTTTTTTATACACATTTTCTCCTTTTAGGATCACAACACTGTTACAGAAATACAGGGCATATTTCTTAATTTTATCAAAGTGGAAAAAGACTCTCAGGGGCAACAGAGTTAAGCCTAAACTAAAATGTCCTAACTCTCCCCCAAGTGATGTGATTTTCATGGTTCTAGCACTATAATATGTGGGATTTTATTTTTTCAGTAGCAGGTTTAGAATACACAGTTTTAGGGATCCCTGGGTGGCGCAGCGCTTTGGCGCCTGCCTTTGGCCCAGGGCGCGATCCTGGAGACCCGGGATCGAATCCCACGTCGGGCTCCTGGTGCATGGAGCCTGCTTCTCCCTCTGCCTATATCTCTGCCTCTCTCTCTCTCTCTCTCTGTGACTATCATAAAAAAAAAAAAAAAAAAAAAAAATTTAAAAAAAAAAAAAAAAAAAAAAAGAATACACAGTTTTAAAAGCCTTACTTAAATTTTTAAAAAGAACAACAAAAGAACTCTGGTAAATAAGCACTTTTTGTCATGAAGAATTTCAATTGAGTGTTGTCAGAATTCCTCATGTGATGCAAATTTGTAACTGAACTATTTCAGATTAAATAAAAAGGTAATTCGAATAAGTAAAAATACTAAAACTGAAATTGCAATATTCTTAGATATTTTAAGAACTATTTCTAAAAACTACATTAAGTAGTTAATTCACTTAATTGGGTTAATTCTTTTAGAAGAAATTGCTTTGAAATACTAAAGCACTCAAGGGTGTTTGAAACTATGTTTTCATAAAAAGTTTTAAACTTTTCTCTCTGCAAAACTGCTTAGAAAGACCTTTCCTCGAACAACAAATGTAAACTTTAGTTTATTTCCTATATAAATGATCATAAATTGAGAATTGATGATACTCAAACCAGTGAGATCCCATTGCATTTTCTTTTTCACATCAAATTATTGAAAACAACTCATTCAACCAATCTATAACTGGCTGAACAAAACTAAGTTATAGCTACCATTCATTATGCCCCAGCATTATATTCTGCAATTTATGTCATTGAGCATAATTTAATTAAATGACATGCTATATTCTTGGAATGGTTTTATGTCAGAGTTTTGGGAGTTTAAGATTTTATTTATTTATTTGAGAGAGAGGGAGAGGGGGAGCAGAGGGGTGGGGGGAGCAGAGGGAGAGGGACAAGCACACTCCATGCTGAGCACAGAGCCCTATGTGGGGCTCAGTCTCACGACCCTGAGATCATGACCTGAGCCAAAATCATGAGTCAGACACTCAACTGACTGAGCCACTCAGGCACCCCTCAAAGAGCTTTCTTAACTCAGAACACTGTATTAATCCCAGTAAACATTTTTTTTTAATTTTTCTATTTATTATTTATGATAGTCACACACAGAGAGAGAGAGAGGCAGAGACACAGGCAGAGGGAGAAGCAGGCTCCATGCACTGGGAGCCCGACGTGGGATTCGATCCCGGATCTCCAGGATCGCGCCCTGGGCCAAAGGCAGGCGCCAAACCGCTGCACCACCCAGGGATCCCCCAGTAAACATTTTACTATTATAAACTCTTTGGGGGGTGGTGTCTACTTGGTCCAGTTAGTTAGACGTCTGACTCTTGGTTTTGACTTAGGTCATGAACTGAGTGAAACCAAGCCCCATGTTGGGCTCAACACAGTCTACTTCAGATTTTCTCTCTCTCTCCTTTGCCCTTCCTGCTCATGCTCTTTCTAGCTAAATAAGTAATTCTTTAAAAATAAATATTATAGGGCACCTGGGTGACTCAGTAGTTGAACATCTGCCTTTGGCTCAGGTCTTGATCCTAGGGTTCTAGGATCCAGTAGTCCCACATCGGGCTCCTCACGGGGATCCTGCTTCTCCCTCTGCCTATGTCTCTGCCTCTCTCTGTGTCTCTCATGAATAAATAAAATATTTTTAAAAAATAAAAATAAAAATATTATAAACTCTGTGGGACACCTAATTTGTCATTATAGAATTTCATAAATATGCATATGAACAGTGCTAGAAATTCAGTCCCACTGCTCTAGATACAGAATGAGCTGATACTCATAGACTCTGAATAGAATTTTCAGTGTAGCAAAGTGATTAGGAATACAAGCTTTAGAATTAAACAGAGCTGGGGTCAAATCACAGTACCACTAGTTACTAGATATGTGACCACAGGCAAGATATTAAACCTCTGGGTCTCAATGATGCACGTGTCCAATGCAAATAATAATTTAGATAATTGGGCAGCCCCAGTGGCGCAGCGGTTTAGCGCTGCCTGCAGCCCGGGGTGTGATCCTGGAGACCCGGGATAGAGTCCCACGTCAGGCTCCCTGCATGGAGCCTGCTTCTCTCTCTGCCTGTGTCTCTGCCTCTCTTTCGTTCTCTCTGAATAAATAAATAAATAAATCTTTAAAAAAAATAATCTAGATAATTTAATCTATGTGATTATATGAAATAATGTATATATAGCATTAGCACAGAGAAAGCATTCAATGACAGGCAGTGATGTTAAAAGATAAATACAATATAACAGAAGAATAACAGTTTTATAAAGAAATCTGCTATAGCTTATGTTCCTCCCTCTCTTTCCTTAATACTTCTCTACCATGGTAAGACCCCTGATTTAGGATTAATTAGGGATAGTGGTGGTGGTCAGACGTTCTGGCAACTTAATTCTGCACATAGCTTTAGTATCAGAATACCTAAAAGAGCTGCCACACAGCCTCAGCATTAAAACCATGCCCTTGGGCAGCGTGGGTGGCTCAGCGGTTTAGTACCGCCTTCAGGGCGTGATCCTGAAGACCCAGGGTCGAGTCCCACTCAGGTTCCCTGCATGGAGCCTGCTTCTCCCTCTGCTCTGCCTGTGTCTCTGCCTCTCTCTCTCTCTGTGTGTCTCATGAATAAATAAATAAAATCGTTTTTAAATAAGTAAGTAAATAAATAAAAAAAATAAAACCATGCCCTTGCTCCAGAAAAAAAGGAATTTAGACTCTCAACCAGATCTTATTTTCTCTTCTCAGTACCTACTTCTTAAACTTAGTTATTGGTGTTCCCAGAAAGTTAGGAAGGAGAATTATGGCCAGGGACAATGACAATGCTAAAAAGTAGGCTGAAAATCCAATAGCCAGATGCAGAATAGTACAGTTTCCAAAATAATAAATGTTCATTAACATATTTTTGCATAATAAAAAATGATTCTAGGCTCTATTCAATACCCTCACTTTAAGGAGTAAAATATATCAAGTTAAAAGAAATAAAACTAACAATTCCCCTCAAATAAATGATTTTGAGAAGTTTGGTACCAAAAACTTCAGTTATTTAAAAAAGTGAGGAGCCATCTTACTTTGTTAAATAGAAACTATAGAAAGCCAGGTTAGCTGTAAAAAGAACACATGGCAATATACTTAAAACTGAGTTTACAGTGTACAATGCACTGAGACATGGAACAGCTTTGATATAATCTTGATAATATTAATTAACTGGATTTCAACTTGTAATACATATTTTTGAACAGTGTATGTGCCACTCAAACAAGTGCAACAGTATATGCCTTCTAAATGTCACACATACAAGGTAGCATAAGTGAGACCAGTAAGCTCTTTTCAAATAGAGGTCTGCCTACAGTCAAAGCACTCATAGATAGAACTTGAACATCACAAATAGAGTTTTCCTTCTCAAAATTATCCTGACACTCTGGCCTTGAAAAACAACCACCACCATATAACAAAAGACAATACCATAGAATATCCTTTAAACAAGCATTAGAAGACAGGATTAACTTCTAATACTACTATTAAGATGTCTAGTTTTGATCTCTTATACCCATAATACTTCTATACTATAATTATTTTCCATCTGTAAAATGGAAATAGGACTATTTTATAGTTCTAAAAGACTTTTTGTTTGGTAATTTTCTATTTACAGTATAATTGGTTTTACTAGCATTAAAGCAAAAAGCAACATAAACAATTCAGTATTATTACAAATTCTTCCTTAAGAAAAGGTACACAAAATATTTAGAAACGCTTCCCATTTCTAAAATTAAAGAGGCATCTGTAAACGCCTCATTAAATTGAATCTACTATTCTATAGGTTTGCTTATATATAGACTAGGATTCATAGTTTACTCTTACAGGAAAAAAATACAATAAAACAATATAAAAGCAAAAAGGTATACATGCAAAATAGAATGACAATGCAAAGTAACTGTTGAGATTATATTCTGATTGGCAAACAAAACAGAATAGCTAGCGAATGATCAGTTCTCAATGAGGAATATTATCAGACTTTTTTTTTGTCTGAACATAACCTATGCAATCTCACTTTTTAACATACAGTAAACTGCACAAAATATAAAATTTGATAAACTTGAAATATATATATATACCCATAAACCATCACCATAATCAAGATAAGGAACATATCCACCCCTCCCAAACAATTTCTTGTACCCAGGCAACCACTAATCAGTTTTCTGTCTTTATAGATTAGTTTGCATGTCCTAAATTTTTTTTTTAATTTTTATTTATTTATGATAGTCACACACAGAGAGAGAGAGAGAGGCAGAGACATAGGCAGAGGGAGAAGCAGGCTCCATGCACCGGGAGCCCGACGTGGGATTCGATCCCAGGTCTCCAGGATCGCGCCCTGGGCCAAAGGCAGGCGCTAAACCGCTGCGCCACCCAGGGATCCCCTAAAATTTTATATACATAGATAATATAGAATGTTCTCTTTCTTGTCTGGTTTCTTTCGCTCAGCATAATTTTTTGAGATTCATTCATGCTATATAAGAGATTCATTTTTGTGAAACTATTCTCCAGAAATAACACCCCATTCTGAAATAGTTCTGTGATTTCGTATTTTGCTATACATCAAGACTTATTGACTCTCATTGGAAATGCCAAAATAAACTCTAAAATAAAATCAAACAATAAAAATCCCATAATTCTCAATTGTTTACTTGTTCATATAAATAATTCATTTTTTTTGGATGCCCTATATTAGTATCTAATCTGGTCTACAGCACCTGACTAAATATTCTAATTTACTGACATCCATAATAGTGTTTAGCATCTTTGCCTGTCTCAGTTTGTGCCCAGACTGATGCTCCCTGGTGGTCCAGTGATTAGGATTCAGCACTCTCAGTTTGTGCCAAGAATATAACCCTCTTTTCCCTTTTAGGTCCTAATTGAATAATAATAATAATAATAATAATAATAACAATAATGGACATTGATATATCAAAATAATTTTAAGTTTCAGGTAATTTTAAAAGGTGAATTCTTAAAAAAAATAAAAGGTGAATTCTTTTTTTGTTTTTAATATTCCTAAATTATGCCTTTCTTTTTTTTTTTTTTTTTAAGATTTTATTTATTTATTCACGAGAGACACAGAGAGAGAGAGGCAGAGACACAGGCAGAGAGAAAAGCAGGCTCCATGCAGGGAGCCTGATGTGGGATTTGATCCTAGGACTCCAGGATCACACCCTGGGCCAAAGGCAGGCGCTAAACCGCTGAGCCACCCAGGGATCTCAAATTATGCCTTTCAATAGAAATTTGGAATCAAGGTAATAGGAAGCACCCCTAAAATCTAGATTATGGTCACTTGTCCATTCCACATTAAAAGGAACAAGAACCCTAAAGAAATGGATAATTCCAGACCTGGGGCTGGAATATACAAGGTGAGTCCCAATCATGTTCTTGTGCCAAAAGCAAGGAAGTTTTTGAAAATTAATAGGGTCACGTTAAAAGAAAACACAGGAGCCACCCTGAAAGGGTCACTCCTATTAACAATTTCAGCATTCAACAGAACAATAATAATAGATTAAAAACAGCAAGTCAACTGAATACACACAAAGAGAAAGTTGGAAATTTAATATCACTATTAAAAGCAACTCCTTGAGAAAAAAAAAAAAAAGGCAACTCTTTGGTAAGGGAAAAGAAGTAAGCATTTATTTACCCTTTCCAGTATGAACTGTATGAGACCCAACTGATGAGAGCAAAGCTCCACTTTACAGAATGATGCCAGTTAATAATAATGTATAAGGAATGACAGAATCAAAAAATCATCATTCCACAACCCTTATTGATTTAGGCAAGGATTCTCAAATGATTATAAATGATTTATATAGTGCCAAAGTAACACCACATAGATAATTTTCAGGTTACAGAACGTAAAACATAACTACAATGGAGGGGCAAGGTTATCATCCTAATTCACTGTTTAAACTTAGTGTCACTACAGCAGGTCATCCAGATGTCATGTGTGTCTTGATGTGAAGCAGATTTGAAGTACACCATATTATCCATGATGTATTCTAGCCAAATATTTGACTTGAACTGCCTTTAAAACTTGCTTCCAGGGTAGGCCCGGGTGGCTCAGCGGTTTAGCACCGCCTTCAGCCCAGGGCCTGATCCTGGACACCCGGGATCGAATCCCACATCAGGCTCCCTGCATGGAGCCTGCTTCTCCCTCTGCCTGTGTCTCTGCCTCTCTCTGTCTCTGTCTCTGTCTCTCTCTCTGTTTCTCATTAATAAATAATTAATAAATAGGGGATCCCTGGGTGGCTCAGCGGTTTAGTGCATGCCTTTAGCCCAGGGCGTGATCCTGGAGTCCGGGGATCAAGTCCCATGTCGGGCTCCTTGCATGGAGCCTGCTTCTCCCTCTGCCTGTGTCTCTGCCTCTCTCTCTCTCTCTCTGTCTCTCATGAATAAATAAATAAAATCTTTTAAAAAAATAATAAATAAATAAAATCTTTAAATAAAAAAACTTGCTTCCAGTTTGTAGGAACCATAGGAATGGTAGGAATGAATAAATAAATAAAATCTTTTAAAAAAATAATAAATAAATAAAATCTTTAAATAAAAAAACTTGCTTCCAGTTTGTAGGAACCATAGGAATGGTAGGAACAAGCCAACACTACTATGAAGGAGCAACAAGATAAATCCCAAAGATGTTGACATTTTGCAAAACAAATGGCACAGTCCTGTCCACAAATCAATGTCATGAAACAAAATGTGAAAGAGTAGGAGTCAAATGAAAAGAGACCATGGGCAATGTATAGTCCCATATTCACTCTAGTTTGAACAAATAAATTGAAATTTCAAGGACATTTTGGGGCAACTGAGAAAATTTAAATACAGTCTGATTATCAGATAAAATGGAAATGTACTGTCACAAATACATGTACTTAATTAAGCAAACAGATTAGAATACAGCAAGCACAATATATTACTTTGGTAAACGCTACTTAATCCATATGTGTGCGCTTAGAAAAATGTCTGGAATGATATATACTAATGTGTTAAGAGTAGTGATTTCTGAGTAGCAGGAATGTTTTCATTTTATTTTGGTTTTCTGTATTTTATAACTTGCTACAATGCACATATCCTGCTTTTATAGTAGAAATTAAATAAATAGTAAGAAGGCTTCAACAAGCCATCTTCCAACTTTTGGAGGCAACATGCCATAGTGTAAAATATTCTGGACAAACACAGGCCATCGAGTTCCAAATTTAGCTCTGTCATTGACCATGGGGCAAATCGCCCAACCTTTAAAGGTTGTTTTAATTTCTTCATCTGTTAAGCTGAAATATTTCACAAGTAAGGATAAATAAAATAATACAAAACTTTTTACGACTGTGAAGTGTGACTGTGATACTAGTTATTATTGTTATTAATGATATAGTCTGCAGAACTATGAGTCAACCAGCCACTGTAATGCAGACTTCTTCTGGACTTCTGAATTACACTACTAAAATGTCTATTTCAGCCCAGGGAGATTGCTGGCTTAGGGTTGCATCACAAAACTTATTAAAACACACACCCCTCCATCCCTGATGTCAAAGCTGTTTCCTACATGCATAACTTTAGTGTATCATAACAATGCATTAAGGAACTTCTGAGGTAGACGGTTAGCTGTTTGCTGCCACTGGGAGAGCCCAATGTTTTAGTTTTCCTCTGCAACATTTTTACAAGGGATTCACTTTTGTCAGGACATCTACTGCTTATAAGTTGCATGGTGGCTGCTTCTTCTGAATGCTACTCTCTTCACTTTTCATTATGACTTTCCTTCTTTTCTCTTCCAGTTCTCTTCAAGAAGTTTGCTTTCATAACTATTATCAATGAAAGTGTGTGATTTTTAAATATTTAATTTAAAAACTTTTAAAAGTAATTTCTACCCCCAATGTGGGGCTCCAACTCATGATCCCAAGATCAAGAGTTACATGCCCTACTGACTGACTTAGCCAGGCACCCCAAGGAACTGTTTTTGTTTTTGAATCAGTGGCAAAAAGAATGATCCCACTGTTAGATTTAATCTTTTACATACTTCAGTTTTTGTTATTAGTGACTAGGGTTCAGGGCCTGAATCTTTAATTCCTGAGAAAGCCTGTTGATTTTTTGAACACTAAGGTTTCCAGAAGGCAGGTCTCCAGATAAATTAAGTGCTAATATATGTTTCTAACATGGTAACTGGTCAAAAGATAATTACCAAATTAAATCCTGTATATTATTAAAAATAAATATCTCTTTTAATTAGTACCTAATAACAAAAGGACAGCAGTAATCAATTTGGCAAAATAGATGAACACATTTACAATACCTTTTAAAGCTTCCGTTTCTATGTCTACTAATGGCTTTCCCACATAGGCAATATCGTCTAGATTATAATACAGTTTTTTAATGACTCCATCATAACGACTAGTGATAGTAACAGAAGCTTTATCACTTTGAACTTCACAGATGCTATCAAACTGAGACACTGTATCTCCTTCTTTTACATACCTAAAAGAAAAAGACACAAAACACCTTTACATGAATAATAAGTATATAATAGTAATCATTCTAACAATGCACATGCTACACTGAATTAGATCAATATCCATCTAGTACATCACTTAGTTCCAGATGGTGCACCAAAGAATGTTTCAGAAAAGATTATAAAGGCTTCCAAAGTTTCTTTGATGTATCCCCAAGAAATACTAAAACTTTAAAAACCATTCATAGATCTATAACCCAATAATTTAATTACACTTTCAGGTGTTAAGCCTCATCCATTTCTTGGAAGAAATTCTAAAAATATGTTTTTAAAATGTTATTTCCCTTTATTGTTTTTTATTAGGCTTCATCAAACTTTAAGGGATGCCTATTATTCTATAATTAGTCCAAAAGTTAATATTCCTAAAGCATATTCTTTGTAATTTTATGAATTTTTGATTGAATTCTCTCAGTCTTTCCTTCTAGAATTATTCTAATGTATCCTTGGTTTTTTTTATTTTATTTTATTTATTTATTCATGATAGACACAGAAAGAGAGAGAGAGAGAGGCAGCGACACAGGCAGAGGGAGGAGCAGGCTCCATGTAGGGAGTCTGACATGGGACTCGATCCTGGGACTCCAGGATCACACCCTGGGTGGAAGGCAGGCACTTAAACCACTAAGCCACCCAGGCTGCCCTCTAATGTATCCTTGTATATGAGTTTCTCTCTCCTTAATCATCATAGGTAAGCTTTATAAGGTTCTTCTAGATATTCTTAGCAAACAGAACAGGAGGAATAGGATGAAATCTGAAATAAAACATACAATTTTGATTCTAACACCATGCTTGATGTATCTGGCACATCTCTTATTACCACCAATTCTTCATCAAAATATTTGTTCAGTCATTCTTATTCCTTGTCTTCATGTCTTAATTAGTTCTCAGTGTATAATAAAACATCACCATGACATAGAAACTAGATTTAAAAGCACAGATAGAAGACTTACACTTTTAGAATTGTGGACTAAGGACCTCTGGAATTCTGCTCCTCTATAAATGCAAGTATACTGGCAAAAGTTGTTAAAAACGGACTTTTAGGGGATTCCTGAGTCGCTCAGCGGTTTAGTGCCTGCCTTTGGCCCAGGGCATGATCCTGGAGACCTGGGATCGAGCCCCACATGGGACTCCCTCCATGGAGCCTGCTTCTCCCTCTGCCTATGTCTCTGCCTCTCTCTCTGTGTCTCTCATGAATAAATAAATAAACTTTTAAAAACAGAAAATAAATGCCGTGATCTTTAAAAAAAAACAAAAAAAACAAAAAACGGACTTTTACAGAATTCTAGAAATTACAATAAGGCTTGCAACAATCATGAAAGACTTATTCAGGAAAACTGGCTGAACCTCATTAAAAACAGCTAGTTTTATTATTTTAACTTGTTTTATTCTCATTCTCCTTTCCTCAGGTCAGTATTGGTCTTGAAAATCGGCAGCCTTACAGCCATAGTAAGTAAGGGCAGACCCCAGTTTGAAGTTCCACAAAAAACCTACACTCCCAGAGAACTGTCACTATTTGACATGTTCCATTCTCTGGAAAAATACCAGTCACAGAGTTTATTCATATTTCGCCTGACTTGCTCCCTCAGGGTGTTTGCTGAAAACAGTCCACAGAAACTCTGGAATTGTTTAAAATCATGGCTGCCTGAGGCAATGATAAAAGTCAGGGCGACCAAGAGGTTCCTAAAAGGAAGATCTGGGTAATGAGACGTTCATACATCTTACCACATATCTAGTTTTCAACAAAAGATTACAAGACATGTAAAGAAATAGAAAAGTATGGCCCATGTACAGAGAAAAAAAGCAATCGATAGAAACAATCCCTGAAAAAAGAAAAAAAAAAGAAAAAAAAACAATCCCTGAGGATGCCCAGATGTTAATTAATAATTAATGTTGTTAATTAACTTTAATAAAAGTTAAATTAAATCAACAATTAAATATTCAAAGAACTAAAGGAAACCATATCTAAACAATTAGAGGAGAAAATGATGTCTCACCAAATAAAGAATACCAATAAAGAGATAGAATCTTTGAAAAAATAATGGCTAAAAACTTTCTAAACTTGATGCAAACATTAATGTACATATATAAGAAGCTCAACAAAGTCCAAGTAGGATAAGCTCAGGAACCCTTATAACACTAACAGATGGTTTTTGTCAGGAAGTAAGGAAGCCAAAAGGCAATTGAATGATACATTCAATGTGCTGAAAGAAAAAAAGTCAAAGATCTTATATCTAGCAAAACTACGCTTCAAAAATGAAGGAGAAATGAATACATTCCTAAATAAATTAAAACAATTTTTGCTAGCAATCTGCCTTATAAGAAATACTAAAAGGAGTCCTTCAGGCTGCAATAAAAAGACAATAGACAGCAACCCAAATTCACATGAAGAAATAAAGAATACTAATAAAGAGAACCACATAAGTAAATATACAAAACACTATATTTTGTTTGTACCCCTTTTTACTTCTATCTGGTTTATAAGACAAAAGCATAAAGCAATACTTTAAAACTGTTGATGGGCTTATAATGTTTAAACATGTAATACAGGGACGCCTGGGTAGCTCAGAGGTTGAACGTCTGCCTTTGGCTCAAGGCGTGATCCTGGAGTCCCAGGATCGAGTCTCACATCAGGCTTCCTGCATGGAGCCTGCTTCTCCCTCTGCCTATGTCTCTGCCTCTCTCTCTCTGTGTCTCTCATGAATAAATAAATAAAATCTTAAAAAAAATAAACATGCAATACATATGACACTAATAGCAAAAAAAGAGGGAGAAGAGAAGGACCTACCTTGGAGCAACATTTTTTTTTTTATTTATTTTATTTTATTTTATTTATTTATGATAGTCACAGAGAGAGAGAGAGAGGCAGAGACACAGGCAGAGGGAGAAGCAGGCTCCATGCACCGGGAGCCTGATGTGGGATTCGATCCCGGGTCTCCAGGATCGTGCCCTGGGCCAAAGGCAGGCGCCAAACCACTGCGCCACCCAGGGATCCATTGGAGCAACATTTTTAACATACTACTGAAACTAAGTTGGTATTAATCTAAACTACATTGTGTGTGTTTTTTTTTTTTTTTACATTGTGTTTTAAACCACATGGCAGCTACTAAGAAAGTAACTAAAAATATATAGAGAGTAAAAGAAACAAGGAAATTAAAATAGTACAGTAGACAAGAGGAGGCACTAATGGAGAAATACATGAACAAAAACCACATAAAGCATATACAGAACAAATAGCAAAATGGCAGAGATGAATCTTACCTTATCCATAATTACATTAAATGTAAATGGCTTAAACAGGCCGATAAAAGGCATACAATGGAAAAATGGACTTCAAAAAATGATTCCAAAAATGGGACTTCAAAAAACAATCCTACTATATGCTATCTACAAGAGACACAAATAGGTTGAAAGTAAAAGGATGCAAAAAATATGTATCATGCAGCTAGGGAACATGGTGGCAGAGAAGGAGGACCTGAGGCTCACCTTATCCCACAAATACAACTAGATAACTCTAAAATCATCCTACATACTCCAGAAATCAATCTTAAGACTGGCAGAACAAACTTCACAACTAAAGGTAGAGAAGAGGCCACATCAATGAAGGTAGGATGTACAGAGATCTCGTTTGGGAGAGAAACAGATTGGCTGCTGTAGTTGGGAAGTAGCTGCAGTGGCAGAGAAGGGTGAGAGTCAGAGTAGCACACAGGGGAGTGCATGGGGAAAACCAATTCCCATAGCAGTTGCCTTGGAAAGCAAGGGGCCAAATTTTGGGAGTTCTTGCAACCAGCATGGCTTAAAGCCTGGAATTGTAAAGGTCAGTGGGCTTAGCTCAGATAGAGTCTGAAGGCATTGAGGCTGCTCTTGGGAGAGAAGGCAAACAGCCTTCCATGTATAGCATGGAAACAGTGACCTCAAGAACACCTATCATAAGGTGGGGAGGCTATTTGCTCATCTCAGAGCACATCCCAGAGAACCAGCATTCACAGAGAGAAATCTCCAGGAACAAAGGAACTGGCAGGTTCCATTTTCCTCCCCAACCCTCAGCAAAACTACAGGACTACCTGCGGGAGTCAACACAATGCTGACACTCGAAACTTAGCATGTTTACACCAAGTCCCACTACCCCCTCCACTCATGCTCCAGAACCACCCTTCCTGGTCACACTGGCCTCAGTCCCAGCATGGTGAGCTCCCTCCCCCAGAACACTGGCCCAAACTCCTTTGGGAGTTTTGCAGAGCCTTGGTACTGACAGTGGTGGCAACAGGTCTCATTTCATGAGCAGATCCAATTAAAATGCACCACAGACCAGGGACCAAATACTGCCCACAACAGGCAAAGGCAGCCTCTGTAGACAACTGGCCTAAGGGATAAACTGTTCAAGATAAAACAGTAGAGCACATGCAACACACATTGGAGACAGTCTCAGAAGCACCAGGCCCTGGAGAACAGAGGACACTACACTGCAGAACACTAGAGGACCTCTTCTTCATAAGGCCATTACCCTCAAGAACAGGACAGGTAGCTGACTTTCCTAACACAAAGAAATGGAACTTAAATAAAAGGAGAAGACGGAGAAATTTTACCCAAATGAAAGAACAGGAGAAGGCCATGACTGGAGATCTAAGCAAAAGAGATAACAGTAACATGCCTGGTGGAGTATTTCAAGCAATAATCATAAAAATACTCTTTGGGGGGATCCCTGGGTGGCGCAGTGGTTTGGCGCCTGCCTTTGGCCCAGGGCGCGATCCTGGAGACCTGGGATCGAATCCCACATCGGGCTCCCGGTGCATGGAGCCTGCTTCTCCCTCTGCCTGTGTCTCTGCCTCTCTCTCTCTCTCTGTGACTATCATAAATAAATAAAAATTAAAAAAAAAAAAAAAAACTCTTTGGGGCCAGCCCTGGTGGCCCAGCGGTTTAGCGCCGCCTTCAGCCCAGGGTGTGATCTTGGAGATCCGGGATCGAGTCCCACGTCAGACTCCCTGCATGGAGCCTGCTTCTCTCTCTGCCTGTGTCTCTGCCTCTTTCTCTCTCTGTGTCTGTCATAAATAAATAAATAAACAAACAAACAAACAAACAAACAAACAAACTAAAAAGAATACTCCTTGGACTTGAGAAGAGAGTGGAAGACATCACTAAGCCCCTTAACACAGAGATAAAAAAGAACCAATCAGAGATGAGGAGTACAATAAACAAGATTAGAAACAC
This sequence comes from Canis lupus familiaris, assembly GCF_011100685.1. Classification (NCBI taxonomy): domain Eukaryota; kingdom Metazoa; phylum Chordata; class Mammalia; order Carnivora; family Canidae; genus Canis; species Canis lupus. Next base: position 50,219,857 of record NC_049227.1, on the reverse strand, counting down.
ACTTGATGCAATGAACAGCAGTTGGGAGAAGTAGTGGAACAAATTAATGACCTAGAAGACACAGTAATGGAAAGTAATCAAGTTGAACAAAAGAGAAAAAAAGAATTATGCAAAATGAGAATAGACTTAAAGGAACTCAGTGACTCCATCAAACATAATAACATTTATATTATAAGAGTCCCAAAAGAAAGAGAAAAAAGGGGGCAGAAAATTTGAAGAATACTCGAAAACTTCTCTGAACCAGAGAAGGAAACAGATATCCAGATCCAGGAGCCACAGAGAATCCCCACCAAAATTGACAAAAGCAGATCCACACAAGACATAGCAGAAAGACAAAACAAGACATACAAGGGAAACCACATATGGATATCAGGGGTTTTTCAGCAGAATCTTCCTAAGTCAGAAGAGATTGGCATGATATATTCAAAGTACTGAATGAAAAAAATTTACAGCCAAGAATACCCTAGCCATCAAGTCTATCATTCAGATTAGAAGGAGAGATTAGGAGTTTCCCAAACAGGAACTAAAGGAGTTCATGACCACTAAACCAGCCTTGCAAGAAATATTAGAAGAGACTCTGAGTCTCTTTTATTAGTTTTTCTATTAAAGACTCTGGGGGCAGCCCGGGTGGCTCAGCGGTTTGGCACTGCCTTTGGCCCAGGGCAGAATCCTGAAGACCCGGGATTGAGTCCCACGTCGGGGTCCCTGCATGGAGCCTGCTTCTCCCTCTGCCTGTGTCTCTGCCTCTCTCTCTCTCTGTCTCTAATAAATAAATAAAATCTTAAAAAAATAAAAATAAAAAATAAAAAAATAAAGACTCTGAATCTTTCTAGGAGAGACTGAGAGTGAGAGTACAGAGGTAAGAAACACAAAAGCAGTAAAAATGAATATTTCTGGGACGCCTGGATGGCTCAGCAGTTGGGCATCTGCCTTCGGCTCAGGGTGTGATCCTTGAGTTCTGGGATCGAGTTCCGCATCAGGCTCCCTGTGGGAAGCCTGCTTCTCCCTCTGCCTATGTCTCTGCCTCTCTCAATCTGTGTCTCTCATGAATAAGTAAATAAAATCTTTTTTAAAAAATGAATATTTCTGTAAAAAAATCAGTCAAGGAACTCACAAAATAGAAGGATGTAAAATATGACACCATGTACCTAAAACATGGAGAGGAAAGAAGAATGTGTTTAAACTTAAGTGACCACCAACTTAATCTACACTGTTATGTGCAGAATGTTATATACAAACCTAATGGTAACAACAAATATACTAATAAATACCACTAATAAATACACCAAAAATAAAGAGAAAGAAACCCAAATATATCACTAAGGTAAACCAGTAAACCATGAAAGAGAGAATGACAAGTTCAGAAAAAAAATCTTTAGAAACAACCACAAAACAAGTAATAAAATGATTAAAAATATGTATCTATCAATAATTACTTGGAATATAAATGGACTAAACATGCCAATCAAAAGACATAGGGTGACAGAATGGGTAAATAACAAAACAAAACAAGATCCATCTATATGCTGCCTACAAGAGACTCATTTTAGACCTAAGGACACCTGCAGATTGAAACTGGCGATGGAGAAACATCTATCACGCAAATAGATGTCAAAAGAAAGCTGGAGTATGGGGCTCCTGGGTGGTTCAGTCTGCCGAGCATCTGACTCTTGATTTCAGCTTGGGTTATAATCTCAAGGTCATGAGATTCAGTCCTGCATCAGGCTCCATGCTCAGTGTAGAGTCTGTTTGAGATTCTTTCTCCCACCACCTCTATTCCTCCCTTTGCCTATGCTCGCACTTTCTCTCTCTCTCTCAAATAAATAAATAAATAAATAAATAAATAAAATCTTTAAAGAAAGAAAAGAAAAACCCAGAGTAGCAATACTTCCATCAGAAGAGATAGTCTTTAAAACAAAGGCTATAATAAGAGACATTATATAATAAGGGGACAATCCAACAAGATGTAATTGTAAATATTTATGCACCCAACATGGGAGGACCCAAATACATAAAACAGTTAATAACAAAAATAAAGGAACTAATCAATAGTAATACAGTAATAGTACGGGACTTTACCACCCCACTTACATCAATAGACATTTCATCTAGAGAAAATCAATAAGGAAACAATGACTTTGAACAACACTCTGGATCAGATGAATTTAACAGCTATATGCAGAACATTCCAGCCTAAAACAGGAGAATACACATTCTTTTCAGGTACATATGGAACATCCTCCCGAACAGATCACATAGTTTTAAATTTTGTATTTATTTATTTGAAAGCAGGAGTGAGCAAGTGAGAGAACACAAGCAGGGAGGAGCACAGGGAAAGGGAGAAGCTCAGCAGGGAGCCTGACACAGGGCTCAATCTCCGGACTCCAGGATCAAGACCTGAGCTGGAGGCAGATGCTTAACTGACTGAACCACCCAGGCATCTACAGAATAGATCACATATTCAGCCACAAAACAATCCTTGACAAATTTAAGACTTAAGTCATACAATTCATCTTTCCTAATCACAACACTATTAAACTAGAAGTCAACCACAAGAAAAAATCTGGAAGGATCACAAATACATGGAGGTTAAATAACATGCTACTAAGCAATGACTAGATCAAACAGGAAATCAAAGAAGAAATTTTAAAAGTATATAGAAACAAAGGAAAATGAAAATACAAGGTCCAAAGCCTTTGGGATGCAACAAAAGCAGTTCTAAGAGGTAAGTTTATAGCCATATAGGCCTACCTCAAGAAGCAAGAAAAATCTCAAGTAAACCACCTAATCTTACATCCAAAGGAGCTAGAACAATAAGAACAAACAAAACCTAAAACCAGCAGGAATGAAATAAGAAAAAGATTAGGGCAAAATAAATATAGAAATTTTTAAAAATAGAAAAAAAATCAATGAAACAAGGACCTGGTTCTTTGGAAAATATCAATAAAATTGATAAACCTCTAGTCAGACTTAACAAGAAAAAAAGAGAAAGGACTCAAATAGATAAAATCACAAATGAAAGAGGAAAAAAAACACTATCACAAAAATACAAACAATTTTAAGAGAATGTTATAAAAAACTATTTGCCAACAAATTGGACAACCTGGAAGTAATGGATAAATTCCTAGAAACGTGTGAACTACCAAGATTGAATCAGGAAAAAAAAGAAAATTTGAAATAGACAACTAGCAAAGAAATTAAATCAGTAGTGAAAAAACTCCCAACAAACAAAAGTCCAGGATCAAATGGCTTCACACAATTCTACCAAACATTTAATTTTTATTTATTTATGATAGTCACACAGAGAGAGAGAGGGGCAGAGACACAGGCAGAGGGAGAAGCAGGCTCCATGCACTGGAAGCCCGACGTGGGATTCGATCCCGGGTCTCCAGGATCGCACCCTGGGCCAAAGGCAGGCACCAAACCGCTGCGCCACCCAGGGATCCCCAAACATTTAAAGAAGAGTTTATGCCTCTCTTTCTTAAATTGTTCCAAGAAATGGAAAGGAACGTAAACTTCCAAATTCATTCTAGGAGGCCAGTATTATTACCCTGATACCAAAACCAGATAAACACATCACTAAAAAGCAAAAGTATAGGCCAATATCCCTGATGAATATAGATGCAAAAATCCTCAACAAGATACTAGCAAACAAAATCCAACAATACATTAAGAAAAATCATTCACTATGATCAAGAGGATTTATCTCTGGGTTGCAAGGGTGGTTCAATATTCACAAATCAATCAATGCGATACATCAATAAGAGAAAGGATCCAAATTATCTGATCATTTCAACAGACACAGAAAAGGCATTTTACAAAATACAAATCTATTCATGATAAAAAAAACCCTCAACAGAGTGGTTTAGAGAGAACATTAAGGCAACATAATAAAGGCCATATATGAAAAACCCACAACTAACATCATCCTGAATGGGGAAAAACTGAGAGCCTCTCCCCTCAGGTCAGGAACAAGATATGGATGTCCACTTCCTTCACTTTTATTCAACATAATACTAGAAGTACTAGCCACAGCAAATAAACAACAACTAAAATAAAAGGCATCCAAATTGGTAAGGGATATATAAAATTTTCACTATTTGTAGATGACATGATAGTATATCCAGGAAACCCGAAAGACTCTACCAAAAACTACTAAAACTGATAAACGAATTCAATTAAGTTGTGGATACAAAATCAATGTACAGAAACCTGTTGCATTTCTATACACCACTAAAGAAGAAGCAGAAAGAGAAATTAAGCAAACAATCTCATTTGCAATTGCACCACAAATAAGAAGATATCTAGGAATAAATCGAACCAAACAGGTGAAAGACCTGTACTCTGAAAACTATAAAACTTGGGACATCTGGATGGCTCAGCGGTTTAGAGCCTGTCTTGGGCCCAGGATATGATCCTGGGGGCCTGGGATCGAGTCCCACATCAGGCTCCCTGCATGTAGTCTGCTTCTCCCTCTGCCTGGGTCTCTGTGTCTCTGCCTCCCTCTCTCTCTCTGTCTCTGTGTCTCTCATGAATTAAAAAAAAAAAGAAAGAAAGAAAACTATAAAACACTGATGAAAGAAATTGAAGATGATACAAAGAAATAGACATTCCATGCTCATGGAATGGAAGAACAAATATGATTAAAATGTCTATACTACTCAAAGCAACCTACACATTTATTTTTTTTTAAGAATTTATTTATTTATTTGAGAGAGAGAGAGCACAAGCAGGGAGAGGGGCAGGAGGAGAGGGGAAAGAGAATCAGACTCCCTAATGGGCAGGGAGTCCAATGTGGGGCTCGATCCCAGGACCCCATGTTCAGGACCTGAGCTACCCAGGTGCCCCTAATCTACACACTTAATGCAATTATCTATCAAAATACCAACAGCATTTTTCACAGAACTAAAACAAACAATTCTAAAATTTGTATGGAACCACAAGACCCCAAATAGCAAAAGCAATCTTGAGAAAGAAAAGTAAAGCTGGAGGTATCAAAATTCCAGACTTCAAGTTATATTACAAAGCTGTAATGATCAAAAAAGTATGGTATTGGCACAAAAATAAACACACAGATCAAGAGAACAGAATAGAAAACCCAGAAATGAACTCACAATTCATTGGTTAATTAATCTCTAACAAAGCAGGAAAGAACATCCAATGGGAAAAAGAGTTTCTTCAACAAGTGGTGATGGGAACACTGGACAGGTACATGCAAGAGAAGGAACCTAAATCACTTTCTTACACCATACACAAAAATAAACTCAAAATGGATTAAAGACCTAAATGTGAGACCTGAAACCATAAAAATCCTGGACGAGAATACAGGTGGTAACTTCTTTAACATAGGCCATAGCAATGTCTTTCTGATGTCTTCTGAGGCAAGGGAAATAAAAGCAAAAATAAACTATTGGGATTACATCAAAATAAAAAGCTCTGTACAGAAAGGAAACAACCAACAATACTAAAAGACAACCTTGTGAATAGAAGATATTTGCAGGGAATCCCTGGGTGGCTCAGCGGTTTAGCGCCTGCCTTTGGCCCAGGGTGTGATCCTGGAATCCCAGGATCGAATCCCATATCGGGCTCTCTGCATGGAGCCTGCTTCTCCCTCTGCCTGTGTCTGTGCCTCTCTCTCTCCTCTGTGTCTTTCCTGAATAAATAAATAAAATCTTTTTTTTTTTTTTAAAAAGAAGATATTTGCAAATGACATATGTGATAAAGGGTTAGTAACCAAAATACATAAAGAAGTTGGGATCCCTGGGTGGCTCAGTAGTTTAGCGCCTGCCTTCGGCCCAGGGCATGATCCTAGAGTCCCAGGATCGAGTCCCACATCAGGCTCCCTGCATGGAGCCTGCTTCTCCCTCTGCCTGTGTCTCTGCCTCTCTCTCTCTGTCTCTCATAAATAAATAAAATCTTTGAGAAAAAAATAAAAAAACTCAACACCCAGGGGCACCTGGGTGGCTCAGTCGGTTCAGCGTCTGCCTTCAGCTCACATCATGATCCTGGAGTCCCAGGTTCAAGCCCTGTATAGGGCTTCCTGCTCAGCGAAGGACCTGCTTCTCCCTCTTTTCTTGCCCCTCCTTCAGCTCATACTCTCTCTCACTCTGGCTCACTCTAATTAATAAATAAAATCTTAAAAAAAAAAAAAAAACCTCAACATCCAAAAAACAAATAATACAATTAAAATATGGGCAGAAAACATGAACAGACATTTCTCCAAAGACATCTAGACAGCCACCAGACTCATGAAAAGAGGCTTATCATCACTTACCATCAGGGACACACAAATCAAAACTATAATGCAATATCACCCCACACCTGTCAGAATGGCTAAAATCAACAATGTAAGAAAAACATGCCTTGGTGAAAATCTGGAGAAAAAGGAACCTTCATGCACTATTGGTGGGAGTGCAAACTGGTTCAGCCAATGTGGAAAACAGAATGGAGGTGCCTCAAAACGTCAAAAATAGACCTACCCTATAATCCAGCAATCATACTACTAGGTACTTACCCAAAGAATACAAAAACACTAATTCAAAGGGATACATACACCCTTCTGTTTATAGCAGTTATTTACAATAATCAAGATACAGAAGCAGCCCAAGTGTCCACTGAAAATGGGTGGTATATACATACAATGAAATATTATTCAGCCATAAAAAAGAATGAAATCTTGCCACTTGAAACATGGATGGAGCTACAGAATGTGATGCTCAGTGAAGTCAGTCAGTCAGAGAAAGTCAAATACCACATGATTTCACTCCTATATGGAATTTAAGAAACAAAGCAAATGAGCAAAGGTGGGAGGAGAAAGAGAGATATAAAACCAAGAGACTCTTAATTACAGAGAATAATCTGATAGATACCAAAGGGGAGGTAGGTGGGAGGATGGGTTAAATAGGGAATAGGGAATAAGGAGTGCGCTTGTAATACTGAGCACCAGGTAATATATATAATTGTTGAATCACTATTTTGTATATGTGAAACTAATATAACACTGAATGTTGGGATCCCTGGGTGGCTCAGGGGTTTAGCGCCTGCCTTTGGCCCAGGGCGCAATCCTGGAGTCCCAGGATTGAGTCCCGCGTCAGGCTCCTGGTGTGGAGCCTGCTTCTCCCCCCTCCTGTTTCTCTGCCTCTCTCTTTCTCTCTCTCTCTATGTCTATCATAAATAAATAAATAAATCTTAAAAAAAAAACAAAAACTGAATGTTAACTTGGATTAAAATTTTTAAATATTAAAAAAAAGAAACAGCATATACCCAAACACACATCACACATACCAAACACACACTAACATATATTCCACACACAACATTCACAAAACACATGTATCACAAACTCAAGACATATACCATATTGTCACATAAAAATCACACATTTAGCACATACACACCACACAATAACAGCATATATTCATAACACACACAGAACACATATACAACACACACACCAAAAGAATCATGCAAACATTAACAAAAAAGAGCGGAAGTGGCTATATTAACATCAGATGAAGCTGACTTTAAGACAAAAGCACATATATAATGCAAACTTTTGTTTTAGAAGTCTGTCAAAGGTTTTTTGAAATTGAAGTATTTTTCTTCTTTATACATATATTTGCTCTTATTAATTCTAAGGATAAATAAGTTTTTACTGCCACTTACATAAACACATCACCTTCTGTTAAATCATGTATCCTTACATATTTCTATTCTCAGTGTGTAGCACATAATTCTGCTTTTTAACATTTTACCAACTGCATTACTGTATATATAGTGCATATAAACATACACATATGCACTATATATACACACACAATATAATATTGCATATATATTTTTCTTTTTTTTTAAGATTTTATCTATTTATTCATGAAAGACACAGAGACAGAGGCAGAGACACAGGCAGAGGGAGAAGAAGCAGGCTCCATCCTGGGAGCCCAATGTGGGACTCGATCCTGGGACTCCAGGATCACGCCCTGAACTGAAGGCAGACACTTAACTGCAGAGCCACCCAGGCGTCCCCCTGAATCAGATTCTTAAAAGGATCTTCAACAGCATAAAACTATGGTGAAAGAGAATCCATTTATTCATCTTCACTGCTACTTCTAGACACCTTTAAAAATTCATTCACTACCCAGAGGTATTTTTTTTCCAAAAAGGAAAAGGAAAAGAGGTAGAAGGATGATGAAGGTAGTATGAGGTTTTTTATTTCTGTTTCAAGATTTTTAAGATATTTTTTTAACCTTTCCAAAAATTCTTTTTGATTAATACCTTTTGGTATTATATTTTAACCCATCCTAAAAATATAGGCAAACTGTCAGGGAATGGTGAGTCAAATGTACTGGTATTCCTCCTGAGGTCATTTTCAGTACAGTAAAGAAAGCTTAGACTGTAACATGATTTTAATATAATTTGGAAATAAACAGTAAGTTCATATACAAATGCCATCAAACACATGGTCATATCAAGTTAACTTTTACAGGCTGATTTCTCTTTTTTAGCTGAAGTGAGGGGTGGGCAGTGAAAAAAAAATTTTAAGAAAATATAATCCTTAATAAATTCCATCAAATAAAATGTTATGATATATGATGAATTGTATTAACACATCAGCAACACAAGCTACTTTATTGTTTTAAAAAAAGCACTGTTATAGAAAGAAGTTTCTCAACTTATTTTTACAAATTATTTTTACACTGACTTAAAATCTTTTTCAGAATAATTTACCATGCCTTTTTTTTTTTAAGATTTTATTTTTAAGTAATCTCAACACCCAGCATGGGGGCTCAAACTTACAATCCCAAGATCAAGATTACATACTCTACTGACTAAGCCAGCTAAGTGCCCCAACTTACCATTCTTTAATAGTTACTTCTCTAATCCCTTCTCCGATGTCTGATAGTTTGAATTGAACAATCTGTCCCTGCAGAGCTTCAAAGACAAATGAGAAATGATCTCATTAATTATGTAATGTATTCCTAATAGATGCTTTCACAGCTAAAATTAGAAAACATTCCCAAGCAGAGACAGAAACTATTTATTTTACAGATAAAAAAGTATTTTATAATTTTAAAAGCATAACCATTATTCATAAACATCAAAGATTTAAATAAACCATTTAGTGTTACGGACCTACTGATACTGCCACAGCACTTCTATTTTCCAACTTCCAAATAATGTTCTTTACAAGGTTACTGAAGGCCCAGTTAGCTGGATCTCCTTGTTTTCTATTATTACTCTGTAATAACCATTAGTGACCTGCTCTTAGTTCTCTTTTGACTTCATGTAACTGTTCTCATTCTTAGTGGCTAATGATTGGACAGGTCCATATCTAGAAAACCTGATGAAAAATTTTCATCTGTCCAAACCATGTTCTGTTGACTTACCATTAAATCTTAGTCCCTCTCTTTCCTCTTTCCAGTTTTCATCCCTTTTGGAATTTCTACCCCACTCTTATAACAATTAGATGCAAGTGATACTTTATGGTAATTTTTCCCAAGAGAAAGTACTTCTGGTCAACAGAAAGTAGGTATGGATCCTCTCTTTTCCAGGGTAACAAGTCACTCTGAACTGATTCAAGAGTGCTCCTCTATCTTCAGACTGCTGTTCATCAAAATTGGTTACAAAACACACAACAAGCGGATTTAGGTTGTAAGATTTTTTAAATAAATACAAGGAGTTAAGTTAATGGTTAAGAAATACAATTGCGGGCAGCCCTGGCGGTACAGCGGTTTAGCACAGCCTGCACCCTGGGGTGTGATCCTGGAGACCCGGGATTGAGTCCCATGTCAGGCATCCTGTATGGAGCCTGCTTCTCCCTCTGCCTGTGTCTCTACCTCTCTCTCTCTCTCTGTCTCTATGAATAAATAAAATCTTAAAAAAAAAAAAGAAAAGAAAAGAAATACAGTTGCATTTTTGGGGGGCGCCTGGGTAATTCAGTTGCTTAAGCATCTTCCTTTGGCTCGGGTCAATGATCCCAGGGTCCTGGAATTGAGCCCCACATCAGGCTCCCTGTTCAGGGGGAGCCTGCTTCTCTCTCCCTCTGCCCACCTCTGCCCCTGCTTGCTTGCTCACTCTCTCTGTCAAATAAATAAATAAAATCTTAAAAAAAAAATACAATTGCATTTTTGATATGGAGGTATAGGCACCTCTTATTTCCTCTCTAGTAAGTTGGGTCTTCTTATAGCCTGCTGCTCATAGTAAAACTGGAACATTTCTGAAAAATAATCTAGTATTAAATATCAAAAGCCTTAAACCAAAAGTCTGTAACTTTGACTCAAAAGCAATTCTGCTTCACCTGTGCCAAGGTGAAGTGTTTGGAATTTATCCTGAAGGTAATCAGGAGCCAGTGGTAAGTAAATATGGTCATATTTTTTTTTTTTTGCAGCTGCTCTCATAGACATAGAGTCTAATTTGCCACTACTTAAATCTATAGTGGCCTATCACTTGCTTGGACAAGAGAATATAATAGAAGAGAAGTTGTACAAATTCTGGACCCCAGACCTCAAAGGGCCTTGCAGCTTCTTCTATCTTCTCCCTCTTGGAATATTGCCTTAGATCCCCAAGTTAAAAAGCTGATTTAGTCTACTGTAAGATGAAAGACCAGGTGGAGGGGAAATGAGATGCCTCACCCAAAACCCAGCATCAATGATTAGACATGTGTGTGAGACTGTTTTTGACCTTCCAGCCCAGAAGATCCTCTAGCTGAATAGTCATATGCAAATGAAACCAGCAGAGGGAACTGCTGATCCAGGGAACCCCCAGAATCCTGAGAAATAATAAATCATTGTTGTTTTATGCCACTAAGTTGTGGGCAGGATTGTTATTCAGTATTAATTAACCAGTAGGGAGTACCATCTGCAATTTCAGAGCTGTAACTTTGGGTCCATAATTTTAGAAAGAAATCTCCCTGGCAGGAATGTGGTGAATGGGGTTGGGGAATAGATGACAGAGAAAGCAGTTAAGAGGCTACTACAGGTACAAAACTGAAGTATGGAACTTAATATATTTATATATTTTCAAAGCTGTCTGAAAAAGAGAAGACAGATTTAAGAATCATGTAAGATGTCAAATTAATAGATCTCAGTAACCAATTTGATGTGAAACAGGAATCAGGAAGCCCCAAGGTTTCTAGCTTACATATTCACTGAGTTAGAGAGTATAGGAAGAGAATGGATCCCAAGCACCTAGAACAGTGCCTTGGCAGATAGCAGGTGATCAATAAATATTTGTACTAAATGAATTCTCACAACAATACAATGAGTTAGATTCTATGATTACTCCTGTTTTATAGATTATGAAATAGAAAGGAATTAATTAACCTGCTTAAAGTTACACAGCTAGTAGTTGATAGACCAAGAACCCAAAGCTCAAGGTAAGTGTTTAGAGACTAGAACAGGAAGTTGGAGTTCCTGCTTGAATGGCCTCTATTTTTTCTGAGAAGTAAAAGGAAAATATCCACTTTTAAAAATAATAATCTTAAAAATGGTGAAGGTAGAGTTTACATATCTTGGGGTGTTGTGGAAGATGGCCTATATAAAAAGGGGGAAAAAGGGGGGGTGGGAAAGACTGATGTCAGGGGTTGGATCTGCCTGGAATTCTCCCATTTTTCTTTGCTAGCACAGAGTAAGGCACCAGATAACTATCAAAAACTTAGTGATGTAACAAAAGTCTAGGGTTCTGTATCAGAGTTCTAAATGGACCATCAGAAAAAAAATAATTTAGTGCCCTTGCCAAAGCTAACACTTAACTTGAGGCTTCAAGTTCTTTACTAAGGGTAGAAAAAGATGGGAGAAAGGTAATTAAATGGTAAAGTCAGAAAACTTTCTGTTTAGGAACACCTTTGGATGATTTCATCACACAATCTTAACACAATAGACTGAGGTAAGTGTTTCATCCAACCAACAATACAGTGACAGTACAAGGATACAATCTAAGTCAATAATTTATGTAACTATTGCACTTAGATGAGTCAGATGATAAAGAACACATGACCCAAGACAACTCATTCCCAACATTAAGAAGACACAAGCATTTATGGGAAGATGTGAAAGGGATGGGGGTGGGGGGGATGGGAAGTAGGCACAGAAAACAAAATAAGAAAAGGATAGATCAAGGAGAGCAAGGAGGGCTGGGCTAGAAAGAAACGGTTAACTTTTTTTACTTTGATAACTCTTCAATTACTTTTTAAAAAGTTCTGAATACAATACAAAATATTTTTTTTATAAAGGCTATTTTGAGATCATACTTACCAGCACTTGTTTGCAGCAACTGATGTGGATGACTATATTTGAATGAAGGATAACCAAAGAAACACACATACTTTGGCTTCAAAATATGAACATTATTACATGTTTGAAAGTAGCGAACACAAATCTAAAGATGAGAAAACAAAAAAGTAAAAGCTTTTGTGAATATTCTTGATGGCTTATCTCTGTAAGTACATACTGAATTTCAAGTCTATTCTAAAAGTAGAACAGTCATTATCACCATACAAACAATATGAAATTACCCAGGTCAAAATCTGAACTGGTCAAAACCTGGCATCAGTGACACTCAAGTTTATGAAGATTGGTTATTTCTTAAGTATTTCTGTTAAAGAAATTAAAGGAACTTAAACCTTAGCATCCAGAAAACATTATTTTGTTCTTTTATTTAGTAAAACTATATCCTTGGAGTCAGATTTGTTTATATGCTTATGAGTCTTGCCTAAAATTTCTTACGAAAGTGAAGAAATTTTAACGATGTATTCTGTACAAACACAACACTTTACAGATGCAGTCAAATCGTTAAAGGCTTCCTAAGACAAAACTATTACTAAAGAATTCAAAACTGACTGTTGGCATCTAAAAACTGAAAAATATATGTAGTGCTGTAGGGAAAGGTTTTCTTACTATAATTTACAGATGACTCTTTAGATGTAACTGTTTTGTATAATATCTTAGTGTAATGCAAGACAATATGTAATAGAAATAAGTAGGCCTAAATATATTCAACTTGATATATTAAAACCTATGTGTCTGAAAGGTAGACTATTTTATTTTGAAAATTAATATTACATTTTTTTAAAAGATTCTTTTATTTTTTTTTTCATGAAAGAGAAAGAGGCAGAGACATAGGCAGAGGGAGAAGCAACCTCCATGCAGGTAGCCCGATGTGGGACTCAATCCCTGGACCTCGGGATCACGAGATCATGCTCTGAGCCAAAGGCAGGCGCTCAACCACTGAGCCACACAGGCGTCCCTAAAATTAATATTTCAATGTTATTAATACCTGGTTACCTATATCACCCTTTTAAATGTAACATATAAAAAATTCTAGGGCAGCCCCAGTGGCGCAGTGGTTTAGCGCCACCTGCAGCCTGGGGCATGATCCTGGAGACCGGGGATCGAGTCCCACGTCAGGCTCCCTGCATGGAGCCCGCTTCTCTCTCTGCCTCTCTCTCTCTCTCTCTCTGTGTCTCTATGAATAAATAAATAATAAAAAAAACTAAAAAAAAAAAAAAAAAATTCTAGCTCCCTGAATGTATTTGAGAATAGTGGTATTTAAAATTTTTTTATTAATGTAAGAGTTACTTTTAATTTAAAAAGCTATTTTATTATCATGTACATTATCATTTAGTGATTAGCCCTTAAAATTTAAAAGTTGGGCAGCCCTGGTGGCTCAGTGGTTTAGCACCGCCTTCAGCCTGGGGCCTGATTCTGGAGACCAGGGATCGAGTCCCACATCAGGCTCCGGGCATGGAGCCTGCTTCTCCCTCTGCCTGTGTCTCTGTCTCTCATAAATAAATAAATAAAATAAAATAAAAATAAATAAAGGCAAAGAAAAACCAAATATCCCTTCCCTAAAACACAAATTTTTAAATTATGCATCTTAGTTTTACTTTAAGAGATAATTCTAAAGTAACTAATCTTTCCAATATATATCTTATTAATATTCAAGAAACATAAAACCTAACTAAAGTTGATAGCTTAAAATTTAACAGATAGTGAAAGAATGCTCTTTCTCAAACTCCCATTTTCTGTGTCCTTTCTTTCTCCTTCAACTCCCACAGCCCTGGTTCTTAGTCAACAATAGAATCAAAGGCATAAATCAACCTCCACTTTATCAGACATTCATAAATTTTAATTTCGAGAGCAGTAAGTGGAATTATATGGATTCATTTTTATTTTAAACAATTAGTTTTTGGGGAGCCCGAGTGGCTCAGCGGTTTAGCACCGCCTGCAGTCCAGGCCATGATCCTGGAGACCCAGGATCGAGTCCTGGGTCAGGCTCCCTCTGCCTGTGTCTCTGCCTCTCTCTCTGTCTCATGAATAAATAAATAAAATCTTTTTAAAAAATAGTTTTTAAAAAACATTTGAAAGAAAATTAAACTACTATAAGGTCTTATCTTTAACAGCAGCTTTTATGAAAGAACTACTAAACTGGCAAGAGAGGCATGAACTTACCAAACATTTATTGAATCCCTATGTACTATAAAGGTCTTGAAATGCATCATCTTTTTATCTCACAATTACCCTCCGGAATAATAGGCACATTAGCACTCTTTAACACAGGAGAAACAAATGATCAGAGAAGTGCTTTGTCCAAGGTCACAAAGCAAACAAATGGCAAAATTCAGCTCTGAAACCAAGTAAACCTGAGGCTCTTTCACATCACATTGTTATATGTAGGAGAAATAATCCCTGCTTTCAACATAACCTAGTTGAGACAATAAATATACACACACTCACAAACACACACTCATGCATGGAATGTACGCTCTAGTTTCTTGTAGTAAGTATACGCAGTAGGAAAAAAAAAAGTATTGTGTTAAAGGAGTTTAAGTAGAGTTTTTTGTGTTTTGTTTTTTCAGGTTGGCTTGACCTGAAAAGGCTTCCAGGAGGAAGAATTGAGGTGGGCCTTGCATAAAAAGTATTAATAATTAAAGAACAGAAATGCACTTTTAAGGTGGAGGGAACAGCATAAAGAATTGCTGCCAGAACATGTCTCCTCAGGCAGTGAGTTGCTTAATTTGACTTGATCAAATTTATAAAAGGAAGCAGCGTAAGTGACTCAAGGACCAAATTATATTGATGACTATAAATGTCAGGATAAAAAGTTTGAACTACTACACTATAGATAATTGAAGAAAAGGACTAAGAAATTAATCTAGTTGCAGTTTATTGACTAGATTATAACAGGTAAAGCCAAGTAAGAGAGGAAAATGTTAAGAAACTTATAGTATTTAAGGCATGAAACAACAGGTTCCTGAAGTGATTTACAGTGGAAAAGGAGAAAGCAACATTAAATACAACAGGCATTATGTGACTAAATGGATTAAGAGAAGGCTAAAAAACAGTGATACTGCTGAATGGAAAGATGATAAAGCAACAGAAGGGAGAATGAGGAAAAATAATCTGTCAAGCTCAAAAAGACATTTTTTTCTAGAAACAGAATACCAAAAAAAGGAGAGATGAAACAAAGGTAAAAAAAAAAAAAAAAAAAAAAAGAAAAAGAAAAAGAAAAAAAGGTTTAGCACATTCAAATAAGGAAATAAATAATAATTAAACAGGCAGTTGTTGAGCGCTCCTGAAGACAGGGATTGTGCTGGGCTTGGGAATTCAAAGCTAAAGAAGCTACAGAATATAGTCCTTAAAATCAAGTTGCTTACACTTCATTACAGGAAGACAGACAAAACAGAAATTCACTGTCAGTTCAATATGGTAAGTTAATCCAGAGTCAAAAGCTTGATGCAATAGAGTATAAAACACAACACAGTAAGGGCTTTTAATAATTTATTATAAGTATTAAGACCTGTTGTTGTTTATGACTTTCTAACAGATGGAAAAAATAGACTTTTTACTGAGTTGTTCAGCAAATGTTTAGTCAGGCACGTGGAATTAGAGAACAAAATAGATGAATTCCTTCTCTCATGCAATGTACAGTCCATACCTTCAAAGAAAGACAACTAAAGAGGTGATTACATAGTGTTGTAATGGGAGAAACAGAGTATTATAAACAAACATACAAGAGGGAACCAACCTACTTCAAGAAAGTAAACTTGGGGAAGGTCTAAGGGATGAGTAGGAGTAATCCAGAGGATAAGGTATATTGCAGATGAGGCCAGAGGGAAAGAAGGCAAGAGTCTTTAAAGCAGAGGAAATACATGTGCAAAGGTCTGGAGCCTGGAATCCAAAGAGAGCAGTGTGTTCAATTAACTGAAGCTCAATACACTTTCACTGTAGATCAATGTGGGGTAAGAGTGAGGGACATGTCAGAGTGGGGGTTGGGTGGGTAGGTTTCAGCAAGAAATGAAGCCTGAGAGAATGTGGAAAGGTCCAAATCATAAGTTGCCTCATAATTCTTTTAATTTTAGACATTTTGCTTATGGCAGTATTAAGCGAGGAATGACATTCTCAAGTTTGTCTTACTTTATAAGAGCACGCTGGTTAGAGAATGGGTTGGAGAGGCACCAGACTGGAGGCAGAAAGTCCAATTAGAAAGGACCAGGATAGCGGCAGTTGGGGGGCAAGGTGGAGAATAATGACTAAATTTGGGGGATTTGGGGATCCCGGGGTGGCTCAGCGGTTTAGCACTGCCTTCAGCCCTTCAGATCCTGGAGACCCGGGACTGAGTCCCACATGGGGCTCCCTGCATGGAGCCTGCTTCTTCCTCTGTCTGTGTCTCTGCATCTCTCTCTCTCTCCCTGTGTCTCTCATGAATAAATAAATAAAATCTTTTTAAAAAATTGGGGGTATTACAGACTAGAATCAAAAGAGAAACAAGTCGGAAGGTTTAGTTGTGGAACCCAGAATCTGATGTGCCTCGGGGGCATTGGGGGCAGACATGATGGATAAATGCTAGCTCCTTCAAGACCCCTTGTGCTAGCTGTGCCATGTAACAGTTCTGGCCAATGAGTCTGACTGGTCCCACCTCTTCTTCCTTCACTGCCTTGAATATGAGGTTGTAGCAGCCCTCTCCTAACAAGGAGGCAAAGGCCAGATGAATTGTTGAAATGACAATCCTAACCAGCTGCCATCTAGCTTTGGGATGCATAGATAAATTTCCCATTTATTGGTTCGGTTTTAATTAGCTGCAGCTGAAAAATACCTAATATGCATGCAATTGGAGATTTCCAGGACAGTAGTATATATATGGGTCTGGAGTAGAACTGGCTTGAAGACTGGGGAACTTTAGGAATCATCAGCATATAGATGAAACTAAATTCAAAGAAGTGGAGTAGTCCAGGGAGCGTGGAGGGCCAAAGTCAGAGCCCTTATAAACACCAATATATATTTAAAAGTAGGGCAGGAAAATAGGAGATTGGGATGGAGTGGCCAAAGATGTAGGAAGAAGAATATTGAGAAGCTAGTGTCACAGAAGCTAAGGAAGGAGAAGTTTCAAAAGAGAAGCCAACACCTACAAGGGTGCACATCTCAAGTACACAGTGTCTGCTGAGAACTCCTCCCTGGCCCCCGAGACTCCTCCTATGTGTTCCTGTACCTTTGTAATGTCCCATTATAGCACTCCTCCAGCTCTTTCTCCCCTGCCCGCCACCACAAGGTGGTGTCTTCACTTGAGACAGCAGGAGTCTTGCTCATATTTGCATCCCCAATGCCTAGCCTCGCACAGTACCTGGTACACACAGGCTCTTGGCAGATCAGGGGCCGACCACCGTCATAGCTTAGGGAGGAGGGATCCCAGAAAGAAAAACGTTATACAAATAGGATGAAACACTAAGATTACTGGGATGTTTAAAAGGTGGTTCAGAGGAAGGAACTTCAGAGGAGATGGTGGTAGGTCGTAGCTCTGGGGATAAAAGGGTCGGAAGGATACGTGGCGCAGACACAGGAGAGGAGTACAGGTCCTCAGGACGAAGCGCGAGTCTCTCTGCTCCTCGGGGGCAAGGGCCCGTGGCGCTCTTCCTTGCTTTACCGGTCTCTTCCTCTAGACTAAGTTCCCCGAGACAGGGGTCGTGTTGTCGGTGTTCGGCACACAGTGGGTGCTCAATAAATGCTGAATGAATGTGTATCTCCGTATCCCGAGCGCCCATCACAATGCCCAGCACCCAAGGGTGCCCGATAAAGGGCTACCGGGTGAAAGGCTAAATAGACGGGCCTGGGTGCAGGTCGAGCTGGAAGACGACGGAGTCGCGACAGGTACGGAGGGCTCGCCAGCCTCGCCGCCCTTCGCCTAGCATGCATCCTTCCACGTGCCCCGTCCGCCCGATACTCGCAGACAACGTCGCACGTCTCCCCGGGAACCCCGGCGACTACTCACTCCCCCCCCGCCCCCCGACCTCAAGCCTCAAGTAAGCCCCCAACCACTCACCAGCCGCCCAGCATTCCGGCTCCACGTCCCGAGCACACGCACTGCGGCCATCTTACCCGGAAATGACAAGCGCGCGGACCACCAACCGGGAGCCGGGGAACGCGCCGCCCCCCGAGCGGCCAATGGCGAGGACAGGAACGAGCCTCCCCCCTCGACAGCCAATCAGGGGGAGGGGCGGGGCCTGAGCCGCGCTCGCGGAGGTGAAAGAGCGAGCTGGGGCTGGAGGGGCGGGGCCGGAGGGGCGGGGCCGGAGGGGCGGGGCCGGAGGGGCGGGGCCGGAGGGGCGGGGCCGGAGGGGGCGGGGCCGGAGGCGGCTCCAAGGTGACATCGCGGACGAGGTCGGGCAGGACTTGCTTACAGCCAAGCCTCTTCGTTCTCCTCCGGGAAGTGGAAACGGACACTGTTAAGGACACTGTTAAGGGAACACAAAGGAAGGGCCCCTACCTGGAGAGTGATGGTGAAGACCTGAGGGATGACTGGGAAAATATCCCCTTTCTGCTGGTCTGGTAACCGCCTTGGTCACAGAAAACGCGACATTTCTATGCTTTGTAGCAAGGCTGAGCACCAAGTGAGTTACAAGTCTGCGCTGGAGTTTAGCGCCGCCTGCAGCCCAGGGCGTGACCCTGGAGACCCTGGATCGAGTCCCACGTCGGGCTCCCTGCATGAGGCCTGCTTCTCCCTCTGCCTGTGTCTCTGCCTGTCTCTGTGTATCTCTCGTGAATAAATTAAAAAAAAAAAAAGTCTGCGCTGGAATACCACCCAATGGCGGGTATTTCTTACTCCCATTGAGTTTCTTGGTGACCAAAATTGCCTTTACAAAAAAAATTTTTTTCACAGAAGATAAAGAAGGTTACCTAATGTCTGAAATAAGGATACCAACATTATCTTCCTTCTTAAAGAATGTTGTCAGATGCAGCTGCCCACACATACAATATGTGTTACAGATCTATACCCTTGATTGGTATACCTTGACTTGGCTGTTGCAGAACGTCAAATTGAGGTCAAGCTGATAAGGGGGAATAAAAGATCAGAGCTTTAATAGTTAATCTTTCTCAGAGCAACTAGGACACCAATTTCTAGAAACTTCCAGGATGACATTTGCCTGGTTCTTGCCTTCTACATGGGAATTAAAATCTGAACAGATGTCTAAAGAATTGGGGATCCCTGGGTGGCTCAGGGGTTTAGCCCCGCGTTTGGCCTAGGGCCTGATCCTGGAGACCCGGGATCGAGTCCCACATCAGGGTCCCTGCATGGAGCCTGCTTCTTTCTCCCTCTGCCTCTCTCTTTCTGTGTGTCTCTCATGAATAAATAACTCTTAAAAAAATCAGCCTTTATTCTTTTTTAATAGTATTATTATTTTTTTCATTTAAAGATTTTATTTATTTATTTCAGAGAGGGAGTGAGCCCAAGCAGGGGAAAGGGCAGAGGGAGAGGGGAAAGCAGGCTCCCCCCGGAGCAGGGAGTGCAGTGCAGGAGCTCAGTCCCAGGACCCCCGAGGCCAAGGCGGGCTCTTAACTGACTTAGCCACTCAGGCGCCTGCCTCCAATAGTGATATTCAATGAAAACAACTTCTTTTGAAGTACTGGTTTCATTGCATTCCCTAGATTCTGATAAGTAGAGCTTTCATTTTGGGTACTTAAACAATTTTCTATTAGCATTTCTTCTTTTACCTATGGTTTATTTACAGGTGTTTGTAAATTTCCAAATACATATGTTTTCTGCTTGTTTTGCTTCTCTTTTTGGAATGAATTTCTAACAAAATTGCATTTTTTAAAAAGATTTTATTTATTTATTCATGAGAGACACAGAGAGAGAGGCAGAGACACAGGCAGAGGGAGAAGCAGGCTCCATGCAGGGAGCCCGATGTGGGACTCGATCCCAGGTCCCCAGGACCACACCCCGGGCTGAAGGCGGAGCTAAACCGCTAAGCCACCCGGGCTGCCCCCAAACCATTTTGGTTAGAGAATGCCACCTGTATGATACATATTCTTTGGACATTGTTTAGATTTGCTTTATAACTTAGTCATTTTTTATAAATGTTTCATGAGTCCTTTAAGAAAATATGTAATCTATAACAACTGGTTGAAGAATATCTATATATGGAAATAATATGTACATAATATATCATTGCCATTAAATCAATCTTATTTGTTGTTTTGTGCAAATCATCCTATTGGGCAGCATGGGTGGCTCAGTGGTTTAGTGCCTGCCTGCAGCCCAGGGCTGATCCTGGAGACCCGGGATCGAATCCCATGTGGGGCTCCCTGCGTGGAGCCTGCTTATCCCTCTGCCTGTGTCTCTGCCTCTCTCTCTCTCTCTCTCTCATGAATAAATAAGTAAGTACAATTTTTTAAAAATCATCCTTATCTTAACTAAATTTTCTCCTGCTGAATCTAGGGCATACAAAGTTTTGAATAGTTAGATTTTCCTGGTGAATTCAACTTTTTATAGTGACTGTTTTTGACAATGATAATGCTTTTTGTTTTTTATTGTTTGTTTGTTTTTTTAATTAATTTATTTATTTATGATAGTCAGAGAGAGAGAGAGAGAGGCAGAGACACAGGCAGAGGGAGAAACAGGCTCCATGCACCGGGAGCCCGACGTGGGACTCGATCCCGGGTCTCCAGGATCGCGCCCTGGGTCAAAGGCAGGCGCTAAACCGCTGCGCCACCCAGGGATTCCCCGATAATGCTTTTTGTATTAAAGTATAATTTATCGTTGAGATAGCTATATCAGCTTTCTTTTGAAAGTTGGTGTTTAATTGGTGCCTCTTTTCCATCTTTTTATTTTCAGCTTCTCATGATCTTTCATATTTTAAGTGCAGCTTTTTTTTAATTTTTATTTATTTATGATAGTCACAGAGAGAGAGAGAGAGAGAGAGGCAGAGGCACAGGCAGAGGGAGAAGCAGGCTCCATGCACCGGGAGCCTGATGTGGGATTCGATCCCGGATCTCCAGGATCGCGCCCTGGGCCAAAGGCAGGTGCCAAACCACTGCGCCACCCAGGGATCCCTAAGTGCAGCTCTTGTAAATAGAATATTCTTTAAAAGAACCAATCTCTGGCTTTCAACCAGAAAATTACTTTATAGTTTCACTTTTATCAGTTGTATTTGTGAGCTTATCTCTACTTTCTTGCTTTAGTGCGTTCTTTATCCTGCTTTTTTATGCCAACCCAATTTTTCTTTAAAAAAAATTTTTTTAAAATTTTTATTTATTTATGATAGTCACACAGAGAGAGAGAGGCAGAGACACAGGCAGAGGGAGAAGCAGGCTCCATGCACCGGGAGCCAGACGTGGGATTCGATCCCGGGTCTCCAGGATCGCGCCCTGGGCCAAAGGCAGGCGCTAAACCGCTGCGCGACCCAGGGATCCCTCTTTTTTAAAAATTGAAGTATATTTTCCCCTTAGTTCATTTTCCCTTTCAGCTGGTTTAGAAGTTATACACAATTGTTACTTTATTGGTTACTCTTGAGATTTTAGCTTGCATGCTTATCTTTTTTTTTTTTTTTTAAGATTTTATTTATTTATTTGAGAGAGAGAGCACTGGAGTGCACGAGGGGGAGAATGGGAGAAGGACAGAGGGAGAGGGACAAGCAAACTCCTCACCAAGCAGGCAGGGAGCCAGTCCCAGGACCCTGAGATCATGACTTGAACCTAAGGCAAGATGCTTAATTGACTGAGGCACCCAGGCACCCCACTTGCATACTTATTTTAAAGTCTTAAATCAATTTATGTTTTAACCCTATGCCCAAAGGAGACCTGAGAATTCTTTAACTTTAGTCATCCACCTCTTGATTTACACTCTTTTGTTGTCTAGTGTTATTTTACAGAATGTTATTTTAGATAAACTGACATGTTTACAATTTATTTGTTTCTTTTTTCTTCTTACATATTAGACTTTCCCTCTGAGGTAATTTTTCTTTCTGAAGTACATCCTCTACAGAGTATCTTTAAAAAAAAAAAAGATTTTTTATATTTATTCATCCAGGATCACACCCTGGGCTGAAGGTGGCTCTAAACCACTGAGCCACTGGACTGCCCCTCTACAAAGTATCTTAAACTCAGTTTCTGTGTATCTTTATTTCATTCTCATTTTTTAAAGATAATTTTGCTGGGGACCTAATTCTGTATTGATGGTTATTTTCTATCAGCATTCTGAATCTTTGAATCTTTTTTTTTTTTCTAAGATTTTATTTATTTATTTGGCAGAGAGAGGAGAGCACAAGCAGGGGGAGTGGCAGGCAGAGGGAGAGGGAGAAGCAGGCTTCCCACCAAACAGGGAGCTGGATGCATGACTCCATCCTGGAACTCCGCAATCACCAGCTAGGTGGAAGGCACATCCTCAACCAATGAGCCACTCAGGACCCCCCTTTTTAAAAAAGAAAAAGATTTTACTTTTTTATTCATGAGAGACACACAGAAAGAGGTAGAGACTTAGGCAGAGGGAGAAGCAGGCTCCCTGTGGGGAGGGAGTCAGGACCCTGGGATCAGGCCCTGAGCCAAAGGCAGACAGACACTCAACCACTGAGCCACCCAGGTGCCCCTGTTGTCCTTTTTTTAAATGTAAGTTCTATGCCCAACATGGGGCTTGAACTCATGACCCTGAGATCAAGAGTCCCATGCTTTACCCATTGAGCCAGCCAGGCATCCCAATCCATTGTCTTTACTTCCATTGTTCTGTTGAAGAATTTGTTGTCAGCCTAAATGTCTTTTTTTTTGTAGATAATTGCAAAGACCTAGCATCTAACCCAACTCTACCACTTATTATGTCACTTTGATTAGCATGTCACTTTGATTCCCTAGCATGTCACTTTGATTCCCTAGGTCTCAATTCCTCCTCATTGGTTAAATGGATACAATAACCCCGACCTCACAGCTTTGTGGTGAACATTAACACAGAAAATGTCTATGAAAGCATTATATAAGTGCTTATTATTTACTCTTGCATAGCTAATCTCTCCATTATCTTACCATTTTGCTCACTTCCCCCTCCCACTGGAAGTAGTTAGAATGAGGTGAACTGATCAGAGGCAGGATTTCATAGCAAATTTAGAAATGAAAGCCAAGTTTCCTGAGAAGGTTAAGTTTCTACAATAGGACTAAGATATAAAACAGAAGTAGAGCTTTACTATTCCATCCCCACTGCCGCTTCCTTCCTTCAAATTCTTATTATCTTTTGGGGTGCTGAGGTGTCTCCGTTGTTAAGCGTCCGACCCTTGATTTGGCTCGGGTCATGATCTCAGGGTTGAGTGATCTATCAGTTGAGACCCCATAACAGGGTTCGCACTCAGCAGGGAGTCTGCTTGGGATTCTCTCACTTCCCCTGCTCATGTGCATGCAAGCACACACACTCTCAAATCTTAAAAAAATTTTTTTTTGGTTATCTCTAGCATAGATTATTGCACCATTTCCATTTTTCTCTTCAGGCTCTTAGCCCTATTTACCCTCCACATATTGTCAAAGCCAACATCCTAAAATGCAAATATGACCACTTTCTTGATTAATTAATCTCGCAGCTCATCCTTCATATTGCAATGTCCCAGATTTGGTTAAATATATAGAGTATGTGTTCCCAGAATGTATCTTGTCACAAAAGTGGTAGAACAGTCTCTTAGTATTAGTTGTGGTAAAACAACCACTTAGGATTAGGAAACAATGGTATTTACATCAGATCATCCAGGTTCATGTCCTGGTCTTCTAGTTAACTGTGTGGATTTGTAGCAAATTGTTTAACATATGCAGCTGTAAATGGAGGTAAAAATTGTTAAGCACTTCAACAGGTTGTGAATGCATGCAGTGCATGGCACCCAAGTAGATGCTCAATAGATATGGTCTGTTACTGTTGTGGTTTATCATATGCTATTTCTGTGCCCTTCGACTTAGATTAGTATATGTTAAATATTGTTTGTATTGCTATTCAGGATAACATTGTAATTGATTACTTCTCAGTGTCTCAAATACCCCTTCAGTAAGTTCATGGTAGAAGCTGCCTTACTCTTCTTTGCTTACCTAGAGGCTTGCATGTTATGCGATACTCCATTATGGTAGCAATTGAGCCGCAAGCAGAATCCAGAAGCCTGCCATGGTCTTAGGTGAAAGATGGTGGTCGCATTATCATGAACTCGCCCTCACTTTGGACAAGGTAAAATAACTTTGATTTTTTAAAAAAGATTTTATTTATTCATCCATTAGACAGAGACACACAGAGAGAGGCAGAGACACAGGCAGAGGGAGAAGTAGGCTCCATGCAAGTAGTCCGACGTGGGACTCGATCCCGGGACTCCAGGATCAGCCCTGGGCCAAAGGCAGACGCTCAACCGCTGAATCCCCCAGATGTCCCGGTTTTTGGCTTTTTAGAACATTATATTACTGATTCTGATCTGCCCTTTCCCACCCATCCCCAAATAAATTGTGTTTCACAAGAGAAAAAGAATACTATTAGTTCTACTGCTACTATTACTATACACAACACACCCTTGTGAGCAATGAGAGGCTCACGGGTACGGAGGGGCAGCCTGCAGAGAAAGCAAGCCCGACCAGAGAGATGGTGGTCGGTTTATTGCAGGATCCAGACCTTTCTTGCACCTGCAGCTCTGGACACGGCAGGATCCTTGAGAAAACAGAAACACACGTTTGCAGAAGCCTGCGAGACAGCTGGAGAGTCCACTTAGAGTTGGAACGTAGGGTTTCTCCACGCCGCATGTTTTCCAGCGACACGTTCCCTTACGTGCCCCGGCGAGCCCCCTTCCCCAGGCCTCCCCCCATCTCCCGCGAGCGTCGGATTGGACGCAATTTTCCGGGCACCGCGTCTTTAAGCACAGCTGGGTCCGCCCGCGCACGCGCACTGCCGCCGGCCCGGGCGATCCCGGTTCCCAGCGCTGAGCGTCCGGGTTGGTTTCCGCTGCTTCCGGTTTTCCGGGCGCCGGCGCGGCCTCTGAGTTTCCGCCGCATCCGGCGGCCCCCAGCGGGGACGGACGCGTCGGAGCTGTGGGGCCGCGGCGAGCGTCTCTTCCTTCCACTCCGGCCGAGGCCTTGTCGCTGCGGGCCGGGCCCCAGGGCGCCCCCGATGGCGGGGCAGCGGGTGGAGGTGGACGGCGGGATCATGGAAGGGGTGAGTGAGTGCCCCGGTGGCGCTGCAGGACTCTGCTAGGGAGGCGTGCGTCCCTGTCTGACGCTGTCTTCTCCCTCTTCTCGCACCCGCACCCTTGGCAGGGCGGCCAGATCCTGAGGGTGTCTACAGCCCTGAGCTGCCTCCTGGGCCTCCCCTTGAGGGTGCAGAAGATCCGAGCCGGCCGCAGCACGCCGGGCCTGAGGTGAATCGGGGCGCTGGGGGTGGGGGACGGGGGTGGGGCTCACTGAAGGCGGGGACCGGCTGCGTGCTTGGGGCCTGCGGTTGGGGTCGCGCTGTGTGGCGGCGGCATTGAGAGCCGGGGTGGTGATGCTTGCAGGATCTCGGCCCCAAGGTTGAGGGATCTGAAGCCGGGCCCAGGGCCCCGGGGGACCAAGCTCCTGCCCTGGCCGTTAGAGGTAGTCGGGGCTGTGCGGCCTTGAAGGCCTCGAGGGGCAAGTTGAGAAAACAGACCTACGTGTTTTTTTTTTTTTTTTTAAGATTTCATTTATTTATTCATGAGAGACACACAGAGAGAGGCAGAGACACAGGCAGAGGGAGAAGCAGGCTCCATGCAGGGAGCCCGACGTGGGACTCGATCCTGCGTCTCCAGGATCACGCCTTGGGCCAAAGGCGGCGCTAAACCGCTGAGCTACCTGTGCTGCCAAGACCCACGTTTTTTCTAGAGTTTCTTAGAGTTCTCTAGCTTCCTGAGGAGCTGTTACCTAAAATGTTTTCTCACGTCATTGGGCATTCCAAGTACCTGGAGAGGTTGCGGCAGCGAGTGAGATGGATCCGGGCAAAACGCCGCTTTTTTAACCAGTGTATTCTCTGCCGCTGCGCCTTTTAGAATCATAGCTCAAGAGGGATCCTGAAAAAAAAAAAAAAGAAGGGATCCTGAGAGGTGTTATTCTAGCTTTCATTCAGACCTCTAAGATGTTAGGAGTACAATCAGAATTACCAGTTGTGGACGGGTAAAGACGTTGACACTTGACCTTGTTTCTTCTGTCTGGGAAGCTAGGTGTGTCACTGGCTAAGGTCCAGGTATCTGTGCCTGTTATCAGGGGACCCAGGTTGAAGCCAAACTGATTCCTTTGGACATTGTAATAGATCAGCAATCTCTTCATCTTTTATTTTATCCACATCCCATTTTTGAGTCATTAAAAGGCAATTATTGATGTTTGTGAACATTAATTACCTTAGTCACAGCAGTTTTTTGCAGCAGTTTCACCAATAGGAAAATCCAGTTCATTAAGGCTGTTTTAGGTACTTCAGTAGTTTGCCAGAGCTGCCATAACAAAATGCCATAGACTGGGTGGCCTAAGCAACAAATTTATTTTCTCATTGTTCTGAAGCCTGCAGGTCCAAGATCAAGGTGCTAGCAGGGTTGGTTTCCTCTTAGTGCCATTCGGGAAAATTCTTTCCGGGTTTCTCCTTGGCTTGGAGATGGCCTCTCTCTTGCTGCCACTTCACATGGTCATCCTTCTGTGCATGTGTACCCCTGATGTCTCTGTATGTCCGAATTTCCGCTTTTTGTAAAGACACCACAGAGAATGGATTAGGGCTTACTCTAACTGCCTCTCTCTCTCTCTCTTTTTTTTTTTTTAATATTCTATTTTTAAGGAATCTATACCCACCATGGGGATTGAATTTACAACCCCAAGATCATGAGTCCCAAGTTCTACTGGTAGAGGCAGCCAGCTGTCCCCTGTCTCTTTTTAACTTAATCACCTCTTTAAAAGCCCTAACTCTAAATACAGTCACATTCTGAGGTACTAGGGGTTAGGGCTTCAGCATAAGAATTTTAGAGGAATGCAATCAGCCCATAACAGGTACTATACATCATTCAATGACATGTAAGTGAGATTGGTAGCATTGGGATAGTTTTTTCAGTTTTCCTCTTTGCATACTTCTCATTTGCAACAATGCATCATTGTAGGTGTTTTTAGCTAAAGTAAGTGGTTTGGAAAGAACCCTCAAAGTAGTACCTCTAAGCAGGTAGTCAAGGTACATAAAAACCCAAAAGAAGCTCTGATACTGAAGATATAGCACTTGTTGTGGTTGGACCTTGCTCTTTTCTTGCCATTGCAGTTTTATAAATGGGTCATAAAGTAATGGGGATATAGGCAGTCTGAATGCACACGTTTTGATGCAGTATTATGACCTGAAGGCCTCAACATTTATCTGGACTGGAAATGATTCGAGATTTGTGTGATGGGCAACTGGAGGGGGCAGAAATCGGCTCAACGGAAATAATATTTACACCAGAGAAGATTAAAGGTGGAATCCACACAGCAGATACCAAGACAGCAGGGTATGTATCACTTATGTTCCATGTAAGTATGGGCTTTAGACTAAGGGTTCGGGTACTGGTACTGTCATTACTAGACAAGTTGCTTAACCTCTTTGGGCTTTAGTTTCCTCACTTTTAAAATGGAAATGAAACACTAATCTTTCTGGGATAGAGATTATGTAGTTTTGGGGATCTAATTGCTTATCAATTATAGCTATCTAGAATTTTGTGTATAGTACAGTGCATTTGTTTCTTTTTATTATATGAAAACAGTATTGGAAATGATGAAATCTACACTCTAGTAAGAGTAGGTAGTTTTTGCATTGTATGTAGCATATTTAATTCTTAGCTTGCAGCTGATTATGGGCCATATTCTACTTTTAGTCTAGGTATTTTGTTGTCTTTTAATAGATGATTATGCTATCCTGTTTAGAAATGGTTAGATATGATCTTGGGGCTTTTCCTCCCTTTGGAAAATGGATATTTAACAATTAAATTGAAACTTTATCCTTTTCCAAGAATTCTTCCTTTTGTTGATAACACATGTGAGTACTTTTTGTGTTTTCTGGGTTATTTGGCTGATTGCTATTGTAAACCATATTGTTTTTACCAAAATCTTATCCATTTACTAGGAAATTTGATAAAATAACCTAGTAATGTAAATCTGGTGCCAGTTTGTTTCAGAAACTTTTTAAATAGATTTTGATTATTTTAGTTTATGAAAATGTTGAGTGGGGTGCTGGATGTCTCAGTTGGTTAAGTGTCTGCCGTTCCCTCAGGTCATGGTCCTGGGGTCCTGGGATCCAGCCTGCTCAGCAGGGAGTCTGATTCACCTTCTCCCTCTGCCCCTCCCCCCTGCTCTTGCTCTCTTGCTCTCTCTCTCAAATAAATAAAATCTTTTTTTTTTTTTTTTTTAAAGGTAATGTTTAGTGGTAATTGAGACTTGAGTGATGCTGTGAGTAGACCTCTGAAAAGGGGCTTGCTACTAGGCCTAAAGTGAGGTTTGCCAAGTGAGAACTTTCGAGGGGATTAAAGAATTTTGAGGTATCTTCGTAGTCAGTACATTATTTGGAGTATTCTTCTGTACTAAAAGGGGGGAGGTTATAATTAACCAACTATCTAAAAATTGAAACAATAGAATTTTGAAGTTGCAAGAGAGAAAATAGAAACCATGTATTTCCAATCCTTCCTCCGCTTTGTGAATGAGAGAATAAAGACCTAACATCCTGGGTCAAGTGATTTGCCTAACATAATGGAGTCAAGGACAGAATTAGATTAGAATGTAGGGTTTATGGCTTCTAATCCACTAGACTGTATGGGAAATGAATTTAAAATTAAGAATGCAGCTCTATTCAGGAGACTAAGCCAAGCTTTTTCCCAGCAAGAGAACATACCTTACTTATTCACATTCTAACATTTGTATCCTTAACTATGATTATAGTACCATGTGTTTTCTTAGATGTCTACCTTTGTTTTTGCAATTTCTTACTCTACTAAAATTAAGATTTTCTTTTTTTTTTTTTTTAAGATTTAATTTATTTGACAGAAAGAGAGAGCACAAACAGGGAAGTGGCAGGCAGAGGGAGGGAGAGGCAGGCTCCCCTCTGAGCACAGAGCACAACATGGGGCTCGATCCCAGAACCCTGGGATCATGACCTGAGCTGAAGACAGACTGACTGAGCCACCCAAGCACCCCTCTTTTCTTTTTTTTTTTTTTTAAAGTTTGTTTGTTTGTTTATTTATTTAATTTATGAGAGATTCAGAGAGAGCACACAAGTGAGCAGTGGGGAGGGGCAGGGGGAGAGGGAGAGGCAGGCTCCCCAGTGAGCAGGGAGCCCAACTCAGGGCTCCATCCCAGGACCCTGGGATCATGATCTGAGCCAAAGGTAGATGCTTAACCAGTTGAACCATCCAGGTGCCCCTAAGGTCTTTTTTACTGTTCTTACAGTCTGATTTTATTTGGGGCAGTGGGAGAACACTTTAAATGTTGGGTTCCTCAGAGGAAATAAACACTGAGAAGTTTAGTAGTTTTTACTTTATGGTTTACTGTAAACTGAACATTTCCGAGTTTTTTCACTTGCTCCTCACTTGCTTGATTCCTTAAGAACAGGGATTATATTGTATGTTTTCTCTTATACTACCTAACACTTTATGCAGTCTGTAAATGTTTAGTAAATTAATGAAATGCATTATCAGTGATAGACTGTTTATTTCAACACATATACATTGCTACCATGAGAATGTTAAGTGAAGGTCTGTCTTGGTATTATAGGCTATGTCAAATCTGTATTACAATCTGTATATGAATGCGACAGCTTACTTAGAAAATCTGACCAAGTGTTTCATTTTATAAAATACTTCATATTCTAGAATTATTTCTCATAGTTTCTCACATTATTTTACTCTAATGACCAAACAGAGATAAGTTACAGATTATTTCCAAGTAAAATATTCAGCTATCAGTCTTTGTAAAATACTATTTTATCAGATCATAAACTCCATGATAGTAAGCACTGTATCTTAACTTGATACAATGCCTTGAACAATGCCTGTGCCTGGTAAAGATTCAGATGTAATTATTTAAATATTTCTAGACTTTGACTTCTGTGTGTATAACTATCTGTTATTGTACAAAAAGTTAATACAGTTTAATTGATTCTATTTCCTATGCTATATTTTTAGACTTTGACAGTATTAAATACATTTTCATAAATTGCACTCTCAGAAATCCTTTTATAAAAACTTAAGAATAATTTTATTTTTAAAAAATTCTTTTTTTTTACTTCTTTGTAAGTTAAAGATCACAGAACTAATGTATTGAATTCAAACTTAGATTTGCTGATCATTTAAGGCTAGTTCCTTCTATTATGGAAATTCTGTCTTTAAGTTTCTGGATTTTCTTTTTTCTTTTTTTTTTTATTTTTTATTAATGATAATCACAGAGAGAGAGAGGGAGAGGCAGAGACACAGGCAGAGGGAGAAGCAGGCTCCATGCACCGGGAGCCCGAAGTGGGATTCGATCCCGGGTCTCCAGGATCGCGCCCTGGGCCAAAGGCAGGCGCCAAACCGCTGCGCCACCCAGGGATCCCAGTTTCTGGATTTTCTTAATTAGGTGGGGTGGGTTTTTTTTTTTTCTTAAAGTAAGCACTTCTTCCAGTGTGAGGCTCAACCTCATGACCCCCAGATCAAGAGTTGCATGCTCTACTAACAGAGCTAGTCAGGTGTGGCCCCCCTTTTTAATGGGGTGTTTTTAAACTTTAGACTTATATACCTGTTATATAAACTTTAGGATATATACCTGTTTTCCCAGTTGTCTATGCCTCAGCTGATGGTGATGTGTAGTAATACCATGTTCTTGAGACTTTAAAAAGAAAATGCAGCTAACCCTGTTTTGCCTTCTCCTTAGGAGTGTGTGCCTCTTGATGCAGGTCTCAATGCCCTGTGTTCTCTTTGCTGCTTCTCCATCAGAACTACGTTTAAAAGGTGGAACGAATGCTGAAATGGCACCACAAATTGATTACACAGCCATGGTAAGGGCTTTTGTTGTTGTTGATGAACTAAGATGACCTCATATATTCTTCTGAATCTCCATTCTTTATTTAATATACCCTGAGTTGTTTGTGTACATACCTGTTTATTTCTTTTTGGTGTCTAGTTCTGTTGTGGGAGAGGGTAAGGGATTGTGTTTACTTTTAGATTTTGTGTTATATTTTGAACAGTGTTTATAGTGAATTATTTTAAAACCTCAAGTATAATTGTTACAGAAATTATATTACTTCCATAAATCAGTAATTTATAAATATCAGAATTATGACTTGGAAGAAAAAATTAGAGAATTAAACACTGTGTTTGATAAGAGTTGGTGAGGATGTTAAGAAATTGGAACCCTTGTATACTGTTAGTAGAAATGCAAAATGGTGCAGCCACTAAGGAAGACTGAAGATTCCTCAAAAAATTAAAAATAAAACTACCATATAATCCAGAAATCCTCTTTTGAGTATTTACCCAAAAGGATTGAAATCAGGGTCTTGAAGAGATATTAGCATTCCCATGTTCATTGCAGTACTATTCATAATAATCAAGGTGGGAAAACAATCTAAATGTCTGTTGATGAATGGATAAAGAAAATGGAGCATATACATACAGTGGAATACTATTCAGCCTTAAAAAAGACATTGTAGGGTGCCAGAGTGTCTCTGATTAAGCGTCTGCGTTAGACTCAGGTCGTGATCCTGGGGTCCTGCTTCTCCCTCTGCCTATGTCATAAATAAATACATACATACATCATACATACATACATAAATACATACTTAAAAAAAAGACATTCTAGAATATTTGACAATATGAATGAACCTTGAGGACATTATGCTAAGTGAAATAACCAGTCACATGAAGACAAGTACTAGTGTAATTCCACTTTTATGAGATATTTAAAGTAATCAAATCCATAGACTCAAAGAGTAGGATGGGGTAGAGGGAAGGGAGAATAAAGAGTTATTAATCAACAGGCATAAAATTTCAGTTAGGCAAGATGAGTAAGCTGTAGAGGTCTGTACAACATTTACATATAGTCAACAGTATATTATGCACTTAAAATTTTGTTAAAAAGGTAGAGCTCATGTTAAGTGTTCTTTTTTTTTTTTAAAAGATTTTATTTATTTATTCATGAGCAACACAGAGAGAGAGGGAGAGGCAAAGACACAGGCAGAGGGAGAAGCAGGCTCCATGCAGGGAGCCCGATGTGGGACTCGATCCCAGGTCTCCAGGATCACACCCTGGGGCTGTAGGCGGCGCTAAACCGCTGCGCCACTGGGGCTACCCAAGTGTTCTTTTCTCAACAGAGATAAAATTTAAAAAATTTAAGTACCATATTTTGACTGTAAATTTTGAAAATGATTAAGTGTGCTTATACAGTTAGTAGGAGAGAAAAATGGTGTCTTTTTTTTTCCTCCCAAGTTTTTTATGGTTTAATTATAGCAAAATTCATCTTTTTAGTGTACAGTCCCATGATTTTTGACACATAGTTGCAAGCCAGCCACCACCATCAAGATACAGAATTACTGTAAAAAAATTCCCCTTGTACTCTGTGTAGTCAGTCCCATGCCCTGGCCCTCGGCAACTACTGCTCTGTCTTGTATAATAGTTCTTGCCTTTTTTCTCTGAATGCCACATAAAGGAATAATATTGTATGCAGCTTTCTGTGTCTTTTTTTTTTCCACTTACCATAATATGTTTGAGATTCATCTTTGTGACTTGTTTTAGCAATAAAAGCTAAGTAGTATTCTATTATATGGATGTCCCAGTGTGTTAAGCCATTCATCTGTTTGAAGGACATTTGGGCTGTTTCCAGTTTTTGGCAATATGGAAATGTCACTATTAACATTTATTTACAGGTTTTTTACGTGAACATAAGTTTTCATTTCTTTTGGATAAGTTCAAGGAGAGGGATTGCTGGTAATAGTAAGTATATATCTAACATTATGGCATACTGCCAGATTGTTTTGGTATCCAATGTGGCTGCATTGTTTTGCATTTTCACTAGCACTGTATATAGTTTTAGCTATTCTGCATCTCTCCAGCACTTGATATTTAATTTTTTACCATTTTAATACATAGTATAATCTTTAAAAAAAATTTTTTTTAGAGGGAGAGCTTGGTGGGGGTGGGGAGGGGCAGAAGGAGAGGGAGAGAGAATCTTAAGCATGTTCACACCTCACACCCAGCATGGAGCTTAACAGATGGCTTGATCTCACAACCTTGAGAATGTGACCTGATCCAAAATCAAGAGTTGGATGCTCAAACAACTGAGCCACCCAGGCGCCCCTGGATGGTACAGTCTTTTAAAATCTACTTTGATAGGATTTGTAATGAAACTTAGTTTCAGGAAATGAACCTAATTAAATATTACAGACTGCAGCAAAAGATAAATGTTAAAGGTATTTGAGCAGAGCATTTATATAGTAATCATTACATAATATATAATTACATAAAAATGAAAACTTAGAGAATGGTTGAATAAGTTATTATGCTAGAATGTCATGCAGTTATTTAAATATAGTTTAGAAAGACTTTTAGGATGTCAGGAAAAATGCTTCTGTTTATAACATTAGATGGAAAAAATGAGGGTAAACATTGTATGTGCAGTGAGAGTTCAATGTATAAAAGAATTGAGAAGGCAGAGATGCCTAGTTGGCTCAGTTAGTTGAAAGTCTAAATCTTGATTTTGGCTCAGATCATGATTTCAGGATCATGGGATTGAGCCCCATGTTAGGCTCCATGCTGTGCATGGAGCCTGCTTGGGATTCTCTCTCTCCCTCTCCTTCTGTCCTTTCCCTACTGATGTTCTCTCTCTCTCTCTCTCTCTCTCTCTCTCTCTCTTTTTCTCTCTCTCAAATAAGTAAATAAAACTTTAAAAAATTGAGAAGGCAGAATGGAATGCTGTTCACTAATATCCTCTAATTTCTTATGCGTTATATTACTGAAAGGTTAGGATATATTATTGTGTGGAGTAAAATAACCACTAAGATCAAGTATCCTGAGTTCTGACATTTTTTTTTATTAGACAGCCCTGATTAATTAAATGTTAAACTTTTAGTTTACATATCGGTTATTTTATTTGAAAAACAGAACTAGCCTACACATTTTTACGTACTAGCTCAGTGCAGAGCACTTTTGTTTAATAAATATGCTTGTTGAATCACTGAATATTTATGGTTAAAGTAACAATAAACTGATGTTTCAGGTTTTCAAGCCAATTGTGGAAAAATTTGGTTTCCAATTTAATTGTGACATTAAGATGAGGTAAGTTACTTATTTGTTAACCCTTTGGCCCACTATTTGTACTTAAAATAGTGGGGAATTAGAC
The DNA here is from genome assembly GCF_011100685.1 of Canis lupus familiaris. Classification (NCBI taxonomy): domain Eukaryota; kingdom Metazoa; phylum Chordata; class Mammalia; order Carnivora; family Canidae; genus Canis; species Canis lupus. The sequence goes on along the minus strand of NC_049227.1, from coordinate 50,185,280 downwards.
CTTAGAGAATTATTCTGGAACCTACTACTTCTTGTAATAATTAGAAAATAATTGTAGGAAATACAATTTATAGGAAATAATTATGCTTTGTGCTTAAAAACAGTAAGTGGCAGGGGCATGGGATCTTAAAAGCAGATAGATATGCTATTTGCTTGTTTTTAGGGAGAAATATTTTTAAGGGAATTGCTACACTGAGGGGACCTTCATATCGAGTGTTATCCATGCTCAGCACAGATGGAGTACTTTCTCTGTGCAAACAACTGGACTAGGCACTACAGTGTCATAAAAGGGATTCTCCTCTACAGTGCATGCAGAATTATTTTCCTAAGAAACACATTGGACATTCAGATGATTTCTCTTCAAGCCTTCCCTTCTGTCACATGATAACAAGGCCAGATTTCTTGGTGTGGCATTTAAGTGTGCTGCAATCCTGTTCCAGTTTACCTTTCTAGCATCAGTCCCTGCCCTTGCCCCCATGCATTCTAACGTGTTTACTTGCTCTTTAACTGTACTTTGTGCCTCTGGGCTTTCATTTCTTTAAGTTTTTCCTCCCCTGCTTTCTTAAAAACTGGAAATCCTATATTTTTTTCAAAATGTAACTAGTAATTTTATTTTTTAATTTTTTTTAAGAAAGATTTTTAATTTTTATTTTATTTTTTAATTAAATTTTAAATTTATTTTTTAATTAAAAAAATTTTTTTTGTGACTTATAATTTCTTGTGTGAATTGTCCATGGGTATATCTCAATTGGAATTCATATTTGCATCTCTCTTGTAGTCTTTTTACAGTCTGATGTCTTCTAGTAGGTTGCTTATAGAGCCATCTCTTGATTGGATAGGGAGCTCCTTGTGGATAGGAGCACTGTTACTCTCATCTTTATGTTCCCAGCATCTTCCATAAAACAAATGACAATATTGGAGTTAAAATTTTGTTAGAAAAAAAATTTTTTGTTAGTGTCCAGTTACTTAAATATTCATCATATATTTACTGAGTACCTCCTACTTACCAGACATTGTTTTAGGGCACTGCAATAGCAGGAACAAAATAGACAAAGTTCTGCTATCAAGGAGCTTAAATTCAAAAACAGCACTGTCAAAAAGAACTTTCTGCATTGAGGGAAATGCTCTCTGTCTGTCCAATATAGTAGTCACTAGCCACACATGACTACTGAGCATTTGAAATGTGGCCAGTGTGACTGGGGAGCTGAGTTTTAAATTAAATTTAAATTTAAATAGTCACATGTAGTTTGTGATTACTATATTGGACACTATTACTTAGAAATTTGGAACGTGAATTATATGTTTGGATATCATTCACAGGTTATTTTATTGTAAATGTTTAGCTTTATTTTTGTTACAATCAGTTTATGTGAGTATTTGTCATACTTTTTATAGAGGCTACTACCCAAAAGGGGGTGGTGAAGTGATTGTCCGAATGTCACCAGTTAAACAGTTGAACCCAATCAATTTAACTGACCGTGGTTCTGTGACTAAGATATATGGAAGAGCTTTTGTTGCTGGTGTTTTACCATTTAAAGTAAGTTGTCTAGAAGTTTATGTGGGTCTTGGTATTATGTCATCAAAATTTTGAAATTATTAAAAGCACTTAATTTTTTTAAGATCTTATTTTTAAGTTTGCTCTGTGCTCAATATGGAGCTAGAACTTAAAACCCCGAGATCAAGAGTTGCATGCTCCACTCCATGGGATGCCTGGGTGACTCAATTGGTTAAACATCTGCCTTTGGCTCAGGTCTTGATCTCAGCATCTTGGGATTAAGCCCTGTAGCATCAGGTTCTCTGCTCAGAGGGAAATCTGCTTCTCCTTCTCCATCTGTTCTCTCTCTCTCAAGTAAATAAATAAAATCTTAAAAAGAAAAAAAAAGAGTTGCATGCTCTACCAACTGAGCCAGCTAGGTACTCCTAAAGCACTTAAATTTTTAATATTTTCATTAAAAATTTTTTTTGTAAACATTTATGCTCTTTACTCTTGAAAATCTAGTTTTTATATAATGCATGTAAAAGTTACTAATTATGTTTCTTTGAAGGCTTGAAAACAATTGTCAAAATAATTATTATTTTTTTTTTTCAAAATAATTATTAACTTATTTTATTCTTATTTTTCTGTCTTGTCAAAATAGGTAGCAAAAGATATGGCAGCGGCAGCTGTAAGATGCATCAGAAAGGAGATTAGGGATCTGTATGTTAACATCCAGCCTGTTCAGGAACCTAAAGACCAAGCCTTTGGCAATGGGAATGGAATAATGTGAGACAATACACTTTTTCCTGGATACTTGATTGAGAGCTCTGAAATAATTATTCTGTTTGAATTAAAGATTTGTGGTTTTTTTAAGTATTACAGTTCTAAAAATGCATATTTTTAAGGACATTCCTACCTAAAAAACAACAGTATGATGAATTAAAATGATTATTTTATTCTGAATTTTTTTCCTAAGGATGGTTTGCTTTTTCTTACATTGTAAGAGTCTTTTCAGTCTTAAGCTAATCAGAAGTTAGCCTTTGAAACTGATCCTGAGAGAAATATTTCCAGTTGTTTTTCTATACCTCAACTGTGAAGTCCATTTACATGTAAATATTAGATAGGCAAAGGTCTATTTAGAAAAGAATTACATTAATTTAATTAGGAATTACTGATTTAAATATAAAAATGCTTGGGGTGCCTGGGTGGCTCAATCAGTTAAGCATCTGCCTTCAGCTCAGGTCTTGATCTTGAGGTCCTGAAATTGAATCCCATGTCAAGCTCCATGCTCAATGGGGAGTCTGCTTCTCTTTCTCCCTCTGCCTCTCCTCCTGCTCATGCTCTTCACCCATGCTCTCTCTCTCTCAAATAAATAAATTAAAAAGAAAAAAAGCTAAAAAAATATAAAATGCTTCAATTGATCTTTTGAAGGATGAGAGTATCTCTTATGGATAAAAAGCCTCGTTTTCAGAGTTTCTATTAAAGGGTTTAAATGCATGTTCATTTGCTAATACTATCTAAAAACTGTAAAACAAAACCAAACATTTCTGTAGAAAGATTTTTTTCTTTTTTTATTGAAGTATAGTTGACATACACTGTTAGATTAATTTCAGGTGTGTGGTATAGTGAATTGACAATGTTATGTTTTGCTTATCACAAGTGTATTTTCCATCTGTCACCTTACAATGCCATTACAATACCACTGACTATATTCCCTATCTGTACCTTTCATCCTTGTAGACTTACTCTACAAAACTGGAAGCCTGAATCTCCAGTTAAGTGTTCTTAACTGAATCTCCCATTCTCTTCACTTATCTTGCCCATCTCCCATCCCTTCCCCTCTGGCAACCATCATTTTCTTCTATATCTGTGTGTCTGTTTGTGTGTTTGTTTTGTTTTTTAGATTTCATGTATAAGTAGAATTGTGTGGTATTTGTCTTTCTCTGTCTGGCACTTAGTCTGTTGCTTTCTAGGTCCACCCATGTTATCACAAATGGTAAAACCTCATTCTTTTTTATGGCTGAGAAATACTCTATTGTGTGTATATGTACCACATCTTTACCCATTCATCTGTTATGGACACTTGAGTTGCTATTGGCTATTGCAATTATTGATAGATATGTACTTAGTACCATTTTGTTAATTGTTTTCTGGGTGTTTTTGTAGTCCTCTGTTTCTTCTTCTCTTGCTCCCCTTGTGATTTTTTTTTTTTTTTTTTTTTTTTGCTCCCCTTGTGATTGATGACTTTTGGTAATGTTCTTTCTCTTGGTGTTTTATTTTCTGTGTGTCAAAGTTTTAGTTTTGTGGTTTCCTTGAGGTTTGTGGATAACATCCTAAGTATATAGCAGTCTATATTAAGTTGGTCACTTAAGTTTGAACACATAAAAAGATCTTTTCATTTTAGATAATTATAAAACCCTTCATATTTTTAATTTTTATTAAAGATTTTTAAAAATTATTTATTTTAGAGAGAGAGGAAGAGGGAGAGAGAGTGTGAGTGGAGGGAGGGGCGGAGGGAGAGAGAGATCCCAAGCAGACTCTGACCTGAGGGCAGAGCCCCATGCGGGGCTCTATCTCACAACCCTGAGATTATGACCTGAGCCAAAATCAAGAGTTGGATACTCAACCGGCTGAGCCATTCAAGTGCCCCTCATAGAATATTTATGGTAAAGTAGAAATGGTATCATTTAGTGTGGATGACAAAACTTCTAGAAGAGCCATTCCCTTACCTGTGAATGGATTAGAATCTAGTGTGACTTCTTGTTGGAAGTGCTGAAGAATACTAATGCCCTCATGAAGCTGGAGAATGCTAATCATGCTGTTCTTTGTATAAAGAATTTCACTTTTGCAATATACTAGATCTAATCCTATGTACTTAATAGTCACTATTCCACTGTCTTGCATTTGCATATAATTTTAGAATATTTATAGCATAGATAGTAATACTTCTTTTTTTCTTATATAGCATTATTGCTGAGACATCCACTGGCTGTTTGTTTGCTGGATCATCGCTTGGTAAACGAGGTACAGATAAATGAAGGGGGTCCACAATTTCTAGTGGTAACGTAAAATTTTTTAATTATCTGTCAGGCGTAGAGTGTAGCAAGTGTAAAAGAATATGATTAACTGATTCTGTTTTATAGTCAGTTAATGAATTAATTAAAAAATAAATAAAAAATTAAAAGTAAAAAAATATAGTCAGTTAAAATTTCAGCCTTTCTCCTGACTTTATACTTTGAAAAAATCTCAAACTTATGAAAAAGTTGAATGACCAATGAACATCCATATACTGTTCTCTAAGGTTTACCAGTAGTGAACTTTTAGCTACAAGTTTGTGTGTTTCTGAACTATTTCAATATAAGTTGCAGATAGGACATCTCACCCCTGAATACTGCAGCATGGATGTCCAAAGAGCAATACCTATGTAATCACAGTACCATTTTACACCCAAAGAATTTGTCTCTTATATTCTGATATAACCAATTCCCTCTAAAATATTTTTTAGAGCAGTGGGGCTTGTTTGTGGGTTGTTGTTGTTTTTTGAGCACTGACAGAAGTTGATCATGTCTGTTCAGTTTCTTTCCTGCTACAGAATAGTTTCACCATTCTTTTTCTCTCATGATACTGACATTTTGAAAAGTCCAGTCATTTTCTCATAGGATTTCCTACAATTTGGATTTGTCTGGTTGTCTCATGATTAGATATCTTCTGGTGAAACATTTTTAGTAGGAATAGGTGACTGTGTACATTCCATTTTACCACAGCAGGGTTGATGATAATGTCAGTTTGTCCTTTATTGGTAAAGCTAACTGTGATCACTTGGTTAAAGTAGTGTCCTCCAGGTCTGTCCCCTATAAATCCTTTCCTTTTGTATAAGTAATAAGTCATCTGGGTTAGTACTTTGAGACCATCTGATTATCTTATTCCTATACAACTTTCATCCAATGGTTTTAGCGTCTCTTGGTGACTCTTCCCTGCATCAGTCATTATATTGGTGGTTTCAGAAAACTGAATTTTTTTAAAGATTTTATTTATTCATGAGAGACACACACAGAGAGAGGCAGAGACACAGGCAGAAGAGAAGCAGGCTCCCTGCAAGGAGCCCAATGTGGGACTCAATCCTGGATCCCGGGATCATGCTTGAGCCAAAGGCAGATACTCAGCTGCTGAGCCACCTAAGTGTCCCAGATATGAAAGGGAAATGTAGTTAAGATTTAATATATTTAGGAGAGGAGGTATGTGTGTACATCTGATTGTTAATATTTGAAGTTACTTTTGCCATTGAGGTGACTTCTAGTTGGACTTCTTGTTTGGATAGCCAACATATCAGCATCATCAGGGAGTTTGTTTTAAATACAAGTTTGGGGGTTCATTTCATACCTCCCAAATTAGAATCTCTGGAAGTGGACCCAAAGATCTGTTTTAATAAGCTCACCGGATACTTGTGAGATATAATGAAGTTCAAGAAGTAATGACCAAAAATAAACATTTAGAGTACACTGATTACTTGTTAGGTCTAGTGAAACATCAATGTGGATAGTGATAGTGAGCCTAACAGTCTAGAGAAAGCAAAGGTAATGCAAAATATAAAATAGAGACCAGGAGCCCATGTAAGTAATGAGTGCTGGGCAGACATGCAGACATTGAGTAGAATGAGTTTATTGGGTACCACCATGTGCCAGGTAGTATATACTAGGGTCACAGATGTGAGAGCCACTTGTGTTTCCTGGTTTAGTCTGGCAGAGGAGACAGAAGAGGCAATGATTTTGGTATTCCCAGGGTATCATAGGAACACAGGGGAAGAACAACTAATTCTCCTTTGGGGGCCAGTTGACCCCAAATCTGGCTTCTGCCATTCAGCAATCCTCCAGTGGGTTCTGTAGATTAGTACAAATTAGCCAGGGACACCTGGGTGGCTCAGCGGTTGAGCATCTGCCTTTGGCTCAGGTCATGATCCCAGGGTCCTGGCATTGAGTCCTGAATCAGGCTCCCCAAAGGGAGCCTGCTTCTTTCTCTTCCTCTCTGTGTCTCTCATGAATAAATAAAATCTTAAAAAAAAAAAAAAAAAAAAGGTAGAAATTAGCCAGATGTCACAGTGAGCTAAGGAGGAAGGACACAGGATAGTGCTGACATAACAGAGTAGTGTGGGGCAGCCCAGGTGGCTCAGCGATTTAGCGTTGCCTTCAGCCCAGGGTGTGATCCTGGAGATCTGGAATTGAGTCCCATGTCGGGCTCCCTACATGGAGCCTGCTTCTCCCCCTGCCTGTGTCTCTGCCTCTCTCTCTCTCCCTCTGTGTCTGTCATGAATAAATAAATAAAATCTTAAAAAAAAAAAAAAAAAGAGTAGTGTGTTCTTTGGGCAGCTACAACTCTGTGATGTGTGTAGGATCTGGAGTGGGAAAGTGCAGATGAAGTTAGAGAGGTAGACAGATGCGAGATTTTGAAAGACTTCATAGGCCATGTAAAGGGTTTCATCACGAAAATAAAGATTTTAAGGAGGAATATCATGTCAGATCTTTCGAAAGGTAATTCTGATAGATAAATGGAGGATTAGAGGAAAACCGTATTGGAGGCAGGAGGACAAGACTTTTGTAGCTGTTCAGGTCAGAAGTGGTAAGGGCCTATACAAACGAAAGCAGTGACTCGAGTTAGAGTGGAGAGTACCAATAGCAAGGATATTAGGAGGGAGAGCAAGTATGTGGTGACCAGTTGCATATAGAAAGTTAGAATGGCAATGGGAAGAATGACCTAGATTTCTAGCTCTGGTAACTAGAAACATTAACAACTTGTGATATAGGAGGTTGAACTCATTTGCCAGAGTAGATGATAGTTTTAGATATGTTGCATTGAGATTGTATAAAGCAACCAGTACTCTGTTACTGCTAGCAATACCTAGGATTTACGTTGCTGGCCAGCTCTGAAAAAATTTCTAGTATTCCATCAACACTTTTTTTCTTACTTTGTCATGTGAGACCATTTTTACTTTGAAGTTGCCTTTGGATAACATGGTTTCAGGGTACATAAAACTTATCTTTAGAGTTAGTATAGTAGGAGGGAATAGATGATAGGGCAACATTCTTTTTTTTTTTTTTTTTTTTTTTTTTTTATGATAGTCACACAGAGAGAGAGAGAGAGGCAGAGACACAGGCAGAGGGAGAAGCAGGCTCCATGCACCGGGAGCCCGACGTGGGATTCGATCCCGGGTCTCCAGGATCACGCCCCAGGCCAAAGGCAGGCGCCAAACCGCTGCACTACCCAGGGATCCCTAGGGCAACATTCTTACTCAGAGTGGCTCCTGCTGGTGCTCTCCCTTGTTTCCTGTTGGCACAGATGTCAAATGAGATGTCATTAGCAAATGTCAAGGCAGCATGGGGTCTTATCTCTCCATCTAGGTAGAATATATTAAGGATATCAGAGAGAATGTTGTAGCTTCCATTGTCCCCCTTCATTTCTGCTGGGGAAGAGGTCCCCTTTCATTTCTGATTGAAATTAACTGGAAAATTACCAGACCCTGAATCCTAATGTCTAAGAGTTACTACAAGAAGCAACATTAGCTGTTTGTTCATGCCGTCATTTGTGGTGGAAGCAATAACCTGGAACTAGTCATGTTTGTCACTGTCACAGTCACTAAAACCATTTTGATCTTAGTTTCTTTATCTGTTGAGTAAGAGAATTAGCCTAGAGAATCTCTCAAGTCCTTCCAGCTATAACATTTTTTGATCTTGTAACAAAGGCGAGGTTTTGTTCTGTTTGAGAGTCCTGGGACTTTAGATGGAGGCAGTATAGTCCCATGTCTGCCAGTATCCTGCATGGCAGCTGGGGGCTTTCCTTTTCTGATACATGAGATCAGACCACTGTCTGTGTATAAAGATCCCTTCCAACTTTATATGATTGCAGTATGGACAGGATATATTTTGTCTTTACATTGTTATGTATTCTTTGCCCACTCTTGTCTTTCAGTTAGTTGTGTTCTTTAAACATTTTTTTAACTTTTTTTTTTTTTTTTAATAGACTGTTTAAGCATGGGGGGAGAGGGAGAGAGAGAATCTTAAGCAGGCTCCATGCTGGGCTCCAACATGAGGCTCCTATCTCAAGACTCTGAGATCATAACCTGAACTGAAATTAAGACTTGTCTACCAACTGAGCCCACCAGAGGCCCCTCAGTTAGTTAGTTTCTTTACTGTGGTAGCAAAACAGTCAGCTAAGGTACACTCTGATTAATCAGTCCCTGTTATCAGTGTGTGGAAATTGCCTAGGTTAGAACAAGCACTTTACTTCCCTCCTTCGGTATATGTAGGTATATGCTACATATATGGCATCTATGGTATGTGTATACATATATGTATATGCATATATACCATATATATATATATATATATATGCGCTAATTCATGGCATCTCTCTGATGTCCTAGAGTCAATCCTTTGGCCTTCTCTTCTTAATCTAATAACCTTTTTTATAGTATTGTCCTTTCAATAAGCTAGAAGGTACCCAAATCATTGAATATTCATTTTAATTTGCTGGATTATAAACCATCAGTATTGAGACCTTTTTAAGAAATATCCAAAATACCAGAAGATTATTTGTCCGTTAGAAAAGCATGAAAATTTCAGAGGAAGTTAGGATTTTGCTCTTTTGTTTAGAACATAGTACCAATAAGCAGATTTCTCATATATACTTCATTTTGTTCAGTTGCCACAGACCTTTACTAATAACTGGTAATGATATAGATCCATTCATACCATTATTCACTATCAGGGCCACTGGGTCAGAGGGAATGTGAGTGGCTCTGGAAAACACTTTGTCATTTGGCAGAGAAACCTTAGTACATTTCCTCTTCTCTAATACTGCCAAGCCAGGAATTCTTTCCTTCTACCTCATACTGCATCAAATTTTAGCCATTTTCTAGCAGTCACTTGAGTCCTTTATGCTCCATGAAACCTTCTTGTTCATGGGACCTTCATTGTTCTAGGACCTATAATGTTTTTCCTTTTTTTTTTTTTTTTTTTAATTTTTATTTATTTATGATAGGCACAGAGAGAGAGAGAGAGAGGCAGAGACAGAGGCAGAGGGAGAAGCAGGCTCCATGCACCAGGAGCCCGATGTGGGATTCGATCCCGGGTCTCCAGGATCCCTCCCTGGGCCAAAAGCAGGTGCTAAACCGCTGCACCACCCAGGGATCCCTGTAATGTTTTTCTTTGTGAACTTTCACTGGTGATATAATTTATACCATAGAGCTTACCTGCTTATCCTTTGATTCTCCAATATATGAGTATTTCTTTTTTTTTTTTATGAGTATTTCTTTATATCATCTTAGCAAAGAAACCAGTTCCTTTTTTCTTAAGATTTTATTTATTTATTCATGAAGAGACACAGAGAGAGAGGCAGAGACATAGACAGAGGGAGAAACAGGCTCCCTATGGGGTGCCTGATGCAGGATTCGATCCCAGGACCCTGGGATCACAACCTGAGCCGACGGCAGACACTCAACCACTGAGCCACCCAGGCATCCCAAGGAACCAGTTCCTGTTACTTAGTGTGAGACACACATACTAGATACTCAGTATTAACTATTATTACTAGCTTATTATGAACCAGTCATGGTAATATATGTTTTATAAATATTATCTCTAATTTCTTTAACAACTTTGCAGCTTATGTATTATCTCCATTTCCATCTCCACTTGGAAGAGGAAACAGAAGAGGCTGAGTAGTTGAGATTCATACCACATGTTCCAAACCGCCTCATTTAGTCATGTACTTGACTGACTGATGTTGTAAAGATAATTATAATAACTGCTGTAAGGAAAAACCATTAAAATTTTGAAAATCCCCCTTTTCTAGGAAATCTTACCAAGGCATATATATAATCAAATGGATTTCCACATATAAAATAGAAATAAAAACTAACCACAGTCTCATACCTTAAAAGACATTTTTATTTGTAGCCAGGGAACTTCTTTTAGTTTAAAGTAAATAATTCAAAAGAATCATTTGAGGGGCGCCTGGGTGGCTCAGTCGATTAAGTGGCTGACTCTTGATTTCAGGTCAGGTCATGATATCAGGGTTCTGGGATCCAGCCCATGTCAGGGTCTGTGCTTAGTAGGGAGCCTGCTTGAGGATTCTCTCTCCCTCTCCTGTCCCTCCGCCCCTCCTCCTTCACCCTCTCACAAATAAATAAATCTTTAAAAAATAGAAGCATTTGGGGGATCCTTGGATGGCTCAGCAGTTTAGCATCTCCCTTCGGCCCAGGGTGGGGTCCTGGGGTCCTGGGATCAATTCCCACATCGGGCTCCCAGCATGGATCCTGCTTCTCCCTCTGCCTATGTTTCTGCCTTTCTTTCTCTCTGTGTCTCTCATGAATAGATAAATAAAATCTTTAAAAGGAAAAAAAAACACAAACATTTGACATTCCACTACTTTTGACAGACTTCTTTTGTAATCAGTATTATATGAAGATTTGGGGTGTATGTGTGGAGAGGCAAGGAGTAGGCATGGGGATTAATATTCTTATTTTCAAAATAAGATAATGCCTGTTTAAATCTAAAGAAATAAAATTTTGGGCAGCCCCAGTGGCCCAGCGATTTGGCGCCGCCTTCCGCCCATGGTGTGATCCTGGAGACCCGGGATCGAATCCTGCGTCGGGCTCCCTGCATGGAGCCTGCTTCTCCCTCTGCCTGCCTGTGTCTCTGCCTCTTTCTCTCTCTCTCTCTCTCTCTCTCTGTCATGAATGAATTAAAAAATATATATAATATTTGATGTGAGGATTTTTTTTAGATTTTTTTTTATTATTTATTTGACAGAGAACACAAGGGGAGCTGCAGGCAGAGGGAAAAGCTTAGGGAGCCTGATGTGGGGTTCAGTCCCAGGACTCAGGAATCATGACCTGAGCCGAAGGCAGACACTCAACCACTGAGCCACCCAGGCACCCCTGATATGAGAATTTTATCTGCTCTTAGATGAAACTTAATTCTTTAACTTAAAAAAAAAAATCCTTTAGGGCAGCCCCAGTGGCCCAGCGGTTTAGTGCCACCTTCAGCCCGGGCGTGATCCTGGAGACCCGGCATTGAGTCTCACGTCAGGTTCCCTGCATGGAGCCTGCTTCTCCCTCTGCCTGTGTCTCTGTCTCTCTCTCTCCCTCTCTGTCTGTCATGAATAAATAAATCTTTAAAAAAAAAATCAATTCTAATGGAATTACCTACAGACTAATTATAACATGTATAAATTGCAAATTTAAAATTTTGAAGTTGAGGCATAGTATTATGGGGTTATCACTTAGTTATAAATTGGTTTCATAATTAGTACTTTTATTTTTTTAAGATTTATTTGTTTTGAAAGTGAGAGAGCACACAAGCAGAAAGGGCGGAGGGAGAGAGAGAGAGAGAGAATGAGAATCTCAAGCAGACTCCATGCTGAGTGCAGAGCCCCATGCAGGGCTCAATCCCAGGACCTGAGCAAAACTAAAAGTCAGACACTTAACCAACTGTACCCACCCAGGTGCCCCTCATAACTGGTATTTTTAAAACAGGGCCAAAGCAGCCTGTTTTTTCCTCTACTGGGTTCATTTAAAGATATAAATTATTTGTATGTGCTAAGCTCTCGAAGATTGAATATACTTTAAGATCTAAAAGTTCTGTTCTGTTGGGTGAGTTCAGAGGCCTAAAAAATGTTATACTGGTGCTAACTGGGACATATTATTTCAACTTTTTGTCTCTTCATAATTAACTTAGTTTTTTTGCATTATGTCTGTTATAGGTGTAAATGCAGACAAGGTTGGAATTGAAGCTGCTGAAATGCTATTAGCAAATCTTAGACATGGTGGTGCTGTCGATGAGTATTTGCAAGACCAGGTAATGACACTTTTGGTATAAAAACCTTTGAACATTAGATTTGAATATTTGGTAATTAGATTGACTATAAATTTTATCTTAAGTTTTTTTATTTATTTAAGTAATCTCTCTACCCCATGTGGGGCTTGAACTCAAGACCCTGCAATCCAGAGTCACATGCTTCTCCAGCTGAGCCAGCTAGGAGAATGAACGAATATAAATTTTAATCATTGATTGGCTTAGTTCAGCCAGTTTTTAAATATTTTGGAATTACATTTCTCAGATTTCAGTGTTCATCTTGACCTGGCTACAGCATTTGGCCCACGTGATCACTCTTTTTTCTTGAAATACTTTCCTCACTTGCTTTCTTTTTTTAATTTTTAAATTTTGTGGAGTGGGGAGGATACAGAGGGAAAAGGAGAAAGAACCTTAAGCAGACCATATGCCCAAGATGGAGCCTGATATGGGGTTCAGTGTCATAACCCTGAGATCATGACATGAGCAGAAATCAAGAATTGTATGCTTAACCCACTGAGCCACCCAGGCACCCCTCTCACTTGCTTTCTGAAACATTATTATCTTTCTTTTCCCTTGGGCGTGTATTCTAGTCTCTTTGCTAGTTTGATATTACTATTGTTTTCAACTCATCAACTTCTAAATTTTGGAGAATCCGTAGGCTGAGTCTCATGCCTCTTTATCTGTGTTCACTCCCTCAGTTGTTTTGTCCAGTCTCACAGCTTACATACCATCTGTAAAAATAGAAGCATTGTTGTACAAACAACTCAAATTTATATCACTAGCTCAGGCCTTTCTCCTTAACTCCATATTCATATCTCTCGTGACTGTAAGCATTTCCACTTGGACATGTCGTAGACCTCTCAAACTTAACACATCTACCACATGCTAGTGAATATTTCCAAGTGAGATCTTCTTATGGTCCACTGTCTTGATAGATTTCCTGTTTTTTCTACCACACTTTTCTCTCCTTAATCTCAGACCAGCAATCTACATTAAGAAATATTCTCTCCAGGATTTTTTTTTAAAGATTTTATTTATTTATTCATGAGAGACACAGAGAGAGAGAGAGGCAGAGACATAGGCAGAGGGAGAAGTAGGCTCCACGCAGGGAGCCCGATGTGGGACTTGATCCCAGGACTCCGGGACCACGCCCTGGGCCTAAGACAGGTGCTAAACTGCTGAGCTACTCAGGGATCCCCTCTCTCCAGGATTTCTTAACCAGTTTCTTTCTTTTCTTTTTTTTTTAAGATTTTATTTTTAAGTAATCTCTACAGCCCAATGTGGGGCTTGAATTCACAACCCTAAGATAAAGAGTTATGTGCTCCTCTGTCTGAGCTAACTAGGCACCCTTCCTCCCATCGACCCCTTAACTAGTTCCTTATTTCTAGTCTCTTCCTTCTTAGGTGTACTCTATACTCCAAGTAATTCTGTATTAGTGTATTTATTTACCTGTTAAAATGTTGTAATTTTAGAGACTGGAGAAAGTTTGTCATATATTCCAGCTTGCTGAGGCAGTCTGATTAAATATATTAACTTTTAACTCTATATTTTTTTCTTAAACATTGATTTTTTTTTTAAAGATTTTATTTATTCATGAGAGAGACAGAGAGGCAGAGATATAGGCAGAGGGAGAAGCAGGCTCCCTGCAGGGAACCCAATGCAGGACTTGATCCTGGGACTCCGGGATCATGCCCTGAGCTGAAGGCAGATGCTCAACCACTAAGCCACCCAGGCGTCCCGATTTTAGAAAATCTATGTTGACAACTGCTACTAAGCATTTCTGTACCACACCACAGACTTTGGCTGACACAGATTTTCTATTATCTTAGGACTTCTGGAAACCTAAAGTAGAAATTCTCTTAGCTGTTTTGATTTCTAATGGTATTTTCATGTGGTAAGCAGTAGAGTTTAACTCCAAATGTTAGTAAATGTATGAAATTTTTCTTCTTTGTTCTTTTTTTTTTAATAGTTGATCATTTTCATGGCATTAGCTTGTGGAGTTTCCAGAATAAAAACAGGACCAGTTACACTCCATACACAAACAGCTATACATTTTGCTGAACAATTAGCAAAGGTGAGTATTCCATTAGAAAGAGTAATTGATTTTTATTGTAGCCAATTTTGGGTCAGATTGTAATAAACAAAAAACTTAATCATAATTGCTATCCCTCGCCTAGTAATTCCTGTGTGGCTGACATTGAGCTAATTCAGCAAGTTACCTGCATCATCTTATTCTGCATTACCATTTTATTATTTGTTTATTTATTTTTAAAGATTCATTTATTTGAGAGAAAGCACAAGAGCTAGGAGATGGGCAGAAGGAGAGGGAGGAACTCAAACAGACTCCCTGCTGAGCATGGAGCCTAATAAGGAGCTCAGTCCTATGACCCCAAGATCACAACCTGAGCCAAAACTAAGAATCAGATGCTTTACTGATGGAGCCACCAGGTGCCCTTCTGCATAACCTTTTTTTTTTATTGTTTTTTATTCATGAGACACAGAGAGAGAGGCAGTGACATAGGCAGAAGGAGATGCAAGCTCCATGCAGGGAGCCTGACGTGAGACTCGATCCCTGGTCTCCAGGATCAGGCCCCTGGGCTGAAGGCGGCACTAAACTGATGAGCCACCTGGGCTGCCTAGATAGTTCTTTATTATTCTCATTTTGCATGTGAATAAAATGAGGTAGAGGAATTAAATTAATTACTCAAGACCATATAGTATCTTAGGGGCAGAGTTGGACTTTGAGCAAATTCAGGAAAGCATACATCAGAGCTCACGTGTGGTACTGCCTGCAGGATAAAGATGCTTTGGGCAGCTCGGGTGGCTCAGCGGTTTAGTGCCGCCTTCAGCCCAGGGCCTGATCCTGAAGACCTGGGATTGAGTTCCATGTCTGCTCCCTTCAGGGAGCCTGCTTCTCCCTCTGCCTATGTCTCTGGCTCTCTCTCTCTCTGTGTCTCTCATGAATAAATAAATAAAATCTTTAAAAATATAAAAAAACAAAAAGATAAAGATAAGTTTTGATGAGAACTATGAAATTAAATCATAAGGAATTTGTAGTTGCCCATAAACTTAAATATTAATATAACATTTAAATGTTTTATTTTCTTATGATTCTATGGTAGAATGGAATATTTGCTGAAATTTTAACACCAGCCCTCTTAACTTTTATGAGTAGATTGACAATTTTTAGTGAAATAGGGTTTAGTATTGTATAAGCTCATATTTGTACCCTTTCTATAGCATTTCAATTTTTAAAAATGACTAATATGTATATTTCATCTGTAACTAATACAGTTTCCTTAGAGAAAATTTGGAAAACAAGGGGAAAAAACTTGTCATAATTCCCTTTTGCCAATAAAAGCACTGTTGACATTTAGGTATTATCCTCTTAAAAGTGTTTCTCTTTATAATTTTTTTTTTACTGAATGCATACAGCTTCACTTCTTGCCTTTTTCAGTAACGCTGCATATTTCCAATTTGCTGTAATCTTTGTAATTTCATAAAGTGATATAAAATTTACAACTCAGAATTTTATGAAGGTGCTGACCTTAAGTATTTTTTAAATTCTAAAAGTAATACTATTAAAGAAAATCTAAAATTCTAAAATTAAAAAAAAATTATAGAAGTGTACTAAGCACAAAGTCACTTTGCCTTACTCCCAGCAGTTTATTTGTATGATTTTTAAGAATATGTATCTTTTTTCATATTATTAGAAAGCACTGTGGTGTCCAACTCTTGGTTTTGGCTCAGGTCATGATTTCATGGTCATGAGATCAAGTCCTACATGAGGCTCTGAGCTTATTGCAGAGTCTACTTGAAATTCTCTTTCCCTCTTTTTCTCCCCCTCCTGCTTCTCCTCTCTCTCTTTCTAAAATAAATAAGTAAGGGCAGCCCTGGTGGCGCAGCAGTTTAGTGCCGCTTGCAGCCCTTGGCATGATCCTGGAGACCTGGGATCGAGTCCCATATCGGGCTCCCTGCATGGAGCCTGTTTCTCCCCCTGCCTGTGTCTCTGCCTCTCTCTGTCTCTATGAATGGGTAAATAAAATCTTTTAAAAAAATTAAAATAAAATAAATAAGTCTAAAACAAAAAAAGCATAGGTAAATTTTGGCTCAATTGTAGGAAAAGGCTAATAGGAATTAAAGGCAAATTATATTTGATGTCGAGAGATAGTTGACTGTATTTTTTATTTTTCCATTAGTGCTGTATTTGTAACTGTTGTCTGTCTTTGTAGACTATGATCTCCTTGATAGTAGGGACCAAGTTGTATTCATATAGTCTTTTTACAGTACTTCGCATATAGTAGACACATGTTATTTGAAATGAATACACAGTGAAAAGTGCTGTGAATTGGCATTTATAGTTCTGGTTTCTTGTTCAGCTTTGTTGTATTTTAACTGAGTGACTCGGGGCAAGCTGCTTGATCTTTCTGTGCCTCTGCAGATAACTGATCTATAAAATCAGAGACTGATACATAGTCCCTTAAAACTCCTTCCAACTTTAAAATCTTTTTTTTTTTTAATTTTTATTTATTTATGATAGTCACAGAGAGAGAGAGAGAGAGAAGGGCAGAGACACAGGCAGAGGGAGAAGCAGGCTCCATGCAGGGAGCCCGACGTGGGATTCGATCCTGGGTCTCCAGGATCGCACCCTGGGCCGAAGGCAGGTGCCAAACCGCTGCGCCACCCAGGAATCCCCTCCTTCCAACTTTAAATTTTTGTAGTTTACAGTATGTTTATATATAGGTTAGAAATGATTTCCTTGGCTATTTATGTAATGCTTACAATGTGAAATATATATATATATGCACATATATAATTACATAAATAATTTGAATATATAGCTTAGGATTCAATGTTTATTCATTCAACGATAATTTTCAGTGTCTAGTGTATATCAGTACACTGCCACATAATACTGAAACTGGAGTAATTTGTGAATATTACTATTCAACAGGGCCCCAGAACAATGGTTTTCAAACTGTGTTTCATAGAATCCTAAGGTTTTAGGCATATTTGAATTCCCTTTGCTACAAATTCAACATACTCAGTTGTTTTTATTTTAATTGTTTTGTTAGAATGAACATAGTAGCTTTTTAAGACAAATCATGTTTCCAGAATATAATGATAGAGATCATATAGGGACACAGAGAGAGAGAGAGGAAGAGACACAGGCAGAGAGAGAAGCAGGCTCCATGCAGGGAGCCCTATGCAGGTCTCTATCCTGGGACTCCAGGATCATTCCCTGGGCCAAAGGCAGGCTCTAAACCACCGAGGCACCCAGGGATCCCCAGAGATCATATATTTCAAAGCCAAACTTGAATTAGTTAACCAGTAAAAAATACAGTGTTAAGCCCAATAAAGATGAAGGGCCTCCCCTCACCTTTCTATTTGAACTAGATTTTTTTTTTAATAGCATATTTAGGGAATTCAATTGGCAAGAAAAATTTGAGGGAAATTAAAAACTTGATACTTGACAAAGTAGAAGTATAAACGCTTTAGTGCCATGTTTTAGAAAAAAATTTAGGAAGAAGGTAGTGAAGGTATGTTACAGTTAACAGTTAAGATTTTATTTTAATTAATTAATTTATTAATTTATTCATTTGTTCATTCATTCATTCATTCATTCATGAGAGACACAGAGAGAGAGAGGCAGGCTCCATGCAGGGAGCCCGACGTGGGAGTTGATCTCGGTACTCCAAGATCATGCCCTGGGCAGAAGGGAAGCCCTCAACCGCTGAGCCACCCAGGCGTCCCCAACAGTTAAGATTTTAAAGATGATAATTGCCTAGCTTGTAAATGTCCTGGGGATTTTGATTCAGTGGATATGGAGTGGGGCTGAGGCTGTATATTCTGACAGAACTGCACAAGTACGTATTATTTCTGAACGAGAATCCTGGTTCTGGAGGAAAATATTTTATATCCAGGCTACTGAATTTCTCATGAATCATTTGATCTTTGTGCCTCTAGCTGCTTCAGAAAAATGAGTTTGGGCAGCCAGGGTGGCTCAGCGGTTTAGCGCTGCCTTCAACCCTGGGCCTGATCCTGGAGACCTGGGATTGAGTCCCATGTCAGGCTCCCTGCATGGAGCTTGCTTCTCCCTCTGCCTATGTCTCTGCATCTCTCTCTCTCTCTGTGTCTCTCATGAATAAATAAATGAAATCTTTAAAAAAAAAAAAGAAAGAAAAAAAATGAGTTTGATATTAATTATCTGCCTTTTTAAGTTGGATTTATGGGCTCTCCCTCCATCTCTCCTCATATTGTTTATGTACTAAGTACTTTTCTGGTTTCAGGCTAAATTCTCTGTGAAGAAATCAGAAGATGAAGAAGATGCAGCTAAAGATGCTTATATTATTGAGTGCCAAGGAATTGGGATGACAAATCCCTATCTATAGGATATTTGCCTTTTAAATAATACTTCAATGATGTATTGCACTAATTCATTTCATAAATACTAGAAAACAACGAAGAAGAAGTAACTTATTAAAGGACCTGACATAAATATGGAGATGAAGTATAGAGTGTTGTAGATTTGCGGAGAATGCTTCATCAAATTAATCTCACTTTGACTATCTCCTAAGATAAGGACAATGAAATATAAGAGTTGATGAGTATGTATGATGGCTGATTTCAATATTAAAGTATTGAGATGGAGTGTTCTTTCCACCCTAAGTGTGTTTTTCTTTTTTATATAATAAATTAAGTCAAGGATGTAGATTTGGTCTGTAATTTGTGTCTGGTTCTAATCACTTTACTGAAGCTTCATGTAAAGTATAATGAAACAACTTTTTGCACAGGTACTTGGAACAATAACACTTAATAAGCATTTTCTCATTCCAATTATATGTACCTTCTTTCTTGTGGGGACTTGGTAAATATTGATTTTGAATCTGTGGAATGTTTTGAAATCCAAACAATGAGGATTGCAAAATTTGCACCCTAGTATATTTGTCTAAATTCAGCTGTATGTTTTTGTTTGGCTTTCAAAACATTGAACAGATTAAAAATCTAATTAAAAAATAATTGAGCACCTTTAGAACAGAATGTGCTTTTCATCAGTCTCTATTATCTTATACCTAGTCTACTTCCACATTTAGATTACTTCCTGGTCCCTGTAGGCAGCTGAGGTTGTGACTCAAATGAAACTGGTTTGGTGTATCAGCTAAATATGCTGTCCTGTAATATACATACAGTGAAGAAGTTTTTGAAACTTGGTTTTGTTTTGGACTTTATCCAGTGATGATTAAAACATAATCTAAGATCTAGATCTAGGGGATGGTATTATAATACATTCAGAAAGTGCTGAATTAGTCTGTATAGAATGAAATTAACTCCCATGTACATGATCATCATTATGTTATCAGTGATTTTTTTGTGGCCTCAGACAGTTGGGTTCCATTTGTTCTAAAGATGTGATAATAGTATTGGCTTGCTATTTATGTTCTAAGTAGATACATTTTATAAGTTCATCTGTATAAGACTTCTGAATACAAATAATTCTGTTGATTTGATGCTATATGTACAGTAGTTGTTAAGAATATTCTTTAAACCAGTAGCCTTCAAATGGGTATTCATAGCACTTGAGTTTCATAAAGCCTTTCCATGAATTCCAAGTTTGCACATTACAGTAGTTTTTTACTGTAATTTTTTTACTGTAAAAAAAATACATTTTTTTTGGAAATTTGTTTCTAAATTTCTCTGCTAAAATATGTACTTTCTCCTAAAACTGTGTTGCCTGCTGTCAAGGTAGTTCTTTGCAGGTTCTCCTTTTTAGCTTCTTTCTCACAACTGCTGTTCTTCCTCTTTACAAAAGGAAAGTGTATTTTTTATCCATCCTATTTTTTACAGCAGTGCCTTCCCCAGAGTATATAAAGGGACAACTTGAAATATTAGTCTCAAAAAAAAAAAAAAAAAAAAAAAGAAATATTAGTCTCTAAAAAGATACAAACTTGCATCTTATTTTATATATTTGCATGATTATAAGTAAGGAAATGAAAACATCAGTGTTTACTTTCCACAGGTCAATCTTATATCTTTAAATTAAACATTTTTCTGATTATTAGGAGAAATATTTTCATTAGCTTTGCCAAAGGCTACAGAAAGTTTAAATCTGTTTTCTAAACTTTGAGAGTTTGTTGCTTAGGATTTGTGAATTCTTCACTTTCTATTCATTCCTACCATATGGTGTGTGTTTTAGCATCTATATATTTTTAATATTCTATAAATATGCACATAATTATTAATATGTATATTTTAAGCCTCATATTTGCTTGATAACCTTTTTTTGCAATTGATTTCCAGTGAGCTCTACGTCGTCCCAGTACCATAGATATACATGATCTAATTTTTTATCTTTTTATTTTTAAAGATTTTATTTATATATTTACAGAGAGGTAGAGACCTAAGCAGAGGGAGAAGAGTCTCCTCATGAAAAGCTTGATGTGGGAATAGATCCCAGGACCCTGGGATCAGACCTGAGCCAAAGGCAGACGCTTAACTGCTGAGCCACTCAGGTGCTCCCATGATCTAATTTTTAAAAGCAGATCATCAATGTGAGGCATTTGGGTGACTCAGTTGATTGAGCATCTGACTCTGGATTTCAGCTCAGGTCATAATCTCAGCATTGTGAGATCGATCCCTGAGTTGGACTCTGCGCTGAGTGTCAAACCTGCTTGGGATTCTCTCTCCCTCTGCCCCCTCTCCTCTCTTTCTCTTTCTTTCTTGTCTCAAAAAAAAAAAAAAAAAAAAAAAAAACTTAAAGCATTATCATTAAGAGATCTATATCCATAAGATTTTACTTTTATATTTAATATTTCAAAACATGTATTTGTTTTTTGTTTTTTTAATATTTTTAATTGGAGTTCAATTCTCCAACATACAGTATAACACCCAGTGCTCATCCTGTCAAGTGCCCCCCTCAGTGCCTGTCACCCAGTCCCCCCCCATACCCCCCCTTGTTCGTTTCTCAGAGTTCTCTCATGAAAACATGTATTTGTTATGCTCAACTCTATAGTAATACTAATTGTAATTAAGCCAAGAGAAATTTAAAACATTTTTTTCTTAAGATTTTATTTATTCATGAGAGACAGAGAGGCAGAGACATAGGCAGAGGGAGAAGCAGGCTCCCTGCAGGGAACCCGATGTGGGACTCGATCCCAAGACTCCGGGAGCATGCCCTGAGCCAAATGAAGGCAGACGTTCAACTACTGAGCCGTCCAGGTGTCCTGAAATTTTTAACATTTTTAAGAGTCTTGTGTTTCCTGAATGTTTTAAAACAATGCAAATTAATATGTATATTTTCATTACAGAAAAATAGGACAAAGTAGACTTTTAAGCATAAAAACATAAAATTATGAGGGAAGTGGAATGTATTTCTTTTCATGGAGATAGTGGATATCAAATAGTTATAGCATTTAGAGTCCAGTGGACAAATTTGAGAGTGGTGGAATATTTTTATTTGAAAATGGCCATATTTATAAAATGAAATGAGATTCTTTGCTCTAACAATTGAAACTTAGGAACCTGGGTGGCTCAGCGGTTGAGCATCTGCCTTTAGCTCAGGTCGTGATCCCAGGGTCCGGGATAGAGTCCATCCCATATTGGGTTGCAGGGAGCCTACTTCTCCCTCTGCGTCTGCCTCTCTCTCTTCTCTCTGTCTCTTGTGAATAAGCAAAATCTTTTGTTTTTTTTAAAAAGAAACTTGTGATGAAAAATTTTGATGCCAGATAACTGGTAAGAGAGCATTTCTCTGTATATCTGTGAGGGGATTTCCAGAAGAAATTAGCATCTGAATTTGTGAACTGAGTCTGGTCCTTCCAATGTGGTAGGCCTTGTCCAATCTGCTGAACACCTGAGTAGAACAACAAGGCAAAGGAAGGTTGAATTCCCTCCGTGCCTAAATGTTGGTCCCAAGGCATCAGTCTGAGTGTTCTCAGTTCTTAGCTCTTCTCACTGGAATCTACACCTCTGGCTCTTCAGCTCTCAGGCCTTTAAACAACGCCACTGGGGCAGCCCGGGTGGCTCAGCGGTTTAGCACCGGCCTTCAGCCCAGGGCGTGATCCTGGAGACCTGGGATCGAGTCCTGCATTGGGCTCCCTGCTTCTCCCTCTGCCTGTGTCTCTGCCTCTCTCTCTCTGTCTCTCATGAGTAAATATTAAAAAAAAAAAAAAAAAAAAAACCCACAACACTACGCCACTGGCTTTCCTGGGTCCCCAGCGTGCAGATGGCAGATTGTGGGACTTCTGCGCCCCTATAAATCTCTGTCTCTTGTTCTCTCCTTTGTTCATGTATGTGTTTCTCTGGAGAACCCTGACAATTATAACTGGAGTCACCAGAGCCTGTGAATTTGAAGGAGGTGTTCTCTTGGGACTGATGATCAGATCTCTCAAGAAGGGGTACATTTTAGCTGGTGATGAGACTGCAGGAGCATTGCAGCTGGTACTCAGACTCTCGGGAGAAGGGTGCATCCAGACAGGTGCACACGGCTTGGCGCCGCAGGTGAGGGAGTACAGTGGGGCTAATGTTGCTATTGCCAAGAAAGCACCACAGAGCATGTGGCAGGGCAAGTGGAATGAGGCCTGAGGCCATGGTTTGCTGCCGCTGTTGCTGGAGCAATCCTGATGGGAATTAGGAGAGTCTTTTTTCTTTGTCCTGTCTTCCACAGTCCACCTGGTTTTCCTTTTGCAGAACCTAACCAGAAGCCACTGGGCATGGCAGTCTGGAAATCATAATTTACATATGGAAACAGTTGGACAGAGTTTTGAAAGGTGCAGTTGGAGCTGAGAGATCCTAAATAGCAGGACCTATCATTTTGGTCATTCATTATCCATTTACGTGTCTTACAACAACACTAATGTCTCTTTGCTTTTGCCTAGCAGGATATAACCATCCCTTTTACAATGATATTTCTATCATCTTCCTCAAAAAAAAGGCCCAAAGTCCCACCAGTCCCCATAGCCATCTCTGGGTCTCTTTTATTGAATCCCATCTGGATATTCTATAACATACAGAGTAAATCGTAAAGTTAATCACCAATAATGGTCCTCATTCAAAATGAAGCAGGATGATGAGGGGGTAGAGAAAAGGAAGTAAATATATGTCAATAGATACACAACAAGCAAGGATGAACATTTTTTTAAAAGATTGTATTTATTTATTCATGATAGACGTAGAGAGAAAGGCAGAGACACAGGCAGAGGGAGAAGCAGGCTCCATGCAGGAGCCTGAGGCGGGACCCGATCCTGGGTCTCCAGGACCGTGCCTCGGGCTGAAGGCAGGCGCCAAACCGCTGAGCCACCCAGGGGTACCCGGAAGAACATTTTCATAACTACTACGGTCATATCTGCTATACACATTATGTTCCCTTTACCCTCATCAGGCACTGCAGCCAGTCGGGGTTCTTTTCCTGTTGGAGGTAATCCAACCCCCCATTCCCAAAAGCTCTAAACCTTTGTGGTCTAAAATGTTGCTATAGCTTTGCCATAAGTTTCACTACCGGATTTGAGAGTACTCAGAGGTGCCTCAGAGAAGGTCTTGGGCTCCAGACATAGTCCTTCTCTGTCTCCAGTGTTAGAGCAGTCACTCAGTTTACCCTTAGTTGGGAGCAATCGCCCCAGCAAAAACAGTGCTCCCTCCTTTGTTATTTCCATAACACTTGAAGCTCTCCATGGCCAGTGGAAGTCTCATCTTCCAGTTCTTTGGAGCCATTGTCATGACCTCTGACAGAAAGTATTTCTCCTTTGGGAATTAAAACCTCTAAGCCAGCAACAGAGTTTTGGGGATGGGAAATGAAATTTGGGAGACTGTAACGAACTGTAGTAGTGGAAGAGCCACTCTCACTTCTACCCTTTTCTCCATGTATTCTTGCTATGGGAGAAAGGATGCCCTGTATTAGTCTCTGGTCCCAAGAATAGCCCACATCCTGTAGGATTAAGTGCTCTAACCTTTCAGAGTGTTGTTTCCCAACTGGCACTGTAACTGAATCTCCACTAGGCTGTTTTCAGCTCTGCTGCTTCTGAGGGATGTCATATGGCAAGACCAGCACACTCAATGGGAATGACCTTATTGGTATACTTTTTTAGTTGAGAAATGAGTTCCCTGATCAGAAGAGAATATTGTGTAAAACATCCGTAAGTCCACAGATAGTCATTATATTTATCTGTTGCTGCATAACAGATTGCTTCAAACCTTAGCAGCTTAAAACAATAAACATTATTTCATAATTTTTTGTCAGTCAGGAATATGGGACCAGCTTAGGTGTGTGGTTCTGGCTCCTGGTGTCTTGAGTTTGCAATCACGCCAACCACTGGGTGGAGCTACAGTCATCTCAAGACTTGAACGGAGTTAAGTATCCACTTTCAACCTCACTCATGATTGTGGGCAGGCTTCAGTTCCTCCCAGGCAGATAAACAGGGCTTCAGTTCCTTGCCATGCCACATAGGACTTCCCACAGGACTTCTCACAAGGCAGCTTGTTTTCTCAATGTGAGTGGAGAGAGAGGGGAAGTGAGGGAGAGAAAGCAGGAGAAAGCCCCCAAAATGGAAACCAAAGTCTTTATAACATAGTCTTAGAAGTGATAGTTCATTTCTGCCATATTCTATTAGAAGCAACCCACTAGTCCAGCTTCTACTGAAGTGGATGGGATTACTCAAGGAGACAGGGATCATTGGATGCTATTTTGGTATGGCCATGACAAAAGTCATACTAGTAGAACACAGGCCTTTAGCGTTTTGGAATAGATAACTATTTTTTCAGAAACTGCTCTTGGTTTGCTACTAGGCCATGGTAGAGACCGAATTTCTGATCTGGGACATTTGGAGACCATATGACCCGAGCTTCCCAAGATGAATTGGATGTTTTCTTTCTTTTTTTTTAAATAAAGATTTTATTTATTTGATAGAAAGCACAAGCAGGGGGAGCAGCAGGAAGAGGGAGAAGCCAGTTCCCTGCTGAGCAGAGAGCTTGATGTGGGGCTCCATCCCAAGATCCTGAGATCATGACCTGAGCTGAATTCGATGTTTTCTGACCCACCAAGATACAAGGTTGGTTAAAGGCATCGCAATCCAACATCAAGTGGAGATGGTATAAATGAGATTAGATGCAGAGTGAAGTAAGCTCCTGAAGATCTAAGCATGTTGCATAAGAGATGGCTCATGGTAGCCAGCTATTCCTGCTACATTGCTGCCTCTTTACCAACCTATGACCTTATGGGGGATGACAGTTTACTGAGGAAGAAAAAGCTAAGGCCTAGTTTACAGGTAGTTTTGGACAATGTGTTGACATCAACTTGAAGCAGCATTGCAGCCCCATTCTGGAGTGGTCCAGTGAGGCAGTAATGATGGGAGACCTTCCCCGTGCACAGAAAGAGCAATACATTCTTTTAAAAAAAATTTTTTTTAAAGATTTTATTTATTTATTCATTCATGATAGACAGAGAGAGAGAGAGGAGGCAGAGACAGAGGGAGAAGCAGGCTCCGTGCCGGGAGCCCAATGTGGAACTCGATCCCGGGACTCCAGGATCACACCCTGGGCCAAAGGCAGGCGCTAAACTGCTGAGCCACCCAGGGATTCCCCCTGAGCAATACATTCAATTGGCTACTCTGTCTGAATTGAGAGATGGCCAGAAGTATAAATAAACTTCTGGCCGTTTGTGGACAGTGATTGACAGTTTGGCTGAAATGTTGGGAACTCAGAAAACAAAGATTTGACAATTGGTAACAAAGAACAGAGGAGAAGAGGCATGTGGATGAAACTTCCACAATGAGCTTAAGGTGTGAAAATATGTGCCCCAACTGAATACTAAGCAAGAGAGCATCCAGAGAGGAGACTCAATAACCAGGTGGACAGAATAAACTGGTCTGTGTATGACAGCCTTTTTCTGCAGTTACTTAGTGCTTGCCCAGCAGCCACAATGGTGGGGCTGAGGTTACACGTGGGCCCAACATCATGAGCTTCCCGCGTCAGGGGTGGGCTGGCTGTCCTCACTGCTAAGAGCTTAACTTGCCAGTAGCAGCAACTGACACTGAGCCCTCTATACAGCACCTTTCCCCAAGAAAGACCAGAAAACCACCTCATGGCAGGTTGATCACAATGAAGGCAGCAATTTGTTCTCACCGGAAAGAACTTAAGGGTATGGATTTGCCTTCCCTGACCACAATGCTCTGCCAATATAACTATCCTTATACTAATGGAAGTCTGATACAATATTGCTTCTGATCAAGAAGCTCATTTCTAAGTCATCCTTATGTTAGGAAAAGGCAGCTTTCTTTCTTTTTCTTTTCTCTTTCCTTTTTTTTTTTTTTTAAGATTTTATTTATCCATGACAGACACAGAGAGAGTGAGGCAGAGACATAGGTAGAGAGAAAAGCAGGCTCCTGTGTCCCAGGGTTCCCGGGCTCATACCCTGAGCTGAAGGCAGATACTCAACCACTGAGCCACCCAGGCATCCTGGCAGTTTCTTTAAAGAAGGAAGGATGGAAGGAAGGAAGGAAGGAAGGAAGGAAGGAAGGAAGGAAGGAAGGAAGGAAGAAAAAAAAACACCTAGGAAAGTAATATGTCAGAATGTAATAAGTCACTAATGGGAATATGTATATATATTGCAGTTTGTTTCAGCTTTTTATTTTCCAAGTTATGTATCTGGACTAATATATTGAAATATAACATAAAGGCCATTGAAGGGCAGCCCAGGTGGCTCAGCGGTTTAGTGCCACCTTCAGACCAGGGTGTTATCATGGAGACCCAGGATGGAATCCCAAGTCGGGCTCCCTGCATGGAGACTCATGAATAAATAAATAAAATCTCTCATGAATAAATAAATAAAATCTTAAAAAAATAAAAAAGGCCATTGAAGATAGTTCTTAAACTGTATTCCTGAAAGATTGTAGTTTGCTAAGAGGATTGATTGGAGGCTACTCTATTTTATTTATTTATTTATCATGACAGACACACACGGAGAGAGAGAGGGGCAGAGACACAGGCAGAGGGAGAAGCAGGCTCCATGCAGGAGCCTGATGTGGGACTCGATCCCGGGTCTCCAGCATCATGCCCTGGGCCAAAGGCAGGCACTAAACCGCTGAGCCAGCCAGGGATCCCCCCTGAGGCTACTCTATTTTAATCATGATTTCAGTTCTTCTATTTTCAAACCACTTAGGCACAGACTCCTGCAGTCTCAGCCAATGATATTTCTCTATAATCTGAGTGATTCTCAAACTTTTGTGAACATAAGCATCTTCAGGGAGACATAAAATGCAAACTCCCAGTCCATGCCTCCACCCTGGAAATTCTGACTGGGTAATTCTGGGAGGGACCTAGGAATCTGTATACGTTGACCCTTGAACAATTTGGGTTTGAACTGCACAGGTCCACTTATACTCAGATATTTTTCAATAAATACAGTACTGTAAATGTATTTTGTTTTCCTTATTACTTTTTTTTATTAAGATTTTATTTATTCATGAGAGACGCACAGAGAAAGGCAGAGACATAGGCAGAGGGAGAAGCAGCTTCCTCGAGGGGAGCCCGATGCGGGACTTGATCCTAGAACCCTGGGATCATGACCCTGAGCCAAAGGCAGACGCTCAACCACTGAGCCCCCCAGGTGTCCCTCCTTATTACTTTCTTAATACCATTTTCTTTTCTCTAGCTTTATTGTAAGAATAAAATATATAATACATAAAACGTACAAAATATTTGTTGATTGTTTCTGTTATCAGTAAGGCTTCTAGTCAACGGTAGGCTATTAGTTAAATTTTGGGAGAGTCTTGGACGCCTGGGAGCTCAGCGGTTGAGCATCTGCCTTTGGCCCAGGGTGTGAGCCTGGAGATCCGGGATCGAGTCCCACATTGGGCTCCCTGTGTGGAGCCTGCTTCTCCCTCTGCCTATGTCTCTGCCTCTCTCTATGTCTCTCATGAATAAATAAATAAAATCTTGAAAAAAAATTTGAGGGGAGTCAAAGTTCTATATGGATCTTTGCATAGCAGGGAGCCGGTGTCCGTAACCTCACCCCCGCCATGTTAACAGTTCAAAAGCTAACTTAAAAAAAAAAAAAAAAAAAAAAGAAGATTTTATTTATTTGAGAGAAAGAATGAGCAGGAAGGAGAGGGAAAGAAAGAATCTGAAGCAGATTCTACCCTGACTTGGGGCTCGATTCCATGACTGCAAGATCATGACCTGAGCCTAATCCAAGAGTCGGATACTCAACCAACTGTGCCATCCAGGTGCCCCAAAAGTTGACTATAGTTTTTTTTTTCTTTATAAAGATTTTATTTATTTATCCACGAGAGACACAGAGAGAGAGAGAGAGAGAGAGGCAGAGACACAAGCAGGCTCTATGCAGGGAGCCCGATGCGGAACTCGATCCTGGGTCTCCAGGATCACACCCTGGGCCAAAGGTGGTGCTAAACTGCTGAGTCCCCCGGGCAGCCCGTTAACTGTAGTTTTAAAAGCGCCCCCAAGTGAGTGATCCTTGTTTAGGTGGTCCACATGACATGGTTTAAAGAACACTGCTTTGAATTTTTTTAATAATAAATTTATTTTTTATTGGTGTTCAATTTGCCAACATACAGAATAACACCCAGTGCTCATCCCGTCAAGTGCCCCCCTCAGTGCCCGCCACCCAGTCATCTCCCTTTCTGATATTTCCTACCCATTTCTTCTCCCTTCCCCTCTATGGGAGGCTCCAAGGCAGAGGAAAATCTAGGAAGAATTCAAGTAAGACTGAGGGGAAACACAGGTGCAAGTTGTTATTCTGTTGTCAATAGGATCAGATTCCAGAAACACAAATAGAAAGACAACCCAAAATCCTTTTTGCCTTTCTTTAGGATTGATTCAAAATGTAGCACGTCACTGCACTCACATTACCAATCTAGGTATACAGAACAGGTCTCTATCTGCATGAGAAAAGCTACACAACAGAATGGGTGCTGGTATCAATTGCTCTTTCACGACCATATCACAGCTCCCTCCAAAACCTGTGGAGACAAATGGATCTGAGCTAGAGCACTAGCTTCATCATTATTAGTTGTCCGTTTTAGGTGAAATGACTAAGCCCTCAGAGCCTTGGCTTTTTCATGGGAGAAATATTTTTGAGCCTTTACAGAAGTAGGACTTAAGTTGAAATATGTAATCATTCTAGACCTAGGTTATTTTAATAGAATAAAGAAGACTAGAATCTCCAATATTCTCTTCAGCTTTAAAATTCTTTGTATATATATATAAAAAATAAAATAAAATAAAATTCTTTGTATATTTTACTAGGATCCTGTTTCTATTATAAACTAAGTGAAAACATTTAGATAATACTTGCAGAAAACATAAAATCACAATGTTGAGATAAAAGTCATGAAAATAATTGTTTCCTTGGGCAGAAAAATTTAAAATAACCGGTGTATTCCTTAATTGAATAATGATGGATAAGGCGATGATTACTTCAGGTGAAATGAGACTTCATGGTAAAGACGCAGGGTTTCCCTGCACTGAAGGCAATATTTCGGGCCTGCCCCTTGAGGGCTGCCTATCAGATGAATCCTGTGAGTGTCCTCAGTGGACTTTCTGTCGTGGAAAAAGAGTGTCCAGTGATGAGAGACTAGAGTTCTGTCACAGTGACCCTGAAGTGAACGGCTCCGAAGTGGGGTGTATGAAGAGTAGGTGACGCTAAATTCCTAAGGAGCCTTTGAGCTAAAATAGGGCATGGCATCTCATCTCACTCCTGATATGTCTCAGATTTCCCCTTGTTGCAGTCACCACCAGAGAATACAAAGGGGAAAGATTTTCCTATCCAAGAGCAGGGACCTGGAATCCTGCCTTTTCCCACTTTCCCTTACTTTTCTGGCACCTGCCCTGTCCACTCCAACATACATTGTTTTGGTTTACGTAGACAGCTGATATTTATTGCATAGTAGGGATTCTGAGGCACAAACACTCCATAGTTGAGATTTTTTTCTCAAGTGCACTTCATATCATTCAGTTGGCTTTGTATACTTACTAAATCTCCCAGTTATGCATGCTTGCCCAAACAGACCTGCAGGTTTAAAGTATTAAACAGATAGTCCTTTTGGCATTCCACTTAGCGGGAGTGGTCTCTACAAGGACCCCACCCTTGAGAGTATAGTTATGCTGATGACCCTTTCCCCTTTTCCATATTATGGGCCTTTCGGTCAGGGGAGGACTTCTCACCCTGAGAGGTAGCAGAGATCGAATCATTGAATTAAGGAGAAACAGAGAGGAGTTAAGAAAGCCAGGTTCAAGAAAAGACCAGGAAGGAAGCACAGTAGAAAATGGAAGAGCTACGCTCAAGTCACAGGGTGGGAAAAAGTTTGTGAGAGTCAGGGGTCATGGAGCAGTTATGGGTTAAACCAGGAGAGCACTCAGCAGATACAAAGATACTCAGTACAGAGGGCACAGACAAGAAGACCTGGCAACAGAGCCAAAGTCCACTGCAGGAAGACAGCACCATATAGTGTTTTCTTTTTGTTACCTTGTAGAATTCTAATTGAAGGAGGGGCCCGGTTCATACACTTTCCCAGACAGGTTGATCCAATGCAAGGCTGAAAAATTTACCTTGCCTCCTCTGAGAGAATTTATTCCATCCTGTTTGTGATACAGATCTATGCCATTACTAGTTCTGATAATGTGTCTGTAGATTGTTTAGTGTCTTCTATTGTCTGTAAGTCTTGGAAGTTTCTCCTTCCTAATCTTTCTTACCATTATGTTTTAAGCAATTATCTGTTGAAAAAGAGGATTAGCATGAAGGAATCTGGCTATAATATGAATAATAAAGAATTCAAGACTTCTGTCATAAGACTCCATCAATGTAGACAATTGTTTTCATTGCTCACATCTACCAAGATGGAGATCATGAATGGTCATGAACTTGTAGCCAAAGAGGTTCTTTAATAATTAAGATTCTCCAAGACTGTAAGTTCTGACTCTGCAAAGTCTCTTTGATGTTGTGAAGGCAAACTAACAGCAGGAATAACAAACACATTCCCCATCAAAGAGAAGCAGAGCCTAATATTTATTTATTTATTTATTTATTTTTTATTTTTTATTTTTTTTTTGAGAGAGAGAGAGAGAGAACGTGCACACATGCACATGGGTTGGGGGCAGGGGCGGAGAGAGAAAGTGAGAGAATCTCAAACAGACTCTACACTGAGCTCAGAGTCCAGCCAAGGCTCCATCTCACAACTCTGCAATTATGACCTGAGCTGAAATCAGGAGTCAGATGCTTAACCAACTGAACTACTCCAATGCCCCAGAAGTCTTTATAAATAGGGACCAAAGTCTTAAAGATATGGTTTATTGATGTTTCTGTTTTCTTTATTCCCAGGTGGCTGCTGAAGCAGAGCCTGAGCCTCTAGCCTTTCGTAGGCTAAGTGAATATTTTGACTTATAAAGGTATCTTCTCCCCATTAAGCAGGACTCCAGTGCTGTGACTGTACCAATTGAGGGGCTGCCTGTATCAGCCAGGAAGAGGCAGGTAAAGAGAAGCGGGGAAGCATAGCTGGAAAGCAACTCTGAGTTGTGGTAAAGATGGAGAGAAAGCAAACAGTGAGGATGCTTACTTTTTTGTAAAACATTAAACTTGGGGAACACAGCAAAGTATAAAAAAATACAAAAATAAAGTCATCCAACCACCACTGTGACTTACATTTTTATACGAGCATTAAAGTAGGGATTAAAGTAAACACTTTTAATTAATTAATCTATTTATTTTAAGATTTTATTTATTTATTCATGAGAGACAGAGGGAGAGGCAAAGGGCTTGTTCCTGGAGTCCCAGGATGAGTCCCTCATCAGGCTCCCTGCAGGAAGCCTGCCTCTCCCTCTGCCTGTGTCTCTGCCTCTCTCTCTTTCTGTGTCTCTCATGAATAAATAAATAGAATCTTTAAAAAAAAAAAAAAAGTTGCGTCTAGCTTCCCCCATTTATATAAACTTAAACATTTTCTCACGTAAGTATACATTATTTAAAAATGTTGTATTAAATAAACAAATAAAAATGTTATATTAGGGGCGCCTGGGTGGCTCAGTGGTTGAGCGGCTGCCTTTGGCTCAGGGCGTGATCTCGGAGTCCCAAGATCAAGTCCCACATCAGGATCCCTGCAGCAAGGCTGCTTCTCCCTCTGCCTGTGTCTCTGCCTCTTTCTGTATCTCTCATGAATAAATAAATAAAATCTTTTAAAAAAATGTTATATTCAAATCCAAAAATCCAGAACAAAAGCAGAGTTCACCAAGCAAGACCAATGTGACATCTAGGCCACGGAAGAGTCTAATTCCCTCAGGGCAAGCAAGATGAGAAAAGATACCAGAGTAGCAGGGATGAAGGCTGTATTGTTCTCCAGTGGACATGGAGTCTTCCCAGGCCCCACCCCAAGATGCTGTGAGAAAATGC
Source organism: Canis lupus familiaris (assembly GCF_011100685.1). NCBI lineage: Eukaryota > Metazoa > Chordata > Mammalia > Carnivora > Canidae > Canis > Canis lupus. Next base: position 50,152,574 of record NC_049227.1, on the reverse strand, counting down.
AGCCACTCCTTGAAAGAAGACTTTGTGCCCTTGTCTGTGCTCCGGATTTACTCTTCCCTGAAAGAAAGTCCTAGACCTGAGACAAAGACACAGCTTTTCAAGTAAGGAAAGAAAAAACAAGGAATCTGATAAATGAGGAAAAGAATGTAAGAGAAAGAGAAGTAAGGAAAGAACAAACTTCAAAGAGACAGTGAAGCCTCCCCTGCATAATTTTTGCTTATTTTCTTGTTTGTTGTAAGAAAAACAGGTGACAATGAGAATCTTCATGACCACTGGAAAACTAGGTGATTTTGCTAGTTCTGACTTTGTTAAGAGTCTCTCCTAGAAACTTGAACAATAAAAGTCAGCTTTACTTCTTGTAAATGGGAGGCACGTAAGGTCATTGAGTGATAATGTCAACTAATGATTCTCATATCCAACTCTGCCTCCTTTCTACAGGAACAACCCTATCTTGGGATGCCTGGGTGGCTCAGTGGTTGAGTGTCTGCCTTTGGCCCAGGGCGTGATCCTGGGTCCCGGGATCAGGTCCCACATGGGGCTCCTGCATGGAGCCTGCTTCTCCCTCTGCCTGTGTCTCTGCCTCTCTCTGTGTCTCTCATGAATAAATAAAATCTTAAAAAAAAAACAAAAACAAAAACAAAACAACAACCCTATCTTTTCAGTCATTAACTCTCTATTTTCATTTTACTATTTTACCTCTAATTCAATTTGAATAAAATCAAACTCATTGCCCTACCTCTGTCATTGTCTCAAGTTTATTTTCCCTATTTTTTACATTTAATATTTTTTTCACTTAATAAGACATGTATTATGTATCTATGCTGTGGCTAAGATGCTATGTTAGGTACAGGCTAAGGAGAAGCCTCTCTGGGCTCAGGATTTATAGCCAGTTGGTGAGGGCATGGAGGGTGACTGGGGAGACACCTTACAAGTCCATCCACTGAAGTGTAATTATGCTGTGGGACCAGAAATTATCCTTAAATTCCAAATATAATCAACTAATTAACTCCTTCTCCATTTCTCACTCATGGCCTGATCTGAGCCCTGGACACTTAGGCCTGGATAACAACATGACTTTTATGATGGTGTCTCTCTTTCTGAGTTTTCTCCTCAATCTAACCTAGCACCACTGCCAACTAGTCTTGGACACAGCTTTCGACAATGTCAGTGACAAGCTCTTGCTTGAAAGCCTTGTTGTTGTTAAAAATTTTATTTATTATTATTTTTTAATGTTTAATTTTTTTAAAGATTTTATTTATTTATTCATGAGAGACACACACAGAGAGAGAGGCAGAGACACAGGCAGAGGGAGAAGCAGGCTCCACGCAGGGAGCCTGATGTGGGACTCGATCCCAGAACTCCAGGATTACGCCCTAGGCCGAAGGCAGGCGCTCAACCACTGAGCCACCCAGACTTCCTGATTTTATTTATTTATTCATGAGAGATAAAGAGAGAGAGGCAGAGACATAGGCAGAGGGGAAAAGCAGGCTTCATGAAGGGAGGCTGATGCATGACTCGATACCAGGACCACCTGAGCTGAAGACAGATGCTTAACCACTCTGCCACCCAGGTGCCCCCCGCTTGAGAGCCTTGTGACTTAGCTTTATCAAGGCCAGCCCAGGACTTTCTGTCTTTTTGGTGTGATATTGTCTATGCCCTTAGAAAATGATACTGAAGATTTACCAAGAAGAATGACAATTGAGATGAAGCCATTGGATTTTGCAGCTAGGAAATGATTGGTAACTTCCCAAAGTAAAATATCTTTATAATGATTGGACCAAAAGCCATTAAACAAGTGTTTAAGAACAGTGATAGCTCAAGAAAGAGATGCACATGTAGTAAACTGTACTAGGAATTTTTACTGTGAAATAAGGAGGAAAGTTGTTAAGTGTTGTGGTCATTCCTAATGTAGATTTATTGACGCTTTAGGTAACCAATGCCAGAAGTTGCATATTTGATTCTACTCATTGTACATGGTGATGAGTGTATTTTTGCAGGTAAAGAAAATCTACCCTAATTGATAATGAACACTATATTCAGTACAAAACTCAGAGGACCTTTTAAATGAAAACGTTTCTCTTCTTCTTATCACATATAATATACCCAATTTGGGGCCAAACTTCTTGTGATTAAAAATGGCTTTCAGAAAATGTAGCTATAAGATAAAGTTAATACTAATGTCAGTAATAAAAACTATAAAACACTTAGGAGTGCCTGGCTGGCGTGGTCAGTAGAGCATGTGACTCTCGATCTTGGAATTGTGAATTCAAATCTCACATTGGGTGTAGAGATTATTTATAAACAAACAAATGAACAAATAAATACTGAAATAGTGCTTACTGTATGCCAGGAAACTTTCTTAGTGTTTTACATATATTAACTTGTTTAATTCACACAATAAGCCATTGTAAGAAATGAAGAAACAAATTAACTTGTCCAAGGCCATACAGCTAGTAAGTAGCCATGATCCATACCACAGGCCATGATCCATATGGCTCCATAGGCAAGGCTCTTGAAGACTTCACTATACTGCTAAGATTCAATTCACCTCCCCATATTTCTTTGATCCTCTCAAGGCATGGCCTATATATTAATCATAGTGTTCTTGGTCAATGAAGCCCTAGGATTTCAGGAGCAAGTTCAAGCTCCCTAAGCTTTTCATGCTCAGGTGTACATTTAGAGCTTTTTTATTGTTTTGCATGACTAACTACTACCTTGGATAGAGTTGAAAGAAGTTGGCCAAGAGCCCATGGAAAAACTGAACAGAAGTGACTTATGGGGCTGACTTAGGCAACGTTGTAAAAAGAGATTTTGCTTAGATGCTCCCCTCCTTCTTCTCCTCAATCTAACCTAGCACCACTGCCAACTAGTCTTGGACACAGCTTTCGACAATGTCAGTGACAAGCTACCAAGGCGCTCTGGCATTGATCAGTTTTCAGAATAATTAGCCACTACCTTAGAAAGCATAAGAAAACAGGAAGGCTAGAGGCTGTCCCTAGACAAAATTGTGAAATAGAAGTTAATTTTCTTCCTCTTCTCATTTCCTCATTCAACACCCTTATTGTATGTTGAATTTTCCTTAACCCCACTTTACTTTTTCTTCAGAAGTGACTTTTGATGCTTTTCCCCAGAGATTTTACTTGAAGGTAGATGTCAGTCAAAATGGTAAGTTTAGCAGACCCATGACCTTTGCTCCCAAATCAGTGCCAGGCTATGGGACACTAGTGTCAGACAATTCTTTTTATTTTAAATGTAAGCTCTTACACCCAACATGGGCTTGAACTCATGAGCCTGAAATCAGGAGTCCCATGCTCCACCGACTGAGCCAGCCAGGTGCTCCTGACAATTATTCTTGAATGGTATGAAGTCTCAGTATAAGGTAGTGCCACCTATTATTCTGCCTTGACAAGAATATTTTGAAAAAGAGCAATTTGTGGTAAGGATCAGCACACCTTTCTCCTTAGGTGGGAACACAAAGGAGTCGAGAAGTTTGATAGATTCAACTCTAAAGAAAAGAACAAACAGCAGGTTATCTCACGAAGTTCTGTCCTAGTTTCCATCCTAGAAGTAATATGAGAGGACCATGGGTTTGAGGACTTTTTGGATTTCTTGGGGTTTGTTTTTGTTTTTTGGCATTTTTCTTTTTTTTTTTAAGTATTTATTTATTCATGTACGAGAGACACAGAGAAAGAGTAGCAGAGACACAGGCAGAGGGAGAAGAAGCAGGCTCTTCACAGGGAGCCTGATGTGGGACTCGATCCCGGATCCTGGGACCACTCCCTGAGCCGAAGGCAAACACCCAACCACTGAGCCACCTAGGCATCCCATTCCTTTCATTTCTTTACTGTTAAGAGTAAAATCCTTATAAGTAGAGAGTTTTTATGTTTTTCTTTGAGGGCAGGAAGATAGGGGTAGGTGGAGAGACCACAATTAACTCCAAATTTTATGCCATGTGATATGATCCCAAGAAACAGTAGACAGAATGTCTGCAGCCTGGGTCCAGTGTAGGGATAAACGTGGTAAGCATGGCGAAATGCTCTGGGTTCAAGAAAGAGCCAAGCTGGAGCAGTAGGAAGGTGGTCATGGGACTTCTCAGCACTTGATTCCTTTCATATATCAGAACTGATCTTCTAGTGAGAAAGAGTATTTCAGTAATTTTTGCCTTTACAACAGAGATGTCATCAAGTATATTTCTAACATTCTAGTGATTTCGATTCTTCTTTGTTATTTCACAATTCCACGAAATACCAAAAAGCTGGTGGAGGATTGTCAGGAGGCTCTGTCAAAAGTTAAGTAGAAAATTAAAGTTAAGTAGAAAAGTTACAGTAGAAATGCCTTGGAACTGAGAAGAAATATCCTCTACCCCCACCCCCACTACTAGAAGGTTAGGAGGTGGGGGTGGGGGTTTACTTTGGAATCACTGGAGAGTTTCTGTGAGATAGCTCCCATGGATTAGAATCATCAAGGGAGACCTTTCTTGGAATGTTGGATTCAGTGCATGCAAGGTCTTACACTAGCAGAGGGAGATGATCGAATCAAGGAACAAAGCCTTTGGATAAAGGAGGGATATTTCTTTCTCTCAAATTTGTGGGAATAAATAAATGGTAGTTAGAGATACAGGGAAACATTGAGGTCACTGGACAAAAATTAATGACAACAGGGGCACTTGAGTGGTTCAGTTGGTTAAGTGACTCACTCTTGATTTCAGCCCAGGTCATGATCTCTGGGTTGTGAGGTCAGCCCCGCGATGGGCACCATATTGGACATGGAGTTTGCTTAAGATTCTTTCTCTCTCTCCCTTTCCCTCTGCACAACATCTGTCCCCCCTCCCATGCACATGCACACTTATGTGCTTACACTCTCAAAAAAAGAAAAAAAAAGTCACGACATTTGGATTCTGGCATTGAGTCTTCAGAAAGATTGCTTAAAATACAAATACTGCTTTGGAGGGGAGTCATATTGGCCAATTAGCATAGATAATCACTGGTCATTTTGACATCGATCAATTTTTTTTAGAGATTTTATTTATTTATTTATTTGAGATATAGAGACCACAAGCAGTGGGAAGAGGAAGAGGGAGAAGCAGACTTCTGGGCTGCTGTGCAAGAAGCCCAACATGGGGCTTGATCCCAGGACTCCCTGAGATCATACATGACCTGAGCTGAAAGCAGACACCCAACTGACTGAGCTACCAAGGCGCTCTGGCATTGATCAGTTTTCAGAATAATTAGCCACCACCTTAGAAAGCATAAGAAAACAGGAAGGCTAGAGGCTGTCCCTAGACAAAATTGTGAAATAGAAGTTAATTTTCTTCCTCTTCTCATTTCCTCATTCAACACCCTTATTGTATGTTGAATTTTCCTTAACCCCACTTTACTTTTTCTTCAGAAGTGACTTTTGATGCTTTTCCCCAGAGATTTTACTTGAAGGTAGATGTCAGTCAAAATGGTAAGTTTAGCAGCAACCCTCATCTTTGTGTTTCTGAGGTTCAAACTGCCTGATTGACTCTAGGAATGACCTACATGATGGTGAAACTTGAGATATGTTTGTTTGTTTGTTTGTTTTGTTTATTTTAGAGATTTTATTTATTTATTCATGAGAGGCAGAGACATAGGCAGAGGGAGAAGCAGGTTCCTCATAGGGAGCCCGATGTGGGACTCGACCCCAGGACCCTGTGATCACGCCCTGAGCCAAAGGCAGACGCTCAAACACTGAGCCACTCAGATATCCCTGATATATGTTTATTCAACTGATTTCACCCAATTACTGGAGAATACACATTTTTTTTCAAGGAAACATGAGTAAATATGAAAATTGATCATGTACTTGTCCATAGAACAAATTCTTAAAAGTTTGCAAAGAACGAATATCAAATATAATACATTCATGGACATCAATGCATTTAAGTCAGAAATCAGTAACAAAACTTATAAATCATATGTGTTTGGAAATTAATCCATGAGTTAAAGAGAAATCATAGCAATAATTAGAAAATACTGATAACTGAATAATAATAAAGATTGTATAAGTAAACACTTGTAGGAGGCACCCAGAGCACTAGTTGAAAGAGACAAGAAAATGCTTGCTTGCATTATCTTCATAGGAATGCAAGTGAAAATAATGAGGTACCATATAGCACACTCGAGAAGTTGGCAAAATTTTAAAATCTGAAGTATTAGCAAGGATGTGTAACAATAGATCTCTCATTTGCTGCTGGTGGGAGTATAATTAGTTCACTGCTTTGGAATAGACGTTGATATTACTCAGTAAACTTGAAGATACACACATCCTACAACCCACAGTTCTCTCTTAGATATATAACTGATGTACTCTTATATCATGTGCATCAGAGTATATATACAAGAATGTTTATGGGAGGGGGCACCTGGGTGGCTCTGTCAGTTAAGTGTCTCACTTTTTTTTTTTTAAAGCTTTTATTTATTTATTTGAGAGAGAGACAGAGATAGCGAGAGAGAGCACACATGGGGAGGAGAGGGAGCAGGGAGCTCAACGCGGGGCTCAATCCTCAATCCCAGGACCCTGGGATCATGACCTGAGCTGAAGGCAGACGCTTAACCAACTGAGCTACCCAGATGCCTCAACTGTCTGACTCTTAATCTCATTTCAGGTCTTTTTTTTTTTTTTTTTTTTTTAAGATTTATTTATTTATTCACGAGAGACACAGAGAGAGAGGCAGAGACACAGGCAGAGGGAGAAGCAGGCTCCATGCAGGAAGCCCAATGCAGGACTTGATCCCGGGACTCCAGGATCACGACCTGAGTCAAAGGTAGACGCTCAACTGCTGAGCCACCCAGGCGCCCCAATAACAATCTTAATTTCATTGGAAAAGTGAATGGTTCCAGGTGGGGAGGGAGGGAAATGTACTTTAACTGTCTCTCTTGAATTCTAAAACACATTCATGTATTGCTTGTTCGGTAGTAGCAGTATGATTATGGAAATAACCCCACCGGTGTTCTGTGACCCACTGCGGAATTAGGGTAAATAGCAAATCTTTTGTATGTACCTTAGGTCAGGATAGGAGTGAGAGCTGACCACTCTCTGGCCAAGGGCTGAATCTTGCTGAGGTAAAACTTGGGTGCCAGGGTTGCCCCTTCAGTAGGGCTATGGGTGGGGCAGTCACCATGATTGACATGTCTGGTTTAGCATCACAGAGAAACTGTATAGTACCCCCAAGGCATTCCTTGTGGCTGCAACGGCACCATTTAAAGATTAGGAGTACAGGCTGTTAGGCTGGTCCTTGATGTTATCTTCCCTGCCCTTTCTGTGTTTTTCCTATCAGGATCCCCTCCTACATGTAATCCTACATGCCTGTTACCTAGTCCTCAGTAACCTGCTGACTGATAAAGCCTTAAGGTATTAACCCTCCAAGGAATTAATACTCCAAGTGTGGTCAAAAATCCTGTCATAAAAACCCCACAAAACTAAAAAAAAATCTAAATGTTATTGTGAGTTTTCTAACATTTATGTCTTTTCCATTGTACTACTTGACTAATTACTAAGGCTGATCTCACCTCTCACTTTACAATGTAATTTACATAACAAACATTTTTATCATTGTTTTGTTTAATTTTTATTTATACCTCACCTCATTTCACAAAATATTGAAGTGACTTATGATATGCTCATACCATAAAAAGGTGAGTTTTGTTTTTAAAAATGTTATATTTATCTACCTGAGAGAGAGAGAAGAGAGAGCAAGAGAGAGAGAAAGCATGAGCAGGGATGGGTGGCAGATGGAGAGAGAGGCAGACTCTGCTGAGCAGGGAGCCTGATGTGGGGCTCCATCCCAGGACCCTGGGATTATGGCCTGAGCCAAAGGCAGACGCCCAACCAGCTGAGCCACCCAGGTGCCCCAAATGGTGAGTTTCAAGTAAGGAATTAAAAATCAGGCCCAGAGAAATAGAAACTAGAAGAGAAAGTCACGTCTAGGCATAAAAGTAGAACACAAGTGAACCACTAGAATTGAGTTTCAGGCTTGGTCTAGGATTCCTGGCAAAAGAAAAAAGGGAGGCATGATAGCTTGTTAGTTATTTGCTTTCCCTTCCTCTGTCATTCTTCCAAAGCCCACTTTTTCCTTAAAGGAAGTATGTAGCTTTTCCTAACACACCACCCAAGAAGAAACTTCTCATATGAGGGTTGTAAGGTTTCATGATCACCTCTGAGTTCCTACCTCTGCATAATAATAAAGGGTGAAAAGATAAGAAAAAAATACATTTTAACTCAACTAAAATTGTGCACATGGTTAACTTGTGCATTGGGCAATGCAGCAAACAGTAGACGTCGCTGAGCTGACTTGAGAGAGCTGTGTATTTGTTTACCCATTTACATCTCAGTAGCAAATAACCAGGGATTTAAGAATCCTCATTTGCGTGCTTCGGAAACATCCTGCAATCACCCATTACAGTTGCATCATTTTGGGGGCGGGGGTTCACATGAAAATAGGTGAAGTGATGTTCACCTGAAAATCCTGCTTGCTGAACTTTGTGATTTATGTGTCATTTTATAGCATATTTAAGTTGTCCTCTGCATAATTAAACGCCTTCATTTAATGGGCCACTGGGGAAACAATCCCAGTTTCTTTCTTTCTTTTTTTTTTTTACAATCCCAGTTTCTAAGGGAAAGTTTCGCTCAGCGTGTGTATCATGGATCTGGGTGAAGACAGAGCGGTGTTGACCCAAACGGTCATGGGCACCAAGCTGGTGCACTCAAACCGTGGAGGACACAGGCCAGGGCTCGCTCCGCCCTGGGCCTGGACCATGTCACATGTTGTCTGAGACAAATTCAAATCCAGCCAAAGGCATCTCTGCCTGCCCGGGGGATCCTTCTACGGCACTCCCTGTTGGGAGCTTCTGCCTCCAGCCGGCCGCCCAGGCCCTGTCCTCCCCGCAGTCCGCTGCAGGTCTGCTTGCTGACTGACCTGTTTGGATCCACTTCTCCAGCTTCGCCCCTGGTGCTCTTTCCTGCAGATGATCCGCTGTTCGGCCTCCAGCCCTGGGCCCCGGGCCCCGAGGCTCTGCGGGGAAGGTGCTCCCTCCCTGGGCTCCGGGCCCGCCGGGTTCCCCACGGTGTGCGGGCGAGTGGGGTGCGATCCGGGGTCGTGTCCTCTGTGTGCCGACTGAGCTAAAGAATGAGGAAACCTAAATGCCACCCAGACTCGTTGAACACAGCCACGAAGCGCACACGTATATTCATTCATTCACCGTTCATTCGTTCATCGTCCACTGTGTGCTGGGCACTGAGAACACGGAGGTAAGGATGACCACCGCTGTCTGTCTTCACAGACTTGAATGAATGGCAAGGTTGGGGATCATGACAAGGCAGGCTTTTTGCGTGTTGTGGTTTATTTACTATTTAGTTACCTGGTGGACATAGTTGATTTAGTCGAGAGTGATCTGACAAAGATGCTGTGTCTTTAATAGAAGCTAGCTCCCTGCCTGCTCTCTCTCTCTCAAATTAAAAAAAAAAAAATCTTTAAAAAAGAAAAGCAAGTAATATCGTTGCTAGTTTATAGCTAAACCTTTCATAAATTTTCTGTTAATTCATAAAAATTTATAATCTCACTAGCACAAAAATTGATCTAGCACAGTGGTCTTCAGACTGGGCTGATTTTGCCTCACCCTGCTCCCCCCGCCACGCCCCAGAGACCTTTGGCGACGTGTGGAGACCCCTTCGGATGTCACTATTAGGATGGTGTTACCTGGTGGTTAGAAGCCAGGAATGCTGCTAAACATCCTACAATGCATATCAGACAGTCACCCATAACAGAGAATTATCTAGTCCAAACTGTCAACAGTCCTGAAATTGAGAATCCCTGGCTAGGGTATGTGTCAATTGGAATGTCTTTGAGAGAGTAACTACTAGGAAAGCTTCATTTAGCCTGGTATTTGTTATCATTACGAACGGCTGACATTTATTAAGCCCTTACTATATGCCAGGCATTATGGTAAACGCTTTCAATGGATGATCTAATTTAATCATCAAAAACTCTTAATTATTAATTATTAATAGCTCTATTTTACAAATGGAGAGACAGGTTTAGTGGGGCTAAGAAACTAAGAAACTTGCCCAAGATCGCATTGCTAACAAGGGCCAGAGCACGGAGCTGTGAACCCATGAAGTCTGGCTCTTCACTCTTCACTACCACAAATAGTTAGCGTCCCTAACTTAGAGGTCAAGCCGTCCCTTCAGCTGTTTCCTAGCTCATTAGAAATTGCTTTAGTGACAGACTGAGCTGGCTCAGCCCTCTGTTGTTTATAGGCTCCTACTGGAAGCCAGAGGAAAAAGAGAAGTTGACATGACAGCGTATAATTCAACCAATTTGGAAAAGAGAATTTAACATTACCTTTAAACATCAACATTTAGTTTATGATTGATGGTCCTCCCACATGGGCGTGCAGCTGGCACATGAATCTGATCCAATTAAAGAGCATCAACCAAGACTGTGAGTAATATCAAATTCAACTATGATTGTGTTGACACAGAATAAACCACAATGCTATAAATAGCAGAATGGAGCTAACAGGCTTTGATGCCGTCAGCTCTCATCATCTTACACTTTGGCTTTACTTTTCATTATTTTTACACTTCTGCTTTACCAAGAGCCTCTGGGCAGTGTTTAGTAAAATTTTAGGATCAGATCACACTGTTTTTGTCAGTCGGTGTTTTCCGAAGGCAAAGCAGCGTCCCCCATACCTTTACTTGCATTACAGGGCGGGATGACTCCTACACTGTAATCTGATCTAGTTCCTCGACCCTAGAATCTAACTGATAGAATGTAATCGAACACTGTGTCTGCCCACGTGATAGGGCAGGGTTCTTCTGTCTTCTCACCTGAGTACAACTGGCTTGTGCCACCCAGAAGAATGAAAAGGTAACTCGGAATATGTGGGGTCCTTATAGCCCAAGCGGATATCCTTATGAAGAAGAGGGAGGATGGGCCCCGCAAATTGCAGGTCAGTGTGAGTGAGTGTGGTCTTGGTCCCAGTAGGTTTCTGAAATAACTTGCTCTGAGAAGTGTGTATGTGGGGACCCATGGATCTGGCTGTTTCACCTTGAGGTCCTGAAGCTGTGTATGGGCATGGGTGTCTTTAACGCATCCTAGGTGTTTTTAGAAAGAGTCACTTCCCTAGAATTGGTCTCTGGTGAGCTGACCGTGAAAACATCCTTGTACTCAGGGCCAGTAGGGGATTATATGTCAAGAACGTTGGATTTTCTTTTATTATTATTATTATTATTATTATTATTATTATTATTATTATTATCTCTGTAGTATGAACTGTTATGTAAGAGGGAGGTTGGCAGGTGAAGAGTTTTTGTGGGGAGGGGTCTTTTTCCTTGCTTGTTATCAAGACTGGTGTATTATCTTTGTCCCATATAATTCAATAGGTCTCTATTAGACCTAATTGCATTAGACCTAATAGACCCAATTGCACTGATCACCTTTGAATTTCTGGGGTGTGGCTGCCTGGTGTTTTTTTGTTCATTTTGATTTTTCTTTTGTCCTTTAAAAATTATAGAGAGGACCTGAGTGGCTCAGTGGTCAAGCGTCTGCCTTTGGCTCCGGGTGTGATCCTGCTTCTGCCTCTGCCTATGTCTCTGCCTCTCTCTGTCTCTCATGAATAAGTAAATAAAATCTTTAAAAAAAAAGTTACAGAGAGGTTAAATATGTTAGACTGAACAATAACATAGTGATGCCAGTGGCCACCATTTATAGACTGTAGTGTACCAGGCTTGGTACCGACTGCCTTACATGTGCCTTTTCACTTCACCTGCAGGACAGGCGAAGTATGTATGTATGTATGTATGAATGTATTCATTTATTTATCTATCTATTTACTTATATATTTACTTACCTATTTATTTTTATTTATTTTTATTTATTTATTCATGAAAGACACACACACACACACACAGAGGCAGAGAGAGACACAGGCAGAGGGAGAAGCAGGCTCCATGCAGGAGCCTGATGTGGGACTTGAGCCCAGGACTCCAGGATCATGCCCTGGGCCAAAGGCAGGCACCAAACCCCTGAGCTGCCCAGGGATCCCCTTTATTCTCCTTTTTTATAAAAGATTTTATTTATTTATTTGAGAGAGAGAGAACACAAATGGGAGGGGGAGGGAGAGGGAGAAGCAGGCTCCCCACTGAGTAGGGAGCCCAATACCGAGCTTGATTCCAGGAACCAGGGATCATGACCTGAGCCAAACGCAGGCACTTAACCGACTGAGCCACCCAGGTGCCCCTGTTTATTCTTCTTTTACAGAAGAGAAAAGTGAAGTTGTATTAAGTAATACCAGGTTGGATGAAGTCACATAGCTGATTAGAAAGCAACTAGACTGTGATCTGAACGCAGGCCGACTGCAGGGTTCATGTTGATTAACCAACCCCTCTCCTACACTGGACTCCCTTCTTAGGCTTGGAGCTTAGCTGAAGGAATGTGGAACATGGAGACAATGGAATAAGAAGTGAAAGAATAGAGTCACAGTAAAGAAGTGGAACTTTCTTCCAGAAGACTGACTGGATATCAATTTGTTTCTAATTTTTCTCAGCCAGGTTCTGCTTCTATATTTCACAACAATTCTAAAAGTGGCAAATTGCTCCAGGAACATGGATGTCACTTTCCAGATAGATAATACAGTATTTGTGGATCTCATTATTTTTAAAGATTTTATTTATTTATTCATGAGGGACACACAGAGAGAGGCAGAGACAGAAGCAGGCTCCTTGAGGGGAGCCCAGTGCAGGACTCAATCCCAGGACTCCAGGATCACTCCCTGAGCCGAAGGCAGATGCTCAACCACTGAGCCACCCAGACATCTCATGAACTTCATTTTTAAAAGCAGACACTTAAAACATTTTCCTAGTGTTACAGTTCTCAGATTTACTTCAGATAGAATTTCCTACCCTGTCCTTTTCCCACTAAGAGGCAAATAGAAACTTAATGAAGACTCTTAATTAAGAGGCTTAATTACTCCTAGTGAAGTGGTCATTTGATCAGAGATATATTGAGTTGTATGTAATATATTGAGTTATGATTTCTATGCAAAATTCTGTATGCCTTTAGAAGGACATTTCATGATACTTAGGCTTTGTGGTCTTTACATAGACCATAAAATGTTAGGAAGAAATAGGAAATGTAGATTCTTGAATGTTCTCCTCATACTTCTTGACTCTTACCTGCTTTTGACTCAGCTGTTAAACCTGCAGAGTTTTTACCTGATTTATCTACAAAGGAGGTTGTAGAGTTGGTAGGTCAATAAGTTGGTGATTTACTTTAATTTATAATACCAGCTAATGTTTGTTGAACACTCAAGTATCTCGGCCTGTGTGAAGGCTAGGTGGCTTACATCGCATTACGTCATTCATCCTCACAACGTAGTATGTAGGTTCCATCCCCACTTTACAGATGATAAAAGGGATGCGTAGAAAGATTTGGAAGCTAGCTCAAATCACACAATGACAGTTTAGACTCTATCATGGGTCAGTCTCCAAAGTAAGTATGTTCAAATTTGTCTCAGTAGTGTCTGGGCTTCAGACTAATGAGGGTGAAATGTATGACAGCATTTTTTTCCTTTAGTCTCTGCTAAAAATCTGAATGCTTTTTTAACCCTGACACAGACTTACAGCTTAAAACAAAACAAAACAAAACAAAACAAAACAAAACACCATCAGCCTTCTTTACTGCAAATGGAAGATTGGGGAATCAAGAGGCAGAGGTGTGATGCAACAGTTCAAATGCTCAGCCTGGTGTTAGAAAGTCTCCATTAGTTCTTTTTTTTTTTTTTCTTTTAAATTGTTGTGTGTGTTTGTGTGTGATTAATTGAAGGTCCCTTACTGGTCCTTTTTCCATGAGTGCCAAGACCAGGGGGAAAAGGGGGAGGGTAACCAGGCAGCACAAGGAAGGGTCATCTCCACAACATTCCATTGATACACAGAACTAAACAGACAAGCACAGAGTCACTATTGTGGTTAGAAGTTGGCAGCATGGGAAAAGGGAGGAACAGGTGAGGAAACTGGGGTGTCGTTAAAAAATACAGGCCCCCCCAAACTGGGGTGCCTGGGGGGAACTTGGTCTGCTTCAGCCCAAGAGGAATCAGAAGATCAAAAGCGGTTTGGGAAAGCCAGAACCATCAGGGATACAGGGAGGAGGAATGTCCAGGGGGTGAGAGGGCTGTTTGGCAACTGAGGTGAAGGGATTGCCCTCCCCCAGTTGGGATCCCCCCAGCCCCTCCGGTCTGGCTGGAAGGGGGCAGCCTGCAACCCCCAAGGGCAGGTCTGGAGCTGCCAGATGCTCCAGGCAGGGGGCTGGAGGGGGCTCATAAAGGCTTGCCCTCCAGAGAGATGACGGCACTGCCCCCCAATTTCTTGACCTCCTTGTAGCAGTTTGCTTGTAATTCATGCTTGATCCTGGTCAGCTTCTTCTTGATGGCATCCTTGGAACTGGCATAAATCATTTTGCTCTTAAGGGGTGCAGACTCAGGTGCCCAGAAGGTAAACACCAGGTCCTCCTTCTTGCTCTCATAGGTTGTGTCATAGAGGGCATAGCGGCAGTCCTTGTCTGGTAGCATCTTGACAAAGGTGGCGTGTGGGTCGTGCACAGTCTGGCCCACATCACCTACCAGGATCTCCTTGGCCTCCTCGAGGATGTTCTTCTTGTCCTCGCCCAGGCAGAGAAGTACTGACTTCTTGCGCTTCTTCACCTCCTCTGGTGTTGAGGATTTACGCACCTTCATGTCATTGAACATTTTGATGACACAGTCAGAAACCGCCACTCCAGAGGCTATGTTTCCAGAAGCGAAAGGGAGATAGCAAAAAGGGTCAGAAGAGAGGAGAGCCGCTGCAGCTGCTGCCGGGACCCGACTCTCCATTAGTTCCTTAGTTTTATATCCCTGAACTTTCTTTCATGGGCCCTTTGCTCTGGTCACACTGGATCGCTAATCATACCCAGACACACTTCACCTTTTTATGTAACAAATTTATTGAAGATTTAATAGATACGAGGCACCCCTTAAATTTGGGGAAATTTAAAGGAGAATAAACAGTCCACAATCTGGTGGGAATAGTAGTCATCCAGTGAGATGCCTTTATTGTAGATTTTCAAATGATAAGCATCCCCAAAAGAGGTACAGATATATTTCTGTGGGAGCACAGGAGAGGGAATAACTAAGTCTAAGTCCTCCGCTTCTAAGTCTTCTAAGTAGCATTGGAGCTGGTTTTTGGCCAACAGGCTTTTGGCAGACAGAGATGGTAGAAAGGGTATCATGGAGGGCACCAACTATACGGGGCATGGCACGTCTAGGGAAGAGACACCTTCATGGCCTGGAAGAGGACAAGTATGAAATCAGACATGGCTAAAGACAAGCTTGCAAAGTGCAGGGGGACAGACGGCCAAGGGCCTCAAGGTCCTGATAATGAATGGGGATTTAGTTCTATAGGCATAGACATCATTAAAATCCAAGGAGCTGGGCAGCCCGGGGCTGGGGGGTGGGGGTGGCTCAGTGGTTTAGTGCCACCTTCAGCTCAGAGTGTGGTCCTGGGGTCCCGGGATCAAGTCCCACATCGGGCTCCCTGTATGGAGCCTGCTTCTCCCTCTTCCTGTGTCCCTCTCTCTCTCTCTCTCTCTCATGAATGAATGAATGAATGAATGAATGAATGAATAAATAAATAAATAAATAATCTTAAAAAAAATCCAAGGAGCTTCTCAAGATCTACAGATGTGCTGCACCCAACCTCCCTACTTCCCTTCTGCTCTCATTCCCTACCCCTCTCCCTTTCATTCACTCAGCTCCATCAACCCGATTTTCCTTGACTGCTTCCAAAATGCCCAGGGCTCACTGGTTAGCACTTGATGTTTTCTCTACGCGGTAAAATTATTCCCTAAATATCTGCATAGCACACTCCTCTTTTTTTCTTTTAGGTCTTTGCTCAAATAACACTTCATCAGAGAGATTCCTCTGACTACTGTTGACCTTAAAAAGTAAAACAGCCAGGGGTGCCTGGGTGGCTCAGACTCTTGGTGTTGGTTCAGGTGGCGATCTCACAGTCACAGGATAGAGCCCCAGGCGGGGCTCCACACTCGGGGCTGAAGTCTCCTTCAGGTTCTCTTTCTCTCTCCTTTCCCCTCTGTCCCTTCCCTCGCTCATGCATACATGTTGAGTCTCTCTAAAATAAATAATCATAAAAAAAGTAAAACAGATGATTATTTTACCATCCAAATGGGTTTATTCATGAATAGCAGAGGAATTGCAGTTCAGGACCTGCATGCTATGGCAAAGCATAGTCATGTCTGGAGATCAAAGTAGAGAAATTTTATAGAGAAAAGAACATTGGAAGGTTGCTGCTTTGAATGACAGTCCATTGAAGGAAAGCAAGAGTTCAGGGTGGTGACAGTTTCTCATTGGCTGAGTTGTGTTTTATTTTGCTCTCTTCTCTTCTCTTCCCCTCCCTCCTCCCCTCCTCTCCTCCCTTCCTCCCTTCCTCCTCCCTCCCTCCCTCCCTCCCTTCCTTCCTTCCTTCCTTCCTTCCTTCCTTCCTTCCTTCCTTCCTTCCTTCCTTCCTTCCTTCCTTCCTCTTTCAGAGAGAGTGAGGAATCAAGAGAGCTTGTGCACACAGGGCGGGGAGGAGGGGCAGAGGGAGAGGGAGAGAATCTTAAGCAGACTCTGCCCTGAGTGTGGAGCCCAATGCAGAGCTCCATCTCACCACCCTGAGATCATGTCCTGAGCTGAAATCAAGAGTCAGGATGTTTATCCAACTGAGCCACCCAAGTGCCCCAAGTTGTGGTATTTTCTTATTGGCTGAGCTTGTTGCCACACAAAAAGAAATTCTTCCTCCTGCTGGAGTAGTAAAGTAGACTTCTTTCTGTTGGGAATGTAAGTAAATCTCTTCCCATTGGGGTCTGCAATTGACAATGAGCAGTAGTGTGTGAGAGGTCCCCCTTCTCGCCTCCCAACTCCATTTTAAATGAGGCTTCTTTTATTCCATTTTGCACAACCTATGTAAAATAGCATCCCCTTACCATGTATCCCTGAACCCAGTTTTATTCTTTTTTATAATCCTCATCACCATCTGACATATTTTTTAAAAGATTTTATTTATTTATTCATGAGAGACACACAGAGAGAGGCAGAGACATAGGCAGAGGGAGAAACAGGCTCCTCCATCCCAGAATCCTGGGATCGCGCCCTGAGCCAAAGGCAGATGCTCAACCACTGAGCCACCTAGGCATCCGTGACATATTATTTTTTTACTGTTCTTCTCTCCTCTACTTATCTCCCCCCCACCTAAAATGTAACCTCTTTAAAAGGAGGATTTTTTTGGTCTTCTGTTCACTGTTCTATCTCCAGCATCAAGAACAATGCCTAGTACAAAGAAGATGCTCAATATGTATTTATTCAATTAACAGATTAGTTAAAATGTGAGTTTTCAGCCTCTGAAGCTTCTTAGAGTGCTCACCTTTTATCTTTTTTTTAACCTTTTATTATTTTCAACTTTTTCTTTTATTTTAAGGCCATGTGTCAAAGCATCACCTGGAATAATTATTTAAAAATGCAGATTCCTTGTACTTAACCCCATTTATAACCATGCTAATAATCCCAAATCACATGTTTAAAAAGTAAGGTCTGTGTTATTTCAGACTCTCATGTAGCTAGTCACAGACAATAAAACTCAAACTCAAAAGGAGATTTTAGTGGCTCCAAAATAAAAAATATCATGTGTAGTTTCTTCTGTCATGGGTAATCTAATGATGTCATCAAGTCCTGTTTCTATTCTCTCTGGCCTGCCTTCCATGGGCTGCCTTTATTCTTGGATTCTACTTGGTGGCAAAAAGGTGGCTACCGTTCTAGATGTTAACTTTTCTCCCCACATCATTCATCACTTAGCTTTTTGGAAGTTTCTCTGGACAGAATTTGGAATTCATTTTCTCTCTTTGGCCCTGTTCTTCAAAAGGAAGATATATACAAAACAACCTTCAAAGGCCTAAGGAGCCATAAGGAGGAAGAAGGGGGCTGACAAGTCCAGCTTGATAAATGGTTTATTAAGGGGACTTTTTTTTTTTAAAGATTTTATTTATTTATTCATGAGAGACAGAGAGAGAGAGAGAGAGAGAGAGAGAGAGAGAGAGAGGCAGAGACACAGGCAGAGGGAGAGAGGCAGAGGGAGAAGCAGGCTCCATGCAGGGAGCCCGGCGTGGGACTCAATCCCGGATTTCTAGGATCACGCCCCAGGCCGAAGGCAGCGCTAAACCGCTGGGCCACCCGAGCTGCCCTATTAAAGGGACTTTGGGACAGAAGCATGTCTTGGGTAGCTAGCTGCAAGATGAGTAGGTCTCTATCACCCCACTCTGAAAGACCTGCTTTTATACCCCTAGAGGCTGGGTATTATGTGCTAGGAGATCACTTGGAAGCAAATGCTTGAGAATCATAGTCTTATCTCAAGAGCAGATCAAGGATGTTATGCCCCAAGGGTATGCTTAAGGGTGTGGTTAAACAAAAAGAATGTGGAGGGTGCTATGCTCAAGAAGGCTTCAGGTCACAGAATGATCATCATGGCAGATTTGTCCAAAATTGTGTTAGACTGGTTCACACAGGCCCAAACTATGTTCTTTCTTCATCCCCAACATAGTCATTGTGACCACCATGGGAGGTAGCCACAACCCAGGTCTAGAGCTGAGGGGGAAGTCTGAGGTTAATGCTGCCACAACCATATATTTGGCAGAGACTGAGGGGTAAATGTTTCAAAAGCAAATGAGAGTGCTGTTGGAGGAAGAAGGGGAAGGAAGGCAGCCAACGTAAGACTAGCTTCATGAAGTCTTTCTCTGTCAGATAATTGACCTTCACTGTTCCCAAGACTGGTTTTGATAAAACACAATGGTGTGGGGGGACACCTGGGTAGCTCAGCGGTTGGGCGCCTGCCTTTGGCTCAGGCCATGATCCCGTGATCCAGGATGGAGTCCCGCATCAGGCTCCCTGCGAGGTGCCTGCTTCTCCCTCTGCCTGTGTCTCTGCCCCTCTCTCTCTCAGTCTGTGTCTCCCATGAATAAGTAAATCAATCTTTAAAAAAAACCACACACACAGAATGGTGTGGATTGGTTTCTAGTCTCTGTTTGGCAATATTCACCCCCCCTTCCTTTCTGTATTTCAAATATTTTAGATACTCACCATCCTCCACAAAACCCCAACCTAGTCAAAATCCTCTCCCCAGCTTCTAATTCATAAAGAAAATAGAGGTCATAAGAGGCAAGTATACTATTTCCATCCCTTACCCATCCAATTCATAAATGTAAGTACATTTGCTCTCATTCATACTGCCTTCCTTATAATCTTAGAGTTGGGGTTGGCAACCTACAGTCTGGGGGCCTGCCATATGATTTGTAAATAAAATTGTATTGGAAGACAGCTATGCTCATTTCTTTATGAATTGTCTATGGCTCCCTTTGCAATCCAAAGGCAGAGTTGAGTACTTGTAAGAGACCTAAAGGACTAAAAAGCCTAAAATACTTGTTACCTGGCCCTTTAAAAAGTTAGCTGTTCCCTGTCCTGGAAGAGGGGGTGATCCTCACACAATCAGGGCTAATCTTGCTCATTCTTAATCTTGTCCCTTCCATTTCTTCAGATGAGTTAGACTTTCCCTCTGGCCTTGGTCTTTCCAACTTCACTGTCCTGTTTCCCTCGATCTGTCAGTGTGCTCAAAGATACCAGCCTTAAAACAATAAAACAGAACAAAACATTCCCTTTGTCCTTCAATGCTCTCACATCCCTGCCTTATCTCTCATCTTCCTTCTGACCTAAGCTTCTTAAAAGTGTTGCTTTAATGATCAGTCTCATACTCTGAATCTTTTAGTCACTTTTCAAACCACTTCAGTCTTAAACTTTTGTTCTCACCAGTTGTTAGTTAATTAATCAATTTAATTAATTACACATTTAGTGAATTAATTAAAATATTGGTTGGGGTACCACCATGTGCCAGGTTTTCTACTAGACTCTGAGACTCTGAGGACACAGTGGTGAACCCAACTGGCAGAAATTCTTGCCACATGAGACTTATAATCTAGAGTGGGGGTCATAGACATGGAACAAAATAAGTAAAATATCAGTATGTTAGGGGATCCCTGGGTGGCTCAGTGGTTTGGTGCCTGCCTTCAGCCCAGGGTGTGATCCTGGAGTACCAGGATGCAGTCCTGCATTGGGCTCCCTGCATGGAGCCTCCTTCTCCTGCTGCCTGTGTCTCTGCTCTCTGTGTGTGTCTCTCATGAATAAATGAATAAAATCTTAAAAAAAAAATCCAGTATGTTAGAAAGTAGTAAGTGCTGTGGAGACAAATCAATCAAGGAAGGAGACAGGGAGTGCTGGTGGAAGATGAGAGGTTCAGATTTTAAAAGTGGTTATGAAAGGATTCACTGAGAAAATGATATTTGAGCAAAGACCGAAGGGAGATGAGAGTAAGTCCCTTGCAGAGGGAACAACAAAGGCAAGAGCCCTGAAGTGGGAATGTGTATGGGATGTTCAAGAAATGGCAAGGACCAGTGTGGCTGGAGTGAATAGGAATAAGGGGCAAAATGATAGAAGGTGCAGTTGGAGGAGTAATAAGGGGCTGTGTCCCTTAGAGACTTTCTCATTTTGTTTTAAGGGTTTGGCTTTTACTCTAAATGGTTTGGGACTACATTAGAGATTTTGAGCCAAGAAGTGATAGGATCTGACTTAGTATTTTACTATTTTTATTGAGGGTGCCTGGCTGGCTCAGTTAGTATCTTACTATTTTTATTTATTTATTTATTTGTTTGTTTGTTTATTATTCATTAATTCATTAATTCATTAATTGAGAGAGTGTGGTGGGGAAGGGGTGAGGCAAAAGGAGAGGGAGAGAGAATTTTAAGCAGGCTCCATGCAGAGCATGGAGCCCCACACGGGCTTGATCTCAAGACCCTGAAATCATGACCTGAACTGAAATCAAGAGTTGGATGCTTAACTGACTGAACCACCCAAGAGTCCCTGACTTAGCATTTTGAAAGGATCGTTTGGCTGCTCTGTTGAGACTAGGCCATAGTTGACAAGGGCAGAATGAGGGAAGCTAGTTAGGAGATCATTGCAGTTATTCTTAGATGACGATGGCTTGGATGTGGTTTGATAGTGAAGAACTATTCCAGTTCTGAATATATTTTGAAAGTAGAGGTGCTACAGATTAGATGTGGTATATGAAATAAAGAGAGGAACCAAGGATAAATCCTAAGTTTTTGACCTGAGCCACTGAGAAAGGTAGAATTGCCTGAGATGAGAAAGTTTGTATTTGGAGCAAAATTTAGGGGAAAGATGAAGAGTTTGTTTGGGGGCACACCGTTTGAGGTTCCTTTTAAATATTCAAGTGAAAACGTCTAGTGCGCAGTTGGATATATATATACGAGTCAGGAGACCAGTGGAGAGGTCAGGGTTGGAGATAAAAATGTGAAGTCAGCATCCAGATCAGAGTTAAAGCCACACGACGAGATGAAATCATAGCAGGAAAGGCTAAGATAGAGACAAGAAGTATAATAGACTTGGGATCCTTTGGTTTCAAGAGCTTGAGAAAATGAGGAGGAAGAGAGTCTAAAGAAGCAGCAGTGGATGCGACAGCGGGGACACCAGGAATATGGTGCCATGGGATCCAAGTGAGGAAGGTGATTCAAGGAGAAGGAAGCAAACAATGGGGTTCAGTGTTGCTAATAAGTTAAGGAGGATGCTAGAATTGACTGTTGAATTTAACATTCTGTGGGTCACTGTTGACCTTGAAAAGAGTAGTTTTAGTGGAATGGTGGGTACAGAAGCCTGACTGGAGTGTGCTCAGGAGAGAATGAGAGAATTGGAGACAGAGAGGACAGAAATATTTTGAGGAGTTTTGCCATGAGAGGCAGCAGTGAAATAACCTCCAATAGGCAAATACAAAGACATGTCACTTCTAATTTTGTGTATCTGTTGTTTTTGACACTATGTACTCACACCTCCTCTGGCTATGAGAGAAATAACCTCCCCAGGAGAAGTGCTCAACTGGTAGGTAGTAGATAAATATCAGAGCTCCTTTGCCCTTGGGTGAATTGGGAGGCAGGTAGTTTTACACCATGACCCAGTACACCCTGGGGAATCAGCTCCAGTTGCCTGCAGTGGCAGCTGGGCCTGAAGGCACACCTTCCACTGATTGCCTTCCTTTCCTGCCCCATTTCCTCACTCCTCATTTGGTATTCTCTGCACCTCCCAAATAGATGACTTGCACTTGGAATCTTGTTTCAGAATCTGCTTCTTAGGAGACCTAAGACACTGCATAGTCAGAAATAATCTAAAACTTAATAAAGCTTCAATGGACCCGTGTTACCCAATGAATACTGACTTTCTGTTTATAGTTCACATATTTGCAGTTAAAAGCCCTCTCTTACTAAATAGTTTTGGGCAATTATAAAATGGAAAGATCGAGGAAGCTTCCTTTCCCAAATAATCCATAGGCTTTTCTTTTTCTACGTGTGAAAATAAGAAATATATGTTTGGTCTTCTTCCCATTTCTTTTTATTTTAAATATTTTATTGATTGATTGATTGATTGAGATAGAGAGAGCGCATGTGAGTTGGAGGAGGGACAGAGGGAAATGGATAGAATCTCAAGCAGACTCCGAGCAGAGCGCAGAAGCTGTACCAGGGCTCGATCTCACAACCCTGAGATCATGACCTGAGGTGAAATCAAGATCAAGACTTAACCAATGAGGCACCAGGGTCTTCTGGTCTTCTTCCCATTTCTTTTTCTTTTCTTTTCTTTTTTTTTTAAGATTTTATTTATTTATTCACGAGAGACACAGAGAGAGAGAGGCAAAGACATAGGCAGAGAAAGAAGCAGGCTCCCTGCGGGGACCCTATCCCAGGACCCCGGGATCACGAACTCAGCCGAAGGCAGATGGTCAATCCAGGTGCCCCCCTTCTTTCCATTTCTGATACAGAGTTTCTAAGACCTTGGAATTTCCTGAATGATGGGGATGACAGGAGCATCTTTGGTTATTCCTAACAAGTCATACCTGGGTTTATACTCTGAGGTGATTCCTGGTGAGCTCCTAGATTGCTTCAGGATGGGACTGGTTACCAGAGGAACCAGGGGGAGGTCTCTCCCCTAGACATCAGGGGAGGGGATAGAGGCTGGAGTTCGGTCACTAACAGCCAATGATTAAAGGTGGGAATCACAGAGCTTCTGAATTGGTGAACACATCGAGGTGCTGGCAAGGTGACATGCCCAGAAAGGGCATGAAAGCTTTGATCTTCTCTCCCTATACTTTCCCTTATGCACCATTTGGCTGTTCCTGATTTGTATCATTTGTAATAAACTGGTAATAGGAAGTAGAATATTTTCCTAAGGCCTGTCAGCTATTCTAGCAAACTATTGAACTTGAGGAATGGGTCGTGGGGACCCCTGACTTATAGCCAGTTGGTCAGTGCAGGTGATAGTCTTGAACTAGTGATTGGCATCTGAAGTAGGGCAGCCTTGTGGAACTGAGCCCTTCACCTGTGGGGTCTGGGCCAACTCCAGGTAGGAAGTGTCAGAACTGAAGTGAATTGTAGGACATTTAGCTGGTGTCTGTGGAGAATTGGAGAATTGGTTGGTTTGGAAAGCAACCACATATTTGGTGTGAGAAGTATGGTGGGTAGAAACAGTAGAGAACTACCAAAATCTAAATTCTTTTTAAAGGGTATGTTTCCTGCATTTTGAAGGCATTTGCACACTATGAGCATTGCCTGCTACAGGGATAAAAGCAAAGATCTGATTTCATACCAGACATATTCGTTGTGTATCTGTGGTTTCTAATCATGTAAAATCTAGGAAATTATTAATTAGATAATAACACTCAGTGCTTTTATGAGATTTTCCTTTTGGAACACTTTAGAAGGTTATTCAACCTAGAATCCGAAGTACACATTATTTTATAGTCAAAGTAGTTAGGGACAATTAACATGCCATCTAAGAAGTCAAGTAATCAAATCATTTATGTTAATTCTTATTTCTAGAAGTTTTTTTAAAAAATTTTTTAGAAATCAAGTTCTTACAAATTGATTACTTTTATTACTGTTACTTTTATTAAATTAAAATATTTTGATCCAGTGTAATTCTTGTATATTCTATTTTTTACATTTGCTTAGGATCGTCCATACTCACAGTATAGAAAAAATATATATATTGTCTTATCCACATTTATAGCCAATATATGCAAATTAAATTTCAGGAATCTCAGACAACTCTTCCCTTTATGTACCTATTTATGTTCTATAAAACAATGGGCAAGTTCTAGTTTATCTTTTTAATAGTGAGAGAAAAAAAAAAAAAGAAGGAAGGAAACAATGGAAGATCCTATTAATTGAGCCTAAGTCTATATTCTTGTTATAATTTTGTTTCTTTGGGGTTTAATGGAATAAGCTCCAATCTATTTACAATTAGTTTAAATATTTTGCAAATTATTTCTGGCATTTTAAAAATCCCTACCTGACTAGGCTTTGCCTATTAAGTAGGCAAAGCCTACTTAATAGGATTATTTTGGGGCCTCATTACCCTCTGGATAAAGTACAGATTTTTAACCTTTTCTACCAAGATTCTTTTCTCTTTCCTCTCACTTCATTCTCTATGCTAGAGCCAAATGGAATTTTGAACTAGTCTTTTCTCTATTGTAACCCAGCCTTGGCACATATAGTTCCTTCAGTCTGAGATTTTCTCCTTGTGTCTTTCTCCTTTCCACCTCCCTGCCAAGTTGTCCCCTTTATAGTCTGGCTTCTCCCACCTGGCTAGCTCCTATTCAGCCTTCAAGTCTAGGATTTTCAGGTGGTTTGTTTTTTTAAGTAAGCTTTATGCTGACCTTGGAGGCTGAACATCCAGTCCTGAGGTCAAGAGTTGCACACTTGGGGTGCCTGGGTGGCTCAGTTGGTTGGGCATCAGACTCTTGGTTTGGATCAGGTCATGATTTCATGGGTCATGGGATAGAGCCCTGTGCTGGCCTTCTGGCTTCATGGGGAGTCTACTTAAAGATTCTCCCCCTTTGCCTCTCCCCCTGCTTGCTTGCTCTCTTCCTCTCCCTCTCTGATAAATAAATAAATCTTAAAAAAAATAAAAAGGAATTGCATGCTCCACTGACTGAGCCAGCCAGGCATCCCAAGTCTAGGATTCTTTAGGGAACTCTTCCCTTGCTTCTCAGCTTGGACCCTCTTCAAAGGTTTCCTAGTGCTCTGCACATATTTCAACCTGTCATGTATCCTGCTTATGGAGCCTCTTTGCTTACCTATATCCCTCTCTAGAATGTTGCTTCCTTAAGAACAAGAAGTCGATCCTAGCACTTGACACAATGCCAGGCACATGGTACACAGTTAATATTTGCTAAGTTAATGGATGCATAAATATAAAAATGTTTTTGATGCCATGAGAAAGAAAACATAGTTATGAAGAGAAATATAATAAAAATATGCTAATATATTTTAGGATAAGAAAAAATTATTTTTGTTTCTGTGCGTGTCAGATTACTTATATTGTGATTATCCCACATTTGTAAATCGGAATTATACTTCAGCTATACTCTGACGTAGATCCTAATGCAGAAGTTTTGGTCCCTAGACAATACATAGGGTGTTTTTTTCCTCATGGGAATCAATACAAGTATAGGTGTGAACAACAACAGCAAAATAACCATCAGTTCAGTAATTATACAGCATTTTGTGATTGGAAAAATGGAAACCAAGGGTCGTCTGTTCGTTTTTTGAAATGATTATTTTCTTTTTTTTTAAATTTTTATTTATTTATGATAGTCACAGAGAGAGAGAGAGGCGCAGAGACACAGGCAGAGGGAGAAGCAGGCTCCATGCACCGGGAGCCCGACGTGGGATTCGATCCCGGGTCTCCAGAATCGCGCCCTGGGCCAAAGGCAGGCGCCAAACCGCTGCGCCACCCAGGGATCCCTGAAATGATTATTTTCTCCTGGAGTTTCTGCCCAGGAGTGGGCACTAGAAACCTAGAGTTCCAAAAGGGCCTCTAGAGTCCCCATGGGAACCGCAGGGAATAACATTTGTGTCCCAGGCTTCTGGAACAGAATGATTAAAAGAATGTGAGCCAGAGCAAGGATAATTCAGGAATTCACTGATGATGCCTGAATGGGGTCCTCGGCCCCCATCACATTCGAGAAATAATATCATGTCTACAGGCAGTCAGAAATGAAAGACAAAGTTAACTTGTACCTTGTAGGGATGTCCTCAGTTGATAAAAAGAACTTCTCTGTGAGTGTCTATTTTGCTTATGTTATTAGCTAGGAGTAAATTAAGTAAAAATATGTAGATCCAAAGAAATATAATAGTTTGAGGCTTGTGAATATCCAATTTGGGAAATAATTTTGTATTTAAAATAAGCTTTAGCATTAATAACAAATATTTATACAATAGCATCACAGCATGGCACTCTTATTTAATTCTACTATTATTCCTATGAGTTAGAAATTATTATAATCCCTTTTTAATGCCAGAGGAAACAGTCTAAGATAATACACACAGTTGGTGACAGAATGAAGCCTGAAACCCAGCTTCTGATTATAAACTCAGTATTTTTTCCATGACTCCAGGCTGCAAAGGAACTGCTTTACATTTTCAAGTGATTCAGGTGAGTTCATTTCCCAACATTTTAATTATTCATTTATCTATTCATGTTTCACAGATTTGTTGAGCATCTATTTTGTGGCAGTTTCCTCATCCATAAAATGGGAATAATAATGATAATATCTTACAGGGAATTGATGTGAGAACTGAGGTATAAATTGCTGTGCAGCATTTTTCAATGAAACTTAACTATTAACTTTTATTATTTTCCTGATAGAAACATGTACGGAGTATAGTAGGGACATATATTAAATGGACATGTGAGGGAATATTGTAAACTTGAGCTCAAAACATGTCACTAAAGTGATGGTCATGAGGGTGGTACTAGTTGAGATGGTGGTGAGGGGGGTGAGAAGTGGTACATGGAATATTATTTTATATATTTTTGGAGAAAAAACATTCACTTCTTTATTTCCTCTCCAAAAAGAGTAGAAATGACAAATAAATGAGATGAATAAATTATGTACATTTTAAAAAGATTTATTTACTTATGAGAGAGAGAGTGAGTGTGTGTGTGTGTGTGTGTGTGGAATTCAGATGAAGACAGGGTCCAAGCAGACCCTGTGCTGAGTGTAGAACCCCACATGGGGCTTGATCTTAAGACCCTGAGATCAAGATTCTGAGATCAGGACCTGAGCTGAGTCAGACCTTTAACCAGCCAAGAGTCAAGCCTTTAACCAACTGTGCTACCCAGATGCCCCAAGCACAGTAAGTTTTAAAACTGTATTGAGTTGTTAGCCTATTTGAAAAATGTAACAAATTGGACAATAAATTGAGCATGTTAAGTAGATTGACCTAGCCGTGGAACTTTCACTTTCTAAAACTATGTCAGTTTTTACTGGCTGCATCAGTCAAGGATAAGATTATTATTGAATTCTTATATTTAGTGTTCGCTAAATTTCTCAAACTATGCTCTGTAGAATATTGGTTATACTATTAATAAATAGTGGAAAAATAATTCAGATTTTTATAGAAGCCATATGACAATAAGATAACAAGAGCAATGGCAGATAATGCAATAGCTCTCTCTTTTTAAGATTTTATTTATTTATTCATGAGAGACACAGAGAGACGCAGAGACACAGGCAGAGGGAGAAGTAGTCTCCATGCAGGGAGCTCGATGCGGGACCTGATCCCAGGACTCAATCCCAGGACCTGATCCCAGGATCCTGGGATCATGACCTGAGCCAAAGGCAGATGCTCAACCATTGAGTCACCCAGGTGTCTCCTAATGCAACATTTATTTTCCCATTCTGAGCTTAAATTATTTCAATATTGTCTCTAAAAATTTGAAGAAAAGATATTAGGCATATACATTATCATTGCTTGACATTTTATCAGCTTAAAAGTTTAAGAACCCATGAGCTGAACAATGTGAGATGAACTAAGTTAGGAGAAAATTGAGAAAAGATTATTGGTGTTAGAGCAAATAATGAATACTGGTTTTGTTTCTACCACCAATCAGCTATGTGACTTCAGAAAGTCACTGTGGACCACAGTTTCTTCTTCTCTTTTTTCCCCCTCTATCTGCCACAGCATTTTTACAAGTGAAATATTTTGTAGGAGCCCTGCGTCCTCAACTATCACTCTTCACTTCCATCCCCCAGGTGGGGCCTCTATTACCTTAGGCTCTGTGGAGCCTGTTTGAAAACTGGAACTAGCTGACCTCCCAGGTCCTTCCTGGTTCTTATCATCTTTCATTCTGGTTCAGAGTTCTTAAACAGGCATTGGTGATCACTGTGATGCAGAATATCGCTGGGTTAGGCCAAGATTTTAGCATCTGTGGGCAGCTATGTCATGAGTCACATTATCTCCATATTTTTGATATTCATATATATTGCTTTAAATTATTTTTGGCACCAGGCAAGGAATTACCAAAATATTTATACAATTCGAATTACTTTAAATTTCAAATTACTCAGAAGGACAGGTTTCTATGGCTCCTTGTTTCACAGTTAAACTGAAAATTAATTTTTAGAAAGAATTCAAAGTATGTATTATATATATTTTTTATTTGCCCATTTTACATCATCATGACTGAACAAGCAACTGAAAGAGCATGTTCTAATCATATATTTTAACAACTGGAACTTTGAATGGAATATATAAATATCACAGTTATAAGGTCTTTGATTAGCCTAAGCAACTTTTTCCTTGCCCTTCTCCAACAGGAGAGACTATTTTCCTTCTTTTTGCAGCTAAATGATAGATTTTAATTCTTTTATGTTTTTCATCGCCTTTGTTCTCATCTGAATCTTCTATCAGTGCTGTTTCCCAATCTCAGAACTAGTCATACTAGGTCATCAGGCACTCAGTTCTGGGACACACTTTATAGACAAATTGGAGAAGAAAGTGACTGGACTTGAAGCCATGTAGTTTATGAAAAAGTTGAAAGAAGTGAGGATTTTGACCTAGGGAAGACTGAGAGGAAGAAGTGGTCCAGGGGAGTTGCCTTTGCAGTTTTGAAGAGGTGTCATGTTCAAGAATGACTAAGGGTGTCCAGTGCAGCCTCCAGGGGCTGAATTAAAACCAGATATATTTTGGTGACACATTTTGGAGCTGCCTCCTGCAGTGAGCTTCCGGCTCTGCAGGTGCACACTCAGTCTGCAGACTGCCTCTTCCTGCATCAGAGACAGGATTCAAGTAGTATTCAAGGAGTTACTGCTTTAGTTAAGACACTTTTACATGTAACTGTTAAATTTCTATGTATAATATTACCTTCCTTCATTCTCTTTGTATTTTCTTTATGTGTGAAACATCTTTCCTTATAATTGTTTAAAGTAAAAGTCATTTCCTAACACTTCTATTAAGTTGGATGATTGGAAAGAAGTATCTTCTGTTACCTTCCTCCATAGACTGAAATCATGCCTTTATTATGAAACTACAGCCAATAGGAACACTGACTTCATGATAATTGAGAGAATAAAGTGTTTTATGATCTCATTAGAACCTTGACATGGATATGTGCTGTGTGTGCACTAGCTTGTTTACAATTTTTCTTGTAGAATTTTCCATATCATTTAGATTGTGCAGATTTTGGGTTAGATTTGATCATACTGATAATCACTTATTTTTCTTTCATGCAACATTAAAAAATTAGAGTCTTTAAAATTTCATTATAATATCCATATTGTAAATATGTTAAGAAAAATAAACTTTTTTTTTTTTTTTTTTTTTTTTTTTTTTTTTTTTTAAGAAAAATAAACTTTTAAAAAAATTTTGAGTTCTTAATTCTAAGAATTTTGGGACACCTCAGTGGCTCAGTGGTTGAGCATTTGCCTTAGACTCAGGTGGTGATTCTGGGATCCAGAATCCCCCCCCCCCCCCCAAATAGAATTTCTATTTGTTCAGGTCACAGTTCACTCTTCATGATCAAAATTTCTAAGCCAGAGAATTATATGAAAGAAATCTTTTTGTAAATCTGTTTTAGAAAATAACAAGAGGGTGTTCAATTAAAGCTGCTTTTTCTGAAAATGCAGATTTAGAGTTAATTTCATTAATTATTTACTTTGTAAAATTAAAAGTTTAAGTGTTGAATGAGAACCAGGACTTCTTTTTTCACGCAATTTTTCTAATACAGTACTGGGATGAAAGTTGTTAGGAAATTTGCAAATGAATTTAGATTCTACACGAATGTTAAATCTGCAAATTTGGAAACATTACCCTCAATGAATGCAGGCTTCTAAACAAAGGGGTTAACTTTGTTGAGACATTCTTTCACTTTGCTTTTCCATCTTTCACGTGTAAAATCTGTTAGAAATTTTCAATAAAGTAATTTGATTTGGCCAACATGACGGTTGACCCCAGACCGGGGGAATACCAGGCAAAATTCAAGAAGTTGTGTGAATGTGGACAACATATCTGAGATGTTTCCTCCTTTAGAATTCCATAGCCATGGCCAGTGGCCTGTTAAACATGGAATGCATCTCAACACAGGACACTCGTTACCATTCATCTTTCAAGACTTTTACAGTTTTATTTTTATTTTTTTATTCTTTAAGACTTTTACAGTTTTAAAAACTCTGGATATATCTACGTATCTCCAGATTTTTTTTTGTTTCATGTGAAGATATAGACGGTGCTGTGCGAGCACAGGGTCTAGGAAGTGCTCCTTAATGATTCTTCCAGCTTTAAATTTATATGGCCTAAAGATTTGGATGTTAGGTTTTACTTTTGACTCTTAACAGGAACATGTTTGATTAGAATGGAGATGTACTGTTTTTTTCCCCCGAGTATCTAAAAGAATACACATATATTTTTTTTTCTTACGGGAGACCTAAACAGCCCCGGCCACTCAGGTTTCCCAAAGCACCTTTGCCTTTGTTGTGTGCTGCCGGGAGCCCCTGGCAGGGCCGCGCCGACCGCGGCCGCCCCCCCCCCGCCCCCCCGCGGCCCTCCGCGGCGCCCCCTTCCTCCCCAGGGCGGGCGCCAATCCCCGTCCCGGTCTGGAGACACCCTCGCAGCGCATGCTCTTCGGCTGCTGGAGCCGTAGCGCCATTTTCATATCGGAGGGACTGTCCTGCAGCTGGGCACGGCCGCGGGGCGCCCGGCGTTAAAGTTGTTCCAACAGAGCGGGGGGCTTCACCGAAACGAGACGGGGCCCTTTCTTTGGAGACGAGCCGCTCCCTGCGGCGCTGGAGCTCAGACCACGCAGGGCGATTCCGCCGAGGGATTTCCCGGTGTCGCCGGGTCCCTGCCCCTCCCCTCCCCTCCCCTCCCCTCCCCACCGGGCCTCGCTCCCCCGCCCCCCTCCTGCGCCCAGCGATATAAATAAAGGTCAGGCATTTGTGATGGTTTTTTAAAAAAGATTTTATTTATTCCTGAGACCCAGAGAGACCCAGAGAGAGGAGCAGAGAGAGGGGGAAGCAGGCTCCCTGCTCCCTGCGGGCAGCCCGATGCGGGACTCGATCCCGGGGCTCCGCGATCGCGCCCTGGGCCGAAGGCGGCGCTCAGCCGCGGGCCCCCCCGGGCGGCCCAGTTGTGATGATTTTGCGCCCAGAGTGGCGGTCCCCCGAGAGGACGCGAGGGGCCGGATGGGAACCTTTCGCCCCAAGAGAACAAAGCACAAGTTATACCAAAGTCCAGTACGTGTAGAGGAAACCGGTGCATGTTCGTTTGGGCTCGGAGGTGGCGCTTCTTTCTTTACTCTTCGTTTTCAGAAAGCCGGGGACGTGCCGGCGGTGGCGGGGTGGGGGTGCTTGAAAGATCTGCTGCGGGAGGCAGGGCCCGGGGGTCGGCGGTCTGCAAGTGTGCGCGCGTGTGCGCGGGTGTGCGCGGGTGCACGCGCAAGAGTTTGGGAGAAGGCGGGTGAGGGGCCCAAAGAGAGGCAGGGGGAGCGGACCGCGGCCCAGGCGGGGGCGCCGGCGCACCTCCACTCCCAGCTCCGCGGGCTCATTCATAAGTTTCTGGCCCGGAGGCCCCGCCCGGCCCCCCTGGGCCCAGGGCCCCGTCTCCTGCACGGCAATTGGTGGACGGCAACAAAGCCTTAGCAACCGGCTCCCGGTGACCCGCCGGGCGCCTGGTAACCGGGGCGCGGGGCCCGCTGGCGGACCGAGCGGGGCTGTCCCTTTAAGGGATGGCCGCGGAGCCGTGAAAGTGGAGGGGGCCGAGGGAGGGCGGGGAGGAAGGTCTGAGGGCGGACCTGGGGGGGCAGGAGGAGGAGGAGGAGGAGGAAGAGTCGCTGCCGCGCGGAGGCGGCGGAGGAGGAGGAGCCCGAGCCGCTGCTGCCGGCCCGCGGGCGCCGGGTCCTGCCCGCTGCCGCACGGGTCGCCGCGGGCGCGCTCGGGGCCGGCCGTCTCCTCCTCCATGAGCGCGCTGGCAGCGCGGGGAAGAGCCGGTCTGCGTTCCCCTGGCGCGGCGGCGGCGGCGGAGCAGCCTCAGCAGCCGGGGCCGCGGCGGAGCGGCCACAGCCCGGGGCGTGTGCGCCCGGAGCCGAGCGGGCGCGGGCTCCCCGCGGAATGTCCCCGGGGCGCCCGGCGCGCTGAGCCCCCGGCCGCCTCCGCCGACTCGGGCGGGCGGGCTCGGCGCTCGGCACTGCGAGCCCCCCGGCGCCCGGGCAGCGGGGGAGCCCCCGGGGGCGGGGGAGCGCAGCCGGCCGCGACCCAGCCCTGCCGCGCGCATCTCGCTTAAGATGGCAGCGGACTCAGGGGAACTAATCGGGGCTTGCGAG
This sequence comes from Canis lupus familiaris, assembly GCF_011100685.1. Classification (NCBI taxonomy): domain Eukaryota; kingdom Metazoa; phylum Chordata; class Mammalia; order Carnivora; family Canidae; genus Canis; species Canis lupus. The sequence continues at coordinate 50,119,761 of NC_049227.1, read as the reverse complement.
TTCATGAAAGGTGAGCCCCGCCGCGCCGCCCGGCCCCGCCGCCCCGGTCCCGCCCCGGGACCCCCGCCTCCCTGCCGCGCTGCCCGCGCGCCCGGCTCCCGCCGCGGCTCCGCAGGGGGCTCCCGCCGGGGGTGGGACGGCGCCGTCCCGGGCTCAGTCGCCCGCAGCCGCTGGGGTCCTGCTCCCGCTCGCTTTTTCGGTCTTCTTGGGCCAGCTCTCGCCTCGCCTTTCGGGGCGCCCCCCCCCCCCAGTCCCCCGCCCTGTCTCTCCCTCCCCCCCCCCCGCCCCTTCCTCTTCTTGAGGTCTTCGGAGCTGCAGGCTCCCCTCTCTCTTCCCCTTTTGTAGCTGCTGAGGTCTGGAGATTTCCGAGCCGGACTTGCACCCCCAGTTCCCCGGGTGCCCCCAGCTCCGGCGCCCCCCCCCTCGCCCCCGCCCCCGCCCCCGCCCCGCCGGGCGCCTCGCCTAGTCCCGATCTTGCCCCCCTGTCCTGCTCTTGGGTCCCTGGTCTCTGCGAGCGACCAGGTCTCCGCAGGAATTCCACGTGCTAATGGGGGGCTTTAAATAATGGGGAAGCAGTCATTATTTTGACCTTTCGTGTGTTCTCACCACTCTCCCCGTTCAGCTTCCCTGCGTCTCATGTTTCTCCCGTCTTTTAAACTTCTCTTTCAGATCGGTTATATTTTGCTACTTTAAGGAATAGACCAAAAAGCACAGTAAATACCCACTATTTCTCCATCGATGAGGAGCTGGTCTATGAAAAGTAAGTTTCTATTTTTTTTTTCTCGACCTTTCAGTTTGTTGGCTCTCTGGTGAGGGAACTCTGTGCACCTTTATGGCAGTTTTATTCACTTCCCCCCATTGGTGCAAGTAACAATACCTTTTTTTTTGTTTTTAAGATTTTATTTATTTATTTGAGACACACACACACACACACACACACACAGAGAGAGAGAGAGAGGCAGAGACAGAGACACAGGCTGAGGGAGAAGCAGGCTCCATATCAGGAGCCCGCCGTGGGACTCTATCCCGGGTCTCCAGGGTCACGCCCTGGGCCCAAGGCGGCGCTACACCGCTGAGCCACCCAGGCTGCCCTTTATCCATTTGTTTTTATTGAAGTTGGATTTGCCAACATATAGTATAACACCCCGTGCTCATCCCATCAAGTGCTCCCCTCAGTGGCTGTCACCCAGTTAACCACCCCCCCTCCCCTTCAGCTACTCTTTTTTTTTTTAGAAGATTTAGATACCTGGGGAGGGTTGGGGGGAAGTCAACATAATGTGAACCTGTCAGCATCCCAGTCCTTTTAGACCTTTGTCTCTATTAGCTCTTCCTGCCTCCACCACCAGATGCAACCCTAGATACCCAACACTCCCCAGAGTAGGACCAGGGAGACTCCTTGCTAGACTCTGTAATTGGCCTGTGAATCAGCCTGCGAGTATTTACGGAGCACCCACAGAGTACAGGGAAGTGTGCGTGTTACAGGTGCTTCAGCTTTACAGTTCACAAGGCTTCTGTTGTCTCACAGGATGTTTTTGTGTCTGCAGCTCGTTTTTGGAAAGTGGGACATGCTTAGCTGGAGGTAGCTGTACCCAAGTCATATGTATGAGTAAGGTTTTACCTGTGTGAGAAATTGAGTTGTTCCATTTGGGTGCCCCAGGCTTTAGAGACTTACTTTCTTTGTCTTGGAGGAAGTGGTATGGGAGTGCTGATGGCCTTTGGTTACTTTACCTCTGTGGGATTAGGATTTGAGAGTGTCAAATCAAGAATAGGGAACTGCTTTCTGTGAAAGGCAATTAGTTTACAGGAAAAAGATATCTTAATACTTTAAGGGCAATAAAAATTTAATTAAAGAGAGATAAATCTACTCAATAAAAGGGGCAGATAATAAGGAATAAGAAGGCTGAATTGACTTGATTGTGTTCTTGTTAAAAGACCTGGTGTTTCAGAGTAGTCCAGTATATTTTAACTCAAACATTTAATTTGACTTTCTTGTTGTTTAACCAAACATGCAATTAAATGAACATAGTAAAGTGAACCGTAGTGACTCTAGTAAGCTTCCTAGGACTTGTCCCATTAAAAGGGATTTTGGCCGATCTGCCTAAGGATTTGTGGGTACCGCCAAGGCATTTAAAGAGTGAGAGTATTCTCGATTTTTAAAAGTGTATCTTTTGAGGGCAAATCATCTTTAACTGTCACTTCATCATAGGGATTCTTGAAACTGATGTCTTCAGGACGTTTCTCTTAGTGGTACTGGAGGCAGGATGCTTCTTGAATGGCTAAAGTCAAAGTGGGAATGAAAGAACCCTTTGCTGCTGCTTATGAATGCCCAGAGTTGCTGTGGCACTGAGGTCTAAATCCCTGGTGTCAGATTACAGCTCTGCCCCTAGACCGAATGGAAGAATGGGAGGCCTGCTCCCTGACCCCCCTGTACCTGGATGATGTCACTGCTAGCAGTGTTTATTGAGTGTTCACTCTCTTGTTGGCAATGGGCATTGTTGTGGCTCTCTTTTTGTGAGGTTAGGGCTTGGGGACCTCTTGTGAGTCTGAGGGGAGGGACTGTGTACGTGTCATTATGTCCCATTCGGCAGTGACGGACATGCCAGAGGCTGTTAATATGTCACGGAACAAGCTTCCGTCATTGAAGTCTAAGTTGCTTCTTCAGGGTTGGCTAAATAGTAGATCTAGCAGGAAATTACATTTAGCCACTAAATACAGTTGCTCAATGGTTTTCTGATTGTAGTATTGATATGTGAGCAACAGTTTCTGTGTATTTTAATGTTGATGTTTTAGGATAGGGTGACCAAACGTGACAAAAATCACATTCCTCGGGATCCCTGGGTGGCGCAGCGGTTTGGCGCCTGCCTTTGGCCCAGGGCGCGATCCTGGAGACCCGGGATCGAATCCCATGTCGGGCTCCCGGTGCATGGAGCCTGCTTCTCTCTCTGCCTGTGTCTCTGCCTCTCTCTCTCTCTCTCTGTGACTATCATAAATAAATAAAGAAAAAAATATTAAAAAAAAATCACATTCCTCTTATATTGACTCTACTGTATTTCTGGTGTCTTATAAAGAGAGACTTGCTGGAGAGACCATCCCATTTCTACTGTGAGTTTTGACATCATTTGAAACTATGGAGAGGACTCCAGTCTGGGCAGAACATATGCTTCTTTTGGTTAGGACTTGCCCAGCTACCATCCCACAGCAGTGGCTGTGCTTCTGATTAGCCATCATTCCATCTTTTTTGTGACACCAGCATATTCCACATGGCTAGGTGCTGGAGAATACGATGACAATGAATGCATGTAATACCTTCAAGAAGCTGCAAACCTGTAGGGAGAATGACAGCAGGGCACAGAGAGGTACAGAAGGAGAACTGTCTTCAGGTTAACAGAGCTCCTGTGCTAAGAGGAGTCCCAGGCAGTTGGGAGCACATTTGGTTGAAGTGTTCAGAAAAGGCTTCATAGAGGAGTTATAGTTGGTTTGAAGGATGGTTAACGTTTTTAGGCAGAGAGATGAGAGGAGAAATCCCAGAAGCAAGAACAGCAAGGAAGAGGAAGGAGGCTCCAGAGTGGCTTCAGGGAATAATAGTACGTCCCCCAGTTTGCCTGGTATGTTTGCAGGTCTCTGAGGGATGTGCAATATGAAGTTGAAATGTCAGTTGGGATGCAGATTGAATGCTAGGGTGGGGATCCGCAGTTTCATTGTCTGCTGTTGGACTCTTCTGCGGGTTTTTTTTTTTTTTTAAAGATTTTATTTATTTATTCATGAGAGACACACACAGAGAGACAAAGAGAGGCAGAGACACAGGTATAGGGAGAAGCAGGCTCCAAGCAGGGAGCCCAACGCGGGACTCAATCCTGGGTCTCCAGGATCATGCCCTGGGCCAAAGGCAGGTGCTCAACTGCTGAGCCACCCAGGGATCCCCTCTTCTGTGGGTTTTGGGGCAGTCCATGGTATGGCTGAATTTGGGCTAACTGGAAGTAATGCGAAACATTTGTTGAGTGTTTATTTTTTATTTTTTATTTTTTAATAAATTTTTATTTATTTATGATAGTCACAGAGAGAGAAAGAGAGGCAGAGACACAGGCAGAGAGAAGCAGGCTCCATGCACCGGGAGCCCGACGTGGGAATCGATCCTAGGTCTCCAGGATCGCGCCCTAGGCCAAAGGCAGGCGCCAAACCGCTGCGCCACCCAGGGATCCCTGTTGAGTGTTTAAATGTAAGCTAGGTTCTGTTCTAGGTGCCCCACTACTATTAATCATTAATTCATTTTATTTTTTGCAACAATTCTATGAGGCCAGTACTCTTACCATCCTTAGTGTACAGAGATGATGAGAGTTAGGGTACAGAGAGGTTAGGTAACTTGCCCAAGGTCACACAATGAAGACATAGCAGAGCTGGAATTTGAAACCGGGCCCGCTAGTTCTGGAGTACGTACACCTTCGCTTAAAAAGTTAATACGATAGCATTGTTTAAGATGGGTTATGGTGGAAATAGCCTCCCACTTAGAAAAATTCTGGAATATTCAAGGGGAAGAAATAGGTACCTAGATTAGGCTTGGTGGCAATGGTGGTGGAAAGAAGAGATATGGATCCATGTGATTGGCAGCAGATCAGGTGGGTGGGTTGGGGGGTGATGAGGAAAAAGAGGACACAAAGAAGTCCTTAAGACAGCCTGCCTGGGTCCTAGTGAGCCTGCTGGGCCCGTTAATTGAACAAGAAGTAGGTTGGGCGGAAGAAGTGGCATTAGTAGAGACATCAGCCATTCTATTTTGGTCAGGTTGAGTTTAGGGAATTTAAGGGACACCACTTAGACTTGAAGTTCTTAAATTTGGAGGGTTTTCAACAAAGGGTTGAGAAAGCTGTGAGAATGATGTGATTGGGGGAAGAAAGAGAAGCTATAAAGGTCTGTATTTCACAGGCAGGGCTAGGAAGAGAGGAACAAGAGAAGGAGGAAGAAACAGAGAGGTGGACAAATGGGTGGAGAGAGAGAAGAAAGGGGGAGGAATCCATCTTGTCAGCCCTACTTCTTTGGGCAGTGTAGGATGAGAGGTTCTGCAGAGCCCCTGGAAGCCCCTGTGTTCAACCTTTGAAGGGTGTCTTGTGGCGAGAAAAATCTTGACTGTCAAATCATAATGTACACATCTCTAAGGAAAGGAGTATGTTTACATGTATTATCACACAGGCCTTGTACAGCCTTGTGACTGTGTACTTACTCGCTAAACATATAAATGAAATGCTGCCTGTCTGGCTAAATTATCACCTTGGAAATGCAACTATTATTTTTGAATCAGGAAGTAGACTCTTTAAATATTAGGCTGTGGGTACTCTGGACGCAGCTGTTTTGTGCAGTTGTTTAGTTAGTTCTAAGAGGATGATAGCGTGTACCATGATTGAAATGGCAACCTTCTGAGAAGCCAGTGGAGAAAACTTAGCAACATGGCCCCATGAGGTGAGGCTATTTATTAGAAATGAAAGTCTGAATTTTCTGTTTGATTTTCAAACAGAATTTGTCACATTAATATAAAGGGCTGAACAGTTTTAGTAAAATGTGGTTGATAAGAAAGCCATACATTTGTCTTTGGGTTATGATTTCACAGACCAGAATTAAAATCAGAGTATAGGCTAACACACTGGTAGGACAAAAACAGCCCCATAGAAAGAGAGCCTTTCAAAGATTTATCTGTATTTGATTAAGCTACAAATTACGCGCAACTCTCCAGAAAGGCTAATTCTTTGGTTTTGGAATTGGGCCCTGTAATTCAAATAGAGGCTTACTTTTTTTTATAACTTGGCTCAAGTTTTTTGGCTCAAAAGTTAGCAAAATGAAATATGTTATTTGTTATAACCTTTGTGTGCTCCTCTTGACTATGATGATGGGAATAGGGTTGGACATTAATGCATGGAGAGGCAGTTTGCTGTGAAGAGTGTAGAGGGTCTTCATTTTCAGCCTTGTCCATATTCATCGCTTCTCTCCTTATGTTTGCAAAGGGAAGGTATTGAGAATGCAGGAGAGAACTTTTCACGGACATACTCTGGGGACTGAATATTAAGCAGTTTCTGAAGTGACTCAAAGCATTTCACCAAATGTTTTAGCATAAAAGAAGGAGCAGCCTTAATGAGGACTAATTAGCTAAATTAAAGATTTAAATAATTTAAACAAATGTTCAATTTCACTTAAACTTTATTAAAGCACCCTGACATCAATACAAACAGAAATTCTTGGAAAATAGTATATAAAAGGATGATTTCCTTTATAGTCTATAGAATAGATGTGAGTCAGAATGTGAACCTAGGACATCTTTGAGAGAAATACAGAAAAAAACTTCCCTTGCCTGGAAATATTTGTGGGAATGGAGTATTTGAGTGAGAAGAAAGCCTTTTTATTCAATTTTTTGTTTTCAAGTTAATATTTGGTAGGGCCGCCTGGGTGGTACAGTCTGTTGGGCGGCTGACTCTTGATTTCAGCTCATGTTGTGATCTCAGGGTCATGAGATGGAGCCCCGAATCAGGCTCCGGGCTCAGCAGGGACTCAGTTTGAGTTTCTCTCCTCTTCCTCTGCCCCTCCAGCTTGCTCTCTCTCTCTCTCTCAAAAATTTTTAATATCTGGCAAGTAGGTTTATTTAATGGAAAGCCTAATGCCATTTATGGACGTGGACACATAGACAAATATATGATCTTAGAGAGTCTTAGGGCTATCATTTGGTATTCCAGCTCCCATAAATTGCAATGATAATGACATAAGAGGAGATATAGTTGAATTTGGAGAAAAACTTCCCCATGGGAATAAAAGTCAAATCATAAAAACAGTGTACATTTATAGCTTTGTACACATTAGCTCAAGTCTTCAGAACAACCTTAGGAGTTAGGTGCCATTATCATTACCACTTTACAGATGAGGAAGCTAAGGCTCAGAGGGAAAGCAGAACCCAAGGTCATTGAGCTAGGAGTTAAGTTGTTGAGCTGGGATTCAAGTCATGGGTATTGGTCCTAGAGTTCATGCTTTTATGCTTCCAGCAAGTTCCCATTGTTTTGAGCTGGAGGCTGGTGGGGAGGGTGCACAACAGCTTCATCCCTCCCTGGCATGCTTGGCTCTTCTAAGTTGGATGGTGATGGCTTTGGTAAGAAATGTGCCTCTGATGGTGTGTGCACCAACTTTATATCTAGGCCCTATATGGGAATGAAAATGTTTTTTTCCACTTTGTGGGTGTAATTTTTTTTTTTTTAATCTTTTCAGTGGACTACTGAAAAAAGAAAGAAAAAGAAAAGATATTGAATTAATTCTCATTATATATTAATAGGATGGTTGAAAACAAAAGAAGCCCAGCTTGGGAAAACTTTTGCAGGCTGTCTAGGGAAATGTTCTTGCTTCTTAACTGGTATAACTTAATATATGATAGTTTCTGCATAGAATTCTTCTAAAAACTCAGAAACCTTTTTAGCTTTAAAAGATGATATGTTTACACTTCTCCCTTTCTTTCTTCCATCCTAACCTTGCAAAAATAACCCAGCATTATTCAGGGCCACTTTTTTTTTTATCCTCTGTTTTGAATACATGAGTTTTAGGTGTAAATATGTATGTATATGTAACTAACAGTACTGCATATTATATGTGATGAGGAAATACAGATTTCTGTGTATATACTAACCAGCCAATTCTAAATTCAGTGACCTACTAGAGTCAAATTTTACTTTCTAGGTATTGATTTATTTAAATCCTTGCTGTTTTAAGGCACCTCGGTGGCATAGTTAGTTGGGTGGCTGACTTTTGGTTTCAGCTCAGGTTGTGATCTCAGGGTCGTAGGATCGAGCCCTATGTTGCGATCCATACTCAATGTGGAGTCTGCTTGAGTCGTCTTTTTCCCTGTGCTCCTCCTCATTGCTTTCTCTCTCTCTAGAATAAATAAATAAATCATTAAAAAAATACTATTTTGGGGACGCCTGGGTGGCTCAGCGGTTTAGCGCCTGCCTTTGGCCCAGGGTGTGATACTGGAGTCCCGGGATCGAGTCCCACTTTGGGCTCCCTGCATGGAGCCTGCTTCTCCTTCTGCCTGTGTCTCTGCCTCTCTCTCTCTCTGTCTTCTCTCATGAATAAATAAATAAAATCTAAAAAAACAAAACAAAACTATATTGACCTATTTAGGCATTCATAGTGGGTAGTCTGTCTCTAACCATCATAAGGACAAATTATTATTCAGTTCTTTCAGTTTGCTTGAGATGAGCCTCACAAAAACATAAAATTTAACCAAGGTGCTAAGGACTCAGTTAAAACTAACTGTGCTGGTCTTAATCAGGCAGCCTGACAGACAGATCCAAATGGGTTGTAGGAGTGTCCAGTGGGGAGCTGTCTGCCGTCCAAGTCTTTCTGTGCCAAGTCACCATGGGGCGGCTTCGTTATTTTGTTTGAAGTAGATTCCTAAGACATCAGATGTTCTCATTTGTAAGTTCATAAACACATTCCAAAGGCCAAAGCAAATGACTTTTGCTTACCCACAGCTTAATACACCTTTGTACTTAAAAAAAAAAAAAAAGACCCTTGACACATGTTCATAGGAAGTGAAAAGAGCAAAACTTAAACCTTAGAAGTGGTTGAAAATTGCTGGAGAAGAAACTACCATTTAGGTGGGATAGATTTTGGTGTGCAGCTCTGTGCTAAAGCCTTGCCGGGGGGGTAGGGGTGGGGTGTGCACAGATACATAAAGATGGCAGTGGATACAATACAGTGAAGGGCAATATGTGACAAAAGTTGCAAAGGTATGTGTTAGGAATCCAAGAAACACAGAGGTTATTCCTGCCCAAGGTGATAAAGACTTCATAGAGTGATGTTTGAACTAACTTTTGAAAGGTGGTGGAAGAGCAAAGTGTATTTTATCATCTCTGTGAGGACAAGTACTACCTGTTTTTGCTTGCCATTGTATCCCTCTAACCCAGCGTGCTACCTGACGTAGAGCTGGTGCTCAAGAAATTTTAGCTGAGGGAATGAATTGAGTGAGTGAATGAAAGAGGAAGGAAAGAAAATAGAGATTTCAGTGTTTGGGTTTGGCAGGATTCTGTTAGGTGAGGCAAAATATTTGAATGCAGAGAGGTCCCAGGGGAGTGTGGATATACAGTTGGGCACTGGATTGTGGCAAGTTGTTTCGACCCAGGTTGAGCTGGTTTAGAAGGGCATAGAGGCTGGTCAGAGCTCTGGGTTAGGCTGGGAGGTGGGGGTCTGGGCTGTGCAGGACTGGACTAGGGTTGTAGCAGTGGGAACAGAAAGGCTAGATGGGGTGGGGGTGGGGCAGAGAAGCTAGAAGGGATGGATTGATTGTATTTGGGATTGATCAGATTGGGGAGAGGGGGGTGAGGAATTGAAGGTAAATTCAAGGTTTTCGGCCTGGGTGACTGGGACAAAGTGACAATGTAAAGTGGGCAATGTGTGTAAATCAGGAGGGCTTGCCTTTCTATTGCCTGGTTTTATTTTGGGGATGGGGAAAGGAAGTAAAAAGGGAGGTTTATAATGAAAGTAAAAGAGGAGTCTTTGTCTTTTGTGATCTTTGAGGAGAAAACAGAGTGCCTGCCTAGGATTTTTATTTTTTACTTATTTTTTTATTTATTTTTATTTTTTAAAGATTTTATTTATTTATTCATGAGAGACAGACAGAGAGAGAGAGAGAGAGAGAGGCAGAGACACACACAGGCAGAGGGAGAAGCAGACTCCATGCAGGGAGCCCGACGTGGGACTCGATCCCCCCCATCTCCAGGATCTGCCCCGGACCAAAGGTAGCGCTAAACTGCTGAGCCACTGGGGCTGCCCCTGCCCAGGATTTTTAGATATTTACTTGTTTAAATCTTTGAAGGTGGCTGGGGTGTTGATCTTAAGTTCCTTTCTGACTCCCTGATTTGAACTGGACTTTCTAAGCTTAAGTGTCAAATTCATTGTTTCTTTAAAAACCTTTTTTTTTGAGCTTTAGTTTTAACTTACCTAAAAAAATCCTTTGGTTTTGTTAAGCATCTAAATACTTTCAGGACTACCAAAGAATCAGATGTTGAATGATAACCATCAAAAAATCACCTTATTTATAGAAAGTATGTATTATTCCCAGTCCTCACAACTTGGAAACATTGAGTAAATGATTATAGTTTATTTGTAATCAACAGTGAATTCCTTAATAGGAAATAGTTGTGTGAACTATAGGTTTTTGAATAAATTTTTCTTAAAGATTATAGTTATTTGAGAGAGAGAGAGAGAGACAAAGAGCAGTGGGCAGGGGCAGAGGGAGAGGGAGAGGAAGAAGCAGACTCCCTGCTCAGCAGGGATGTGGGCCTCCATCCCAGGACCCTGAGATCGTGACCTGAGCTGAAGGCAGACGCTTAACCAACTGAGCCACCCAGTCACCCCTGAATAAAATGTTTCACTTATTAATTTATACATTTAACATTTTGGTCTTAAAGGTGTTCACATCCTATTGATGAATTGAAGAATTTTCTAGTTTGGACTTGTTCTTTTGCTATAAAATTGAATTTTCTTTTAGAGAACCAGAAAAGATGGTTTATTTTACGTTTGTTCTTGATGGATACACTCTTGTAATACATTTATCTGGTTGTGACTGGGAATGTGGCATTCCAGTGGGGCAGCTCTTACAAAGAGTTGGGACGTCACATCTTGAAATATGAAAGCAGTTTTAGAATTTGTGGAACCTTTCTAGGAGGAATCTACATTTCTGCCTCCTTGAAGAGTTTACTGCTTACGATTTGCTTTTTTTTTTTTCTGTAATACTCAGACTCTATTATTATAAGTTCATTGGTTGTACAGTTTCACTGTAATTCAGGGATGGTTTTAGCTGCTCCTAAGGAATGAGGGGCTCTCTGCTTATGTAGCAGATGGTTCCTGTTAGTTAAACATCTTGTTGTCAACTTTTAGTGGTGGTGATTTAGTCAGTTTTTGTCAGTGGCTATCTACTAGGAGTTGAGTATGTTTTAGGTGCAGCTTGCTGTTGGGTTAGTTTTTTACATTTCTTTTGGTAAAGCAGCCCCTAATAGCTGCCTCCTCCCTACAGTCTGTCTGATAGGTCTAACATACTATGGGTTTATTTATTTATTTATTTATTTATTTATTTATTAATTATTTTATTATTATTATTTTTTATACTATGGGTTTAGAAACCAGACATCATACCTTATTAGCCTTTGGTACAAAATAAGACTAAATAGACTCTGCCCTGAGAGAGTGGGACTCTCTCACAAACATAGCTAAAGGGCATGAGTTTGTAGCAGGCTTTAGAAGAAACTTATGACTTTGTTTTTTGGTTTACTTGTAATTCTTATTTTTATTCCAGATTGAGATTGAGATTGAGATTTCTGAATTGGGGATCCTTGAATAACTGCTCTTTCTTTCTTTTTTCTTCCTTCCTACTTCCTTCTTTTCTTTCATTCTCTTATTTCTTTCAGAGGGAGAGAGAGGGTTAGGGGCAGAGGGAGAGGGAGTGAGAGCATCTTAAGCAGGCTCTATGCATGGGGCTTGGTCTCACAATCCTGAGATCATGACCTGAGCCAAAATCAAGAATCAGATGTTTAATTGAGCTCAATTGTTTAATTGAGTGCCACCCAGGCACCCCAAATAACTAATTTCTTATTTTATACATATTTTTCTTTTAAGAGGGTACAGTATTAATACAGCATTTACATTAGTCCTAGTATCAATTATTGATTCTCTGCAGCTGAATTAATCTGAAATCTTAAAAAAACATTTTTTTTTCTAAATGTGAGATAAAAAGGTCTTTTTTAGGAAGCTGTGAGTGGTGGGCTTGTAAAATAGTACCTTTCTTTTCTTTTCTTTCTTTTTTTTTCTTTTCTTTTCTTCTTTTTTTTTAAGATTTTATTTATTTGACAGAGCGAGCCAGAGAGTATAAGCAGGGAGAGTGGCAGGAAGAGGGAGAAGCAGACTCCCCGCTGAGCAGGGAACTGGATGTGGGGCTCGATGTGGGGCTTGATGTGAGGCTTGATCCCAGGACCCTGAGATCAGGACTTGAGCTGAAGGCAGACGCTTAACAGACTGAGCCACCCAGGCACCCCCTGTTCTGATTGACCCTCACTAGGGTCAGACATTGTGCTTTGTTTTATAAGCCCTGCAACAGATTGCCTGCAGCTCTACAAAACCCAAAAGTAAAGGCTTAGGATGATTTTAATGTGGCAAAACTCTCAGAACTGAAGGGGCTCCTAGGACAAAAAGATTTGGGGTGATGTATAGTCTGGATGAGTCTTTTTAGAGTAGGGGTTACTTCTGGGAGCAAACTGGTCAGGCTAAAGGGTGGCTGATGAGGCTGCCCTCTAGACCTTTCCTTGCAATACAGAGGTGGGTTAATCCTGCTATTTTCTATCCCCTTTACTGCCTTTACTTCTTAGGTCATTTTGTGAATTTTGTCTAATTATGTGCCCAAAGCTAATAAAATGTGATATCTGGTATTTCTCCCACATTAATCTGGTATATAGTTTAGAAGGATTAAATGGAAACAGGCAATATTTTTCCGGATGAACCAACCATATCTTAATCTTCACTCATTACGCAGTCTTCTCTGTGCCAGGTACTAGGGCTATTACAGTGAGCACATTTGAACCCAACCCTATGTTCATGGAACTTATATAGTCTGGTGGGCAGAAGGGAAGTTATTAATCAAATATTCAAACATAGGATTATTTGTAAGTACTCAGAAGGAAAGATCTACTAAAAACACATAATAATGGAGCCTGGCCTGTAGGGGTGGGGTTGGGAGTGTGGGGGGTATGTGTGAAGTGGGGTGAAGGCAGAGGCCAGCATTGGAGAGGGATCCGGGAAGAAGTCCCTGAGGAAGTGTGACTACAGCTGAGATCTAAAGGGTAGATAGGAGTTAACTAGGCCTGGGAGGGTGATGTACTAAGGAACTGAGGCAGGAACTAAAAGGAATAGCTTGGCCGGAGCTTCCTAGTATTAAAAACAGGGAAATGGGGCAGCCCGGGTGGCTCAGCGGTTTAGTGCCGCCTTCAGCCCAGGGCCTGATACTGGAGACCTGGGATCGAGTCCCATGTCAGGTTCCCTGCATGGAGCCTGCTTCTCCCCCTGCCTGTGTTTCTGTCCCCCCCCCCCCCCCCCGTCTCTCATGAATAAATAAAATCTTAAAAAAAACAAAACAAAACAGGGAAATGAAGCCCCAAAGAGATATGGGTAGGAGCTGGCCCTCACAAGTATGAGGGTTTTGCTTTTAATTCCAGGAGCTTAGAGAGGTAATATGATCATCACTGGGTTTTAGAGTCATTATTTTCCTTTCCAAGGAAATGTGAGGAGGGTTAGTCTTTTATGTACAGGGCATCAGTCATCATTCTGTTTTCTACCAAAGCCATGAGTCTACTGTCTGCATAGTCCTCTTGTTTTCAATATCTGCCATTGAATAAAGGGGTTAACTTATACTGCTTGAGAATGTTTCTGTGGGAGTGAATTTTAATCTTACCAGTGCATTCCTGAAGAAATCTCCTATTGTTTTCATTACTGTGAGTCTCAAAGGGGGTTTTTATTAATTGACTTGCTCCAAAGAGAGAAGTCATAGAATGTCAGACTGTGATGCTGAAAGGTTCCTTGATATCATCTAGTCTGTTGTTTTGCTTTAAGGTAAAGTGGCAACACTAACCCATTTTACAGCAGCAGCAGAACCTTGCTATTTGCCCCAGGTTAAAAACATACTAAGTGGAGAAAACTTCCTCATACTTCTGGTATTGTGTACTTGGACTTCCCTAAAAACGTAGAATAATGTCCCAAAGACCAGGAGTCAAAGTTGATATTGGGGTTTTCTCCTTCCTTTGTGATCTCAACCAATGTCAGACTTCATGCAGGTAAGTAGATGGTAATGAGATCAAGCTTCCTGCCTTATGAAGCCACTTTTTGGTCTGTGAGTTTGTTCTCCAGCTATGCAGAAAGCATAGTGAATTCAGGGAGAATGGTGTGAGGTTCTTTCCCTTCCTGGAGGAGATGTTCTGAGGGAAATGCCTTCATTTCCTTCATTTCCTTGAAATGCCTTCAACTCGAAACGTTGAGAGAGCAGAATGCATCAAACAGGGCCAGTTGCCCTTGGAAACATGGGAACTATTGAATGGGTTTGTCCATAACTAGATAACTAGAGTCCTAGACTTTTCTAGATAACTAGATAAAAAGTCCTAGACTTTTCTAGATAACTAGATAACTAGAGTCCTAGACTTTTCTAGATAACTAGAGTCCTAGACTTTTTAGACTCTATTAAGTATACATGTGTATGTATACGCATAGTATATATTATATATAACAGTCTAAAGTGTATATAATGGCTAGAAATGCGATATTTGATATAATATCTGGAAAGAACTCTAGAACCTTAATTCAGCAGCTTCATCTGATAGATGAGGATATGGAGGCCCAGAAAGGCTAAGGTGCTGGCCCAGGGATACTGAGTGATCAAGTTGGGACTAGAACCCCTTGCTTTCCAGTGGTCTTTAGTTTTCCATCAGACTGTATGTGACTGACATGGAGCTGGGATGCTTCTTTGATGTGTTATCTCTCTTTCCTGGAAGTCAACATCAATGTGACTGTGGTTTGTTGTGCCACAAAGGCTGGAGCATAAGCCTTGAGCTGTAGGGGCTTCATACTGTACTTTGATCTTTGATTAGTGTTTCCTGAGCAATTGAAGCCTTTTTGAAATTTGATAATTATGAGTTTCAGCCACGTACAAGAACTTTATCATCTGACTGGAGTGGTGTGGATAATACTCCAGTGATAGGGAAAATATTAAGTGGTGTATGGAGCCCAGAGGGCTGCACTGATTAATTTCATAAAAATTCTATATGTTTGCACACACATATATATAATCTCACTATGCTTTGGAGGGTATTTGCTACTCAGCATTATCACATTGTGATAATGTTTACTTGTGTTCTCATTAGGTGGTAAGCTCCTTTTGAGTAGGGAAGAGCAGTCAGCAGGCTTTCCGTAAATATTTGAGTGAGTGAGTGAATGAATAGACAAAAACTGTCAGTGGTGCTGGTAAAAAATTGAAGAGTTGGTATGCCTTATGATAATCTTACAGAATTTTTCCATCGTATTTATAAAGCAGTTAAAAATACTTTTTTAGAGGTGACTGGGTGGCTCAGTTAGCATCCCATTCTTGGTTTCAGCTCAGGTCATGATCTCAGGGTTGTTAGATTGAGCCCTGTGTCGGGCTCTGTGTATAGTGCAGAGTCTGCTCAAGATTCTCTCCCTCTTCTTCCCTTTTCACCTTTCTCCCAAATAAATAAAAAAAATTTTTTTGTATTGTCAGCACTCTGATTAAATATACTAACTTATAGTGCTTTGCCCAGAGTAGGTGGTCATACGTTTTGTTGAATGAATGAGTACTGCTTGGAATATAGCTTCTCTTTTTGCTGAGGAGTTGAATATTTTTAGATGAAACTTCTGATATGTAGAATAAGGTACCCTAGTGCTTTAGGCAACGATTTCTCTGAGAATGAATTCACTTAAATTAGAGTTTGTTTAAAAAAAAAAAAGAGTTTGTTTCAAAACCAAACATAAAATAATATGTCATAAACTTCATAAATCTTATGAGAAGAATTAGACATCTTGGATATAACAAAAAGGCTTCTAGGCCCAATTTATATTTCACTTCAAATCTGTCGGACCAGCACTGTGGGTATTAGGTGACCCTGTGGGTAGTGGGTGACCCTGTGGGTAGTGGATGACCCTGGTAAATGTTTGCTCTGATCTTTGGGCTCCCATTTTTTTGTCCTCCCTGGAAGGAGATGACTCTCCTTTCTCTCCTCTCCCCACTTGCAGACTCTAATTCTTTTAACTTCTTTCCTTTCAAAACAAGAAAGAGTTTGATTTTAGCTGATTAATTATACTTCCTGAATAAAAGACAGATTAACTGATTTTTACTGAATAATTCATGAATTTCATTCTGGTTGAATGAATGAAATGACCCATAATTTGCCAACCTGCAAGGGGGAGTTTACAAAGAGATGAGAGATACATTTGTTTGTTCATTCATTCATTATTCATTTGGAGGGAAAGCTAAAGGTACTCTGAAATATCAAATAATATATCCATGGTTTTCCATGCCCAAATGAGCCCAGATTACCCCTCCCCCCCACCAAGAAAAGTTGGTGACCGTTGCTTGGCTGTGACTCTGGAGGGCTCTTCCTGGGAATTGCCAGAATGGAAAAGACTTTATCTGGTGTCATTAACTTCAGGCTTAGGAACACACTCAGCCCTCAGGTTTCTTTCTTGTGTCTCTGCAGGGTTTATCTCTGCCATTTCTCCTCCTCTTTCACTGTCCCCGGGTTGATGACTTCCATTTTATCTCTTTTAACTGGAGTCCAACTCTTTCATTCTCTGCCTCGGTTGCAAGTTGCCCAAGTACATATTTTATACTTTCTAGCACACTTGACTTATTTCAACTGATACCAGTTGGTTTTTTATATTTTTTTAAAATATATTTTTAAAAGATTTTATTTATTTATTTGGGAGAGAGCGAGTGCATAGGCGGGGGGGAGGAGCCGAGGAAGAGGGAGAAGCAGACTCCTAGCTGAGCAGGGAGTCTGATGCAGGGCTCAATCTCAGGATCCTGAGAGCATGACCTGAGCTGAAGGCAGGTGCTTAACCAACTGAGCCACCCAGGTGATTTTTGTATTTTAATATTTCTCTCTAGTAATGGTCTGGCTTATAAATGTGTTTCCATTTTCCTCCATCTCTGATGAGGGTGGATTCTTATAAAGAAGCATATTGTTGCTATGTATTTATTGCCAAAATACAAAAGTGGAATATTACTCAGCAATAAAAAAGAATGAAATCATACCATTTGCAATGGCATGGATGGAGCTAGAGAGTATAAAGCTAAGTGAAATGAGTCAATCAGAGAAAGACAAATACCATATAATTTCACTCATATGTAGAATTTAAGAAACAAAACAAGTGAGCAAAGGGAAAAAAGAGAGAAAGGCAAAACAAGAAACAGACTCTTAACTATAGAGAACAAACTGATGGTTACCAGAGGGGAGGTAGGTCAGGGTCCAGGGAGCATGGGTGAAATAGGTGATGGGGATTAAGGAAGGCACTTGTGATGAGCTGTGGGTGTTGTATGGAAGTGTTGAATCACTATATTGCATACCTCAAACTAATATTACACTGTATGTTAACTAACTGGAATTTAAATAAAAGCCTAAGGAAAAAAAAACCTGTTGTTGGTAGGTGTCTTCTTTACTCGTGGCATTTTATTATTATATCAGAGTTGGAGATAACCCAGAACACTGTGAGCAACTAGGACCATTTTTTGCCCAGTAATCTTGACATTTTCAGAATGGATTTAACTAGTTAGAAAACAATATAAAAATATAAAACTACATTATTATAAATACATATATGTTCTTAGAAATGTGAACATTATGAGGAAACAATATATAAAATGGCTTTAAGATAGAGTTTGTTGGTTTTGTATTTGCCTGTGACAATTCTGATTTTGAAGACCCGTTCTAAATTGCTCTTGGCTGTGCAAAGATTTGTTTCTTTCTTTGTTTGTTTTAAAGATTTTATTTATTCATGAGGTATTTATTCACACAAAGAGTCAGAGACATAGGCAGAGGGAGAAGCAGCCTCCCCATGGGGAAACTGATGCAAGACTCAATCCCAGGACCCGGGGATCATGACCTGAGCCAAAGGCAGACGCTCAACCACTGAGCCACCCAGGTGCCCCTGTGCAAAGGTTTTGATTTCATTTCTTAGTATGACTTAAAGTTCATCCCTCCTTTTGTGAAATATGAAAGCTGGTGCATTGAGCTTCAAGATTTTGTGAGGTGGGAAACTCTGGGTTCAGGTTGCTTTTTATTGACCCTTAAGCTGGTGCTGTGGCCAAGATAGAGGTATGCCTTCTTTATTGTAGCTGTCTAATGCTCTTACAGCAACCTGTTTGTTTGAGAGACAGTAGAGGAGAGTGGAGACAGGATCCTCTTCTATTTTTCTATCTTCCCCTGCTCTAGGTTTCAAATTGTCTTTTTTGGAAATACGACCCTCTTGAACAAAAGTGGATAGGAATTCCCAAAGCCTAATTTCACTATTGGGAACTATGTGGGCCTCTGAAGGGGAAGGACATCAATTGCCCTCAAGCATTTAATCTGTATCTCACTCAGGTTACTGGTCAATTTCTGTAGTGTTTTATAGTTATTTTTGCACATCCTGTCTTTTCATCTTGATCAGTGTTTTCTATCAGTGCAGAACATTTTCTTCAATGATGAAAATGTTCTATATTTTCATTGTCCAAATCAGTAGCCATTAGCTACATATAGCTTTTGAGTGCTTGAAATGGGCTAATTAATATGATGGGAGAACTGAATTTTTAATTTATTTAACTTTAATATTAGTTGATTAATTTTTTTTTAGTTTGAATATAGTTGACACAATGTTACATTAGTTTTAGGTGTATAATATAGTGATTAAGTGTCGCTATGCATTATGATGCTACATTCACCACAAACTTGCTACTGTCTGTCACCAAACAACACTTTTACAATACTAGTGACCATATTCCCTATGCTGTATCTTATATCCCCATGACTTATTCATTCCATAACTGGAAGCCTGTATCTCCTACTCTTCTTCACCCATTTTGTCTCTCCCTCACTTGTCTCCCCTCTGACAACCAGCAGTTTGGTTTTTGTATTTATAGATCTGGTTCTGCTTTTTATTTGTTTATTCATTTGTTATTTTAGATTCCACAAATGAGTGAAATCATATGGTATTTGTCTTTCTCAGGCTGACTTACTCTACTTTCCGTTATACCCCCCAGGTCCATCCATGTTGTCACAAATGACCTGATCTCATCCTTTCTTATGGCTGAGTAATCCACTGTGTGTGTGTGTATGTACAAATACTCCACGCCTTCTTTAGTCATTCACCTATGTGTGTACACTGGGATGGCTCCCATGTCTTAGCTATTGTAAATAATGCTGCAATAGAAATAGGGTACTTAATTTCAATTAATTTAAATTTAATAGCCTCAGGTGCCTAATAACTACTGTGTTGGAGAGTACAGATCAACCTTATGATGTGGTCTCTATTTGATTTACTTTGTTCTGTGTTATTGGAGTATACCAATTTACTTATCTGATGTTTGGTGAAACAACTGTGTTTGTTAACCATGTTGCTTCCAAAAGTACACATGGCTAAGCTGGCTGTAGAGTTAGAAACTACACAGCTTTGAATTTGAAACTGAAGTTGGCTTCTGATGGTTAGTACAAAACTGGAATAAGATGCTTAGAATTCTTTGTGCTTTCCTGAAATTTGTTCAAAGTGAATCTAAAAAGCTGACAAAACCGTAACTAAAAATTCTGGATTTACTATAACATTCTACAGAGGTCAGCATTCATGTTCAAGTAGGAAAAAACAAGGTATATTAGCTAAGAATGTTACTTCCAATAACTCAAGGACAAGGATATCTCTGTGACAAACAGGATTCTCTTAATCATCCTGGTAGGTGCTTATTCTTATATTCTTTCCATTTTGATTCTTTTGACTGTATTCCTGTTGACCATCCAAGACTAGCCAGTAATTAGGTATAGTAAACATAGTTCACTTTGGATTCATGAGTATTTTGTTTATATTTACAACACAGCATCACACTGGGAGCTTTATAGAGATGTATCAATAACTTTTTCATCAAACTTTTTATTTCAAATTGTTGCAAGTTTCCTTTTAGGCAACTTTATGTTTTTACTTTCATGAAGCCTGTATATAGAGACAGCTAATTTTGGTGTTACCTAGAATATTAATTCCAACATATTACCAACTTGCTTAATGGAGATAAAATATACAAGTTTGGTGTTCCTACGTAGGGCAAGTGGCTCCTGAAAGATTTGGTGTAGTGTAATGATATATCTATCATACTGTAATTTAGGTAGCAGAAAAAAAGTAAATGACTCTCTTAAAATAAAGGTCTTTTGGGGATGGTTTGGTTTTTTTAATTTGCTGATATTTAGTAATTTTATGTTCTACGCTAAATTGAATCTGAGCATTAATGAGTAAAATATTCATAATGAGGACTCATTCATTGAAGTGTTTTTTTTTTTCATTCGTTGAAGTTTTATCCTATGAGTAGAATATTATTCTAAGCATATAAGGTATAAGATCACCCCTAGAGGCGTGCCTGGGTGGCTCAGTGGTTGAGTGCCTGCTTTTGGCTCAGGTCGTGATCCTGGGGTCTGAGTCTGCCATCAAGCTCCCCGCAGGGAACCTGTTTCTTCCTCTGCCTATGTCTCTGCCTCTCTCTGTGGGTCTCTCATGAATAAATAAATATTAAAAAACAAAACAAAACAAAACAAAACAAAAGATCAGCTCCAGAGTGAGAGGCTTACTCTGTAGTTGGGCAAGTAGGATCTATACTTAAAAAGAAGATGCTTCACCGTATGTGATAGTGCCTCGATAGTAAGTTTTGGGAACTTTGAGAGAATACAGGTAGTGTTTCCTAAGGGTGACTGGTAGGGTAGGATTCGAACTGGATTTTGAGGAAGCTAAAGAGGAGTAGAAATAGAAAAAGGAGGGCATTCCAGCCAAGGAGACCAGTGTGAGCTGAGGCTTAGATTAAGAATATGCATGGAATATTTGGGAATAAGGAATGGACATTGTAGGAATGCAGATTCCATAAGGGACCTTTAGGGGATAAGGTCATTCTGGAAGCTAGGGGCGCAATGTGTAGGGCTTTGGTTGCTGGGCCAAGGAATTATGCTGAAGGAAGTAAGGGGCTGTTAAACATTTTTGAATGGTCGGAAGATATGTGAGAAGTGAGATATTATGAAGATTAATTTTTGGAATGGAATACAGGATGACTGGGCATAGGAGAAGGAAAATTTAAACAGTAAGGATGTAAGATGAAGAGGCTCTGCCCTTTTGTTGCTAACATAGGAATGGAAAAGCACTTGGCAAATTGAATTTAAATTAAAAAAAAAAGGAATGGAAAAGCAAGGGATGCCTTAAGAGTAGTAGCTTTTCTGGTATCATTCTGGTATCATAAGTGTCATATGACACTTAAATTGATATTTATTTGTTGCCTTGTTGCGATTGAAAGGTTTCATGCCTGAGTAACTAGGAGAAGCAGATGTTTGAGTCTGGTGAGCTGATTTGAAGGAAGGGTGGGTTGAGTTTGAGATGTTCTGAGTTCCAGGTGATGGAAGAGCCTGTAGATAAGAGGTTCAGAGGTAGTTGAAGATGAAAAGACTGATGCTGGGTCTCAAGTGTAGAAGCCATCTATCTCTCTTTCTTAGGATCATCAGAAATTCATGATAGTGAGTGCGAGAGAGCTGTGGACTGAAGATTGGAGCCTGGAGATGTCTGAGGTGGGGAAAGGGAAATAGATGGCCAGTGTGTCATATAAGGCAGAAAGTTCAAGGAGCAGAAAACCGAAAAAAGACCACTAGATTGAAGATACTTGAGAATTGAGAGCAGTGTTTGAGTGGAATGGTTAAAATTGGTGACTGAATAGGTGGTAAATAAAACTAAGAAGTAAACATACATGTCACGTTCATGTTGCTTCTTTTGTCGCCTGCTCTTCTGTCCTTTTACTGAATGTCCTGGCAGGGAGATAAAAGGGGGTAGTACTCAAAACTGTCCAAATAGTTCCCTGTTAAAAGACTGCTTACAATAATTGGTGATCAACAGTAGAGTAAAACCATTAGTCATTTGCATGATATATTTTTTTTAAGATTTGATTTATTTATTTATGAAAGACACAGAGGAGAGAGAGAGAGAGGCAGAGACACAGGCAAAGGGAGAAGCAGGCTCCATGTAGGGAGCCTGATGTGGGACTTGATCCTGGGACTCCAGGATCATGCCTTGGGCCAAAGGCAGGTGCTAAATTGCCAAGCCACCCAGGGATTCTCTCATTTGGTTGATATGAATCAATTACATATTTATCCTTATTCCCGATAATAACTGAAATTTGATTGCCATTTTAATGAAAATAAAAAATGAGGATTGATGTTACTGAAAATTATATTTCTACTAAATACTACTTGTTTTTTTTAATCTCAGTTTTTATGCAGATTTTGGACCTCTGAACTTGGCAATGGTGTACAGATACTGCTGTAAACTAAACAAGAAACTGAAAGTGAGTATTATGGTGATGTTTATATTGTGGTATTAAAAATTGGAACTTTGAAATCTGACCACTGACTGGGATTGCTGTGCACACACCACTTAGTTAGGTAATCTTGATCTTTGGATATTTATATGTGTGGTTCACCCAGAAATTGAAATTGATCCACCTGAGTCTTCCATAAAGGACATGTTAACCTCTTTCATTTTTCAGGATGAATTGAAATGTGAGCTGAATGAAGTCATTGGAATAGGGACCTAAGAAAGAAAGCAAAAATCCTTTCAGGTCGTTGTTTAATGAGTCTATCAAATTCCTTCCCAGGATGATTTTTCTGAAACCAGGCAATGAAGGGGCTCATCAGTGCATGGCAGGAGCTCTGGAGCTTTTTTTGTCTGGTCAGCATTGCAATTTTGACATAATGTCTTGAGGGTCATCTTTGTGGAGTTAACCACCAAGTGAGATTGATGAATTAGTTGTGATACAGCAAGGACTTTACCTGTTAGAGTAGAATGTGGGTCATACATTTAGCATTCATCTGTATTTTTGATTTTACATGTTTTTTTTTTTCTCTTAAACTCTACACATATATAATAATGAAAAGTGATATGTATACTCCTGGTTTTGGTAAATTTATTTCATCACATAGAATGAAATATTTATCTTTTTCTTCCAGTTTTCTAAATGAGGTTCTTAAATGTAATGTTTCCATTTGAAAAGTCAGCTACTGTACAGCATGCTGTTAAAGATGACTGCTAAATTATAATGCTCAGGTCGTTTATTTCTGTTGGTTAGAATGTTACTGGTATGACATAGTACAGTGCCTTATACATATTAGCTGCTTGGTGATCATCTTTTGATTTAATTGATTTTTATTGAACTTACATATAAAAGTCAGTCTCTGGTGAATAATTTACTGTAAAATGTGTATTTATGAATTCGCAGATTTTTGCCATTGATCTGAAAAAGCTAAATGGTGGTGGAATGAATACCAGAGAGAAATTTTTTTTGTCAATCATCGTATAACATAAGATCTGTTGCAATCGACTGTTTAAAGAATTAACTTGTAAAGTATTATCTGACTTGAAAAGATGTATGTAAATTCCTTTGACTAAACTGATCTACATTTTTCAGAAAAGAAGTTACTGCCAGTAGTTTAGAAAATAAAGTCAAAACTTTTGTATTCACCAAGGAAGCAAATATCCTAAAAAGGATTGGATATAAAAATATAAAATGGACTGTTAGTGGGTGAATTAACAAGGAAAGGATAGTTCATAAATAATTGAAGCTTAATTCTTCCTTTTGAGGACCTAGGAATTTTTTGGCGTTCTTGATTAGTCCTGTTAGTATGTAGTTGGTATGAACTGGGTATTATAATGAAAGGTTTGGGATCTGATATTATTTGAAAGATTGAAGAGAAAGAATCATTGTTTTGAAAATAAAATTTTTTGGTCTGACTCAGTGTTCTACTTAAGAGTAGATGGCTTGAATAAGGCAATTTTTCTACCATGTTTGATACCAAATAGTATAGGTAAGTGTATACATGGACTTGTTTCGATTTGTTTTCATTTACAAAGCTTTCTTTTCTTTCACCATTACATGAAAGTTTAATAGAGTTCAACAGTCCCTTGGTTCATTTCAGCAATCAGGTAATCTGATGAATGCCTATGAGGACATTTTTAGCTTTAGTGCAGCTAGTGGGCACCCTGTTACTTGCTGAAGGGATGAGTTTTCAAAACCCAAATGTTAATAAGTCCCGAGTTATCCTGAAGCATCCATGTAGAATCTCTATATTAGAAGAAAAAGACTGACTTTACCAATCCAACACTACAGTCGCTTCAGCCTTATAGAATCTGTTTCTTTGGCTATAAGATAGGGATTATGGATCTCCCACAGAGGGGTTAGGTTAGGATTATATTAGGAATATATGTAAAAAGGCTTTGCACATTTTGATGCCTCATGCTTAAGAAAGTTACTAATGGAACATTTATGACTTTGGGTAAGATATAACAATAACACTCCCTCAGCCCCCTAGCTATCATTTCCATCATGTCCGATATAATTTTAGGAACTGAAATAACCATTTAGTCCAGCCAATTAATTTTGTAGGTGCAGGAAGGGAGGCACAGGAGAGGCAGGTGACTTGCCCAAGGCTGCAAAGTAAAGTGGGAGCTCGATCTCAAGGCTCACGACTTACTCGTGCTCCTCGCCACCTTCCTTGGTGGCCGAGCCTCTGTGGTTTGTGATCTCTCTGTGCTGGCTCACAGCGCTGCCGCAGCTGACTTCACCTTGTTGTCCCGTAGTGGTCTCAAGGCTCTTCTGCCCCCTTTGCTCCACCGACTGACTGCCACCCCAGCTGCCTTTCTTCCAGAAACCCAGACTCCAGGCTTTCCTGCTTTGAATGTGCCCTGCTCAGTAGGTACCTCTCACATTCTGTCTCTCTCACCTTCATGTAATCTCCAGGCCCTCGGGCTCCCTGTTTTCTCAGTCTATCGCTCCCTGTCGGTGTTTCTCACCTGCAGCCCCTTGTTTGCTCATTTTGCTAAGACCTCGGGGCACCTTGCTTCCATGCCTTTTGTCTTGCTTGCCTTGGCAGCTCCCACCCTTGGCATCTTTCCCAGTGGATGATTTCCTGCACTAACTTACTGATTTACTGAAGAATGCGGTACCCCCGCCACTCCCAGCTGTGCACTTTACCCCAAACCACACCATTCGCTCCACTCAATGGCTTGTGAAGTCCTCTCTTAGTTGAATGACCCTTTTCCTTAGTTGAATCGCTCTTTGTTCTTTATGACCTTGTTCAGGCACCACGGCTTCTAGGAGGCATCTCCATGTCCTTCTCAACAAGGTTGGAGGTGCCTCCTGTTTTCCCAGAATTCTCTGTGCAGATCTCTATTACTAAAGAGTTATAATTACCTGTTAGCATTGCTTGCTCTCACTAGACTATATGCACCTAGGAGATGGAGACATGACATATAATTCTGTGTCTACAGTGCCTCGCACAGGGTCACCAGACACAAAGAAACTTCTGTCAATGTTATCACGATCCCCTTGACTTACAGGTCCTCTTTTATCTTTTTGCCTCCGGAGGTTTCAGAATATTGTGCCCTCACTGTTTACATCTTCACTATCCACCGATTAAGAAATCATCCTTTGCTGTCTCACTTGCCTTCCTCACCCTGGTAAAACTGCTCTGGTGACATTTTTTTTTTAAATATATTATTTATTTGAGAGAGGGAGAGTGCATGAGGCAGGGGGAAGGACAGAGGGAGAGGGAGAAGCAGACCCCCCACTGATCAGGGAGCCCATGGGGCTCGGTCCCAAGACCCCAAGACCACAACCTGAGCCGAGGTAGATGCTTAACTGACTGAGCCACCCAAGCGCCCTGCTCTGGTGACATCTTAAACACCAGATACAATGATGTTTACTTGGTCCTCAAACTCTACTTCTCTGAATATTTTGGCACTATTTTAACTGATTACAACTTCTTAGAATATTTCTCCTGTGTGGTTTCCTAGCTCTTTTATGCATGTCTTATTAGCTACTTGGACAATTTTTATTTCTTCCAACAAAGCTCTAATTTTTTTCTCCTTTATTTGATAACCTATATAGATAGGTAATATTTTGCAATGCATTTTATTCCAAACCTATATTTTTAATTTTTATATTATCAAAAGGTATTTTTTCAAGTTGATGATTTGAAGTGATGATTTATTGCTTTTTTTGTGTGTGTGTCGGTATGGGTTCTATTCCTAGTGACTTTCATTTTAATTATGTTGAATAGAATGGAAAATTACCCATCAAATATCTACTGAGATTCAAAAACCAAAAGCAGACATCACTACCATCAACAAAAAAAGCCCTGTTTTTTAAGTTTTAAACTATATTTTAAAAAGTGTATGAGGCACCTGTGTGGCTCAGTATGTTAAGCATCTGCCTTCAGCTCAGATCATGATCCTGGGGTCTTGGGATCAAGGGCTCCCTGTTCAGCAGGGGTCTGCTTCTCCCTCACCCTCTACCCCTCCCCTCTGCTTGTGCTTCCTCTCTTTCATGCTTTCTCAAATAAATAAAATTTTAAAAAAGAAGTGTAAACACTAAGAGTTGTACAGTGGTAGGTTGTAGTTTGCAATTTCTGGTCAATAGTTACTATAATGAGGGAAGCAATCCAAAGAAGGAAGATTTATTGAAGTGAGAACAATTGATAAAACTGTATGTATTATTTGATGTAAAATACCATCAGTGATTGATAGGCTAGACCAGAACTTATTAATTTGGTATTTTAAGAGGTCCATTAACCCATGAAATTATATATAAAATTTTATGTATTTACATTTTCCTCTAAGAAGATTCATAATTTTTTAACGAGTTCTTAAAGGGATTCTTTGCACAGACAATGGTAGCAACACTCGGCTAGAATATACAGGCTTCTAAAAGGGAAGACCGTTCTAGCAACATAGTGATATTTTAAAAAATAATGCCTTCAAACTTAGTCATATAAGCAAATCTTTCAGTGACTGAAACAATAATAGGAAGGTTTTATAAACATATGATTGAGCTAGCTTTTCCTAAAATGGTCAATACAGTTTTAACTGTTGATTTCATTTTTCCTCTGAGAAAACTAAAACCTCAGTCCATGAAAAAAAAATCTAAGAGCATCACTGGAAAAAAGGGGCATTTTCTAGGGCAGTGATTTTTTTTTTTTTTAATACTGCTCTTTCGAATCAACAGGACAATTACAGTAATCTTGAGGACTGCTTTTAAAAGGTTTAAAAGAATATTGACAGAAGTGTAATTTTAAATGTACAAAACATCCCATACAACCCTTTCAGGGTAAAAGGAGAAGGGGGGGCCATGGGCCTGGTGAAATGGACGATTGTACTAAAGTGCTGAAAGTACCTGGCAGATGGTGGGGGCTCAGGGAATGTCCTTGTTGCTGAATGAATCAGTGCAGTAATCCTATCTGCTAACCAGGCACCTGCCATGGTATCAGGTGGTTGTACACAAGAACTCTTTTGATATAATGATCGGACCACCCTCTAATTCTAACTATAAAAACCTGTTGAGATTTCTTCATGAAGTTATCTTCTGTTTCAGGTTCATGGGCTTTTGGGGGAAGAAAAGCAAGTTACATTCTGGAGACAGTTCAGGTAGTTTAAAGAGGCATCAGGGGTTCTAAGACTGTTAATCCACATGAGAGTGAGCATACTTAGAGTTTGCCAAGCATGGAGTCTTTCTCGATGCCCATTCAGAAATCCACAGGCAAGAAGACCTCGTTTAATGGAGAATCCCCGAATGCCATCCACTAAATTATCATCGTGGTCAAATAATCTTTATGAGCAACTTTTCTTTGATAATTTGACTTCTACTCTGATCAAGTGTGCCATTTCATTAATGAAACATATGGGGTTTGTACAGACCGTACAGAGATACCTTTTTCTTTTTTAAAAAACTGCTCAGCCTATTTTGTTTTAGCTAAAAAAAAAAAAAATAAAATAAAAACCATATTTTGTTTTGTACAGCCAAAGAAAATTTTCAAGAATATCCCTTTCCTGGGAAAGTTGGAGGTAAAACATGTAGAGGTCATGGCTGCTGACAGGAAGACCTGTTCATTTTATCGCTTTTGCAATGAGATGACAACTGATTGCTTTGGAGACGCTGATTGCTGCGGCCCTTACTGGGCTAGCCTAGTCACCTGTAAGAGAATGATGCCTTGGTCACCATGGCCCCCATGCTATAATCTACTTAATCTGAGTGCCATCACTGGCAGAGCTTGCTTGTTTAGGGCAGTGCATGGGCTCTATATTTTATTAAAGAGCATATTGTCTGGGCTGCACTAATGTCTTCCTTAGCTCTATCAGGCTGGTTCACACAGGTTAACTAAACATGGTGTTCTAGCCAAATGACTTGAAGATTTTACTCTTAAGCATGGCAAACAACTTTACCAAAAGGCTGCTTAAAAACCCATTTTTCTAAATTATGCTTAACTCTTTTGTGTGTGTATGTGTTGTCTTTGAGCTTAATTACACCACCTTGCACCACCTTTTGTTTTTGAATGGTTGAGTAGTTGGTGGTCTCCTGTCCTAAGCTGAAGAAGTGCATGATTTGTATATGTCACCACCATTCAAGGATAGCCTGGGCTATTTGTGATTCGTGTAGCATGTCAACATTTTCTCTGAGTTGCCGTGGCTTGTTTTTCTCCAGGAGTGAGCCCTCCAGAATGCAACCTTTCACATAGCTTTCTTTTATGAGATAGGAAATGTCTCACTGGGGTCAATACCCTCATCTTAATTTGTATTGCTCTCTCATAGTGGTCGTCGTACTTTGGTTTATTACAAGTACCGTTAAACGTTTATATGCTAGATTGCACACTTGTCATGATTTACATAACAGTGGTAAAACTCTGACTATCAGGTAAGCAGTCCAGATTTGGAAATTTCTATAGATTTGATTATATTAATTGGTAGATATTTAATACATTTTACCTTTTATCTACTATTTTTTACCTTGTTAAAGGAAATAATTACTGTACCTGTAATTAAGATCATTCCATTGGTCCTTGCTCTGTTATGAATGCATCCCTAGGTAGCTGTTCTCTTTTGTTTGTAATAAGCCTTGGCCAATATTTCTCCCTTGGTTAGCATCAAATATTCATTAGACTGTGAATGTTTATGAGGCTAGAGACTGAGTTTCTGCTCCCCTTGTTACTACATTGTTCAGCACTGTGTTTGACACACAGCAGCTGCTCAATTCATGCCGATAGAACCAATAGAAGTTTCTTCAGCCACAGTATTCCGGCAAACTGGTTGCCTGTGGGTTGGATTTAGTTCAGTATTGTTTTCTTAGGGATAAATGCTGTTCAAAGATTTTGAGTTTACGGTTTGCATCTGTAATTCATGAAAATTTTCGTTTAATTCTGGATTTTTGACTTATCTTAAATATTAAAATACCTGTTTATGGGCCCAGATTCCTACATGGGAGTAGGAGGTTGGAGCTAAATCTGCTTGAGATGCGGCATGCAGCATGCTTCTCTAGTTTACCAACTGACCCACTTCAAATTCTTGGCCCCTGAAGGCATCTGAACTTGGAACCTCTGGAATAATGCCATTTAAGGGAGTTTAGTTACTGAATCATTAAAGGAACTTTTCCTAAGGTGGAATGCAAGTATTTCCAAATTGTGATAACAGTTTTCTGAGGAATCTGGGGAAATGTGTTTTTTATAACATGCTTTTAAAAGGCATATGGCATGATTTGGAGTTCCTAAGATAATTTAAATATGTCTTTGGGGGCTACCTAACCAAATGGACGTGTTTTAGGAGCCATATAAAACATTTCCAGGGGTGACCCAGTTACATTTTTGTGCAGTGGCATAGCAGGTAACAGTGTTCTGTCCCTGGACCAGCAACATGAACATCATTGAGGAACTTGTTAGAAATAAAAATCTCAGGCCCAGCAATCTGTATTTTAATAAGCCCTCTAGGTTACGCTCAACCACTCTATTAACAGGATGAAATAGAATAACAATATAATTTAGATTGATAATTGTTTTTTATTTCTGAAAAGTTTTAGTAGTATTAACTAATTCGGCCAATTATTTTTTAAAATTCATGTTCATTTCTTTCTTTTTTTTTTTAAGGAAGATTTCTATTTTTAAGTAATCTTTATACCCACCACAGGGCATAAACCCACAACCCCGATACCAAGAGTCACATGCTCCACTGACTGAGCCAGCCAGGCACCCGTATTGGCCTGAGAATTATTTAAATTTTGAACCATGAAACTTGTGTCCTTATAATTGCGATTTACACAAACTATCAAACTCAGTGAGAGAGTTCTGGATTTCTTCCATCTACCATACTTGCTGAAAGAACTCAACTCTGTGATCTGATATAGGAAATATTGGCCTAATGTGATAAGCCAGGCCCTCTCTGGGTCCTGGCTCTTGTTCTGTTGGTAAAAGAGAGACACAGAATTCTCATGGTACTTAAGCCTTGCCCAGGACTTCTGGTTTGGGAGTCACACTGTGTCAGGTCAAATTGGACCCCTCTGGTATGTTTCTATGCTTTAGGAAATGATGGAATGTAGTAATAAATGTTAGCTGTGGTTATTATAGAGGGCTGGCTATGTCCACTTAGGCTTAGAAGGTTCTGAAGGCTAGGACTAGTTTCTAGATAGAAATCTAAAATATATGTGGATAGGGGCTACAGGTTATCATTTGTAATTGGTCATATGCAAGCGTGCTGCAGAGCATGCAAGTAGTCCAGAGGTCTTAGTATTCCTTCTGTGATATCCTCCGCTTTATATTTAAGTCTATGTTAATTTGTTTTACCAGTTTCTAACTTTACTTTGCTATTGTACACAGTGTTTTTGTAATCTCTGAACTTCTCATGTATAGCAAAAAGTATCTGGAATAGAGCAGATAGCTCACTGAAGCCAGAGTTGATGGTCTAACTTTGCAAGTGCTCTCCTTTTTTTTTGCTCTCCTTTTTTTTTTTTAATTTAAACAATTTTATTTATTTATTAGAGAGAGAGAGAACAAGCAGGGAGAGAGGCAGAGGCAAGGCCTGTATCAGCAAGGAGCTGGATTCAGGGCTCAATCCCAGAACCCTGAGAACCCTGAGATCATGACTGGAGTGAAGGCTGACACTTCACTGACTTAGCCACCCAGGTGCCTCTGCAAGTGGTCTCCTTGAAGGGTCTAGTCAGCACACCCAACCACAGAGGAATTGGGCCAAAGTAAGGAAGATGCAGTTCAGTTTGGAGGCTCTTGGTGTTAGGGCAAATCTGAGAAAATATCTACTGGGCTTCTTCATAAAATAGAGTCCTCTTGTCTGTAGACAACTGTGCTTTTCTCTTCCTCTGTGGAAGTTCCTCCGGGAAAGATCTTGAAGATCTTTCTTCAAGGATGTTTCTCTAAAGGTACTTGAGTCAACAATACTAGCCAATGGATAGTATTGTTTCTCTTGGAGTGCTTTAATATGTAGTAGGTCATTTTTTAAAACATTTTTTTTATTTGTAAGTAATCTCTACACCCAACGTGGGGTTTAAACTCACAATCCTGAGATCGAGAGTTTCATGCTTTACCGACTGAGGCAGCCACACACCCCATCCTTGGGATTTTTTTTTTTTTTTTGAGATTTTATTTATTTATTGATGAGAGACACACAGAGAGAGGCAGAGACATAAGCAGAGGGAAAAGCAGGCACCCTGCAGGGAGTCTGATGCGGGACTTGATCCCAGGACCCTGGGATCACTACTTGAGCCAAAGGCAGCTGCTCAACCACTGAGCCACCCAAGTGCCCCTTCTTGAAAGTTTTCATTCCAGTATCAGAATATCTGCTATGTTCCAAAAGCATTGCTGGTATAAGACTGGGGCAAGATGATCTATAAGAGGGAAGCTTGGCTGTGGCCAGGAAGGAAATTAGGACAAAGGCCAGTGAGACATAAGATTTTTCTCTATGATCGTTTATTGTGAATTAGTGTTGATTACTTGAGTGATAACTTAACCTATGTGTTCTGACCTGGGAGATATTGGCCAAGCTTCACTAAGCAGATCGTTGCTTTACTGTAATGTTTTTGAGATGTAATTGAGAAAAACAATTGAAGTCCCAAAACATCTAAGTGAGGTAAATACTAGGAGCTTAAAAATTTCCTAAAAATCAGAAAGCTGTAGTTAAAAAGCCAGTTATTATAATGTACAGCATTATGGTCATAGTTAATAATACTACATTGTATATCTGAAAGTTGCTAAGAGAAAGTTGCTTAAAGGTTCTCGTCACAAGAAAAAGATTTTATAATTATACATGGTGATGAATGTTAAAAAAAATGGTTTCTATCCTATAGGCAGCTTCTAATAGATATTCTAAAATAGTTAAGATTTGTAGGTGTATTTTGTGAGAATATTCTTTATCTGATGTCATTCTGAAAGCTTGTAAGGTTTAAAAATTCTTCTAAAGTCCTTAAAAGTTTAATTTGTACTATATTTACTTAAAATTTATTTATTTTTAAAAGGTTTTATTTATTCATGAGAGACAGAGAGAGAGAGGCAGAGACACAGGCAGAGAGAGAAGCAGGCTCCACATAGGGAGCTTGACATGGGACTCGATCCTGGGTCTCCAGGATCAGGCCCTGGGCTGAAGGCGGTGTTAAACCAACCGCTGAGCCACCCTGGGATCCCCCCAAATTTGTAGGTTTATAGTGAAAAGAAAGTTTCCTTTAGAATTTCATCCTGTAGCTTCACAGTTTCTGTTGCAGGATGGTCTCTGCAACATATACTAAAGAATATTCCATATACTTTATTTTTTTAAATATATTTTTTAAAGATTTTATTTATTCATGATAGACAGAGAGAGAGAGAGAGAGAGAGAGAGAGAGAGAGAGGCACAGACACAGGCAAAGGGAGAAGCAGGCTCCACGCAGGAAGTCCGATGCGGGACTCGATCCGGGGGCTCCAGGATCACGCCCTGGGCCAAAGGCAGGTGCCAAACCACTGAGCCACCCAGGGATCCCCTCCATATACTTTAGAATAAGAGTAAGAAAAACAAAAACCAAGCAAATGCAAAATGTTTGAAAACAACCCAAAAGACTCTTGGTGACAAAAGCACAGCATTATGAGTTTGTCCCAGTGGATTTATAAAATAAGTTTAATTCCACATCATTAAATGATAGCAACAGTTTGTTGTGAAATCTAAATTCTTAGTGGAAAAGGGCATCAAAACAGACAATCCAAACTTCTGAATCAGTTGTGGATATTTTCTTCTCCATAGGTGTTTTAGGGAGCAGGGAAATGTAATTATTGAGAGGCTGGGAGCCAGAAGAGCTGGGTCCTTATGCTCAGCATGACTCATGTTTGTGGGGGCTGGCCTGTTTAAGGCAGTCTTATACCACAAAATATGCTTAGGCTTTAAAGGCCTTGACTCTCCTTTCAGTAAATCAAGCCTAACTTATTGATGGAGAACAATAAGTGACAAAAATAAACTAACAGACCAACAAACAAATAATAAAATAACAAAAGGAAATGTCTAGGAGACAATGGTTTCAAATTGAAGAAGCCGGGGCATCTGGGTGGCTCAGTCAGTTTTACATCCGACTCTATTTTTTTTTTTTTAAGACTTATTTATTTATTTATTAGAGAAAGGGAATGAGCAGGGGAGGGGCAGAGGAAGAGAATCTCAAGCCAATTCTCCACTGAGCATCTCAGGGTCATGAGGTGGAGCCCCACAGGGGGCTCCATGCTCAATGGGGAGTCTGCCTCTCTTCTTTTCTCCCTCCCACCTGTGCTTGTGTGCTCTTTCTCTCAAAAATCAATCAATCAATCAATCAATCTTAAAAAAACAAACAACAAATTGAGAAAAAAAGGAGACAGTTGACAGTACCATTGATAGTGATCCTGAAGTCTTTAGATAACTTTAGTGCATTGACTGAACTGAATTGAATAAAATGTATTTTTTTTAAAAGATTTTATTTATTTATCCTTCACAGAGAGAGGCAGAGACATAGGCAGAGGGAGAATCAGGCTCTTTATTTTTGATGTGGGACTTGATTCCAGGACTTGGACCATGCCCTAAACCGAAGGCAGCAGCTCAACCGCTGAGCTACCCAGGAGCTTTCCAGAATAAAATGTATTTTTAAAGCTTTATTTCATAGGGATATTTTCATAAGTCAGTCTGGAAATAAGGACTTTGGTAATGAGACCCACTTTGAGGCAAACTCTTTAAGTTCAGTTTAGGGCAGCCCCGGTGGCCCAACGGTTTAGCACCGCCTTCAGCCCAGGGTGTGATCCTGGGGACCCCAGATCGAGTCCCATATCGGGCTCCCTGCATGGAGCCTGCTTCTCCCTCTGCCTGGGTCTCTGCCTCTGTGTCTCTCATGAATAAATAAAATCTTTAAAAAACAAATAAAATTCAGTTTAAGAGAGCAATGCCATTTTCAGAACACGTGATTTTTTTTAAAATTAATATTTTATTTAGGGATGTCTGGGTGGCTCAGCGGTTGAGCGTCTGCCTTTGACTCAGGGTGTGATCTCAGGATCCGGAATCGAATCCCATATCGGGCTCCCTGTGAGAGCCTGTTTCTCCCTCTCCCTGTCTCTCTGCCTCTCTCTCTGTGTCTCTCATGTATAAATAAATAAATAAATCTTGAAGAAAAATAAAAATCTATTTGAGAGAGAAAAAGAGAGCAGGAGTGGGGGTGGGGAGAGGGGCAGAAGGAGAGGGAGAAGAAGAAGCAGACTCCCTGCTGAGCAAGGAGCCTGATATTGGGGCTCTATCCCAGGACCTTGGGATCATGACCAAGCTGAAGGCAGATGCTTAACCAACTGAGCTACCCAGGCACTCCAGAATATGTGATTCTTGCTTAGGAAGGAAATGCCTAAAGGGATGGTGAGAGTTTCCAGGTTCATTGCTGGAATACCTATAGCTACTTTTCTGTGGTTACATTAAAGCCAGAGTGTTGCAGTTTCATGTAGAATAGCCATCAGAGTTGAAAGAGTTTCTTTTCCTTGTAGAAAATAGAGTTAATGAAGAAGGGTAGGTAGTTGAGGTTTCTTACATTTGTAAATGTGCTATAAAAGCAGGTGTCCTGTGGGTTGTGGTCTCAATGTGTAAGGCATAAAAACTACTTTTACAGTCTGTTTGAATTTATAGACAAATGTTAAAAGGTAGCTATGTTTCTGTATTTTGAAAAACATTTGTCAAAATGCTGTAACTTTTGAAATATGAGGAAGTTGAGCAGATTTCATATAGTTGCATCAGTGTTCTCATTGTTTTATGTATATTTGAGTTTGATTGATACTTTGATTTCATCTTAGATCTTTTTACTTATGTATTTTTTTTTCATGTTCAGCATGTATACAGCATACCAAGTTGCTAATTTTTGGATTTAGTTAATACTTGAGCATGCAGCATATTGCATGGCATATAGCAGGTGCTTAATAACTGTTTGAATCCATGAATGTAATATATGGTTATTGTATTAAGATGTTTGCTGTTTCTGGCCTTTTGATGATTCATCTTTTCCCATTAACTATTTATTTTCAGATAAGTGAAAGGGATTTTTTTAATAGAACATTCTAGAAAGAAAATATTAAGTATTGATGCTCTGTTAATATTAGTATAATATGATCAATAGATTGATTGACACACTTAAAAATAAACTAAAATATCAAAAGTACAGATGACTATTCTGGGAGTGGATATAGCATAGGAAAAGAGCAAGGATAAATTATTACTCAGTCTTTAAAAAAGGACTTGCCATTTGTGTCAACATGGATAAACTTAGAGAGTATTGTGCTAAGTAAAATAAGTTAGAGAAAGACAAATACCATATGATTTCACTTACATGTGGAATCTAAAAAACAAAACAAATGAACAAACAAATAACAAAAAGCCCTCAGACTTACAAATACAGAGAATAAACTGGTGACTGCCAGGGAGGAGGGATGTGGGAGGATGAGTGAAATAGATGAAGTGGATAAAGAGGTGCAGACTTTCAGTTATAAAATAAGTCACGGAGATGAAAAGTATAGCATAGGAAACATAATCAATGAAGTTGTAATAATGTTGTATGGTGACTATACTTACCATGGTGAACAATGACTAATCTATAGTATTGTGGAATACTATGTTGTACACCTGAAACTAATAAAACATCGTATGTCAACTATACTTTATAATAAAAATTAAAAAGAAAAAAGATGAATAGACTTTACATAAAAGATTTAGAGTAAATCTTCAAAAATGTTCCCACTAATAAAGATGGCAATAATTTAACTATTTCCCATTGTATGTCTCCCTTCTTGGAGAGAAATATTTGTTCTATTGTCAAATCTGCATCATGATTGGGCTGTGAAAAGGAACCCTCCACCCTTTACAAGCTCATGAACAAATGCTGTAGAAATGAAATTTGGTAGATTCCACTGATTGTGACACATCTTGGAAGTTGATGATGTTTATCTTCTGCATGTTTTAGCATTGTCTCTATGGTTACACTCTTTTTATTCCCTCTTTTTAGTCATACAGTTTATCAAGAAAGAAAATAGTGCACTACACCTGTTTTGATCAACGGAAAAGGGCAAATGCAGCATTTTTGATAGGTGCTTATGCCGTAAGTACTTTTTCATGATTATTTTCTATAATCAGGCCAATGGAGTACTAACACTGTCAAATAAAATCCAGGCCACTCTTTTAGGGGATTTGAGAGACTGGGAAAATTCCTAGCACCCTGGGAATGGATGTGGGACCGAAAGTGTGAACTACTATCCATGGGCTGTTTAACCCCCAGGTTATGAGAGAATCTTAGAACTGCAATGGGTAGCTTGGATTCCACAGTTGTATGGGTGTTTAATTAATTAATTAATTAATTAATTAATATTTTAAAAAGATTTTACTCATTTATTCATGAGAGACACACACACACAGAGGCAGAGGCATAGGCAGAGGGAGAAGCAGGTTCCATGCAGGGAGCCCATTGTGGGACTCAATCCTGGGACTTTGGGATCATGACCTGAGCTGAAGGTAGATGCTTAACTGCTGAGCCACCCAGGCATCCCTGTATAGATGTTTTTTTAAAAGAGACTATCCAGAAAGAATATTTCTAGAGAAAAGATACATAGTGGAATATTTTTATTTTTATTTATTTAGTTGTTAAGTAGGCTCCATGCCCAGCATGGAGCTTGAATTTACAACCCTGAGATCAAGACTTAAGCTGAGATCAAGAGTTGGACACATAATGGACTGAGCCACCAGGTCACCTCTATAGGGGAAGATTCATTTTTTTTTCAAGAGAGAGGGGTGAAAGGAGGGCAGAGGGATGAGGAGAGAGAGAATCTTAAGCAGGTTCCATGCTAGGCCCAGCCCCACAACCCTATGATCATGACCTGAGCCAAAATCAAGAGATGGATACTTAACCCACTGAACCACCCAGGTGCCCCAGTAGAGTGGAAAAAAATTTTTTTTAAGTTTATATTTATTTATTTATGAGAGAGACAGAGAGAAAGGCAGAGACATAAGCAGAGGGAGTAGTAGGCTCCCTGTGGGGAGCCTGATGCGGGATTCCATCCCAGGACCCCAGGATCATACCCTGAGCCAAAGGCAGATGCTCAACCATTGAGCCACCCAGGTGCCCCTAGTGTAAGACTTTTAAAGACTGTTAAGGTGTTTCTTTTTTGCAAAAGAGGAAATCATAGATTGCATGGAGGGAGGGTTATTATTATTTTTTTATCAACCCATTTATTAATGTATACATGTGTTTGCAGTAGGCAAACCAAATATAAATGCTGCATATATTACAACTTCCTAATGATGGACAAGACTTTCCTAAAATAATCTTGATTGGAACTTTTGTTCTCTGTAAGTACTAAGATATAAGTGTGAGTTCCATGTGAATGTGGTACAGAGTTTTGGTGTGACTATTTTTAGAATTTTCTATATATACTGGGATTGGGCAAAAACTTGGAAGGCAGAAGCCATCAGGACTCAAACTCATTTGTAACCTCTAATAGCTTTTTAGGGACGTGTGGGATCTACTTAGGAATATGCCGGTCTGAAGGCAGGGGAGAGAGGTGTCCTTTCTCGTCGTCCTTGGGGAGGGTCTATGCTGCTCTGAGGCTTGGCAGCACACTGCTGTGTGACCTTTCAAGGGCCTTCCTCTGAAGATCTTGACTGTACATCCCAGTCTGCCACATAAAACCAATAGCTCTGGGAGAAAAAGCCCAGGGGTGGCATTGGAAAGACTGTCAGCTGTTGTAGGGTGTAGGCTGAGCATGGTGGCAGGTGGTGGACAGCCTCCCTGCAGGCTGGGGCCTTGTTTCCAGGGCTGAAATGTCCAGCTCTGCCCGTCTTTTCCCCCTCTGATGTAGCTCTGGTAAAGCCTGGGGCCATCCCTGGTGGCACTTGTCTTTCTCACTCTGTAAGCAGCATGGTATGATCATGATCAAGGATCCTGACTAAGAATCAGAAAAACATTTTTTCATCCCGAAGTGGCTCTGGGATGATGGGTAAGCCACTTTATCTCTCTTTGCTTTATTTAGTTTCCTTATCTGTAAAACGATAGGGTTGGATATAATGACCTCTAAGTTTCCTTCCAATCCGGAGGACACGAGGATTATTTGTAGTGCCAGCCAGACTGTTGCTTGTATTTGAAAAGCATCCACGAAAAGCTGGCTGTTGGCAGGAAGGTTCGGTGAAGCGCTGGTAAGCTGAAGTGCTTAGTTTTCGCTTTGCACTAATTATTACTCATTTGAAACTGATAATTGACACTATTTAGAATATGGAGAGCTGGTAATAACCTCTGGATTCCAGCCATTTACCAGGCGTGTCTTTCCCGAGGGGTTTTGTGATGTTGCATGAGCATCGTCTCCGGGAGTCCTCGGTCATGAGGCATTGCCGTCAGGAAGAGGTCATCTGCTGCTCTCGCCTCTCCTTCCCTCCTTCCCTGCCCTCTTGCCTCCCCTCTCTTCTTTCCTTCTTAATGCTTGTTCTTTCCGTTTCTGGTTTCATCCTTAATTTCATCATGACACCTCTAGAGTTTTAAAACGAAGTTAGGTCACAATAGACGCATTGAGCTTGGGATAAAATACATCTAGTACAGAAGTTTCCACCACTTTAATGCAACCAAATGACGGGAAAGCAGTCTCAGCAGGGTTGAAGAAGTGCTGAGGGCAGCACGAGCTTGCCTTACACGCTCATTACAGTCCGGAGAAGCGATGTAAAGTAATTATTCTTGTATTATTCATTTCCAAATTGATTTTTTTCCCAGTTTTGGAAATGCATTCCCCAGGAGGCTTTTTGACATAATACTTAATAAAAATGAAAGCCAAGAATTGTATTCTTTCCTTAAAGAGAATTGTGTGTCTTACTTCGTGTTGTGTATATGCACTTAATTGTCGGCACAAGTTTTGTAAGAAGAGAGTCAGTCATTTGCATTTGAAGTTATACATGTATTAAATGTTGCTGTTTGGATAAGCCATAATTTTCTGGGGGAAACTTCCTGTTATTAAGGTCAAATATCCAACTACATGTTTGTATCTCCACATTATATAATCTAAATGATATCTCATGCTTATTGTGACAATACAGGCTTTTATTCCTTCTCTCCTTGAACCTGTTTATTGCCACAGTCATTGCCTGTTTAGTAAGTGGACCACCATCAGTGGCTTGCTGAAACAAACAAGGATAGCAGTCATTTTCATTCTTCCTGTTTCGCCATCCCACATTAGACTTGTCAGTAGGTGTGGTCAGCTCTGCCTCTAAAACATATATTGAGTCAGAATACTTCTTTCCATCTCTTGTTGTCCAATAGCTCCAGCCACTGTGGCTGTCCACCTGGGTTACCACCGGAGCATCGTACACTTGTTTCCTTTTTCACTCTTGCTTTTGTTTAATCAGAGTTGCCACACAATTGTCAGAGTGATCTTTTAAAAATATAAATTAGATCATTCATGGCCCTGTTTCAAATTTGTCTAGTGCTTGCTCACTGTTCTTGGCATTGAATTCAACCTCCTTACCAATGCCAGTAAGATCCT
Source organism: Canis lupus familiaris (assembly GCF_011100685.1). Classification (NCBI taxonomy): domain Eukaryota; kingdom Metazoa; phylum Chordata; class Mammalia; order Carnivora; family Canidae; genus Canis; species Canis lupus. Next base: position 50,080,138 of record NC_049227.1, on the reverse strand, counting down.
CCCTGATCTGGCCCTGTCTACCTCTGTATTCTCCTTGCTCAAGATGCCCCTATCACACTGGCCTTCTAACCGTGAGAATCTCAAGCTTATTCCCACCAGAAGGCCTTGACATTTCTGTTCTCCCTGGAGTGTTTTTACCTGAGACCTTTGCATTCCTGATTCCTTGTAATGTCACTTCCTCAGAGAGACTTCCTCTCAAGTTTTGCTCTGCTCCCCTCAGCCCAGTCACCCTCTAGTCCATTGTCATTTTGTTTTCTTTACAGCACTCTACTCTTTGAAATGATCTGATTTGTTTATGTATTTAGTTGTTTATTATCTCTTTTCTAGACTAGAGGGTAGGAACCCTGTCTATTCTGTTCGTTGCTGTGTCTGGGAGGTGATAAAACACTTAACAAGGGGTTAGGCCCAGGCATTCACCAGTTGAATTGGAAGCTCGCCACCATGGAGCCTTCCTGTTATGCTGAGTCATGGGGAAGTCCAGGGACGGGGGTGTCCCAGGGAAGAGATGAGGTGGCCAGCGTGGAGGGGCATGGGATGCTGCAGGCCACACTACTTAGCAACTGATAATGCAACTATTTTGGTTTTTGGATGCTGAACATCAGCTTTGAACCATGCCCTGCACATAGTAGGTGCTCCATGAGTATCTACGCAATGAATGCAGAAGGAAGGAAGGTGACTTCCTTTAGGTAACTTTAGAGGGAAACTGAAAGTGATCAAATTGGACATAAACTGTAACATGGTTTCTTCCTCATTACCAGAATGTTGTAATTTTGACCAAGCCAACTATGGCCTTTAAAGATGCAGAATTAAAGCAGGGATCAGAGTCCAAGGGCGGTACCTGCTACCCAAAGTCACATCATTACTTTGCCTTTTTTTTTTTTTTGGAAAAACCTTTTTCCCTCCCAATTAAAAAAATTGTGGTAAAATACACGCATATAAAATTTACTGTCTTAGCCACTTCTTTCTTTTTAATTATTTTTTAAATTGAAGTTTAACTGATATAACATTATTTTCAGGTGTACAATGTAATGATTTAATATGTGTATGTATTGAAAAATGATCACCATGATAAGTTCAGTTAACATTTGTCACCGTACATAGTGGCAAAAACATTTTTTTTTCTTGGGATGAGTCTTAACTTTTTTAAGTGTACAGCTCAGTAGTATTAGGTACATTCATATTATTCTGCAGCTATCATTCTGCAGCTATCATATTTTGCTTTTGAGTTTGACATCTTGTGCCAAACATGCACTTACAGAGTCAGGGCTTTGCCTGTGTTTTCTCCATTAGATCAGGACTTTAAGTATGTCACACAAGCTTGTGTTTCTATTTTCTTATCTCTAAGTAGGGAAGAGCCTTTATACATTTTATCTCATAGAACTGTCATGAGTATTAAGAAGGTGATAAAATATAGAACATCATGTTCAGTAGGAAATCCACAAACCCTTCTCTGTGGGTGATTCTAAAGCTGGGGTTGCTAGAATGATGTAGCCACTGGAGATCACCGTGACACTGAACAGATAGATGACAGGCACCATTTCAGGGAAGTCCCTACTGATGAAGTATCACTTTATACCTAAGCTGTGACATTATACTTCTTGAGATGAAGGGCACAGATTTTAAGAAGTGATTAACTTTGTTGGGAAGGTGTTTCCCTTCTAGGATAATACTCAGTGCATTGTTGGCGTTAGGGGTCAGGATGCTGGGATCTTAGTGGCAACTACAGTACTCTCACGTGAGTTTGAAGAAAATAGGCCCTAAGATATTATAAGCATGAATTAATTAGCTTCTTGCTACATGCTTAAAGACCAAATCCTCACAAGTTACTATCTTGCTTTCAGTTCACAGAACTATGATAAAGAGGTCAAGGAGGATTTGTATCAGGCCCATGATGACTGGAGGATTGGAAAAATAATATGTGTGAGATGTTACAATACGTATGATGGTTTAGCTTAGAAAATGAAGTTCAGAGTTAAAGAATTAAGATTTCTCCCCCCGCCCCCAGATATGCAGAGGGTGCTTAAGCAGAGGCTGTAACTGCAATGTGTTTTCTTTAACCCACTTGTTAAGTCCTCACATTGCTAATAAGGGGTCTAATTATGGATTAACTGGAACTGGGCTGAGCCAGATGTCATGTCTGAATTAGAGATGACAAGGCGAGGGTTTGTAGACTTTGTAATCATGTCTGTGTCTGCTATTTATTCTGTAGACTACACTTAACGCCTTAGTAGTTATATTCTATCTCTAAGTCTACTACTAATTGCAAAGAAGCCATTCTCCACCTGGCACAGTGGTTGAGAGCAGCGGCTTGAGCAGAGCCACGGGTTCACCCTCGAATTCACTTGTTAGTTTTATGTCTTGAGCAAGCTATTTAACTCATACAAATTCCTGTTTTTTCCATTTTTAAAATAGAGATAATAACACCCCACCTAACATAGTTGTGGTGAGGACTGAAGGGGAGGTCATGATCATGAAGGTGTCCCGGGGCAGTGCCTTGGCATTTTAAGCATTTAGGAATGGCTGGTGGGTCTAGGCAGAAAAGTTGTGTGTCCTTCCAGAAAGTTTTCTGAGCTATTGTCTGACTTCCCCAAGAGCTGAAGCCTGTGCCTTTCTTTCCACCCTATTTTACATTTACATCCTTCCTTGGCTCAGTGATACTCAGATGGTTGTTAATCTTTTGATTGCTTAAATCACTGGAAGGTGTGGTGTGAGATTTTCTTTTAGGATGTTATTTGCATTTTAAAGGTAGAAACTGTCTGAACTAAGCAAATTTCTCATTTTTGAGTTGTGTATTCAGGCATTCTTTAGTTCAGTAAATATTTATTTAGCTCAGATGAGCTTGACCCAGCACTGTAGTGGGCTCTGGGGAATACAAAAAAAATGAAACATAGAGAAAAGAATGAATGCCTGGCTTAAAATGGGGGACAGATGAGTAATAAATAATTGAGAAAAATGTGCAATAGGAGCCAAATTGGATAAATATATAAATCAACAAGTGTTTTTCTAGCCCTTATACATGAGGCCTTGTTCTGGGAGTTGAGGATGCTAAGGTGAATAACTCTTGTTATTCTTCTGGGGAGGGTGTTTGGGGACCAGGGTCAAACCTGAGGAGAGGGAGGGATCAGTGATGGCCAACCCCAGTAGGCTAATTTGGTGAAGGGATATTGAGAGGGTAAGTGGAGGTGCATGGAGGAGAAGATGTTTTCTTGGGGGGGGGGGTGGAGAGGTTGGGAAATGATTAATATATTTTAAATATCTAGTTTGAAAAGGGGGTAATTCGGTGAATTTATTTGAAACTAGTTTTTTTTTTTTAATTTAAAAAGTGGCATAACCACATTGTAGAAGTAGAAAAATTCTCCTGCAATAACATCATTCTAAACCTGAATATTCACTTAAGTATAAATTGCAGTGTAGTTTTGTGAACCTTTTTTCATTTGGCCTGCATATGTTTTGCCTTTTTTGCTACTTAGATGACCAAATAATATTCCATTTAGAGGGCATACCATTGTTTTTTTTAATTTTTTTTTAACATTTTAGATTCCTTTGCAGTATTTTCTTATAATGTGACGAATATCGTTTGGTATTATGAGTGTTTCTTTTTGTGGATTGAGCCCATTGAGCCTCCCAGGTGCCCCTAACCATTTTTTAGGTTCTTGGAGCATATTACCATATTAAAGTAAGTCTGTACTAAATTTGGCACTATACGATGTCTCCAGTGTCTTTGCATATTGGGTATAGACATTAAAGATATAGAAATCTAATTGGTGAAAATGATACCTCATTGTTTTACTAATCATTTTTTGACTAATGAGATTTATTTTTACTGTATTTATTTGTAGGTTTATTAACTTTTGAATAGTTGGTGTTTTGAAAACCTGTTTCTTGTTTTTGGGCCATTAAAAGTTGAAAAGTATCAGTCTCTTCTTTCCTTTAAGAGAAGAAGTCATTTTGGGGCTCCTGAGTGACTCAGTCAGTTAAGCATCTAACCCTTGATTTTGGCTCAGGTCATGATCTCAGGGTAGTGAGATCCAACCCTGGGTTGGCCTTTGTGCTCAGCAGGGAGTCTGCTTGAGATTCCTTCCCTCTCTCACTGCCCCTCCTATCCCATGTACGCTCTCTCTTAAATAAATACATCTTTAAAAATAAAAAAGAAGTCCTTTCCGTGAATCAATTTGTATCAATAGATGTAGACCCCTAGAAATCACACCCATCAGTCCAAGTTTCTGTGAGAAATTAGGAAGTCCATATACCTTAAATTCTGTTACTTTTCAAAGTACTACGTTAGTAAGTACTAACATATGTCTGAATACGTAGGAAGTGCTGATAACGGATCTAATGATTATTCAACACCTAGTGGTCTACCGAATATATAAAAAAATATATTCAGGATAGTATTATTTAAAAATGGTTCATGAATATGCTCTTAAACCATTGAAAAATGGTAATCTAGGCAAACTAACTCTGAATTTGTTTTTGTTTTTATTGGTTGGGACAAGTATGTTAGTTTCCTTAATCTCTAATTCACAGTTCATCTGTAAATTGCAATTTCAGAAATGTTTATCATTAAAAATCTATAGGTTAGGGGAGAGCTGAGTCCTCCTGGGAGATCCCTGAGAAGGGTGTGGGGGGGAAATCTATAGGTTAGGGGCACCTGGGTGGCTCAGTGGCTGAGTGCCTGCTTTCGGCTCAGGTTGTGATCCTGGGGTCCTGGGATCTAGTTCCACATCGGGCTCCCTGCATGGAGCCTGCTTTTCCCTCTGCCTATGTTTCTGCCTCTCTCTCTTGTGTCTCTTATGAGTAAATAAATAAAATCTTAAAAAAAAAAAAGCTATAGGTTAAGCACATGTTATCTAAAAAACATAGGTGAAATCATCAAGAAAAATATTGGTTCAAAATAATAAAAGCGTTTACCTTAAATATTTATTAAAACAGTAATAAAGTTGATGTTAGCTACTAGTGTACTGTCAACCTCTGTGGCTTCTCATTACATCTCACAGATAGCATTTGCTTCTTCTGCTTATGGAAATTGTGGAGAGGAAGGGAGGTGTGGCATCAGGCTGAGGCAGGGCAATTTCCTGTTTTCAAGTTCCTTCCTTTTATAGCTTGATAGGCAAGAACACTTTTGTGATATTGCCTGTAAATGGGCCAGACAGGCTTTTATCCTCGTAGGCTTATATTTTTGGTGGTTTCAAAAGCAGGTGAGGCTTCCTAAGATAATAGAGCACTTTCAATTTTAAACTCTTTGAATTTGGAAATTCTGTTAGTCCTCAGCATAAAGGAGGAACAATACTATTTTTTATTTGACCCTCCTTGCATGTGATGTTTAGCTGTGGGTTAGGAAAATCAGCTGTTTGCTTTTCATTTGTGAAAGGTATGTTTCTCAAGTTTAACTGAATAAATCTTTTCAGTTTTTTTTTCTATTCTCCTTTTGGCATCCTGATAACAAACTTCTCCTATGCTGTAAATAAGCTCACAAATTTATATACACCTACATATGTATGTACACAACATGCATACACACACATGCACACACTGTATTTAAGTGGTGATACACTATGCTTGCAGTTTACCCACAAATTTTTGAATTTTAGGAAACTTGAAAAGACATGTATACACGTTCTCTATGCCAAAGCTTATGTCTGTTTCATTTATATACTGAATTAAGGGGATGTACTTTTTCACTGCTTGGAATTGTGTGTTTACTTGTTTATTATTTTTCCTTTAAAGGGAAGGGATTGTGTTTTGTTCCTCACAACAGCCTCAGCATCTAAAACAGTGTAGGACATATAAAAAGCACTCAGTAAAAACTTGTGGCGTGAATGGCTGAATGTATAATGTTGATAAAAACATTGATAAATGAAAGTTAATCTTCCACAATTCTTCAAAGTTTAATATGGAGTAATTTAAAAGCTGTAGTACTTAAATTATGAACTCAGGATTAATTATAAAAATAATAGCAAGAATCATAGTGTCTTCAGGTATTAATTTATACTTTTAAAGTTACTGAGTAAGGCAAAATGTTTTATATAACTTTCTCGAATTTTAGAACTGAAATGGGCTTTGTTCACATGTACAACCATTTGAAATTAGTATCATGAATGAGAGTCTTAATTTTAGCCTCAGAGTTTTAGTTTTTTCCCATAGAGGAAAATCCTTTTTTTTTTTTTTAAGATTTTATTTATTTATTAATGAGAGACAGAGAGACCGAGAGAGAGAGAGAGAGAGAGAGAGGCAGAGACACAGGCAGAGGGAGAAGCAGGCCCCATGCAGGGAGCCCGACGTGGGACTCGATCCCAGGACCCCACGATCAGGCCCTGGGCCGAAGGCAGCGCTAAACTGCTGAGCCACTTGGGCTGCCCCAAGAGTTGAATCTTTAAAAATTTCAACTGTATGTATTTTTTATGGAAAAATTTTGAAAAGAGGTACCTGAAGCCTCGAAGAGACTTATCAGAGTGTCACGTGAAATGTGTCTGCGCTGTGTGATGCGAGGGCCGTGATCACCCCTCCCGGGCGTCTACTATCCGCGTGTCCTATGCATGTCTGCCTGGGCCTCACCTGGCAGTCAGAGGAGTCGGAGCCATCGCCGTTCAATTTTATACAAACATCTGGACAGAACAGAGTCACTTACTTTTTTTTTTTTTTTTTTGCACGAGTCGGTGCCTTTATTGGCCGGACCGGCTACTTGAGGGGGCGAAGTGGGAGGAGCGCGTGGCCGGGACGCCGGGGCTGCCGAGCCTCACGGGCTCGCACGTGATGGAGAGGTCGCCAGGTCGTGGCCCATCATCTCGGGCTTGATTTCCACCTGGGTGAAGGTCTTGCCGTTTTCCAACCTGTCGGGCAGGATGATTCCCCGCAGGTGCGTCTTCACCGCCTCGGGCCGCTCTGTCCACGGGTGTGCTCGGTCCGGGGGCCTGCTCCGTCTGGAACCCACTCCATCGGGGGGCCTGCTCCGTCGGGGGGACCCGCTTCATCCAGGTGCCCTCCGTCTGGGGGGCCCGCTCCATCGGGGGGACCTGCTCTGTCCAGGTGCGCTCCGTCCGGGGGGACCCGCTCCATCCAGGTGTCCTCCGTCTGGGGGGCCTGCTCCGTCCGAGGCCCACTCCATGGGGGGGGGCACCTGCTCTGTCCAGGTGCCCTCCGTCTGGGGGGCCCGCTACGTCCGGGGCCCGCTCCATCGGGGGGACCTGCTCTGTCCAGGTGCGCTCCAGGTGCGCTCCGTCGGAGGGTGGGGGGGGACCTGCTCCGTCCAGGTGCGCTCCGTCGGAGGGTGGGGGGGGACCTGCTCCGTCCAGGTGCGCTCCGTCGGGGGGGGGGGGGGCGCTCCATCCAGGTGCGCTCTGTTGGGGGCCCCGCTCCTTCTGGGCGCCTCCTTCTTGACCTTGTGCCGGCGCTGGAGCCGCGAGCACCGCCTCCGCAGCTGCTCGGGGGACATTGAGCCCCCACCCTGCGCAGGGCGGTGAGCTCATGGACTGTGTCCCCGGTGAGGTGCGGCGCCGTAGGCTTCCTACGCAATGAAACACTTACTGGAACATGCATATAGAAACCGGAGATTGTGCTTCCAAATTCTATACCAGATGACGTTAGCTGGCTACTAAACAACCACCGTAGATACTGAATCCATTGATTGTGTTTATGGTTTTCTCTAGTTTAAAGTAAATGTATGTGAATCTGGAAAAGTAGACTCACTTTTGCAGAACCTTAGAGGTAAGTCTCTCTGCTCCAGTCGTGCTTTCTCAGGTTTCATTTGGAGAATCTGAGCCCAGAGTGATCCAGTATCTGCCCAAGGTCAAATCTAGTAAGTGAGAGACTGGAACCCAGATCCTCAAGTTTCTAGTTGGAGTTTTATTGATCCACAGCATGTAATTGAGCAGGGCTAGTCTGAGAATAATGCTACGTCAAAACCATAATACTCTGCAGAAGATTCAGAATAGCATGTGGTATGGAAGGGCAGAAATTTCCAGTTACAAAGCCTTCGGCCATGCAGTTTCTCTTCCAGGTGGCATCTGAGCTTTATTCTGGCTAATGGGGCTAACACCCCAAATACCTTTGGGTACCAGCCAGATTCAGTGGCAGTTCTTCACCCACTTTTTTTGGTGATGCCCATGGGTAGCTTAGGTTACGTCTGAATGTCAGGAGTGACAGGAGAATAGGAGAACCAAAGAGTGACATGAAGTAGTTGAGACTGGATCTCAGGACAGGGCTTTCCAAAGCTTTTTTCACTATAAACCAGAGTAAGAATCATACTTTATACTGCTTCTTAGTATACACACACCATTCACATGTATAACTGTGACAAAATGTTCAGGAAGCAATTCTTCCTTTACAATGAGTGAGTTATACTGACATTTTATATTCTGTCCTGTTTTATTTAAAAAAAAAATCTTAAAAAAAATCTTTACCCCATTAAATTGATGTTGCTGTTACCTGCAGTTTGCAAAACACAGCCATTGCAGAATCTGCTTACTAGGCTGAGATCTGAAATGTATTTGCATGTTTTTTAGAATATTAGTTTTTGGCACTGAGTACACAGGTGACTGTGTGGGTTAGCCCACGATTAAGCATGAACAGCCTCGGGAAAATGGAAAGTGTTCTGAACTTCTCAGAAGCCTCCACTGTCTAAATATCAAGATGTCCAGCTGGCTTTCACATGCTGCTGATTCAGTTGATACTTGATGGTTGGGAAGAGCGGAGTTTGTTTTAAGACCTCGAATAATGCAATCTGTCTTTTCTTATCTCACTTTCATTTGAATCACTATGTTTCCCTCAAGCTCCTACGCATCCCTTTCTTCCTGGCAGCCAAAATGTGTGTTTATTCACTTGTGACAACCTTGAGTGAGAGAAGCCTGAATTTGGGTCAGCCCTGGGGGTCCCAAGGAGCCAGCGCCTAGCCGGTCTCCGGGCCTGTTATGAAGTGTCTCATCCCGCATAGTTTCTATATTTGTGTTGATGGTATGTGATGCCTTAGGCACTTGGTGATATCTAATCTAAACCTTAGGTTTATAAGAGTTTTGGAATGCATAATTTTAATCTATGTAAGTTTCATTTCAAGAAATCTCTTCTTCTTGACCTAGTGAGTAAAACAGTAGCCTTTCCCCCATAATGGACAGTGAAATGAAATTAAAAAGCCCTCTCCACATGTATTTTCTGAAGTTTTAAATAAAGGAGGAGCTCCTGTTGGGGTTGCGGTGTGTGGAGTGATTCTAAGGCCCAAATCCTGGCGACCGCATGGGTAAATTTAGCCGCGCACATGTCAGCTATTAGGTTCCTATGTCAGCGCCATCCTGACCCGTGTGTCTTTCTTCGTTCTCTTTATTGCTTCTCTGCCTCAGCCCTGGGTCCCCTGTACCCACCTCCTCTCACCGCCCCCACCCCATGACAAATGCTTATAGGGTTCCTGAGTTTTTATTATGGGAAACCAAGCTTTTATGATGAGGACCCAAAGCCAGGGGTGTAGTTAGCAAATTCACAGTTAATCGGGGTGAATAGTGGGACTAGGAAAGCGTTACCTCAGCCTGAAAGAACTATTTGGAGCTGCCGTAGTACTTTAGAGAATTACTGAGTAGGGGAGTTAACATTTGTGGTTCATAGTTTCAAATTAATGAGTAGACAGACAGGCTTTTCCATGTGAAGATACTGTGGGTGAATCAGACTTTACACTTTGTTGAAAGGTGGTGTGTGAGTCATTTAGTGGGGCTTGCTTTGAGAAATTTCTAAGTAATAAAGCCATAATTCCCTTCTCAGGGAAACCTTGCCTGATGTTTTCTCCATAATTTGTTTGCCTACTCTTCCCCTACCCCCCATTTGTTTATTTTGTCATTTCTTATTATCTGACCCAGACCATGGCTTAATTATAGCTCTCCTTACCTTGTCTTATAATTGATTATGTGCAATAGCAGCTACTAGAGTAAGCTTCTTGCAATCACTTGCTTTGCCATCTCTCTCCTACTAGAGTGAGCTCCTTTTTTAAGATTTTGTTTATTTGACAGAGAGAGAGGGAGAGAGAGAGAGAGAAAGAACAAGCAGGAGGAGTGGTAGGCAGAGGGAGAGGGAGAAGCAGGCTTCCTGGCACTCGATCCCAGGACCCTGAGATCATGACCCAAGCTGAAGGCAACGCTTAACCGACTGAGCCACCCAGGTGCCCCTAGGGTGAGTTCCTTGAGGGAAAGGATGACCCTTCCTCATGTTTGTATCTCCAGTGTCTAGCATAGAGCCTACCTCTTGTTTTAAGGAATAGAGGAATGAATGAGGTATGAGACAGCCCTGGAGGGGCTTCAAATTTCCAAGATGACTGATCTCATGTTAATAGCTTGTATGAAATGATGCAGATGAACTCCATAGGTGAGGTCTACATCACGCCACTCCTACCCCCAGGTCCTGGCCTTGATTTCTGTCACCAGGGTCTTGGCTGCAATGCTTTTTTTTTTTTTTAAGATTTAATTTATTTATTCTTGAGAGACACAGAGAGAGGCAGAGACCAGGCACCAGGATTATGACCTGAGCCAAAGGCAGATGCTCAACCACTGAGCCACTCAGAAGTCCCTCGGCTGCAATGTTTTAATTTGAAATCAACTGCTTGTTAAAAGCTATGGGAATGGATCCATTCTCTACAAAGAATTGTTGGGTATGCTGTAACTCTTCTAACAGCATCGCAGGGTATTGTCTGTCTTGGAATTGGGACACTTTAAATCCTACTTGTTGTGTGATAAAATATTTATGTTCCCTTCAGAAGTGTCTGAAATTTTGAGAAAATTCTCAGTTGTCTGCATTTGGGTAGAACTTTTGGCAGCAACCTACATCTTTTACCTGGAGCCACATTTTAAGTTTTACTCTTTTTCTGGAAACACATCTGTGAAATAATGGAAAGAGTGACAAAACAGGATTAACATTTTAAAACAGTTTCTAAAATCATTTTGTTTTCTTGTTTCCAAGTTAGGATAATGAATTAAAAAACAACCAGGGCCATTTTTAGGATATCCTGGCATTGGGCTATGCCATTATTAGCACAGAGTTAAAAAAAATATGTTAGATATTACATTTTATACATGTGTACTCACTGATGACAATATTTTACTTCTGAATTCATGGAAGAGGAAGTCAGATTTAAGTTGTTGATTAAAATCCTCTTATTACAATAAAGAATTTTGGGTTTTACCCAGAATGTGGGCCACTAGACTCTTTCTATAAACCCTATTTTACTTTTTTAAAGGCATATTGGTTGACCTAGATCTGAAGTTAAATACAAAGACTCCAGGATTCTGGCTTTTACTTTACCTACTATAGCAATTCAGAGAATAATTTCTCCTCTGAAGAATTGATCCGGGAGAGTGATTCTTCCCTAAGTTGCAGAAACAGACAGATTCTAGAAAGAGGTCCTCTCTTTGCCCTGCCTTGAGGACCCTTCACTCCTCCTCCTCCTTACTGCGCTAGGAAACCCAGAGAAATTAAGGAACTTGGCCCAAGAGGCAGAGCAGGGAGGGACAAGAAACCCTCTACTTTTGGCATTCTAGTCCTTCCCCTGTTGGTTAGCAGCCCCCAGCTTATTTAGGTACCAGAGGCTCAGTTAACGCCACTGTGTGAAATAACCAGTTACCTGTTTTCACCCGTTTTCTCATACTTTGCCCTTGGCTTTCATTTATGGCTGTTAGTCACCTACCACTCCTTGTTATCTCTCTGTGGCTCTCCTTCATCTTTGTTCTTTCCCTGCTACTCCCACCTCTTTCTTTTCCCTCCGTTCCTGATCACTTCTCTCCTGTTGCTTTGTTTTCTTTCTTTCCCTGCTCCTTTCTTAATTGGCTCCTATGTAGAATAGCAATATTGTTTTTTGAGTTTTTTGGTCACATGTCACAGACTCCAACTTGCTCAAGCTTAAAACTTGAATTTTTATGAATTTCCTGGTAACTTAGTCAAAAGAGGAAAGTACAGGGCTCCTTGTAGTCTTCATTGTTTAATAAAAATTCTTTATTCATCTAATGGGAAGGTCTTTCCCTCTCCTCTTCTGTCTGGCTCCTTTCTTTCTTTCTGTTGTTTGAACAAGTAATTATTGAGCAGCTGTGCCAGATGCTCTTCTAGGCTCTGAAGGAGATAGCAGTGGTCAAGAGGGATAAACTCCCTGTCCTCATAGAGCTTGTATTCTGCTGTGGGGCACAAACCAAAGGTCAGTGACAATGACTGTGTGGTAATACGATAGTGACTGGCTGGCTGCTTCAGATTAGAAGTTGAGAGAAACCTTCTCTGAGGTGATGACCGTTAAGCTGATAATGAGGAAGAACATTTTAGGCAGAGGGAATAGAATGTAGAAAGCCTTTCAAGGTGGGAATGAACTTGATATGATTGAGGATCTATGAGAAAGCTGATGTGGCCAGAACACAGAGGGTGAAGGGGCTGATGCAGGTGATGAGGTCTCAGGTCTCCGCCAGGGTTCGTATCTAGAAGAGTCTGGATTTTATTCTCCATGATGTAGGAAGTTGTTATAAAGTTGAAATGATCTGTTTTGCCCTGAAAAAGAACTCTACTTTTAGGTATCTACTTAAAGCTCTCCATGGTGCCATTATCCCTGTGTTTCAGATTTCTCTGATGCTACCATGCAATATGGTCTGATTATTTGTCTGCTTTCCCTACCGTCTTCATTTTTGTATCCCTAAGATATAACTCAGTCCCTACTAGACACATGAAGAGGTAGATTTGACCGATGGGTTGTCAAGGACACAGACAAAGCCTTTTGTTGTGCCCTTGGAATTTTATGGACTTCCATGGCCCCCTTATCATTATTACTTAAAGCTAATGAAATAATACATATTTGTAGTTCTGTGATATAATTCAGGTGTTTAGCCTTCTGACTTCTGTAATGATTGTTATTATTTTTAAAGATTTTATTTATTATGAGAGATGCAGAGACACAGGCAGAGAGAGAAGCAGGCTTCCTGTGGGGAGCCTGATGCAGGATTCGATCCCAAGATCCTGAGATCACACCCTGAGCCAAAGGCAGATGTTCAAACACTGAGCCACCTGGGTGCCCCTGTAATGCTTATTATAACAAGGGTTCTCAACTATAACTTTGTTTCAGAAATATTCACTGGCCAGACCTCTCATATCTGGTGAATCAGAATCTCAGGGGGTAGAAATCAGAATATCTAGATCTTAAAATGGCTTTGAAGGTTTTTCTGAGGCATGTTCGAAGTTGGGGATCCCCTGGCTTTTATTGGAAGGTTTGAAGTAACATACAAGGGATGCTCATTGAGGTTAGGAACGCATTTGCCTCATTCTTGGTGTTATCTATTACTGGTGCCTGGTACCAGTAATTCTTTACTGAAGAAATGAATCACCTGTGTGTAAAACTGTGGCAAATTCTCTTTCTTTCTTCTCTTTCCTTATTTTTCTTACTATGAGTAAATCTGTCCTCGAGTCTTGCTGCTGATCAAAAGACAGGATGAGAAAACGCTGACCAGGGTGAAGGGGGAGTGCTTTCTGGAAGTAGTGAGGTGAGCTGGAGCGGGAAGGAAATTTGCAGTAGCTCCAGGAAGGATGGACGGACTTCCTGTATCTTGTATATACTGGCTATGCATGCAGTAGATCTGTTGGTTGGATTTAAGTTACTTTTATTTAATTTGGAAGTAGATCTATTGGTTGGATTTAAGTTACTTTTATTTAATTTGGAATTGTCTTCACTTGTTTCAGTTTTACTGTTTGTGGAATTAATAAACTTGTAGGGAACATGGTTACTTCTTTAAAAAGTCTACACACATTTCAGAATGATAAATTCTGTTATTTTCTTGAAAGACAGTTCTGTCATGTGGCATATATTTGAGCAGTTTGGGCTAATACACAATAAAATGGCTCTGGAATCCTTTCTGCAAACACCTGCCTGATGGGCAAAGCTCTTGTTTCTCCTGCTTTCTCTAAGCAACAAATCTTTGTAAATACTGGAGGAGAACAACCAGTTCCTTGTTTGTGTTCATTGTTGATTTTCTATTCTTGAGTCAATTCAAAGAACAGTAGCTTACAAGTTACTATGAGATTCTAGAACTGAGATTTAGTTCACATCCTATGTGGATTCTGTCTTAGAAGTTTGGATAACATCTCACCTGCAAACTTCTTCAATTTGGAAAAGGATAAGTGACTATATTTGAGACAGCTGCTTTTTTTTTTTGTCCTTCAGGTGCTCGCTCTAGTTAAGAAAATGAATACATTTGTTTGTCTGGTCAACCTCCTTCCCTCTGCTTACGCTGCTGTAAATTGCCATAAGTTCAGAGGAAGTAAGCCATACTTTGGTCCTATTGCTTTTCCACCCCATTTGTGTTCTATTCCTGGTGAGTTTGGCAGTCATCCCCCTGTGTTTGTCCAGCAATTTTTTTACCTTTCTTGTCCACTTTTCTTCCCAATTATCTGCCTCTGTTTACAGCAGGAAAATCTTTCTCCTCTCGTATTTATTTGCTACACCTCCTGTTGCCTCAGATTTGGTAGCAGTCTTTTTTTTTTTTTTCAAGATTTTATTTATTTATTCATGAGAGACACAGAGAGAGGCAGAGACACAGGCAGAGGGAGAAGCAGGCTCCTTGTAGAGAGCCTGATGCGGGACTCGATCCTGAACCCCGGGACCACGACCTGAGCCAAAGGCAGATGCTCAACTGCTGAGCCACCCAGGCATCCCGGAAGCAGTCTTAATCACAATGCCAAATATTGAGGAAAGCTTTGCATTTTGAAGTAGAGCTAGATATATTAAAGTACCAATCCCACCATTTGAAATAATTCAAAGTTCACTTTTAAAGTCATTCTAAACATGGGTATTGGTTTCCTCATGTTTTATTTTTCTAATCTAGACTTTCCTCAAGTATTAGCACTGAGGGAAGAGAATTTAAAAAGCAAACGTGCCTCTTTAACCTAATTATTTTGTTTTAGTTTTATGTTTTTGAAATGTTTTCCACCACATTTTATTTTAGAAATATGATTTTAATGATAACATGGACTATATGAATCATTTTCGGACTAGCCTAAGAGACTGACAACCATAAGATTTTTATCTTTGGGTAATTATTTCCAGAGATCTAAATATTAGCCTTTACAAATATGCTTTTAGAATAGAATTTATCTGCAAGTTAAAGACATTCTGTAATTGGTTATAGGTGTTAAGAGAATTCAAACACTGATGCTTGGTGTGTTGTGGGTCTGTAATCTGCATCTTTATCATAAATGAAGTTATGGTTCTTTGCCTTCTAAGCTTGGTCAAATTCAGTCCTTGATTTAAAGAGCGTACTCCACTTTTTTAAGCTTTTTTTTTTTTTTAATTTGAAGGTTTTATAAAATAAAATTCATACTATATCCGTAAGTAAGCAGTGAAACTCATAAGTAAGCAGTGAATTTTTGACATGAAACCATTCCATTTGAGAGTATGAATTATTCAAGTAATGTTCTGGAGTCTGTTTTTATATTTCATATAGATTGCCTTCTGACATTGAATGATGGTTGAGGTACAGAGTTGTGTTTACCTGTGTGCCGTAGCATAATAGCCTTGTACTCAGCTTATGTGAGACTAGGGACTCAGGTTTTCTTGGGACCAAATAGTTTTTCTTTTTCCTCCTTAAAAGGGTCTCTTTAGACTTCTGTGTGCTGAGAACATTGGCTTAGTGTTTCCTTGGTTTGCTTTCATAGGGGGCTGTGCTAGTTCAGTGAGATACAAGCAGCTCAGCAGTGTCTGTGTTGGAACATGAGCTCTCTTCAGGCACGAAAAGCCTGAAGTGTTACTGAGATGCAGCTACCAAGAGATGTGTATTCGTTCCGGCTATAGCTGTCAGTTCTAGAAGAACTATCTTTTCAGGCTGCTAAAATTCTGGTTCCCGTCAAATTAAGACGGGAAGACACACAGGGCTAATGTTGTCTGCAGTTTTCCTTAACTGCCCCTCGGAGAGCTGCCCCTGGTTTTATTCTCTTCACGCCCATGAGAGGCAGAGATAGTATTTCTATTCTAAATGAGTTCTCACATAAATAAATCCACTGTGTATCAAATCTCAAATTCAAATTAAAATGTAAAGAGATGTCACTTGAGAGTATTTCAGAGCAAACATCACCACAGCCGGGAGCACAGTCATTCCTAGACCTTGTTCTCAGAAGGATACCAGATGAGTGTCAAGTATTGTTAGGATGGAAGTAAGCTATGAGGATAGAGCCTGGCATCAGGTTCTATCTTACTTCTCCACTTAGTTTGGCCTCCGTATTTGTTCAGATGCATTGTCTTTGCAGGCCTCATAATCTGTGGTTTATAATAGACTCAGAACTGGAAAAACAGGGAGAACGACTTACTTTGTGATGTGTTAAAGACAAGGTGCATTCATTCTTTTAATTAGACTATTCAGTACAACAGATTTAAAATAGATTGAATAAAATACAACTGTTTTAAATATTCAGTTGTATTTCTGGTTTGCAGTCAGACTTAACTAATTTGTAAGTGATTGTTCAACACTGAATATTTCTATAAAAGAAAAGTAGAATCAGTGTGGATTTGAGACATGTTTGCCTTTTTTTCCTTTTTTTTTTTTTTTTTTTTTAGTTTTAACGTTGAATGTAGATATTGTTTTCTCAGTCACTGGTTATAATAAAAGGAAATGAATAAGAAGTGTTGCTATGAAGAGTAAAATTAAACATTTGTTTGTGCTTACATATGACAATTAAGACTCAATGCTGTCTTCAGGAAGAAGCAGTTTATAAATTAAGTGCCTGGACACTTAAGAAGTCTGAGAACCAAAGTCTTGGGAGCCAAGGAAGAGACATTAGAAATTTTATCCTTCAACTTGTTGCAGAGTTTCTCACTTCTTAGTGTGTTTTTGTAGATTATCATTCCATGGACTTTGGTGGCTCATTCTTTGCTGGTAACTGGTAATTACTTTCCTAAAAACAAACCTAGCCTGGTATTCTTATTCTTTTGTTCATGAGAAGTTCATGTGAGGAAAAGTGAGTACAGCATCAATTTTCTCTTGGTTACATGTACTTTGTTGGGGAAAGATATGGGCCACTTCACGGATCTTCTGCTGTTTTGACAATGAATTTGATAAAACCGGCCACAGCATTTATTTTATGGTTGTTGATTCTAAGGCACCAGGAGACTCAGGAGGCCATTTGAAGATGCAGAAATGGGTAGGATCAACATCTGTACTTGCCAGTGAGAGGGTTGAATTAAATGATAGTATGTTACAGTTTTGGTATATAGCAGTCGCGAGGGTTTACAATCTCATGTGTTGATGTCTATACACAGACTGGCTTTAGGACTCAGGTGTCAGAAATAACCATTGTGGATCTTGATTCACAGGGATACAGGTGGTAAAAAAGGAGAAAAATATTTGGGGACCAAAGTTTATCTCCTTTCTGTGGTCCCTTGCTATAGAAGAGCTGTGTGCTTGATAGAAATCTGAGCACTTTACATACAATATTCAATCATTAAATCTTCCCAACAGTCTTATGAGGCAGTTACAGTTTTTTTTTTTTTTTTAAAGATTTTATTTATGAGAGAGAGAGAGAGAAAAGCCTCAGAGGGAGAGGGAGAGGGAGAGGGAGAAGCAGGCTCCATGCAGGGAGCCTGATGCCGGACTGGATCTCGGGTCTCCAGGACCACGCCCTGGGCCGAAGGCAGTGCTCAACCGCTGAGCCACCTGGGCTACCTGAGGCAGTTACAGTTCTTATCCCTATTCCCCAGGTAAGGAAATGGAAGCACAAAGAGTTAAGGTAATACGGCTCATAAATGAAAGAGCCTGGATTTGAATCCAGGCAGCTTGGCTGCAGATCCAGTGTTTGTACCCATCAAGCATTTTTTGAGTATGTGCCATGTGCCAGGAAGTGTGGAGTCCTGCAGATAGAAAAGAGGCAAAAATCCTGCTCAGACTTACAATCTAGCCAGGGAGGGAGCTTTGAGAACATAGGAAAGGGCCTGATCTCATCAAGTTGCTAAGAAGGCTGCCCTACCAAAGTGGTTTAGAGTTGTGGTCCCAGGAAGGGAGGAGGTAGCCATCTAAACGGGACCATGATGCAAGGAAGACTTGAGTTGGGTCTGGTTCCTTCATGGTCTGCTCCCCAGCCCTCTTTAGAGCACTTATTGTTGCCAAGTTATGCTCCTTAACGAGGTTGTGGACTTTCCCTGTGTCCTGGTGTGTATGCAGGTTCCCACACAAAAACTGTGTTAAATACATACACATTGATCTTTGGTGACTTGTGTTCTTGTCACCTCCTGCTTTTCCTGCCTTTTATCAGGTGTTGGGAATGCAGAGTCTAGGTTCTGAACAGACACAGAGGAAGTGGGACAGTCAATGTCTGGGTCAGGTAATATGCCTTGACTCTTGAACTACTCTATATAAGCTAATAATAGAAGTCATCTGAGCTAGAGCTGTCATTTGTAAAATCAGTCTCTATCTTACTTTTTCTTTTAGCACATCACTGAAGAATTGACTACACCTTGTTTGATGCTTTCAAATAACTGGGCTCTGAAAGTTAATTTCACTAGCTCCCCTGAGCATTATCACTAAAATTGTACTGACACATTTAGAAAGTCTTATTCACTTAATTATTATTTAAGCTAAATTAACTCTCTAGGGTGAATGCACTTGTAGTACCTTACAAGTTGAAATCAGTTATCCATTAAACATATATTTACAGAGCATCTATCTGATAAGAGGCATTGTAAGGCTTATAAAGGTATAAAAACATGTTTACTGCATTTAAGGAGCTTTATACTTCAGTATAAAGGAAAATAATTACAACACAGCTGTCAGGAGCCCATCAGGAAGTGGTTAGAAGTGCTATGGGGAGCCAGACTGCCTGACTCCACCACACCCTTGCTGGGTGACCTTGAGCAACTGATGTTCAGTGTTTCGTGTATAAGTGCAAATGAGTTAATAATGGAACCTACCTCAGGGTGATTATGAGGATTAATGAGCGAAATTATATAAAGTGCTTAGAATAACACCTAGCACATAGTATGCACCCTTTAGCTTTTTTGTTTTTATTATTATTATCATGGTCATTATCATTCTTATAGTTGAGTCTAAGGAGTAGAGGAAGGGTTTCTGAGCTTAAGAAAAAAAAATGCATGGTGGAGGTGGTATTCAAGTTAAGTCCAAGGAAATAGGAAGAATTTTATTTACTTATTTGAGAGTGAGAGAGATAGAGCACAAGCAAGGAAGAGAGGGAAAAGCAGACTCTCCACTGAGCAGGGAGCCTGATATAGGACCCTGGGATCATGACCTGAGCTGAAGGCAGACACTTAATCGACTGAGCCACCCAGGCACCCCAAAATAGAATTTTAATAGGCAGAGATGGCATGGAGAGTCTTCCAGAAGAAACCTCAGATGAAAGTGTCAAGTATGCTTAGGGAATGATGAGGATCCAGACTAGCAGATGCGGTTCATTTAAGCAACAATGAGAAGTTCACCTGGAAAGATCAGTTAGTACTTTATCTTGGTGTAGGGTGGGCAGTTTGGTCAGGGTTTCTGAGCAGTTTTGAGACTCTCAGAGTCCTGTTCCAGAATTGCTAGAGTCAGCAGGAGTGGAGGCAGAGAGAAACTATGTTAGCCCTAGATAGAGTGTGGTGATGAATAGTTATGGAAGAAAGGTCAAATGCAGATTCACTGGAAAACTAATGAGGTTTAAGATTCAGGATCCTTAACATGCTTGGGCCTCTCTCTCGAGGTTGTTGGGGGGACCCTACTGGTGGTTTTATAAAATTTGAAACAACATTTTTTTTTTTTAAACAACATTTGTATACTTTTCTGTCTCTCCCCAAATTTCAGTGCCCCCAGCTGTAGAGGCTATAGAGAAAGAATCAGTTTGGGTATTGATTGGATGAGGGTGGGTGGATACCATGAAGGAGAGGCCAGAGTCAAAGGTGACTTTTGAGGTTGAGTTTGGCTGACAGGGAGGAACCCCAGATGACAGACACAGGGAGATGGGAGAAGCCAGTGAGGGAGCAGTGCTTTCAAACCAAGCAGGTGCTCTACCTGCTTCACAAGAACGAGCCCTCATTAGCTTCACAAAGGACAGAGACGTTGTCTTTTTAACTCTGACCATCCCCCTCCTCAGTTGTTGTCTTGCAAGTGTGATAATTTTAAGTTATATGGGGATTGGGAAGGGGCCCAAGCATGACTTAATTAGTGGACTAGAACCCAAAACACATATCCTACATAGGGACATGTCCTCATTTAGCACTCTGTATAGGCTAAACCTGGTTGTCTGAAACATTTAAAGAGAATTTCTACTTTGGTTTAGGGCTTTCATATTTGGTAAATTTTAGGACTTCTAGACTGTTCAAGTTGTCACACACATCTGTTTTCTGGAAACTTCTCAATTGAAGAAATTTAATTGACTCAGAAATGGTCAGAATGCTAATTTCACAGCTATCCTGTCAGTGTTCTGGTGGCAGTACCTAACTGGTAAGGCTGTTCTCAGTATTTGTTTCCTCTTTTATAAACAAGTAGAATATTAAACTAATAACAGGAAATCAAATGCCAGAATTAAAGAATACTCTCTCAGATGGCCAAATCAAATCCTCAAGAGTATTTCCACTTTACAGATCACAGAATATAAGTATAATTTATAGAACAGCAGACCAACCTGGGATATTAAAGAAAATCCTCTTTAATCCCAAAATACTTCTAACTCATTTCTCTTTATTAAATCGTATCATTTAAAAATATATAAGGGATATATGTGTGTGTTGCAGTTTATAGTAAGTCTTTTTGGGGGAAATAATAGCACTTAAAGCTAAAAACATAGTAAGAACCGAGGTAAATGTCCCTAGAGAAAGACCACCAGCCAATTTGTGATTAAATTCTGGTTTAGCTCTTCTATATTAAGCCATTTGTTGTTTGAAGAATCACTTTACGTATCAGAGAGATGAAATGATCCGAGTAGAGAAATATCATTGTAAATTCCAAAATGCCTCTGAAATTCATGTATATTATTTTTAACAAGCTTTAAAGATTTAATGATCATAGGATTTAATAAAGAGAAATGAGTTAGAAGTATTTTTGGATTAATTTAAAGAGGATTTTATTTAATATCCCAGGTTGGTTTGCTGTTCTTCTATAAAATTAGCCCAAACTTGGTATGTTTTTTTCTTTTTTTTTCTGACTGAGGGCGGTATTTTTTTTAAAAGATTTTATTTATTTACTCATGAGAGACACACAGAGAGAGAGAGAGAGAGGGAGAGAGGCAGAGATACAGGTAGAGGGAGAGGCAGGCTCCATGCAGGGAGCCTGATGTGGGACTCGATCCCAGGACTCCAGGATCACGCCCTGGGCTGAAGGCAGGTGCTAAACTGCTGAGCCACCCAGGGATCCCCTAAACTTGGTATTTTGAAGCATTGTTTCTCAACGTGTGGTGCGCACAAACCTTTAAAAATTTTGTTATGTATTTTAATATTCATTTACGTCTAGACTCTCTATGGCCAATGATACTGTTTTTTTCATTAAAACAGTGATATAAAACACTTTCAAGTAAATGGATTTAAAAAAGTGTGTCTGTTTAGAGAGATAGTAATACGTGGTGCTATGTGTGGTGGCAGAAATTGGGGAAGTTGTTGCATGATTAAAGTGTGGGAAACATTGGCTTATTGGTAAACCATATAAAATTATGCTGTCTTATAATACCATAATTTTAGTGATGGTGTTAAATAAAAACCTCACAGCTGGTTATTTATTTATTTATTTATTTATTTATTTATTTATTTATTTAAGGATCCTGCTCTTTAAGAATCTCTTAGTAAAGAAATCGAGAGAGTTATTTGGGCCCTTGACACCTGGTATCAAAGTTATTAAGCAAAAACATAATCACTTTAATTGGTTGACTTTTAGTAAGTCAAAAATAAGAAAGCGTATGTCCAGTGTTATTCTATTGAGAGGCTTCTAGGACTTCCTGGCAAGAGCAGTCCACTTTGATAAAAGTAATGTATGTCCTCGCTCTTCCAAGGGTAACTTAGCATGGTGTGCCAAGCACTATGCAGAGGGCTTTTGTTAAGTTTTATCAATCAAAAGTTTGGGAAGATCCTGTCAGTTTGTGTTTATATATGCTAATATCTTTTGAGGAGAATAGATAGCCTATTATATTTATCCCTGGGAAGCAGAAAAGGAAAATAAAAACATTTAGAAGATGCTTTGAGATTAATTTTTTCAGAAAATATCTTAAGAAATATTAGAATATCTTGCAACCAATTCTTGGTATTAAATTTGGTTTTATTTTTATTTTATTTTTAAGGGTCTTTAAATTTACTCATTTGAGAGAGAGACCACATGAGCCAGAGAGCATGAGCATTGGGGGAGCAGCAGAGGGAGAAGGAGAAGCAGGTTCCCTGCTGAGGAGGGAACCCGATGCAGGACTTGATCCCAGGACCCTGGGATCATGACCTGAGCCAAAGACAGATGCTTAACCAGCTGAGCCACCCAGGCGCCTCTGGTTTTATTTTAAAAAGAGTAGATGTTTATTATTTAACTGATTTAGTTACTCTACATTTGAAAAATGAATCAGTCCATGTCTGTACAAAATATAAGATGTGGAGATAGCAGAAAATGTCAAGTAGAAAGTATTCCTTTCTCCTTCTAGTCCAGCTCCCTGCTCTGTTCCTCAGGCACAACTACTGTTTACCAGTTTGAAGTCACCCAGCTTTAAGAAGTCAAGTGTTACGGCATTTAGGAATTTGGAAGAGTAGGAATCTTTTTTTCCCCAATTTGTGGTGCTATTGCTTGTGTGTATATTTTCAAGTAGATGAAGTGTATGGAATTACTGTGGGCTTTGGAGTTGTATCTGTGTTCTAACTCTGTCGCAGAGCAGCAGTGAGAGTTTGGAAAGTTCCTTGCCTTTGTGTGCGTCAGATTTTTCAGCAGAAGGCTTAATTAATGTTGCCTTTATTCCAGGCTTTAATCAGGCCTCGTTTGTCTCTCTGTTTTTCTCTTTTAATAGGAGACCTATCTCAGAAGATCTGGCATTAAGAATCCATGACATAGTCTTTTTAAAAATAAATTGGGTATTTTAATGACCCTAGCATGCATGCATTCAGTAAAGGACTCATTTGTTACATTTTACCTATCATTAGGTTGTAAAAGGTCATTGTATTTACCTGCCCCTAGACTCCTCCTGGAATTTAGATGGCCTCTGCTGGGTTTCACTTTACACTTATTAATAATTTAGCACTGGGATAAAAATAAAAACAGACTCTCATCTTACAGTGTGAGAACATGGGTCATGTGTGCTAAGTCATGCAGGTGAGATGAGTAGCAAATCCTGTGGGGGTATCCAGTCTAAAGAAGTATTTCATGTGCGCTGATGCCTCGCCTGCAGGATGGCTGCCTCAAAATTAAAGGGAATTAACGTAATTGTTCCTGAGGAGGGAAATACATTTTTGCTTTTCAGAGGTTGTTGTATGAGCTTTAATTATGTAATCAGAACACAGAAGCCCTTTGCAGCAGCTTTCCCTTTTAGCAGAGGTAGTCAACTTTCCAGGACTGCTGCATCTTTAGGCTTGTGAAATCACTGCATAATAATCGACTCTGTTTATAGGGTATAACCTACCCATTAGGCAACAGCAAAATCCTGTTTTTTAATGTTGGTTACTGAAAACAGCCTTTAAAGCTAGGGTTGGTTTAAGTGGATTTTTATAATTATTTGAGCTGCAACTGGAGTTGTGATTCTCCCTTTAGAATCAGTGACTCATGTCTGGAACATTCTTTTACGGTGGTTTCATTTTCTGTGTTGTTTTTGTTTCATGTTCAACTTGGTTTGGTTGGTGTGTGCCCTACAGACCTTCAGGTTTACTTGTCAAATGAGTATAGAGCTTTCTTTTAAAAGCTGGAAGTATCTTTTATTTATTTATTTCAGTTTTCTTTTCTTTAGAGAAGACAGAATTAAGGTGTCTTCTAGTGCTGAAAATATTAATAATTAAATACATGTAACGTATTGCCAGTGGGATAGCTTAAAACTCAAAGGAAATTTGTAAGTAAAGAGGAAAGCCCTGCTTTTTAGGAACTGAGACTCTGCCACTCTTGCTGAAATGCACAGGATTTTGAAATAATGCCATTAATTCTAGGTAGAGAGGATTTTTAGGAATAAGATTTGATTCAAACTATAGAGGGAAAGGACCAATATCCTCAGCTCAAAATTAAGATATTAAATTATACTTAGAATAATAAAATTAGAATCTGCCTGTGGTTTGTATTGCTCTGAACCACTGCTTGGTTCTCCTTCCCATGTTCCAGCCATACCAGTGATCTCTCTTTCCAATCACCAAGCTCTTTCCTTTGGCAAGGATGGTGCCTGTGTTATTCCTACTGCCTGGGAAGCCCTTTCTCCTTTCCCTAGTTTTCCCGTGGCTTGTACCCTGCAGATTTTACCCTACATGTCTCCCAGGGAGCCCTCTCTGTGCCTTTCCTCAAGCAGCCTCTTTTTGTTCTCTTTCCAGAATCTGTTTACTTTCTTTTTAGCACCTATCTCAGACCGTGTTTATTTTTGTTAACTATTGTCTTTACCCCATAAGAATGTAAATTCTCTTAAGAGAGGTATTAGTACCTGATACAGTGCCTGGCACATATGATATAGTCAATACGTTGATTAAAGTGTTTGCTGATTTTAAGAGCTCCTTTATGTTTCTTTTTTCTTTTTCTTTTTTCTTTTTTGCCTTTATGTTTCTTTAAGATTAGTTTATCATTGCTGGGCCAGAGGCATTTAAGTATCCTTGATATCAACAGTCAAGCCAGTGTGTTTTCTAGTGCCCTTTTTTTTAAAAAAAAAAAAAATTATTTTTGAATATTTTTATTTATTTATTTGAGAGAGAGAGGAGAAACCCAAGCAGACTCCACATTGAGAATGGAGCCTTGATGTGGGGCTCGATCTCATGACCCCAAGACCACGACCCCAGCTGAAACCAAGAGTCAAATGCTTAACCAACTGAGCCATTCAGGTGCCCCTCTAGTGCTCTTACCTGCATTCATTTTCACCCATTTCATTGTGATTTTATTGTGCTTTATTGTATTACGAGTGGACAGTATAATAACGGAAGTAGAATTGTTCTCTCCAAAGGGAAAATTCTGCCATTGTATCTGTTCAGTGTGCCTTGTAAACAGCCTTGGATGGCCTCTTTGTGGATCTGCCCTCTGTCTCTAAGCTCTTACCCATTTCTAAGCCAAAGGCTGCAGCCCAGCTTCAAACTGAAAGGATATTTTGGCAGCTCGGTTGCTGTCTCTTAAAGGTTAGCGTTATCACCGATACTGACAGTTGTCAGAGTGGAAAAAGGGAAATGCAAATTTGGTGGGTAATTAAGTTAGTTTTGTGTCATTCTTTGGTGGTGTTCTAAATGTTGCTATTTATCTGTCTTAGGTAATCTATTTAAAGAAGACACCAGAAGAAGCCTACAGAGCACTCCTATCTGGCTCAAACCCCCCCTATCTTCCGTTCAGGTATAACTTGTGAGACTTGGGTGGATAGCACGGGGCTATACAGCTGCCACCATAAAACTGGATTATTGTGTTTTTAATTGTTTTAAGACTGTAACCATGATATCATACAGAATGAAATGAGATGGTAGTTTTTATTATTCTATTTTTGTAGAGTTCTTTTTCCCCTATCTAGTAAGAATAAAATATATTTTTTCCTTTTAGGGATTAATTTTCTCCTTGAATCCTTTCTGTATCTGGACCGTTCAGCACAAAGAGTGCCTGATTTACGAACTTAACTATGTCAAGATTTGATTTGTTACATTTCAGTACTCTACATCATTGATTCATCCATTTAGTCTTTTGTTTCATGAGCATGAGTGAGCTCCAACTGAATGTCAGGGCCTGGGGATGGAGAGTAAGACCCTCAAAGTACCTTCCCAGAAGCCACATGTTCAGTGGGGACCCAAAATTACCTGTTTACCACAGTAATCTAGCTTATATCATGAGGGAGGCTGTCTCCCATTACAGTTTTGGAAAATATTTTTTAAGTATCAGCTGAAGAAGATCTTTTGAAAATTTCAGGTAAACTTGGAAAAAATGGAAGGGAACATATAGCCAAACTCCTACATTTGTCATTTCTGGTGGAATTGTGAATGATTCTGACAGTTTTACCTTTTTGCTTATTTGTATGTCCAGATCTACAAGCATATGTATTTTTTTTGAAGATTTTATTTATTAAGAGAGAGAGTGAGTGAGAGAGAGCACAAGAGTGGGGAGGGGCAGAGGGAAAGGGAGTAGTAGGCTCCCGCTGAGCAGCGAGTCCAATGTGGGGCTCTGTCTCAGGACTCTGAGATCATGACTTGAGCTGAAGGCAGAAACTTACCTGACTGAGCCAGCCAAGTGTCCCAGCATATGTATTTCTTTTTGTTGTTGCTGATCTCATAATCACTGACAATAATGAAAGAAAGGAAGAGCAAAGATTGAGGAGGCCTCTTTGTCTGCCTTCCCTACCCTCCTGTAAACTCATAGAGGCAGGTCCTGGTGCCTGACACGTAAAGTGCTTTTAGTAAATATTTGAATGAATAAATCGAGACTAAATTCCTTCAGATCCAAGGGGTTCCCATTTCTGTTTCTCAGGCCGTGGAAGGGGGTGTTACTCAGGCACAGGGTGGGTGTTAAGGTGGGGAGGAGGAATGGGGCAAATATGCCTACTATGCTTGATCATCTTGATAGTCTCAGTGAAGTCAGAGGAAAGTAGTGAGATGAAAATACCATCCAGCAGTCTAAGGTATGAACAAATCAGTTGTTGAAGGGCAGATAAAAATGACAGATTAGGTATAGGAGTGTTTTAACATGGAGACAAAGCTTGTTTTTTCCTTCTAACGGCTTCTGTGATATGGAAGCCCTTTGTAAAATGCAATTCTAAGTTTTGGAAAAGGGTAATTATTTTAGTCAGTTTGGGGCACTGTAACAAAGTACCATAGACTGGGTGGCTTATAAACAACAGAAATGTATTTCTCAGTTCTGGAGACCAGATCAGGGAGGTCAGTTCTGGTGAGGGGGTCTCTTCAGGGATGCAGACTGCTAACTTGTATCCTCACATGATAGAATGAAGGCAAGAAAGCTCTCTTGGGTGCCTTTAAAAGGGCACTAATCCCATTCATGAGGGCCTCACCCTCATGACCTAATCACCCCCCAAAGGTCTTACCTCCTAATGCCATCACCTTAGGGGTTCAAATTTCAACATGTGCTTTTGGAGGGGACACCAACACTCAGTCCATTGTAGTAATGATGATAATATTAATCAGTCTACTAAGTTCTAAGCATAGTGGTTAAGAATAAATGCCTTGGAGGCAGAGACACTGGGCTTGAAGGCTCATTCTGCTTTTTACTACCTGTACTGGGTATAAGCAACTTGAGCAAGTTACTTCTCCTCTCTGAGCCTCAGTTTCCTTTTCTGTAAAATGGCTTCAGGGCTATCATGGGAATTAAATGAAGTAATGCGTTTGTCATTATGCCTGGCACAATACCTGGCTTTTGATTTTCTCCTTGTTGTTAGTACTGTTACTGTTATTAATAAGAAATAAAGATTTCCATAAGGATATAAATATGAATAGGAACTATTTCTTCTAATGATTCCACCTTCTCGTTGGGACGGGGAGATGTCTAGACACATAATTAACTGTAAAATAGTTAGGTTGTATAAAAATAGAAGATAAGATTTTTTTTAAAAGATTTTTTTTATTGATTCATGAGAGACACATACATAGGCAGAGGGAGAAGCAGGCTCCGGCAAGGAGCCTGATACAAGACTTGATCCTAGACCTTGGGATCACACTGTGAATCGAAGGCAGACGCTCAACTGCTGAGCCACCCAGGCCTCACAATAAGATTAATTCTGACAGAGATTTGGGAAAGTATCAGACCATTTAAGCTGAGCTTTTACTTATTATTTTCTATTTTAAAGATTTTATTTATTTGAGAGAATGAGCATGAGCAGGGACAGAGGGAGAAGCAGGTGCTCCACTAAGCAGGGAACCCAACGCAGGGTTCGATCCCAGGACCCTGAGATTGTGACCAGAGCCAAAGGCAGATGCATAACGGACTGAGCCACCCAGGCACCTCTAAGCTGAGCTTTTAAACATCGATAAGGGTTTGGAGAGTGGAAGGGGCCAAATTAGGCACAAATGTACCCTGTGGAAAAACCCTAGAGATGGGTTTCTGAGTTGACCTCAGAAGTTCTCTGTGGGAAGAACACAGTGTCTTTGGTGAGGGGCCAGGTCTGTGCAGAGATTACTGAGGTTCTTTTCTTGGGGACAGTGAGGGCCCATTCAGTTTGTTTGCTAAATCAGAAAAATGTTTGTAATTTTTTGGTTGTTATTTTGAAAAATAACTCAGCCATCTGGGTGATTCAGTAGGTTAAGTGTCTGCCTACGGTTCCGGTCATAATCCCAGGATCCTGGGATTGAGTCCTGCATCGGGCTCCCTGCTCTGCGGAGAGCTTGTTTCTCTTTCTCCCTCTGCCTGCCACTCCCCCTGCCTGTGTGCACGCTCTCTCTCTCTGTCAAATAAATAAAGGCTTAAAAAAATAATTCACACATTTGGAAATTATAATGCTGTAATATTTGTAAAATTGTAATGCCAGTCAGTAGGCCTGTTGGACAATGTAGCAATTTAAAATTTTTAAGTGGAGGGACGTTTGGGTAGCTCAGCAGTTGAGTGTCTGCCTTCGGCTCAGGTCATGATCCTGGGATCTGGGATTGACTCCTGCATCAGGCTCCCCGAAGGGAGCTTGCTTCTCTTTTTGTCTATGTCTCTGCCTCTCTCTTTCTGTGTCTCTCATGAATAAATAAATAAAATCTTAAAATAAAGAAATGGGCAAAACCAGGCAAGTCTAGCTGGAGACCACACACCCCATACTGCCTGTGGCCCAGGAGGCTTGGGAAAGTGCCCCTGAGTTTCCTTTAAAAAAATAAAATAAAAATAAAAATTTAAGTGGAAAATGGAAATTAACATTTATGCTGATGATATTATCCATCAGAAGTCAAGGGTAATGTATTTGTTTCACTAGCTGGATGACCCTTGCTATCCTTAATTGTCAATTTAGATGGGTGAGGAGGAAAGAATAAAGTCTTCTTTGAAGCATAATTATATGTTTAGCTTACATGTGCTAGGTAATTAATTTGTTTCCCGAGAACTAGAATTTTTGACTAATTAAGATCAGAATGGAAGAAAGGATAGGAAAAAAATTATTACTGCTTGACATAAAATAAAGTATTAATTATTACAATTGTAGCTATTTTTCCAAATTGTTTTTAAATATTTGAAAATAGAAATACATTAATAGGGTTCAGAAATTTAAAAAGTTTGTAAGAATATTATAGTGAAGACTCTCTCCCATTCTTGATCTTATGTCTCTAGTTTTTTTCTGGATAACTTCTGGTATTTGTTTATTTAATATCCTATTTCTTTATGCATATGTAAGCAAATAAAGATACATGTATATTTAAAAAAATTCTGGTATAATTAACATATGGTGTTATATTAGTTTCAGGTGTACAATATAGTGATTAACAATTCTGTACATTACTCAGTGCTCATCACCCTACATGTACTCTTAACCCCTTTCATCTCTTTCACTCATCCTCTCACCTACCTCCCCTCTGGTAATCATCAGTTTGTTCCCTAAAGTATGCTTTTTTGTCTCTCAATTCTTTGTTTCCTAAATTCCACATGAGTGAAATCATGTGATACTTGTTTTTCCCTGACTGACTTTACTTCACTTAGCATTATACCCTCCATATGCATCCGTTTGTTGCAAAAGGCAAGATTGCATTCTTTTTTTAATAGTTTAGATATATATTCTTATTTTTCATTTTTATCACAAAATATAGCACATTGCATATACTATTCTATACCTTGATTTTTTTTTTTTCACCTAACTTGCTTTGGATATCTTTTCATATCAACGCACAGAGAACTTCCTTCTCTATTCTGTATTATTTCTGTGTAATGTACAAGAATGCATGTAACCAGTCTGACCTTAGACATTTAGTTTGCTTCCAATCATTTCAGCTGTAGCTTTTCAACTCATGTAGTCTGAAATGTATTTTAGAAGAAAGAAACTGAGATAGTACTATGGAGACAGTTATAATGGTATGGTTAGACAGACAAGGATTTTAATAATCTGTTTGCATAAAGGGACTCATTAATGTGAAAAAAAAAAAAGAATGTATAATGCAAAGATGAGGCATTTGTTCCTTGGTTTAGGCCCCTATGTCCTACTAGAAGTTTGAATGTAACTTTAATGTAGTTCTAAGTTTGTCTTTCTGATAACCCAAGACATCGAGAGTTATGTTTACATTAAGCTGCATTTCTGAATCCAGACTCTTCATAAACCATACATTTGAAGCAGAAAATACCAGAAAGTAGTGCATTTATAATTTAGTAAAAAAAATTTAGTTGAAAGAATATTCCTGGTTTCCTGGAATTTGACTAAAGAAGCTTTTTTCCTAATGCTAAGGTATGAGTTGATTTTAGTCTCCAGCCCAGACCAGCTAAGGCTAATATAATAGTAACAAGAATCATCTGACAATTCTGGTCAGCCATCCTTGCCTTGGCTTTTATTTGTAATCTGGATTGTGTCATCCACTAGGTTTTTGACACCATTTAAGTTATACGTTTATCTACATTGTCTGGATTTTTTTTTTCAAGATTTTATTTATTTATTTGAGAGAGAGAGGGAGAGAAAGTACAAGCAGGGGTAGAAGCAGAGGGAGAGGGGGAAGCAGACTCTCTGCTGAGCACAGAGCCTGATGTGGGGCTCGATCCCAGGACCTTGAGATCATGACCCAGCTGAAGGCAGACACTTGACCGAATGAACCACCCAGGCCCCCTGTATTTTTTTTTTCATTATGCTTTTGCATTAATACTTTTGTTTAAAAAACAAGAAGCCTTAAAGGGACTTCCATTTAAAATGTAATTATTTTATTGTTGAACATTTTTTAAGAACGAAGATCAGTTTGAAGGCTTGTCAAAGTGTGGTTCGTTGTCTTTATGTGGCCTCTTCACCAAAGTGCCTGTTTCCTGTTCTCTAGATTTTTAACGTCTTTCTGATAAAGGAGTTTTAAGGCTACTGTGAGTGTAAATAACATTGTTCTTCCAGATTTGTTCACTTAATGGAGGTTTGAATAGTCTCTTCTGTAGAGCCCTTCCTCATTTTCCTAGAGAGGCTTGGCAGATCCTTTGCCGGTAATTCTCTATCATGTTTTGTGTATGGCATTTTGTTCACGCCCCCTTACATTTGCCACATACATGATTAAAGCAAATGTCTTGTGTTTATTTACTTGCATGGCTGACTCTCTACCAAATATGGCTGACTCTTTTTTTTGGGGCTCTTACTTGCTTGCCAGGGAATACGTACATTAATTTATTTACTGCTTTTTCTGTACTAGTCACTGAGATAGTCTTGTGGATTGTAGGATGATTAGGACAGCTAGGTACTTGTTCTAGGGAACTCAGTGCATAATTTGTAAATGTGTAGGTCTGTAAAACAATTGTTGTGCTTTATTAGAGTCAGGAGATGGGTGCTATAGTGATACTGATGGAGGAGGTTTAACCCTGGAACTGGGGATTGGAGGGGGTATTAGGGATAGGCCTCATGATTGCCTTTCATGCTAGGATGAAGCTGGAAAATAATAATCCAGGTGCTGATTTTTTCATTCGGATGGCATAGGTTGTCTTTTCTAAGGTTAAGGTAGGATACTGTACAGTATGATGTTTTCAGTGTAGGTACATTATCATAACTGAAAGGGCTGAGTTTTTTATTTGGATTTTATCCTAAAAAATTTAGAGATTTATATTAACCTAGGTAAAAATTCTCTAAAAATGAAGGAAATAAAGAGTTGGATAACTTTACTCCTTATTCTTTTTTTCTTCCAACTTTATTGAGATGTAATTGACATCCACACTTTATAAATTTAATGTGTACAGCCTAGTGCTTGGCATACATATATTGTGAAGTGATTATCATGACAAATTTAGTTAACATTTATCACCTCGTATAGTTACAAAATTTTTTTTTTTCCCTTTTGATGACAACTTTTAGGATCTGTTCTCTTAGCAATTTTCAAATCTGCCATACAGCAGTGTTAACTCTAGTCATCATGTTGTGCATTACATCTTCAGGACTTATTTTACAACTGAAGGTTTGAACCTTTTGACTGCTTTCACCCAATCCCCCAATGTATTGCATGTTATTGATTACATTAATTATATTAGACTTTAGAGATAGTTCAGCTTCTGGCTTGATGTGACCCTCAAGGAGTGTTTGTTGTGACACTACTGTTTGCAAGTCAGTATTAGTTCCATTAAGTTAATGGAATTAAGTCCCATTTACTTGTAAAAGAGCTGTGTCTAAAAATGTACTTTTGCTTGTATTAAGGATAGCCAATGTGTTTGTCAACAGTGATGTTAGCTGAAAACTAGAGGAAAAAGGTATTTTTCACCTAATTCAATTGATGGAGTCCTTCCATCTTTAATGTTGTCTTGGCAGTTGGCCTTCAAGGGAACAAGGGGCTTTCAGTTCGGGGGTCAGAGTCAGCAGAGTTTGAATTGGCAAGCCTGACGTGAATCTTTTTAGGTATTTTTCCTTTCAGTGTATTACAAAATTTATAGTCTGTACTATTGACCAGCCGTTCTGTGAACTCATATTACTTGTATTTGTCTAAGGTCTCATGAGACTACCAACTCTTAGTGGAATTCTTAGATTGTTTTCTTGGCAGGTCAGTGGCCATGGTGTTCAGATCTACATTCTCTGATGTTCATAAAACAGCGTTTGTAGAAACTCTCAGCCTCGTAAAATATGGAAAATTGCACTCTTCTTTTTGATTTCTTTTGTGCTTTTAAGTTCATTTTATGAAACTTCTTTGTTTATTGGCCCATATATGTCAACTTGTTAAGTTTTTTTGGTATTGATGATTCATAAATCTGCTGAAGTCAGCTTTTTTATGACATAATATGAAAGGGAGAATAAAACTATACAGACCATAACATCCAGGATCCCAGTTTTTTTTTTTTTTTCAAGATTTTATTTACTTGAGAGAGAGAGAGAGAGAGAGAGAGAGAGACTTGTACTATCTTTCTCTCTCAGAGAGAGGGAGAATGAGAGAAAGCATAAGCAGTGGGAAGGGTCAGGGGGAGAGGAAGAAGCAGACTCCCCACTGAGCAGGGAGCTGGATGCAGGGCTCCATCCTAGGACCCTGAGATAATGACCTGAGCTGAAGGCAGACACCCAGCCACCTGAGCCACGCAGGCGCCCCTAGGCTCCCAGTTTTGAAGACAAATATAGAAAGCATGATATGAGAAACATTGACTAGGTGCAGAGGAGAGATTGAGGTAGGGTGCTGTGCTGACACCAGTGAAATAAAGCTGGATGGATGTTAAATGTTCTGTCTCCAGCTGTTAGTTTTGTTTTTCTTTTTGGTTTTGTTTTTTTGCAGATCTCTTTCTGGATAGGTCCAGGAATGCATTTTTGTGTGGCTATTTTATCTTAGGTTGGAGAAGAGGCCAGAACTTATAGGTAGTATTTCCCAAAGTTATGTTGGTTCTCATATTTGGTTTTTAAAAGTCTGAGAGGCTTCAAAAAATACTGGTGCCTGGGTTCTACTCCTGGAAATGTTGACATAATTGTTTTGGAGTATTGGGTTTAGGTATTGGGATTTTCAAAAACTTCCAGTATGCTGGCAAGTATGATCTACCATGGCAAAATCAAAATAAACAGGTAAAAAGATTAAAAAAACAATTAAGTTTAGAATTCTCCATCTTGCAGATTTAAAAACATATTCTCATTTTAAAGATTCTGAATGCTTCTGAGTAATAAAGAAACCTATTTAACTTCATTTAACTCAGACTTTTCCAAAGTACTTCATCCTGAATCTGTTTCCACTGCCCCCAGTTTCTCTTAATATCTGGCAGCACCAGTGTTCTGAACCACTTAGGACACATTTCCTGATCCACACCTGTGTGGAACAAAATCTCTTGAGATTAGAATAATATGCTACCATTTATGGAACTGTTTTTGTACTATTTCCTGAGAGTCTTGAAAATAGATGGCTTATCAAATAATGGTATTTTATCTAATATGAGCAAGAACACAGGACTTTTCTCTTAGAACTGTTGTGAGGCCAGAAAACTTCCTTACCAGAGGACCCACAAACTTCGCACTGGCAACCCTTTAAAGACATTTTTCATTAAAATGAATCCGTACTGTTTGTATTAAGGGAGAGGTTTGTTGTGTTTTGGGGATGACCCCTAGTGATATCCCTGTTGCTGAGCTATGTATTAATGTAGCTGAGTCTTAGTGGGAAATCTCTGAAGCAATTACTCTAGATCATCTGGGCATGCTGGAACTTGTAGGTCTCTTAACAAAGGCT
This sequence comes from Canis lupus familiaris, assembly GCF_011100685.1. Lineage (NCBI taxonomy): Eukaryota > Metazoa > Chordata > Mammalia > Carnivora > Canidae > Canis > Canis lupus. The sequence goes on along the minus strand of NC_049227.1, from coordinate 50,045,808 downwards.
CAAAGGGGTCAGCCACTTAGAACTTGGCGTTAGACTGCCTTCTTCTAAAGCAAAGTGAACATGTGCTTGTATATGTTAGATGTATTTATAAAATTTATCTCTTCACAGAAAATGTTGAACCAGGGATCCCTGGGTGGCGCAGCGGTTTAGCGCCTGCCTTTGGCCCAGGGCACGATCCTGGAGACCCGGGATCGAATCCCACGTCAGGCTCCCGGTGCATGGAGCCTGCTTCTCCCTCTGCCTATGTCTCTGCCTCTCTCTCTCTCTGTGTGACTATCATAAATAAATGAAAAAAAAAATTAAAAAAAAAAAAAAAAAAAGAAAATGTTGAACCAGATATTTGTTAGCTTAAATGTGATGATACTGTGATTTTTGTCAAAGTTTATTTAGCAATTAGCTTTGTATTACAAAGGAAAGTTTTCCTTATTATGGTTTTCTTTTAAGTACCAAAAATGTAGAAACAAAATTTATTTTATGCTTTACTTTCATTTTCAATGTATCCTTATGATGGCTACCCTTTTGCTTCTCAGTGTTGATCTTTGGGGTTCTTTCTTTAGATCTTTAATAACCCCTTAGATCTTTAATAAACCTTTGCTTTCAATGCTTGGCATAATGAGAAAGATCTGCATTAGTTTTGAATAGTGAGGATGTGCTAGTTTCCTGAGTGTTGAAAATAGATGGGGGTAGATGGCTTATGCATTACAAACTGTTCAGTCCATTCTCAACAGTAACTTTGAGTAACTTTGGCTACCATGAAAAGCAGACTCTTTATCAGATTTTTCTTGTTAATTTAGTAAATAAGTGCCATAGACAGCATCAGAGAACAGAAACAACTGTCAGGGTCTCTATGACTCACTAAATACGTGTAAGGAGGTAAATTACATCTATTCTATTTTTTTGAAACATGGTGCGATACTTCGGTGGTTTGAGTTGTGAAAGTTGGTTCAGATTACTTTTTTTTGTTATTTCTATTTGATGGTCAGGTATCTGTGTTACCAAGTTTCTTTTTTTTTATTTTTTATTTTATTTTTTATTTATTTGTGATAGTCATACAGAGAGAGAGAGAGAGAGAGAGAGGCAGAGACATAGGCAGAGGGAGAAGCAGGCTCCATGCACCGGGAGCCCGACGTGGGATTCGATTCCGGGTCTCCAGGATCGTGCCCTGGGCCAAAGGCAGGCGCCAAACTGCTGCGCCACCCAGGGATCTCTGTTACCAAGTTTCTACAGAAGTCAGTGTGAAACTTTTTTTTTTTAGTGTGAAACTTTTTGTCCTATTTATAGTATGCTTCCGATGGCCAGTCTTAGTTGATAAGTATAGTTTAGAAAAAGATTGCAATCATTTCCATTGATGAATATAGTTATTTTGTTGAATGTCTTGTTGAATATCTTTTCAATACTCAAACTAAAGACTATTTACTATTATTTATTATTTTTTAAAAAGGTTTATTTATTTATATGAGAAAGAGCATGAACATGGGGAAGGGTAGAGGGAGAGGAAGAGAAAAAGAATCCTCAAGCAGATTCCCCTCTGCGTGCAGAGCCTGATGCAGGGCTTGATCCCAGAACCCTGAAGTCATGACCTGAGCCAAAATCAAGAGACAGCTTCTTAAATGACTGAGCCATCCAGACATCCCCAATTTACTATTATTTTTATCTGTAAAGCAAAATTAGCATAGTTAAATGAATGGCACTCACTTCTTGCTGAAAGGCTCATAACATAGTTTTTAGTCTGTTTTTTTTTTTGGTGCCTGTTATTGCTAATTCTTGACCAATTCATTTCTGTTGACTTATGTGACCTTTTAAGCCATGATTTAGAGATGAGTTTTTACATATCTGTATATTTGGATGAACAAAGTGATGTGTAGCCAGCCTTATGTTAAATCTGAAAAGTGGGAGATTCTGTGTTCTGTTTTTGTTAGTTACTAGTCATGCTCAGCTTTTGGGCACGCCCTGTGAAGCCATTTGCTTTTGCTTTTTGAATGGGAGATGCCTTTGTTCTTTCGACAAGTTCTCATCAAATACCTTTTCATCTTGTAGGCCTAGATGAAAATCAGCTCTTTTTTTTCCCTGGACCTGAAATATATGTGTCATGGATTTGTCCAGAGATTGGAAGTCAAGTATAATTTGGATAATTATGTGAAATATTTTGGGTCATTGTCTACTTGCCAGGTATCCTTACAATATAGTGTAGAACTGAACTATCCAGTATAGTAACTACTAGCTACGTGTACTTTTGAGCACTTGAAATTTGTTTAGTCCAAACTGAGATAGACTGTAAGTTAAAGATATATATTGGATTTTAAAGATTTAGTATACAAAGAATAAAGTATCGTCTTTATAATTACGTTCATTAAAGATTGTTTTATATAGTTTTTGCTTTGAAAGGTCAGTAGTTCCCCACCACTTGAGTTGTTCGGTTGATCTCGGTTGAGTGATCTCCTGGTAATGATCATTTATCCATTCATTCAACATCTGCAACATATTAATGTATGTAGCCCTGTGCTGGACTCTGGGCATGCAGACATAAAGAACACATTCTCGGTCCTTAAGGAGCTAATGATCTTGTGGCAGTTGTGTAGATGGGATTCAGGTCAGTGCTTAGGAGGATGTTTATGTGACCTTTGAGATCTTTTCCAACCCATTGCTCTGCAGATATCTGCATACCTCCTAACTACTTGTTATACAGAGAACTTACAGAGAATCATGAGATCAAAACATACGTAGAGCAGAGCTGTCCCCCAGTATTTCTTCATCCATTTACTGTCAGCTCTATTTTATTCTTCATTGTAGTCTGTATATTTTAAACGCTGTGCCTCTGTTCTTGATTCTTTCATTTCAAATAACTACATTACCAGAAATGTCTTCGTATTGCTTTGTGTGAATATATTCTTTCATCTCCGGTTTCGTCTTCTCATTGTTAACATTTACAAGGTTGCTTCTTTCTGAGTGATGTCTAGATTCTTAAGTTACAAGCAGTCGTCTGTTGGTAAACTGGCTCTGTAAGTAAAAAACCTTTGTTGATTTATGTGATATAAATACACCCACTAATGCTGATTTGGCTTCTCAAATTTCCTGAATATTCAATAATCACTCCTTGGGAGCTTCTAGGAAACAGTTCTCTGACAAAAGTGGATTAAGCCCTTTCTCTTTGAATCTAATTGTGCATGGTAGTTCTTATTTTCTTCAATTATTCTCTGGGTATGTGGGTGCTCAGTCTGTTAAGTGTCTGCTTTTGGCTCAGGTCATGATCTCAGGGTCCTGGGATCGAACCTTGTATTGAGCTCCCTGCTCAGTGGAGAGGCTGCTTCTCCCCATCTCTCTCCCTCTCTCCTCCACGCTCATGCTCTATCTCAAATAAATAAAACCTTAAAAGATTTTTTTCTTCTATTGTTTCTTTGCAAAATAAATGCAAAAACATAAAAAAAATCCCAATTGCTTCATCTTTTCAAATATTCATTCATTTAGTTTTTCATTCAACAAATTCATATTGATTGCCAGCTGCTCCCAAGGTCATGGTTACTAGATTTTTATAATCACTTTATAATAGCTTTATGGTTCAGGTGACTATTATGCTAGATGTCACATATAAAATGAGTTGTCAGGATAGATGGAGTTTAGATGGTCAGGCATGAGGTTGGGTTAAATTTGTATCTGGATATGTGTAGACAGCTGTTGGCTGTAACGTTAGTCTTCTATATTGGGGCTAGAGATGTATGATTTATTCTTCAGCAGAGGTGAATGATTAGAAACCCTGGGTGTTTGGGGTATTAACTTATCTCTGAATGAAGAGTAGCCTTACATTTATCTGTTTAAGAGAGTTAAATCAATGCATGGCAAAACTATCATGACAGATAAAGGTAACTGCTTTGGTTTCCCCAGGCAGCATGGAGTGTGCGTACTTTCTCCTGCAGCTGAAGTCTGTGGATTTCATTTGTCCTTTATGGGGGAGGTAGCAATACAACATGTCCTCTTATTTAATCTAGAAAATATCTGTCTCAGTAAGTATGAGTGAGTGAGTAATGAATACATGGATAAATATGAGTGAAAAAGCAAACCAGGAATTAAGTAAACAATTGGGAATTGTAATTGCAATAAAAAACTGTGGGACTTTTAAAACTTTCTATCATATTAGTATTGCAACTTAAGTTCTAAAAGCTCTGTATAGTCTTTCTAAAGTATGTGGGTGAAAATAAAAGTGTGTGTTTAATACCACTTGACAAATTCCTTTACTTAATTTAAATGTTTATTCAATATCTATTTTGTGCCAGGTAGTATATTAGGTACTACGGAGAGAAGGGTGAGTAAAAAATATATAGATCCTACCTTCTTTGAGACTGTTATAGAGAGAGAGGCCGAGCCAAATAAGCATGCCACAATATCATGTCAAACTACAGTTAAGTCCAATAAAAAAAAGTTGGGGACCCACTACAGCCAGGGTGGCCTTGAGGCTTTTTTCCCTGGTGACTTTGACCTATGAGCTGTGATCCGAAGGGTAACCTAGTCAAAAGGGAGTGGGAGAAAATGTGACCAGCAGGAGCAAAGATCCTGTGGTGAGAGCAGAGGGCCCTATCCAACGGGCTTAGGCAAGGCCTTGTGATGGGCAGATCATAAGGGAGCATGATATGAGGAGGCCTAGGCAGGCAGAGTCAGATACCACCAGGCCTTATGTTCGTTGATTTGAAATTTCCCGTGAAAGCAACAGAATTCAGTGAAGGGTGTTAGTCGTGTTAGTCAAAGAGTGACTAGATTGGATTACCTTAAAAAAAAATATCATTCTGGCTGCTGTGAGAAGACTGATCAGGAAGGTGAGGCATGGGTGTGGGAAGGCTGTTGCAAGAGTCCATCTGAGAGGTAGTGGGGGAGTTGGAGAGAAGTCCATGTAGCCCAGGGGCAGTTAAGACAGAAAAAGCAATGGGACATGGTGGTCGACAGGATGAGGGGAATGAAAGCTGGAGGGACATCTGAGTTCTAATGAATGATTGTGGAAGCCAAGTCTTTTAGGAGATAGGCAGTGCTAGAGGACTGGATTATTATTGTTGTTTTGGGGTGGGGCAGCTGCAAGAAGGTCTTCTTACGCAGTGAATGTGAGAAGCCTTAAGTCACCCAAATGGTATATGGTTGGCTATACTCTTGTGCAGTCTTAAGGAGTTTGTGTTAGAGCAATTTATATGGATGAAATAGTGTAGGGCAGTTTTCAAAATGTGCTCCTTTCTACCAGTGCATTAATACCCCCTGGAAACCTATTAGAAATGCAGATTCTCAGGCTCTGCCCCAGACCTATTAGATTAGGACCTTGGGTGGGGCCCAGCATTTTGTATTTAAGGAACCATCCAGGTGATGCAGATGTTTTCCCAACTAGTCCTAGGCTAGGGAGAGAGCAGTAAATGACAAGAATTTGAGTCTGGTATTGAACCTTGAGAATCTCTAATTGTTAAGGATTGGGAGGCAAAGGATGGCTTTGCCAAGAAGATTGGGCAGGAGTGATATTTGGAGAGGTAGAAGAAAAATCCAGGAAGCTAGTGAAGAGAGTATTCAAAGGAGTGTGATGCTTTTGCTGACAAATTCAATAAAATGGTACTTGGGAAATATTCCCTGGGCATAGAAGAAGTAGATACAGAGAAATACAAAGTAGGTTATTGATTGCCAAGGGTGGGGAGGGAGAGTGAGCAGTTTACTGTAAATGGGTGAAGAGTTTCTTTTTTGGGGGGCGCACAACTGTTTGGAATTAGTGGTGATATGAGTTGTGATATACCAAAAGCCACGGCATTGTGATTATGCTAAAATAAATCACTGAACTATCCACTTCAAAAAGGCTAAATTCACAATTCTTCAGAGAAGTCTTGTGATTCCTTTTAAAGGGGAGGCTGTAAGGAGAGGGGTGGTGGTTGAGGGGAGATACTCAGTCAAGAAAGTTTGGAATGGTTTTTCTTCTTTTGAAGATGGTAGAGACCTGAAAATGTTTAAATTCTGTTGGGAAGGACCCCAGGTAGAGATCTGGAGAAGAAAGTGATCATCAGTTGTGTTGAATAATGATACAGTTTCAGAGTTGAAGGGACTTCCATGGTTAACTGTGTTTTCCTAACCTGGATCTCCATTTTTTACAACAAAGTAGGTGAAAAATCATCCTGAAGCAATCCTCTGATTCAATCTTGAATGTTTCATGGGGCAGGTATCTTGATGTCTTCCAGGGCCAACCATTCTATTTTCAGATGGTTCTGACTGCCCTGAGGGGTTGAGGGAAATCATCAGGGAAGACTGATTTATAATATGGGAAATAATATTTCTTTTATAGAATAAAATCTCTCTGCTTCTTGAATGGACTTTCAATCTTATTTCAGTCATTTCCTTCATTCTCACTTCCCAAAGGGCCCAGTGCTGCCAAATCCTGAACCTTTGGGGAAATTTCTAGTATTAGTTGGGTTGATTCTTTTTTTTTTTTTTTTTAAGATTTTATTTACATATTCATGAGAGACACACAGAGAGGCAGAGACAAAGGCAGAGGGAGAAGCTGGCTCCCTTCAGGAAGCCTGATATGGAGCTTGATCCCAGGACTCCAGGATCATGACCTCAGCCAAAGGCAGACCCACAACCACTGAGCCAACCAGGCGCCCGATTCTCTAACTTTCTCACTGGCATCTTAATTAATGTTCAGTTTTCTTGGTTTTGTAATTTACTACCCCTCATCTGTCTGATTTCCAGCTTTCGGGATTTTATTGCTATTTTCTGCTCTCTTATTCTCCCTGAAGTTGTTGGAATCCATTTTAAAATGGATTTCATTTCAAAATTCTCTTTTTAGTGTGGTTTTGGCAGACTGTGTGTCCAATCTGCCACCTCTTCCTTTTCTTTCTCTCTTTTTCCCGTGAGAGAATATGTAATACATTTTTGTATCCCTTCACTTTTATGGTTATTCTCTTTGACAAAGTAGGAGCCGGGTTCCACTATTAAGCCATTTTTCTCAGTTGGTATGGGGGCAGGTTTTGGGAACCTATCGTCTCTGTGCAGCTGTCATGAGGATTAATTACCCCCGGAGTGATGGGTATAGTCTCCTTGGTGGGTATGTCATCTCCTTTCCCCAGTTCTGAGGATGGGACCTAATTTTATTGCATCCCTTATTATTTTTCTAGCTGTAAACTTCTTGTCTTTCTAGCCTGCTGTGACTGCTTTGTATCCTAATTCTGTCCCATAGCATGTTAACTCACCCTCCTCTCTCAGGTCTGCAGATTTGATCATCAGGTCACCAGAGCTCTCTTTCAGGCACCAGGAAAACCTGTGGCTATGATAGGACAAGAGATAACATGATCGTCTCATCAAACTTTGCAGACAGCCAGAAAGATGGGGTCTGGAGCTTTTCTGATGACTTACCTGTGTGAATTTGTTTAGGTGACTCTAGCCATGGGAAGACATACTTCAGAGAATAAGGAGTACTTCCAATTTCTTAAAATTATTTTACTCTTTTAAATAAAGTTTTCTGGGATCCCTGGTGGCGCAGCGGTTTGGCGCCTGCCTTTGGCCCAGGGCGCGATCCTGGAGACCCGGGATCGAATCCCACATCGGGCTCCCGGTGCATGGAGCCTGCTTCTCCCTCTGCCTGTGTCTCTGCGCCTCTCTCTCTCTCTGTGACTATCATAAATAAATAAAAATAAAAAAAAAATTAAAAAAAAAATAAATAAAGTTTTCTTTTTCCCTTTTCTTCACTTAATCAGTAATTTTTAATCTAGGGTCTGTGGAGATAGTTCAAGAGTTGTTGAATCTGAATGACAAGAAAAATGTCTTTGTTTTCACTAATCATGTAACTGATAAGATTACCTTCAATTATAAATGTTGGAAATAAACTCTAGTAGTATTAGCAATATGAATGTCACAATAGAAATTACAGACATTTTTGTATCCCATTATAGTTTTGGCATGCATCTTATATATTTCATATATCTTATTATTTATGTTCATTCCTTCTTCAAAATTATAGTTATTGTTAAACCTACTAGATCTTGTCACATACTAATAAACAGTAAGTTTGGTAAATATTATGGTATTGTAAGTTTTTTGTATTTTGATAAATTTGAATTATTCTTTTGTTATTCATTTATATTTTATACATTTAAAAGCATTCTGAGAAAAGGCGTTCACAAGCTTCATCTGATTGCTGAGAGGTTCATGACACACAAGAGATTCTGAACCGAGAAAAGGAGTTCACAAGTTTCATCAGATTGCTAAGAGGTCCATGACACACAATAAATTCTGAATTCTTGTCCCAAAGAGACAAGTGCCTACAAAAGAATATGTGATATAAACCACTATTTTATCTTGGATCCCCAGCTACACCTTTCTCTGGCTTAATCCATTAAAATATGTTTTTTAATGTATGGCCTATGTCTTTACAAGATATTTGGAAGAGGAGCTATTTTGGTTTTCACTGACCCATGAATTCAGATGGCACTAAAAAAGAAGTCTTGAAATCAGACTTACATATCTAGAATATCCCTTCCTATTTACATAGGTTAACTTTGAAGTTTTAGGACTTAAACATTTCTGTTAAGTTGCTTGGCTAACTTACTGGTTTTTTTTTTTTTTTTTTAAGATTTTATTTGTTTATTCATGAGAGACACAGAGAGAGATTGAGAGGCAGAGACACAGGCAGAGGGAGAAGCAGGCTCCATGCAGGGAGCCTGACGTGGGATTCGATCCCGGGTCCCCAGGATCACACCCTGGGCTGAAGGCGGCGCTCAACCACTTAGCCACCCGGGCTGCCCTGACTTACTGTTTTTATATTAGGTTATCAGGGTGCTGAAACCCAGTGACGTTAAAGTTCCATTTTAACTTATGGCGTGGCAGCCATAGGTTCAAGTTGCCTTGGATGGTTGTGATATGTTAATTATATGTTAAAGCCCTTACAGGTAATTTTCTCCCCATGGAGCATCATCTGGCACCTTCCCCACTGCTGCCCTTGGACTGACTTTCTGTGCTGCATTTGACTTTTGTTATTGGCAGGTGCCGGACAGCTCTGTTCCTTTGGGTCAGCTGTGGGGCCTAGGGAGAGAGACTGAGAACTTTGAGGTCAAGTTTCTTGCCTTGGACACCTTGGAACACTGCTAGTGTTAAAACTCTAGTGCCAGTTCTTGCTTCACCTGAACTTGATACTTCAGTTTTATGTTGCCTGAAGCAAGTCTGCTAAGTTACTCTAAAAATTTAAATAAAGTATGAAGTACTCAATTTTCGGTGCAGTAGATTCCCACTCCTTTTGATAACAACACTTCATGGTGCATTAGAAGCTCTCATGGATCCGACAGGAGATTATTCGGAAGTGTGACTGCCTCTTCCATAGTTTTTCTTTCTTTCTTTTTTTTTTTTTGGTGGCGCTGAGGAGGGTGGGTAGATGGATGGGGCCGCATTTAATCCATGATAATAACAGCTAGCTTCTGATGACTTGCCTACATTGTCCTCCTTACATTTTTATGCTTGTATTTATCATATTCCTGACGGGTGGTTGTTCCTCTGTCAGAATACCTTTAGTGATTATGAATCTTTTACTTAATGAAACAGTCTAGTTCACTGTTAATAATATAAAGAATAGTCATAGTATTTATTAGGTGCTTCCTATATCCTAGGGTCTTATATGAAGGACTTTATATTTATTAGATGTAATCTGACAACAATCCTGTGCATGGCAGATACTATCAGTAACATCATTTCAGAGATGGGAAACCAAGACTTATAGAGGTAAAATAACTTGCTCATGGTCCCAGCCATATGTGGCAGAGCTGGAATTTGAATGAAGGCAGTCTGACTTCAGAACTCAGGCTCTTAGATCTGCTTTTCTGGTTAATTCTGCCTATTTCATTAAAGCAGTTTCAGAAATGATTCAGTAAAGCTCTAATAGTAGTTAACTAATAGGATCTGATGGGTTACATTAATTTATCGTGTTGATAGCTGTGAAGCCAAACAAGCATATCGTCAGTTGACTTTGGTATTTTATTATTTGAATGTTCTGAATGTGCGTTTTTAGTGTTTTGTTTTGTTTTTTGTATTTATAGGGATGCTTCCTTTGGAAATTGCACTTATAATCTCACCATCCTCGACTGTTTGCAGGGAATCAGAAAGGTAATAATAATTCTCCTTGCTGTAGTTGACATAGAAGTTTCAAAATATGAAAAAAGAATAATTTCAACATCCTTGTTTGTCATTGCAGAGAAGAAAGGACAGGCAGTGAGCAGAAGGCTTTCACTTCTTGATGGAATGGTCTGTAAAATGTAGACTGTCGGGCAAATTGAGGAGTGTCTGGGAGTAACTCTAACTCCTTATTGCAGTAGAAGGGCTTTCTCTTTCTTATTTAAATTAATCCTGTTCTGGGGCAGATGTATCATTTCTATCTGCTGCTCTGCCTGTGACATTGCTTTGTCACTGATGCGGCTTCCTTATCAAGCTAGAGTTTAGTGTGGGAGAGATAGGAAGCCACTGCACACCTCTTTTACTGTGGGGGAGAATATTTCCATGTTGGTTTCCTATCTGGATATTATTACATGCCTATGAAGGAGTAAGTAGGCCAGATATTATTATTTCATTTTTATAGATGAGGAAACAATCCTAGAGAAGGTAAGTTATTCTTAGGGCCATAGGGAGTTATTAGGAGGGCTAATTCTAACTCACATTTCCTTATCAATTTGGAGCTTTCTAATATATCAGGGTGTCTTATAAATCAAAGGTTGTTCTAGAAGCATCGATCTACTGGGAAGTCATGCACAGTGCATGCTATACTGTGAATTCTAATGAAGGTTCAGAGTACATGATTCCATCTTGAATGTATAGCCATGATTTATCATCAGTCAGGAATGTACATATTGCATAACCCATTGGCAAGGGTCATTACGGATTATACACACACTATCAGCAGTGACTCTTGTTCCAGTTTTTCTCTGATGTAATACAAAACTGATTTTGTTACATTTTGAGTTGAGAAAATTGGTTATGTATACTAGTTTTGTGGGTTTATTTTTGACTTTAATATATCGTTTATAAATGAATTTAAGCTCTGTAAAAGTTTAAAATAGTTTCAAATATTTTTCTTTTCACTTAAAAACTGTCAAAATGCTCTAGAACATCCCGCAAATAATGTCACAAACCCAGACTTCTAGTAACACGTTAAGAACCCTTATGGAGATATTATTCAATATGTAATTCACTGTGATAGCATTTAAAAAGTATGCCCGAGGGGAAAAAAGTAACTTACTTATTGTTATTGTTGTTATTGTTTTGCCTGTTCTAACGTCTGGTACAGGCTGTTTCTTTATAAATTTATGAAGTTCAGAAAGAGTTCACACTGGAATATCCCCGCCTGTTGTGGTAACTTGGTAACTTGATATAGAAATTTATGACATCCTTCCTGCTATAGAGGAAAGGTGTGACTTTGTTCATGGATAAAGTCTTCTGTGAATTTCTTGTTCCATCAAGTGCCTGGGTTTATTTTACCCAAATGTAGATGAGATTTTAGAAGATTTGGCAGTGTTCAACATGTCTTTGAGACACATTACCCTTCCCCATACTCTCTCTTACATAATAAGCCACTGTGTTCTGGGCAATTGCTGTGACAAAGAGTATCATACTCCTAAGAATGTAGACAGAGTGTGGCTGCATTTTTGCCTTTTTAGGAAGCATAGCTTTCTGATTTTGTTGTATTGGCATCATCATAAGCATAGTTCACATGTGTGTGAACTACACACAGAAACATGTACAAACACACACTTTGAATGAAGAGAAAGGAAGGAAGGTTGTAGGTCCTTAGTATATTTTTCTCACTGCTTTCACTGGATTGGTGCATCTGGATCCACTAAATTGCTTTGTTTAAAGGTGAAAGGATTTAAAAAATTTGTTTTGCTTGTAAAACAAGTGTTGACTAAACCAGTGTTGTCAGAATTTATCATTTATAAGAAACACCTAGAAGGCATGTTAAAATGCTGATCCTACCCCCAAAGAATCACATTTAATAGTTCTGGGATGGGGTTTAGGAATTTGTATTTTAAAGTGCTTCTGTTGTAGGTGATCCGTGTTCTGCATTTTGGAAAACATTGGTCTCTAAAGTATTTTCAAAGATAGATGTACGAGAACTTGACTTAATAGTTTCTTCTATTTTTAAAGACTTGAATATGTAACTTTTAAAAGTAACAGTGGTTTTGTATTCTATTATAATCTGAATAGCTTCATGACTTATAAAAGACTGTCCTCTTCAAAATTTTGTATCTTAGCAAGCTGGATAGTTTTCAAAGTTCTAAGTCATTAGTTATAAAAAGGAGTAATGAATGTTTTCTTTGTGTTGTTAAAAATATCAGCTCTTCCTCTAAATTGTAAGAGCAGTCAAGTACGCTTTTACTCTGTCAGTAGCTATTACCATAAAACAAATTCTCTCAAAGAGTTTTAGGAACAATTAAGGGCCTATTAAGTAAAAATGCCCCTTTTGCTAAGTGGCTCATTAGTGATAAAAGAGAAACAAAGCCTCAGGAATAATTGATTTTTCTTCTCCTATCTGAAAAGTTAATCACTGTTAGATGTGAATTAATTGCATAGTTCCCAATAGGTTTTTTTTTTTTAAGATTTTATTTATTTATTTATTTATTTATTTATTTATTTATTTATTTATTTATTTATTTATTTATGAGAGACACCGAGAAAGAGGCAGAGACACAGGCAGAGGGAGAAGCAGGCTTCCTGAGAGCCCGATGTGGGACTCGATCCTGGAACTCCAGAATCAGGTCCTGAGCCCAAGGCAGACCTCAACCACTTAGCCACCCAGACATCCCCCCAACAGGTTTTAACTCTACTTTTGCTAGCATATTCCATTTTATATACATAATTGATTTTTATACAAAACTAATGTAAATTAGGACTCTAGATACATTTTGTGGGACATATTTTCGTGCTTTTCTAAGTATTAAGTCCCACTTGTGAGAAAGTTTCAGTGCAAAATTACTAATGTTAGAAGGTGATTTCTAGATATGCATTATAAATGAAAGATTTCAAGCTTTTCCTTCAGGTTAATGAGGATCATCTGTGAACAGGCATTCTAGGAATGACTAGAGGACTTACCAATTTTTCGTGAAAAAACTAACTCAAATTCTGCTTCTAGGGATTACAACATGGATTTTTTGACTTTGAGACATTTGATGTGGATGAATATGAACATTATGAGGTTTGTACATTTTAATATTTTGCAAGATATAATTTCATGTTAATTAAAATCCCCTACCTCCTCACTCTTCCTCACCCTCCAACACTCAGGTATTGCAAATTGAATGGCTGCTAAAATAAAAGCATCCTGGAGTTTTCTGTAGTTGTCAGTTTTGTCCTTTCAGCTTGCTTATTGCCTTTGAACCAGGAATCACCAAAATTTTAGTTTGGGAAAAACATCATATCTATAATGTTCTTCCACCAAACCTCTGTTGACAGTTGTTTTACATGTTTAGTTTATAAGAAAAAATAATTTCAAAGTATAGTTTGCTAGTGATTCTGAGTTACTATTAATTTAAAATTCAGTTTCTGTTTAAAACAAAACTAGACTTGCATTTTATAATATTTTTGACTGGATAAATTTTATTTTGAAATGTGGCTGAATTTGCCTAGTTCTACGAGTTGGCTGAGTTTTTTTCCCCTTGTCATCATGAAGCTTTCGAATAATATCTTGCCTGCTCAACGATGCAGTTTAGGCAAGGGCTGTCCCAGCCAGGTTGTGGTTTAAGGAGGCAGTGAAGAAGAGCACTTTCTGAATAGGAGGAGGAGGAGTCTAGAAGCAGTTAGCTTTTCTGGAAGATGAGAAACCCCAACATTCTATGCAAGTGAGCTCATCTGTTGGGGTTCTCCAGAGGACCTGTGAAATGTATCACTATCCTTAGCAACAGAGGGCAGCCCTCCCACTTTGGGCTCTAGTTCAGGATTTCTGTTTGGAAATCCTGCTTACATGTTAAACTTAACATGTCTGAAAAGAAACTGGCCATCTTGTCACTCAAACATGGTCTTCTGAAGCTTCATTCCTTTGTATCAATGGCACCACCATCCTGCAGTTCCCAGGTCAAGAACAGAAGCGCTTCTCTTTCCCTCCCTAATCTAAGCAGCATTTGAACTCTGGGGATGTGTTTCATCTTTCCTGTCCTTTCTGTTCTCCCTTTCTTCCCTTTGGCTCAGGTGCCATGCCTTTCCTTGTGGACTATTATAAGCACTCTCTAATGAGCCCTGGCCCTTCTTCTCTTGTTGGTCTTTCATCCACGTGACTGAGTGATCGTAAAACAGAGCTCTCATCATTCTTGACCCCAAACTGCTCAGCCTTCCTTTCTGCCCCATGCCCACCCTCTTTAACATTTCCCCTCCTCCATTTCGTGTGTGTCAGATCTACACAGATCATTACTCTCTTGGGTACTTTCTCCCTTCAGTTTCATATGTTACAATTTGCACTTTCCATTTCTCTATCATGGCTGATTGTGTACAGCTTTATTTTTCTTATTGGATCACAAATTCCTTGTGAGGTAGGACATGGCTAAATGGAAAAATTTATATCTAGTTCTTGGATAGAAGGATTTAGCATCATAAAACTGCTATTTCTCCTCAAATTAATAAATTTAGTGTAATTAATTAAAAATCTTGAGCTAGCTTACTTTCTTTCTTGCCAAAAAAGCATTGTTCTCATGGCATTTTTATTAGTGGCAAAAAAAAAAAAAAAATTCATCCCCGCAAACCCCGTCCCCCAACTAGAAACAAAGAGACTGTCCACTTATAAGAAGGGAAGATTGAATCCTTGTAGTACACACAGACACCATGGAATGGTTGTAGTGATGTGAAAAAGGGAATTTGAGCTATATTGCGTGTCTTCGAATGATTTCTCTAACATATTCTTTGGAAGAAAAGATACAGATAAGCGCTCATAATGTAATCCCCTCTTTTAATAAACAATAATGAGATCCCATTTCACCTATATATGTATATCTGTATTAGAAGAGCAGAGCTGATTTCCTGTGGAGCTAATAAAGCTTAAAATTTAGAGACCTCCACTTCCATGGGTACCCTTTAAGGTCCTATATACCTAATTGTATATTTATAATTCTGTATTTTTTTTTAAAGATTTTATTTGTTTATTCATGAGAGACGAGAGAGAGAGGCAGAAGCATAGGCAGAGGGAGAAGCAGGCTCCCTCTGGCGAGCCCCATATGGGATTCGATTCTAGGACCTTGGGATCATGACCAAAGGCAGATGCTTAACCACTGAGCCATGCAGGTGCCCCTGTATTCTTTTCTTCAAGTGGGCTTCCAAATCAAATAAGCTTCACACTCCATGTGTATTAGCATGGAGAAAATTATATGTCAAAATGCTAATGCCATTTCCATTAAAGGAGATGGTGTGGGGACTCAGGAAGAGGAAGGAACAAATACCACAATAACTAGAAAAAAACTATTTGACATTTTACTCATTCCTTCATATTTTTTTGAAAACTTTAATGTTTATGTTGAGAGGTAGTTGGAAAAGCTGTTGCAAAACCTGAAATAGACAGTACAGTATCGTTCTTGCAAACCAACCAGCCAGCCAGCCAAACAAAAAAGTCTGTTAAGAATGTGGTCATACCGTCACCTGAATAAACAACAACAACAATAACAATAACAACACAGATAATAATGGGAGGCAGGAGGCAGTTGGTGAACGTTTTAAAAGTTTTCTGTCAAATTACTTCCTTTCTGGGAGTGATACACACACACACACACACACACACACACACACACACAAACACACACACACATTCTGTCATAAAGCCCAGGAAAAGAAAATCACAAAGGACGCTTTTCAAGGAGTGAGCGTTTCATAAATGCAGCTGCTCAATGAATATATGAAGGAACTCTCCTCCCGACACTCTGTGGACCTGATCCTTTCTTGCCATAATTTCTCTCACTTTTCATTCTCTCACCTGCTTTAGTGAGTTTGGACATTGGATGATCTCGTAGGATAGCTAGATACACATATTTAGTGTGTTCCAACAAAGTAGGCATTCCAGTGAAGACGTGGTTTTCCTAGTAAGATTTTATCATTGATAGCAAATTAGGAGAATGTAAGTCTTAGATTAGTGGGGGATATTCAGGATGAAGCTTTTCAAAGGCACTTCTTTTTTTTTTTTTTTTTAAAGATTTTATTTATTTACTCATGAGAGACACAGAAAGAGGGGCACAGATGCAGGCAGAGGGAGAAGCAGGCTCCATGCAGGGAGCCCGACGTGGGACTCCATTCCGGGTCTCCAGGATCACGCCCTGGGGGTGCTAAACTGAGCCACCTGGGCTGCCCCTCAAAGGAACTTCTTGAGTGAACTACATTTAATACATAATTTGATCAAGAAAAAGCCTAAATTAATGAGATCGCATCTCTGTGTGAGATTGAAGGGCAATTTTATGATAGAATGCCACTTATAAATGTTGTTAGTGACAAGGCCAGCAGAACATGGAAAATACTCATTTTACAAAATCTTCAGATAAACTTTTGCTCATTCTGAAAAAGGTTATACCTATTTTCCTTCTGTAATTCATGGGTCTAGAGCGTTGCTGTCCATAGAAATATATATAATGAGAATTATATATATTTTAAACATTCTAGTAGCCACATTTAGAAAAAGTAAAATGAAATGATGAGATTAATTTTAATATATTTTACCTAATCCAATATACCCAAACTATCATTTCATCATGTAATCAATACAAAAATTATTGGGGATCCCTAGGTGGCTCAGCGGTTTGGTGCCTGCCATTGGCCCAGGGCGCGATCCTGGAGTCCTGGGATCGAGTCCTGCATCGGGCTCCTGGCATGGAGCCTGCTTCTCCCTCTGCCTGTGTCTCTGCCTCTCTCTCTCTCTCTCTATGTCTATCATAAATAAAAAATAAATAAATATTAAAAAAATACAAAAATTATTATTGAAGTATTTTACATTCCTATTTTTGAACTAAGTCTTCAAATCTCAGCATGTAGTTTGCTCTATGGCACATCTCAGTTTGGACTAGTCACTTTTTTTTTTTTTTTTTTTAAGTAGGCTTCATATCCAGCATGGAGCCCAGTGTGGGGCTTGAACTCTTGACGCTGAAATGAAGACCTGACTTGAAATCAGAGTTAGATGCTTTAACCGACTGAGCCCCCAGGTGCCCCTGGACTGGTCACATTTCAAGTGCTCCATAGATGCATGTAGGTAGAGGGCAGATTCTGCAGGGTCAGGCTTGGCCGTGAACTGTTGAGGTCCCTTGGAATGATGTGAAGCCTGAGATTAGCAGAACAGGTTATGCTGCCTTGCTTCAGGTGATCTAATTATTCACATAAGAGTTAAGCCCTGTCACATTTAAAAGGCTTGGGATAAGGTATCTCAGGCTCTTGCTTTATTTCCATGTGACTTCCAAAATGGCCCATTAATTATTGGTGAACAAAAGTATCTTCCAGAATGTGATCTCTCAGGTCCTTTACCAAGCTGTTGAACCATGCATTCTTCACTTTTGCACTGATCATACAGGTATAATCCTGGCAGCTATGCCATGAAGATCCCAGAAAGTAACTGCAAGAAAATGGTCCCAAAACTTCTCCTAAGAATCAGTATCCAAATGTTCATACTTTTCCATCAGGTTTCTTAAGGTATTTTCAAAGAACTAAGAGAGCAGCCACTCCTTTGAAACGTAGCCATTCATGGTTTCACTTGAAAAATGAAAAGAGACCTTTTCCCCTCGGGAATAGTAGTGAAGATGAAAGAGCTTGAGTATTCAAATTATGTTCCTTTGGGTATGTGAGGAGCTGTACCCTCACATACCTCTGTATGGTTACTGCTCACGTAGGATAGTATTCTGCTTGTGAGACCCTGAAGGAACACCCATACATAGAGTCTGCCTTCAGTCAGCCTTTTAAAAGTTCTTCTTTGGGGAACCATCCTTACTAAATAGGGCCCCGCCTAAAATTGATGGTGGTGCTTTTAGGCATTATCTTAAGTCATTATTCATCAAAGAGAACTTGAAGTTGTGTCTTTTGTTTGTCATTTGGTTGTCTCCAAGGGGCTTTCTACTGTTTACCAGAAGGCTTGCCATTTTTGATGATGTCTCTGTGTTGGCCATACACAGATAAACTCTCAGAGCAGCATCATTTCCCCAGGAGAGGGGAGGAGAAGAGAAGGGCAAAGAAACAAACCCTGGGGAAGCTTGTGGAGATGCCTCATTGGCGTGGCTTGTGTTTATTACCCCATCCAGAATTTGGCCTATGCAATTGCTAGGAGTTTCCTTAAATACTTCTTTTGGGATTAAATGGAGCTTAAAGTTTACATAAAGCCTACTTCAAAAACTAAGAAATTAATTTGTCTTCATTCTTTGAGTTATTTTATATCTTCCACTATCTTTTTTTCCCTCCCATAAATCATTCCTTTTTTGAGGAAAACAACAACAACAACGTGCTTTTGGTGGGTGAAGTAACATGGTCAGTGTGAGGATATTTCCCAGAATTACTGACGGTGACCCTTTGCTTTTACATGCTGCCAAACCAGGGCCACTATACCAGAGGTTACTTGATGGGCGTGGTTAGAGTCGCACCTGGCTCCTGCAGGCCTGGTGACAGACTGACTGGTTACTGCCCACTTGAGTGTGGAGTCACTGCATAGGGCCTTCTTTTGCTTCTCTCATCAACGCACATGTGGAAAAGGATAATATTTGCTCAGTACCCTGTGATTATAGCTCATAGCTGTTGGCAACTGGCCTGGGCACTCTGGCTGGCCTGGTCCCTGCCAAGGCAACTCCATTCTGTTTCACTGATTAGGAAGCTTTGTTGAACAGAAATAATGGTGTACAGATAAACCCTGGTTCTGTGAGAGTCAAGAAGCTGCATTACACTCTTTATGGCCTTGAGCTGATAACTTTTCAGTTCGTTTATTGAACAGATGTTTATTTAAGTACCTCCTGTTTTCTCAGTATATTTGCTAGGTCTGGCACTTTTTTTTTTTCCCCCTCAAGAGGCTGCCTGCAATTTCCTCTCCATGTGTGGGGTTAGAGCCTTTATTCTTATCATCTGCTACCATAGAATCCTTATATTCTTGCAGAAGTTATCATGTCCAACCTTTGTCACAAACCCCATCTTCAAGCTTATTAGATTAATTGTTTACACAGAATTTTGCCTTCATCCATGACAGGCTGAATGTGGAAAATTTTGCTCCTGAGATGTTCTAGCATTGTGTAAGTCATTATTATTACTATCTTCACTTACAGGGTATTCATTTGGGAAAAGAGCACTGCTGTCATCGTAGAATGTGATTGCACATGATCTTAGCCACATTACAGTGTAGCTAGCCTATGTGGGAACTGTTTGCAAGAGTGTTGCTCAATTTTGGATGTCTTGACTCTTAGGCCTTTTCCATATTCCTATCAGAGTGTGTGTTTTAGAAATTGAGTCTGATTATACCAGTCTTCTGCATTAAGTCCTTCATGGCTCCACACTGACTAAAAGTATGGAGGAAATACGGACTCCTTACTGTGGCACAAAAGGCCCTCTTGACACGGGTTTTCCTTCCTCTCCACTCTTGTCTCTTCCTCTTCCCTCTCAGACCCAAATCCACATAGCTTCCTGGACGGCAGTGCTTCTTGATGTTTTTGTGCCTTGCAACACACTCTTGTTCCCCCTCTTCCTGTGATCTCTTCTTTCCTGCCCATCACATGTACGTCAGTATGTCTGACTAAGTCATTCTCAGCTCCGTGGGAGCTCTTCTCACGTGGTGCTGCATGGTACTCTGTACACATCCCTGCACTCTGGCTGCTCGAGGTCAGGAACCGTGCCTTTTTCATCTTTGTATGAGTAAGTAACCCAGCAGGATAGTATACTCATAGTGGGCACTCATTACATATTGGCCAGATGAAAGAATAAATAAATGATTGAATACTAAAATCAGGGATGTAGCACCTTGGAAAGTGACCAGGACTTATTAATTAAGAATTCTGATTTTGTAGTAACACTCCAGGGGCAAAATATATTGACTGTGGTAGTCAACATCTTTAAATGATGTTTCTTTCTTTCATTACCAACCAATCTATGTTTCAGAAGTGAGTTTTTAAAAAAGATTTTATTTATTTATTTGAGAGAGAGTGAGCACAAGTGGGGTGGAGAGGCAAAGGGAAAGGGAGAAGCTGACTCTGTGCTGAGCGGAGAGCCTGATGCATGACTTGATCCTAGGACCCCAGGAGCATGACCTGAGCCAAAAGCAGATGCTTAACTGACTGAGCCACTCCGGTGCTCTGTGAGTTTTTTTTTAAAACCAGTTATGTCCAACACAAATTGCGAGGTGTCTTCTTCAACCAGGCTGTCCATGTAACCTCAATTTAGCTTAATATATGAGCAGAGATAGTGTCCAGGTTGACTATCTCATCCTTCATTGCAGATAATAAGTAAATTGTCACCTGACTAGGTAGTGTGCATTCCTGAGGGTGCCCATATGTATGTACCTTGAGAATGAATAGTGTTTGTTAGGTCTCCTATTGCTCAATATACTACCTTAGGTCAACAGCAGGAGTTATTGCTATTGAACACCCAAGGTATGATGTTTCAGGGCTTTGCTTTGGATTACAGTTTGTATACCAAACTAGAATGTAAGTAATCTGGGTGCTGCTTGCTTGCTCTGCCCTCTTGTTCATGGATTATGGAACTAGAAAAATGTGAATTCTTGCTGTAAGACTAGAGTCAAGCAAGCTCCAGAATGCAGGTAGGTGAGCACACCCTTACCACCTGGAGGAACTATGGAGGTATGCCTCCCACAGGGATTTGACTACTCAAAGAACTAACTATTAGAAGCATTTCCCTGGAGCTCTCCTATAGTCCTGAGTATACCACTTAAAAGCTACAAGTTTAAGGAAGCAAAATTCCTTCCTGGACACTGTGACTAATAAGGTGGAATGACCTAGCATTGCCATATCTGCTAATCCACTATACCCATTGCTGGTTCAAAGGTCATGTTGCTTAAATCTATAAAATGTTTTTTTTTTTTTAAAGATTTTTATTTATTTATTCGAGAGAGAGAGAGAGAGAGAGAGAGAGAGAGGCAGAGACACAGGCAGAGGGAGAAGCAGGCTCCATGCCGGGATCCCGACACGGGACTTGATCCCAGGACTCCAGGATCGTGCCCTGGGCCAAAGGCAGGTGCCAAACCGCTGAGGGATCCCCTATAAAATGGGATCCCCTATAAAATGTTTTGAGGTCTACCTTGTCCTAAGAAATTTCCCATGGTTTTTTCTTCCTCTTTAGTTTGCTTTCTGTGTTCTCTTTTACCTTGAAGCTTTTTTTTTTTTAAAGATTTTATTTATTCATGAAAGACACACAAAGAGAGAGAGGCAGAGTCACAGGCAGAGGGAGAAGCAGGCTCCCTGTGGGGAGACTGATGTGGGACTTGATCCCAGGACCCTGGGATCACAACCTGAGCAAAAGGCAGACACTCAACCTCTGAGCCACCCAGATACCCTACCTCCAAGCTTCTTAAGAGAGCAGTCTAGACTCTGTTACAGTCAGTTGGTTCTGGGCTGGCCTTTACCTCTATAAGTTTTATGAAACTCTCTGTGCTTACAGAAGAGCCAGCAAACCACATGGTTGTGTTTGACCCTCTTCTTACTTGATTTGTTCTGTGGCCACTCTAGTTCTGGATGCTTGCTTTCTTTCCCTAATTCCTAAGGTTCTATCTCATGCTTTTCTCTTCCTTGCTCTCTGGCCTTCTTTCTCAGTCTCCTTTGCGAGCATTTTCTCTCTTTTGTGCACCTGAAGCCCGCTCTTCTCTAGGGCTCTCTCCATGAGTGAGGGCATCTGCTTCCAAGTTTCAACAATTATACATGTGTTTGTGGTCTCAAATTGTCATATCTTGAGCAGTGGCACCTGCAAACATACCCTGGGTCCCTGGAGTTGCATTAGCAGAGGCTGCGCTGCTCTGAGCTGCTGGAGCAGTCTCCTAAGTGTTTTCTACCACCCAAATATCCCCACCCCAGCTGGAGCTAGCAGAGGCAAACCAATCATCCACATGGGGACCTCCTTTCTCCCTCCACCACACTTGCTCTCAAAAGCAAATCTGAATTAATAATCTAGAGTTTGATTATTTAAAGCCAGATGGCATGGCATTTTAATTTAAGCCAAGTAACTCAAATATTTACTCTGCTTTAAATACACAAAGTGCCAATCACTGCAGCATATTTGCATTTATATAATACAACTATACCATCAACACTATTTTATTGTTTTAGAAATGAGGGAAATAAAGGGAAGATACTTTTTAATGAATAAAAAGATTTTGTGATTCATTTTGATTTCTCAAATAGTTAAACCTCTTATATACTTCTATTGTAGTTCTTTCTTTCTTTCTTTCTTTCTTTCTTTCTTTCTTTCTTTCTTTCTTTCTTTCTTTCTTTCTTTCTTTCTCTTTCTTTCTTTTTTTAAAGATTTTATTTATTTACTCATGAGAGACACAGAGAGAGAGAGAGAGAGAGGCAGGGACACAGGCAGAGGGAGAAGCAGGCTCTATGCAGGGAGCCTGATGTGGGACTTGATCCCCCATCTCCAGGATCAGGACCTGGACTAAAGGTGGCGCTAAACCGCTGAGCCACCAGGGCTGCCCTATTATAGCCCTTTTCAAAGTGTAATGCAACTTTTTTTTTTTTTCTTTAAATGGATATCTTAGTTTGGGCTGCTGTAACAATACCAGAGACTGTGTGGCTTAAACAACAAACATTTATTTCTCATAGTTCTGGAGACTGAGAAATCCAAGGTCAAGGAACCAGCAGATTTGGTCGTTGGTAGCCCTGTTCCATAGCCGTATACTTCCCTTGTCTTCATATTGTAGAAGGGCAAGGAGCTCTGGGGGTCTTTTTTTAAGGATACTATCCCTTTATGAGGGTTCCATCCTTATGACCTTGTCGCCTCCCAAAGGCGACCTCCAAATATGATCATACTGGGGATTAGGTTTTGACATATGAATTTTGAGAGGACACAAATTCTGTCTATAGCAATGGGTATAAAATGGAGCTAATAGGACCCACCTCATAGGGTTGCCATAAGCATGAAATGAGTTGCGTGTAACAGAGTAGTGCCTCGCATAGAGTCAGTGTTCTATATGTATTTGCATCTATTATTATTACTGTTAGTCATCACTCCAACTTGCTTTCATATTCCTTAAGAGCACAGAGAAAATATTTTTAATTATTTTTTGTGTGACACCTAAGTTATAGTCCTTGATTTATAATAAAGGCTCAGCAAATGTTTTAAGGAATGTCGAATTGTATTTAAACACTGTCTGTATTGTCTTAGAAAACGTATCTCTTGATAAAGGGAATCAGTCCTGTAATTGTTAACCTCAAGGTCTGTCTTTTCTGTGTTACTGTCTGTTTATTACAATGGTAAAAAAGCCAAATGTTTTTCAGTATTGGAACTGAAAAACCATTACAGTCCCATTACATCACAGGCATTTGTGACCATTTGTGACCATTACAACACAAGCATACTTCATTGGCATAGATGTTTCTCTTAGAAGTTGTAAAAATTTGTTTTCAAGTCAGATTGTGTTTACTTTTTTTTTCAGTTTTAATACTGTTATTTACTTTGTAAGCAACTTTGATTTCTTTAGCTATTTCAAAGAAATCTGGTGAATCTTTTGTAGACTAAAGAATTCTTTTTTTAAAAAATATTGTATTTAAATTCAATTTGCCAACATGTAGTATAACATCCAGTGCTCATCCCTTCCCGTGCCCTCCTTAGTGCCCATCACTCAGTTCCCCAATCCCCCTAATCTCCTCCCCTTCCACAGCCCGTTGTTTGTTTCCCAGAGTTAGGAGTCTCTCTAGACTGAAGAATTCTATAGTAAAGTGAGTATTAACACTTAAATATATTCGTTTCAGGAATTCAAAAAAGTTTTAAAGATTTTTAAAGCTTATTTATCTGAGAGAGAGAGTGACAGAGATAGGGAGAGGGAACACAAATGGTGGAGAGGGAGAAGCAGACTCCCTGCTGAGTGAGAGCCTGACACTGGGCTTGATCCCAGGACCCTGGGACCATGACCTGAGCTGAAGGCAGATGCTTAACCAGCTGAGCCATCTAGGCACCCAAGGATTCAGGTTTTATTATTTTTTTCTTACAGTGAAGAACATGTACAGTTTTCCTACGTAGCATTTGATAGGCAGTACAGTAGGCTTTGGAATGTAAGGGGTAAAACCATCTTCTTGCCTCATGTTTGCTGAGACATTTGTTTGTAAAGTGTGGTAGGGTTGGGGAGTACCTTTGGTTTCTGTCCTATCTAGATTTCTGTGAAGTGTGTTTGTGTATTTAATTAGAAAACCAATTTGTATCATCTTAAATATTTTATTATTGATAAATATTGACGTTTGTTTAATTCACTGTGAAAGAAGGCACACATTAATTTGGGAAACTTAACTGAAGTAAACTTATGTTATATTAGTCAGTTGAAAGCTATAGCTTTCTTACTAATTTTTTTCAGGTTTAGATTTAAGACCCAAATGTCATTGTTTACTCCATCAAGCTTATCTAAGCTACTGAATATAGTCCAGTGTGATCTGCTGTTTATCTTTTTGTGTAGACAGATTTGCAAACATATTCTTTTTGGTTTTGTGAGTGAATGTATCTTAGTGAATTCACTGCCTTTCTCCATATGATTGATTATAAAAGGTTACTATTTAACCAAATGGATGTCAGTAATCCAAATAAACAGACATAGTACGATAAATTTATCTAGGCTTACTTAGTGGTCAAGGATACAGAAAGAGTGAACATAGAAACCTGCTTTCTTTTATTGTTCAGAAAGAATTGCCTTTAGCCTTTTGCTGATGAGAGGATACCTTTATTTTTGAATTTTTAAATGATGTTTTAAGCTTATTAATTACTTAAGAGGGACATTGGACCATTAGAGACTGCTTTCTTTCAACAAGAAAAAGCTTAAGTGTCACAAAGAGTTATATATTAGATTCTTTAATCAGATTGTTATGAATAGTTATGCCTGAGATATAATTTGGCATGTGTAATCATAACATTCAGTAGCTCTAAGATTTTATTTCTGGCATTATGGGGATATTATATTTATTATAGTTAGATTAATGCAATTCAGGCATTTATAATGTGTCATGTAAGGTTTCACTTATAACTTATTATAAGTGGAAAGAAACATCTCATTTTAAACATAGAAATTGTACAGCTAAGTTTTGATTTTCATGAAAATTAGAAATGATAATTGTAGTATAAGTAATTAAAGGCTCTAATTTCCTTGATGGCGTTACTCCAATTAATTTAACAACTACTTTAGTGCTCTTAACAGTAGGATGCAATCTGTATTTGATACATATTCCTACCTTTGGGGTCTGTGCCATGTAGTGGTGGAGAAGAAAGCCTTTTTAATGGATATTCTTGATCCAGTAGAGAACTGCCTTTCTTCCCAGCTTGAGGAGGTATCTGTACAGTGCTAGAGAGCCTTGAGGGTAGAAATAGAGTCTAGAAGCTGGGCCTCATGGTAGGGTAGGGGTGGGTTGTGAGTGGGCTAAAGAATGCTTATGTGAAGAAGTGACACATATTTTATGATGCATTGCACAGATGTGTTCCAACTCTCTGCAAATCTTGGGTACCTTCAGCCCTGCCCCAGTGTTCCATGGGTTTAGAGGCACATAAGGAAGGAAAGCAAGGAAGAGGATAATGGAGCAGTAGGAGGATGCTAGGCCCCTTCCCTGGTCTTCAGAGGTTTTCTGAGGATCCTTTAGGGACTGTAGACCAGAGGCTGACAACTGGTGTGTTTTATTTGGTTTCATCTTATTTAAAAACTAGTCAACATCAAATATAGAGAGATTCATGTGAAAACCAATTCAGAAGGTCAGCCACATTCAGTTATCCTTTCCTGCAGGGTGACTCTAACCAGAGCTGAAGAGTCACCTGCCTGCGTTTATGTCTCTCTTCTGACTAGTGTAGCTGTTTGGGTTTGCAACCCCTGTGGGAGACTTTGGCTGACTCAAGTTTGTGGGGTACCTCGAGGGTTTGATGACTTTGTTCCTCACTCCTTCCTCCTTCATACCCAGTCTAAAATCAACACTGACAATAGTAGTAACCTATACAAACAGGAAAAGAAAATATGGAAGTGTGTTCATTAAGACCCTGACATTTATAGATTTTTTTCATCCTTTAAAATATGTTTACCATGTTCATGAAAAGTGCTTATATTTTCTTTTATCTTCTCTCCCTTTATTTATTGCAGAGACAAGTAATATTTGTTTTCATTTCATTGCATTGCAGAGTAGCCAGGAGACAAAATTATTTTAAGCAAAGTACCTCTACTTTAAATAAAGTTTTCTAAACTTTTCGTAGATAATAAAACATTTTCTGAAACAGATTGAAATATCAGTTTGAGAATCAGATGCATGTTTTTATTTTAAGCTATATTACTTTGTCGTCACATACATTCAATAGTACTAACAGAGTGAAAAGCAGTTTTATTTGTAAGGGTTTCCGAAATTGTATAAGAATTATAAAATATTTTTCTTCTCTTTTCTCACAAAATTCTACCAGCGAGTTGAAAATGGTGACTTCAACTGGATTGTTCCAGGAAAATTTTTAGCATTTAGTGGACCACATCCAAAAAGCAAAATTGAAAATGGTAGGTTTTTCTTTACTTTACCATCCAAAAATTTATTTCAGTTCATCTTCTTTAATTTCTTAATTTCCTCAGATAATCCTTTCTTTTGGTAATAGTCTCCAGAGAATATTTATTAATTAAAAAATTGAACAGTAGTAATTAGAGTGTTAAATATAGTTTAGTAGGTGAAGTTATAATCCTGTTTTAAAACTAGAAAAAATTTAAATTTTAAAATGCATAAATAGGCACTTTACCTGACCCAGTTATCAAAGAAGAATCTGAGAAGCAACTGGTCAACCTCATAAGCAGATTGTTGAATTCTGTCAGTGGTTCTGAGATTTATTTGGTGGCAAAGTGCTGTATCAGAGTATTCTTTGGGGAACATCATGTGGAACAATAACAATAATGATGGTGATGACATAGTTACTACCTAAGCACTACAGTATCTCATTTAATATGCACCTCTATGAGATTTAGATATAGTTATCTCCATTTTGCAGAAGAAGAAACTGAGGCTTTTATGAGTAGGAAATTTACCCAGAGTAATAGGGGGAACTGGTACTCCATCCCAGACCTGAGCTCCTACACTTTGCTACCATACTGACCTATTTAGTTCCATTATGACTAGAATACCTTTCTAGCTGACAGTGATTAAATTACTCATTTGCAGTATGTGTATAGCCAGGGGCATACGTACTCAGGAAGACAAAAAAAAAAAAAAAAAAGCAAAACAAAACAAAAAAAGCCTCTTGAATGAAACATAATCAGCTATGTGAGTTTTCACAGTAATATTTATTTTCTCTATTTATTTATTTTCACCTGCCAACATTCCTAGAAGACAAGTAATGATAGGCACCAAGATTTAAGTATAATTTATGGGAGCAGCACATAAAATTAAAAAATTTTTACCTATGAATATAATAGTTTCTTTTTATTGCTCTTTATCTAGTCATAGAACTGGAACATCAGTCTTTTGAGGAAACATCTGAAACCCAGAGTTTAGGGTTATTCTCCTTTTATCACCATCATCATCCTAAGTATTAGTTTGAAAATCTAGTTTCATTGTATATTGTTAATCATGCATTCAGATTTACTGATTTGTTTGAGCTTCCACAAATGTGTGTGTCAGTTCATGCGTACAGCATATGTTCTAGGGAACTCTGCTTCAAGCATGGTTTCCCTGTAATGGGTAATGCAAGTCTAGAGAGTTAAGCTACCAAATAGGAGTCCTCTGTACTGAAGCCAGAATTACATCTTCTCATTCATGAAATTGTTAATGAATCTCTTTTGCTCCATTGATTAACCTCTCCCATGTTGGGTTGTCAGGAGTACCATGTTAAGTGCCCAAGGAAACTGCTTTCTGGCAGTTGGTCTTTCAAGACAGGATTGATTAAATTTACCTTTGGCCTTCTATGCAAAGTGATCTGACTCAGACCTAGGAAATCTCAGTGGGTGTGTAGTTTCAGTAGTGGCTTTGTTGGTGGGTGTTCATTTGATGAAGTTGAAAGAATTT
Source organism: Canis lupus familiaris (assembly GCF_011100685.1). NCBI lineage: Eukaryota > Metazoa > Chordata > Mammalia > Carnivora > Canidae > Canis > Canis lupus. Next base: position 50,017,684 of record NC_049227.1, on the reverse strand, counting down.
TGCCATTTAGGGTTCCTGTGTTTTATGACATTTTCTTAAAGAGAAGATGAGAGGTGTAATTTAAAGAATCATTTAAAGTATTTTTAGAGAGGTAATACATGATTATATTAAAAATACAGATGAATTAATACAAAGCACATAAAAATTACCTATAATTCTACCCAAGTTTTCTAGGTAGTGGTTGGTGGTGGGATTATAGGGGGATTTAATTTTCTTTCCATCCGCTTCTTTGTATTTGTGTGTACACGTTTTTTTTTTTTTTCCTTTTCCAGTGAACACACGCACACATACAAACAAACCTTTCTTTTTTTATAAGCATAGCATCATGATTACTATTTTATTTTATTTTATTTTATTTTATTTTATTTTATTTTATTTTTTTAAAGATTTTTTATTTATTTATTCATAGAGATGCAGAGAGAGAGAAAGGCAGAGACACAGGCAGAGGGAGAAACAGGCTCCATGCAGAGAGCCTGACGTGTGACTCGATCCAGGGTCTCCAGGATCACGCCCTGGGCTGCAGGTGGCGCTAAACCGCTGTGCCACCGGGGCTGCCCTATCTTTTTATTTTAAAAAGATTTATTTACTTTTATTTTAGAGAGAGAGAGAGAGAGGGCGAGCAAGGAGAGGGACAGAAGGAGAGGGAGGGAGAGAATCTCATGCAGACTCTCTGCTGAGCACAGATCCTGATGTGAGGCTTGCTCCCAGGTCTCTGAGATCATGACCTGACCCCAAATCAAGAGTTGACCGCTTAATTGACTGAGCCACCAGGCACCCCATGATTACTGTCTTATATCAGCTTTTTTCACCTAACATGTCACAGACTTCTTTCCATGGTAGTAAATGTAGGTTTTCATTGTATTTTTCCATGACTGCATTATATATTATTCTGTGATGTGCTATAATGCTGTTACTTTCTGAATGAGATCTACATTGTTTACAGTTTTTCATTTTTCATGGTTGGCAAATGTTCACATTTTTTTGTAGTTCTCCTTTCTTCTCTAAATTCTTAAGTAGTAGAATCATTGGATAAAAGGCTCGAATATTTTGTGTGACAATTCTTTTTTTTTAATTGAAGAACAGTTGCCTTTAATATTGTATTAATTTTAGGTGTACAACATAGTGATTGGATATTTCTGTACATTAGAACATGGTCACCACATTCAATCTAGTTACCATCTGTCATGTGTAGTTATTTCAATATTATTGACTTATTCCCTATATTGTATAATTACATATCAGTGTCTTGTTTATTTTATAGTGGGAAGATTGTAACTTCTTAATTGTCAAAAATCTTTAAAAATTACAATATTGGGAAATAACTATAGCTACATTTGCCTATATGCCAGGAATGGGGCTAATAATAATAAGCCTTTTGTGCACATATCATTTCTTTAAGAATCAGAACCACTCTCTAGGGGAGGTGATAGTTATTTTATGGAAGACAAGGTAAGAGGTTCAGAGGAATTACCTCACTTGCCCAGATTTACACGGCTAGAAAATGGCAGTACATGGATTCAAACACAGGTCTCTCTGATTCCGAATTCTGTATTACTTTTCATCTTAATACAGAGGAAGTACATGTTCACTATAGAAAACTTAAGCAATATAGAGAAAAAGCCACCCTATAATTACATAATCTAGAAATAAACACTTAAGATACTGCTCCAAATGCATCTTTTTTTTTTTTGGTCCCTATGCATCTATTGTGCCTTCTTACATTGAGGGAAAAAAAAGTCTGAAAGGGCTACTTACCTAGTATTTGTTGGTTTTTATGATGTCTAGAACAATCTCACTTAAGGCTGTCATTAGTAAATATTGATCTTTTATTGGACTCCCTGTTTTAAGATCTGATAGTCACTAGAAGCTTCATCATATTTTTTGTAAAAGGGCTTTAACTTTGTACATCTTTTTTGAGCTTAAGAAAATAATTGTGTGATGGAATTAATAAACTTGATCCAATTACAGTGAAATCTAGGTGCTTTTTTTTTTTTTAAATTGAGAAACTGTTTTCTGAGGAGGCCGAAAATTGTGTTAGGGGTTTGTTAATAGAAAAGGTAGATTTTACAGAAATTAACACTCAAAAAGCTGTTGCAAGGATGTAGCAAAAGAAGTCGGGAAATCTTAGGCAGAATGCATTTTAAGAGTCTTAGGTGTGTGATATATCAACACCGAGCAAGTTGCTTGTTACAATTATCTTGGTTCACATTGTTTTGATGGTGGAGAAGAGAAGAACCCCACTTTTTTTTTGGTTAAATAAGTTTGAATTGATACATAAATAATAAAATAGAATGAAACATATTTTGGATTTCCAGTTTTCCAAAAAATCCCACAAACTCAGAGATGGCAATGTCCTTCTCTCTTTAAAAAAAAAAATAAGAAAGAAAGAGAGAAAGAAAACACCAAAAAGATGGCTGGAGATAAGGAATGGCAACAGTTTGAAACCTGTTAAGAGAAGCTGGTGTGCTGAGCTTGGGCAGTGGAACCTGACTCCGGCCCTTATTGGTCGTGTGAACTTCCTAGGGCTCCACAACTTCTCTGAGCATGAGTTTCTTTGTATGTCAACAGGGATGGGAGCTGGGGAAGTAGGATGTACAATGCAGGCATCTAGTGAAGATTAGAGATGCTATGAAGCGTCTTGCACAGTGTCAGGCACATAATAATAGGTGCTTCTTAGATAGCAGATAACCTGATAACATTTTTCTCATTAATGAGCCTAAATATATTTTCTTGCTTCCTACATTTACCTGCCCATTTTGAAGTTTTTACTTTTCTTTTTAGAAAGATTGTGTTTATTTATTTGAGAGAGAGAGAGCGAGCCAGCCAGCTGGAGCTAGCAGGAATGAGGCGGGAAGGGCAGAAGCGGACTCCCCACTGAGTAGGGATGCCAACTTGGGGCTCTCTCCTAGGACTCTGGGACGGTGAGCTGAGCTGAAGGCAGATGCTTAACCGAGGGAGCCACCCAGGCGCCCCAAGTTTTTACTCTTAATAATGACTGGGTGACTAGTCATTTCATTGGTGTTTTTCAGTGTCCTAAATAATAACATTGTTATTATTTTTTTTCAGTGTCCTAACTTTAAATGAAGGGTTGGGAAGAGAGGAATTTTAAATCTCTGGGCTCTGAAATTCTGTCTCTGGTTAGGTCAGGTCTTGGGCTCCGCCCGGGATTACTGATGCTAGGGCGCATTCTAGTGGCCAAATGGAGGAAGGGGCTGATGAATGCTAAGCTCTGTACGTTGCTAAAACCAGTCCCAAATGCATTGATAACATCCAGTTATTCAGAGGTCATAGGATATTGTTATTCTCGTTGGTTATAACTCACTTGAGACAGTTTTGAGGATTTTAAAGAATTCTCACTATCTCTTGGAAGTGTAGCCCATAATGTTCACATAATGTTCCTTTATTTGGAGACCTAACAGATGGAGTCAAGCTGGATCTTACTGAAATCCACCCCAGCACAGGCTCTGGAATCTGATTACTAGGGTTCACATGCTGCCTCCATCTCTCACTAGCTGTGTACGCCTGGGCTAGTTTACTTTTCTAGACAGCAATAACTGGGTAATTGCAAGGTTTAACGAGATGATCCATATGAAGCATTTAGTTTAGTGCCTTGGCACATGGTAAGTGCTTAGTCAATGTTAGCCAGGATCATTATTATTCTTGTTATTATTTCGGTGTCCTATTGTCATATTTGGATAACTGTCCAGTGTTGTTATTGGTTTTTAAAATCTAGATATACACATAGTTTCTTTTAATAGTTAAATTAGGTATATTATCTATAATGCCATTTAGTCCTGATAGAAATTAATATATAAGAAGAAAGTTTCTTCCTCCTCCTCTTCTTGGTAGAGAGGGGGTGGGAGGGATAGATGCCACACCAACCATTAGCACATCTGAAAACAGGAGCCATCACAGAGGTGCCAGGTATGCTAGGAACCCAGGGTCAGAAGGTGCTCATCAGCCTGCCACACCAGGGGAAGACTTCCCATGTATTTAGGAGTCCTCTCTTTCCCATTCTTACATGATAGAAAAACTCTGTTTCCTTATGCCAACTGATGTGGTTTGGAGCAGAGTCCATAAGCCACCAGTCAAGAAGGAATTCTTGAGACATTTTCAGTGCAAAAAGTGTTTTTATTATAGCATGAGGACAGGACCCCTGGGCAGAAAGATCTGCCCACCCCCTCCACCCCCCTCCCCACCCCCTGAGGAATGATTGATTGATTAGATACTTTGGAATTGGGAGAGATAAAGATAAAGGAAGTCTCTCTTTTTTTAAAATAAATTTATTTTTTATCGGTGTTCAATTTGCCAACATATAGAATAACACCCAGTGCTCATCCCGTCAAGTGCCCATCTCAGTGCCTGTCACCCAGTCACCGCCACCCCCCGCCCACCTCCCCTTCCACCACCCCTTGTTCATTTCCCAGAGTTAGGAGTCTTTCATGTTCTCTCTCCCTTTCTGATATTTCCCACTCATTTTTTCTCTAAAGGAAGTTTCCAAGAGGATTTTTTATATGCTAAAGACTTATAGGATGCTAGAGGCCTAGTTATTGTGGAGCTCAGGTTGTTTTTCCCTCTAGCAAAGTACTGAGACAGTTGGGAGTTCCTGGAGGACTGTCTTACTCTGTCGGTCTCAGGTATCTGAGTCTATGGGCTTCAGGTTATAAATAAACTTGATTTTACCTACATTTCTTTCTTCCATTGTTCCCCATATCACCAACCATAACTCTTTTCTCCTTTAGATTGTAAATCTGTTGCTGGAAAATAATATGAGCTAAAAGGGAAAACACATTTGTTTTTTCCAAGTAGAAAAGCATCCATTTTCTCTAAATGCGTGTGTATGTCTGTGTGTGTGTGTCTGTGTGTATAAGTTACTGTGTCTCCACAGAAGATTGAAAATAGGCTCTGTGTTACCTGTTTGCCTGGAAGCAGCATGGTCCGTGAAGATCTTGTCTGGGCTGTGGGGCAGTTTGATCTGCCGTCCACTTCTTCTTCCATTCATTGTGTGGCCGTGGCCCAGTATACCAGTTAGGGCTCTTGGTTGCAGGCAGCAGAACCAGCTCAGGGAGATTAAACCAAAAAGGCATTGATTGGAATTATGCTGGGAATCTCAGCCTCCTAGAGAAGTCTGGAGAAGGAGGCCTAAAAAATGAACAGGATCCAGAGGAGATGATATCTTGGCAGAGTCCAGGCAGTGAAATGCAGCCACACCACTTCCAACAGAGGGAATTCAATACAAGGGATTTGTTACAGAGATGGCCAAAAAGGAAGACAGCAACACTGAAGAAACCAGAATATTATGGAGGAAACAAGCGCCTGCCTTTAGGAAAGGTAGAAAGTGAGGTTATCAGAATCTGGGGCCTGGAACACAGGGAGCCAGGCTGGTATTGGATCTGAAGGGAATGCTGCCCAGCTGGTGTGTGCACTTGGGGGCTGTGGAGTCAAGACCAGGCGGCTGGGCGGCTCCTGTCTTCTGCTGCTGAAGCTTTGCTGGCCCCCACACAGAAGCCCCTTTTCCTTCCTCTGGCCTCCTCTGGTCACTCTGGTTGTGTTCTGTGCCTCCTATGTTTTGAACGGACAGCGAGCACCAGCTGCAAATGTCCTCTGCAGACCCTGGCCCCAGCACGAGAGGGTTGACTTGCTGCAGAGAGAAAGTAGGAAATGACTCGCATGTGCAGGGTCTGAGGCAGCAGGAAATACAGCCAAAGACACAGTGCAGAACTTGCTGGTTTACTTTGCTGGCCACCACCGCCCATACGCATAGGACCCACCATCACGAAAGAGTTGTGAATGAGATTGTCTCATGTGGGATGCCAGAGTCCATGAACCCTGCACAAGGTACAGATGTGGCAGTCAGGGTCCCCTCTTAATCCCCGGGGCTGTGGACAAGGTCTACAGTGGTCAAAGCCTCTGGTGGTCACTTCTGTTGATTGGCAAAGTCCAGGTCACATGTCTGTAACCCAGCTGACCCTGTGGCATCCAGGGAATGCTCACAGGGTGCTGGATCCACCTGAAAGAGAAGGGATTTTAGGGGCTGACCACCTGTACCCCTGCCCCCCACAAAAAAGAAAGGTCTAAAAAATTATTCAACTTTTTTTAGTTTCTCGATCTGTTAAATGGGGTTTGCTATTATTACCTTCACAGGCTGTGTTGGGAATTAAATGATAAACAATGGTGACTTCACATGGTAGGTGCTTAAAAATTCTTACTCTGTTTCATGGGGGATTGCACTATAGATTGAAACTAATCACCTGGCAAAAAGGCTTTAACTGTAGTTGAAAAGTTATTTGTCAAGTGGAAGAAAAAGCACAAAGAGTCATGCCAGGCCTCCTGGGCACCTTTTTGAGTGCCTCCTGAGTGCCTTTGTTTTGGCTTGGGAGGAGTTTCTTCCGGAATTTGAATCCTATGGGTTGAAGTTTCTCTCTCTCTCTTTCTTTTCCCTTCCCTTCCCTTCCCTTCCCTTCCCTTCCCTTCCCTTCCCTTCCCTTCCCTTCCCTTCCCTTCCCTTCCCTTCCCTTCCCTTCCCTTCCCTTCCCTTCCCTTCCCTTCCCTTCCCTTCCCTTCCCTTCCCTTCTTCTTTTTTTTCTTTTCTTTTCCTTTCTATCTTTTCTCCTTCCTTTCCTTTCCTTTTCTTTTCTTTCCTTTCCTTTTTTTCTTTTTTTTCTTTTCTTTTCTTTTCTTTTCTTTTCTTTTCTTTTCTTTTCTTTTCTTTTCTTTCTTCCTCCCTCCCTCCCTCTCTCTCTCTCTCTCTCTCTCTTTCTTTCTTTCTTTCTTTCTTTCTTTCTTTCTTTCTTTCTTTCTTTCTTTCTTTCTTTCTTTCTTTCTTTCTTTCATTCATTTATTCATGAGAGACAGAGAGAGGCAGAGACACAGGCAGAGGGAGAAGCAGCCTCCCTGCAGGGAGCCCGATGTGGGACTTGATCTCAGGACTCCACGATCACGCCCTGAGCCAAAGGCAGATGCTCAACTGCAGAGCCACCCAGGTGCCCCCAAGGTTTCGAATTTTCCTTAGCAATTTCTAATACTCGGAGAAGGTTTTTTTACCCCTCCTGTGGGGTGTGTGTGTGCGTGTGTGTCACAGTTCTACAGACCGCTGCTTTAGAAATGTGCTTCCTCCTCTTACTCTCTCAGCAGATGCACTTTCCTCCTAAGCTCTGCTGAGATTCATAAACTTCAGAGTGACAGGTTTTCGTGTTTCTGGGTGTGTAAGGTGGAATGCGTTCCTTTGGCTCACAGCTCTGTTTTCCCTACAGGCTATCCTCTTCACGCCCCTGAAGCCTACTTTCCTTATTTCAAAAAGCATAACGTGACTGCAGTTGTGAGACTGAACAAAAAGATTTACGAGGCCAAGCGCTTCATAGATGCCGGCTTTGAGCACTATGACCTCTTCTTCATAGACGGCAGCACGCCCAGCGACAACATCGTGCGCAGGTTCCTGAACATCTGTGAGAACACGGACGGGGCGATCGCTGTCCACTGCAAAGGTGCGTCTGGCCTGGTGGCCCCTGCGCCTCCACAAGGGGAGGTGGGGGCTGCAAGCAGTCAGGCATGCAAGACAAAACCAGTTAGTGTTTTCAGAAGAATACCAGTGGTTTTTTTGTTTGTTTGTTTTTGTTTTTGTTTTTGTTTGCTTGGGAAAACCAGAACACAAACCCATTTAAATAACCCCTTTCCTAAGGAAAAGTTTGCTTAGATATGGATAATTGGTGGAGGTATGGTTTTCCTGGCCTTATGTGACCACGCTCCTGCTCACCACCAGCAGGCCCCACGGTGAGGGAAGTCACAGTGCCTACGTGCCCTTGACAAGAGGCAAGGGTTGTTAGTGTTTGATTGATTGTTTTTTCTTTCTTTTTCTTCTAGAATTGCCTACCTCCTTTCTACCCTCCTCCACCCTTCTCATATTTGATGCTCCCATTATACGACCCAGCTGTCTGGAGTCCCATTTTGCTCTCTGCTCCCCCTTTCCCCTTCCTAGTCTTTTGCATGATGAACCAGTGTCTTCCCTGCCCATTGCCAGTGGACAGCAGCATCTTTGGGTCATCGGCTAGTAGCTAGCTCACTGCAGATGCTGTTACTGCTTCTTTTGAGGGATCTTGGTTATGTAAAGATTTGGTTATGTAAATAAATCTCTGCTCTCTAGGGGTGGGTACTTTCTGGGGCAGGGTTCTTTCAGGTTATAGGAGCACTAAGGTTGCCAGATTCAGCAAACGAAAATACAGGATGCCTAGTTAAATTTGAATTTTTGAGAAACAATGAATACTTTCTGAGTACGTTTTAGAGATGTCACAGAACATACATCCTGCATTTTATCCGGCAGCCTTGTGTTGGCTACTCAGAAAATGTGAAATAACATTTTCTCGGAGCCTGGTTGTTAGACTTGAGGAGGATCATACTGCATTTTAGATTTTCCAGCGTGGTGGGAGGTATTATACCGGGGTCTCTGATTCCAGTGACAGGGGACAGCGCTTTGGCCACCCTGGGATAGAGTCTAGTTCCTCACATGCAGCGGTTCAGAAGGCCGCTGGGTGGTGCTGCTCTCACGACTGTGAGCCTGAGAACCAGTTTGTGTGGCGTTTATGCTAATTGTCTAGTAGGTGTTGGGGATTGTGCTGTTCTTTTCAAGTGCCTAGTGCTGCTGTAACTGACTTATTCAGACAAGCATGGCTTTGGTTCTGACAGAAATTAAAATACCATTTTGTAGGCCTTTGTTTCTATGTTTAAGATTTGAGTAGGTGGAGGTACTTGGCTGACATGTGAGCGGCAACGGGAAGCTGTGTTTTGCCAGAGACCCGGAGAGATGGAAATGTGCATGCGGCCCCCTTTTGGATGAGGGCTCCTTGAGTCAGGCTTCTCACCCACATCCACAGAGCCTCTGCCCCTCCTCTTCCCACTTCTTAGCAGGATGGGGCGCTGACCTGCAGGACGTCCCATCTCTCCGATGGGTGGGGATGGGGGGTCTGCTAGGAAGGTGTCTTGTTCACTCATCATGGCAGAGTGCTTTCAGTTCTAATCGGGTCACAGTGGGGGAGTGGAGAGCCCGCTCGCCCTGGATGTGGTCCACTTGCACTCTAACTTTGCCTTTCCAGCTCATTCTGTTAAAGATTGCCCAGGCCCGAGAAAAAAGCCTGCATTTCACACGTTTCAAATATCAGTGGAACTTGAGAGCTAATGGGAATAGAGCAGCTACCAACATTTAGTAGGAGATATTTATGTGTTCTTTCTCAAAGTTTATTTTTGTGTCATAAAATTTAGCACTTTTCCTCAGATGAATTTGGCCTTATTTCCTAGTCAATTAATTTTATGATTACCAAGTCATAGAGCTTTTTATCTGTGTGTCATGTCTTGGACTGACAAAGTCATGGAAGAAAAAATGCAAAACTGTCTTTAAAACTCAGTATCTTTCTCTACTTTTTAAATTGAAGTATAGTTGATTCAGTGTTATATTAGTTTCAGGCATACAATATAGTGATTGGACAGTTTATACATTATGCTGTGCTCACCATACGTGTAGCTACCATCTCTTACCACACAACACTATTACAATACCATTGACTATATTCCATGTGCTGGACCTTTCATCCCTGTGACTTATTCATTCCATAACTGGAAGCTTGTGCCTCCTACTCCCCTTCACCCACTTTGCCCCTCTCTTCATTCCCCTTTGCTTCTGCATTTGCAGATCTGTTTCTGCTTTTTTGTTTGTTTTGTATTTGGATTCCACATATAATTGAAATTGTACGTTATTTGTCTTTCCATCTGACTTATTTCACTTAGCATAATACTCTCCAGGTCCATCCATACTGTTGCAAATGGCAAAACCTCATTCTTTTTAATGGCTGAGTAATATTACATTGCCTGTGTGTATATATGTAGATATATATGTGTATATATGTGATACATATATATATATCATATATATATATCTAGAGAGACAAAGACATCTTCCTTATCCATTTACCTATCGATGATGTTTAGGCTGCTTCCATGTCTTGGCTATTGTAAATAATGCTACAAGAAACAGAAGTGCATATACTTTTTGAATTAGTGTTTTCATTTTCCTTTGGGTATCAGCATCTCTCTTGATAACATTTCTCATCTAAAATTATAAAAATGAAACTCTTTGATGTTCAACATTCTTATTACAGGTATTCTCTGTATTATATCCTAGATTTGTGAATGTTAACATTTAAAAAAATACAGTATGGGTGTGTAAGTTGTGTATATGTGTGTGTTGTGTATGTGTGTGTATTTTATGCTGCAGAGGTTTATATATTTTAATTTAAAATCAGAACTCTTAGACTGAGGTGCGTTCTTGTATGGGAAGGTCACATTTACATGTGGTGACATCTTTTGGATAATGTTATTTCATTTGCTTCCACTTGTACACACATGTAGGACTCCTTTCTAAAGATTACACCTTTGGTTTAATTACAGCTGTATTGCTTTTAATAGCATACTTATCTACTATAGGCCTGTTAATTATTTTGACATCTGCCCTAATTAAGTCAGTTTAGTTTTCTGGGAATTGAAGCAGCACTGAGCATTTTAACTGAAGTAGAAGGAGGAGGGAGAGAGAATCTTATTCTATGTCACATGAACTTCAGTAGCTGCTAGAAAGGGAATGAATATGTCATGCCTCCACATAAAGTGCTATATAGAGAGACAAACTAGAAATTGATTTACTGGGAATGTGTGAAATCTTACCAATGATCCAGTACCTATATCCACCTTCTGGTTGATAAAATGGATGGCTATGAGCTTTTGAAAATTTCCTAGCACAAATAATAATTTTTTAAAAATGGGAGCACTATGATGTTCTGGTATGTGACCGTTGATATTCTATAGAATTTCAGAAAATGCCCCGAACTATAAGGGAATCAGCATTTAACTTGGTATAAATAGAATACTTTTCAACATCTTGTCTTGCTGTGTCAGGGAGCCCTTTAATTATGAATGCTTTAAGAAATTTGTTAAAGTTTTTATAGAAACTTAGTGAAATGTTCTTATTCTGTTGAATTGTGGTAAGAGCTCCTAACTATTGAGTGCTAAGTACGTTCTTTTTATAGATCTAAATTATAGACTCTTTATAAAAGGGGGAAGCAACTTTAGTTTCAGAGAAATTTGAAAATTTTCTGCACCACCTTTTTTGGTTGTGAGTGTGTGTGAGTAGGTGCCCAACCGAGGGAATGGGACAGCCCCTTCCTTGCACAGGGAGGGAACAGTGATAGGTAATGTTGCCTCCAGAAAGACTATCTCCTCTCCAGACAGACACCCACATTGGTGACTTCTTGGAGGGACTTTGGAAACTCACCGTGCCCTGGTTCCTAGAAGGATTCCCATTTCCCGCTTTCCCGCTGTGTTTTATCCATATGATTACCTGTAGTCTTGTCAGATATCTGAGAGTTAACAACTCTGCAGAGGCAGAGAATATCTGCTCTGGACAGTAACAGAAAGGCTAATTACTCTTAAACTCTAATATTAAAGGAAGAGCCCCATTGAGACCATAATTAAAATTTACTCTTTTCTAGGGAATGTTGACGTTTGGTTTGGGACAAAAGGTACTTCAGATGAAATCAGGCTACATACACACATACACATACCCCTCATTTAATAAAACATTGTAAATATAATTTTTTAAAAAGAAGGCTCAATGGGAAGGGAATATAAAGCATCTGTAAACATGAGCTTGTGTGTAATTTTATTTGCATTTTTTTTTAAACAAAGGTTTTAAGTAATCTCTATAGAGGTAGTGGTATACTTCTATACTAATCTATAGAGGTATACCTAGTGTGGGGCTCGAACTCATAATCCCGACATCAAGAGTCACATATTCCTCTGATGGAGCCAGCCAGGTGCCCCTCACTTGCATTTTTGATATGTATTTTCAATCTGGCATTATTGCCTCCAAGGAGGAAGAATTGTTTTTTGGGAGGGAGGAGGAGGAGGAACCATTCTTTTTCTGTATAAAGCACAGATTTACATACAGTATGTAGAGGTATGCAGTATACTGTGGCAGTAAAATTACATGGGAGACGATCAGGAAAAATGTCTTAGACTCTTGGAGGAGGCAATAATGAAAAAAAGATTGAGAAACACTGATTTAGAGACAGCTTTTTCACACTTTCACATTTATGGATCTAGGGTGGATCTGAAAATTGGTAGAATGTCATAGTTTAATTTTTTCTTACTTAGGTGGAGCTTAAATAATGGTGCATTTCACACCGTTAGGTGACTTGATGGTATCTTAGATTTGCTGAGGCACTGTATTTCAAAGTACTGGAGAGATTGGAGCAGATACTCCTTATTATTTGACCAGGGAAAGTTGACAAAGGGGCTCCGCCTTTTGGGGGAAAGATTCTTTTTTTTTGGGGGGGGGAAAGATTCTTAAACATATTAAAAACAGTACTGTCAACTTTCCCGTTTCCTTTTCTAACTAAATGTTTTCACAGATGAAATTGACCTTGTACCAGTTTTCCCGGCCAGAAATATCAGTCATCTTTGACTCTCTCTGTGACCCAGTCCAAATGTCTTTCTTACTCAGCTCCTCCTTTTTATCACCACCATCCATCCAGCCCGCCTCACCCTCTGGCCCCAGCCTCCCAGCAGCTTCCTAGCTCCTGCCTCTGTGCTTTCCAGCATAGTCCATGTGCTGCTGCTAGATCCATCTGCTTTTATCACTGCACTTTCTTGCCCCCAAATACATGGCAGCTTTATTTTGTCCTTTCCATTGGTTAAAGGCAAAAATACAGATTTTTTTTTTACATGATAGCAGTTGTATTTTTATTAGCTGTTGATAATATCATGAATTCTGTAATACTATTTTTTTAAAGATTTTATTTATTTATTTATTCAAGAGAGACATAGAGGCAGAGACATAGGCAGAGGGAGAACCAGGCAGGTAGAGGACCCTGGGATCATGCCCTGACCCGAAGGCAGACGCTCAAGCCCTGAACCACCCAGGCGCCCCTTGAATTCTGTAATACTTTTAACATGAGTTGAATTTTGTTCATCAAAGCATCATCTACAAATATTTGAGGAGTAATAATACATATTATATACATAGGAGATAGTAATTCATATTATATACACAGGGCACTTGACACACACTGATACATTCTCCAGCCAGGCTTTTACCCATCACACCCTATGCTGAAAATATTGTGACCTTCCTATTCTTTAGAGTCTGTTAAAGTCTGTGTCAACAATGACCTATTCTTTGAAGACACTAGCAGCTCACAGAGTACTCCCCTCCCCCTTTATCTGAAAACCCAGTTTCAGTTCAAACTTCATTTCTTTCTTATTGTTTCTTGCTTGATAGTCAGCAACTACTCTGATACTCATCCTGGTCAAAAATTATATCCTATACTTGCTTATATCCTTATTCTATGAGCAGAACCTTGTCCTGGGCATCTTGAATAAACATTTGACTGCCTAAATTTAATGTTTAAAAACAATTAGAGCTTTCTTTTTATTTCTTTTTTTTTTTAAAGATTTATTTATTTACTTGAGAGAGAGTGAGTGTGAGTGGGCAGAGGGGCAGAGGGAGAGAATCTTCAAGCAGACTCCTGCTGAGCACAGAGCCTAAGATGGGGCTCAGTCCCATGACACATGAGATCACGACCTGAGCTGAAACCAAAAGCTTGTACACTCAACTGACTGAGCCATCCAGGCATCCCCAGAGCCACTTTATTCTTCTATTAGAAAAAGTGTATATGATACAAACAGATTTTTAGTAGTGGAAAAATAACTCTGCATACTGCCTTGGTTGTGGATGATACTTAAATAAAAATTTACAGTATTGAATATAATTCCAAGAAGCTAGATATGGAAAGACTTAGAAAATGCTTGTAAATGAGCACTATTGTTTCAGTCAGTCTTATATATATCATGAGGGCAGGCATCCTGCTTGTCTTCATGTTTCTGTTTCCAGATCTTTCATGGTGCCTTCTACACAAGTCGGTACCTATAAGATGAGTGACAGGATGTGAGCCAAGAGTGGAAAGAATTCTGGGATGAGAATCAAGATCATAGGGGAGTTTTAGTCCTGAATTCCCTACTCTCTTGTTATATGAGTCAATTGGCTGGTATCTTTGGGCCTCAGTTGTTCTGATGTATGAACAACCACTATTGTTGAGAGCCTGTAGCTTGATGAAGTGTTTGAATATTTTTGCAAAAGGAGGAAGTCAGCATGTATTTTTTAAAAAAGATTAGCTAAAATGTAAATCAAGTTCTATCACTTTTATTTCTTTGGAGAGAGGAAAAAGTACAGCAACTGGTAAAAAGCACTTTGAAGAAATCAGAGTTCACAATAATAACCAGTATTTCATTGAAAGTCATTTGTTTTGAAAGTCATTTCTAATTGTATTACTTAATCTTATGCAACACACAGTGCATTCAACAGAAGGAAAATAAGCTAACACAGAAGTTATTAGAAAATGCAGGAGCCCAGAGAAATGAAATTTGAGCACTTCTGTTTGCTTTGTTCTTTCTCAGTGGACTGTGTGCTCTCCCAAGGGCAGGGACAATGTTTCTTTTATTTGTCACTGTGCCTCCACCTCCTAGCACAGTACCTGGCAGGTTGTAGGTGCTCCATCAATACCTCCTAACTGAGGAAATCCTGAAATCCTGGTCTCTGAGGGAGTGAAATGGAGGTTGGGATGACCATCTGACACAGATAGTATTGACACACTTGAGGTAGTTGATGAGGCTTGATGACATCTATGGCATCTTCAAACTTTGATTCTATGATTCCTTATTCTAAAATAAGTTAGGAAAAAAACCTGAGCCATTTAAATAAACTAAAAAATTGGCCATATAATAAAATCAGTTATACTGCTGACTTCTTAGGGGTCACACAGACAAACTGTTAACTGTGGATTCATCTCAGCCTCGGCTGGGGTCAAGGTTGGAGAGGGTGGAGACACCTGACAGGTGATATTTTGTAAGTGATTGTCATGGAACCCGCATTGTCCTGACAACATTTATAATGACAGGCATTCCCAAAGGCCCCCACGGGTTGAACTTAGTAATTTTTCAAGACCCTTGCTGTGATTTTTATATTTTCTTATATAGTCTTATTTTAATTTTATGATCTGTTTTTAGAAGATTTATTGAGTTAGAATCATCTTTTAGGGATCCCTGGGTGGCGCAGCGGTTTGGCGCCTGCCTTTGGCCCAGGGCGCGATCCTGGAGACCCGGGATCGAATCCCACGTCGGGCTCCCGGTGCATGGAGCCTGCTTCTCCCTCTGCCTGTGTCTCTGCCTCTCTCTCTCTCTGTGACTATCATAAATAAATAAAAAAAAAATTAAAAAAAAAGAATCATCTTTTAATCCCACATTATGTAAAAAGCATTGCATTATTGCCTGGGTTTGTTTGTTTGTTTGTTTATTTTACAAAATATTTATTTATTCATGAGCACACAGAGAGAGAGAGAGGCAGAGCCATAGGCAGAGGGAGAAGCAGGCTCCCTGTGGGGAGCCTGATGTGGAACTCCATCCCAAGACCCCGGGATCATGACCTGAGCCAAAGCAGATGCTCAACTGCTGAGCCCCCCAGGGGTCCCTATTTTCTGGGTTTAAAACATTTGCATTATACTTGAAACCATTGCAGTTTCTGGGCAGGGTTGGATTTCACTATTTTTGTGGGTGCATTTGCTATATTTTGTATTTCTTGGTCTATTTCCTTTTCTTGCAGCTGGTCTTGGAAGAACAGGGACGTTGATTGCCTGTTATGTCATGAAACACTACAGGTTTACACATGCTGAAATAATTGCTTGGATCAGAATATGCCGACCAGGCTCCATTATAGGACCCCAGCAGCACTTCTTGGAAGAGTAAGTATATGGTCTCCGTTACTGTATTACATCCGCCTTCTGATCATTTCTACCTCTTGTTCTCTGGTTGTGGACTGTGTCAGGCCTGTGGTTATAAAATGGCTGCATTGTGAGAGAAGTCTGTGCCTCTAATGGAATATTGTTGATTTGACAGCTAATGCATTCTAACTTTGTACCTTTTTTATCTCTTAGATCAGGTGAGAGAAGAAAATCACAGAGCCATCTCTGCCTACCTTTTTTCTGTCATCTTCTATGTGTGATCTGGCTACAGTGCAATTTTCTTATGTCATCCTACTTGACACTTTTCATTCTTTTCTTTTGTTTGCGTGTCTAAAAGCAGAATGAAAAGAAACCACAACTAAGGTCAGTCAGTGATTTTGGGGACATTGCTGCTTTCCTGACAACTAACTAAACTGCTCAAGTAGCTGCAGCTTATGAGTTACCAAGGAAGAAAAAAAGAACTGGGTTTTAGTCCTGGCCATGCCACTGAATGGCTTTATGACCTTTATTTGGAAGACTACTTATAAATTAATTCCTTCCTTCCTTCCTTCCTTCCTTCCTTCCTTCCTTCCTTCCTTCCTTCCTTCCTTCCTTCCTTCCAAGCCCATAAGGTGGAGATTAAAATCATAAAAGAACAAACCTTTCTGATTTCCCTATAAAATTTTAGAAATTACAATTGGTTTATCCATTAATAAAATGAGGAGACGAAATTAACACTAGCTGATTTAGGTCCAGCTCTAAAATGTTATCAATTATATCTTACTCAGAAATTTTCTTTCTTTTCCTTTTATGCTGCAATGGCAGTATTTTTTTTGTTTTGTTTTAATATTTTTATTATTTATTCATGATTTATTCATGAGACAGAGAGAGAGAGGCAGAGACACAGGCAGAGGGAGAAGCAGGCTCCATGCAGGGAGCCCCACGTGGGACTCGATCCCGAGTCTCCAGGATCACGCCCTGGGCTGAAGGCGGCACTAAACCGCTGAGCCACCCGGGCTGCCTGCAATGGCTGTATTTTGAATAGCATTCTTTTATATATAATTCTTTTCCCATTGAAATAATTTTCTGTTGGTGAGAAACAAATGATTGTGACTTCCACAGAAAGGAACTTTAAGTAAGCCGTAAGCATCTGAAATGGTTAAAAGGATTTGAGGAATCCTGCTGAGGAATTACTTTAGTTCCCGGCCTGGGGGGAACTTTGGTGGGGGAGGAAATAAGAAAACAGTGCTGGAAATGTGAATTTATACCTTCACTTCAAAGACTGAAACACAAGTATAATGAATTCACAGGAAAAAAATACCCAAGAACAGGATCATTAAGAAGACAGAGGTTCCTAGGGTTGGCCTATGAGATACAAATAAAGTAATTCTGTTCCTTTAGAGATTTATTCTTTGTCAGATTCTCAGTCAGTGGTTTCTTCTGTTTTGCTTTATGTGTGCCTATAGCATGGAGCTTGGTGCAGTGTATATGCCAGCCACTTGTACTAATTGCTCACTAAAGTTAAATAAATGGCCTTAAGGATTAGGAAACAGTAACCAAGACACTACTAAGCCTAGTTCTTTAATATGTTCCATCAATCTCTTAAAACCATTATTGGGAAGAATGTTCATCTATTAGGTACCTATTGAATACTCACCTTGCACTGGGCACTCTGCTAGGTGCAGCTCACAAGGTGAGGAGAAGTAGCTGAGAATTGCACCTCATTTTCCAAGGGGGTCAGTTACCACAGCCCTCCCACAACATGCCTGCACACTCCTCCCTCCTCCTTCTCTACTATGCCTCCTCTCTCTGCCACATCTCAAAATAACAGAAGAAATTAGGTTATGAGGCAAAGGTACTCTAGATTGAAGAAAAGTGCCTCTTTTTTTTTTTTTTTTTCATTTATAGATACTTAAGCTAGAAAATTCAGGATATTTCTTTGAATATGAGTCCATATTATAATTTTTAAAGTATTTTTCTGTAAGAACTGAGGTGTAAGAATGACTTCCTTATATAACTGAAGCATTAAAGTCAGTCATTAATTGGGACACCTGGGTGGCTCAGTGGTTAAGTGTCTGCCTTCGGCCCAGGGCTGTGATCCTGCAGTCCCCGGATTGAGTTCCGCATTAGCTCCTGCATGGAGCCTGCTTCTCCCTCTGCCTGTGTCTCTGCCTCTCTCTCTCTCTCTTTGTCTCTCATGAATAAATAAATACAATCTTTTTTAAAAAAATCAGTCATTAATTGAAGTCATTAAATTAAAATCAGTCCTAAAATAAGTCATTAATGCTTAGGTCAGTACCTTCCTGAAGGCAGGTTCTTTGTTTGAGGCACTAGACCTTCCATGTTTTGCAGTGTTTCTTATAGAACTGGCATGGGGAAATGCCTGGATCGCTCCCAGGCTTTCCCAGGCTTTATTAGATCACCTCCATCAAGGTAGGAGTCTAATCTGCTTTATGCTTTGAGTGGCACCAGAGGTAGTATTATGCTTTGCTTGAATCTGTATATTTTTCTTGTTCTCTTCCCCTCTCATTTTTTTCCTTTCCAAGCCTGTGTCTTGAGGTATCCCACAGCAGAAAATATTGCTTAGTGCATTCATGACGTTCACTCACCCAACAGATAGTTGTTAGATGTGCACTGTCCGTCAGGCAGTGCTCTCAGGCCTGGGGTTGCAGCACTGAACATAACAGACAAGGTGTGTAACTCCCAGGTGCAAAAATCTCTAGGGGAAGGAGCATATAATAAACAGGTGTGTAAGTTTATATACAAGATTAATTTCTGACAGCAGTATGACAGTTGAGACTAGCAGTAGGGGAGGGGAGTGATTATAGGGGATGGCTGAGGCCTTTGGTCAAGGAAGGCTTCTTGAAAGAGCCAGAACCTGGAGGGTGAGAAGGAGCCAGTGCTCCTGAATTTGTCCTGGGCAGCAGGCATGCAGATGTCCTGAGAGGGGAACAAGTGTACCATTTTTGAAAGAAGGCTAGTGTGGGTAGAATGCAAGGAGCTAGGAGTGGGCAGTTTGAGAGGTTGGCTCAGTAAATTTTCACAAAGTGAACATACTCATGTAACCACTCTTAGATCAGGAAACAGAACAATTACCAGCATCTGGAAGCCCACCTTGTGCTCCTTCCATTCACTACCTGTGCAACCGTTTGCTTACTTCTAACACCGTAGATGAGTTTTACCTGATTTTAACCTTATACAGATGGAATCAGTATGTATGTCTGGCTTCTTTCAGTCAGCATTTTTTTTTATTATGTGTAAAAATAGTGTGTTCATTTTCATTGCTGGATGAAATTCCATTGTTTGAATATATCATATTTTAGCTGTTCTGTTAGTGGATATTTAAGTTGTATCCAGATTGGGGCTATTTCATTAATATCTTTGGTACATTTGTCTGTTGGATGAATACCTATGATTGGAACATTCAGTCCTAGCAGGTATCACTAAAGACTTTTCCAAAGTAGATATGCCACCTTATATTCCTATCAATAGTGGGTGGGAGTTCCACTCTTCACATACTTATTAATACTGGATATTACCAGTCTGTCTGTCTTTCTTTCTTTCTTTCTTTCTTTCTTTCTTTCTTTCTTTCTTTCTTTCTTTCTTTCTTTCTTTCTTTCTATTCATTCATTCATTCATTCGAGACACAGATATACAGGCAGAGACACAGGCAGAGGGAGAAGCAGGCTCCCTGTAGGGAGTCTGATACTGGACTCGATCCTTGGACCCTGGGATCACAACCTGAGCCAAAGGCAGATGCTCAACCACTGAGCCACCCAGGTGCCCTGATATTGTCAGTCTTTTAAGTCATTATACTCTGCTTGTAGTGATAATTTGCTTTGTAGTTTGAATTTGCTGTTCACTGATAACAAATGTGGTTGAACGTTTCATGTATCTGTCGGCCATTTGTATATTCCCTTTTATGAAATGTATATTCATGTCTCTTACCCGTCTTTCTATCAGATTGTCTTTTTCTTGTCGATTTGTAGAAGTCTCAATATTCTGGCTGCATGCACACTGTCCCTTCTATGTAATATAAAGATATGTTCTGCTTCTCTTGGGGTTTGCTTTTTTATACCATAGTGTCTTTTGAATGGAATGTTTTAATTTCAGTGCAGTCCAGTGTCATTAATCATTTTCTTTATAGGTAATGCTTTTTATATTCCTTTTAAGACGTTTTTGTCAATATAGAGCATAGCATATTCTTTTATGTTGTTTCCTACAAGTTCTGTTGATTTCTCTACCATATTTAGATTGACAATTGATCAGGAATTGCTTTTAAAAAAATGAGATAGGAGCCAAGGCTCTTCCCCTCCCTCCCAAATGGATACCTAATTAACCTGGCGTAATTTATCAAAAAGATGACCCTGGTCACATTGCTCTAAAGTGTCACCTTTATTATAAACCAAGGATCTGTACATGTGTGAGTTTGTTTCTTGACCTTATATTCCATTCTATGTTTGTCTGTCTTGACACTAGTATCACAATTTCTGTAGTTTTAAAATGAGTCTTATAGCTGGGAGTGTTCTTGGTCTTTATTTTCTTCTCAGAATGTTGTTTTTGAGATACATTCATGTTAAGTATGTCAGTAGTTTGTTTCTTTTTATTACTTAGTATTCCGTTGAATGAATATATCATGATGTATTGACCCATACAACTGATGATGGATGTTTAGTTTTTGGTTGTTATGAATGAAACTGCTGTGAATATTTCTCTACAAGTCTTTTTGTGGACATCTTTCTTCATTTCCTTTATTTAAATACCCAGGAATGAAGGTCACTGGGTCATAGGATTAGATATATTTTAACTTTATGAGGAAAGATTTTCCAAGGTGGTTAAATCATTTTATATACTACTTGTATGAATATGAGTTCTAATTACTTCACATCTTTGCTAACATTTTGTTTTGTAAACTTGTTTTTTGGGCAGGAGTGGAGTCATTTTGTTTGGTGTGAAATAGTGTCTCAATTTCCTGATGACTAATGATGTTGAACATTTTTTCATATATATATCTTTTGAGAGATGTTTGGCCAGGTCTTTGCCTATTTAAATTTTTTCTTTTTGTTGATTGTAATAGTTCTTTATATATTTTTTGTTACTATTTTATTTTTATTTTCAAAATATATTTTCTTTCCTATATATTTTTTGCAGAATTTCCAAGATATTATTTTATTTTAAAAATATTTGTTGAAGATCCTATTAAACCATTATTTTTCACAGTACTATATACAGAGTTGATGGAAAATATATTGGTTTTCTACGGATGATTTAACATTAGGAAGAGCAGTTAAAGTTGTGTGTTGCAGCTTTACAACAGGCATTTCTGCTTTTCAGTGAGATTTAAAAAAAAACTATTGTATTTATTTATTGGAGAGAGAGAGAAGAGAGCAGGGGACAGGGGGTGGGGTTTAGGAGTAGAGAGAGAGGGAGAAGCAGACTACCCAATGAACAGGGAGCTGGACTTGGCACTCTGTCCCAGGGTCCTGAGATCATGACCTGAGCTAAAGGCAGATGCTTAACCAATTGAGCCATCTAGGTGCCCAGTGAGATTTTTTTCTTAATTGAGATGTAATTGTCATATAACATTATATTAATTTCAGGTTTACAAAATAATGATTTGATATTTGTATATATATTTTAGATACAAGTCATTTGTCAGATATAATTGTGCTGTATGTCTTCTAATGAACAGAATTTAAAGTTTTGCTGAAGCTGATTTTTGAAAATTAACCAGATATCTTGCAACCATAGAAATTTCACTTATTAATTTTGATAGTTTCTTTTTTTTTCTTATTGCTGAGATTTCCAGTACAATGTTAGTTAGAGGTGGTAAAAATGCACATCCTCGTCTTGCTCTTGATATTAAAGGGCAGCATTCAGCCTTTCACCACTAAATGTGATGTTAGCTGTGGGGTTTTCACAGATGACCTTTATATGAATGAGGAAATTTCCTTCCGTTTCTAGTTTATTGAGAGTTTCTATTAATAATAGGTATTGAATTTTGTCAGTTTTTTCTACATCTATCAAGATAATCATATAATATTTTCTCCTTTATTCTGGTAATGTGAATTATATTGCTTTTTGAATGTGGAGCCATAATGGTCATGATGTGCTTTTATGTTTTCATATGACTGGATTTGATATGCTAATATTTTCTTAGGGATTTTTGTGTCCATGTTCGTGAAAGGTAATGATGTGTGATTTTCTTTTCTTGTAATACTTCTAAGTGTCAGTATCAGGGTTATGTGGACTTCATGAGTTGTGAAGCATTTCCATCTTTATTTTCAGAAAAGAATATTTTAAGATAGTATTGGATTTGAGGGGTGGGATGGGAAATTAGGAGATGCAAGTATCATTTGGAGATAAGGATCTAGTTGATGTTAGATGATCTGGAAGGGTTGGTCTTGTTATATGACGGGTAAACCAGGGCATGTGCCATGATAGGTTTGGTTTTGAAAGTCTTTGAGAAACCCATGGGTCATTAGTACAGGCCATAAGGTATGGAGCATTAGATAACTTTCTATTTAACAGTTCCTAGGGATATGGTGGCCAAGGGGGTGGGGATGAGTGAAGATCCCCACTGGGACCGCTTACTTAGTTGTCTACAAGGGGAGTGTGGGGTACCCACATCATCTCTGCTACACTGCAGGGTGGCACTATGGCTCACTGGGGGCAGGTGCTGTGTCATAGGGAGCCTGAGGTGTCATGGTGCTTACACACTTTTGTTCACTTCCTTCCTTGACTTTTTAAAATATATATATATATTTATTTATTTAGAGTGAATGTGAACAAGTAGGGGGAGGGGAGAGGGAGAGAGAGAGAATATCAAACAGACTCTGTGCTGAGCATGGGGCCCATCTCAGGGCTCGGTCCCATGACTCTGTGAGATCATGACCAGAGCGGAAACCAAGAGTCAGAGGCTTAACCAACTGAGCCACCCAGGTGCCCCCTGACTATTTTTAAGCATCCTGTCTGGAAAGTTTATTTCACATTTTACATGCCTTTCTCTAACCATTCTAAACCTCAACCCTTCTCCTAAGCTACTATCTATCTGCCTATCTATCTACATACACAAACACACACACACTCACACACACACTCAAACACATACACTGTTGATTAAAATTTGTATTTTGAGGTAATTAGGTTAATATACATTTGTAAGAAATAATAGAGAGGACTCCTTTGTATTTACCCGCTTTCCCCGAATGCTAACATCTTGCAAAATATAATATATATTATATATATAATATCACAATCAAGATATTGACATTGATAGAGTTAAGATACAAGTATCTCTCTGTCATTGCAAAGAGTTTCTCACATTGCCTTTGTATAGCCGCACTCATTTTTCCTACCCTTATCCCCTTGTTACCTTCTGACAACTGCTGATCCATTTTCCATTTATATATTTTGTCATTTTGAGAATGTTACATATGGAATCATAGATTATGCAGCAACCTTTTAGGCTTGGAATTTTTCATTCAGTGTAATTCTCTGGAGATTCATCCAGGCTGTTGCACATGGCAGTAACTTGTTCTTTTTTTCTTTAAAGATTGGTTGATTGATTTGAGAGAGAGAGCGTACCCATGAGTGGGAGGAGGGGCAGAGAGAGAGAGAGAGAGAGAAAGAGAGAGAGAGAGAATCCCAGACTTCACACTGAGCATGGAGCCGGCATTGGACTCGATCTCACAACACTGAGATCATGACCTGAGCTGAAATCAAGAATTAGGCACTCAACCGATTGAGTTACCCAGGCACCCCTCACTTGTTCCTTTTTATGGCTGAGTAATATTCCAGGGTGTGCATGTTCAGCATATTGCTTTTTAACCATGAAGGATAGCTGGGCTGTTTACAGTTTTTGGCTATTATGAATAAAGATGCTATAAATGTTTGTGTATAGGTTTTTGTGTGAACATAAATTTTCATTTCTCTGGGATAAATGCCCAAGACTGCAGTTGGTGAGTTGTATGGTACATGTTTAGTTTTTTAAGAAACTGTCAAACTGTTTTCTAGAGTGGCTGTTTCATTTTACATTCTCACTAGCAAAGCATGAATGATTGAATTTTTCTTTATATTTGTCAGCATTTGGTGGTGTTACTGTTTTTGTTTTAGCCACTCTGATAGGAGTGTAATGATATATCATTATGGCTTTAATTTTACTTCCCTAGTAAGTAACAATAAGCAGCTTCTTATGTACTTATTTGCCATCCATGTATCTTTTTGGTAAAGTGTCTGTTTAAATCTTTTGGCTATTCTTTATTGAGCTGTTTGTTTTCTTATTACTGAGTTTTGGTAGTTCTTTTTTTTAAGGATTTTGTTTATTTATTTGAGAGACAGAGAGCAGAGTGAGAGAGAGAGCATGAGTGGTGGGGAGAGGCAAAGGGAGAGGGAGAAGCAGGCTCCCCGCTGAGCAGGAGGCCTGATGTGGGGCTCGATCCCAAGACCCTGAGATCATGACTGAGCTGAAGGCAGACACCTAAACAACTGAGCCACCCAGGCGCCCCTTGAGAGTTCTTTATATGTTCTAGGTACTAGTTTTTTGTCTGATAAATATTTTCTCTGAGTCTTTTACTTGTCTTTCATTCTCTTAATAGGATCTTTCACAGAGGAAAAATTTTAAATTTTGATGAAGTCCCATTTATCATTTTCCCCCTTTTTTAGATCATCCTTTAGTATCAGATCTAAGATCTCTCTGCTTAGCTCTAGACCTCCATAATTTCTCATGTTTTTTTCTAAAAGGTTTATAGTTATGTGTTTTCATTTAAGTCAGTGATTCATTTTGAGTTGATTTTTAGATGAGGCGTGAGACTTAGTTAAGATTCTTTTTTTTTTTTTTTCCTTTTGGGCCCATCGATGTCCACTTGCTTTAGCAGTATTTGTAGAAAAAGGTTATCTTTTCTCCATTGAATTGCTTTGACAGCTTTGTTAAAAATTAGATGGGCATATGTATGGATCTGCTTCTTTGTTCTTTATTCTGTTTGTTCCATTGATGTGTATGTCCTTCTTCTAATACCATACTGTCTTGATACTCTACCTGTATTATGAGCCTTAACGTTGGAAGAGTGGTTCCTCCTACTTTCTCCTTCTTTAGCAAAATTGTCTTATCAATGCCAGATCCTTTTCTTTTCTATGTGAATTTTAGGGTAATCTTGTCCATATCTGCAAAAAATCATGCTGCCATTTTGGTAGGATGTGTTAAACCTCTATATTGATTTGGGGTGAATTGACATCTTTGGTACTGTCTTCAATGTCTCTTCATTTATTTAGATCTCCTTTGACTTCTTTCATTAGTATCAGCTTTTAGCTGATAAGTCCTGTTTTGTTAGATTTACACCTAAGCATTTTACTTTTTCTGAATGATTATAAATAGTATTGTATTTTAAATTTCCGAGTCTATATGTTCATCACTAGTATGTAGGAATACAATTGATTTTTTTAAAGATTTTATTTATTTATTCATAAGAGACACAGGCAAAGGGAGAAGCAGGCTCCCTGTGGGGAGCCTGATGCGGAACTTGATCCTAGGACCCTGGGATCACGACCTGAACCAAAGGCAGATGCTCAACCACCGAGCCATCTAGGCATCCCTGCAGTTGTCTTTCTATGTATGTTTATTTTATATCCTGAAACTTAGGGGTGTGTGTGCACGTACTCACATAAATTCCTGGGGATTTCTGCAAAGATAATTGTGTCATCTACAAATAGAGATAGTTTTATTTCCTTTCCAACCTACATGTCTTTTCTTTTCTTCCCTTGGTGCCTAGTCTGAACTTCTAGCACATTGATGAGTAAGAGTGGTGAGAGCAGATATTCTTCATTTGTTCCTAATCTTGGGGTTAGGGGGAAGCATTCCCCATTAAGTATAATGTCAATTAGAGGTTTGCTGTAGATATACTTTATCAAGTGGAAGAAATTCCTCTCTCTTTTCCAGAGAGGTTTATGATGAATGAGTATGGAATTTTGTCATGCTTTTTCTGCATTGATTGATAGGATCATGCCATTTTCTTCATTAGCTTGTTAATATGGTGGATTTCATTGATTTAAGAAAAAACATATTGAATAAGCCTTGCATCCCAGAAATAAACTCCACTCAATATATTATAAATGGGGATCTTGCAAATGTGGTCAAGTTAAGGATCTTGAAGTGGAATGATTGTCCTGGATTATTCTGGTAGGTTCAATCTAATCCCAGGGACACAGGAGGGGTTATTTAGAAGAAATGTGATGATAGAAACAGATTGAATTGGTGTACTTTGAAGCTGAGGAAGGGGCTGTAAACCCAGAAATATGGGCAGCCACTGGCAGCTAAGAAAGCAAGAAAACAGATTCTCCCTGTAGAGCCTCCAGAAAGAAGCAACCCTGCCAACATCTTGACTTTAGCTCAGTGAAACTGATGTTGGCCTTCTGACTTCCAGAATCGGGGGGGAGTAAATATGTATTCTCCTGAGCCACTAGGTGTGTGGTAATTTGTTATAGCAGCTTTGTGTAGATAGGAAACTCATATATCTGCGTAGATAGTGTAGCCTGGTGTGGATAGTCAGTAACTAGGTACAGTCAGATACACAGATCCCCTATGAACATGGGCATTCTGAACTTCTCTTATTCCTTAAATGTCTACTTTAGGCTGGTTTAAGTAGGAGAGTCCTGAGATGCACATGTTATTTAAGGAATACTGGTTTGCAACAAAGTGGAGGGAGATTGAAGAGAGCCTATTGTCATCTAAAGGGGATGGCTCTTGTTGAAGAGGCCAGAAGTTAGATTGAGGAGTTAGAGACAGATGGGTACCAGGGACATCTCAGGGAGGTCGGTCTCAGGCTTTGAAGCCTGAGTAATGGTATGAGGGATGAAGAGAATGACACCATCAATGACGCAAAAGCATGAATAAGTAACACATTCATTAGGAGGGAGGTGAGAGGATTAAAAAGTTTTCTGACAGGTTTTCATCTGTCAAAAATGACTGCACAAATTAGAGGGGTTGTATTCTTTCAGAGGTGAAAAATCCAATCATTGCCTTTTAGGTAATATTAATTCTAACTGTGACTTTAGGGAAGCACATCCTGCTAGTCCTTGAAGCCTGAAATATGTCCAGGTGTCTGAGTTCTGCATCTTGAAGAACACTTCCTCTTGTCTCACCAGCAGTAAGAGGGATGTTTACTAGCATCCTTGTGAGTTGATGAATTTATGTATGGGCAGATCAAGACTTCTTTGTTATGGTCTGAAATATTATGTTTAAATTTTTTTCTAGGCTACGAATAAAATTGTTCGCAAAACAACCATCAGGTGTTTCTTAAACTAAAACTGTTAAACTTAAACTGTTGTTCTTAAACTAAAAATTCCATTCTGAACCCATAATATGTGTTCTACCAAACATCTTTTAAGTTTTTAAAATGAGGCACAAACATGTCTCTTTTATTTTTGAGCCAACTCATTCTTCTCAGGGACGGCGTGTAGAAGGAAGTACAGAAGTGGGATCAGGCTGCTTTTATGGCTTGTTTGACTCCGTTTATTGAATGTTCAGTTTGTGGCACTATGCTAACCTCTGGATCATGATCTGTTAAAACTTTCATTCATTAGAAAGGAAGCCTTTAGGGGCCAGTATTGGGTTCCCAAGGGGAACTTCAGCCCTAGGAGATTCTTTACAATGAAGTGTGATATAATGATGTTGTTTTATCTTATGTATTTATTTTTAATTAAAATTTTTTTTAAAGATTTTATTTATCTATTCATGAGACAGAGAGAGAGAGAGAGAGAGAGGCGCAGAGACACAGGCAGAAAGAGAAGCAGGCTCCCTGCATGGAGCCTGATGTGGGACTCGATCCCGGGACTCCAGGATCATGCCCTGGGCTGAAGGCAAGTGCTAAACCGCTGAGCCACCTGGGCTGTCCTTAATTTAAAATTTTTTATTGAGATGTAGCTGACATATTACATTATATTAGTTTCAGGTATACAACGTAATATTTGATATTACGTTGAAATAATAATCACCACCATGAGTCTAGTTAATATCCATCACAATGTAGTTATGAATTTCTTTTTCTTATGATGAGAACTTATAAGATTTATTCTCTTAACAACTTCTAGTTATACAGTATGGTATTATTAACTATAGTCTGTCACCATGCTATACATTACATCCCTAGGACTTACTTATAATTGGAAGTTTTTACTTTTTGATCCCCTTCACCACTTTGCCTGCCTCTTATCCCTCATTTCTGTTAACCACCAATCTGTCCTCTGCATCTACAAATTCTTTTTTTTTTTTTTTTTTTTTACAAATTCTTTTTCTTTAGAATTCACATATAAGTGAGATCCCAGGGTGTTTGTCTTTCTCTTTCTGGCTTACTTCACTTAGCACAGTGTCCTCAAGGTCTATCCGTGTTGTTGCTAATGGCAAGATTTCCTTCTTTTTTTTTTTTTTATGGCTGAGTAATATTCTGATATCAGAATGTGTCTATGTAAGTCTTTATGTCTTCACATTTCTTCATCTATTAATGGACACTTGGGTTGCTAACATGTCTGCTGCTGTGAATAATGCTGCAGTGAATACAGCAGTGTATATATCTTTTCAAATTAGTGTTTTCATTCCATGCAGAAGTGGAATTGCTAGATCATATGGTAATCCTTTTTAAAATTCTTTGAGTGGGACGCCTGGGTGGCTCAGTGGTTGAGAGCCTGCCTTCGGCCTGGGGCATAATCCTGGAGTCCCGGGATTGTGTCCTGCATCGGGCTGCTTCTCTCTCTGTCTGTGTCTCTGTCTCTCATGAATGAATAAATAAAATCTTTAAAAATAAAAAAATAAAATAAAATAAAATTCTTTGAGAAACT
The DNA here is from genome assembly GCF_011100685.1 of Canis lupus familiaris. NCBI lineage: Eukaryota > Metazoa > Chordata > Mammalia > Carnivora > Canidae > Canis > Canis lupus. Next base: position 49,989,044 of record NC_049227.1, on the reverse strand, counting down.
TCAGTACTGTTTTCCATAATGGCTGCACCAATTTACATTCCTATCTCCAGGTTGAATGTTTCCTTTTCTCTGCAATCTCTCCAACATGTGTTATTTCTTGTTTATTTGTTTGTTTTGAGAATAGCCGTTCTGACAGGTGTGAAGTCATATCTTATTGTGGTTTTGATTTACATTTATTTCCCTGATAATTAGTGATGGTGAGCACCTTTTCATGTACTTGTTAGCCATCTGTATGTCTTTGGGAAAATGTCTATTCAGATCCTCTGCCTATTTTTTAAACTGATTGTTTTTTTTGCTATTGAGTTGTGTGAATTCTTTATATATTATGGATATTAACCTCTTTCAGACCTATGATTTGCAAATATTTTCTCCCATTTGGTAGGCTACCTTTTCATTTTGTGGAAAGCTTACTTTGCTATGCTGAAGGGTTTAAAAAAAAATTTTTTTTTTAATTATGATAGTCACAGAGAGAGAGAGAGAGAGAGGTAGAGACACAGGCAGAGGGAGAAGCAGGCTCCATGCACCGGGAGCCCGATGTGGGATTCGATCCCGGGTCTCCAGGATCGCGCCCTGGGCCAAAAGCAGGCGCCAAACCGCTGCACCACCCAGGGATCCCCTAAAAAAATTTTTTTTTAAAGATTTTATTTATTCATGAGAGACACAGAGAGAGAAGCAGAGACATAGGCAGAGGGAGAAGCAGACTCCCTGTGGGGAGCCCGATGTGGAACTTGATCCCAGAACCCTGGGATCACAACCTCAGCCAAAGGCAGACGCTCAACCACTGAGCCACCCAGGAGTCCCAATGCAGAAGCTTTTTAAGTTTGATAAAGTTCCACCTGTTTACTTTTTTGTTGCCTTTGGTTTGGACATCAGATCCAAAAACTCACTGCCAAGGCTCAGGTCAAGGAGCTTATTGCCTATGTTTTCTTCTAAGTGTTTATGGTTGTAGGTTTTATGTTTAATTCCTTAATTCATTTTGAGTTGACTTTTGTGTGTATGGTATAAGATAGTGGTCCAGTTTTATTCTTTTGCATATGGCTGCCCAGTGTTCCTAACACCATTTATTGAAGATACTGTCCTTTCCCCATTGTGTATTCTTGGCTCCTTTGTCATAAATTAATTTGTCTTATATATGTGGGTTTATTTCTGGGCTATTTTGTTTCACTGATCTATGTCTGCTTTTATGCCCTTACTATACTGTCATGATTATTTTAGCTTTATGATATAGTTTGATATCAGAAAGTGTGATACTTCCAGATTTGTTCTTTCTCAGAATTGCTCTGGCTATTTGGGGTCTTTTGTGGGTTCCTTTTTTTAAAAAAAATATTTATTTATTCATGACAGACACACACACACACAGAGGCAGAGACCCAGGCAGAGGGAGAAGCAGGCTCCATGCAGGGAGCCTGATGTGGGACTCAATCCCGGGTCTCCAGGATCACACCCTGGGCTGAAGGTGGCACTAAATTGCTGGGCCACCAGGGCTGCCCTCTTTTGTGGGTTCTATGCAAATGTTAATATTGTTTGTTTTATTTCTGTGAAAGATGTCATTGGAATCTTGATGGGGATTGCCCTGAATTTGTAGATTGCTTTGGGTCATATTGATATTACAATAGTAATTCTTCCAATTCAGGAACATGGAAGTTTTTTACTTTTAAGTTTCCTCCTAACACAGAGATAATTCACATAAAGTCTACATCTGGACCCGACAGCAAGTTTTGTCTTTGCAAAGTAGAGCTTCCATTTTGAGTAAAGTTATCTTTAAGGGAGCAACAATTTTGTGGTTGGATTCTCTCTATTTCTAAATCCATAAATCAGAAGCTCCCCCTTTCTGCTTTATTATCATAGATATTTTCATCAACATCCAGTCAGTTGGATATCTGTCAACATTTTAATTTAGTTGTAACTCTTCCAGTTGTCTGTAGTGCTTCTTAAATACTAAAATGTGTAAGAATCACTTGGGGGTCTTATTAAATGCAGTTTCTGGTTTACTAGGTCTGGGGTGGGACTTGAGATTCTACATTTCTCATAAGCTCCCGGGTGATATAATGTTGCTGGTCCCCCAACCACATTGTATAACAAGGGTCGTTAGGTGTTTCTTACTCTCTAAATGTCACTTATGCTACGTTCAATTTGGTGCTTATAGTATTTGGTAAGTTTCACAACTAGAATGAGCAACATCAGAAATTAGTAGTTAGGGGCACCTGGATGGCTCGGTGGTTGAGTGTTGGCTTTTGGTTCAGGTTATGGTCCCAGAGTCCTGGGATCGAGTTCTGCATCTGACTCCTTGCAGGGAGCCTGCTTCTCCCTCTGCCCATGACTCTTCCTCTTTCTCTGTGTCTCTCATGAATAAATAAATAAATACTATTAAAAAAAATTAGTAGTTAAACCATCACTTTTTATTTTAGGAAATTACAAAAGTAAGATAAAACTTGTTCAAGGAAATGGAAGAATTCTTGAAAATGTCTAACAATAATGGCTTGGATTTTTAATTATAATTTTTTTATAATAAATTTATTTTTTATTGGTGTTTAATTTGCCAACATACAGAATAACACCCAGTGCTCATCCCGTCAAGTGCCCCCCTCAGTGCCCGTCACCCATTCACCCCCACCCCCCGCCCTCCTCCCCTTCCACCACCCCTAGTTCGTTTCCCAGAGTTAGGAGTCTTTATGTTCTGTCTCCCTTTCTGATATTTCCCACACATTTCTTCTCCCTTCCCTTATATTCCCTTTCACTATTATTTATATTCCCCAAATGAATGAGAACATACAATGTTTGTCCTTCTCCGATTGACTGACTTCACTCAGCATAATACCCTCCAGTTCCTTCCACGTTGAAGCAAATGGTGGGTATTTGTCATTTCTAATGGCTGAGTAATATTCCATTGTATACAGAAACCACATCTTCTTTATCCATTCATCTTTTGATGGACACCAAGGCTCCTTCCACAGTTTGGCTATTGTGGACATTGCTGCTATAAACATCGGGGTGCAGGTGTCTCGGCGTTTCATTGCATCTGAATCTTTGGGGTAAATCCCCAACAGAGCAATTGCTGGGTCGTAGGGCAGGTCTATTTTTAACTCTTTGAGGAACCTCCACACAGTTTTCCAGAGAGGCTGCACCAGTTCACATTCCCACCAACAGTTGTAAGAGGGTTCCCTTTTCTCTGCATCCTCTCCAACATTTGTGGCTTCCTGCCTTGTTAATTTTCCCCATTCTCATGGTGTGAGGTGGTATCTCATTGTGGTTTTGATTTGTATTTCCCTGATGGCAAGTGATGCAGAGCATTTTCTCATGTGCATGTTGGCCATGTCTATGTCTTCCTCTAAGAGATTTCTCTTCATGTCTTTTGCCCATTTCATGATTGGATTGTTTGTTTCTTTGGTGTTGAGTTTAATAAGTTCTTTATAGATCTTGGAAACTAGCCCTTTATCTGATATGTCATTTGCAAATATCTTCTCCCATTCTGTAGGTTGTCTTTGAGTTTTGTTGACTGTATCCTTTGCTGTGCAAAAGCTTCTTATCTTGATAAAGTCCCAATAGTTCATTTTTGCTTTTGTTTCTTTTGCCTTCGTGGATGTATCTTGCAAGAAGTTACTGTGGCCGAGTTCAAAAAGGGTGTTGCCTGTGTTCTCCTCTAGGATTTTGATGGAATCTTGTCTCACATTTAGATCTTTCATCCATTTTGAGTTTATCTTTGTGTATGGTGAGAGTGGTCTAGTTTCATTCTTCTGCATGTGGATGTCCAATTTTCCCAGCACCATTTATTGAAGAGACTGTCTTTCTTCCAGTGGATAGTCTTTCCTCCTTTATCGAATATTAGTTGACCATAAAGTTCAGGGTCCACTTCTGGGTTCTCTATTCTGTTCCATTGATCTATGTGTCTGTTTTTGTGCCAGTACCATACTGTCTTGATGACCACAGCTTTGTAGTACAACCTGAAATCTGGCATTGTGATGCCCCCAGATATGGTTTTCTTTTTCAAAATTCCCCTGGCTATTCGGGGTCTTTTCTGATTCCACACAAATCTTAAAATAATTTGTTCTAACTCCCTGAAGAAAGTCCATGGTATTTTGATAGGGATTTCATTAAACGTGTAAATCGCCCTGGGTAACATTGACATTTTCACAATATTAATTCTGCCAATCCATGAGCATGGAATATTTTTCCATCTCTTTGTGTCTTCCTCAATTTCTTTCAGAAGTGTTCTATAGTTTTGAGGGTATAGATCCTTTACATCTTTGGTTAGGTTTATTCCTAGGTATCTTATGCGGATTTTTAATTATAATTGATTCCTACTATTTCTTTTTGAAATTTTTTTAGATACATGTAGTAGTTCAGGGAATACATATTAACATTTTTTATAAACTATTTTAAAGATTTAATAATTTATCTTTCCTGAAATATAAACTTAAAACCTGAATTATTATAAGCCAGAATTTAAAATAACCATGGACAATATCATGATTTACTTTTAAGGATTACAAGCACATTGTATAGGTTTGGGTTTGCACTATTTGACAGTCACAGTTTTGCAGTAACACCCATTTATAAACCTCTGAATTGCTCTTCAGTATTTACTATTGCATCATTTTATTCATTTATTAACCATCAATTATATCAGATCTATTGGCTAAGTAAAAATGAAATCCTAATGTGGATTCCAGTATTAAGGATAAGATATATATAAGAATTGTGGGCAATGGCGACATCAGAAATTTGTCCTGAAATACTCATGTCAATTACTAAAGATAGGAGATTGAATGGTTTTTGTTTTGTTTCTTGCATGAAAAGAGAGGTGGAAAAAGAAGGTCTTGTAAGCAATAATGCATTAAGTTTAGTTGTAAACTTTGTATTTTGGCATGATACCACTGAACCAGCTTTTAACTGTGGGGGTCTCTACCTAAATTAGAATTAGCTTTGGGAGTTCTCTAATTAATATTTTTCTCTTTCAGCTACATTTTCTTGTGTGTTTCAGACTCAAGAACCTTTCCCTCTACCCTCAGATTCTCTGTCTAAACATCTTGCTAGTAAATCTGTTTATACTGAAGTATGAGTAGAACTTGAATACCTGTCTCCTTCCCACCTTCTGAGTCTTGGGTATTGCTTTCTGGTCTGTCTTCCTTTAATGTCAAGTTTGATCCATTTTGTTAGTCCAGTTCTTTAAAGCAGGAACTACCTCTGTTACTATAATAGCCCTGGGCCAGTGGAGTAGGAGGCATGTACGGCAGACTGGTGCCTCAGATACAGCTAGATTAGGCCTAACTTGAGTTAGAACATGAGCTGGGTTTCTATATAGAATCGCCAAATGGTGGCTTTGGATGGACTCTGAGGTCAGGGTACTGGACAAATATGTGTCCACGATAGAAGAAATGAAGAGTTAAGATGGTGGGGAGATCAGCATAGTTTGGACTCAAGGGTGTGAGGGAGAAGAGGTTGGCTACAAACAGAAGAAGCTGCACATGACTATCATTGTGTTCTGATTCCAAACCCAGAAACACCTGTAAAGATGCAACTGAGCAGGGGGAGGAGCAGAGGGAGAGGGAGAGAGAATCTCAAGTTGACTCCCTGCTGAGCACAGAGCCCATACCAGGGCTCTATCTCCCAATCCTGAAACTGTGACCTGAGCCCAAATCAAGAGTTGGGTGCTTAGCCACCCAGGTGCCCCTAAAAGCAGATTTTTAAAAAGACTTGTGAAGGCATGACTTAGCTTGTAATGAAGCCAAATTAATTATTTTCTTATGTCTCAGGACTGACTAACCCAGGTCCAGGACTTGGCCAAAAGCACTTGACCCCCAGCACTGGCTACCTCTCTCAAAAGGCTCTGTTTAAATCATGACAGCTCTCTTCCTGTTATTTCAAAGCACATGTTCTTTTTGCAGAAGGGGTAGTAATCTCATGCTGTCTTACAAAATCCATTACGTTGCTGGAGGATTTACTTTAAGCTGATGTGTTAGCTTCATAGGATTTGATTTTTAAATGCTAAATACTTAAAAATACACGTTTTACTTCTTCTGTTTGAGATGAGGCTTTTAAGGAGTAATAGACACCACAATAAAAGCCAGCACGGTTCCTCTTGTCAATAAAAAAGGGATTTGCGTGAAGTGCTGCTTTTTCATAAGAAGCACTTGCGTAGAGCATCACTTAGCAACACGCAAATCAGCTTTGACACCTTATTCATCTTTAATATTCAGGTTCAAATCAAGTCTTTCCAGTGATGGGACAGATAAAATCTTTGAAACCAAGCAAGTGAAAGGTGTCACTTTATAATTTCCATCTTTAGGTTGGCAGCAGCATCAGAGTTTTCATTTTGTAACATTTTGGAATTGGAATTTTTTCAATTTTCAAACCTAAATTCCTTAGAGTGGCGTGCAGGGTCCATCATGGGACTGGTTGCTGCTTACTTCCGTCATAACCTCTATTTCAGCCAAATCAAACAGCCCAGTTTACCAAATGTGCTGGGTTATTTAATATCACTATTTCTTCAAAGCCATATTGTTTCTTTGCTTTGGGAAAACTCTTTGTTGGTTAAGTTCTGCTAATCTCTCTAGATACTTCTGAATTCTCAGGGATCTTCTCTCTGATTCTTTCAGACTGAGTTAAGGGCAAATCTTGGTCATAGGGCTTTAATACTGAATTTCAGTTGTTTTTCTTATACTTAACTGGAAGCATTTGAGAGACAGGAATTCTGTCTCTTCTTTGTATATTCCTAACCTCTCTGTATGTTTCATTTATCTGAATTTCTCACTATCTGTGGCAGAGCTGAATCTTCTCTCTTTGAAATAGTAGTTCTTTAATCTTGAGAGTTTTGACCAGAGACTCAAGGTACTCATTTATGAATTTAACAGTTATCTTTTGAATTGTTCATACTGTTTCAGGTACTATGCTGTTTGTTTACTACTATTTTGGAAAGATATAAGAGTCAACCATCAGATAAAGAGTTATACTAGACATAGCATTAAGTGGAAAAAATCTGGAGGCATAAAAAATTAAAAGCAAGGATTTCTTAAAGTGCAAATTAGAAAGGAGGCTGTACCATGGTTTTATGATGATTTTCACAAAGGAAGCAAACTTTAAGGTTTTTTTTAATATACATATTTTTACAGTTGGTATAGAAAAAATTGAATGTGACTCAGTCATTAGGGTAACCCCATCAATTTATATATTTTAAGCTCAGAAAGTATTCCTCAGTAGTTTGCTTCCAAAAGCTGCCTTCTGTCATAATAGAAGGCAGACACACTGCCAAACTCCTTAGTAAACTGTTGTGTGTAGATTTCTGGAGTTTTTATTTTATTCATATACTTAAAACTTCACTAGGGTTTTGTTTTAAAATTTAATCTGTTTAAAAACGTGCTGGGAATTTCTTAAGATAATTAAATGAATTCCAATTTAGAACAATGCTAGAAATGTTGTTAGTCTTGTATGTGGATAAAGTATTTTATATCTAGAGCCTCTATAGTGCCTGTCTCAAAAATAGAATCTAAAGGTGTTCCTTTCTCCTTTGCTTTATTTGGAAAATGCTGAAAAGTGAGCAAAAATTAAAAGAAAAAAACACCTTTTTATTTGAAAGTGGAGTAAGATGTTATACTTAAAAAAAATAAAGCTTCCCAATTATCCAGTCCTATCCCATGCTGTTAACCTTTGGACACAACGTAGTGATGTGCTGTCTGCTTTTATGATAGTAGCTTTGAAGATTCCTTTCCATTCTAACTCTAGCTTTGTTCTGCTTATCACTTATTTTTTTACAAAAGAACATGAGGCACATTGTTTTAAAAAAGTCAAACAGTAGGCATGCAATAGAAAGTGAAAGTTTTATTTTGTTTTTGAGAGTTACTAGTCAATATGTAGCTATATGTTCTTCTAGATAACTGAACTTTTGGTTAAATTATAACTTTTTTTAATACAAAAAATGAGATCACACTTTCTACTCTGTCACATTTTTCATTCACTAACATTTTATTTCATAGCTGCTCTTCTTCATTACTACATGGAGGTCCATCCCAGGCTTTTTACTGGCTGTATACTATTTCCAGAATGGATCTACTGTTAATAAGCTGGTTGTCCATTAGATAGCTCCAGTATTTTTTTAAGTTACAATAATGCTGCGCTAAGCATTTTCACATCTTGTATACAAGTATGTATCTCTGTAGGGTGATACCTGCATGTGGATATGTTGGGTTGGAGGCATTACTCATGTAAAATTTTGCTGTATAATTTAAAAGTTAATCTTTTCTTCAAGACTTTCAACAGTATTTAATCATAAACAAAAGTTCTGATTTGAGAGTAAACTCTTTATTTTTTAAAGATTTTATTTATTTGTATGTGAGAGAGAGTAGGAGTAAGGGGGAGAGGCAGAGAGGGAGAAGCAGACTCCCTGCTGAACAGGGAGCCAACCGTGGGCCTCGATTTCAGGACCCTGGGGCCATGACTAGAGCCTAAGGCAGACGCTTAACCCACTGAACCACCCAGGCACCCCGAAAGTAAACTCTTTTAAAAAGGAAAGGTGGATTCCAAATCCTCAGGGAGGATTTTTTTGTCATTGTTTTTCTCCTCATGTTTTAACCTGAATTTTATTTGGAATCTTTGGGAGAAAGTACTGCTTGGTCTTTTCTGTTGCCTCAAAAAATAAATCTATGTTCTTATGGGTAGCATCTCCTTGATAATGCTGTTATTTCCCTGGATGTTAATATTCCTTGTAATGAACCACAATTTCAGTTTAATTCTATTCTGTAGAGTATGACATAGAGTAGAATGAAAGCTATCTGATGGATAATTTATTTTAAAAGAAATGCAGAAAGGTGACTCTATCAATAAAAATTTAAAACCCAGAGTGTCATTTTGTTTACATGTTTTAAGTTTTTTTTTCTTGTAACCTGGAGAACAGTTACAATTGTGCCTTATTGAATAAAAAAACCTTACAGATGAATTATATTTTCTTAAAGGATGATCTAATTGATACTCTACTACCTTGCTTTTAGGTAGTAAGAGTGGGTTTCTAAAGTTGTGTGTTCAGGGCTTTTCAGGGTGCCACATACAATTAGGGATTTAGTAGTCTTTTAGTACTATCTGTTTGATTCAAGTTTCTTCACCTGTATTTTTGAGTCCAGTTCACTCCAGCTGTTTTAATAGACATATCAAATTGCTATTTGAGAAATGTCATACAGATTTCAAATTTATATGTAAAAGGCAAATGGGCTTTATAGTCTTTGTTGTTGTTGTAAGCATCTGAGAACCTTAATAGGGCAACTCATGTATGGTTATGTAGACATATATTGGAAGATAGGTATTTGTGTCTCATATGGAACTTCAATATAATTAATTTATTTCATATAACAATTCTGACTTTCAGAAAATGACTTAAAAATTTCTAAGATTTCATAATCTTTCTAGTTTGAATTATAAGGGTTTATCTGCTAATCTTTTTATCTGTAAGACATTATACTTCTGAGGAGATGATAGTAACTTATTTTACAGATAAATTATTCCGTTTTCTCTCCTTTTTACAGAAAACAGGCATCGTTATGGGTCCAAGGAGACATTTTCCGATCCAAACTGAAAAATAGACCGTCCAGTGAAGGAAGTATTAATAAAATTCTTTCTGGCTTGGATGATATGTCTATTGGTGGAAACTTATCTAAAATACAAAATGTGGAAAGATTTGGAGAGGTGAGTGTTCCTTAGGAAGGTTTTCGTGTCTCCTTAAGACTAACGTTCTGCATTTCTTTGTTTTCCAGCTGAACATATATAACATAGCAATATCTCTTTTCTGAGGTGCTGAAAGTACCAATATTTCTTAGATGTAGAATGTAGAATCATCTACTTGTAAAACAAGAATCAAAGCAAAGACAGCAATTATCCTGAGAAATGAAAAAGCTGTAATTTGGGCAGCCCGGGTGGCTCAGTGGTTTAGCGCCACCTTCCGCCCAGGGTGTGATCCTGGAGACTGGGGACTGAGTCCCACATCCAGCTCCCTGAATGGAGCCTGCTTCTCCCTCTGCCTGTGTCTCTGCCTCTCTCTCTCTCTGTCTCTCATGAATAAATAAATAAATTTAAAAAAAAAGCTGTAATTTAAGGAGCACAATTATAAAGGAGGCTACTCTGGGGTGGAGACTATGCACAAAAAGGGAATAAAAAGGAAACTTTCTATTTGTATGGAAGTGGATATAAAGAAGAAAGAATTAATGTGACAATTGAAAAAACAGTATATGCCACAAGTGGTTTTTTGTGAAAGTCTCAAATTCATATTGATTTCTAAAATGCAGAGTTGAAAACACAATTAGAGATAACTTTTTTCTTTAATTGAGGCTCTGTTATAAACAAACCATTTTTCAACAGTTGACATCGGTGGACTCATTTAATCTTTACAACTAGCTGGTGATAGGTAATATCAGCAGTATTATCTCTACAGTTAGGAAATGGAATGTCAGAGAAGTTCTAACCTTAGTGATTCCCATCCACATCTATCTGATTCTGAATCTGTGTGTTTGTGTTATACCCTGCTACCTAAAAATGGAAATGACTTAAAACAGGTAGGATCATGGGCATTTTTGGAGTTAGAAGCAACCTGGAAATCATTTGTTCTACTTACCCTCTTGTGCAGATCAGAAGCTGAGGTCCCACCAAATCCCATGACTTGAGGGTCATGGTGTTTAGTGGTGGGACTGCCTTGAGACTGAGAGTCTTCCTCCTGGTTTAGTTCTTTCTACCACAGTATGCCTGAGGTGAAGCTAAGCACTTGGTTGTAGTTATATTTTTATAGCTCTGAAGGAGCAAAAAAAAAAAGCTGTTAAAAATATTTAAACAGTGGAGCGCCTGGGTAGCTCAGTTGGTTAAGTGTCCAACTCCTGGTTTTGGCTCGTCATGATCTAGGGGTCATGGGATCAAGCCCCATGTCGTGCTCCTTGCTCAGTGGGGAGTTTGCTTAAGATTCTCTTCCTCTCCCTTTACCCTCTCCCCCTCAAATAAATAATAAATCTTAAAAAAATATATTTAGGCAGCAAGTGTGGATTTACATTCTACTAGCCAGTGACCCGTTGGACCTGGATGAGGGTCTTATGCAAAATGCTGTGGTTCAAGTTTGGCCCTCAGGGAACCCCAAGTGGAAGGAATGCATCATAGCTATTTTAAGTCAACAAATGTCATATAGAACCAGTTATGTTCACCAAGGAACATAACCAGAGTGCTTGGCAATCAGAAGAATGGGCTTCCTTCAACAACACAGGATGGAGACTGCCAGGAGAACCAATTTTTCAACCCTGTGGTCTCCAGGAAGCCACTGATGAAGTGGCTATGTTTACTTGTATGAATCATCTGTCCTGACAAAATGTAAATGTTAGCCAAGGTCATGTTGATGTTCAGAGCCTTTGTTGATATTTTCTTGTCTCTGTGTTGTAGTCTGTCCTATTCAAAGCAAACAAAAGGACCTGAACTGGCATTTTAATGTTATAATATAGCTAAGCAAGAATACTTTTCTTGCTCTGGTCAGCATTTCCTTCTCAGGTTTTGTTAAAGTAAATAGAGCTTTGCATGATGACCTCTGAAAAGAGACACATACAATTTATCCATCTATCTGGGAAACATAATTTATCTTGTAGGAATATAATGTTTTCTATATCATAATCCATATTAAACTAACATCTGGTGGAGCATTTTGTTCTCATACTTTTTTAGATCTCAGTTTGTTGAACTTAAGAATAATTAACATTTATTTATCACTGAAAGGGTGAAGAATGAAATATGAAATTTAAAATAAGTTTTATATATGAGTGTGTATTCAGGTATTGGGCTATTTCTCTGTTTCTTATTCCCTGTACCTCTAAATTAATTATTTTAGCTCTAGCCATTCAGAAGTGGTATTATTTTTGAAGTCAGAGCACAGAAATGAAAATAATTCAGAAATGCCACAGAATGATGGTGTGGTTAAGATTTCAGACAGTGATATGCATATACGTTTTGAATCACTTTGCAGTTAGGTGATGTCTTGTGTAAATAACACTTTAAAGTGCTTTCCTTGCCATGCTTATGGTCCTGGCTCCAGAACATTGCATGAATATGAGGAGTTAGTTTACTCAGAAGTGAATGTTATAGAGTTGGTGATATCTTTGTCGTTCTTGTGAATTCCAAGTGGGAAAATAAGTTGAGAATGCTGCAAGGATTTTAAGTTTCAAGTTCCATACCAATGTTCGAGATAGAAACCCATGGAAATTCTGGATTTATTTAGTTTGTACATAAACAAAGTACAAAAAGGCACTATTCTTCTAGAAGTTGCTTCTTTTTTTCCTTTTTAAAAGTAATGTCAGATTGAAAATGAGATACTAAATTATTTTTCTGATTTCTAGGCCTACAGGGATTTTTTCTGTGGTTGGTTATTATTAGGGAGCTCTGTGATTACCTGATTGTGAAGGTTTGAATATACAGTTTTTCAGTGCTCAAGAGGCAGGTGAATAGGCAAAAAGATCAACCAGAATGATTCAGGCCACAGTAAGGGGACTAGGCTGCAGCTGTGATGAATTCTCTTCGCCTACTTCGAGTTATGAGAAAACTTTTAAAAATAGAGGCTTTACCTTGACTGAACCTGGTCCTCAGTGTAGGGCTAGGGATTATGAAATACACATGGCCCATCCCGTGGGTCTGGCAAAGGTTCCCGGCTTGGTGCTTCTGCCTTGCACTGTACTTTTCTTCCTTTTTTCTTCCCTGCCTGGCAATAGACACTGTGGAGATTGAGGCTTCCGTCTGCCCTCTTTGTGAGCCTGTTCCCAGCCCAAGGGCCTTGGTAAATATTGCTTGAAAGAATGAAGAAGGCTTACAGTTTCTTAGAAAACAAACAAGAGTACATGAAATTGGTAATAATCCAAGCCATCCAAGGGTAATCTGTGCTCACATACAAAGTAGTACCAGCAGTACGTGCTCATTTAGACATGCCAGAGCCTAAGGGTCCATCGTGCACTGAGGTCATAAAGAATTTTAAGAAGATGGAATTGAAAACACTTTAAGGGGCAGATCAGTAAGGAGTGAAGTGAGGAGCTTAGAATGTAACAACCACCTAAATAGCACTTACTATGTGCCAGGCTCTGTTCTAGGCACTTTACATGGATGAACTCTTAATTCCTATAATAGTTGTGTGAAATAGGCACTGTAACTAGGTCCTTTTGAACAGATGACATTAACTGAGGTAGAGAAAGTTGAACTGTCTGCCCAAGATCACAAAGTATGCAGTGGAGCTAACATTTAAACACAGACACTCTGGCTGAGGCTGTACTCAGCCACTCACCTTGAGGCCTCTCTCCATGAGGTCCTGAGTGTGGCTTTAGCATATTACATCAGTAATTTTGAACATAACCGTAGCCAGCCTGTCCTAATAATTTCTCCTGGCATTGTGATTGTTCTTAACTTTTCCTGCTCCGAGGTCATAATCCAAAATTAGCACACTAATCAATCAGATGCTCTTGACTTGGAGATGTTAATTAGGTGCAGGTGCTGCTCTTGTTCAGCCAAGTTCACATAATTGACATCTGGTAAATAAGAATGTAGTGTTTTATTTATTTTTAAAGACTTTATTTTTAAGCAATCTCCACACCCAACGTGGGGTTTGAACCCACAACCCAGAGATCAAGAGTCACACACTCCACCAACTGAGCCAGCTAGGTGCCCCAAGAATGTAGTGTTTTAATTACATTATTGAGATACTGTGATTTATAAAATCCTTTGCTCTTTTACATCAAACGCTCATTACAGGGTACATCTTAGAAAAAAATCCATTAAGTGAAAAATTAAGACCTTACTTTCAAAGCACTGTTCTTTCCACTCTTAGGACCACTATGGCATTTCAGTTCCAGTCTGAATGCCACAGGGATCCAGGAGAAGCTCTTGGACAGGAGAGTGACAGTACACCACAGAGCCACGGGGAGACTGCTCTGGCTGTGAGGTGGAAGGGGTGTTGGGGTCTGTGTGTGGCTAGGGATGAAAGGCCGGGTGATAGGGGAGTGGTCCCAGATGATAAAGGTCTCAACCAGTGGCAGCGAGGAAGGTGAGAAGACAGATTAGGGGGCTCTGATAAACCCAAACTTTTTATAATCAGAAGCAACTTATGAAGATGACATCTTTGCATTTCCCCAGCTTTTACATCTTAACAATTTCAACATCTGAGAGCTGAAAGAATTTTGGAGATGACCCAGCCACCTTTCCTAGGCAAATCACTTAAACCTGCTAAAAATCCATTATCCTCTTTCTCTTCCAGTCCTTTCACTTCTATTTTTACTCATTTCTATTTCAAACTCTCTTTTTATGTCATTTTTCTGTTTTAACTCTTCCGTCTTTTTTCCCTAGTGTGCTATATTTTATCTAATAGATTTTTTTCCTTAATGGCACACACCACGGCCTCCCCGGTAGCTTACTCTGTCACCATTTAATTAATGTGTTGGTCAGTGATTACTTTATCCAACTGAAACCTATGAATGTGTTTTATTTTCATTTTCATCTCGTCTATATTTAGAGAACAACTGATGGCATAAAATAAATCTTTATACTTTGCACTATTATTTGTTCTTTAGCTAGATCATCATCTGTAAATAAGTACATTTTTCAAAATGATCCTTCTTTATGTATTTTAGTTTACTCTCATTTTCCTGCCTTTATATAGGGCAGACTGGTATCCAAAAGAAAGAGCTGGTGCTCAGACCCTCCAGAGTCAATGGGGAGTGACCCTTCTCCTTGAGCAACAATATGAGGGTCTTCCCTGGACTAGGCTTCCTCACTTTGGTCAGCAGCAACCATGTGACTTTGTTTCTTTTCAGCAGAGTCTAGGGGATCTAAGTAGCTCAGGGCCAGGGAGAGTCTGCACTAGGGCTCTATGGGGAGAGGGTCTGGAGCCCAAGAGCACAACTGAGGCTCAGGTTAGGTTCTCTGCATTCATCAGTTGTGACTATTCATAGTTATTATAAGGAATGAATTTGGTAGAAAGAATGAGACTTACCAGCATCTGCTGAGAAAAACCTTCAGATTGCCCCAGGTCCACCAATTCTTGGGATTGATTTATGCCTCATGATAAAAGGAACTGTGTTTTCTAGTATATTTTCCCCTCACAGGTGTTTGTGTTCTAGGTGCTCTGATAGATACAGAGCTTAGTTATGTTCATGTCCTTGTGGCCTACTCAGGATTCTAGAAAGCCAGAGTCCTCTTTCTTACAGCTTTCTAGTTTCTTAATTCTGTAATTTAATTTAAATGTGTTTTGAATAACATTAACTTTTTGTTAAGAGTTTGAAGGCTTTTAAACACTTGCTGAGAATTTTATGGCTTATATGCTTTGCAACTCCTTAGTCCTAAAAATGCCTGAAGCTTTGTACAGTAGCCACAGAAATAAAATAGGGATGATACGGTGAGATAAAAAGTAATATGATTTGTATTTCAGCAGAGTTCTTCAGACCTGTACTGCATGTCTGGGTCTCTTCCCCTCCCTCTTGCTTCCCCCGTCCCCAGGTCGGGGTGGGGGTGGGGGGAACAACACACACGTTTTTCTCATGCCCTAATCCAGTCTGTCACCTCTCACCAGAACCCTGCAGGAGCCACTTACCTCCATCCCCCTCCTTCCCGCCCCCCTGCAGACTTCACCTTCTTCAGTTCATTCTCCTCACAGTCATCCTCTAGGAGGAAATGTTTGCAACATATTCAAATTAGGGTTTTTTTTTTTTTTTAATGTAAAGAACTCTTAAAAATCAGTGTGAAATGCCACATACACAAGTAAAACAAAATGGGAATCCTCATGGCTGGTAAACATTAAAAACATTTTACTTCCCTAGAAATGAAAGAAACACAAATTTAAATGACAAGATGCTATTTCTGCCTCTCAAATTGTGTGAGATTAAAGAATGTATGCAGTATTAGCAAGGATTTGGAGAATAAAAACCCCTAAAGATTGCCAGTTGGAGTGTCAAATGGAGGGCAATTTGATGATACATGGCAAAAGACTTTACAATGTATTTAGCAATTCCACTTCTATGAATCTATCTTAAGGCAATAAAAGAACAGTGTTTAAAAGCCGTATGTATAAAGGAGGGTGTTTGTTGGAGCTGTTTATAGTGATGAAAGATAGAAAACTGCCTGAACCAGGGTGAAATCAATAAAATTTGGTATATCTTAGATGACGGAATTTTATGGAATTTTATTTATAGAATAATATGGCAGAGGTTTTTTTTTTGGTTTTGCTCTTTAAAATTTATCCTGAAATACTTCTGGCAGTTTATCTTTTAGGCGAAAAAGTAAATTACAGAGCAGCATATATGTAACTCAACCTCTTTTTGTAGGAGGAAGTATGTTGGGAGATGGTATGTATAGCACAGGGAAAAATCTGGAAGACTATATGCCAGAGTGCTAATGTGTTTTGCTTCTGATGGTAAATATGTAGGTGACTTTAATATTTTTTTCACTCTCATCTGTATTTTATCATAAACACATATCATAGGGTAAAATAATATTATATATATTTTTCTTTAGAAGAGACATGATTTCCTTCTCCAGAGATTGAGAGCTGGGAGTTTATATGCAATGGTTTCTTTTTCTTTGAGAGCTAGGGTATTTAAGTAAACTCCTTAAGAAAAGGAGCTAAAGTAGAAAATATATTGAATCTGGCTCGTTAGGTGCATGGCTGTCTGTTGCAGTGTTTTTGTTGTTTTCTACATTTGAAATTATTTAAAAAAAGATTTCACCTTTAAGATACATAATAAAGTGGGAGAGAAAACACATGTGACATAACTATAATGTAAAACACTTAATTTTTTTTGGTTAACTGTGCATCTTTTTAAATTAGTGTTTATTTTTTCAAGTAATATGTGACCTCACTTTTAGGTGTTAAAAAGTACTGAATTCTAATAAAAAATATCCGTTCCCTCTCCCACCTTTCTGTACTCCTACCCCCACTCCTACACCAACTCCCAAAACAGCGATCCTCTAAGCAAATTACATCAGCATTTTCACTACCATATTCTAAACACATATGTCTTGCTTATAATGCTATTTAAAATAATTTGAGTTTTGGACACTTTTTGATTGCCTCCTGGTTGTGGTAGACAGAATTTTAGAACAGTATTATTCCCACTCCACTGTTCTTCCCAATATGGCTATATCATCATTTTTGGTTGAACCCAATAATATGGGGATGCCTGGGTGGCTCAGCGGTTGAGCATCTGCCTTCAGCTCAGGGCATAATCCCAGAGTGTCAGGATCGAGTCCCATATCGGGCTCCCGGCATGGAGCCTGCTTCTCCCTCTGCCTGTGTCTTTGCCTCTTTCTTTCTCTATGCCTTTCATGAGTGAATAAATAAAATCTTTAAAAAACCACTATAATATGTAAATTATTACCATGTAAGGATTGTTCACTCCTGAGCTTGGTGTAGTGAGTTAGGGACAAACAGGGCTAGGGAGGACGAGGTAGAGGGCCACGGAAGCAGGCTCACAAAAATCCCAAAAATGCTGAGGTGTAAGGAAACCAGAGATAAAGGACAAGCCAGACCACCCTGCCCTAGGTGTGGGTGGGAGGGTGTCTTTTTTATGACCATCATCTGTGACCACCAAAGAATAACCAGACCCCAAAGAAGAAGTAAGCCATTAAAGATGTTATCACTAGTCCTTACTCAATGGTGATATCAGTAAATAATGTTAAAAGGATTTAGGTTCCTTGATTAGGTTCTCAATAAAAGACCAACTGGACAAGCCCTCAGTGGCAACCCTGCCGGGACCCCTCTCACTCCTGAGTGCTTTCTCTGTATCTTTACTTAATAAATTTCTATCCCTTTACTCACTCTCCTGTGTCCACGAGATTCATCCTTCTGACTCCATGAGACAAGAACCAAGCTCTCCTGTATCAGTAGAATACTCTGTTTTCTTTGTTGAACCTTTCTTTGTTTTTCCCAGAGTTAGTTACCTATTTTTTTTTAGTGCTTCCTATTTATTTTTTTTTATTGAAGTACAGTTGACACGATGTTACATGAGTTCAGATGTAAGTTAATTGTCTTTTTATTTGCATAGTTTCTGTGTACTTGGGAAAAAACAAGGCTACTCCCTCCCCCTGCCAAAATTGTGCCAAGCTAATTTAAAATTTTGTAAAAATCTTTTTATTGGGCAGCCTGGGTGGCTCAGCGGTTTAGTGCTGTCTTCGGCTCAGGGTGTGATCCTGGAGACCCAGGATTGAGTCCCACGTTGGGCTCCCTGCGTGGAGCCTGCTTCTCCTTCTGCCTGTGTCTCTGAGTCTCTCTCTCTCTCTCTCTCTCTCTCTCAACTCTCTCTCTCTGTGTCTCTCATGAATGAATTTAATTTATGATTTTATTTATTCATTCATGAGAGACAGAGAAGCAGAGGCAGAGGGAGAAGTGGGCTCCCTACAGAAACCCGATCCCAGGACCCGGGATCATGACCTGAGCTGAAGGCAGACACTTAACCAACTGAGCTACCTAGGCACCCACATTTTTTTCAGTCTTAACACAGCAAAAAAGTTTTACCAAGTTCATTCTTTTTCCGAAGACACTTCTCCTTCCTACCCTGGACTAGTTTTCTCTAGCTGTACTATACACTTGTGACCTGAGGCCTTCTTTTCATACTTTTCAATTGGATTCCTAATTTTCCTGGATTTCCTGTTGTCTTAACTATTCCCTGATGTACATACATCCTGTAAGTTTTCTCAGAAAGATTGTGTGGAAGGTGAAATTTTGTAAATTTGTTCTATCTTTAACATTAGAGTGATAGGTTGAATTTTGGAATGCCAGGTGAAGACTCGCTTTTCCTTAGAATTTTGAAGGTGTTTCAGACTTGGGAACATAACTCTGATCCTCCTGGTTGGAAGGACAGACAAGCTTTCTTGGCTTTCCCACAAAGGTGCCCAATAGACAATGAACCCGACTGATGAAGGTGAAGATCCTGTCAGGTCCTTCCAGAAGCCAGTCCAATGAAGGTTTAATATATTTCTGGACCCCACTCATATTCTAGAGACTGGCTGTGTGCTCGTCCTTCTGTTAGGTACAAGTAACTGGTCACAACACCCATGTTGATTACTGGGTGAAGCTAAGCCCACCTCCTCAGGTGTACCATCCCACACACAAACCTACGCTTCAGGCCTGCCTTATTTCTATTTCTGTAGGCTTCCTTGGGTGGTAATGGATTCCTGCAACTGGGGTTGTATGGACAGAGATGAATGATATAACTGATTCCTGGAGACTTTATAGATGGGCAACTTAAGACTTTAAGAGAAAGTCTGACTTTAAGGTTCCATGATCCTGTAACTGTTGAACTGATGGTATTCTTTGCCAGGATGACCCTTCCTGTGATCTAGGACCATTTCACTCTATACTCATTCTTTAAGACTCAGTTAAAGGATTAAAGCTTCCTCTAGGAAGCTTTCATCTGCATTTCCTCTTTCCCACTGGCTATGTGCTTTGTATTTCTATTTTCTTTTTTACACTCGGAGTTATAGTAATAAGGTATGGTCTTTTTACCCAGGATGTGCCTACTGATCCCAGGTATATCGATGCAACCCAACCTAGGTGGCAGGGAGCAAAGAAGTGTTTTGAGCCAAGAATGGCTATCAGATATGACTAGACTGTGACTGAGGGAAGTATATTATCATACATCCTTCATCAAATAAGAGTTCTGTCTTTAAAGAGGGGAGGAGACTTTTATGGCTGCAAAGAATCTTAGCAAATTCAAGGCATAAGAAATATTCAGGGGAGGAAATGGCAAAATAAAATCTTTGCTGGTGCAGTGTTAGTGTGCTGTGGCATATATTTTAGAAAGAATGTTGTATGTGGGGTCAAGAAATCTGCTTTCAGAATCATAGCTATCAGAAAGAGCTTAGGGGAGCTTGGGCAATATTCTTAACTTCTATGAGCACTTCTTTTTTTTCCATCTTTATGGACAACAGTGTCCTCCCTGCCCTGAGTTATAAGAATTAAATGTGAACTGGCATGTGAAAAGACCTTGTGTGTTACTTCTGAAATAAGACTTATTTCAGAAGGAAATACACTTTCCCAATTAGTAAGCTTTAACTCCTGGAAAGGTCTTGAGTGCTTTTACTAGTGTTAATTGACCTTAGTAAGTTATCGTGTAGATATCCTAAATTGTTTTATCTTTCATTTTTGTAAACAGACAGAAAATTTGTAGTGATGGATCCTAGTAGTCCCTGGAAACATATTTGTAATGTATCTATTGAGACGGTCTGTATCTGAGCTATATTCCAAAGCATGATTTTTGTTTGCATAAGAGACTTTTTGGTTGGGGTCCATTGTAACAAAGTGCTCCTTTTACCCTTTACTACATCCATTCCCGTGCTTCTCTGACGTGGAATTTGACCCATATATTTAACTGATGAACAGTTGAACGTTCTTTAGTGTATAGAATTATGTATTTAGTATTTAGAATTCGTAGTGCATTAAAGCTACTTAAGGTGATCTATGTTAAGTCAATCTATATGAAATATATAGTTTACAGTCTATTAAATCTATAGAAAGCAAAATTCTTCATAATAACTTTTCTATGAAACATGCATTTTTTTCCAGAATAACTTAGAAGAGGATGAAGATGTGGAAATGAAAAATAGTATAACCCAAGGAGACAAACTACGTGCCTTAAAAAGTCAGAGACAGCCGCCACGCTCCTCACCATCCTGTGCATTTAGGTAGATCCTTTTTAAACTTTTAAATTTACATCGTGCCTCCATTTGTGGATAGAATATTTAATTTCTCTTGAATATCACTCTACAAGTGCCATGTTTACCTCTTATTTTTTGGTTTATTACTATTTTGTGTTGTTTATTATTTTGTCACTATAGGGAGCAGCTAAATTCTAGAAGCTTACAGAAAGCATCTCCTATAATCTCAGTCTCTGAATGCCACCTTAAACTGCTATGCAGTTAGGTATCTCTGGGACTGTGCTCAAAATTCCTTTTGGAATTGTATTCTTCCCCCATGAGTGGGTGTCCTATCTTGTGGCAAATCCTCACATGTGTGCTAAGGCTTTTGTTTTGAATCTAGAGTGTGCAGAAAAGTATTGAATGCCAAGCTTGAGTATATCCTAACTCCTTAGATTTATGTTCTATATTTGAGAATTGAATAAACAATTCTTACCTGTGTCTGTAAAGTTATAACCATCCCAAGCTTGAAGTCTAAAATTACTAATCAGAATCAATTGATGGAACCTAACTTGTGATCACAACATTTAGAACCTGCTAATGGTTCAGATGAGTTAGAAAGTCTTCAGGATCAACGTAGGTGCAACAATCTGTGAATATTTTCCAGATTCTTTACTGTGATGTATGGGATGACAAGTTCACAAATGATTATAATGGGAAATGGCTACTTTTCTTTGCCTTTTAAGTGAGAGACATGCACAGTAAGAGGGGTGTTTTGCCAGCATGATACATGTCAAACAGATTCACAGAGAGTTTAGTTTTCATGTGTTATTTAGGGGGATTATAACACAAGTCAGATTAGGTCTGAGCACATCGTTACCTATGCTTTGAGTATGGGTCCCTGGCCTGAGGAATGAAGGTTTATGTAGCTCCAATTCACAGTGGTAGTAACATGAGAAGATGGGATAGCAGGTCTGGTGCTTGGTAGTAACCACCAACTACCAAAATTGAAGAGGCATATCATTCACTGAGCAGCTACTATGGTCAGGAGCCTTGTTAGGTGCTTAGTTTGGATATGATGATTAATGGAATTAACACAAAAAGTGTGCATCTTTACCCATGTTTGGGTTGGTTGCTTGAGGTTAGAGAGGTTAAATCTCTCCCCAGGGGGATGAGTTAGAACAGAGCTGATACAACCAGTGCTATTCAGTCTGTGCTCTGCTTACTGTGGATATCCTCTAATAACTCAGTGGAAGATTCTTCAAGATTTCTAATCTTTTATTCACTATTGTTTCCCTTGAAACTCTTAAGAAATGGCTTTATATTGCTTAAAATTAATTTCAAACAGATTTATATATGATTCTTAAGAAATCATAAGGGGCAGGAGGAATAAGTTGGCATATATTTTGCACATAAATAGGCAAAAAAAGTGAGAGAATCTCCATTACACATTTTAGAAGGCTATTCCAATATGATTTTTGTGGGTTTTTTTTTAATGCTTAGAAATATTCTCATATTTTGGAATTCAGTTTCCCCTAATGGCATCATGGTATCATCATCAAACATTTTTTGACCCTGAGTGGATGTAGCACCACCTTCTGATTTAAAGCAATTTGCTGTAAATGAAATTCAAGATGAAACAAAATGACTAACATGGGTTTCTTGTTGGTTCTAGGATTTATTTTAGAAACTAAATGAGTACTAATACGCATTTGGGAGGGTTCTCTCTTTTGCCAATTTAATATTTTTACTGATTCCGTAAGAGCCACTTTTGGTCTTTGCTTAAATGTGTGAACCTGGTGATGCCTGAGCATTTGTCTTTGATTTCCTTAGGTTGGATGATATGAAAGGGCACCCAAGAGCAGTGTCCCAGCCTTTCAGGTACTGTTAATGTGGTGAATTTCCAGTAGCTAGTAAATAAATGCTACCCTTTAGATATATTTCCCAACCTTTACTAGTGAAGACAAATTGCACATAACTTTTCCCTTTTAAAAAGTCCCTTCCTTTCTGTTTGTCTGCTTGTTTTTTGTCTGCTTGTTTTTGTCTGTCTGTTTGCTTGTTACAATGCACTGTATTTTTTTAAATTTAAATTCAGTTTGCCACCATATAGTATAATACCCAGTGCTCATCCAAAACACTGTATTTTTAATGCTCACCATGAAGGGGATTTTTGTTTTCTTGAGGCACCCATAGGTTTGGCTGCAGTAGGGATGTCAATGTAGTCTGTGCTTTCAGCATGGTGCAGGGTCTCTAAGCAACTTGCCCTGCAACATGTCTTTCAATCCAGTGACAGATTTTGCTTTGAGTTTTTAACATTTCTGTTAGTCCTCTTTTCCCCTAGGTTTACATGTACTTCTTCTTTACTTTTGAGTTTTATTTCCTTCCCCCCCCCACATCCTCCATTTGAAGAGGAAACATTTGAAGAGGAAAAATGTCCCCCACATAGTCCCAGGGTGGTTTCAAGGTACCAGTGGTACCAGAGTGCATTGTAGGGCTTGGTGAGAGCCTTGGACATGTTTGCCAAGACTGTTGATGAGAGGGAGGCAGCCCGGGTGGTTCAGTGGTTTAGCACTGCCTTCAACCCAGGGCCTGATCCTGGACACCTGGGATCGAATCCCATGTCGGGCTCCCTGCGTGGAGCCTGCTTCTTCCTCTGCCTGTGTCTCTGCCTCTCTCTCTCTCTTTGTGTGTCTATCATGAATAAATAAATTTCAAAAAAATCTTTAAAAATAAAAAGACTGTTGATGAGATAAAGGTGAAAAGCTGATTCACCCCTCACCTCTGGTTCTCATTCAGCCCAAGAATCTAGGGTTGTTTGGTGTGGGTGGTTTTGACAGAACTCCAGAAACTTGCTGTTTCCTTGTACTATTTTTCCCATTCTTGTTTTAGAGGTAAACCATGTATTTAAGATGTTGTTTGAGGGGAGGAAGGTGAAGGAAAAAGTCTACAGGTAAATAAGCTTTTCTAGAGCAGATAGGAAAACAAGGTCCATGCACCTGGGTGGTTCAGTCGGTTAAGCAGCTGCCTTCAGCTCAGGTCATGATCTGGGGGTCCCGGGATCAAGTCCTGCATCGGGTTCCCTACTCAGCAGGGAGTCTTCTTCTCCCTCTCCCTATGCCCCTTCCCCCACTCATGCTTTCTCTCTTTCTTTATCTCTCAAATAAATAAAATCTTTTTTTTAAAAAGGGGGAAAAGAAAGAAAACAAGGTCCTAGTACATTAAATGGTTTGTTCAAGTTAAAATAGGTTTGATATTAAAAGCATGCCTGGGCCCTGGCTGTCCAGATTTGAGTCAGTTTTCTCTGTCCACTCAGCAGACATTTATTGAACATCCTGTCTGAGTCTGGCACTGGACTAACCATCAGGAATTGAAATGAGAGATAGTTCTTTGCCCCCAGTGGAGCTTATATCAAGGGAAATAGACAAATACCAGACAATGAAATATGATGCGTAAGGACTATGAGAATGTGTGATAGAACAGGATGCTTACCCTGCCTGGGAATTCAGTAAAGGCTTGCTGTATAGGGGACCAGCTGGTTGGATCATCAAAGGATAAACAATAGGAATGAGGCAGATGGAGGTGGAAGAGAAGTAGAGAGAGAAGATGCCCTGGCAGGAAAAACGGCATATGCAAGCTGGACATAGGTGTGAACGCAGTCCATTCAAGGAATTCAGAACATTTCATGTAGAGGTGTCTAGTGGGAAGGCATGGATAGAAAGGACCTGCTCACAAAGGCGAATGCCAGACTTTGGAGAGTTTCATAAATAAAGCCAAGGAACTTAGGCTTTCTGGGCACTGAGGAAAGATTAAATGGATTAAACAGTGGAGCGACATAATTAAATATTTTAGATTCCAGCAGAGACTATTCAGAATTTGAATATTAAGGAATAAGATGAAAAGATGTTGCTAGTAATCAAGAGTAGGGAGTAGTGATGGCCTCACCCAGGGCAGTTTCAGAGTGGGAAGAAGAGGACAGATTTAAAATATAAAGAAGTGGAATCTTAGGTCTTGCAAAGAATGAATGATGCCATCAAGAAGGGAAGTGACCGAGCATGGCAAGATCATGGTTAAGACAGGACTCTGGAGCCTGGATTTGAATCCCAGCTCTGTCACCAGCTCCCTGAGTGACTTTGGATGGGGAGTTTCCCCCTCGTGGCTTCATTTCATTACTTGCAAAGTGGGGATTGCAGTCCTAGCTACCTCATAGGGTTGCTGTGAGGATGAGCTGAATGACCATCGATGAGGTTCTTAGAAGAGCGTCTGGTACCGAGCAAGTGCTCTGTCAGTGTTGACCGCTGCTACCATCACTGTTATCATGACCTGCATGATCTCTTTACTTAGTTCACCGTGTTAGCAGACTGCTGAATGTTAAGATGACAGAGCTTTCGTGTGACATTTTGCTCCTTTTTCTCCACAAAGAGTGACTTCGTCCCCTCAAGGATCTGTATCTACTTTGAAGACCTCAAAAGTGGCTTTGTCTCCTTCAGCAACGGCCAAGAGGATAAACAGAAGCTCTTTGTCCTCAGGTGCCAGTGTCAGAAGGTAATTTTTACCCTACTTCTCAGATACTGGGGCAGGGGGTGTAAAGGGCATCTGGAGCAGACGATGAGTTTGGCTGAAGTTTGTCAGAGGAGGGGGTTAGGGAGAGGAGGAGAAATCACAGAGGGCTCTGTGACCCTCTGGAGCTTTTGTTACTGTCTCACATTGTGGGGGGCAAGGTCGTGGAGGGAATGCTGTATGGCATCCCTTTCTATAGCAAAGGTCCAGCTTGCCTAACGTGATCAAGAAATTGGAGTTCCATGGCACACGCTGATGACAGGTGGTATTATCATTTCTCCTTGGATGCGTATGGGCAGAACTAAGATGGGTAAGGATGTTTGAATGAGTATGTGTAAGTTAAATCTTACACACAGGTCTACTTTTTACTCTCCCATTTTCATTTACTCTCTACCTCAGGGCACATAGAGCCCCCAGATGTTCTATCTCAGCATCTCTGGTCAGAGTGGTTAAGCTAGCTTCTTGGGTCTTAATTAACTGCTTAGAAGGGAGGTTAACATGTGTAACTCAAGGCCACATATTATATCACCAAGAGCGATAAAGAAACCATTCTGTCGCCATTTGCATTGATCAGATTGTCTGCATCCCATTCCCCTCATGTCCTAATTATGTGTTTTCGAAACATGAACTCTGCATGAGTATACATTGTTGTCTATGTCCCCCTCCCCCCAACCTGTGTTTTCCATTCAGCTTTTCCATAAACTCCCGGCTAGCCAGTTCTCTAGGGAACTTGAACGCTGCAACAGAGGAGCCAGAGAACAAAAAGGCCTCCTCGTCCTCTAAGACGGGTTTCATAGCCAGCCCGTTCACCAACCTCTTGAACGGCAGCTCCCAAACACCTGCCAGAAATTACCCTGAGCTCAACAACAACCAGTACAGCAGAAGCAACAGCAGCAGTGGGAGCTCCCTGAGCAGCCAGCCGAACCCCCAGAGCATCAAGACGGAGGAGCACCCCACCATCCTCCGACCCTCCTACACCGGCCTCTCTTCTTCCTCAGCGAGATTCCTGAGCCGTTCAATCCCCGTAAGTTCGCAGACACCACCTCTTGGTCCTCAGAACCCTGAACGCAACTTCTGTGCCTTGCCTTCCCAGCCAAGGCTGCCACCAAAGAAATTTAATAGCGCCAAGGAAGCCTTCTGAGCGATGCCTTCCCTCTGTGCTGTGAAACTGTCTATGCACGTACATTCTGCGGGCTCCTCTTCAAGTAAATGCCAAGTTTCAACTTGGGGGTTTCTTCCTTCCTTCTTTTCTCCTCCTCCTCCCACTCCTTTTTAGGTGATTTCTCTTCGAAGGGAAACAGCTTTCATTCCCTTCATCACGGACACTGTTGACTCCAGTTACTTTTCAGTTAAGTTTTCAAATCCCTTTGAATATCTGGTGCAAAGCCAGGAGCTGATTCATACGAGAGACAGTCTATGCTTGGTTGTGGTGGTGTGAGGAACCACCGCTCTTCCACTTCATACAGGATTGAACAAAATTTGGAGTATTTAAATGTAGAAGGTGCTGAATGAACAGGATCTTCTTAGAAGTAACCATTAGGCCCCTGGGTACGTCACCCCTGCAGGGAACTGCCCCAGAATTAACAAAATGGCAAACCGAAGGTGTTGATAAGGAAGGCTTCTAGGGCGGGGTCTGGGCTGGAGGGGCAGAGGAAGGCAGAGTATCAGGAAGATGTTTAGAATTAGCCATCACTCTTCTAGAGACAGGATGAAAGAGCGCAAAACACATTTTACCCTTGAGCTCAGTATTTAGTGTTGCCAAGCCCCACTTTTAAACAGAAATCCCTGTTAGGTAAAATCTGTTGGTTCACCCCCTGCTATGAATCACTTTAATCACATATTTTGATTGCCTCAAAGGGAACTGAGATCTCTGAGAATGTGAGTCTTGATGTGAGAGAACAGGGACAAAATAGGAAGGAGAAATCAATCTCATAGGTCAAAGAAACGTGAATTGGAGTGATTCCAGTCAGGGTGCAAGCCAGCTCCAGTGTCCTGGGAAGGCTGGGACCTGGGACTTCTTCATGCCTGATACTCTTCAAACATCTCAGCTGATGTCCAGGAAGAGTCTGATTTCTGCAGGGGAGAAAGGGGAGGAGAACTGCTGGTGGCAGTGTGCCTTTCTTGGGGAACCAATAGCCCCATGGGAATAGTTAAGGAGACCCACTTTCCTTAGATGGTAGTTAGGGACCACCTCTTCTAATGGGAGGATGCAGTGCCTGTGTGTGCGCATGCCCCTGTGTGTGTGTTGATAGGACTCATCACCATACCCATCCCTACCCCAGACTCTTTTCAAAGTTTTTTTTCCCCGCTCTTCTATCCACACAGTGTCCTTTCTGGCACATGTAGTTGGCCCTTGAGCAACGCAGATTTGAACCACATGAGTCCACTTATACACTGATTTCTTTCAATAAATGCAGTACAGTGTGTTTCCTCTTCCAAATGATTTTCCAAATAATATTTTATTTTTTCTACTTTACTTTATTGTAAGAATACAGTATATAATACGTATAACATGTTAATTGACTGTTGATGTCCTTGCTAAGGCCACCAGTGGGCTATTAGTAGTTAAGTTTTGGGGGGAGTCAAAAGTTATATGCAGATTTTTAACTGCGTGGCCCCACGCAGTTAAATCTTATGGGCACCCCCAACCCATGCCTTGTTCAAGGCTCACTTGTATAATTTTCCCCATAAGATTTTATTGCCCTTGATGTTTTTCAACATTATTTTAGATTCCTGTATAGATCAGGGCCCCAAGCAATGGCCAGTGCACTCCACCCCTTAGTGCCTCTGATCCCACTATATTATGGGTATAGGTGTATCAGTAAACTTAAATCTCAGTAACCAGGGGGTTAGATGGAAAATAATAGAATTTACCTTTTCATAACAAGGTTTAAAGTCCTGTGCTTCCTACCAGGAGTTGAATTGTCACATCGTGGGTCAGCCCATTTTTAGACCAGAGTATGAAATCTGTTCGTTTTCAAAAAAAGTGTTACACATATAGGTATATAGATAATTATATAAATACCTCGCTGATTTCATGGCTAAAGAGTTAGTATAATCTACACTTGCAGCTGAGTACCAGAGGTGTTAGGAACTTAATAGAGAATAACATTCTACTTTTTCTGGATCTCTGTTTTCCTCTTGGCTGGTTCAAATATGGGGGTATTCGTTAGGTGATTGTTGATC
Source organism: Canis lupus familiaris (assembly GCF_011100685.1). Lineage (NCBI taxonomy): Eukaryota > Metazoa > Chordata > Mammalia > Carnivora > Canidae > Canis > Canis lupus. The sequence goes on along the minus strand of NC_049227.1, from coordinate 49,960,691 downwards.
TCCCCATATTTATATAACTTAGTTTTTGGTGTCATTCCATATTTTGTTATTTGTCTTCAAATCTCCTCCTTCTCCTCATCCCTCTCCTGGCCTGAATGGAGTGATTTTCCAATAATTAAATTTAAAGTAATAGTCTATGTGGGCAGCTGCTGCTGTTCCCCTCTTCTGTCTCTTAAATTTGTCATCTTATTGTAAAGAGGAGCATTTATAAATAGAATTGCCAGCACGACAACATTTTCCTCCTTCTCACCCTCCCGGGAAGTAAGAAGTAGCAGGTCTCTTAGAGCTGACTCTCGCTCCTTTGTCTTTACCTAGAAAACCTCTGTGGGAAGGATGGCTCCCAAGTCCTGCCCCTGCTAGCTTGCTGGTAGAAAGTGTAAATTAAGATGGAGATTCCCATTTTATGTGGAAGAAAGCAGGAGGTGGGGAATTGTTTTCCTTGGTGGGTCCAATACAGCTTTTCTAACTGTGGGTCTCTGGTCTAAATAATGGTGGTGGTCTTTCCAGAGCTTCCTAAGATGTGAGGGGGAAGGCCCCTCAAGAACTAGGAATAAATCGCTCAACAGAAATGGTTTCAAATCCTTGGGTAGGAAATGAAGTCTGTGTGGCAATATCCTCCCAGCACCTTTAAGAAAGACCCAGAAACTCCTAGGGGCTGAGGGTGACGTGTGTTTAGAGGGAGTCTAATATTTTAGAAGCTGCAATTAGCATCTCTTTTGAAAGCTGCAATTGCTCTCTCACTTTATGCAGCAGTTCAGCCCCCAGAAAAATGTAAAAATGATTTCCTTGTTCTGTCATTAAACGCTTTAACACAGAAAACAAGAGCAAATGTTAAGGAGTTCTTAGGGTTGTGACAGAATGCGGAGAAAGAATCAGATTTTATTTTTATTTATATGGCCACTTCTGTGAGTCTCGGGGTTTCTATTGCCCAGGCCAGCGCATAGGGTTTCATTTTTATTAACCCACTTATTGTTAGAAAAAAAAGTCAGTTTTCCCTCCCTGACATTCTAGAGGAGTTTTCAAATGCTTAAGAAATGAGGGACGTGTGATTATGGTGTGGGTGGGGTGGAAGTATTTTATTAAGTTCAAATTACCTGAGGTATCTGTCTTGAATATTTGCTCTGTTTTATTTTTAAGAGACTTACCATTGAATTGCTATTCATCTCCACTGTCCTTACCTGACCTCTGAAGTCTGGGGTTGGTCGTGATGCCTTTCCCATAAACTCTTCTATGCCCTGCCGTGGTCTTAATCAGTAGTCTTCTCACTCTGCACTTTAATCATCTGTTCACTTACCTGTATCCCTCACCAGATTGTCAGCTCCCTAAAGGTAGGGACTATACCTGTTTTCTGCGCCACAGTCATATACTCTGTGACTAGCATACAGTAGGCACTCATTAAGTATCTCTTGAATGGGTACATGAATGGTTGGGTGTTTAAATGACTGGATGGGATAAGAGCTATTGCCCCTATTTTAAAGATGAAGAACTTAAGGGTTTGAGTGGTTAAATATTTTGGCCTAGGCCTAGATTGTACCACAAATAAGTAGCAGAGGCATAATTTGCACCTGCGTCCATTTGACTCCAAAAAAACATACGCTTTTGATTATATTATGTCATTCATATATTGTGGTAGGTGTTTAAAATACCAGGATAGCTAAGGTATATCTCATCTTTGCAGAAGGGGTCAAGGAAGGATGTGAGGAAGGGGTAACACTTTAGTCGGGCTTTGGAGGGTGAATGGGAGCCTGCTGGGAGTCTAGTGATGAAAATAGTAGGAAGTGGAGAAATAGTCATTGCAGGCAATGGGAACCATAAGAACAGAAGCGCAGCCTTGTGCTATAGGCAAACTTTTATGTACTGAAGACAGATAGACCTAGGTTCAAATTTTATCTAATTCCTTGTAGTGACTACTTTGGAAAATTATTTAATCTCTCTGAGCCTCAGTAAAATGAGAATAATAATAATAATTAGGGGGCAGATCTAGGTTATGTGCACTCTGCAGCTTAATACAATTTGATGGGGCCCATGAGAGATAAATAATGCAAAATATTACATTTTATATAAATTTGATATAGAGCTGTGTACTTTGAAAGGAGTTAGTGTTACTCTGGGGCCTTGGAGCTTATGTGGTAATGATCCCAATATCTTTGTAATAGGGTGGTTGTGATGATTAACTGAGATCAGATGAAGTAGTTTACACAGTTGCATACAGATGGTGCTGAATAATTGTTAGCTATTATTGTTTTTAAGAGCAGTGAGTGTTCCAGTGTAGCTAAAGACAGGGGAGGTTACTGTAGATGAGGCTATAAAGTTAAGCTGAAGCCAAACTGGGAGGTGCAGTTCAGATTCCAAACTCGGAATCTTGTCAGCAGAGTGACTTGATCAGATCTGTTTTGATGAAGATAATCCTAGCAGTCTGTGCATGACAGCTCTTGGTAAAAACCCTGAAGGCATGGAGACTAGTCTGAGCCCTATCTGCGTCCTCCGTCTCTACCTCTCAGCAGGTGTCCTTGGTTAAACGCTATGCTTATTTTATCAATTATTTCATGTTTTACTACCCATAGTAGTATTGATGCTATTAAGTAATCATGAATGACCAACAGATCCACTATATATTTATTAATTTTTATTTTTAAAAATTTTATTTACTTATTCATGAGAGACACAACAGAGAGAGTTAGAGGGTTCTAGAAGCAGGCTCCTTAGAGGGTTCTAGAAGCAGGCTCCCTGAGGGGAGCCTGATGTGTGATTCAGTCCTGGGACTCTAGGATCACTACCCGAGCCAAAGGCAGATGCTCGACCACTGAGCCACCCAGGCGCCCTATTATTAATTTTTAAATGATGTATTTATTTTTGCAAATGGAAACTTAACTACCCAAAGAAAAATTATAGTCCTTAGTAAACATCTTTTTTTACAACAATTGAGCTTTTTGAGGAGTTGTAAAAATAATGTGCTTTGCCATAAAATAAATATATTAATATATATAATATATATATATAAAATATATATACATATATATTATATATGTATATATAGAGTCAGATTGGTTACAAATAATTTTTTGTCACTTCAGTGTCACAGGTCACATTAATCTTTGCTATATGGAGTAGCCTTTTAGAATAAGCTTTTGTTGTATTGATCTGTAGGGTATATACAAATAAATAAGCTGCTCTATAATGAGGTTCTTCTGAAAGCTGCTTTGGGCATCACCTATTAAAATCTTTTTGGTGATTTTATTACTATGCTACTAAGCAGTAACTTCTGTTAAGCTTTGTTACTCACTCTTACGTATTGGTCTCCAGACATTTCCAGAGATATTCTCACGGTGATGTTGCCGGTTATGTTGGTGAGGCCATTCATTGTCTCTTAGAATTTTCCCATTTCCCTCTATTCTGCTGCTTTCTCATATTTGTTATTGTTGTAGCCTCATTGATCTTCCTATAACTCAGTCTCTTAATTAATTCATACTGTAAGTAGGGGCACAAGGTCTATCTGTAAAGGGCCTCATAGTTAATCTTTTGGCTTTGTAGTCCGAATTCTTCAACTCGATACATAAACAAATGGTGTGGTTGTGTTTCAGTGAAACTTTATTGACAGAAGCAGGTGGTGGGCTGGATTTGACCCCTGGGCTGTGGTTTGCTAAGTCCACTTTAAAGCCTGGCCAGCAAAAAAAAAAAAAAAAAAAAAAAGCCTGGCCAGCTAAGATATACCAATCTCAGCATGTTACTCACCTGTTCAAAAGTGACCAGGATCCCCTAGTGCTAGAATGTTAATCCTGAATGCCTCTGTTGAGCTTTCAGCTGTCTATCAGCGGTCCCCTTATTGTATCTTTGTACCTCATTGACCTTGCTTGCTCCTGGACTTCCATTCCCTTGTCCTCTTTCCCCAGATTGTTCTCATTACAGCCCACCTCTTGGCCTTTGGAAAGGGAGAAACAGACTCCCTTGAGCAGGGGAGTCCAATGTGGGACTCGATCCCAGGACTGTGGGATCATGACTTGAGCCAAAGGCAGAAATCGACTGAGCCACCCAGGCACCCCTGGAAAGCCCTTTCTTGAAAGCCCCCTGCCCTCTTCACCAATATCTCATTTTAAAAGAGATATGCTACCTTCCATCTACTCTCTGAAGCTTTCCTCAAGAAATTGAACCCATGGAATGTTTTCCTTTTTAACCTCTATTCCTAGGCATGATGCATAGTTAGCACTTTATGTACTGTTACTATTATATACCTGAGCATCTGTATTTGTTACTTACATGTTGTCTATATATATGAGACTGGTCTCCAACTTTTAAACTTTCTTTGTGTGTCAGCCTACAAAGTTTCATAGAGTTCTAGGTTTCTTTCTATTTTTTTTTTAACATTGTATTTATTTATTCATGAGAGACACAGAGAGGGAGAGGCAGAGACACAGGCAGAGGGAGAAGCAGGCTCCATGCAGGGAGCCCCATGTGGGACTCAATCCCAGGACCGCAGGATCATGCCCTGGGCCAAAGGCAGATGCTCAACCACTGAGCCACCCAGGCTGCCCTATTTTATGGTTTCTAACATAGTACTAGACAGAAAGGAATTTTATTTATTTATTTATTTATTTATTTATTTATTTATTTATTTATTCATTCATTCATTCATTCATTCATTCATTCATTCATTCATTCATTCATTCATGACAGACACAGAGAGGGAGAGAAAGGGAGAGACACAGGCAGAGGGAGAAGCAGGCTCCGTGCAGGGAGCCCGATGTGGGACTCGATATGGGGACTCCGGGATCACACCCTGGGCTGAAGGCGGCGCTAAACCACTGAGTCACCGGGGCTGCCTGACAGAAAGGAATTTAAAATGTTCCTTTGGTTTACAGTTGAGAGGAAAATTGAAATGAAGTAGTGTGTATATGTGCTGTTTTACCCTAGCGTTCTTATGCCACAGTTGAAACTGCCTTGAATGCAGTTCCCTGTGTGATGGGGTGCAGCCGTGTTTACACTCAGCTGGTTAGTGTGCTCTTTGGTTGTGAAGACTGTAGATGAGTTCTTCATTGTAAATTTATTTATTTTTTTGGTAATCATAAGGCAGTTTTATTTTTGTCTCCAATATTATTTCTGTCCCTTTACACTTACATTATTGTTGGCTCTAGTTCTTCTTTACCGAAGTGTAGTTGACATACAATGTTATATTAGTTTCAGTTATACAACAGTGATTCAACATCTCTATACGTTCTACTGTGTTCTTCTGTGTTCGCCACAAGTGTAGCTACCATCTGTCACCATACGATGCTATTACAGCACCATCAACTCTATTCCTATGCTGTGCTTTAAAAAAAAAAAAAGATTTTATTTATTTATTCATGAGAGACACAGAGAGAGGCAGAGACGCAGGCATAGGGAGAGGCAAGACTTCCGAGGGGAGCCCAATGCAGGACTTGATCCCAGGACCCCGGAATCACCCTGAGCCGAAGGCAGATGCTCAACCACTGAGGCACCCGGGTGCCTTCTATGCTGTCCTTTTCATCCCTGTGACTTACTCATTCTGTAACTGGAAGCCTGTATCTCCCACTCAGCTTTACCCATTTTGCCCACCCCCCACTCCATGTACTCTGGCAAACACCAGTTTGTTCTCTTTCTTTATCTCAAATTTGACCAGTGCCAGCCAGAACAACCTTGGTAGCCTAATGAATAAGTTAAGTTCTGTGTTCTGGCATTAGGGGAAAAAAAAAAAAAAAAATATATATATATATATATATATATATATATATATATGTCTCTGTGTGTGTGTATTTATCTATTTATGGAATTACTGATTCTTAAAGTATGATTTGGAATAAGATCAAAATATTAGATCCAGCTTGGTAAAATCCCTAGTGAGGTGAAAATCTGAGTCATTGGCATGTGCATTAAACTTGCTACATTTTTACCTTGGAGTAATGTTTGTGTGACAGTGATGATCTACTTATTGATTGTTTGAACATCCATTCCCAATAAAATGCTTCCATTTCCAATGGGATGTTAATAGCTTTTCTTGATTTAAACTTGATATCTTTCCCCTCTGCCTGTTCTCCATTTTAAAAACTGTCATCCTGTCCTGATTTTAAATATATTGAATCACAAAGATTAATCAAGTATTCTATTTAATACCAAGGATTAGTACTATCTGTGTAACCCTGTATGTTTAAGTTGCTGTGGTTTCCCCCCTCTCCTCTCTTTGTTGTTGCACTCCTTTAAATTTGATGGAATTTTCAGCTAAGAGATGTTAATAATATCAAGAACGTGAGCTCCGTCTTTGAACCGCGTCTTTGATATTTATTCAGCATTGGTATTTTGTCTCCTTTCCAAGGGGACTAGAGAATGTTTCTTGACAAAGCATCAGATTGTTTTGAGGTCAGCGTGGTTTGGATGGTGCCTTTAAATTTACGTGTCAGCTGTTAGGTACGCACAGTGTTTGCAGATAGAGCTAACGGTAATTTCAGTTTCCAGGGTTAAATAGTGGTTTACATTAATTTACTGTACAAGCCTATCAGCTGTATTTGACTCTCCATTTGAAAGGACTCTTTCAAATACAGAACTTGCCTTAATCTCAATGACATCAGAGTTACTAATTACCTTGGTTGTTCAACTTAGTTTGATACCTTCTTTTTCACATGATACCAATAATACTGCTAAGTCAATAGAAAACAGTCTTATTGTAATCTTGCTTTATTTATTTATTTGGCCAGGAGCAAAAGAGAGAGCTTTTTATATATGTGTAAAGATTTGTCCAATTAAAAAAATGATCTAATATGTATATGAGCATTTACTATGAGCACAGTATTGTTTTAGTGGAAGAAGGTAGGCCATTGTCTCCCACTAGACTGAAAGCTCCATGAGGGCATCTTCCAGCTTAATTGATCACCTACCTGCCCTAATTTTTCTGGTCCCTTCCCTCTGTCTTTGTGCTGCTGCCAGAATCATCTTAAGATACTAGTTTCCTGATGTCATCCTTTGCTTAAGAAGCTTCTGTGGTTGAAGAGCAAAACCAATCACTATAAGCTTTGTCTCTCTTTCCTCGAAGTTCTACAATTCCACCATAATATACCTATATATGGACATTTAATCCTTGCATGGCTCTGTGAGGATGAGAGAGCTCTCTGGACCACATTTATAGGAAAACTAATCCTATTTGTAGAGTCCCCACTCTTATGACCTCATTGCTTCCCAAAGGCTCCCTCCTAATATCATCATACTGAAGGTTAGAATTTCAACACATGAATTTGGAGGTAGTGGGGAACACAGACATTAAGACCACTGCAAGCAGTAAACTAAACTAAAAGAGAAAATTAAAACATGTCCGTCCGAAAGTGAGCAAAATAAGGTTGACCTATTCCAACCTAATTCCCCTTATTCACCACTTAAGTGCAAATTGCTTTCTCTCTGGTGACTCCCAAATCTTTATGGGTAAGAGGTAAAAAAAATGCTGTGTTCTGATGACTTAGACAGTTTTTAGACTCTCCTTTCCTTTGAAAACCCCACCCAGTGATCTGCTACTCCTTTGGTGTCCTCATCACTACCATTTACTCATCTTCATTCCTTGAGGGCTTTGGCTTTCCTTTGTAGCTACCAGGCTATTGCCAACATTCTCAATGACTGTGCTACTTTTCTAATCGTTATTGTCATCATTCATCATCAGTGACTTAGTGAGCAGCTCCAATGTGCTGGGCATTGGACTAGGTGCTTCATATATACATTACCTTATTTATTTAGTCCACAATTTACAGATGAAAATATCAAGATTCAGAGAGGCAGTGACTTGGTCAAAGTCTCACAGCTACTCTTTTAAACTTCCTTAACTCCTCCAGTGATCTTTATTTTTCTTTATTTGGAAATCCATCTCATTGACCTTTTTATTGCTCAGAGCATTGCTTCTGGTATCCTTAATCTGGTAAGGTTCCTCTTAGACATTTACTCCACATACTAACCGTTCCCCATGCTCCCTGCCTGCTTCCCCAGTCCTCTCTGACCCACATAGTCCTTTCTGCTTTCTCTTTCTGACATTCTCCATTACACTTGGGTCTTCTTTCTGTAGCCACTTCACTGCCAGCCTCTAAAATAAGATCAATCCAACCATTTCATGTCTGTTTCAAGTCTCTCTCTTTCTAAGCACTTTTGGCGAAAATGCCATTACCTTGCTGCCAGTTAACTCCATTTCAAATGAATTTCTCATTTGCCTGGCCCTTCAGTGTTCATCATAGTACTTTAATTAATTATCTCATTTTGGCTCCCTTGCTCTTCCTCACACCGGCTATTCCAAAACTTCTTAACATTCTCTGTCAACACAGCCACCCTTTGTTGACTTTGCCTTGAGTCCTACCAAGAACATAGAATTTATCAGGAGTGATTTCCCTTAACTGTCCTCTTCTCTACCACAAAGTGTATCTGCTTTATTCCTTCTCTTTTAGGTGACAAGAATCTTTACTATTTTCCCATGACAACACTACCCACCTGTACTATTCTTTCTGGACTGTTCTAGAGAGTTGCTCCATCCACGTCCTTCCTCCTTTATGTCTTCAGTCTCTTACCGTCCATTTGACTGCTCACCTGCAAACAGGTGCATCCGAATTGGTCAGAGTGGTCTCGCCAATCACTTCCCTCCATCCTGTCACCTCTCACAATGTTTCCTTTGTGGCCAAACTTGGGGCAAGCGAGGTGGCCTCCCATTCTGGTTAGAGTCTCTCCCAGAGGCTGCCTTTGACTTCTGTAAGGCCAGGTCAGATGGTCTCCTCCTTCTTAGTCTTTCTGTAGTACTTGACAACGTCAACCACCTTTTTTGTCTATTATTTTTCATCTCTTTTGAGTTTTAGAATGCTATTTTCCCATTTCTTTTCCTCCCTTCCCCTTAAATCATTACCTGTTTGTCTTCTTCTGCCCACCCCTCTGTGATTTTTCCCAAGGCTCTGACCTTGGCCTACTTCTCTGGGTAATCACCTCCTTGGTGTCGGATCTACATTTCTGACTTCCTATGGACATTACCTGGGACAGAAAACACATTCCTTCAATTGCCTATTCTTCCTTTTGTTTCCTGGCTTAGTAATTATCATTCAAGCTACAAATCTGGAATCTTCTGTGACACTGCCACTACTTTTCCCTCTGCACATCCAGCCACTTAGTCCTATTAGCCATCCCTCAGAGATATCTGATTTTTTTTTGTTGTTGTTGTTTGTTCTTCTGTTCTCATCACTGTTGCCCTAATTGAGGTCTTTGTGGACTATTGGAATAGCCCGTTAAATTTTCTTCTTGCCTTAAGTATCTCTCATCTTTAATATTTTCTCTGTACTGCTACCAGTGCTAGATTTCTAAGACATAGCCGATTAAACCATTGCTGTGTTCTGAATTGTTGGCTCTACTTTGCCCGTGGGGTCCAGTCAGGATCCCTTGGCTTGCCGCTCGGGGCCCTTCTCTGACCGTGTGCCTCCCCACCCATGTCTCTCCAGCTGTATCTCTTTCCAGCTGTATATAGCTCCAGCTGTCTCTCTGTCCGGCATACTGACTGGCACTGTGCAAGAGCGCCACATCCTGCCTCGTACCCAAACCCTAGCACACGTGGTTCACTCTGCTTTTCCTTATCTCTGCTTGGTTTTATAATTCTTGGCCTGGCTCCACAGTTATCTTTTGGATAAAGCACTTTTGACCCATCCTTCTTGACTCCTGTGGGACTTTGTTCACTGCCCCCTCCTGCCCCCACCTTCTTGTTGCTCTCATATTCTAGTTAAGCTGTATGTAATTCTCTCTTCCCTCTGCTGGTTTTTAAGCTTCTTGGAGGCATCTTTGTTGTCTCAGGTTCCAAAGTGTAGTGAGTGCCTAATAAATATTTATTTGAACTAAAAATTGGATCCTATATCTAGGACTATGAATGGGAAGCAAAGAGCTAGGGTGCTTAGGAGCCCCTTATTACCGTTAGCACAGGAAGCAGTAACAAAACAGAAAGCAGATTTTCAGATTTAGCTTTAATATAGAGTCATCTGAGAGGTGTTTTTTTTTTTCTTCTAGCAATGTGGCTTTACTAAAATAAGAGACAATGCATTTTTAACTGGGCTTGCATTGATATAATTTTGATGTTCAAATGAACTGAAAAAACTCAAGAATGGTTGGCTGAGTCAAGTAGAGTGTCAACAACAATCTGTCATCCAACAATTGAGCTTTTTAAATGATTGTTGAAAAGCAGAGATTAAGTTCACTCAAAAAAAAAAAAAAGAATCTATTAAAAGTTAGGTAAGAAGGTGAAAGAGTATTTTATGTAGCATTTTAATTAACCAAAATTGGCTTGTTAAATCTTGGGAGTCCCTGAAATGCTTAGAGAACGCTATAGAAAAACGTTTGCACCTCTTTCAGAGCTGACTTTATAAAAAACTTTAGCCTTTTTGTCTTAATATGATGCCAGTGAAACCTTATCTAGCTATGTTTCTCTACTAGTGTTATTTGAAAAGTATTATTTTGTTAGCAAAGACAAAAACTTTCAGTATTTTGAAACCACATTTGTGGAAATGGGTACTGATGCACACACATTGTGTGTTGGTAACTTACGAGCAATACAAAAACTGGAAACTCTTCATTGCAAAGACATAAAAGACCCCAGAGTACAGAGGCAGTTATAGATCAACTTATTATTCCTCAGTGTTTATTTTTCCCCATTTGTTCATTAAAATTCAACCCTGGAGTTATATATAAAATAAGATACCACATTACCAAATATATTTTTTCTTTTAATTATCTTTGCCATGAAAACAAACCACTTTTTAAGGTGCTTTTTGCTTCTGTAGTTATGACTCAAACCCATGGTAGTTACATAAACTACTTTTTCTTCCTTAAGGGACTAGGCAAGATGGAGAAATGCAGGAGAGAAAAATTAAAAGCGCATGGCGATTGTGAATCAGGATTTTGACCTAGTAGGAAACTAACATTCCAGGTCATGGGGCCTTTGGTCTAAGTTATTTGAACATTAAGACGTCATTTCATTCATTTGCTGGGCAAAGACCTAAATTTTTCATTATTCTTTACCGTTTCCTGTTTTGGATAGTCCAATAGTTGTATTTATTAATCATCTCACAGTATTTATATCTATAATTATTAGACATTTTTCTACCATGATTAGGTAACTGGGCTGTTTAAAAAAGAAACACCTCCAGAATAGCTAAATTTTTAAAGTCACTACCTACATCTGCCAAAACAGATTAGTAGCAAATTTCCAGAACAGAACAAATTGTCTTGATCTCCTTACCTAACACTTTGTTTTATGTCAAATCTAACTGCTTTCAGGGAACAAGACTTCTTGATGGAAGCTTATATTTTGACATAAAAATTTTGGGGGCTGCAAGTGTAAGGTAATTTTATCCTTATTTTGCAGGCTGAATATTGCTGTATTATTAGTTTTATGGTATTCACACTATAAAAACACCATATATTCATGATGAACTTCATCTGGTCTTAACTCACTATAACCCGTTAAACTTACTGGCTCAGGAACTTGGATATTCTTCTTGAGAAATTAAAATCTCTGAATTATATAAATAAGCACTACCTTGTAAAATAATATTTACACCTCAGGTGCCACTTCCTTCATAACCATATCCATTGTCATTCCTGAATTTTAAAATTTTTTAAATTTAAGATGCATTAGGTATTAGGTATTAATTCTGATGACAATGATAAATAAGCATTGGTCAAGTAGAATTAAAACTTTAAACTGAATACTTAAGCATGGGTGTTTTTATAAAGAAAACTTATTTTTAGAATATTCCTGAAATTTACTTTGGATTTGGTCCTTAAAGGATTTTTCATTTTAAAATGCCTATATCTCCTTTACAGTATCATGAATATTGCTTGCTTTCTCTTTTTGTAATTTCATATTTCTTTCCTCACTTAGGATCATACCCTGCTTCTGGTCATTACTTGTCCGTGTTAGGGAGGTAGAGAATGTCCACTTGACTATGCACATGATCACAGGACAAAAGCTAGAAGTGTCTTGTGGTGTTACGCTGTGGCAGCTACGTGTTCGGGCTTTAAACTAGACTGGGCTGTGGGGGCTCAGATTCAAGCTCTACTGCTCCTTGTGTGACCGTGGGCAGAGTACTTCACCACTCTGGGCCTCCCTGTCCTCATCTGTAAAATGCATTGTCTGGAGTGTTTAATGAATTAATACATACAAAAAGTTTAGAACTGTGCCTGGATATAGGACATACTCAAGAAGTATCTTCCCAGAATAATCGACCTCTTCAGTAATCTATCCGGTTTGTTAAGAATTCAGACAGTTGTACCTTAACCTATTTTCTGAATAATGAAATCAGTAGCAGTAATGATACTGTTTATGGAGTACAAAATACATTTGCATCTTTGCTATAAAAATTAGCAGTGCTAATAACTGTTTATTGTGTTTTCTGGGGTATTTGTTAGTAACTGTAGGATACAGGTAACAGATGAGCCAGAGGCCCTTGTACAACTGCATCATGGAAGCATGTGAAATCTAAATGTTACTGTCCTCCCTCATGATTGCTTCTCAGGTGAAAAGGCCTTGCAATACTAGTTATGGTTTTTTTCAAGTGAACATGTCTCCTAGACTTTAACAATTCTTTCTTCCCTAACTCCACTTCCATTAAGATTTTTGTTTTAGATTGAAATTGAAAAGAAGTTAATTTGCTACGAAATGCTAATGTCAGAATAATTTGTTAAGCCCTTTTTTACTGATCTATTATTTCTTTTCACTTTCTTTACACCACATTAAAGAAACCATGGAAGGGCTTTGGTATCTTATTTTTAATCATCCCCTACTGCCAGATGCGTTATTGATGTTTAATAATTACTTGTTGAATGAATTAATCAGCATGACAGAAGGTCCATTCCTCAGCCAAATCATGTCTATTTGTTTGTGGAGGACTCAGAGCCAGTTAGGCAACATTAAGTGAGCACACTGGGTGGGAAACAGTGGGGATCGTGCTAAACTGTATCTGTAGGTTGGATTATACAGCAGCCAGAGTTTATGACCTCTGCTGTGAGTAGGGAAAGGCTTCTGCCAGAGGGCAAATATGAGTATATACTTCATATGAATGATAAAAATCCTTAAAATCATTCTAGACTATTTCTGTTTTCCAGTTCAGTGGACATTGTAATTCTATAAAATAAATAAAGATAGGTACATACATATTTACCCCCTATATATTGCTGCATATGTAAAATATCCTGGGAGAAGGTTAGTTTAACAAAAGTCACTTGCCTAGTATCTTTTCTTTTGCTATATCTGTCTATTGAGAATTGAATGGAACTTTAGGGATGCTTGCAAAAGCAACTTTGTTCTAAATTTACGGCAGTCTGAGGAACTACATAATTTCTGTTAGTGGTAACACAGATAACTTTTCTAATTGGAACAAAAGCAACATTTAAATATTCCTAGGAAAGCATTGGCCAATGTGTAGCATACAGGCTTGGCAGTCTTTCAGCGGAGGAGATCATAATGACCCTGCACTCTCTGTCTACTTGCTAGACTTAGAAACTGGGAAAAAGCAGCTGGAAAAATGATAGGCCACTTCTAAGTTCTGTCGTTAGGATGGCACCTGATGGTCCTACACATTATATGTATGTGGGCTTCGAGGCATTAGACCAGTTTTGCTGGACTTTCTCAGTCTTACCCCTTAGGCTCTCTGTGAGCTCCGGTATGCTTGTATTCTAGTGCGTTCCTTCTTGATCATCTCCCCTGTTCTGAAGCTGTGGCATAAACCACATTCTGTAGTGACAAAGTCAACTTGACAACTTTTCTCATTCCTCCTAATACTATTCTCCTTCTTAAGATTTTTATTCTTCCTTGAAACTTGCAGCATCAGGAACCACTCCCCTCCCCAAGCCTTCCCTTCCCACTCTTTGCCTCATGCTTTGCTTCTCTACAGTGCTACTCTCACCCTATGCACATTATTGAATGCTGACACCTTTGTCTTTTCATTTTATGTTTGTATGACAGCGTGGGCTTTTACCCTTTGAGGGCAGGCTGGTAACTTTTTGACTCACAATGTTGATAGATACTTAGAAAATGGCTGTCCGTAGGATATAAAATTCACTGGGATTGGGATTGGAAGCTGAACAAAGATAGTTTGAATCCTTTTGTAGATTATTTGCACAACAGAGAGATTGTTTTTACTGAAATGTCTACCATCAACAAAAAGGACTAGTCTCAGAATCGAGAAGACCTATTAATACCATGCTGCAGGTCAATTTGAAAAAGAAATATTGGGGGAGGAGAAAAGGACATGTAGCAGCAAATAGAGTAACTGTTGTTGGAAGGTATTTGATTAGAAGAATTGTGCAAAAGAATTTGGTAATGTTCAGACTAATTTGTGTTTCTTCTTTTTACTGCTGTTTGCTCAAAAAGAAGTATTTGGGAATTTTTTGACCTTTCTTTATCTTTTCTTGGTTAATATCTATTATTAATGCATTCTTGATTACATATCCCAATCATGTTCCTTTTACATGTGATATTTAATATGACGTGGGAGGGATTTGCAGTGTTTACTTTTCTTGAAAGCTGTCCACTATTTCTTATGTTATGACTGCAAGATTCTTCTGCACAAATGCTTTTGGGTCTTAAGCTTCAATTGCAAAGCTAGTAATGCTCTCCCCCTAAATGGAAAGAATTTGTAAGCCATTTATTAAGTTCAAGCCTTCATAAGGAATTTATTTAACTGACTGCTAATTCTACTGCATTAGAAACATTAACATTTGATATGCATTGGATTCAATTAAAAAGTGTATAATTTTAAAGCATATTCTAATAAACTTCAATTTAGTTACAAATGTCATTTCATATTTTTGAAATCAAACTCAAGATTATTGCATAAAGCTTAGAAGTGAGTTTGGTGCCACCTACCAATTTGCAAATAATACTTAATTTTTAACTGCTTTGAATAAACCGTCAGCCTTTTAAAATACAGTTTTCTTGCAATCATGTCACATAATTGAGTATCTTATTTTTAGCAAATGCTTCTTTTCATCCCTTTCTATTGTCTTCATCCCTTTCTATTGTCTTCTTAGTTTATTTCATTTATCTTTTATATAATAGACCCAAACTGCCTTGTGTGTGGAAGGAGGAAGCAGCAGGATGTGTTACCAGTTTTGTATGTGATGGACTTTAACCCGGGTTTATGTCTCTCCCCACACAGTCCCTTCAGTCTGAATATGTTCATTACTAAGGCCCCGCCACTCCGGTGAAAGCCGTCCCTCTCTTACACACAGTGTCTTCACCTGGACGAGCAATGTAGAGAGAAAGCAGCTGCTTGTCGGAGGAGTCTTTCTGCCTTCTCACCTTAAATTCAGGAGAGCGCTAACATAAGACCTTCAAGAGACTTGAAACCAGAAAACTCTGGCTAATGACTACTACAAATGCACTGAAACTATGTGTATGGCGATGTCCACACTTTTTAAGACAGTTGTAATGTTGAATTTGGTATTTTGAAAGACTATTTTTAATGTATTTCGGTAATACATTTGTTATTACACTTACATGTACAGTGTTACATTATTATGTATGTATGGTGAACTTTAAAAGACTATTTTGATAAATTTATAAATATATAAAATTATGTAAAAACTAGACTATATTTTGACTTAGATTTCTTGTTGTTTGCTACCAAAAATTTGTATTTTGAATTTGTTTAGTATGGCTTTGTCTACAATGAATATATAATTCCTCTTTATTAACAGAAAGTAAGGGAGAAAGTTTTTGGAAAGTGATTTTTATGTTCCCACTATAAATATGGCAGATCAGTTCATTCCTTTGAGAAGTCAATCTAATATAATGAGTTTTTCCAAGCTGATCTGTGGCAAGAGGAGGACGATCGATCATTTGATATGGCTTTGTTAGACCATTTCCTTTCCCTTTGTTTTTGTCACTGAGCCATTTAGTTTTGCATCCTTGTGGGGCTTTCACAAAATTTAACATCCATTTGGAGATCCGAATTCATTGAATCTTTCTCCTGATGCGCTGAAAACACGGTTTTGCTCTATGCAATGACTCAACATTCCACATGCTTTTATTTCTTTCCTCCTCTCACAAGAGCCCTTAACACAGTTAGGACATTCTGCTTTTGGTACGAGGTTGTTGTCTGTAACCACATATGGTCTGGCACCAGTTTTTTAAATCAATGAAGAGAGAAAACCGAAAAAAGATGCTGCTAAGTAGTTCTCTGGATCAAAGGAGATGTGTTTGAAACAGATTATAAATACCTAACACACAAGCCAGCATATCAGAAACCTGACAGTGAAAACGAAGGGACTCCTTGCAGGTACTCACAGCCCTTTTGCGAGAAGTGTAATCTTAGTGTAGCCCTGAGAAGCCTGGAGGCTTCAGTGCCTGATTGTCAGAGTGGACTACTCACACAGTCAATGGATCCGTATGAAGTGCTTCACTCTCAACCACTGAGTTATTTATAATCTATTTATTAGGAGAGGGTACCTTGAGGCTGTTATACATGCTTCAACAAAACATCTTGTTCGTGTTTTACATTTCAAAAAGGCATTTGAATGACTGTTTGGCTCAGGTTCATTACTTAAACTTCAGTAACTGCAGTACCAAGTAATTGCACTAAGCTGACGGAAAAAAATGAATTGTAGGTCTTAGGAGTCAAAAATTAAAGGAAGTGGAATTAAATTGTCTACCTTTTCTAAAGCTGAAATAGTAAAATATTTTATTATGAGTTCCTGTAAAAAATAGATTGGTTAGTTGTATAGAAAGATGATAGTATTTTTAAAAAATTATCAGTGAAAAGTAATTCAGATGATGCTTGAAGTGGGGAAAAGGGAATCATATTGACAGTTGTTGTTCTGTGAACACTAGTGTGCAGCTATTAAAATGATTGTAAAATTGACTACTATAAATTTTCCATAATTATGTGTGGTATATTAGTCATGTATCTACATGTGTATGTCTTAAAGTTATTTGTACACATGGAGATACTTAGACAAACCAAGAAGCATATGTATATAATATAGAAAGTATATAGCAAAGTAATTCTACTCCAGAAATAAAAATTGCTGACATGTATTTTGTTACAAATAGTTTACCTTCCAAAAGATATTTTGTTCTATCTTAAAGTGTAGAAGAATGCACTGCTAATAAATAATAAAAGTTTTATGCAATCTGTTTTCCCTGACTTTTATAATTTGGATTTTGAGTTATCAATGTACTGAAGTCTCTTTATAATTTTATACTTGATCCAATCTGGTTGGTGCCTTTCAAGTTTCACAGGCTCTTCCTTCTGGATTTTTAGTTTATCTTTTATTAACTCTCCAGGTTGTGGCCATTTTTTGAAGTATATGACAGTGAGCACAAAGAAATCTTATACTTCGCTTTTCACAAAAGACAGATGATGTCAGGCTCTTGCTGTCTTTTTCTATATAATTTTCCTTTCTGTTAATAAAACACTGATTGTGATCAGAGTTTTGGGTCCTGCTTGGTTATTTACGACTACTGGATGATAGACTGGTGATCGGTGGCTTTGGAGAAGAATGGCCATTTTTCTTAAAGGAGAAATTACAGAAATAAATCAGATGGAACAAACCTCCCACTTGGATCTATGTCCAGAAGAGCCAGCTCGAGAGGAAGAACTGCACTATTTGTTGAAGATGTCCTTTGCATTAAACTGGATCTCTCCGGGTTGTGATGTTTCTGAGGTTGTGCCCTTCTCTTTTGTCTTTAAAGTGTTTTTTTTTTTTTTTTTCAGAACACAGAGGAAAGGGTGTGAGTGGGAAGGTTTCACTTCTTGAGTTGAGAATCTGCCAATTAGCAGTTCTCACAACACTGCATGAGACAGTTGGGATACGGAGGTTGTCATGGGACCACATCTTAGAGAAGGAGAGTTCTTACGAATTCATGAACCTGTGTAGAAGGACAGAAAATCTTTTTCTTCGGATTCAGTTCTTATGAAAAAAATAGTAAAACTAATTAGTTAATTAGTCCCACAAATATCTCACCTAGCCGTCGTTGAGTTCACATGGTTTTGTGAACATCTGTGGATGCCAAATAATTTATAAATCTCAAGACACACCTGAGAGGCTACCCAATATATATATATTCAGCTGGGGTGCACCTAAGGCAGGAACGTGAGTTTACCAACACTGAGCCACAGAAATGTATTTTTTTTTTCACAGAAATGTATTTTCAAAATCGTTCGCACTTTTGTAAGCTCTCCTTTGTGACATTTGTTAAGCCATCAATATGTTAAAAGTTTCTGTTTAAACCAATTGTTAGAATGCAAGCTGAACAGCACTCTGGTGTTTCAGGTTCTCTACAAAGCCTGTGATCTTTCCCCAAGTGCCCTTGTAAGGCAGAGTTCATGGTTCTGCAAAAGCCTTGCAGTCCTCTCTATAACACACAGCAAAGCAAGAATTCAGTCTCCTCTGAAGATTAATTAGGGAAATTTCCAAGTACAACAAGACGTAATTTATATCCTAAGATAAAACGCTTTTATTTACACATAGGTTGCACAGTAGTGGCACCCCTGGAATGGAAAGTAGAAAATAATTGTATTAAGTTATTTTGAGCTGGATTGAAATGTTAATATATTCCCACCCAGTTCCTTCTCTATGGATTGAATTATGATAATCATATCAAGAAAGAGAAAAACAGCTTTTCTAGGGAATTTTAAACTTTTTGAGTGAGTGCAAGTAGAAACTTCTATTGGAAGACTACTTCTGATGCAACATACGGTTATTTGGAAATGGTTTTAAATGGACAAACATAAGTTAACTGACCTTTGCAGTCACCACACCTTCCTTTAGCTGGCATATCACCGAAATAGACGTGATTCACATCACCACTTGCTTTTTCTCCTTTGGTTCAAATCAAGTTGACCAAAGCTGTTTTGAGAGGTTGGTCTGCAAGTGAAAATTAGGAGTCAAGGTAGTAACTGTAGAAATGACTCCATCTGCAAATGTTTACATTGACATGAAACTTCAGTTTCAAGGGTACTGATCTATCAAATGTATTTTGTTTTTTTACATTATGACTCTCTAACAAAAGGATTTAAGCTGGCTTCAAAGAATGGACCAAGTGTACCACAAAGGAGCAAGAAGGGGCTTCTTCTGACACTAAATTTTGAGGCAACTGATGCTGGGCTGAAGCTGAGATGAATAGCCCTCTCAGATGTTACAGGATATTGTCCTCTCTTCCTAGGCTGGGCAAATTTATGCTAAATGCTCACCTTCAGTCAGCTCCAGGACTTCTTATTGGGATTTATTTCCCTCAAAATTTTAAGAATAGTATAATGCGTGACTATTAACTATAAGCTCTATGCTGTACAGTAGATCTCTAGGACTTTTTCATCTTACATAACTGAGACTTTGAACTCTAATTTGCTAAGAGGGTAGATCTTAGCTTAAGTGCTTTTGCCACAAAATAATAATAATGACAATTATTATAAGAGGATGAGAGGAAACTTTTGGAGGTGATGGATAATGGCATAGATCATGGTAGTGGTTTCATGTATGTGTGCTTACCTCCAAACCCATCAGGTTATATACATTAAATATGCACAGCTTTTTGGATGTCAATCATGCCCCAATAAAGTGGTTTAAAATGTTTTTAAAGAAGAGATTTTCTCCAAGTGAGATTGTCAATCTTGACACCCAGATCTCCAAAAATGATTGTCAGGTACATAGAATAGAAAATTGAAAAAACAAATTGAAATCAGAGATCAGAATAGTGTAATGATAGTCTATATAAGTATCTATCATCTATCCATTTATCTATCTATCTATCTATCTATCTATCTATCTATCTATCTACCTACCTATCATTTATCTAGTGTACATCTGGCCTTTGCAGAGAGCTAATGGAGATGAAACTGTGAAATATATGCCTTTTTGTACTGAGAAAACCTTGGAAGATATGGGGGTCCGAAAGATTTGAGATTGATTAAAGAAACCAATCCATTTTTTTGTCTAAAAAAAAAAAAAAAGTAAGACTGGAGGAAATGACATCATTTTTAAAAATCTAGGTTTCTTGTCAGCAGAGAGACTTCACACTACACATTCTGAGAGAGATACCATGTCCTAGGAGGCAAGGTCCAGGCAGTTTTGTCAATTCTAGAAAGATGTAATCAATTAGCTTCTCCTATAGCTTGGGTTGTAAATAACATGACATCTGTTGACTGTGACCAGCGGGGATGGATAGGGCAAGTTTTTCCTGATTTAAGAAGATATACTATTCACTTCTCTCCCTTGGCCATTCTTTACACCAATTTCCTTCACAAGTACACCAGGTAGCCTGAGATTTTCCTGCTGCTTGAGGCCGAGTTAGTACCTTACTTTATCACTTAGATCACGTGCCTTCAAGGATAATGGAGTAATGGCCAGAGGCCATGTCAATGCAGGAAACACAAAACAGAGCAGAGACCCTTGCCTCAGAGAATCTCCAGTCCCATCAGCACGGAGCACCAGCCTTGGGGTTCTCCTCAGACACTGCACCAAAGGCTGAGTGAGGGGACCTGGTACCGAGATGGCTGTCCTGTGTGACAAGAGGTGAGAATGCCAAGAGAGACCCTGACACTCCACCAAGCAAACTGAGACTTTACAATGGTTTGATCTATTTTAAAGTTCAATCTGTTGGGGGAAATGATCCTTCATTAAGGATTCCTAATGAAGAGACAAGTGGTTGGGGCTGTTAATTTCTAGGGTAATCCAAAAGAGGAAAATTTCACTCATTTGGTCTGGAAGAGAGCTAACCATCAATGACTAAGTCAGAAACTAATTAGCAGCCATTCTGGAGCTAGGAGAAGCCCTGTTTGTCGGCACCCCCCAGGTCACCCCTCGGGTTCTATGATTTGTTGAAGGACTCACATGACTCAGCATATGGTTGTACTCACAGCTAAGACTTACTACAGTGAAAGGAAATAGCAAAATTGGCAGAGGGAAGACACGCGTGGAGTAAGGTCTGGAGGACACCAGGTGCAAGCGTCCAAGGGTCCCCTCCCAGTGGGACCACATAGGATGTGCTTCATTCTTCAGCAACCAGTGGTGACTGCACAAGTGAAGTGTTGTCTACCAGGGAAGCTCATTAGAGACCAAGCACCAAAGGTTTTTATTGGGAACTGGTCATGTAAGTACCCTCTGATTAGCATGAACCAAAATTCCAGACTTCTAGAAGGATAGCAGGTGTTGCGCATAAACCTTAGCGTTTGCACGATCTGGGCAAAGCGAACCACCATTATCATTAGGGGAAGTCTGATGTCCGTGCAGGAAGCTGTTTCCAGATAGAAGCCAAAGCCAACCTTGAAAAGACATCAGTCTCATTTTTGCTATGTAAACATATTTTTGTTTTATCTTGTTTTAGATTTTATTCATTTATTTGAGAGAGAGAGGCAGAGAGAGGGAGAAGCAGACTCCCTGCTGAGTAGGACCCTGAGGTCATGACCGGGGCTGAAAGCAGATGCCCAACTGACAGAGCCACCCAGGTGCCCTGGAAATGTATTTTGCACCCTATTTTTTTTTAGCTAATTTTGTAGTAACCAAAGCCCATTGAAATGGATATGTAATTTTACTTTATGAGGTTGCCCCACAGTCCCTATTTCCGGAGACTTCTTTGTGGAGGGGAGAGTTGTGGTCTAGTAGAAAGGAATGCTACCCTTTTGGGTCTCTAGTGCTCCATATGGGCCACAGTTCTCTTTTCTGGTTTTTGTTTTTGTTTTTGTTTTGAGAGAGAGAGAAAGAGAGTGGGGGGGGGGGGGGGGGGAGGGAGAGGGAGAGAATTTTAAGCAAGCTCCTGGCTGAGTGTGGGGCCTGCCTCTTGGGCTCCACCTCACAACCCTGAGATCATGACCTGAGCAGAAATCAAGAATCCAGTGCTTAACCAGCTGAGCCACCCAGGCTCTCCTCTGTTTTGCTTTTAAATGGATACATTCAGAAGTGGTTTTATTTTGGGATAAACTAGAGTAGGAAAAATGCCCTAAATCATCTTTGTTTTAAGAAGTAAACTAGTCTCAAGATTTTGCTTCTAGTATTTACCTGTTATTTAATAAGTGAAAGAAAATAAAAAATATAGGTGAAGACAGCTTTAACAATATGACAATTTCAAAAATATTGGAGTAAAAGAATAATTGAAAAAGGTTAAAGCTAAAAAATAGTGACCACAAAAAAAATAGACAATACTGAAGCTCTAAGAAAGGTACACTTTAAACAGTAAAAATAGAAATTAAAATGATAAAATAGTGATATAAATTGAGAAACTGCTTAAAATGAGGTAAACGGCAAATCTAAAGAAGGAGACTGAAAAATAAAACACTTAGGAATTGAAAATTTAAAAGGATGAGCTAGAATAATCTAAAATAAAGTAAGAATAAATAAAAAAGGCCTGGATTTTTCAAAATAGAGAAAACCGCAATCACAAAGAGGTTTAAACCCCTTTCAGTAAAGCAGCAGGCTGCCTGTGCAGAGGAAGTTACAGGTGCCCACAGGCTTCCCATGTCTCCTGACCCCCAGGTTGAACCACCTGGACGGGCCTTGTACGAGTCAAAATTCCCAAGAATATTCTTAGGAAAAGACCTATGATGCAAATATTTTGTCAGCTCCAATGATTCCAGTTACGTTTCCAGCCTGGCACCTGCAGCCCTGCAGAAGCAGGGAGGCCCGGGGGAAACGGTAACCGGTTATTTTTTGGAGTGATTAATGTAAGCCAGACAATGCACTAGCTGCCATAGGTCTGTAAGTCAATCCATAAGTTACGTTGCTAGACAGCAGCACCAAGAGGCTTCAGGTGGAGGAAGGGGATGTAAAGAAGTGAATGACTTGCCCTAGGACCTATGGCCAGCAAGTGGGCCAGCCCGGATTTAAGCTCGGCCTCAAGAGCAGAGCCTCACTGCTGGCCTTTTTGCTGTGTTACATGTAGCCAGTCTGACTGGTGTTGAGAGGGCACATCAAAACAAAATAAGCAGAAACATCTCCAGCAAGACAGTTCTCAGCATGTTAAGGCTTCAGGCTGGTGTACACATGGTGAGGCCCAGGGAGAGTTTGGTTAGAACGTGCTATGGCTTTGAAAATATAAAGTAATAATCTCTTGCTGATTCTCAGCTAGCCTGAAGAGTCTAAAAAAGTACAAGAATTCAAACACTGGGACCTAATGTAAGAAAATGAAATTCTTAAAATTGTAAAAAAAAAAAAAAAAGTTGTTTTAAGGTAGAATGGAAAGGATTAGTTGGCCAAAGGGCAGAAAGTTCAGGTGTGAGGTTTCCACAGCAACCTGCCTGTGCACCTTTTTGAAATGCTCACACAACAGAAAGCTGCTTTCTGCGCTCACACAACAATGAGCAACATCTGATAAACAGGTTGAAGACATTAAGGGATTCTTAAGATGACTTTTAACATTGTCCTAATGATGATAAACCCTGGGCAATTCTTTTCCAAGTTGTATCATTCTTTTGGTTTTAATAGGTGTTAAATAGGTGTTTATTAAACACTATGCACTGATATACCCGACTATATTATAATTGAATTTCTATTTTATAACATTTTATTGAAAGCATGTATTCCGGTTTTACTCGATATATTACTTTTATTTTAAGATGTAATATGATTCTTGTAAAAAAAATCAGAAATTGGGCAGCCCGGGTGGCTCAGCGGTTTAGCGCCGCCTTCGGCCCAGGGCGTGACCCTGGAGTCCCGGGATCAAGTCCCATGTCAGGCTCCCTGCATGGAGCCTGCTTCTCCCTCTACCTGTGTCTCTCTCTCCCTCTGTGTCTCATGAATAAATAAATAAATAATCTTTTTTTTTTAAATCAGAGATTAAGAAGAGTAAAAGATTTAAATCCTCCACTCCCTCAAATTGGCTAACCTGAATGACGATAACAGATTGTATTTCCAGATTTTTTTTTCCGAAAGCATGTTATGTACTCAAATAATGACTCTGTCTGAATACCTGGGATGTTTTCTTGTTCCTACACAAACTTGCCCAGTGCTCCAAATGATGTGCTGGACAAAAATAGGCGCTGTCCTCTCTTGCAAATTACATTTTTTGGGCTTCTTCTTACATATTTCCCTCGCCCCATAGTGTCAGTCCTTTAAGAGGTCGGCTTACTTTCCTCCTCCTTCAGAAAGAAGCCTTGTCATGTGTTGTGTTTGGTGAAGTGTGATCCCCCTCCCCTACTAACATCTGTCCTCTGTTGCTCTATCCCAGGTACCTGACTCATAATAGGTTTAGATTGAACCCTTTTATTTCACTTGTACCTTTTTCATATTTTCTCTGAGGGCTTCAGAAATAAGCGCTACGTAGATCTCATTTTCTTGGGTAGACTCTAAGCCATTAGATGCAGAAATCTTGAGTGAAGCCTTGCTTGAGACAGCTTCCCATAAGGTGCGACCCTTTGAAGGGGCTTTATCAAAAAGGATTTGGGCAAGTTTAATGGGCTGCTGCCTCTGGTGTCTTTGATGGTCTAGAAAGAATTGAGACAGTGAGAGAGGAATCAAAGAACAGGAGTCACACTGACCCAGAGAGATCGGAGCGTTGACTGTGCGATTTTATTCATTCACTCATCCAACCAAATCTATTGAGCAGCTACCGAGGAGCTACAGATACAAAGTCAAAACCGCTGGGCTCAATTCACAGTTCTTCTGAGGAACACAGACACCCGAACGGTGGCCATCCATTTTGATGACACCCTTTCCCTGGGAAATGCTGATGTTCTTGAGGGAGGAGAGGGAGTGTGGACAAAACTTGAAAAGAAAGTGTGGTCAGAGGAGACTTTAGAGAGGAGGAGCATGTGTTGAGATGGTTTTGAAGGCAGCAGGAGGTGTAGGAGTAAATATTGGCATCTTTTTTTCTAATTAAAAACCTGAATGTGTTCATCTGGCAAAGAATTAGAAGAAACAGGAATCTCCAGACCAGTGGGGCCATCTGGTGTTGCGGCTCCCACCAGCTCTCCACCCTGGCATGGTCTGTGCCATCTAAACTTTGAGGTGGTGCGAAGAGAAGAGATGGTTTGTAGGATAAAATGAACTACCTCCTGAACCCATGCTGCTTTGCCACAAACTGACCACATTGATCAAGAGATGAAAAACTTTTAACTTTATTGGAGTGTAACTTCCCAGACTGTCAATTTCCTCAACTGGTTGTGTTTAAAGGATGTATATAAATTTAACACTAAAACGGTTGTAAAGTGAGTTTCTTATGGAACTATGATTCTTAATTCTGACTGCATTAAAATCACTTAGGGAGCATATTAAAAATAGTGGCACCAAGGCCCTACCCCAGACCAGCTCGGTGGTTCAGCTGGTGGTTCTTCCTTCCTTCCTTCCTTCCTTCCTTCCTTCCTTCCTTCCTTCCTTCCTTCCTTCCTTCCTTCCTTCCTTCCTTCCTTCCTTCCTTCCTTCCTTCCTTCCTTCCCACCCTCCCTCCTTCCCTTCCTTCCCTTCCTTCCCTTCCTTCCTTCCTTCCTTCCTTCCTTCCTTCCTTCCTTCCTTCCTTCCTTCCTTCCTTCCTTCTTTCCCTCCTCCCTTCCTTTTTAAAAGCTTCTCCAGTAATTCCTTGTATACACCAGGGTTAGGAAATTGGGAGAAGAAAGCCAAGCTTTCCAGTCATTTACCTTGCCTTTTTAAAATAAGATTTTAGGGACACCAGGGTGGCTCAGTGGTTGAGCATCTGCCTTTGGCTCAGGTCGTGATCCCAGGTCGTGATCCCCACAGGGAGCCTGCTTCTCCTTCTGCCTATGTTTCTGCCTCTCTCTCTGTGTCTCTCATGAATAAATAAATAAAATCTTTAAAAAAAATAAAATTTTATGGGCATCTGGGTAGCTACATCAGTTACGTGTCTAACTCTTGATTTTGGCTCAGGTCATGATCTCAGGGTCATGAGATCTTGAGAGCCCCATCTTGGGCTCCAAGCTCAGCATGGAGCCTGTTTAAGATTCTCTCTTTCCCTCTCCCTCTGCTCCTCCCCTGCTTGCATTCTCTCTCTAAATAAATAAACACAAAACAAATGTCCACTACACTTTTATAGCAAGACAAAGACGCTATAGGATAGCACTGGAGAGCAATGTGGTCCAGCAACAATAACCAAAAGACAGTGGAGAGTATTGCTGTATCCACTCGAAGAAAGTTGGACCTTTGGAGCAGCCTGTTTGCAGACTGGGGCTGTGCACCCATTTAGTTTTCCCACCAGTTGTTGGGTGGTTTCCACCCAGGGTTGGGTGGTTAGGAAGAAATGAGGCAGTGCTCACTGGGTGCTTAGCACACAGTCACCCCCTACCCATACCCCAATGTGAGGCAAGCATGGAGAGTTTGGGCTTTATCTATGGTGTTTGAAGGACATCCAAGCGGATGTGTGGCTCTGCAGTCCCCAAATGTTGTGATATCCTTAACTCTTAAATTCCATGACAGAGAGGCTTCAAACACATATTTGGCAGGTGCTTTCACAGAGGCTCCAAAGGCTGTCTCTATCCAGGGAAGTTTTTCAAAAGGATTATAGAATAAAGAAATATGCTGAAAAAAAGCTGCTGGATAGTGATAGTGCTAGGAGCAGGCTCCTTATTTCTGAGATGAAGAAAATAGAATATATTAGTATTTCTAACCAGTGATTGTCTCAAGTAGAAACAGCATAGTAGCTCCTGGTTGTCCTGTTTCCTGATCAATCTGATTTAGACTTTAAAATTACACGAACAGTTTCTCAGATTTTGCTTATTTCGTTTGTTTGGTTTGTTTTTGTTTTAAAGACTTTATTTATTCACGAGACACAGAGAGAGTGGCAGAGGCCCAGGCAGAGGGAGGCCAACGTGGGACTCGATCCCAGGACCCTGGGATCATGTCCTGGGCCGAAGGCAGATGCTCAACCACTGAACCACCTGGTGTCGCTGCTTATTTCATTTGTTATCTGTCAATCCTGCTTAACTCCAATTAGGGATGATAATAATTGTGGCCAAGTACCGAAAAGTATGTGATTTTTTCCCCCATCAGTGATAATGGGAGAAAACACACACACACACACACACACACACACACAGTGTTCCTTAAGAGTAATTTGATCTTCTCACTTCAATTACCTAAAATAATTCTTAAATACTTGAAAATATGAAACTGAATGGTCTCGATCCAGTTCCTATCTCTACTAGACAGAAATATTTTTTAAGCACATTTAAAAAAATAAACTATATTAAACCCTTACTGGAAAAAAAGCCACTTCTGGACAAATACCAAGCCAAAGCAATTTTAGTTTAAATTGGTTTTCCTGGAAAAAGCTGAAAATGTAGTTCAGAAAAGAAATGCTTTGGCAACTTTACAAATCAACACTCAAAAACTAACATGATCAGTTTACATATCCTCTGCTTCGGTGATTCTCAAATACTAATGTAGAAGACAGTTGCCTGGGGAGCTTGTTAAAATCAGATTCCTGGGCCTGGGCCGAGGCTCTGATCCAGACCCAGGTGATTTTGGTACTGGAGATTTGAGGATCACAGTTCAATTAACTCTGAAAAGACAAATTTAGAGCTTTGTATATTGTGCTAGAATGAGGAGTTGTGTTTGTGTTTATTATGTTATCTTGTTGTGTGTTTATAAATTGCCTTGATTTCATAGCCTACTTCTGTGGGGACACCTGTACGAGTGTCACAGGGACAACCTGGTTTGAGGTGTAGACCCGTCACCATGTGTGTGATTTGGGATAAGTCATACATACTGTTTTGGGTTGAGTTTTTTGTAAAGTGAGGAGATTGAATGACATCAATGATTCCTAACCCTTTAAGACTACAGACCCCTTTGAGAAGCTGAAATAATTATTTAATCTCCAGAAAAACACATAGATACACACATCCATGTTTGCACACAAACATGGAGAGGATCACAGTTTTCTTAAAATGCTTACAGGGACTTCCTGGGGCAGTGACTCAGAGCTGAAAATTGGTTTATCTAAATCTATGTTTCATAAGCCATCCCACATTTCCTCCAGGTTTTTTCTTTGGGAAGATGTGTCCCTTTACACCCTCCACTCCCTAGTTGGGAATCACCATTGTCACACTCACTGGCCACTTCCTGAAGCTGTTTGCAAACATTTAATCATCTTAGACCCTCCCCACCTTACAGGGAAGTGACATTATTTGCATTTTACAAAGGAGAAAACTGAGATCAGTAAAGGTGAAATAATTTGCCAGCAACTACAAACAGGCTCTGGCTTCCACCCTGAGCTCCTAACCTCCTTGGCAGGGTTTCTCAGTGTGGGCATTGCTGACGTTTTGAGCTGGATAATCCTTCTTCGTTGTGGGACTCCTGTGAAATGGTTAGTGTCCCTGCTTTCTACCCATTAGATAGAGTGACACCCTCTGCCCCCATGTGTGACAACCAAAAGTACTCCCAGACTTTGCCAAATGGCCCCCCACTGTGAGCCGGGCTCTGGGGTACTTGCCTGATGGGAGTCTGCCCCTGCATGAGCTGCGGTTGCTCGGGTTGGTGCTCTGGGGTCTGACAGAGCAGAAGGCAAGTGGGAGGCCAGCGCGGAAGGTCTCAGGCACCCCAGGTGAGAGCTCGGCAAGGAGCAGACCGCGGGTCATTTCCAGCCCCATGGTTCTGCAAATGCGTGATTTCTAAAAACTCTACGGGGGTTTTGCTTTCTCCTAATGGTAAATGGGCTCCTGCAGTTGAATCACTCCTACGCTGGGCTTCTGTAAAGCAGCATGGAGCTGCCCTTCCTTTGCAAAACCTCTCTTCTGGTCCGAAGAAGCTCATCCCAACATGGTTCTCAGTTGTGTTCATTCTGAGAAGATCCAGATCTGAAGAAATGCAGCTGGGGTTTGAAATAGGATTTTACACAGTCTTGGCATTGTGCTTGGTGGGGTTGCTCTGTGGCCTGGCCCCTGGCAGCCAGGGAAGGCCCAGGAAACGAGCAATTTCTCAGATCTTTCCAAAGCATGGGGAGCCAGGTGCTAGATGTGCTTTGGTGGATTTTGAAATTGAGTACTGGGCAAAGTACACCCTGGGCCCTGTCAGGGGTGGCTATGCAGTGGTATGAGCGGGTCCTTGTTATCAACAAAAGCTCTATTTAAAAATAATTTGGTGGCATCGAGCATGAGGATGTGGTTACATGAAGCTTATAAAGCAGTTTGGGAAGATCAGTAACAGCAACGCCTTGCTGCGTGACTCTGACTGCCAGTTGACCTCTTGAGAAAGTAACTGAGCTAGAAATCTTGACCTTGCCTACTAGAGGTTCCCCAGGGACCTATTCAGTCACCAAATGTTTAAGTATTTACAGCGTGTCAGGCACTCTGACCAAAAAGAGAGCCTTGGCCTTGAGTAGTTTATCAGGTGGAGAGGGAGTAGCCAATCCTTGGGGAGCCCGGCTGTGGCAGCAACACACACGTGTGCTTTGGGGGCACACAGGCTGGACAAGCTATCGTGGAGGTCAAGAAAGACTCCTTGCAGGAGGGGGAAGTCTGAGCTCAGGCCTGGAAGATAAGTAGGACTTAGCATGGCAAAATGGGAGTGGATTGCAAAGAGGCAGCCAGGAGAATGGCATGCCCTGAACACACAGACATGGCTAGCTGGAAGCAAGAGGAGAAACTGAGGCACACTCAAGGAAGGCAGGTCCACAGTCTGGCTGGAGCAGGGCTGGGGTGGGGAGAGAAGGGGTGCAGAGGTGAGGATGGAAGAGGTTGTAGGAGGGACTTACGCTGGGCAGTTTTAAGACCTGTGCAGACCTCAGCACTTGTGGAGGCCCCATCACACATCATATCAAACATATGACAATGTATCCCGATTTCCACCTAAAATAGTTTATAAATAATGAATTGATTTGCAGTTGACTTTTTCACAATTTTTATTTAAATTTTAGTTAACATACACTACAATATTGGTTTCCAGAGTAGAATTAAGTGATTCATCACTTGCATACAACACCCAGTGCTCATCATAACAAGTACCTAATCCCCATCACCCATGTAGCCCACCCCTACCCACCTCCCTCCATCAACCTTCAGTTTGATCTCTATTGTTAAGAGTTGTTATGGAGGTGCCTGGGTGGCACAGTTGGTTTAGGGTCTGACGCTTGGTTTTGGCTCAGGTCATGAGCTCAGGGTCCTGGGATAGGGTGGGCATCGGGCTCTGCAAGGGGTCTGCTTTTCCTTCTTTCTTTGCTTCTCTTTGCTTCTCCTTCCACTCTCTTTCTCATAAATAAATAAAAAACCTTAAAAAAAGAGTCTCTTATGGTTTGTTTCCCTCTTTCCTTCCCCCCCCTTCCCTATTATGTTCATCCGTTTTGTTTCTTAAATTCCACATATGAGTAAAATCATATGGTATTTGTCTTTCTCTGACTGACTTATTTTGCTTGGCATAATACCCTCTAGCTCCATCCATGTCATTGCAAATGGCAAGATTTCATTCTTTTTGATGGCTGGGTAATGTTCCATTGTGTGTATGTACCACCTCTTCTTTATCCACTTGGCTCGCTCCATGGTTTGGCTATTGTTGATAATGTGCAGTTGACTAATAGCATATTAATTTCTTTTTTTAAGATTTTATTAAAAAAAAGATTTTATTTATTTATTTGAGTGAGAGAGAGAGAGAGAGAGCACACAAGCAGGGAGAGAGGCAGGAGAGGGCCGGAGGGGCAGGAGAAGCAGATTCTCCAGTGATCAGGGAGCCCAATGCAGGGCTCGATGCCAGGACCCCAGTATCATGACCTGAGCCAAGGGCAGATACTCAACTGACTGAGCCACCCAGGCACCCCGCATATTAATTTCTGTTTTAAACTTTTCTTTTTTATATTTCAGAGCCAGGAATTCTTTTTTTTTTTTTTCAGATATTAAGTATTGTCAAAGGATCTTGAAAAGCTGGTATGCCCAAGGCACCATGCTTAAAGGGCCCAACTGATAATGGCCTGATTCTAAACTTGCAGGTTTAAACCTGGGTAAACCTGGTAACCGGCTTCCCTCTACTGCCCACTGTCTGCCCTCTCCTTTCTCCACCCTCCCGGAGTTGCGCAGGGCCTGTGAACGCTCAGCTAGCGTGGCCCCAGCTTCTCTTGCAGCAAGCAGCAGCCATGTGACTAAAGTTTTCACTGTTTGGGGTATGTATTTGCAGAAGTGATATGTGAACTTTTCAGTTCACATCCTTGAAAAGGAAGCTGGCTGCCCCTCTCTCTTCTTTCCTCATCTCTGCCAGCTGGCATGTGGATGTGACAGTGGTGAAATGATGTCATCCAAGTAGACAAGGATAGCATCCTGAGGCAGTGGTGGTCGATCTTTAGCAAGCATCAGAGTCACTTGGAGGGCTCGTTAAAACAGATCGCTGGACACCATCACCAGAAAATCTGATCCAGTGGGTCTCAGTCATTTCTAACATGTTTCCAGGGGATGTTGATGTCTCTGGTCAGGGACCACACTTTGAATACTCCTGTCCTAAGGGGTGGGGGAGCCATAAGGAGATCCCTGGGTTTCTGGATGACCTGGTGTAGTTGATCTGCCTTCCACCTGGATTGTTCATTCACCTTTGTGAGAGATAAATGAATTATTTCTTTTTTGAACCTCCATAATTTTGGGTCTCCTTGTTGTGTCAGCTTTATTTACAGCAGCTAACCCATGTTAAAGAATTTAAACTTTACCAAAGGCGGCAGTATGGTGTGATGGGGGTTAAGTATGGAGCAACGGGTTTGAATCCCAGTTATTCTACTTTCTAACTGTGTGATCTTGGGCAAGTTGTTTAATTTACCTACTTAACGAAATTCACTTACCAAATTATTTTTGTGACTCAGCTTTCTCATCTATTAAGTGGATCCAAGGGGAACAAGTTCATGTAAAGCTCACATGCCCTTTCGAGACCACGTTCGTTGGCAAGGACCCCAGAATTCCTTGCCCAGTGGCCATGAACACACCTTCATGATCTGTGTGGACCTCTGCTCTGACTCTGTCCTTCTGCTGGCTGACTCTGCCTTCCAGGCATCATTACAGGTCTGAAATGGTGCTAAGGGAGAGCTGTGTGACAGGAGTACGGATGGGACTTGGATGAGCAGGTTGGAGCATCCTATATGTAACAGGCAGGCAATGACAGAGCTGAGGACAGGGAGAGAAGGGGATGGACTGTGGGACAGAGGTAAGGTGGCCAAGTTGTCACATTCCAGTAGCATGCAATAATCTATGAATCTGAGGATCTAAATTTGAGCCCAGCTTTCAGTTGTCATGAAAGTAAGTTTGTCAAGGTAGGAGAACACAATATTATTTGACAATTTGATGGCTTGATTCATGAATTTAAAATATTTAGATATATAGCCTGTGGACCAGGACTATCTATCTATCTATCTATCTATCTATCTATCTATCTATCTATCTATCTATCATATATCTATCTATTCTTGAGAGACAGAGAGAGAGAGACAGAGACAGAGACACAGCAGAGGGAGAAGCAGGCTCCATGCAGGGAGCCCGACGTGGAACTTGATCCCAGGTCTCAGGATCACACCCTGGGCTGAAGGCGGTGCTAAACCGCTGAGCCACCCGGGCTGCCCTGGACCAGGACTCTTGCCCCAGCCTGTAAGTTTAGAGGTAAGCCTTGTAGGCCTGACATGAGGGCCAAATGAAACTATAGATGAAAAATCCCCAAAGGAATGCCTGGTGCATGTGGTGTGTATTCAGTAACATTAGCAATGATGATGCTCATGATTCTTCTGAGGATAATAGGGTCTTAGTGAAAGAACTTAAGCACAAAAGTGACACTTTCTCACTATTTCTTCCAACAAATATTGATTAAGAGTATCCTATGTGTCTGGCATTGTTCTGGGAGCATCCAATAACACTAGTAATCAATGCAAAGCTCTATTTTCAAAGAATGTACATTGGAGTGGAAGGTAGGGACACACAAAAAAATTTAACACTTGAGAAGCGGTGTCTTTTAGTCTTAGAAAGATCACTTTGCCTGGAGGGAGGTAAGATGGTAGGTAGACATCAGTTAGGAGCTTGTTGGGATATTCTAGAGAAGAGATGGTAGTTGTGGTTGTCTGATATTAGGTAGTGGCAGAGTGAATAGAGATCAGTGAACAGATTACAAAACATGAATATGGTAGAATGAGGACACTTGGGTGATTGATGGATATAGGGAGGAAGAGAGGAAAGAAGTAATAAAAAATGATAGCTAGGATTCTGACTTAGGCATCAGGATAATGGTGATGCTGGGCACAGGGACTGGAATACGGGAAAAGTAGGGATTGGTTTGGAAAGAAGATGAAGGGACCTGTTTTGGACATTTGAGGTTTTGAGATGCCCACAGAGCACCCAAGTAGCAGTGTCCGGTAGGCAATTTTGTGTATGAGTAGAACTTCAGCCAGGTGGAAAGTGTCTCAGGGTGAGAGCACAAGTGGTGTGGGCTGGGCATTCGGTGGGAGAAAAGGAGGTCAAAGCAGAGCGTATCTGCCAGGAGAGGGAGTGAGCTCGTGTAGGCAGCTTGAGGAGATGAAGTGCAGGGGAAGTGTTTATTAGGTTGTGGTGAAGCTGGCACTTTTGAAGCCAAAGGAAAGCCACCAGTGGTGGGTAGAGAGAGACTGGACGCACATAAGAAGGGTGGTTGACCCTTGCCAAGTTCCTGCCAGGGGTAGGAGGAAAGAGGGGGTTGTGAAAATCACTCACCGTTTCACCATGGAATAAAAAGGAAAAAGAAAAAAGAAATCATTTATACAGCCATCCACTCACTGATTATTTATTTATTGAGAACCTTCCACATGCCACGCATTGCCCTGGTTTTGGGAATGAGAGGAAAAAACCCTTCACCCTATTGTACTATAGATTGTACTATTGTTCTATAGATTAAAACAAAACCCACACCAAATACAAACAAAAACTTGCCCCCTGCCAGGCATGGGCTAAAGAAGAAAGGCATAGACTTGACAGAAATGTGAGTGATTAAAAGGCACCAGAGCCTCTCAGCAGGGATTTTGCTTGTTCCCACAGGCAACAGGTAAGGCAGCAGCAGGGGGCCAGGGACCTGGAAATCAGATACCCCCCTGATGTGAGAGGAAATTTTTATTTCAAGCACAGATTTTAACTATAAATAATTAGAGGAATCTCTTGCAGGCGTGCTGTGCTTGATGTACTCAGAGACACAAGAAAGACAAATGACTCCAGGCGAAGGACAATAGCAAATTCTCTTCAACATCAATGAACTTGACATCTGAACCTTCAGTCCTTCGAAAAGCAAATCCCTGGTTCATCTCTTTAATCCTCCAACTCAACTAATTCCACTTAATTACTGCCTAAAAGGACTAAACCCATCAAGTCATGCTTAGCTCTAACCCCATTAGAGTTGTTAACAGTCACTAACTAATACCATTTCATGGAAAGGGAGAGAGGACAGCAGAGGAAGTGCGTCTTGCTCTCCATTCCGAAATGTCACCTTACAGACAGCCGGGAGAGGACTCCTACCATAGGATCCAGGGCTATGGCACATGTTAGATAGAGAGGAACGTTTCTAGTGTCAGACCTAGGGAGGAGAAATGTTAAATTTATGTGTGAGGATTCACAGAAAGTCTGAAAAGGAAGGGCCTTGGAAGTCACTGAGTGAAAACTTATTTGACAAGATGACAAAACGATCCATCACAAGGCCAGTTGGTGGAGGCTCAGCTTAGAACTCAGGTGTCCCGAAACTCCACGGCTCATTTTTTCCATTATGCGCTCTTACCATATTCCATACTGACTTAAGTTTTCAAATAAACGATTTTCACAGCAAAAATGGATTTACTGGGGGGCAAGGGGAGGGAAGGGTGGCTTTTATGGAAAATTTCCCATGCGGAATGGTTAAGTAAGTGGTTGCATCAAAGAAGTTTCCAACATCTGACTGCAAATCTCCATCTAAGGCCATAAAATAAAAAAGTTCTCAAGTAAAGAGTCATTGTGTCATCGACACTGGATTATTCAGGTTTTCTTTTTTCTCCCTGACACCTACTTTTCACCTGACCATTTCATTTTTACCCTCTAACCATTTCATTCCTGAACACAAGCCAAACTCTGAAAAGGAGTTTGGTGATGAGAATAAAATCAAAGTTATGATTTAAGTGGAGGCTCGGGGATTTTCTGTGGATAATTACCCATGTCCCACCTTACCAAAGGGAGGGGAAAAAAAAAAGAATTTCATTTGGAATATAAAGTAATTCTCTCTGCAAGTGTGGGATGGAAGAGATCAGTCCTGGGAATGGGAGTATAGTCATCCCTCAGAAAAATCTTGCCCACGGAACGCATGAGACTAGGACGAAATAGATCAGGAGCGTATTACGTTTTATTCCAACACTGATGAGAGGAAGAGGATGAAGGGAAGAAAAATGAAGCAGGGTGAAAAATAAGGTGATTGGGCGAGAGAGAGAAAAGACAAGGCAGAGAAACTTGTTAATTACAGCACTTTCTGAACAAGGTATTTTTTTTTCCCTTTCACAAGATAGAAGCTATTGAATAATTCATGCCAAGCGTGGCAAGGCTGCCTTTTTCCCTGGGTGATGCAGAGCTGAGAACCAGAGCGCTCCGTGTGGGTTCAGCACCGCGGCCAGCACCCTGGCTCCGCGCGCCGCCGGCGCTCCCCGCAGCTCCGCTCCCGCCGCGCCCGAGCCCGGCGCCCGCCCGCGCTCCTGCCGCGCCGCCCGCCCGGAGGCCTCCCCGCGCCCGCGGGCTGCTGCCCTCTGCCCCGGGCCGAGCGTGCGGCCGCCGCCGGGGAGGCGCGGGCCCCGGCTCCCGGCCCTGACGCCGGCGCAGCGTCTCCTGCCGATGCGGGGACCACGGACGCGGCCGTGAGGAGGTGTCTCCGGGCGCCCCTGCCTCCGCCACCGCCCGCCGAGGACCAGCCCCAGAGTCAGGTACCCCCGCCCCCCGCGCCCCGGCGCTGCCCCCGGCTGGGCGGCGTCTGCCTTCTGGACACCGCGGGCGCCGTCCGGCCGCCACTCCGTGCGTGTGCGCGTGCTTCGGGGACGACAGGAGCCTGCTGCCGGCGCCCCGTCCCGGGGCCCCCCGCCGCCCGCCCCGCCCGGGGGGGCCTGTCCCCGCGCGCCGGAGCCACTCCCGAGGGGGCACCCGTCCTCGGCCACGCGGCCCCCGCCCCCGCCCCCGCTCCCGCAGGCCGCTAGTCCGCCCCCCGCGTCGCCGGCGCAGGGCCCGGGGGCCGTGCGCGCCCTCCGTGCGGGCGGCTGTCGGGATGGGCCGCGCCGGGCGGAGCTGAGGCTGGCGGCGAGGTGCGAAGAGCCGGCCAGCATGACCAACTCCTCCTCCGCGTCCACGTCCTCCACCACCGGGGGCTCGCTGCTGCTGCTCTGCGAGGAAGAGGAGTCGTGGGCGGGCCGGCGCATCCCCGTGTCCCTCCTGTACTCGGGGCTGGCCATCGGGGGCACGCTGGCCAACGGCATGGTCATCTACCTCGTGTCGTCCTTCCGAAAGCTGCAGACCACCAGCAACGCCTTCATCGTGAACGGCTGCGCCGCCGACCTGAGCGTGTGCGCCCTCTGGATGCCGCAGGAGGCGGTGCTCGGGCTGCTGCCCGCCGGCGCGGCGGAGCCCCCCGCGGGCTGGGACGGCGCGGGCGGCAGCTACCGCCTGCTGCGGGGCGGGCTGCTGGGCCTGGGGCTCACCGTGTCCCTCCTGTCCCACTGCCTGGTGGCCCTGAACCGCTACCTGCTCATCACCCGGGCGCCCGCCACCTACCAGGCGCTGTACCAGCGGCGCCACACGGCGGGCATGCTGGCGCTGTCCTGGGCGCTGGCGCTGGCGCTCGTGCTGCTGCTGCCGCCCTGGGCCCCGCGGCCCGGCGCCGCGCCCCCGCGCCTGCACTACCCCGCGCTGCTGGCGGCCGCCGCGCTGCTGGCGCAGACGGCGCTGCTGCTGCACTGCTACCTGGGCATCGTGCGCCGCGTGCGCGTCAGCGTCAAGCGGGTCAGCGTCCTCAACTTCCACCTGCTGCACCAGCTGCCCGGCTGCGCCGCCGCCGCCGCCGCCTTCCCGGGCGCCCCGCACGCCCCGGGCCCCGGCGGCACGGCGCACCCGGCGCAGGCCCAGCCCCTGCCGCCCGCGCTGCAGCCCCGCCGGGCGCAGCGGCGTCTCAGCGGCCTGTCGGTGCTGCTGCTCTGCTGCGTCTTCCTGCTGGCCACGCAGCCGCTGGCCTGGGTGAGCCTGGCCAGCGGCTTCTCGCTGCCCGTGCCCTGGGGCGTGCAGGCGGCCAGCTGGCTGCTGTGCTGCGCCCTGTCGGCGCTCAACCCGCTGCTCTACACCTGGAGGAACGAGGAGTTCCGCCGCTCCGTGCGCTCCGTCCTGCCCGGCGTTGGGGACGCGGCCGCCGCCGCCGCCGCCGCCACGGCGGTGCCCGCGGTGTCCCAGGCGCAGCTGGGCACCCGCGCCGCCGGCCAGCACTGGTGACCCGGCCGGGCCCCGGAGGGCGCCCCCCGCCCCCGCCCGCCAGGACCCCGCCAGGACCCCGCCAGGACCCCGCCAGGACCCCGGCAGGCCCCGCCCTGAGCCGCGGCGACGGCGGCGCCCGGGACCCCAGGCCTCCCCCGAGGGGCTCCCCGAGGCCCCTGTGCGCAGACACCCGAGTTTTAGCCTCTGTTTCTGTGTTTTAGAGAAATCCTGAAGTCGAAACACCGGAAACTTCAAGGACTTGCTACACTGACATTTTTTAAAAAAGGACAGGTTCATTTATCTCCGCGCTGTCCTGCGAAGGGAGCTGTGATAAGGCCTGGACTGCGGGGCCCCCCCGCCGCGATAAGGCCTGGATTGCGCCCCCTCCGAGGCCTAGATTGCGGGGTCCCCCCCGCCGCGATAAGGCCTGGATTGCCGCCCCCTCCGAGGCCTGGATTGCGCCCCCTGCGAGGCCTGGATTGCGCCCCCTGCGAGGCCTGGATTGCGCCCCCTCCGAGGCCTGGATTGCGCCCCCTGCGAGGCCTGGATTGCGCCCCCTCCGAGGCCTAGATTGCGGGGTCCCCCCCGCCGCGATAAGGCCTGGATTGCCGCCCCCTCCGAGGCCTGGATTGCGCCCCCTCCGAGGCCTGGATTGCGCCCCCTGCGAGGCCTGGATTGCGCCCCTCCGAGGCCTGGATTGCGCCCCTCGCCTCCCGCACCAGCACCAGCGCGCGGGCCAGAGCGGCCGGTACCGCCGCAGCGAGCGGCCTTCCGGGAGCCGCTGGGGAAGTAGCTGGTCGTGGACGAAGCCTCCGTCCTCCGCAGCCCGCACTACCCTGGGGAGCGAAGCCGCAGATGTGCCCGCCAGCAGGAGCCGCCGCTAAGACCTCAAGCCCTTTATTCTTAAAAGGGTTTTTATAAAGTCGGGCCGTTAGCCAGTGAGAAAAGAGAAAACAGATCGATTACTTGAGCCCCGTGTTCGCACGTCTAAGACTCCACACGGGCACAGCGGGTTAAAGCGGGGATTTCCCATTGTGCCCATTGACGGTCTGAGCCAGCCATGGAATTGTGAAGACACAGAAGGGGTGTTTTAGGTGCCAGTTTCATGTTTCCTATAGCATGCACACGTGTGGCTACCTTCATTTGTAATCAGTTTACTTGCCTTATGAGTGTGATCGCAGCTTTGAACATTCTGTACTATAATGGTTGCTAAGGAGAATGAATCCTTCTGTTTTCTCTTTAACATTTAAAATATCTCAATGCACATGCTATAATTAAACACTAATAATGCCATGACTGCAGAGCTAACGTTAGCTGCTATTGCATGCTCCTAGATGCTAGAACTTACTGGGCATGTGGTTTACTAAAGCAATACCCATTAGACAAGGACATTTTACTTCTTCCAGACACCAGGAGAAGTGGCCTTCAATTCTTGGAAAAGAGACACAGAGACACCCTGGCTACCTACCTTTCTTGTCTTGACCCAATTTATGAGAAACTCCCAGTTGGGACTTTATCTCGCAAGTGGAACCACAGTCAAGATGGATCAATAATCATGGTTTTGGCTCTGTAAAGCGGTCTGTGCTCTTTTAGGGTTTAGACAAGCCACACATTAGAAAGCAACACTGTTTTCTATGTAGTTCGTATACATATGACCACGACACTCGACGTTAATATTGTGTCTGTTGAAAGAGGTGTAATAGACTCCGTTATATATAGCAAACAGTTCCAGTGGGAATCTGTCTTAAAATGTACGGTTCGAGGCTGGTCTTTGGTTTACCGAATTTATTTAGAAATAGCTGAGATGCAAAATCATGTGAAGTCACTTCATAAAATTAAGGTGGGGAAAAAAGTAATTTAAGATAATCATCTATTAGCATCATGACTGCTAACTACATCAAATCTGGGGCCGAGCAACCTCAATTACCTGCCTGTGTGGTTCAGAACAAAGAACAGCTTGCTCTGTTGCACTCTTGAACATTGTGTAAGTTAGGACAGCGGGAACATGCGTGCATTTGAATAATTGCACTTACTAGGGCATTTGAATAATTATGGGAGGTGCAGGAAACTTAGACATGTTTGTAGTAAAACGAAACAGATTATGTTCATTACCAATAACAGGTCAGCAGTCATTTTATTAATCTATCCCCTTTGTGCATGTACCGTTTCTCTCTCACTAAGGTTTCATCTATTCCCATTTTCCTTGATTCAAAGATTTAATTATGATTCAAATATTTAATTAAAGTTCAGACAACTATCTCTCTGAGTGTTTTTCTTCTGTCTCTGGTCTTCTTGTATATCTCCTCGAGAACACTGTAGCAGAGGACACTGTATTCCACAGCAGTAGTGATGAGGGTAACTTCTTCGTTCTGGCTTAATTTTATTTTTAGTTTCTCAAATTATTTCTACCTTATATAATCAAATAGGGTCGGATGCCAGCATTAAAAGGAAACGGATATGATTTGCTTTCTGTAAACATAACTGAATTAGGGAATAGGTTGCAACAGCAACAGAGAGCTTGCTTTGGGGCGGTGGGGCGGGGTGGGGGGGACACTTTTTCTAAATCTCTATTGAAGTGGTCTTCTTTTAATCAGCCCTTTATTTTTGTTTCTCACTGTGGATGCGGCAAATGATTGCTCCTGCTGTTCCCCAAAGCACTTGCGACACATATGAACTTAGCTTTTCAAATACCCGGTATCTTCCAGCGTTTCTGGTGAACACTGAGAACCACCTTAGGCTGGCTCGGTGCCATTTGGGAGACCTCCTTTAGGTTATATTTACTGGTAATTAACTCCACAGGACTGATTCACTTTTAATTTCGAAGTAGCAATGATGTGTCTAAAAATGCCTTACCAGGGCAATAGCTGGAGTGTTGGAGTTATTGCTTTTACGAATTAAGTTAATGGAGATTGTGTTCTTATTTAAATGAAACCACATATTATCCACTCAGGAATAAAATATCCTAATTGCTGTTGTGGGCTGCCCTACTTTGCCTTTTCTACTTTTCTGCTTTAGGTATATGCCTGTTAATACATATAGCACCCGCAGTCTAACCCCCCCCACTTCCCTCCCCCTTGCACTTTAATGGTTAAATTCTAGGATGTAACAGGTGTTAGTTACTCCTAGCACTTCTTCCCTCCAAAATGAAGTACGTTCATAAACATTAACTCTGTCACACAAAGGCATCCACAGGTGGTTTTTGTTTTAAACACTATAAGGCTCTAACTTTCTGATAGAGAAAGCCCTGGAAAAGATCTGCTCACCAAGAGAATGTTGGTCTGCTTGGGCCTCCTGGTCCAATGCATCCCTGTCCTTCTGATGACAACCATATCGATCAACTTCGCTCTTTCACGTGTCAACTTTATTCCATTCCTCCAGGCACTCAGACGATGCTCATCTGGCTCTTTGGCGGTCCTGGGAGCTGACTTGACAAAAGACATCAGTTGCATAAGTTTGAGAACAATTGTAGATGGCACTTACTTTCAGAGGCGTTTGTGGGTTGTGGGGCAAGAATGGAGCTCCAGATGGGAGTTCTTGGTCTGTAGGAACAAAGGTGGGGGTGGGGGGACCCTTTCTCTCTTCCTCTACTCTCTCCTTTGGTACCTTAGGAGCCTCACACCTATGTGAGCAGCCTCAGCCCCACAGGTCTAAGCTCTGCCTGTATCCACCTGTCAACCAGCCACCTGCTAGAGCATGTCCTAGAGATGGCCCCAAGACATTTAGACAGGAAATTCCAGGGTTCCAGGTACCATACCAGGACTTGTTGAGGAGGCACAGGCTGCAGGCAAGGACCTTTCCTTGGGATTTCTTTCCCTCTGGAAAGGAGAATGACCAGAGGTGGGTGGGAGCAGGCCCTTTAAAGCGTGAAACCCAGGTTGGGACCCACGTGTCTCAAGTCGAAGGTGGATACTGCTTTCACGGGGGTCCTCCTCAGGTAGCCTTTCCTGGCTTCTCCCACCTGCAGGAATTCCTTAACCAGGTGCTCCCAGGGACCTATCCCAGGAATCCTATGAGGCCTGGGGGGGATGCTGAGGAGGGAGTGGAAACTGTGGAGGTGAAACAATGATGCATACGTGGGGCGTGTTACACGGGTGTCGTGACTCGTGTGCATATTTGCAAACTTTCACAGTGAAAGTTGAAAAAAGTAAAGCCAAATTCTGAAAAAAAGAAAGCAAGCTGAAAAGAAGGAAGGAAATGAAAAAGTAAGGAAAGAAAAGTAGCTAATGTGCCTAAGGTCATGTAGCAATTAAACAGAAAAGCTGGAGCTTAAACCTTTTGTCTGACTCCAGAGCGTGGGAAGTCAGCACTGTGCTATAGGATGAAATCAGGAGTTTTCATTGGGGTGTGCAATTCCCTCCACGGTGTGACTATTCCCTAATCTCCCCGATTACTTTCGCTCCTCCTGGCATCCTTCGCCATAGCCTGGTTGGTCCATACATTGACGTCAAAAGTGCCCCATGGTCTGTGTCTGAGCCTTGTTCATTCAGAGCGCTTCCTGGAGTGTCTTGGAGTCTCCTCACTTACCCAATCCTCATCCTTCCTTCCCAGAGGTTCACTTAGTTTCTAGGTCCTCATGAAAGCCCTGCCCACCCCCATTCCCCAGCCATAAACTCTGCCTCCACAGAATTCCTGGGCTGCTTTGTTCTCTGTCTCTTCTCTTCGTTTTAAGATGTGTGTCGTCTTCAAAATTAGGTTTTAGGGCAGCCCGGGTGGCTCAGCGGTTTAGTCCTCCTTCAGCTCAGGGCGTGATCTTGGAGACCCGAGATTGAGTCCCACGTCGGGCTCCCTGCATGGAGCCTGCTTCTCCTTTTGCCTGTGTCTCTGCCTCTCTCATGAATAAATAAATAAAATCTTTAACCCCCCCC
Organism: Canis lupus familiaris; assembly: GCF_011100685.1. Lineage (NCBI taxonomy): Eukaryota > Metazoa > Chordata > Mammalia > Carnivora > Canidae > Canis > Canis lupus. Next base: position 49,918,510 of record NC_049227.1, on the reverse strand, counting down.
CAAAAAAACTAGGTTTTGGTTTATTTTTCATTCCTTTGATTTTTTGTTAGAACATATACTGCCTTGTATCTATTACTAAGCAGTTACCTGAAATATGTTAGAAAATTAATATATGTTTATAGTTAAAAAAGAGTAATTTTGAAAGAAAAAAAAAAGATCTGGTTCTTTCCCTCACACGTGTATTTTTCTCTTAATGAAACAGACCCAAGCATAAATTACATACCCTTGCAAAAGGATATCCCAGAGTAGCAATGTAGGGGTGAACCATGTGCATAAATCACAAGCTGTCAGTGCTGTCATTCGGGGGAGATTTACACTCTTGTTATCCAAGTTCTTTTGGTATTCTGAACAAATACTCAGTAATTATACATACAATTATTTTGCAGGGCCTTGCATAGAAAAACTATGTATTTTTGATTTCTAAAATCCTTAGACATTGCTAATCAGTGACTATGCTATTTTGCTAGAATCCCTGGAGAAATAACTGTGGGAATGTTTTTACTTTTCTTTGTCAGTTCACTGGATGGTAGACCTGGAGATTATCCAGTCTAGCTCTGTGCTATTTTTATTAAACAGCAAGTGTTTAATTTTTTATCTTTTCTTGTATAAATTAGACCCATTTCTCATTTTTCTCTTCTCAGGTAGTAGGAAACTACATCGCCTCCTTTGTACAGATATTCTTCTTTTAGCCACATGAAAGTTCTATGAAAAACCAACATGATTGAATTAAAAAATTTGCCCTTATGAAAGTTTTACTTTATGAAAATAAGTTTTTTCTGTATGAAGATAAAGGTCTATATTCATAGAAAATTTGTAAGATATAGAAACATAGAAGAGATTATATTCTCCAAAGTTTCACTTACCAAAGATTACCACCCTAACATTTTATTGTGCTTATCTACTCTTTTTAAAATTTCTTTTCCTATGCACACTTAATTGTGCATAATTACAGTCAGAAATACATACTGACATATATCTATGTGTGTGGTATATATACTATATTTAAAAAGTGTAAGCAGGAGAAAGATGTTTTAAAGAGGGGCCTAGTGATAGATAACATTTGCCACTCATGCCTGTAGCAATTAGAATATCTTCACTATGGGGTGCCTGGATGGCTCAGTTGGTTAAGCATATGACTCTTAGATTCAGCTCAGGTCATGACCTCAGGGTCATGAGATCAAGCCCCATATTGGGCTCCACACTGGGGGTGGAGTCTGCTTGAGATTCTGCTTGACATTCTATCTCTCCCTCTCCCTCTGTCTCTCCCCCCGGCCTCCAGGGTCTCTCTCTCTCCAAAGAAAAGATGGGGGGAGAGAATATCTTCACTACAAGTAACAGACTACTTAGCTAAAAATGGCTTAAACAATGATTGCATCTCATCATCATAAACGAGACGTCTACAGGTAGGTAACTCCATAATTTGTTCAGTAGCAACCTGAAGTCTTCAAGGGCCTGGGTTCTCTGCATCCTTCTACTCCGTCGACCTCAGTCTTTTTTGCTTTATGGCTCCAACATGGCTGTTGTAATCACATAATAGCACAGAAGAGAGGGAAAAAGACTCTTCTTGCTTGTCTCTCTTTTTCTTTAGAAAGGAAACTCCAAGAAGCTCCCACAAGGGACTTCTCCCTCAAGAGGCTAGAAGTAGTCACATGGGCACCCCTAAAGGAAGCTGAGCTGTGAATATCTGGCATTAAAAAAAATTCATCAGGAGAAGTCTATCCAGTGCTCGTTGACGTACGTGATTGACGGTTTGCCATTTATGCTGCTCTCTACCCACTTGGTGGATCTTACCTCTTTTTCAGAACTTCTGGCTGACTGCGGGTTAAAGTCAGTAACAACTTCCAGTGTCTAGAAGTCATTTATTTTAAGTCTGTTGGGCTGAAATAGGATCTTCTGTGACCCTTATTACTTAGCTTTTAGACAGTGAACAGATGGAGCATGTTAAAAACTGCAATCTCCCAGGCCTCTTTCTGTTTCTATCCCTCTCGTGGTGGTTTTCTGACTGTAGAAAAGAGAACTGCTGCTGGGGAGGAGCAGGCCAGGAGGCTAGCGCAGCCCCCTCCACCTCCCGACCTCCTCAGCCGTCAGCATTCATTCAGTGGGATTGTTCCAGATTATGGTCAGAACATACTGGGGCCTGCAGGTGGCCAGCAAATAGCACCCCTCTTCACTCACTGACCATGAAATAAATAAGAACATGAAATGTACAAATGATGAAGGGCAACGTCATCCCTATAATATAAAGGCCAGGTAGGAGAATGCAAGTTCGTGTGAGTGCCACAATGAGCTCGCTGACTTCCTCCTTGCCCACCTAGTCTTTGGAATAAGCAGGCTAACTAGCTCTCACTGGTCCCTGTGGAGAGGGAAGGCCAAGCAGATCACATTTCTTGGGCTCATGACGTTAAATTAGCTCCTCCCCATTGAGAAACCCGGCTAGTGGCTATTGCCTATTCATCAGTTACTTCACTTTACCCCCAAGAGGTGGACTAGGAGATGCAGCAGGACCAGCAAAACTGTTTTCTCTTGGAGACCAGACAACGACAAGAAGGCATTCTCCTCCAAAAGCATATACCTTACGATATGGAAACAGGCTGCCGTCAGGAGGGACAAGCAGACTTACGGTGGAGTTGCCCAGATGCACCATGGACCTGCTTTCTGTCCAGTTTTATCAACTAGAGGAAATCCACCCTGGTTTCTGGCAATAGGTAAACGGCCAGTTGCAGCAGGGAGTGTTAACCAGGTATCATTTAAGTTGGACACTAAATGCGAACCTAAGCTGTAAACAAGTGCAGTATCTAGATCAGGGAAAGAATATTTTTTGCCATGTTCCAAAGTATACTTGAAGAAGGAGATGCTCAGTTTGGAGAAGAGAAGACATTATGGAAAAATAAGTTTCTTTTTAAATATGTGGAAGGTTCTCAGAGTAATCATGCCGGCTTCCACTTACTGATACCATACTGATAACTGTGCTATGTACTTTATATGTGTTACCTTATCTGATTTTCACAATAATCCTACAAAGCGGGTATTACGACTCCAGTTTTATAGTTGAAAATGCCGATTGTTTGAGAGGAAGACTGGCTCAGGTTGGCCCAGCTGGTGAGGGAAAGAGCTGACAATTGACCACCAATCTGGCGGCTGACTCCAAAGCCTGGGCTTGTAAACACAGCACCCGGTGGCAGGGGAGGGAGAAAACATGTATGGTGGTATGGTGTGCAGTTCGAGAAGTAAAATTTGGCTCAGTGGGTGGGAGATAGATTTCAGTTTAATATGAGAAAAAAAACTTCATCTCAATTATAGGTGCTCAAAATAGTATGGGCTGTCTCAGGAAATTGTGATTTTCCTAACACTTGAGGAATTCAAGTAGGGTGTGGAGGACTAACTCTGGAAAGGATGTCTGTATTATGTGGGAAGTTCTATCAGATCAAATCTGAGATGCCTTTCAAATAGACTTTCTAGGATTACATAATATTTCTTCTGCTTGGAGGTGACAAAACCTTTGTTGCCCTGGGCTTACAATATTTCGAATGATAATCAGAAAGAATGTGTTTGGCAAAAACTTTACCCACAACAGCCCTAGAGAAGCAAGGTTAGGTGACCAGGGATGTCCCTCCTTGGGCACTGGAATGTGACTATGCCACATTTTGGGTGACTGTGCCCTGTTGTTCTCTGTTGGTCTCCTCTTTGTTCCTACTTCGTTCTCAAACATTTTGATGGGCTGTAGGCTGAAGAAGTACATTGTACTGGAAACTACTCAAGCTACATATCAGGGCTTTATGTGCTACTCAGTTCACTTACGACTATGTATGACACTCGAAGACTGTTTTTGTGAGTTGAACGATAGAGATTATTTGGATGAGAGATGAACTACTATTGGCTCCTGTGTAAAAGGTACCTTTACTGGGCACCGGTGTGGCTCAGTGGTTGAATGTCTGCCTTTGGGTCAGGTTGTGATCCCAGGGTCCTGGGATTAAGTCCTGCATCGGGCTCCCTGTAGGAAGCCTGCTTCTCCCTCTGCCCATTTCTCTCTCTGTGTGTCTCTCATGAATAAATAAATAAAATCTTAATAAAAAAGAGCTACCTTTGATGAAAATTCCTGGCTGAGTTTCTCATGTGACAAAGTCCCAAGAGACTTTAACCAAAGTCTACTTGTATGTTTAGAACTGGCACAGCAGACTGACAATCTGGCTCCTTTTAATGTTTTGACACAATGAGAGAGAAAGACTGAAATACTAAAAGTTGCCAATACAAAAGCTTAGTACAGAGCTATTTTGGAATTGTTGGAAACTAATAATAGACTGTAGTGTATATAACCTAAAATCTTTAGACACTGTGCTTTCCAACTTATTTGAACAAAAAATTTGAAACTTCTCAATTTATAAGCACTGGCATTTCCTGGTATGAGAATATGGAAATGATGCAACTTACCTTCCTGTTTTACTTGGAGCCAATATGGCTTTCTTTATTATCTTTGTCATTGTTATTGTCATTGTCGTCATGGCTGTCACTATCCTCATCATCATGAGCACCATGCAAAATTATTTACCAACAGCTCAATGCAGAACATTGAATTACCTATAAATTAGCTTTTTCTGTTTAACAGACTACCCCCAGTGACTTAAAACAACAGTGACTCATTGGCTCATGATTCTGTGGGTTAGAAAACTGGATGGGGTCATTCGACTGGTTCTTCTTCTGGTCAGCTCAACCCACTCTTGAGTCTGCCATCAGCTGGTGGTCCATGGTCCACACACCTGTCTGACATTCGACTAGCTAACCGTTGGCTGGGCTAGCCCAAGCTTGTTCACCTGATGGTAATCTCAGAGTCATGTGACTGCTACTGCTATATTTGCTAATGTACACTGACCAAGCAAGTTATAGGACCAACTCAGATGCAAGGGGTAGAGGAATATAATCCATCTTTTGGTGGGACTATCTTCCAAGCCACATTGCAAGAGTGTAGATACTAGCAGGGAAAGGATTTGTGGCCTTTATTGCAATGGACCACAGTTAATACATCATCCTGTTCTTAAGGGTCTCAAAAATTTCCCTATGGAGCTAGAACATAGGTATGAACAAATAACTAGCTCCGTTAAGAATATGTGCCAACAAAGTAGAACAGAGCAGGGAGCGATTCACGAGGTCAGGATTCCTTCACTGACAATGTGGGATTTAGAAGAATGCGGGTGAGGGAATGGTATCGCAAACACGGAGAAAGGTGGCAAAGGCATTGTATTGGTGTTCTATTGTTGCTATAAGAATTACCAGAAGCTTTGTGGCTTGCAATAACTCAAGCTTCTTATTTTACAGTTCTGCAGTTCAGAAGTTCAGTACGGCCTCACCAGGTTACTTACAATCAAAGTGTTGGCACGCTGCGTTCCTTCCTGGAGACTGTAGGGAGAATCCATTTCCTGCTCATTTGTGTTGTTGGCAGAATATAGCTCCTTGCAGTTGTAGGAATGAGGTCTGTGTTTTGTTGCTGGCTGTAAACTGAGGACCATTTTCAGCTCCCAGAGGCTGTCATTTTCCCTGGCTCCTGGTCTCCTTCCTCCATCTTCAGAGCCATTGATGGTGAGTTTCATCCTTTTGTCTATCTCTGACCCATCTTTCTGCCTTCATGGCACTTTTTTCAGGACTCATGAGATTAGATTGGGCCCACCCAGGTAATCCAGGATAATCTCACCTCAAATTCTTTAACTTTAATCTTAATACAGAGTAACCTTTGTCTTGTTAATGAACATATTCACGTATTCCAGGAATTAGGACGCGGCATCTTTGGGGGGAGTTCTGCCCACCAAATACATGGAAACAGGACTGTACACGGTGTGTTTGATTGAAAAGAGTAAAGCTAAAATAGGGAGAAAGAGGTAAAAGGTGAAATTGAACTGAGCTGATCATACTCCTTCTACCTATCCTACTTTTGGGCCAACTTTATGACTGGCCTTTTTAGGCCTATGCCTTCCTTGACTGAACATAAATATTTTGGGCCTCCTTAGTGATTCTGAAACTTTTTCTTCATATCCTTGTAAACCAAAAACTGTATACCAGGTTTCAATTTTTAGTGTGTGTGTTAGAAAATGATATTTTTAAAAATAGAGAATTATACTTCAAATGTTTCAATATGCTTAAAAAGCTACACATGCCCTCCCTGCATCGCTCTACTTGATCTACAGGCCCTCCGTTGTCTTTCTACTCCCCAACACCAGGAAATAGGATTCTCTCTGTGCGACAGCTCATTTGTGCTGATGCCATGTTGTAGCCAGTAACTTTGACCTTGTCTACATCACTTGTTAAAGCAGGAAGTGACCTGACTTGTACAAAGCACACCCTCATTTTCAAGACGTTAGGTAAACCGCATCTTTGGTGGGAGCCTATAGCTCATTTTTATATGATACAAGCATATTTACAAATATGGTTTAAAAATCCATAGTTCTATGATGCCAATTTCTTATTAATCAATTGTGTCATTGTGGAACATCATGTCCCAGACTCAGAGCCAAATTTTTGTTTTGTTCTCTTTGGGCCGAGTTTCCCCTGTGAGTGTGAGTTTGCAGTGTCTTTACAAAAAGTCTGAAAGACCATCCCTATTCTCAGGAATAGCATCAAGCAGCCCAGTAAAGGCTCTTTGAACCTCTGAGCTGGGGCGGAGATTAAAGGAGAAATGCTCTCTGCCTTAAAGACTGTTTTCTTTCTTCGTAAAAGCAATCAGGCTTACTTTACTCTGAAAAATGTTAAGAACAAGAGAACTCATTTGCAAAGATGAAAACCTGAAAGCATAAAGGAATGGTAATTTGCTGTAGCTAAAAATAGACCCCACCTTGATGCATTTATGTCACGTGGGTTGTTAGCAGGGCTGTCCAGGCTTCATCTGCAAAGAGATGATGTCAGAGCCAGCAGTCAAGAATCAGTTTCAGTTGGTTTTAATGTGCTTTGCTTCCAAGTGGAACACATTGTAGTGATTTCTTCTTTAGACTCTCCCCACAGACATAAGGGGAGGCATAATTATTCCATTTTTGGTTCCAGTAATTTATTGTGAGACGACGTATACCTATGCAAACTATACAGCCACAGTCCCTACCTCCAGGGGACTTAGGTCCAGGAAGGGAAGAGAAACACGAGATAAATAACTACACATTCTCTCGTTACAGTTGGGAAAAGGGCCAAGAAACAAAATGGGAAGTGCCATGAACATTCATTAATGGAAGAACTAAATTGGTTTGGGTGTCAGTAAAGGCCTAAGAAAGTGACATTTAAAAGTCCTGCATAATAAGTAGAAGTTAATCGAGCGATGCTGGGCGGGGAGCTGGAGGAGAGAGAAGTGAACTCCAGGTGCCATCCAGGCAGCAGTCTGCAAACTCCGAGCTGATGGCCATATTTCCACTTTTCACTTTACTTCTATCCTTGACGTGGAAACGGGAGGCCCAGAAGCTTCCAAAGAGTCGTTCTAGGTGAAAACACACTTGCCTCCACAGAAAGCTTCCTGGGAGAAGCAGCAAGCAACCCCTTGTGCCACTCTGTGAAATTGGTTACATCAAGGGGCACCTGAATGGCTCAGTCAGTTGAGTGTTGGAAACTTGGATTTGGCTCAGGTCCTGATCTCATGGCTCCTGAGATCCAGCCCCATGTTAGGCTCCATGTTCAGCAGAAGTCTGCTTGGATAGTCTCTCCCTCTACCCCTTCCCACTCTCTCTCTCTTTCAATAACTAAATAAATCTTGAAAGAAAGAAAAAAAGAAAGAAAGAAAGAAAGAAAGAAAGAAAGAAAGAAAGACACATTACCATTAAAAAGATTGCTTACATCATCACCATTTTTTCAAAGAATAGTTTTCACTTTGAAGAGATGAGGGATCCCTGGGTGGCGCAGCAGCTTGGCGCCTGCCTTTGGCCCAGGGCGCGATCCTGGAGACCCGGGATCGAATCCCACATCGGGCTCCCGGTGCATGGAGCCTGCTTCTCCCTCTGCCTGTGTCTCTGCCTCTCTCTCTCTCTGTGACTATCATAAATAAACAAACAAAAAAAAAATTGAAGAGAGGAGAAGTACAGAGCTAAGGTTTCAAATCAAGTGTTCTATTACAATAAACATGTCACATTTAAAATATTTTTTTTGTTTTTATTTTCAGGCCAGTCTCTGGTGTGATTGCTCACCCTGCAATACTACACTACACTCAGCCCAATGGCCGTGTCCTGAAACTTGTTATCACCTGCAACAAAATCTTAACATTCAAAGAAGCTTGTCTTTGGCCACAATCTTATGTCTTTCCAGATCTCTCCTTGAATACTATGTCTATACACGTTCTTTGATTTTATGAAAACTTTCCTCCATTCCTGAAACTCTCCATATTTTCCCAAGAGCCCTCTCTTCTGCCTTCACTTTCTTTCTGATCTGGCTTAGACAACCTGGTCTGTCACTTCAAACCCCCTTGACAAGCCCTCATCTCAGCTTGACCCATTGTATTCCTTTGTGCTCACTGGCTTGAACCCAGTCATGCCATCCAAATGTTGGCTTTCCTGTATGTAGGCTGACAAATGTTCATGAAGGGAATCACACAATCACAAGGATGAATGCTATTGTGAATCTACCATCTTCAGGTTTGAGTCAACTATCAAACTGATTTGGAATTTATTTTTCCAGTGTCAGCCTTATTTCAGAGCTCCCACCTCATCACCTCCCTGTTCATTCTAAGTCATCTTAAGGGGACTCTTGCTCTCTGTCAAATTCTCCTTGTGCAGCTAGAGTGAGTTTTCTAAACTTAACACTGATCATTGCATTTCTCAGGCAAAACACTTTGATGACTAGCTACTTGACCTTGGCATGGCTTACATAGCTCTTCATGATCTGGTCCTTTCTCCAACATCATCTTCTCACCCCTCAACGCACGTCTTATTCACCATGGCTCAGTCCCATGGAACTCATTCCTAGGATGATCGATGCTTTTCTTAGCTTCTTGAACATCACAAATTATAGCATTCATTTAGAAATCAGGCAATTGCTCCTCTTTCTCTACATTTTCTGGCTTCAGGAAATTGTTTCTGACGTCCTTAAACTGAATCAGACACCCTCCCTAAATGCTCTCCTAGCTCCCTGGGATTAAGCTATAGCTTTTATCTTGCTACTTAGCATTATTTTTCGTTGTTTACCATTCCATATGCTGCTATAGGCCATAAATTCCTTGAAGGCAAGGGCAATGCCTTGTCCAATGACTCATCACCTACTACATACTAGACACTAGATAAATGCTGGAAGCATGAAAGAGTCAGTTGATACTGGGACACTGATCTCTTCACTGAAGCCATCTTGTCAGTCCCCTCCCCCCCCCTCCTGTGTCTTCAGCCTGGATCCTTCACACCAGCACTTCAATATGTTCAAGCTGATTCTACAGCAAACAAATTCTTTCTTGGTAAGGTATCTCCATTTAGCTCCTGCTTTATTTCTCTTTTTACCTTGGTAGCCAAGCTTCCTGAAAGAGGTATTTTCTCTAAGAAGAGAAAATTTTCTTTTGTTCACCCAACCCACTTTCTCGATTCACCAGACTCTTGCTTACCAGTGACATCTTTGTTGCCAAATATAGCGATCACTTATCTCACTTAAATTCTTGGAAGCATTTTACCCTGTTGTCATTCTTTCTGCTCCTCTTTTGTCTCCTTGGTGACTTCGCTTCACCTACCCACCCCTTAAATGCTGGTTCTCTCAGTGTTTTCAGTCTTGGCACTTTTATATTCTCAGTGCCCTCTATGTCTTTGAGCGATATTATCCCTACCAGTGATTCAAGCAACCATCCATATCCTGCTGGTCTTAGCCCAGATGTCTCTCCGGAATTTAAAACCTCTGTTTACCACTGGTATTGAATATATACACTTAGGTGTTCCACCAACCTTTAAATTCAAATTGTCTAAATCTGAAATAATGAAAATTCCTTCCCAAACTATATTTTGTGCATTTTCTACTTTGGTAAATTGCATTGCAGTTATTTAACTCCTCATTCTCTGTCCTTTCTCCCCTTCTCACCAACAATCCCCAAGATTTGTGTATTTTCACCCCAGAATCATCTCTTTTCTTTCCTGTGGTTTCCATCTCCAGTGAAATCATCCATCTGCTCTTGCATGTTGTCCATCTTTTCTAGTAGAGAGTTTAACCACTGAGCTTTCAGTTTCAGCATTGCTTTGTCTCTTGGCAGTGTGTGGTTTTCCTATGCTTTGTAATATATTTTTTAAGATTTGTATTTATTCATGAGAGACACAGAGAGAGAGAGAGGCAGAGACAGAGGCAGAGGGAGAAGCAGGCTCCCTGTGGGGAGCCCGATGCAGGACTCGACCCCAGAACCCTGGGATCACACCCTGAGCCAAAGGCAGATGCTCAACCACTGAGCTCATCCCTGCTTCCTAATATTTTGTTAAAAGCTATAAGACAGGAGATTCTGAAGCAGATTGTTTTATACTTGGAAAGGGGCATCTCTTTCCTTCTGCTAGGCCTTTGGCATGGGGATTTGAATTAATTTAGTTAGGACCTAACTAAATAAGTAAGGTTGAGGCTTACTGTTCCTATAGTTGCCCTCTGCACCCGCAGGCCTCAAATGCCTCTGCGGTGCTACCTCGTGTTTCTGCGGGGCAAGGGGGGGTGCTGCTTTGTCAATGGGTATCCACAATATTTGCTCCATCCTCAGCTTTAGGTCCTCCTTTTGCACTGAACCCACAGTGGGCCTGTCTCCATGCTCTTGCAAATCTCCCAATGGTATTCCACTGTTTTTTTACTCAGTGTTTGCTAATCTTGAGTGGGAGGTAAGGCGGGTTTTCTGTTCTGATGAAGCTTCAGTTTTCAGCAGGTACTCTGTTGCTGGGTCTTGGGGGTGTCACCTTTCCAGTGCTCCTACCTCTTTCCCAGTTGTAGTTCTAGCTCCATCAGGTTTCCTGCCCTCTGCCCTGGAGTAGAGAGTATTTCCTATAATCTTCCCCAGCTGCAATGGTTTTTTACCAGAGCCCCAAAAGCAACAGTCCTTCCTATCACCTTGGACACCAGGAACTGTCAGCTCTTTTTCTCTTCCTCCTTTACCTTTGATTCTTCTTCACTGGCTTCTGTTCCACAGAATTTTAACACGCTCAAATCTTTGTCCTAACAGCCAAAATTATTAAATGAGTAGTCTGTACTCCCCGAATCTGCTTTCTCAGTCCTCCCCCACTCCCAACACTTTCCAATCTGGCCTCCGCTATTTCTGTGAATTCCCTTTGTCAAAGTTTCCAATGGCCTCCTTGACACATAATCAAATAGACTCTTTTTTTTTTTTTAATCAAATAGACTCTTGACTGTCTTTATCTTCATTGGTCCGTGGTCAGTGTTTGGCACTGTAGACTATGATCCTCAGAGACCATACTTGACTTTCTGCACCTTTCCCAGAACATCTCTGCAAAATAATGACCGAGAAGCAGGAAAATGAGTGCCAAGAGAGTAAGCAAGCCGGTCACACTTCAGTAAGCAAACATTACAGTCACTTATTTATGGTACAGCATAAATTTTTCTTAAAAATTAAATATGAGGATGATTGGAGGCATCTGGCTATTATAAGCAAGTACTACATAGTGGAGTCCAAATGGGAGGGCTTTCTTTAGTTATAGTTACTCCCATTTATTTATCATTCATATCTATTATTGAATTCAAAATTCTGATTTGGTGTGCTTTATTTGTAGTTTGAATTAATGTGGAGTTAATGTCTTATATACTTTCCAAACCTGAGACAGTGGGTTAAATTTCAAACATAATCTCTTTGTCTACTAATTCTTCTGAAGCTTTATGACTCCTGTACATGTGTTTGGTTGCTAATCTCTAGGGGTTCTTCTGAACACCGGTGACCAGAGAATAATATTTCATTGAGTAAAGGTGCTATTATTTATTCCCTTTGAAGCAAATTAGCACAAACTACCTCAGCACATAAAGATAACATTTCTGACAATGAAGCTAATTAACAGACTGGTTTTCATATTGCAGGCAAACTAAAACACGATTTGAGAAAGCCATTATTCTTTCTTCTATGAGTTGATACCTGAAAAAATAAAAATAAAAAAAAGACAGGTGGGACAGTGGTTAAAAGCACTGGCTTATAAGTCCAATAGTCACTGGCTTCACCACTTATTAGCTGTGTGACCTTGGGCAAGTTAGATAACATGTCAGAGCTTCATTGTCTAATGCATAAAAACAGTAATTCATAGGATTTTTGTAGTGTCTGAATAATAATTTTGCCCAATACCTGACATATAATAAGCACTAAATAAAGGGTAGCTATTATAAACTAGAAAGATAGATACTTAGTAACAATATCATGAGGCATTTACTATATCAAAATGAAATGGCATGCACGTTCAAGGATAATTCAACAATGGATCCCAGCCTCAGGCTTGACAATTCCTCTCAGTTTCAGGTTAGCCAAATTTAGCCATAAGTATTGTCTGAAAGAATTGAAACTAGTACTTCCATTTGTTCCCAGCAAAATTGAGGGGAAAGTACAGAGATTTCCCGTATACCCTACATTACATGTAGTTCACTGTGGTGTTGAGTGTTCTACGAGTTTGGACAAATATCTAAAAATCCTCTGTACTCGTCCTATTTAACCCTCTAATCCGTCCCCAAATCCCTGGCAACCACTGATTTTGTTACTGTCTTCATTGTTTTGCCTTTTCCAGAACGTCATATGATTGGAATCATGCAACATTTAGTCTTTTCAGATTGGTGTTTGTCACTTAGCAATATGCATTTAAGACCCCTCTGGGTGTTTTTATAGTTCAATAGCTCGTTTCTTTTTAGTGCTGAATAATATTCTGTTGTTTATTCAGTTTATCCATTCACCACTGAAGGACATCTTAGCTGCTTCCAGGTTTTGGCAATTATGAGTCAAACTGCTTATAAACACCTGTGTGCAGGTTTTTGTGGACATACATTTCCATCTCCTTAGGGTAAATACAAAAAGTGTAAGTCTGACCACGGAGAGGGCTTATGCAGGATCCAGACCAGCCATAAAACAGTGAGAAGAAAGCAATTATTCCGTTTATTCTATTCAAGGCAGTGTGGTGGCCTGAGCACAATTCATTTTAAAGGTTCAGAAAGGAAAGTTCTGTGAAGTTGTCAGGAAGCCAGTAAGCTTAAATTAGTGATTGGTGACTCCAAACTTAGTGCTCTGGACCTTCGGTAGAATGGCAAGGAAAGGTTTGTCAAGTTTCTTTAGCTTCTGGCTTCATTTTGTGATATAATATATTAGTCCATTTGCACAATCTTCTCACTAAAACAACTAAAGGCTTCATGGCAGTTTTGATAGGCTTAAGCTGGGAAATAAAAATAATTTTGAGATTTGAACTCTGGATGAACTTCACATATTTTTAGCAGGCTTTTGTGGGTATTTAGCAGAGCCTGTTACTGTTTTTGATTAAGACTGGAATTTCAATTGCATTTTGGATTGTAAAAATGTATTTTCATAATTTCCTCCTTCTCCCACCCCCTCTTCCCCTCATTGCTGCTTGTCTTCTGCACAATGATTTTTTTTAAGGTAGATGCTTTGGGTTACTTGATTGGAGTCCATACCTGATAGTGGCTATGGCATCCGCAGCTCTGGCAACAATGTGCCAGTTGGCTGGCCATCCCTCTGAGACCTTCCCACACAGATTAGTTTCAGATGTAGCACTGTAAAAGCAGGCTCTGGTTGGAAGAAAGTTGTAAATAAAAGTGACAGCCTGTAATTTCCTCCTGTCTTTTGTTTTGAAATTTGCAAGCAGATTATTTGAGATGGTAGTAGGACTTTCCAGATCTGTCCCCTTGAGAAAGAAACATAATTTACTTCCCTTTTCCTGAATTCAAGAGTAGCTACACTCTCCTTAACAATTATATGTATTTTTTCCAACTGTGTTGTTTATCACAAGTTCTGTCTTGTGTATCACCTTAAGCAGCAAAGTAACTTCATTAGTATTACACTTCAGAAAAAGAGAGTTTGTGCATTTTACTAGTGTATAAAAATAAGCATTAACTTATAGTGTTGAAGGATGCAGAAAGTTAGTCAAGTTCTCTGTGTAAAGATAGAGCCTCATAGGGAAGGTTATAAAATGGCCACACCCACACCCACACCCACACCCACACCCACACACACACAGAGGCAGTCCTAGGTTAAAGCAAATTAAGAAATTGCCTATACTATACCTTGCTAGACCTCAAGAACACTCACTTCCTCTACTATAAAAATACTGACTTTTGATTGTTTCCTGTGGACATGTAACATTTTATTCAAATGAATACAATTTAGGCAAAATTTATCATATAAGTGAAAGTTTTTTTTCCAATTGTTCTTAAAGCAGAAACATTGTGTTTTGGGATTTTCGTCTGCAAGATCAGTGGAGGTGAATATTATCAGATATCCATTTAGAATAAATAAGTAATTATTTATCTTAATAGAATATGAAATGTTTCTTTTTTTTTTTTTTTTTTTTTAATCTACGATAGTCACACACACAGAGAGAGGGAGGCAGAGACACAGGCAGAGGGAGAAGCAGGCTCCATGCACCGGGAGCCCGACGTGGGATTCGATCCCAGGTCTCCAGGATCGCGCCCTGGGCCAAAGGCAGGTGCTAAACCGCTGCGCCACCCAGGGATCCCTGAAATGTTTCTTATAGAACTGGACCCCTCTTGCAAATGTGCCTCCCCAGCCATTGTTTAGACCAATTAGATCCCACAGTAATATGAGCATTTCAGTTTGTCATTTCCCTGATGGATCACTCACCCCAGAGATGCTGGTTTGCTACAATTGCTGGAACTCAGTGATTGAAGTGTAAGTGTAGCTTTATAAACACCTTAAAACAAATGAAACACATTAAATCAAATTATAGTGAATTAAGTCAAATTGTTCACAGTAACTAATAAATAATAATAAAGATGTGGCCATTAAAAGAAAAAGGATTATGACTAGTAAAAAGATGTTCAGAAGGAAATGAACATGCATGAATATGATATGCAATAAGACAAGAAAAGGAAATAAAATATATACAGATTGGGAAAGAAAAAACTATCTTTATTTGCAGATGACATGATTTGTTTTGCAATTTAACATTTTAATAAAATCATTTATTTGATTAATAAAATCATTTAATAAAATGCTAGCATCTAGGCTCACACAAAAAGAACTACAGTGACTTGAATTTCAATTTTTATATTCAGCAAGCTTCAACCCATTCTTACATGATTTTTGAAATCTTATTTACTAATTGAAAATATTGCTTGCTGATAGAACTTGTTCTAATGCTAGTGCTAAATGTACAAATCACCAATACAATAAAGATGACCATGTGTTCGAGAATTGCAATATGCCACCAAACATTCATTGAAAAAACCCACACACAATTAAACAAAACTCACACGAAGCACAAATGCATCAAATATCTGAGAATCTGGACACTTCAATGTTTTGAAGTGTTTCATTAATATTTTAAAACGAAGGCATCAAAACCTTGTCATGATTTACTCCCAAATTGCCAATTTTGTTTTTATTGACATCAGAAAGCTATGGCTACACTGCTAATGCCAGGTGTGCTTATTTTGACCAAAGAGTTTAGTATGACTTAACATTGAAAACTCATACTACCCTGAAATATGTAATTTTATGCATATGGTAATATTTGACATTCAAGCACCAGTATTTTTGTATTGTCTTCTGGTCAAGTTTCTTTAAACTTTCAAAGAATAACTTTTAGACTTACAAAATAAATATTTGTCAAGATGCTCAATAAATATTACATAAAACTAATAGCAAAAAGTATCAAGAAATCTGAACAAATTTCCAAAGAATTGACAAAACAAAAACCAGAAACTCCTGGAACTAGCAAGTGGTTATAGCAAGGTTACAGGATACAAGGTTAAAATACAAAATGTCAGGGCCTCAGTCAGTTAAGCATCCAACTCTTGGTTCTGGCTCAGGTCATGATCTCAGGCTTGTGAGATTGAGCCCTGTATTAGGCTCCATGCTGAGTGTGGGGTCTGCTTGAGATTCTTTCTCTCCCACTTCTACTGTCCCTTCCCCTGCTCTCTCTCTCTGTCTCTCTCAAATGAATAAGTAAATAAAAGCTTTAAAAAAAAAACCCAACTGCTCTCCTATAAAGTAAAAATAAACCATTGAAATTTGAAATTAAAACATAGGACCATATATATTAGCACTAAAAATATGAGATTCTTAGGTATAAATCTAACAAAACTGAAGGAAATCAAAGATCTAAATAACTAAAGAAATATTCCGTATACATGGGTAGGAAGACTCACCATTGTCAAGATGTCAGTTCTTTCCTGCTTGCTCTATAGATTCAGTACAACCTCCCTACACCCCCAAATCCCAGCAATTTATTTTGTGAACATTGGCAAACTGGTTGTGAAGTTCAGATGGGAAGGTGAAAGACCAAGAACAGCTAATGCATTGAAGAACAAAGTTGGAGGACTGACGCTATGCAAGTCTTTCTATAAAGCTATAGAATTATGATAAAATTCATGTTGGTGAAAGAATAGACAAACACATCAATAGAACAGAAAAGAGAGTCTAGGAATAGATCCATACAAATATAGTCAACTGATCTTGACAAAATAGCAAAGGCAATTCAATGGAGATAGGATAGCATTTTCTTTTCTTTTCTTTTCTTCTTCTTTTTTTTTTTTTTGATAGGATAGCATTTTCAACAAATTGTGCTGAAATAACTGGACATCTATATGCAAAAAAAAATTAGAAGACTTATTCCTTTCACAAAAATTAACTCAAAATGGATCATACACCTAAATGTAAAGCATAAAACTATAAAACTTCCAGAAGATCACATAGAAGAAACTCTATGTGGCCCTAGGTTTGGCAATGAGTTTTTAGATAAATACGAACATCACAAGCCATGAAAGAAAAAAAAATTGTTGAGTGGGACTTCATTAAAATGAAAAAACTGTTTTGCAAAAGACACTGTGAAGAAAATGAGAAGACAAGCCACAGACTGGGAGACAATATTTGCAAAATAGATATCTGACAAAGAACTTGCGTCCCAAATATATGAAGAACCCTTAAAACTCAATGAAAACATAACAAACAACCCAGTTTAAAAACAAACAGATACAAATAGATGCCTCACCAGAAGATATGCAGATGACAAATAAGCATCTGAAAAGCTGCTCAATAGCATATGTCATTCAGAAATTACAAATTAAAATAATGAAATACCACTACATACCTAATTGCATGTCCATAATCTGAAACACTGATAATACCAAATGCTGGTGAGGATGTGGAGCAAATGGAACTCTGATTTCTTGCTGGTGAGAATACAAAGTGGTACAGCCGCTTTGGAAGATAATTGGGCTATTTCTTACAAAACTAAACATATTCTTACCAGACGGTCCAGCAGTTGTGCTCCTTGGTATTTACTCAAATAACATGGAAAATTATATCCATTAAGAAACTTGCATATGAATATATATAGCAGCCTTGTTCATAATTGCCAAAACCTGGAAGCAACCAACATGTCCTTCGATGGAGAAAGAAAGGGTGGTACGTCCATACAGTGGAACATTATTCAGCACTAAATAGAAATGAGCTGTCGAACCCTGCAAAGACCCGGAGGCATCTTACATACATTTTGCTAAGTGAAACAGGTCCATCTGAAAAGGCTACATACCTTGTGATTTAAACTCTAAGGCAGGCCGGAAAAGGCAAAACTATGGAGGCAATAAAAAGAGCAGTGTTTGCCAGGGGTTTGTAGAAGGAAGGAAGGAATGAGTGGGTGGAGTAGTGCACATTTTAGGGCACTGAAACTATCTTGCAGGGTATAGTCATGATGGACACGTGTCATTATGCACCTGTCAAAACACTATAGAGCTGTCAACCCTACTGTGAATTATGGACTTCAGTTGATAATAATGTCTTAATATTGGTTCAGTTGGAATACATTTACCATACTCAGTACTCAGGCAAGAGGCTAATAATAGGGAACACTTCGTGTGTGTGTGTGTGTGAGTGTGTAGTTAGAGGTGGGCATTGACGTGGTATATGAGAACTCTGTGTGCACTCTAATCAATTTTTCTGTAAACCTAAAACTTCACTAAAAAATAACATCTATTAAAAACTGGAATCAGGGGTTGTGGGAGGACAAAAGCAGATGATTTGGACCTAACGCAGTTTGCTTCACCTAGAGGTTAACCGGCTCTGACTGCGGCTCCTCCTACCTCATGGCCTTGACTGGCCATGTGCTACCACCTGGGCCTGGGAAGCTGCTCTTGCAACCCCTCGTGGCCACCGTAATCAACCAGTGATCCCTAGTGAGGAAGTTTCTCTCCAGAAGTCTGGAGAAAATCCTTCCCGCACCGGTATCACACAGTTTTGGGCTTCTTGAAGCTACTGGGCTCCTGTCTTTTTATGTTTGTTTGTTTGTTTTTTAACCCTGCACAAATTTTCCCAGGACAGGAGCAGAGTGTCTATGTGACTTTAGCCAAGGCCGTTCCTAAGAGGCCCTGTCTCTTCTGAAAATCAACTATGCTCCGGGAAGCTCTTGGCATCTCACCCTTAAAAGGTTGAGGTTGTGTCTCCAACCCAACTCTCTTTCAAGTTTGTTCCATGGTTTTAATTCCTGGACCTAAGCATTAGTGAAAAATACCACTCATCTTTTACAAACAGAGAAAACAAAAGTGTTTAAAAATGGGTCCTCTTTGCTGTTTCTTGCAAGAAGCCCTAACATTTTCTGGTGACCCTGGTCACTCCTGTGGGGACAAGTTGATCTGCCCCTTCCTTGGACCCTCTCATCTCATATGAAATGAGAGATACCACACTTATCCCTTTAGCCTTTTATCCTTTTATAAGAACAGGTCTTTTCTAATAGCATCAAGGGATATTTGGCATCAGTTCACAGAAATTGCCCTTGGCCATTGAACAATGATTCTTGATGTCCCTGAGTCTCATTGAATACCCTTTTATGGATTTATTATTTGTTAATTAATTTGCACTCTTTCCGAACCTAATTACTGCGTGGCTTCCATTGTACAATTATAAAACTCATCTCAACAATACAGATGAAAGGGTGGTGGCCTGCCCTAGTCTTAGGCTTTTACTTCCCTGAGTATACCAAGCTAGGATCATCTTTCCATGTTAGACTTTCTCATGGAAGACTTTCTAATCTAGAAAACCAGCTAATTGACCCAGAGGTCAAATTTAGAGGTGATCTGTAGAAATATGGACCATCTCCTTAAAAACTTAGTTGATGTTTTAGGCAGATTTTCCTGGTCTGGGAAATGACAAGGTGTGAAATGCTGAGTTTGTAAAATCACGTATTTGTTTGAAATTCAAATATGTATACGAAAGTGAGAGTATAATGATGTAGGGTGACTTTTATGTGGCTCACAGGTAGGATCAAGTGGTATAGTATAATAGGGACGTCAAATAAAGGGGGCATGAGGTAGAAACATAAGGATGGTGTTGAATAGGGGTGCCTGGATGGCTCAATTGGTTAAGTGTCCAACTCTTGATTTTGGCTCAGGTCATGATCTTGGGGTCATGAGATCAAGGCTTGTGTCAAACTCTGTGCTGGGTGCTGAGTCCTGCTTAAGAGTCTCTCCGTCTGCCCTGCCTCAACCTATCATCCCCCACCCCCTGCTCCCATGCTTTCTCTCTCTCTCTCTCAAAAAAGGATGGTGTTGAATAAAGTCACCAAAAGGGAAAGGGATAGAGAAGAGGAGAGAGAGGTCTGGGGGTCCCCAGAAGATAGGCCAAGATTATAGGGATATGAAGAGCTGGGGACCAGGCCACAAGTCCAGGTCATAGGAGAGAATGGAAGATCATGGAAAGTAAATATTCTGAAATCTGGGTGGCTCTGCCATCAAGCACAGGGCTTGAGCTCTGTGTAAGGTTTCTACACAGCATGACTTTGTAACCCGAGAACCTCAGTTTGTGGCTTTTAGATCTGTGTTTCACAATGATCTCAGATGTTCACTCCCTGATATTTCACTCTTCTCACCTCACCCCTGCATCCTCACCTCCACCCCTTCCTGGGCTCTGGCTACCACTGCTGCCTCATGTCTCATGGAACCTAGGTTCGCCCTTGTCCAGCAGGGTGGACAAGATGCTAAAGACAAATGGGGCCCAAGTAAGGTTTCCCTTTAAGTGAATCAGAGACGTGAAGTGCAGAAACATTGGAAGGAAATCCTGTGTTAAAGAAAGACAATAGGAAGACTGCTGTGTTTCTGTCGTTCTCTGGACCCATTCCTCTGAGATGGGGGAGGTGATCCCGAGCCCCGTGTTTGTTTGGATGATGAAGCTCCAGGGACTTCTGCTGAACAGACTGTTCCCAATTCTAGGGTTAGACTGCTGAGACTGCAAAGCTCAGCCTTTAAAATAACATCTCTCTGGACAAGGATCTCTGGGCTGGGCGCAGGGCCTTGCATATTGGAATGAGACAAAAGGTAACCCTGGGATTTTGAACTTAGCAAATGGGGAAGGCTTGTGGGTGCCAAGGAGTTGCTTTTTCAGTTAAAAAATTTTTTTTTAGGAAAGAAATGGATAATTTTTATAAGTTGACCAATTTGTTGCAGATTCTCAGTTTTTATTGTCACTGCAGAGAGTGTCTGCAGAGAGACACTATCTCATAGTGCAGAGAACCCAACCTCATATCTCTTTCTCAGTCACTTTTAACTGTGAAGTGATGTTTCATTTAGGTGATTAGAATGCCATTATAATCTGTGAAACTCTGGGCAATTATTTACCTTTCTGAATCAGTTTCCTTTCTGTTAATTGGGTCTAAAAAAGGTTTGGTGTGAGAAATAAATAAAATCCGAAAGTATAAACCCCACCGCATAAAACCCTAGCACTTTCGCTCTTTTCTATACCCTACTCTGTTTTAAGGCATTAGGGACAAATGATAATTCCAGACACACATAGTGCCCATGTTTCATAGGTGGAAAAGTAGAGGGTTCCCTTTCTTGCAGGTGACAGAAGAGCAAGGAGAAAGTTGTGGACAGGACAATGTATTCTCACTTCTGGTCAGGGAATCCTGTCAAGTTCCCCTCTCCATGAGGCAGCCCCATCAACAAACTGGATGTTTGGACAATCTAGAAACAACCTAGGGCTTTTATAGGAAATGCCACTAGTTAATAAAAAACAACAACAACAACAACAACAACAAAGAGAAATGAGAGCTCTTCTGCTTGCCGTAAGTCACCTGAGAGCCAAATCACAATCTGGCTCTGACATGGACTTACCGGGGCTCCATGGCCCCAGAAACCAATTTCGTTCTCATCTGCCTCAGCCACCACTTCTTTGCAATCTTTTAGGCTCCAAATGCAAGTAGTTTTTGTTTGTTTGTTTTGTTATGTTTTGTTTTTTAAGGAATCTCATTGACTTTTCTCCTCCTTATTGTTCCTATTTAGACTCCAGGAACAGAAAGTCTCCCTGGACAGTTTGGAGTCACTCCAGGAATGCTAACCTTCTCCGAAGGGGGTTGCTCTGAAGAGGGGAAATGCTTGCTTTTCAGAAAAACCTCTGTTGAGAGGCTATCAGCTGCCTCATTTTTGCTCAGTCAGGGAAATTTCATCCTCAGATAAGGGATTTGAGAATAGTTGGCTGTGATTACCTAAGAGACTCCACGAGGACAAATGTCCAGAACACAGTCACCTCCATTACAGGGGCCAAGGTCTTTCTGTTTTTACCCCTGGTAGCTTTTCCTGCATTCTTATTCTATCTGTCTCAATCTCATGCCCTGTTCTGTGTCTGGAAGGTAATCAAAGCCATTGGAAGTATGCCTGGAATAATCTATCAAGGATCAGCATATGGTGTGTCTTTTTCTTTCATTCATTCATTCATTTGTTCATTCATTCATTCATTCGAGTAGATTTTTATATTATTAAGAAACATCTGTTACATAACATCATTGTTTTTCTAACCACAAGTCATGGAGAGGATGCTGACTTCCTTTGTTTTGTTCCTCTAAAGACATGTGGAAGCAGGGTTTTTAAAGAATTAAGTACTTTGATGAATGATATTTTTACTCTCTGCTCCCCCTCCCTTATAAGGTAGTTGGGACCCATTTAACTGGAAACATTTACCACTAAGTCTGAACTGGTCGGTTTTCCAGTTTTGCTCCTCCCTTAGGATCTGTGAAAGATCAAAGAAAAATGAAGAGGGCATAAAGCAGACAACTAACAGTTTCAGGCTCAAGTGTGCCAAGTCCACCCAGCACCCAATTAAGAAGGGAGCCCTCTTCCTGGCAAATTCACACTCCTGAGGGTTGTGGGTGGGTCTAGTTTGGGTGTGCGTTGGTCTGAAGATGCAAGGGTCTAATGTGGGTGTGACTTTCTCATTCTCCACATCTTCATTATTCGAAGAGTAGCATCATGTACTGTTTGTATGTTAAGAGATTTTTCCTTAATTCTGTCCCTAATGCATCCTCAGGGAAGGTGTTGTTAAAGAGACTCTTAAGAGAGTAGGTGAAGAGCTTCATTATCTATGGTGCATCATATATAAAGAGAGCATTTGCTTATACCCTGGAGGGATGAAAGGGAGATTTTATATTCATTTATCAAATCAAATGTCAGCCAGAATGCCATTTTGAAGTAGAAGTGACTCAGTGCAGTGAACAGGCCCCAGGCAGAAGTGTGAAGTAGCTGAAGGTGCTATCTGGTGTCTTCCATCATTTCTGTTTTTCTCTCTCCCCCACTTTACCCTCTCTTCCCACACCACCCTGTACTCATCTCTCTTTCTCTCCTCTTTTATGTCAAATATCCAATATCCAGAAATGACCCCAAACCTACTCCCTCCAGGGGGTAGAAATGACTCAATTTGACTTTTCACTCATGGGACTGGAATGTACTAAAAAGAAGGAAAAAAAGAATAAAGACTTAAATGCAGATTTTCATGCATCTGAGAATTGAGTGGGAGGGTCTACAAGGGATGAGAGCTTCCTTGAATCCCTGAAATCAAGTAGCATAGGTCAGCTGACTCACCCTTGTTGTTTGACTTCTCAGCAGCATCTGACATATTGACAACTCCCCTTTTTATAAAACTCTCTCCCACCTTGGATTTTCTGTTATCATACTTTATGACTCCCCCAATTCACCGTCCAAAGCATTTCAGATTCCTTTGCTGGATCCATCTTTAATCAGCCTCCTGGCAGAGGTCAGTCTCAGACCTTCATTCTTTCTCTAAACTCTCCCTCCAAGTTACCTTGTCCATTCTCATGGCTTTTGTGCGGATGATCTGTACATTTTAATATCCAGCTCCCTGAGTTCTAGATTCATTCAAATATCTAGTGAACATGTCCAATTTAAGATAGCTAACTCAAAACGCTTGCCTTTTCTCTCTAAAACTTGTTTTGCTTCTCTACCAGTCTTTCTTATCTCAGTAAACGGCACCACCAGATGCCTGGTTTATTGCTTATGCCTGAAACCTAAGAGCCATCTGTAATTTCTCTCTTTTTCTCTTCTCCCATAACCATTGCATCATGAAATCCTGTCAATTCTACTACCTGGATATATCTGAAGTCCACTAGCTCCTATCTATCTTCATGGCCACCATTCTAACTTAAGCCACCATTCTCTCTTCTCTAAGCCCTGCGATAGCTCTCTAACTCAGACCTTTGTCTCCTCCCTTGTCCCCTTTCACCAAATTCTTAATCTAAAAGCACAAGTGTAGTGGTTAAGAGTTCACACTCTGGGGCACCTGGGTGGCTCAGTCAGTTAAGTGTCTGCCTTTGGCTCAGGTCATAATCACAGGGTTCTTGGATGAAGCGCCCCCTCCCCATTGTCAGCTCCTTGCTCCGTTGGGAGTCTGCTTCTCCCTTTCCTTCTGCCTCTCCCCCTAGCTCGTGCTCTCTCCCTCCCCCTATCTCTCTTTCTCAAAAAAAAAAAAAAAAAAAAAAAAAGAATGCATACTTTAGAGTGATATGACCTGGATTTGAGTTGTGACTCTGCCACTTACTCACAATATGAATTTAGGCAATTTATTTCAGCTTTCCTTGTTGCAATTGCTTCAGTTTATAAATTGTAATAGCACCTATCTTATAGGGCTATGATAATTAAATGAGTTTTTTTTCTTCTTGAAGTGAGTAAAACAGTGTCTACCATAGAGAGATCTTTTTTTTTTTTTGAGAGAGATCTTATTAGTATGTAATAAAATCATGTCACTCCATGCTTGCAATCCTTCAATGGTTTCCTATGTACTTGACATAAAATCCAAGCTCCAAACCAGGGCCTCTATGTCCAGTGTAGCCTGGCCCAATCTTCTATTCTGACCTCACTTTAGTTTACTCTCTCCTTCCCTCACTGTGATCCAGACGCACAGGTCTTCTCTCAGGTTCTCAGGCGTGCCAAGCTCCTTGTTGCCTCAAGAAACTTTCATTTGCTGTTCCCTCTGCCTAGAAGCTCTTGCAATGCTTGCCTCCTTTATGTACTTCAGACTCAGCCTAAATGACACGCTTTTGAGCAATCTCTTCTGGCCACCCTATTTAAAGTAGTCCCTTTTTATTCTCTGCCACAGGTATCTTGTTTGCTTCCTTTGTATCACTTAGCACAATATTTAGTAATTTTATTTGTTGTTGTTTCCTGCCACCCCTACCAAAATGGAAACCCTGTGAAGGCAGGACCATGACTGTTATATTCATTGTTGGATTAATAGTGCTTAAAATAATACCTGGCATATAGGAAGTGTTCCCTGTTTACTGAATAAATGAAATGAACAACTGTTAAGCCAACCTTGACTTTCAGTAGAACTCAAGTGTAAGCCAGAATTCAAGTTCTGCAGGATAGATTGGATAATATGCCAACAGGTACTAGCAACTTGACCAGCTTTGTCATTCAGTGAAATTAGTAATACAGTGGAGAATTGTCAGCTAGTGAAGGAGAAAGGGTCCTAGGCACAGAACTAGAAGCCCTGGTTTGGTCCAGGATCTGATGCTAGGCAGCTCTGTGACCTTGAACAGGCTCTGAACATCTCAAAACACACTATCCTATCGGAGAATGAGAGTAACTGGAATAAACAACCCTTTATTTTCCTTCAAGCACAAACATTCTGTTTTGATTGCCACATTTTCTATGCAGAGAAGATAAAATCAATATACCATTTCATTTTTTTGTGGAAGAGATAAATCACATGCTTGTGCTTTCGGAGAATCTAAGAATCATCAACAGGTGCTTCACAGAGTCTCTTTGAGAATATTTTAAATAGATGGGAATTCATCCATTCAACTATTATTTGTTGACTACCGCATGCTCCCTGGAGTCAGGCTCACTGTACCTTGTCAGAAAGCAAAACTTTTTTCCTGTCCTTTTTTTTTTGTTGTTGTTTCTGGTATGTGTGTGTACATAAGCACACACATGCTTATGTACACATATGTCTTTAACCTGAAGCTTTATACCCTTTTCTTCTTGTCCAGCAAAATATTTCCTGAGTTATACAGCCAGTTACTCACAGTGCAACTTTATGACAAAACAGTTCAATGTTATTTATGATACATCCCAGAATTTTCTTCTTGATACATTCCCTAGACTAAACCTTAAAGATCATTAGTTTTAAACCTTTTAGACACTTTAATTTCTTCTTCTCTTTACTGAGTGCAAAGTTTTTCCAGTGAGAACTCCAAGAAAGCTCAATTTTGTATAAGTTCATTTAGATGTTGGTCATCGGATGTCTGAATAGTTGATGCCCCTTATCTCTACTTCATCTTGCCTTCTTGCAAGGTTTGGGTTGGTATGAAGAAGGCAACTGGTTCTAACTACCTGAGTAGTCTGAAAGCTATTTCCATAATGATATTTTATCTTTTCCGCTTTTCTCTTTTCTTCTATTGACTATGCTACCACATGGTTCTATAAAGTTTCCATTTCTTATGTTAAAATGATTTCTTGTGAGAGGGTGAACATTTTAAATAGGACAGATGATGTATTTTGAGGAGCTCCAAAGTAAATACTGGGCCTAGAGAGATAATTAGAGCAGTGCCCAGGTATTATCAAGCATCTCTGTACCAAAAAGACAAGCTCTTCATGTGCCATAAAGAAGCCAGCCAGGCCACATATTTTTTGCACACTCTTCACATCTGGGACTATATCAATTAATATCCTTATTCATTGTTAAAGGATTCACTTGGGCTGAGGAAACAGAATTTAGTCACCAATAACAGATCTGCCCAGATACCCATTTTAGATATGGGTAGCCAAGAATCAAAACCATTGGAGGAGAAACCAGCAGCATGAAAGAGAGGCTCCAAAATAGAAACAAAAATGGAGAAACTAAATCCCGAGGAATTCAAATTAGTACAGGAAATAGGAATTTAATAAAATTCAATTTATGTGTCTCCAGAAAGATTTGAGAAGATTTTAAACTCATAAAGTTAGAGTAGTTGCAAAGGAAGCAATTAGAGAACAATAAAGAGCTTTAGGAAATTTAAAACTTGTTTTCCAAAGCATTCCCCTCAGTAAAAAGATTGAATGGAACAGCTGACAACTGAATTAGCAATGGAAAACAGGTCTATCCAATAGAAATATCATGCAAGGGGTGCCCAGCAGGCTCAGTTGGTAGGGTATGTGACTTTTGCTCTTGGGGTTGTGAGTTCAAGCTCCATGTTGATCATAGAGCTTACTTAAAGAAAAGATAGAATAAGAAATGGCATTCAAGCTATGTATATAATTTGATTTTCTGGTATCCACAAAAGTAAAATGAAACAAATGGGAATTAATTTACATAATTACATAACATTATATTTTATTTAGCCCAATACATTAAAAATATTACCATATTCACATGTAATCAATGAAAACAGTCATTAATGAGATATTTACATATTTATTATTTGTGAGGTATTAATGAAATAATTACAGATTACTGTAAGAGAACTTTCATTTTCCCTCTAATTGTTTGAATACCGGGTGTGTCTTTTGTACTTACAGCACATCTCAATCCAGACCAGCCACATCTCAAGTGCTCGGTAGCCACTTGTGACTAGTGGTTACCATATTGGACAATAATAGATCCAGGAGGCTGAATTGAAAGCATTATCTCTGAACACAGTAAAAGAAGTATGAGAGAAAAGTTAAGCTCCAAAAGGGATATAAATATTCTCTCAGGAATGAAGAAGAGATAGGGTGAGTTAGAGGTGATGGTAGAAGTTCAGGTGAGAGAAGATGAGACTTCAGCAGTGAGGCAACAATGGAAATGGAGGTACTGAGGAGGACCCAGGAGGCCTTTGGGCTTGAAGCATGGGGTTTGCTGGCAGGTTCGATATGGAAGATCAAGAAGAGGAAGGCTGAGGCATAGTTCTTAGTTTTGGACTTGAGCAATTTGATGACCAAAAGGTTCTTGTTTGGATGGAATATGACATAGAACACAGCTCAAAATTTGAGTCAGAAATATAGTTTAATATTCTGCTAAGCCAATCCTTCCAGCACCACATGGTAAAGCCGTTGCTGGACATAGGCAACTTTTCTTCTAATCTTCGTCTATTGCAGTCTGAAAAAGAATTTGCATATTTGTAGATTAAACTAGCAAAGAAAAGGGAAAGAAGATTGTTTCACTGTGAATACAGTTGTTCTAGTAAGTCTGTAAAGAGCATAAAAATGAAGCATCAGAAACAACAGTGACTGATAATGGGGAGAGTTCAAACATGATTCCCCTTAGTCTGTATTTCAAGGACTTTGAGAATTTTCTCCCTTCCCCCACTCTCCTCCCTAGCACTTTCTGGAAATAAGTGCTTCCTGCATCTTTTTGTTTTGTTTTTTACTTCTTCATTAATTTTTTAAAAATATTTTATTTATTTATTCATGAGAGACACACAGAGAGAGGCAGAGACATAGGCAAAGGGAGAAGCAGCCTCTCTGCGGGGGAGCCCAACGCGGGACTCGAGCCCAGGACCCTGTGATCAGGCAACATACAACATAGTGATTCAACATCTCCATACATCAGGCTGTGCTCACAAGTGTAGCTCCCATCTCTCACCATACAACACTATGACAGTATCACTGACTATGTTCTCTATGCTATGCCTTTTGTTCCCATGACTTATTCATTTCATAACTGGATTTTTGCTTCAGTTCTTAACATCATCTCTGCTTCTCAGAAACTAGTCACAGTTAAAAGAAGCTAATTCCTTGAAGTTCATGAGTAGGACAATTTTACCATTGTTTTTTAAAAAACAAAGTATTTGTGAATTTGGATTTGTTACCTGAATATTCTTTATAATTAAAATTTAGAGAGATTGAAATCAACACATATTATACAGTTTG
The DNA here is from genome assembly GCF_011100685.1 of Canis lupus familiaris. Taxonomy (NCBI): domain Eukaryota; kingdom Metazoa; phylum Chordata; class Mammalia; order Carnivora; family Canidae; genus Canis; species Canis lupus. The sequence continues at coordinate 49,890,277 of NC_049227.1, read as the reverse complement.
CAACATGCTTTTCATTTATAATCTCATCTAATCTTTATAACAAAGTAGGTGTTATTATCAATGTTTTTAAAAGCTGAGGAAGTGTATTTTGAAAGATTTCCTAACATGAGATAATGTATATAAAGTGCCTAACAGAAGGCTGGCACATAATACATGCTGAATGCTACTTAATAATATTAATATTAATAATAATAATAATGATAATAATATCAATTTGCTCAATGTCACATAAGTGGTGGGATTTGAACTCAGGAATCCCTGATAATTTTGTGAGCAAATTAACTTGTCAAAATGAGTCTGTCTTTATTCATTTTCTGTTATACAAGTAATGTACTTACACAGAGAATTTGATAGAGCAAAATAAGTCACTCACCCATAATTCTACTATTTCAATATAATAGGTATTATCACACAAAATGATTTTAGATTTGTAAAGGTTGCTTTAAAAAGTATTGCTAATGCTTTAATTTGCCCTTTTTTAGAACCCTTCTAGTGAGTTTGAAAAAAACAGTTTTTTCCCACTTCTTGCAATAACTTAAAAATACCTAGATTGTAGATCTAAACATTCTAAATAAGAATTATTTTATATATCAACCCTTTATCAAATACATGGTTTGCAAATATTTTTTCCCATCCTATAAGTTGCCTTTTGATTTGTTGATTGTTTTCTTTGCTGTGCAGAAGCTTTTTAGTTTGAAATAGTCCCATTTGTTTTTTTTGTTGTTGCTTGAGCTTTTAGAGTCAACTCCAAAAAGCCATTGCCAAGATAATGTCAAGGAGGTTTCCCCTTATGTCTTCTTCTAGGAATTTTAGGGTTTCAAGCCTTATGTTTAAATCTTTAATCCATTTTAAGTTGATTCTTTTGTGTATGATGTAAGATAAAAGTGCAACTGCATTCTTTTGCATGTGGATATCCAATTTCCCAACAAAATTTATAGAAAAGAATATCCTTTACCCATTATGTATTCTTGGTTCCCTTGTCATGAGTTGGTTGACTATGTATGTGCGGGTTTATTTCTGGGCTCAATCTGTTCCACTGATCTATGAGTCTAGTTTTATGCCAATACTACATTGTTTTGATTACTATAACTTTATAATATAGTTTGAAATTAGGAAGTGTGATGCTTCTTTCTACAGATTGCTTTGGCTATGGAGGTATTTTGTGATTTCATGCAAATTTTAGTATTTTTGTCCTGTTTTTGTGAAAAATGCTATCAGAATTTTGATAAGGATCACATTAAATCTGTAGACCAGTTTCAGTAGTATAGACATTTTAACAATATTAATTCTTCCAGTTCACCCGTTTGAGGTATCATTCCATTTCTTTGTGTCTTCTTCAATTTCTTTCATTCGTGTCTCTTTTTTCTTAAAGATTCATTCATTTATTTGAGAGAGAGTGAGAGAGCATGTGGGTGCATGGGGTAGGGGTAGAGGGAGAGAGATAGAAGCAGACTTCCTGCTGAACACAGAGCCTGATATGGGGCTTGATCCCATGACCCTAAGATCATGACTTGAGCTGAAATCAAGAGTTAGACACTTAACTGACTAAGCCATTCAGGCACTCTTCATTCATGTCTTATAGTTTTTAGTGTATGCATCTTTCTCAATGATCAAAACCAAATAACTTCATTAAAAGATGGGCAAAGAATATAGAGATTTTTCCAAACATATATATGAAAAGATGTTTGAAATCACTAATCATCAGAGAAATGGAAGTTAAAACCACAATGAGATATCACCTCACACCTGTTAGGATGACTATTATCAAAAGGACAAGAGAATAGCAAATGTCGGTGAGGAGGTGGAGAAAAAGGAACCCTTCTACACTATTGGTGGGAATGTAAATTGATACAGCCATTATGGAAAACAGTATGGAGATTCTTAAAAAAATTAAAAGTGGAACTGCTATTCAATCCAGCAATCCCACTACTGTGTATGTATCCAAACAATTGAAAGTGCATGTATATCTCAAAGAGATACTTGCACTTTCATGTTCATTTCAGTATTATATACAATGGCCAAGATATGGAAACAACCTACAACCTATGTGTCTGCTCATGAACAAAGAAGAAAATGTAGTATATGTTTACTCAATGGAATATTCAACCACAAAAAGATGGAAACCCTATCATTTGTGACAATGTGGATGAACTCAAAGACATTATGTTAAATGTAATAAGTCAGAGAAAGAAAAAAATTGTATGATCTCACTTACCTGTGGAATGTAAAAATGTGAAAGTCATGGAACTAGAGAGTAGAATAGTGGTTACCAGGGGCTAGCAGATGGAGAAACTGGTACACATTGGTCAAAGGGTACACACTTTCACCCAAAAACCAAATAATCCAGTTAAGAAATGGGGAGAAGACATGAATAGACATTTTTCCAAAAAAGATGTACAGATGGCTACTGTCAGCCATGAAAAGATATTCAATATTATTCATCATCAGGGAAATACAAATCAAAACTACAATGAGATACCACCTCACACCTGTCAGGATGGCTAAAATTAACACAATAAACAACAGATGTTAGTGAAGATGTAGAAGAAAGGGCAACCCTCTTGCACTGTTGGTGGGAATGCAAACTGGTGCATCCACTCTGGAAAACTGTATAGAGATTCCTCAAAAAGTTAAAAGTAGAACTACCCTGTGACTCAGTGGTTTTTCAATACTAGGTATTTAACCAAAGGATATGAAAATACTGATTTGAAAGGGCACATACACCCAAGGCTTATAGCAGCATTATCAACAATAGCCAAATTATGGCAAGAGCTCAAAAATCCATCAACTGATGAATGGATAAAGAAGATGTAGTACATATATATGCAATGAGATGTTACTCAGCCATCAAAAGGAATGAAATCTTGCCATTTGCAATGAAGTAGTTGGAGCTAAATTGTACTATGCTAAGTGAAATAAGTCAGAGAAAGACAAATACCATATGATTTCACTCATATGTGGAATTTAAGAAACAAAACAGATGAACATGGGGAAGTGGGGGAAAAAGGAGGGAGGCAAACCATAAAAGAGATAGTTAACCATATAGAACAAACTGAGGGTTCCTGGAGGGGCAGTATGTGGGGGGATGGACTAACTGGGTGATGGGTATTAAGGAGAGCACTTGTGATGAGCACTGGGTGTTATATATAACTAAATTCTAAATTTAAATTCTACTAAATTCTACTCCTGAAACCAATATCATACTGTATGTAAACTAGCTAGAATTTAAATAAAACTTGAAACATTAAAAAAATAAAATTACCCTAAATATGTAAAAAAAAAAGGCACAAACTTTTAATTATAAGAGGAATAAATTCTGAGGATCTAAAATACAGCATGGTGACTCTTGTTAAAAGTATTGTAATGTAGGGGAACAGTCAGTTAAGCATAGAACTCTTGGTTGTGGCTCAGGTCATGATCTCAGTGTCGTGAGATTGAGCCCCCGTCAGTCTGTGCTGGGCATGGAGCCCGCTTGGGATTCTCTCTCTCGGTCTCCCTCTGCTCCTCCCTGCCTCACTGTGTATGTATGGGCTCTCTCTCTCTCCCCCCGCAAAAATAAATAGATAGATAGATAAAAATATTATTATGTGTACTTGAAATTTGCTGAGGGTAGATCTTAAGTGCTTTCACCAAGTCAAAATAAATAAATAAAGATGGTAGCTATGAATGTGTTAATTTACTGTGGTAATCATTTTACAATGAATACACAATACACAGTACACCTTACATACATAATTTTTATTTGTCAATTATACTTCAGTAAAGCTGTAAAAACTTAAAAATAAAAAGATGATAAAAAAGAATTGTTATGAATGGAAAGGTTTGTCATTATATGGAGAAAAGTGTAAGCATGTTGGTAGTGGTGGTTATGGAACACTTAAGAGTTTAACTTAATTGAAGTATGATGTTAATTTATCTGGTGGAGATAAATAGTGTTATGATGAACAATCTATCCTTTCTATTTGTTTTCTGATTAGAATACCTTGTCACAATGGATATTGGGGGAGATATTTATCAATTCCTCCCCATATACACTATCAACGTGAGAGTTTACTCATATCCATAACTCCACGCCTTGCCTTTTTCTCTCCAAAACTCCTTAGCATTGACTGAAAAATAACTATCCACTTAGACTGACCTTTAGTTTTAAATGATAGATATTCAAAACCTAATTAGATATTTAATTAAAATGTGACTTTACTAACCTCTATGAGATGAATTTCTAAACCTCAGGAATAATATTAGAGTCTTCAGCTCATCAAAGACAATAAGTATGCTCATAAGACTTTCCAGAAGAAAAAATAATTTAACAATTACTATAAACTACTGTCTTAGTTTGACTTCAATCCTTCAACGTTTTTTTCTTTTTTCTTTTTTTAAAAGATTTTATTTATTTATTCATGAGAGACACAGAGAGAGGCAGAGACACAGGCAAAGGGAGAAGCAGGCTCCATGCAAGGAACCTGATATTGGACTCCATCCCAGGACCCCGGGATCATGACCTGAGCCAAAGGCAAATGCTCAACCACTGAGCCACCCAGGTGCCCCCCCCCCAACATTTTTTGTTATACTTCTTCAATAGCTTCCTATCTAATTATCTTACCTCCATTCCCTCTATTCCAAATTCGTCTTCCATACAGATCATTGGAGTGATCTTTTACTAACACACATTTGATTATGTTATTCTCCAGCCTATGCCCTTAATATCCTTCAAAAGCACCCCATTACCTTCAGAATAAGTCTGAACCCTTTGCCATGGCATACAGCATCCTTCATCATCTGGAATCTGCCTGTTTCTCCGACCTTATGCCTTTTGTTTCACACTATACATTCACAAAGATATAGCCACATCTGTAACCTGAAGTTCCTAAAATAATGTTCTTATTTTTTATACTTCTTGGCCTTTGCATATGCTATTCCCTTCCCCTAAAACACTTTTCCAGCTGCCTGCTGGTTACCTCTCATGACAGATCCTACTATGCTGTGGACTCACCACACCTTACTTCCTTTTCCCTCTGGAATTGGTTAAAATGCTTTCCCAGTTTCCCCCAAAGTTAGGTATGGCATCATGACTGTGTTCTGATGAAATTGGACCCCTAAAATCTCCTGGATAATACCCTATTGTCTCACGAGTCTCTAATCTCCAGAGAGATGCAAAAGATTCAGTGGAGGAATCCAAGGTCCTTGGGGATAGTGGAGCCACAAGATTGAGCAAGCCTTTCACCAGTCAGACCATCTGACTAGGAAAACCCGTGAAGACTCCAGTCTGAGCAAGGAAGAAACCTTTATTTTGTGAAGTCCCTAAAGCTTGTGGGTTGTTATTGCCATTATCCCACAGCAAATAATATACCTCCTTTTATGCCCCCTTTTCTCCAAAGACCCTACCATTTGGAAAAAGTTAAGTGTGAATAAAGCACCTATCTTCAGGCCCAGGCTAGGTTTGGTTTATTGATCTAAATAGGAAAGAGACAATTTCTCCTATCATAAAGTTCACATTCAAGTTGGGAAGACAGATAATAAATATTTAACAAAAACTTGAAGTGTAATTTCAGGCCGTGATAGTGCTGTGAAGCAAGATGAATCTGGGGGAGGGAATGAAGAATGAAGGGGAGGGGTCCATTTTATGATGTAATCAGGGAAGGCCTTTTGAGGATGTTATACTGAGTCCTGAGCTGGGTGGGATGTGGGATAAGCCACATGAAGTTGAAGATTCTAGAAAGGAGAATGGGAAGTGAAGGACCTGATGTGGGAAGTAGTGTGGCTGCCTCTATCAGGGATTGCAACAACATGAGGAAGAGCGAGGAGGCCAGTATGGCGGGAGTGGAGTGAATGAGTGGGAGAGAGGCAAGAAGGAGTTCAAGTAGGTGGGAAGGAGCCTCCGATCATGGAGAGCCTTGAAAGGCCTGGGAGATTCATTTGTGGAAATAAGGAGTTACTGGGCGATTGGGAGCAGTTGAGACACATTCAAAAATGATCACTCTGGATGATGTGTTGAGAACAGTGTGTGTATTGGATGTGGGCCGACCCCTACCTGGCTCCAGGGCCGGGACCCAGCATAGGCTTTATCTCCAGTCCCTTCTGAACAATGAAGCCAAAGGTGGATGTGTCAGCAGCGTGTGTGGGAGGCTTCAGTGCTTCCCTTGTCTCCTGGTCTCATTTTGGATGCCATCTCGTTTTCCTAATTTTCTTGCCATTTCATTCCACTATTTGCCAACGTTTTTTAAAAAATATTTTATTAAGCATTTTTCAACTTGATGTGGAAGGAAGATCTCAGTTTCTGGTCAACTTAACAGCCAGGACCCAGATTCTATCTATTTTTCAGTGAAATAAGAAGCAAAGCCTTCAGTTGGAAATGAGAGTGAGAGTGTGAAGGGGAGGAGAAATGAGACTGCTTATTTTAGAATGGAGAGTAAATCCTCTAGGGAAATGTAGGGCTTTTGTTTTATTTGCTTTGTCTTTTATTATTTATTTATTTATTTATTTTTAAGATTTTATTTATTTATTCATGAGAGACACAGAAAGAAAGAGGGAGAGGCAGAGACACAGGCAGAGGGAGAAGCAGGCTCCCTGCAGGGAGCCCAATGTGGGACTCGATCCCAGGACTCCAGGGTCACGCCCTGAGCCAAAGGCAGATGCTCAACCACTGAGCTGCCCAGGTGTCCTTGTTTTTGTTTTTTAAAATAAGTTCAGAGGGAATTAAGCTGGGATCAGTCCCTGTGTTTAAGATTACGGCAATGGGAGGATTAAGAGATACAATCTGCTTGCAAGAAACACAGACTAGCTGGAGAAACACTAAGAAATGTTAAATAATTCAAAGGCTATGTTTCATTCTTTCAACCATTTACTCAACAACAACTTACTGATGAGCAAAGTGGAAGGCTAAAAACACAGCCCCTGCTTAGAGTCTAATATGGTGAGAAAGAATGAGTTGTCTCCTAGAGGTATCCACACTAGGAGGCAATGCATCCTTTTGTCTTATAGGAGGAGGGAGTGTGGGTGGGGATCTGCTGAGCCTGGAAGGATGGAAGGATGGAAGGACCAGTAGGAGCCCCCAGGCCCAGGACTGGATGGAGCAGGCAGGCGGGCACATGCAGAGTAAGGAAAACCACCATGAAGAACTGCGAACACAATGTAACTCAGAGATGAGGCCCTTGGTGGAGTTTGGTGTGGTCAGGGAAGGCTGCCATGGGAAGTGGGGCTGGAATTTGGAAGGATCTGAGTGGGGGAACATGGGGGTGGGGGGGAGTCTTTAGGCTGGGAAGAGCATCTGTGACCGAGATGGGAATACTGGAGGCTGTGTTGAGGCCATCAGGAGAAATGCACGATGTGGGTAGCCCCCACCACAAGCACCCGAGTGTTACAAACCGCGTTCTCTTCCTGCAGAGTCGCAGGCGATGAGGTGGGGAAAGGCTGGCTAGGGTGGTGGGCCGCGATTGCCCAGGAGCTCCAGATTCCACCTCTCGTGTTCAGTTGTCTGCATGAAAATGAACGGAGGCATTTTCTCTTTGTTTGCTTCTGTTTCATCAAGCCTTTGCCCATTGTTGAACCCAGCCTAATTTCTTCATTTGACAACGTCCAGTGATGGACAAATATCCCCCAGGAGGGAAGCTAGGTGGCACTAGATTACTGCCCAGCCACTGATCTCTCAGAGCCGAGGGCACCCTTAGTTTTAAATAAGTTCTGATGAACGCAAAACTATTTAGTGGAGCTTTGAGATAGATGGCCTGGAAGCCTTATAGAGAAAGAAAAATTGTTCTTTTGTTAATTTTTTTTTTTTTTATGTAACGAATCACTGTTATTTGGCTCAGAATTAGCTAGCTGATATGCCTGAATTCTGCTCTGCGGGACATAATTCTTTTTGCAGATGGAGCTCACACTGTATTTTGCTATTTGAGAAATTCTTTATTATATCCTGCAAGTAAAGCATGGAAGTGATCAAAGCTAGATACCACTATCTCTTTCTAAGCTTTAAAGAGAAAACAAATGTCCTGTTGGTTCCTTAGAATTCAACGGACGAAGATGAGGAATAAAGCTGCCTTCTTTTGCCATTAATGGCCGAATTAGAATCCCTCACCGAGGGCTAATGACAGCTAAATGAGTGTTTGCCTGCATAACCTGCTGCTGCTTTAATTTCCTCAAAGTTTTCCTTTCTGGAGAAAGGAGCACTATGAGCTAGATTAATTTAATAACCCTTTATAGATGATGTAGCCAGTCAGCCGGCTGCAAAAAATAAGGTGCTTGCCTTTGCGGCAGAGTGAAACTAGAAAGGTGTCTAGACATCCTCCACGAATAGAACACATTGGTCTAGGACACAAATGTGCTATCAAAGGATACAGTGCAGAACATAAAGCAAGTTTATCTAAAGTGAACTTCCTTTGCAAGGACTTTGACCCCCGTCCCCATTTTTCACTTGACTTCCACTTATTATTGTATGAAATTATGCATGTTGCCTAAGTTAGTAAGTTTGAACAGAACATTTAAGCATATTCCTTCCGAATGCATCGATTTTAGAGTCACCTCTTGCAGAAACTCAAGGCACCGCATGGACTATTGGCCACAGAGGAGTTTGTTTGGGGTCAGTAGGAGCAAGCTGGGGTGAGATAGGAACTCCCCAAGACCATACATCGTGGAGAGGCTGGGCATTCAACTAACTTTCAGCTAAGATTTGAAGTGCAGCAGAAAGTGGGGGAGCTCAGGAGATGGGATGCCATCCTAGTTCACAGGGCAGGATAGGTTTGTAACAGATAGAGCCCAGAGTCTGGGGGTGCTCATGGACTGAGGTAGGAACCAGACAGGACAAGAGAGGAGAGCCTGTGAGGCGTAGAGACTCTGAAAGGTACAGGATTGACTGGGAAAACCGTGTTCTGTTTTCTTTGCCTTGCTGGTCACATACTGGTGTATTTTTTTACACAGCTGGAATTAAATCCCTGTTAATGAACCTAAACTCTCTTCTTAAAAGAGGTGAAAAAAATGATTGCAATCAGCATACTTTTTGACTTGCCCTGAATCATAGTTTTACCACCCTCATAAATAATTGCATAGGTTGTATTTCCAAAGTTGTATTAAAACACATGCATTTGGGCCCTAGTACTAGGAGTAGGTGGGACTGTCCTGTTCAAAAATAATGATAAAAATGACCATTCAGAACTCAGTGGAATGTCAGAAACCACTAAAAAATTACAGATAGGGGGCGCTTGGGTGGTTCAGTGGTTGAGCGTCTGCCTTTGGCTCTGGTCATAATCCCCAGGCTCTGAGCTTGAGTCCCGCATCTGGTTCCCCGCAGGGAGTCTGCTTCTCCCTCGGCCTATGTCTCTGCCTCTCTCTCTGTGTCTCTCATGAATAAATAAATAAAATCTTTAAAAGGAATTACAGTTAGTGTAATAAGTCAATTGGAGAAAGACAATCATTACATGGTTTCACTCATATGTGGTATATAAGAAATAGTGCGGAGCACCATTAGGGAAGGGAGGGAAAACTGAATGGGAAAAATCAGAGAGACAAACTATGAGAAACTCTTAACTCTGGGAAACAAACTGAGGGTTGCTGGAGGGGAAGTGGGTGAGGGGAGGGGTAACTGGGTGACGGGCATTAAGGGGGCATGTGATGGGATAAACACTGGGTGTTACACACAACTGATGAATTATTGAAAAGTCCATCTGAAACTACTGATGTACTATATGTTGGGTAATTGAATTTAAATTAAAAAATTACAGTTAGTGAAATAAACATGGTAGGCAAATATCCTGTGAGATACCACCAGGGTTTTTTTGTTTTTTTTTAATGTGTTCATCCAGGTGTAGTTTTATTTTTTATTTATTTATTTATTTTTATATTTTATTGGTGTTCAATTTGCCAACATATAGAATAACACCCAGTGCTCATCCCATCAAGTGCCCCCCTCAGTGCCCGCCACCCAGTCACCCCCACCCCCTGCCCACCTCCCCTTCTACCATCCCTTGTTCATTTTCCAGAGTTAGGAGTCTCTCATGTTCTGTCTCCCTTTCTGATATTTCCCACTCAATCGGAGAAGGACAAACATTATATGGTCTCATTCATTTGGGGAATATAAAAAATAGTGAAAGAGAATAAAGGGGAAAGGAGAAAAATTGAGATACCAGGTTTTTAAGAACCCGACTGTGATGAACTGGAAAGTCAGAATAAAAGACATAGCATGTTCCCCATCATGTGTCTGTGTGCATACTCTGTTTAATTTAGGTTAAAATTGACTAGTTGTGGTTTTGCAAAGTCTTAAATATTTCTTCACAGAGTATGTAAACCAATTTGATTTTTAAAAAACGAACCAAACTCAAATTCAGCTCTTTTTTAAAAAACGAACCAAACTCAAATTCAGCTCTCAACCAAATGACTTGTTTCCTCATTTACTAGCTTTTATTGTTAAAATATTTCTCTTTCCCTCAGTTACACTCTATTGAATCCTACTGAGGGAGCAAATATCTACTTCATGTAATCATGAAAGTCACAGAGATCCGACCCAGCCTGTAAACACTGTGGCTCTACCTCAGCCCCCCATCATCATAGCTCATCATTGTAGTAGCAGACACTTGCAGAGCATTTACTCTGTGCTAGGGTCCGTATTAGGCTCTTTACATACATTAATCAAATTAGTCATCATCATTGTTGTGTTAAGTAAATTATCAATTCATTAAAAATTCACACTTGATCTTAGCCAAAAGGCTGAGAAGCGATGATTCATTAAAAATTCAAAGCTGGGGGATCCCTGGGTGGCGCAGGGGTTTGGCGCCTGCCTTTGGCTCAGGGCGCGATCCTGGAGACCTGGGATCGAGTCCCACGTCGGGCTCCCGGTGCATGGAGCCTGCTTCTCCCTCTGCCTATGTCTCTGCCTCTCTCTCTCTCTCTCTCTCTCTCTCTCTCTGTGACTATCGTAAATAAATAATGAAAGTTTAAAAAAAGAACTCAAAGCTGGGGGATCCCTGGGTGGCTCAGCGGTTTAGTGCCTGCTTTTGGTCCAGGGCATGATCCTGGAGTCCCAGGATCGAGTCCCATGTCAGGCTCCCTGCATGGAGCCTGCTTCTCCCTCTGCCTGTGTCTCTGCTTCTCTCTCTGTCTCTCATGAATAAATAAATAAAATATCTTTAAAAAGAAAATTCAAAACCGTTTTCAGATATCATGTAAGGATTGCTGGAATCTTCTGAAATATTGTGAAGTTATTCTTAATCTGAAGTATTCCTTTCAGTTCTTCTTTGAAGATAATGTTCCAGGGATCTCTGTTTCTCCTTACTGTTCCAATTTCCCAAAGCAGAAAGCTGATCAGAGATTTGAGAAGAGCATCTTATTTCTTGATTTCTAGGTCAGACATATTAATATGGCAAGGTTGGGATTTACTGCTTTTCTCAGCAGCTTTATTGAAAAGCACATTACATTGTATTGGCTGGGAAAGGATGTTTGTTCTGTTCTTTGCGTGTGTGTGTGTGTGTGTGTGTGTATGTGTGTTCTGTTCTTCTAAAAAATGCATCATTGTGCATTTTATTAAAGTCATAGTTAAAGAATTCCTTTTCAGCAGGCCAAAGGTAAGCAACTGTCTGGGGGTAACTTTCTGTTATATCAAGTGTCCTGTTGGAAGTTTAGATTGTGACTGTGAATCATTGCCCTGATGTTCCTGGGGTCAAGGGTTGTATTTTTTTTTTTAAGATTTTATTTATTTATTCATGAGAGACACAGAGAGAAAGAGAGGCAGAGACACAGGCAGAGGGAGAAGCAGGGTCCCGGTGGGGAGCCTGATACGGGACCTGATTCCAGCTACCTCAGGATCACAATCTGAGCCAAAGGTAGATGCTCAATGACTGACCCACCCAGGTGTCCCCAAGGGATATGTTTCAGGTCAACCAGCTGCCTCGTTTTCTCCAGAAAGAGGAGGAATATTGACATCTCACTTATTAGCTTCCTTCTTCAGCATGACCTTGGTTTCCCATTGTTAACCCAGGATAGTATGTTCTCTTTCAATTTGGCAGAAGCAGCACATGGCTGTTGTCTGTCAGCTTTGTTAGATGCTTGCATCCTTTGGAGGCTTGTTTCAGTATTTATCTCCTATATAAAGACCATGGGTTTGAGACCAGCTGACAATGTTCCGTCTCCACGAGATGTCCCAGGGCGCACTCTCTGTCTGGTGTCTTGAGACTGTCTAGAAGGCCAAGGTTCACATGCTCATTAGCTTTGGGACCATGTGACAGTCACTCAGTCTCTGGGGCTTCACTTTCCTCTACCAAAATCAGGAAGAGTCAATACAATATCAAAATGATATTAATATTAATAATAATAGCTGACATTTATTGAGTGTTTTCCAAAAGCCTTAAATGGCTCCTTTCATGTAATCCTCACGATAGCACTAGGAGGCAGGAGCTATTATTACCTCATTTTACAGAGGGGTTGACTGAGCTAGGGAGGGATGGGGTCATTCACTTTTTTAACATCATGTAGCCAGTGAGTGGTGAGCATCTAAGGCCAGATAGAGTCTATTTATCCTCAAAATGTGATCTGTAGACCAGTGGTATCAACAATATCTGGGAACTTGTAAAAAATGCAAGTTTTTGGGCATACTCCAGACCGAATGAACCTGAACCTTTAGATGTGAGGCCCAAGAACCTATTTTGACAATCTCTTCAGGTGATTCTGGTATGCCTTAAAAGTTTAAACACTATCCTAGGACCTGAATTTTCAATCCCTATATTATGATTTTCTGCATTCAGTGAATGTTTCAGAGTGTCTGGAACATTGCTCAATTAACTCTGGTTGGTTATGTGCTTGTCTCATTCCTCCCCCACAGCTCTGTGTACGCCCATCCCTCCTGCAGCTGGGCGCCTTCCCCAGAGAAGCGCCCTTGCCTAGAGAAGAAGTGGTCAAGGACACATGAAAAGTATATTCCTCTCTTGTGGCTGCAGTATCCTTCTTGAGGCTCATGCACTATCAAAGCGAATGTACGTGAGTCTTGCTTCCAGAAACCTTCCTATTTTGCACTTTAAAAAACTGCACACAAACTATTGGAAATTCATTTGACTATGAAAACTTGGTCCTGTTTAATGCATAAACTTAACCTCATTCCTACCAAAGGGACTCTGAAAGACTTTATCAGTTCTGGGAGATTTTGAGGCTTTTAGGTATGTGAATTAGCCAGAGAAACTGCATACTTCTCTTCCTCTTGGAAAAAAGTCAAGTTATGTTTATGACTACCAAGGATAACAGATGCTGTACATACAAAAATTGGATATATGTTGTCAGATTGTTTATGAGCCTTTAAAAGGCTTTAAAAATTCTTCTAGGAAAAAATATGGAATTTTAGTTTTTTTCTATGTAGCCTTCAATTGATCCAAGTCATCATCAAATACCATACTGTCAATACATTTTTTTTTTTCAGAAAGTCTGAATTCCTCCCAGTTAGTTGCAAATAGTGAAGGGTATGAGTGTAAGTTTTGCACTTGCAGAGTGTTAAGAGAAATCTGACTGAGGAAAAGAAAGAAAGTTCTGGCAGGAAAGAGATAAAGTATATTTATGTATATATATATTTAAATTTCTAGAAAGTACTATTAGAAACAATCAGAAAGTATAACGAAGTACAAGAGAAAAATAAAGATCACTCATATTCTCATGACTCAGCACTGTTAGCATTTTAGTACATATATCTTTTTAGACTTCCTTTTTGCATATATGGACATTCATATTAGAGATCTGTATTTTGCCAAAAATTAGATCCTACTTTGTACACTCTTTTTTTTTAAAGAAAAGATTTTATTTATTTATTCATGAGAGACACAGAGGGAGAGGCAGAGAGAGAAGCAGGCTCCTCACAGGGAGCCCGATGGGAAACTCAATCCCGGGATCACACCCTGAGCCCAGGGCAGATGCTCAACCACTGAGCCACCCAGGTGTCCATTACTTTGTACACTCTTTGGTAAGTGTAGTGGTTGGTAAACGTAGTGGATCTCACTTCATAGCAACATATATATGGATGTGTGTAGCTTTCCAGCTGGAAGAGTCACTTGCCTAAGTCTAATGTTGGCTTCCATGTTGTGTCTCCCGAGACATTCTCCAGTGTCACCTATTCAGAATACAGGGAAAAAATTGGGTGGACATGATAGGCCTCATATAGTTGATCACTTCAGATAAAATGACTAATGTGGAAGTCCTGAATCACTCATTCTTTTGCCCATGGCTTGCTTGCTTTCTTATTAATTTCAATAAATTTTACCTTTACTAAAATTTTTACCTTTACTAAGTACTATGCAATGTTGCTTTAGAAAGTTCAACTTTAAGACACATTTCTGTGATTAATAGCTCCCTTCCCTTACCAAAGCAGATATTCCAAAATAAAGTCTGATTTCTTTTGTTCTTTTTTTTTTTTTCCTCAGGGAAATTCTGCCCCAGGGAAAACACTTTTAGGGGGATTCCAGGGATCAAATTCAGGCCATTTGGACCATGTCTTAACTGTTTACTTATTGGGAATACTTAAGGATAAGAACTTTACCGTAAATCTTAAAGGATCTAGATCTAGGTTTTATCCACACATAAATTGGCTTGGGAAAAAAGATAATTGGAATTCAGTGAAACAGGTATTGATGAGCTAGTTGCTAGCAGGGAGCACTATGCTGCCTTTTTTCAAGCTGATTTTTATGGAGAGCTAAAATAAGATATTTCTTTTTTGGTGGTGGGTTTTTCTGCCTTTTAAACAGAAAAGCTTTACAAACACAGTATGCTTTACCAAGAGATATTTACTTGCCATTTCAAAAAGAAGACAATCGGTCTGAATCTGATAATAGGAAGTGGCGGATTCTTTATTTTGGGGAAGTATATTAACCGGAGAACGTATGGTGCTGGAACCATGAAGGAAAGTCACCTCCCTGTGTTCTGCATCACGGCACTCGAGTACTAACACAGTGGTGTGGAGCCTGGAAGAGCGTAAGGACAGACTCTTGAAGGTCACTGAATTGTCCTCAGATGGTCAGAAAGCACTTGTGCAACTTTAAGAATAAATGATTTCTTTTTTCCTTTACAGATCAGAATTCCTCTGCCATTTCTTTCTAGGCAGGTATATATAAAACAATAGCTGTCTAGCGGCTTAATAATTTTCACTTTCTGCTAATCTGAATTATTAACATTTCAAGTCTTCTATTTATCCTCTTCCCAAAGAATAAATGGCATTCTCTATTATTTGTAAAGTTTAAATAAAGACTATAAATTATACATTTAAGACGTAACAAGTAATTTTGGTTTAGCAGCTAGGCCTTAAAAGGAAATTAGAAAACTGAGCCACATATCTACCTTTTACCCTAATTCTGTGCCTACCCAAAGTCAAAACAATCCATTCAGAATAAGCCACACTGGTTACTAGAAGCTTGTGGGTAAAAATAGACATTCAAGAGAACAAAATGTTTTTAGAAATCTGGTTTGATAATTTGTGTAGATGCTCCCTCCTCAGGGAAATGGAGCATGACTTCCCAGTCCTGAAGTATGAGCTGCATCAGTGACTTCCTTCTGAAGAAAGAGGGTGTGGGGAGTAACCCACACCTGGGAAGAAGGCACCTGGGAAACAGTACCCCAGCCAGGTGAGCAGTGTTGACATTAATAGCGATAAGACATGTTGATAGCATTTATCCTTGATATCATGTGATGAGAATGGCACTTTGTGGTCTTCCTCCCCAGAGCCTATAACCCCAGTGTAATCATGAAAAAAACCACCAGAATTCTAGTAGGTGGGCATCCTACAAAATATCTGGCCAGTAGACCTCAAAATAGAGCCATCAAAAAGCAAGGGAAGTTTATGAAACTGCCATAATCAAGAGAAGCCTCAGGAGACATCAAAATTAAATGTAAAGTGATATCCTGATAGGATCCTGCCACAGAAAAATCAAATAAGAACTAAGGAAATAAAGTATGAACTCTAGCTCATACGCTGAGTTAAGTGTGGACTTCAGTTAATAATAAGGTATCAATATTGGTTGATTAGTTATGGCAAATGCATCATTGCTGATTCGAGATGTTAACAATAGGAGAAACTAGGTGTGTGATCTATGGGAGCTCTCTGTACTATCTTTGCAGCCTTTCTATAAATCTAGAACTATTCTAAAATTAAAAAATTATTAAAAAATATAATTTGACAGGGGTGCCTGGGTGGCTTATTTGGTTGAGCTCCGACTCTTGGTTTCAGCTCAGGTGATGATCTCAGGGTCGTGGGATCAAGCCCCTGGTGGGGCTCCATGCTCAGTGTGGAGTCTGATTGAGATTCTCTCCCTCTCTCTCCCTGTTTGTCCCCCTCCCTCTCTCAAATAAATGTATAAAATCTTTTAAAAAATACAAGATTTGACAAAATATTTGTTTTTAAAGATATATTCAATGTAGAAAACCCATGACACTATTGAAAAAGGGAAAAAAGGTTATCCCTGGTAGAGGATATAGAATGGGCAGTGGCCTCAAGTGAGAAAGCCTGTGGTAAATTTGACACTGGGCAGGGCTGGAGCACAGAGCAAAAACATGGGGAGTAGTGAGAGATGATTCTGGACAAGTCAGTTTGGGGCTAATCACGGAGGGTCTTATTTCCACGCTAAGAAGTTTGTCCTTTATAATGGCAGTGCGAGGCCATGGGAGGCTTTTAAGAATGGAAGTGGCATGATCTGGTCTTGTTCTAGAGGCTGACTCATGCCAAAGAAGGAGAATGAATTAGGACTGGAAGGTTAGAAGCAGAAGAAAGAGCCCTCCTGCCCTGCTCAAGACAACTTAGGACAGCAGGAGACTAAAGGCAATGACATGGATGTGGGGGAAAAAAAGTAAATCTTTCTCCAACCGTATGTTACTTACTCATTCAGTAGGCCAACCTACACATCTTGGGCTCTCTGGGTGCAGCCCAAACAGTTGTGCACCACCTGGGAGGCTGTATACAGTGGCTGCCCCACCTAGAGAAAGACTGGGCAGGGGAATCATTTTGCATCCCTTGGACTGAGGGAGAGGGACTGGAGTGCCTTTTAGTGGGAGCGGTCTGCCTCTTTTCTCTAGTCCTGAGCCATTTAGCTGTCCCCAAATTTGTAAATCTCATGCAGCAAAGACAAAGCCCCGAGGCTAATTCCTTCCAGCTCCTTACAAGGAAGTTTAACTTGTCCCTTTGATATTTTCCTTCTTGCAGGGAGGCACTTAGTGTTTCTTCCCTTCCTATTTAGTGCTCTGAGACTGATGAGGCCAATACATACTTCCTCCCTATTACATCCTGGCTAGTAAGTGGTTTTGGCTCCCCTTTCAGATTGGTGTTTGGGACAGTTGGCTGGCTGGGTTGCTTCTTTTTTCTTTTGGTTTTGTTTTGTTTTGTTTTTAATTTCTTTTTATTGGTGTTCAATTTGCCAACATACAACATAACACCCAGTGCTCATCCCATCAAGTGCCCCCCTCAGTGCCCGTCACCCAGTTACCCCAACCCCCCGCTCACCTCCCTTTCCACCACCCCTTGCTCGTTTCCCAGAGTTAGGAGTCTCTCATGTTCTGTCTCCCTCTCTGATATTTCCCACTCATTTTCTCTCCTTTCGCTGGGTTGCTTCTTAATCCAGCCCTAGTCTAATGTGCAAGATAGATAGTAAATAAACCTCATAAATATTTCATTGGAATTAACTTGGCTTTGTGACTTAAATAATAGAATTACCGCCAGCACTCCGGGCAAATCTCTTTACCATTTTTCTCCCAGACCATCCCTGAAGCCTCTGGGGGAATAAACAGCTTATGCCCTGGTGAGACCCCTTAGACACGGCCTGGATGAGGCTAGTGGTGCAGAGTAGCCCACCTGTGATCACCATTCTCTAGCGCACAGCAGAGCAGCAGGGGGCGAAAGCCCTATGAAGCACTGATTTATACCAGCTGCAGATTTGTGTAGAGAAAGGAACTCATTTCTCCAAATAACCAGCTTTTTATTTTATTTATTTATTTATTTATTTATTTATTTATTTATTTATTTATTTTTATAACCAGCTTTTTAAATATAAATGCCTACACACTGCAGCAAGAGGGACAAGAGGCAGGGTGGGAGCTTGGTTGTGGTCCCTGTGAAGTCCTGTACACTGGCTGTATGGGCTCCGAAGTGGAAAGAGTAGATGGGGGCAAGTGGACGTTACCCTTGAATTCTTTTTGGGATGCGCTGATTGGCAATCAGCAGCCTGGTAGGTGAAGTTTGAGCCTACCTACTTGTTTCTGAATAGTTTCCTGGTCTTTCTATGTCCTTTTATAGCTAGCTGCCCTTTCTCCTTTTCCGCCCAATCTTTAGTAGCTAAACCTCAATCCAGATGGATCTGAACACAGGTCACGTCTCGTGTAGTGGGAGTTTAAGCCACCTCTACTTTCCGAAGGGATATTTGCATTTGGCTTCATCTTCATTGGGAAATGTGAAGGTTTATGCCCTGGAAAAAACACTATAGGCATGGGGTAGGAGATAAGAGGGCCTGGGGGCCTGTGTAGGGTGGGGGGGGGGTGGATGGCCTGCCAGGGAAGCTTCACCTTCATACAGAGTAGGAGCTGCACATTCAGCTGTTCCCGCAGAGGCAGAGCAGAAAGCTGGCAGCTTCATGGCTGCAGAAGAGTCAGGGGATGAACCAACCCTAAGCCCCTGGCCTCCTGATGTCATGCTCATCAGTGATGCTGAGGATACAGCAGGTAGGAGATCTTTCTCTGTTGATTGCCTGACTTCATTTTGAACTCCGATTCTCTTACTTGCGAGTTGGGGAGATTGCTTAACCTCCTGGAGCATAAGCTCCCTCATCTGTGAAACGCGGTAACAATAGACACCACCTCGTAGGACCTTTGCTACGAAGGGTGAATGAAATGAGCACGGTGCCTAGCAGGTTGTCAAGCACTCAAGTGAGCTGGTGGCTGTTCTTTTAAAAAGAGAAGCCACATCAAGGCTGTGTGTGCTACTATTTTCCATTCAGTATGAACAAATACTGGTCCTGTTTCCACTGAGAAGAGGGTGGGGATGCATAGGTGGGGGAGAAAACAGGAGAGTTTCAGCAAGCTCGACATGATTGTGTCAGGCAGCTGGTGACACTGATGCAGCTCAGGCAATTGCAGAGATGCTCTGAGTGACACTTCTCCTACTCCCTAAAGGCTTAATGCCGAAATAATGACATGGATGACAGGTTTTCATTTCCCCCCCAATTTTCCTGCCTACATGGTTAATCTAGGGGTGCTATCTGTGCGCCGTATCTGATGAAGAATGTAAGATTCTAACAAAGATGTCTAAAACGTATTAAATTTTTGCATGCAAGGATATTGCATTGCAAATCCATCCAGGGACTCTGACCTAGCAGATAAACAGAAACAAAATCATATCATATATTAGGACTTTAAGAAGCAGCATTCTGGGGCCAATAATTTGAGCTCTCGCTATATTTAGACAAATTCAAATTGCAAAAAAATCACAAGTGACTGTAGTAGTTATTAAACATTAGGATGAGTTATTTAATGGAGAATAAATTCTCGTTTCTCTGATTTGGAAGTGACGTTGCCTGAGCCTGAGGGGTGGATAGCAGGCCAGCCTGAGCTCACTCAGCCCGATGTCATTCGGTGCAGGTTCACGTTCAAATGCTTTTTATTAGCCGTTTCAAATAGGCTCTCAGATTTAACTATGTATTTTTCATCTTATCTCCTTTCTCAGGCAGGATTTACCAATAAGCCGATATTCAGTGTTAATAGATCTACCTTTATTCACGTCTCCTATAATTATGAAAATAATTTGAAGTAATACTACACATTTATGATGTTTACTATGTATCAGGCATGGTGCTAAGCTGTTCGAATGTTTTGCATCATCTAAGCTCTGCGTTTTATATTTAACTTACTCCTTGACGATGCCAGTTGGATATCCCGAGGGCATTTCAAACTTAGCAGGACCAAACAAGACTTAGGATTTGCTCCAGTGACTCTTATATTTTCCATCTTAGTAAATACCACTGGCCACCCAGTTGTGGAAATACATTAGCAGTCATCTTTGATTTTTGTCATTTCACTTGTATTCTGTATCCAATCTCTCAGGCAGTCCTGTTACTTCTATCTCTAACATAAATGTAGAATCTGCCCATTTCTCTCCAAACTCACTCTCACCATCCTAGAACGAGCTCCCGCCACTCTTCACTTTGGTCACTGTGATCCCCTCCTCCCAATTTTCACAGTTGTTCCTTAAATCCATTAAACATAGAGATCAGGCGATTCCCTCCCCAGTGTTTTACTATGAAAACTTTGAAATATACAGCAAAGTTGAAATAATCTGGTAGTGAATGAATATTCATACCTGTTACCTAATTTCTACCATTAACATTTTACTCATACGTATTAGTATGCTAGGGCTGCCATAACAAAATACCACAGAGTGGCTGGCTCAAATAACAAAAATTTATTTTCTCACAGTTTTGGAGACTGAAGACCAAGATGTCACCCAGTTTGGTTTCTTCTGATACCTCTGTCCTTGTCTTGCAGGTGGTCATTTTCTCTGTGGGTCCTCACATGGTTGTTCCTCAGTCTGTGTTATCTGTATCCTCACCTCTTTTTCCTGTGAGGACACCACTCACTGGATTAGGACCCACCCAAATGACCTTATATTCCCTTAATCACCTCTTAAAGCTCCTATCACCAAATAGCATTCCATCCCAAGTACTGGGGCTTAGTACTTCAACATACGAATTTTGAGATGACACACTTCAGCCCATAACACGTATACTTACTACCTTTCTGTCCATCCATCTATCCCCCTATTCATCATGAATCCACCTTAATTTGGATATATTTCAAAGAAATGGCGGATATTAGTACCCTTCCCTGTAAAAACCCTTCAGCATAAATACAACTAATGAGAGTTCAACAACTGGATGGTTTTGTGCTTGTTTTAATGTAAAATTTAACTCCTAAATTACATTTGCTGAGTTATGGCAACTGTTAAACCTAACTCTTACCAAGTACAGAACACTAACTATGCCTTCAGAAAGTCCCCTAATACCTTTCGCAGGCAATCCTTGCCCCCATTCCCACCCCAGAAGAAACCACTGTTCTAGGTTTTTTCCATGATAGATGGGCTTTGCCTGTTGTAGTGTCATGGGAATGGAATCATGTAACATGCATTAGCTGTGTCAGTAATTCATTGTTTTATTGTTGAGTAATAGTCCATTTGTGAATATATTGCAGTGTCTTTATAATTTTCAAATTGATGGATATGTGGACTTTTTCCAGTTTTTGGCTACTATGAATGAAATGGCTATGAGTAATCTTGCATGAGTCTTTTTGTGAACACGTTTTCCTTTGTTTTGAGTGAATACCTAGAAGTAGAATTGCTGGGTAGGTGTATGTTTATTTTTAAAATATGTTTAAAAACAGCGATTTATTTATTTGAGAAGAGAGTGAAAGAGAGAGTGCCCAAGCCGGAAGAAGCAGGCTCTCCTGCTAAGCAGGAAGCCCGATTTGGGGCTTGATCCTAGGACCCTGGGATCATGACTAGAGTTGAAGTCAGATGCTTAACTGACTGAGCCACCCAGGTGCCTCAGAGTGATCTTTTTAAAATGTGTCAAATCATGTCATTTATTTGTTTATAATTTCCCAGTGACTTCCCATTGCACTTAGAAAAAAAATAAAATAAAATCCATGCCCCTCTCCCCCCATCTATAACAACCAGAAAGATCAGATTCCTGTCTCCTTCCTCCCCCAGTCTCCTGCTACTCCAGGAACCATATCATCCACCTGTCTCTCCTGCCAGCCTGTCCCACTCCAGTCTTTTTCTTGCATAAGCCAAGTGTGCTCCAAATTCACATCCTTGCTGTTACCCCAGCCAAAAACTTTATTCTCCTAACCCATTGCCTGGCTGATTCTTGTTCATCCTTCAAGTGCCAGCTTAAATGTCACTTTCCTTGGAGAAAAGTGACGGTTGGAAAGGTTAAGTTAGGAGAGCAATCAATATCACACAGCCTGCAGAGCCAATATGCAAATCTATGCAAATAGGCAACCCGACCCCAGAGCCCTTGCGCTAACCATCTTAAAATACAAGCCCGCCTTCAATTATGTCTTGTGATAGCTTCTTGCCTGTTCTCTTAGCTACCAGTCATCGTCTGTTTCACTTCAGTCTGTTTTATTTTTCTCTTTGCTTTTCCCATTCCCTGAAACTCTTCCTACTAAAGTCACCCATGAACACCTAATTGTCAAAGCTGGTAAGAATAGTTTGCAGGTCCCACCTGACTTTGCCTCTCTGCAGCATCTGACACTCTTGACATGTTACGTTTGGCTTGTATAAGCATATTCTTGCATGGTTTTCTCTTCTGTAGCTCTTGGTCTCTGTTAAGAGCTCGTTGTTCCATTGCTTACTGTTTAGATCTTGGCATTTCAAAGTTCTTCCTCTGGAGTTATTTTTGTTGTGCTCTGCGTATGCTTCTGGGCGACCTCATCTACATCCACGGCTTCCATCACTGCCTACATACTGATTATCTTCTCAGCGAGATTCCCCAGCCCAGATTTCTTTCTGAACTGGAGACCCATAACTTAATTGCCTATTAAACTTCTCTAATTGCATGTCCCAAAGGCTCTGTGTTAGTCTCCAAAGATGGGCCCCAATTAGATACGTTTCTCAGTCTTCAAGCCCGAGGAAGTTCCCTCTCTGAATCTGGTCTGACCCTGTGATCCACCCCTAACTACTAAATGATTTCCAAGGCTAGGTTATTAGAAGTCTTACAGCTTCTGCCTAAGCATCTACAAATGCTTTCTCTTTGGACTCTATCTCTTGTAACCCAGCGATCCTGCTGTGAGAAGCTCAAGTCACACAGAGAGGCCATGTGTAGGTGGAAAAGCCCAGCTGAACTCCTATCCAAAAGCCCTCATCAGCTGCCACCCATGCAAGTGAGCCATTTTGGACAACCAGCCCAACTGAGCCTTCAGAAAGTTGCAGCCCAGCCAACATCTGACAGTAATTATCTGAGAGATTCCAAACAAGAATTACCCAGCTGAACCCACTTGACTCATAGAACCATGAGCAACAATCATAAATTATTATTTTAAACTATTAAGTGTTAAGACGGTTGGTGACATAGCAATAATGACTGGAACAGGCATCTTAGATGCAGTATTCCCAAACGGAACAAAGTGTCTCTCTCTTGAACCAAGTACTTCTCTTGCATTCCCTGTTCTGGTTAATGGTATTGCTTCTACACAAGCCTGAACCTAGAAATCATCCTTCTCTCCTTTCCTTCTGGATCAACTTCCACTCCAAACAGCTTGCCTCCTACTTCTAGAAACTCTAGCATTGAAATAGCCCCTGTGGCTCTCCCTTCCCCTCCCCATTGCCCGGGCCCCTTACCCGTTATCACCTGTACAGTGACATTACTGTCTCAACTGGCCCCTGCTCCCGGGATCCTCTGCAATCCACTCTCTACTCTGTTGTCAGTCATCTTCCTGAAATGTAGATGTGACCTTGGGCACAGAAACTTCCATGGTGCCAGTTGCTCTGAGGATTAAATACAAACTTCAGCAGGCTACACAGACCTTCTCTAACCTGACCATTATCTCTTCACTCTCATTTGCTTCTGATGCTCCCTTGTGACCACTGAGTCCCCTCACATTGACTCCCATTTCCCCTGACTGGCCGTGTTTTCTAATTTCTGGAACTGTGCATGTATCTTTCTGTACACTATCCTTCTGGTGAAGAGCTCAGGCTCTGATTCTTATTGTAGACTCATCACTCTCTAGTTGTGTGATTTTGGCCAACTTACTTGTCTTTCTGTATAGCAGTTGCCACAGCAGAACTACTAGTGGAGATTCTTTTTTTCTTCAAGATTTTATTTATCTATTCATGAGAGACACACAGAGAGAGGCAGAGACACAGGCAGAGGGAGAAGCAGGCTCCCTGTGGGGAGCTCGATGCAGGACTTGATCCCAGGACCCTGGGATCACAACCTGAGCCAAAGGCAGATGCTCAACCACTGAGCCACCCAGGCGCCCACTACTAGTGGAGATTATCCCATGCAGGTTTTGTGAGGATTGAAAAGGTTAATGCCTGTAAAGAACATAGAACAGTGCCTGGCACGCTGTAAACACACCAGTGACTCACACATCAGTAAGCTTTGGCGGGGGCTAGTATTCCTTCCTTCCCTGGAATTCTGTCTCTGGCCACCTGCTCCTCCTCCTGCACCGATCTGCTCAGAAACTCTTATGAGGAGGCCCCATGCCTTGTAGATGCCTTTTTATCATACTTACCACTCTATACCTCAGATGCTTAATTACTAGACAGGAGCTCTGGAACTTACTCCCAGTGCCTGATACACGACAGGGACTTAACGCAGACTTGCTGAGTGAGTGATGGATGATCAAAGGACCCAATGACAGAAACCAGGGCAGAGAATATTCCCAGCTAGCTTGGGGAGATGAGAATTAGGGAAAGAAACAAATGAAAGAGGTTGGGGTTTGATGAAGAACGTTTTTGTGTCCGTGAGGCTCCATTGTGAGATATCGCAGCTCATTATTATTTTCCTTCCTCCCCAAATCAGTGCGAGTTATACAGACACTAATGAAAATTGCATCCTGGGCCATTTGGCTAATCTTGCCTGCCCGCCCCATCACTGGAAAGGGCAACCCTCACCGAGGGGTCACAGGGCCTGCTTCATTTTCTCAGCATGCCCAATGATCCTCATTAATCCCAAAGTATGGGACACCATGCAGCTTTCTTCACCCAGGAAATAGCTAAGACCAGTGGCAATTTGTGCCAAAGAAGCCTGAGGAACGTGCCCTGGAAGCGAAGTGACTTGTTCATATGGCTCAAGGAACTCAAACCCCAGAGCTTCTGCCTAGGATTACTGGGGCTGGAAAAGGGAATAACTTGACTCCGAGATTTAAGACTGTCCTTACCTTAGCAGACAGCATCCTCATTTTGAGGAGGTTTATGAATAAATATGACACTGATGAATATGATCTTCCAGCTCTTCGAGGAAAGGAGTATGTTTGTCCTCTGCATCAGGAAATAAAGTTACTGATTCCTTCTGTCAGGACCCTCTGGTCTTGGTGGCCAGGAGCCCTGGTGTCAGGGGATCCCAGAGCAGAGTGGAATGCTGCTTACTTATAAATGGTGCATTCTTTTTTTAAAATATTTTATTAAAAAAATAAAATATTTTATTTATTTATTTATTTATTTATTTATTTATTTATTTATTCATTCATTCATTCATGAGAGACACAGAGGTAGAGACACAGGCAGAGGGAGGGGCTCTTCACAGGGAGCCTGATGTGGGACTTGATCCCAGGACCCTGGGATCACACCCTGAGCCAAAGGCAGACGCTCACCCGCTGAGCCACCCAGGTGTCCCCGGTGCGTTCTTTGTAGAACATTCCCTCAGGATGACTCCAGTGCACTTAGGGCTGCTGCTCATGCTGTGACTCTCAGAGCAGCTCTTTAGGCCCAACAGCTGCACATGGGGTAGGGTGACCCCGGAGCAGAGGCATGCTGCAGTGTCCATGAAGGGGGGACCAGGGCCTCCCTCAGCAGCTGCAGCTCTTACCATCTTCAAAAGCAATGGCAGGGGTTCCTTCAGAACCGCAGGGGAGGTCCCTTTGTAGGGACTACAAAGAGTCCATGGGATAGAAGAATTTCCACAGCCTAGGAGAAAGTCCCACTATCAAAACAAAACTGTAACATATTTTGTGATGTGTTTTGTTGAAATACGTGGGGCTGTGTTCACTCTGTCTCTCAGCAAACATTTTTCGAGCGCTTAGTGAGTGTGCCGGGTGTACCTCACTGGTAGAAATTACTTCTCTACGTGTATGTCTGCAGCACCTGGTACAGGGCCTGGCTCACTGCAGGCCGCAGGCTGAACGAGACGCTCTTTCCCTCAGCCTGGCCTGAGCAGCGTGTGGCGAGGTGTGGGGATCCGGAGCCCGTCCTCTTTCCTTCCCTGAAGCTAATTATCCTCTCCTAGGACTCACAACTCCTGATTTTGGCCTCCAGTTATCAACTGAGTCGACCAACTCCCGTCAGAGGGCCAGTGACTATTTGGGTTGCCGTGATGCTATGTAGTGGGGATCTTTGTGGCTAAGCTCCTGCAGTTGGAACTTAAGCAAGTAATGCTGGCTTAAAGATCTGGTTGGATAAACATTGCCGCTCCCTTGAAAATTCTGGAAGTTCCAGCTTGGTTGCTGACCTCACTCTGCTGTTTATCTATTTGTTTAGCCCTAGCATTTCTTAAGCCTCCGTTGTCTACAGAATACTGCGCTGGGTTCTGGGAAATACACTGAGCTACGCTCCCTGTCTGTAAGCTGGTCATATTTTAAGTGGGAATGCCATAAATGGCATATTCAAACAGCTTAACCATTATAAACAGAGAAAATAACTTTTATGGGCAACAGCTTGCAACTCCAGACACCGTCTTGCCCAAGTATTTGGCTATGACACTGCCTTTTGTCACAGAGAAGAGAAGGAGGATGTGGGATGATTGTCGAAACATTATGGCATTAATGGTATCTTCTTTTTAGCCTCTGGGCCTTTGTACATACTGGTTCTTCCTTATCTCCCCACCCCACTCTTCTGTTTATCTAACTTAAACTTATTTTATTTATTTAAAAAAGACTTTATTTGAGAGAGAAAGAGAAAGGATGAGTGGGAGGAAGGGCAGAGGGAGAGGGAGAGGGAGAAGATTCCCCGCTCAGTCGGGATCCCGGCTTGAGGCTCAACCCTGGGACCTGGAGATCATGACCTGAGCTGAAGTCAGACACTTCACTAACTGAGCCACCCCGGTGCCCCTTAAACTCATATTTTATTTATTTATTTTTTAAGATTTTATTTATTTATTCATGACACACACACACACACACACACACACACACAGGCAGAGACACAGGCAGAGGGAGAAGCAGACTCCACGCAGGGAGCCCGAAGTGGGACTTGATCCCGGATCCTGGGATCACACCCTGAGCCGAAGGCGGATGCTCAACCGCTGAGCCACCCAGGAGTCCCTAAATTCATATTTTAAATATCAACTGGGATTTAATCATGGGGGCCCTTGGTGATCAGCCTCTACACACATAAACACATGCACATACACATACACAGTTGTGCTAGTTGCCCCTCCTCTGTGGTCCCAATAGCACACTACAGTTCTCCCATCGTAGTAGCATTTATTACAAGGACTTGTGGTTTCCTCTCAACTTCACTCCATACCTCCTCCCACTAGAATGTAAGTTCCGTGATTGTTGGAACCATATCTGTCTTGTTCACCATCATATTTCTAGTGGCTACAAATAGTAGCCCCTCAATAAACAGTTGCTGAATGCATGAATGTATGAATGAATAAATGAATGGCAAAAGCAGCATCGGAGTAAAATCATCTGTTGTTCAATTGCTTTGTGCAATGACTTTCTAGGTATTTTATGGATTTTCACTTCTATGGGCTTATAAAGTTGTTCCATAGATACAGTGTTTATTAAATGCCTCACTTGTAAGACTTAGTGCTTGTCGCAGTCCGAAGGGTTTGGTGCTACTGATAGGAAAATCATAGGCTTGATCCCTGGCTTTGCATCTGGAGCTCTCTGCCCTAAAGTGAGCTGCATCTCGATTAGCCGTGTTCATCCATTATGGTGGGCAAATGGTTCAGAAGTGAGTGACAGACTAGGAGAGAGGATATGAATGACTTAGAACAAACTACGGAAAGAATTCTAGAAACATATGACCCGACAAATTCCTTTCCCACTGGAAAAAAGAAAGAAAGACCAAAATCTGTGGAAAGGATAGGGAATATATTCCAGAAATGCAGCAGAAGTGGATAAAATAACCAGCGATGTTCAATTTGAAGTAAATGAATTTCATTTCAAAGGGCAAAGCAGGGCAATATTTATGATAAATTTTTGTGCCGAAATGTCCTTTCTGAAGGTCACCAAAATAAGTTTTGAATTTAGCTTCCTAAATCCAGTTTTTGCTCTGGGATTTTATTATTTATACAATTCTTGTGGATTTATAAATTAAAGACTTGTAAATTATTAGGAATTTTTTGAGTAAGCAATCCATGCAGAGCTCTGGACTGCATGTTTTCTACCTTCGAGTGTGGTCATCCAGAAAGGATTTCTGCTCTGTAATAAAGACTGGCCGCTTAGAGACGTGGTACTGCCTGCTGTATCTTACACTTAATCTGAATCTTAAAAGATTAAGACGAATCATTTTAAGTGAAATGACCCCAGGCAGAGAACTCAGAAGGTTGGCACACGTTTGCTGTAACCTTCCCAGAGAGCTCTTCACCTCGTTTACATGTTCCTGAGAGGTGCCTTCCGTAAGGTGATGAATGAGCCATCCGGACTCTCAGACCTCCCCCTGCCTCACCACACAGCAATTGTTTTCTCAGAGGCCCCATGCTTCTGGATTACCTTTTAATTACAAACCATATTGTTTGTTGCAGGTAAATAAGAAACAAGCCACCCCTCTGTGAATATGACTCTCTTGTGGTTCTCGATTATTTTTTATGGTGTGAAAAAGACTCTCCTTTTTAACCTAACACGTTTGAACTGGTTGTTCAAATTGACCATAAGTTGGCAATTACTCAACTTGGGTGTAATTTTTGTCAAATGTTTTTATTGTAGTAAAAGATGCATGATATAAAAGTTACTGTCTTAACTGTTTTTAAGTGTACAGTTCAATGGTATTAAATGCATTTATAATATTGTGCAATCATCACCGTCTTCCGAACACTCTTGTTTTGTAAAACTGAAACTGTATACCCATTAACAATCACTGTGTTTTCCTGTCCCCCTAGTCCCTGGCAACTACCATTCTACTTTCTGTCTCTAGGATTTTGACTACTCTGAGTATTTCATATAAGTGGGATCAGACAGTTTCTATCTTTTTGTGACTGGCTTATTTCATTTAGCATAATATCCTCAAGATTCATCTATGTTGAAGCCTGTGTCAGAATTTCCCTCTTTTTTATTCAAGCTGTGAGAACACAGATTTAATAGCAAGTACATCAATAGAAGAGAAAAATGATATTTCTACAAAAAAAATTAACCTTAGCATTTAGGCACTAAAAAGCATTCTTTCTTTCTTTCTTTCTTTCTCTTCTTCTTTCGGGAGGGAGGGGGGCTTTCTTTCGGGCTTTCTCGGCGGCTGGGTCTCTTCGGGGGGGGAGGGAGGGAGGGGGGAGTCTTTCTTTCTTCTTTTTTCTTTCTTTCTTCTTTCTTTCTTTCTTTCTTCTTTCTTTCTTTCTTTTTCTTTCTTTTTCTTTCTTTCTTTCTTTCTTTCTTTCTTCTTTCTTCTTTCTTTCTTTCTTTCTTCTTTCTTTCTTTCTTTCTTTCTTTCTTTCTTTCTTTCTTTCTTTTCTTTCTTTCTTCTTTCTTCTTTCTTTCTTCTTTCTTTCCTTTTTAAATTAAGTTTTTAACTTTAATTCCAGTATATATGGACAATGGAATAATATTCAGCCATTAAAAAGAATGAAATTTGTCATTTGCAACAACGTGGATGGACATAGAGAGTATTATACTAAGTGAGATAAGCCAGAGAAAGAAAAATACCATATCATTTCAGCCATATGTGGAATTTAAGAAACAAAACAAAGAAAAGAGAGAGACAGACAAACCAAGAAACACTCTTTTTTTTATAAAATTTTATTTACATTTTAGTTAATATACAGTATAATATTGGTTTCAGGAGTAAAAGAAATTCTTAACTGTGGAGAATTTCCATCCTTTTTAAGGCTGAATAGTATTCAGTTTTATGTATATTTTGTTTATCTGTCAATAGACATTTGGGTTGCTTCCACATTTTAGCTACTGTGAATAATGCTGCTGTAAACATTGTGTAAAAATAGTACTTTGAGATGCTGCTTTCAATTCTCTTGGGTATGAATTCAGAAGTAGAATTACTGGACCATACGGTAATTCTATTTATAATTTTTTGAGGAACCACCACACTGTTTTCCACAGTGTCTGTACCATTTACATTCCCACCAATAGGGCACAAGGTTTCCAATTACTCTGCGTCCTCACCAACACTTGTGCTGCATTTTGTTCTGTGTTTTACAATAGTCATCCTGATGGCTGGAGGGTGGAATCTCATTGTAGTTTTGTGTGCTCTTACAAAGAATATTGAAGTGAAATGCCTTTATTTACATAATCTCATATTAAGTGTGTGGAGGATTTAGCCTTTTTATTACCAAGGTCAAAATCGTGGTCTATCAGATATTCAAAAAGAAATTGAGGGGCACCTGGGTGGCTCAGTTGGTTAGGTATCTGCCTTCAGTTTAGGTCATGATCCCAGGGTCCTGGTGTGGAGCTCCCCCTCCCCTCCACCTATCGGGCTTCCTGCTAGGTGGGGAATTTCCCTCTTCTTCTACCCCGCCTGCTACTTGTTCTCGTTTTCTCTCCCTCTCTTTCTCAAATAAATAAATAAATAGAATCTTTAAAAAAGTTGAGACTGTCGTCCACTAATATGAGGTCCATCTGCTACCATCAATAGTGGCAGAAACTGTACAATATAGTGTTAAATTCCAAATTAAGGGAGACCTAGGATCAAATCTCACCTCTGCTGCTTATTAGCTGTGTGAACTCTAAGATTCAGTCTCCTTACCTACATAATCAGGATAATAGTATTCCTTATGTGATAAGAGGGATAATCCCATGAGTTAATGAGATTTTCAAGGAGTCAAATCATTTGAGAGTTAATGAGACAACGCCTAAGAAGCATGGCACACATTGAACACTCCATAGATATTATCTGTATCAATGATGAAGATTCTTATTTAAATATGCCCTGCATTCTAAACATGAGAAGCAGCTTTTTGGTTAAAACCAATTCTTGAATGATAACAGGGAAACGGACATAAGGAAAAAAAAACATACAAGAGGAAAGAACAATGTTTCTAATCTTAGAGTTTAGGAGAAAATTCATTCTTCATCATTTGGCAAACAAATCACAGATCTTTCAGAGATGCCAGAGGGAGGCACATTCAGAAAGATTTACAACAGTTTCTCTCAAAGTGAACAAATGTCCTTCATAAAAATTTTTGCTCAGACCAAGTTCACAGGACATATATTAAGAAATAAACTTTTCATTTTGCTTGGGGTCATGCAACAGAGAATCAGTCAATATCCTGGAAAAGCAGACTTGCTAAAAGTAGCTCCTGTTTCTTAAAAATGTTATTTTTCAGCCATCAGAATAATATTGTTATTAAATATCTTTGAGGTTCTACTTTGTGAAGGAAACTGCGCTTAGATATAGGGAATCAAATATGAATATGAGTTAGCCTTGACTTTGAGAGCGTTAAGCAGGAAGACGGAATACACTCATTTAACAAAAGCTATACTAGACATCTAGGGTTTAATATCTGATAGCCCAAGAATGACTAACTAATTCTACCCAGAAAAAGAAGACTTGAACTCTAGCTTTGGCTATTAGTTTTCTTACTAAGTTTGTAACCTGGGAAAATTCCCATAAATTCTTTGAATCTTCAATGTTTGAAAGGCCAGAGATGATATCTCCCCTACCATTCCCATAAGGTTGACGTAAGGCTTAAACGAACTATTTTATAAAAGCACATAATAAATTATAATCCTACTGCAGAGATCCATGATGTAATCATTTTCCTTCCTCTGTTTTCTTGTTAAGTGAGGCTCTAACAAACTTTCTATTTTGTGTGTTTCCTATCTTTGCTTATGAAATAGCTGGAGGTTCTGTCACTGTGTGTATGTATCGTGTGTGCACAATCAACTGGCAACAAGCTGAAACAGTAGAACTCAACACAGACATCTGGACTCCTAAGAAGTAGTCTAACACTTTATGCTGAAGGTAACAATAGGTTGTACCTATTCAGGAAAAAGTTAGTGTCACTCTCAATCTACAGTGGAGGACGCTGAATATTCATTCATGTAGCACTTACTCAATAATAAAAATAATCTGTGAAGAGCTTTTCCTGCACCAGGGACACTGAAAGGATGAGATCAAGAAAAGGCGGGGAGCTCAGTTCTAACACTGACCTTTGCTGGTAACTTCTTGGCATTGAGTAAATCATTCATCTTCCTGTCCTTAATTTCCTCCTCTGTAAACTGAAGGTTGGTTAAGTTGCAAAGTACACAGCTATTATGATGCCTGGAAATACTGAAATAAAGAGACAAAGCCAAAAAAGGAAGGGTATGAAACTCCTTTCCATTTAGGTGTAAAAAGGATGGTGGGTGTCACTCTTGGGAGTTAGGAGTCAGCAGTGGGAAGAACAGTTTATTGATGAGACCAGAGAGATACTCTGCTCTAGATTTTAGAAAATTTTGTTTTATTTTTATTTTTT
The DNA here is from genome assembly GCF_011100685.1 of Canis lupus familiaris. NCBI lineage: Eukaryota > Metazoa > Chordata > Mammalia > Carnivora > Canidae > Canis > Canis lupus. The sequence goes on along the minus strand of NC_049227.1, from coordinate 49,858,004 downwards.
AAAAGATTTACTTATTTTTTGAGGGGAGAGGGATGGAGAGAAAGAGAGAAAGAGAGAAACAAGCAGGCCCTGTGCTAAGCGGGGAGCCAGACATGAGGCTCAATCCCAGAACTCTGAGATCATGATCTGAGCCAAAGTAGATGCTCAACCAACTGAGGCACCTGGGTGCCCCTAGAATTAGGAACTTTAAAACTAAATTTTGTTGGTAAGCCTAAAAGTAGGTCATGATTCTACACTGGATGATTCGCCACATTTTTTTCATCCTGGATTGTCTACATTTTTGTGTGTATGTGGTTTCTCAGCTTATTGCAAAACACATTAAACAGAAGTGAAAATAATATTTAACTAAAAGTTAAAGAAAAGGAAAATCAATAAAATATTCAATGTGGAAACTGAAATGGGCTAAGGGGTAGTCCTGAGAGGAAGAACATTAATACTCATTGCATTCATATGAATGTCTGCTGGGCCCTGGTGACTTCCATATCTACAAAATAACCTCACTGTAGCCATACAAGGTCGCCGTTGTGTAGATCTGAAAACTGAGGCACGGAGAGAGTAACCAACTGTGGAGGGTATGGAGTTATTTTTCTCTCAAAAACTTTGTCATAGACTGAGCACCTTGCTATATCATTTTATCTTTCCAGAATGATTTCTACATGGAAAGGGGAGAGTCCACTTTCATATATCTGACATGGTGTTAGTATTATCCAAAGATATTATGGGGCACTTGCCTTCAGGTGTAGATGTGTGAAGTTTTCATTGTCGTCCCGGGGGTAAATGTGGCTGGAGCTGGCATTCCACAAAATCTGCCCAGTTAGGAAAACCATGGGAGTTGGGGGTAAGGATCCTCATTTCCATATCATTTGGAAAAATGTTCAGTGAGAGTAGGCTACCCACTTCTCAGAGGCAAATATGGAGCCTCATAGACTCACAGAATTTCAGAGCTGAAAAGAATTTAGGGATTTTGCCTATAGCTCAGTCGGGCAAGGGGAAAGATAGGACAAGAGTTCATTTATCCCCCCACCCCCTACCCCGCCCTCTGTCCTCCTGCATGCAACATTTTCTTGTCTGTGGCACTGGGTGCATGATTAAGCTATTTAGCCAATTCCTGAATTTTTAATTTATTAATCCAGGAAAAGGGCATTTATCATTTGAATCATTTTAGAAACATGTGTGAGACTTAGAGAGGGAAAGATTTCTTCCAGAAGCTCCACTCTAGACTATTTAAGGTAAGCATCCTTGTTTACCTTGGATACTGTACATGCCTTGCTGATCCTGCCCTGAATTCTCCCAGCTGTGATGAACTCAGAAGTACCAGCCCTGAAGGGTCTGCTTGATGGTTCCCATCAAGGATAAAACTGAAAATAGGAAGCCTTTGGTTGCTGACTGTGAGATAATCTTGCTTAAGCAGCCTGCCAAAAGCAGCAGATCATATGAAAAGCCACATGACTAACTAGAAATAATTGGAGCTTAAAAGATGCCAGCGTCGATGAGTAAGATTTCTTTCATCAGAGGATCTAGTTAAAGCAAATTCACCCACTCACAAGTTCTTAAGTGCCATTATCTTTTACCCTGGAACATTTCATTTGCCCCGATGGGGTTTCATTAACACAGAAATATCATCTTTTATTGATGACAACTGTCCATTTATTTCTCAATTCAACACATCTTTAAAACCTACTGTGTGCCAGGTGTCCTGCAAGAGACAAATAATGTTTTTTTCATGCAACTCTTTCTGATTCCTACAGTGTAGTGTTACTTTCTTCTTTTCCGAAACCTAGTAGCTCTTTGTTTGCAAGTCTCCAAATAGATTTATGACATTTTGCATTGTATTATAGCAACTTGAGAACATGTTATCTTACTATTCAGAACTAAGGCAATGGAAGACTGACAATGCTCTACAAATTTTTTGTATGTTCCTTGGCGCTTAAAGAAGTCTTGGAGTAGAATATATTCACAGTGTTGTGGAATGAATGACTAAATATTTGTTGAATTGGGTAGGAGTTTGATGCAGTTTAGGTTAAGTTATGCTGCCTTAAAAAACAACCCCCAGAATTCAGTAATTTACAACACAATAGATTATTTCTCATCTATGTTAAAGTTCACCATGAGTTAGTTATAGCTCAGTTTCCCATCTTTTTCATTCTGGGATCCGGGCAGGAGGAGCAGCCACTAATTGGGATAAGCCTATCTTGTGCAGGGGGACAAGAGAAATGGCAGAAACATGCCAGGGACCAGAATTAGCATATTTAAAGTGCTCAAATTTAATTGGCCAAAGCTAGTCATGCAGGGAAACCTCCCACGAAGGGCAGACACATATAATTCTTCCCCCAGGAAGGCAATGAATACTTGGGAATAATAATATAATCTACCAGAGAAATCCTTATTTTTAAGGTGTTTAAAATACAGTTCCAAAGGAAGCTACACACAAATATCTATAATTTTTTTAAATGAGGTGCAATCAGTATGTTGTAAAGATAGAGGAGAGATTCCTGTTTTTAAAAAATTTAAATTCAATTAGCCAACATACAGTACATCATTAATTTCAGATATAGAGTTCAATAATTTATCAGTTGCATATAACATCCAGTGCTCATCACATCACATGCCTTCTTTAATGCCCATTGCCCACTTACCCCACTCCCCCACCCCCATCTTCCCGCCCCCGCCATCTCCCTTCCAGCAACCCTCTGTTTGTTTCCTATAGTAAAGAGTCTCTCATGGCTGGGCGCCTGAGTAGCTCAGTTGGTTAAGCGTCTGCCTTCTGCTCAGGCTTGATCCCTGGGTCCTGGGATCAAGCCTTGTGTTGGGCTCGATCAGCAGGAGAGTCTGCCCCTGGTTCTCCCTCTGCTTGTGTGCTTCCTCTCTCTCTCTCTCAAATAAATAAGTAAAGTCTTTTTTTTTTTTTAAGTCTTATGGTGTTTCTCTCTCTGATGACTTCCTATTCCGTTTTCCTTCCCTTCCCTCAGATCCTCTGCACTCTTTCTTATATTCCACATATAAGTGAAACCATATGGTAATTGTCTTTCTCTGACTGACTTATTTTGCTCAGCATAATACCCTCTAGTTCTACCCATGTTGATGTAAGCGGTGGTTATTCATCCTTTCTGATGGCTGAGTAGTAGTCCATTGTATATATAAACCACATCTTCTTTATCCATTTATCTGTCAATAGACATCTGGCTCTTTCCACAGCTTGGCTATAGTGGACATTGCTGCTATGAACATTGGGGTGAGGTGCCCCTTTGGATCACTACATCTGTATCTTTGGGGTAAATACCTAGTAGTGTAATTACTGGGTCTCAGGAAGTTTAAAATAGAGAGATTTCTTTTGACTGGGTTTAGTCATAAAAAACTTAACAGAGGATGTATCCTTTGGTTTGGGCATAAATAAAGTAAGATTTTATGAGAAGGAAATGGGGAGAAAGTGATCTGGGTGCACATAAGAGTATTAAAAAAGATGTACTCAGGAAAAAAGTGAAAAGTCCACTTCTCGTAAAGGGTAAGGTGCAACACAGAGAAATAATAGTGTCTTCAATTCCAGACTAAGGAATTTAGAGTCTGTTTAGCAGGAAATGATAAACCATAGGAGGTTTTGGAAGCTAATTGAGGAAAGGATTGAAGAGAAGCTAAAGACATTTATGGGGCTACTTGAAGAGTCCAGGGAGGAGATACTAAAGGGAGAACCAGAGCAGTGATGAACATGACAGAAAATGAATAGGCAATCTGCAAAGGACATCAACAAAACTGGAAAGCTCATCTGTTTGGAGAACAGAGGGGACACACAGAGCGAGAAGCTGAAGATGATTAGACAGTGGTGGTATCATACCATGATATTGGTATTATTCAAATGAAATTAGAAAAATGAGAAAGAGAATTGACTTTTAGAATGGGAATATGATGTTTTATTTTAGTTACGCTGAATTTGAGGAATTTCAGATGGAAATGTTATTAAACATATGGATCCATGGGAATAGAATTTAGGCTTGTGGATGTAATTGAAGATGTAGACTGTGGGGCCCCTTAAAGAGGTGACAGCTGAAGTAATGAATGCAGATGCAAATCTCATAGGGGAAGAGTGACTGAAAGACAGAGCCTTGGGGACTCTACATTTGCAGAGTACGGGAAGAAGATAAGCCTGTGGGGGAGACCGAGGATCACTGATAGAAGGAGAGGAGGGAAGAACAGAATAGTGTAGGATCAACTCAAATGAGGCAGAGGACAGTCTGAGGAGGAGGGAAAGGTCAACAGGGTCAAACACTTTAGAGAGTGGCAGGAGGAAGAGAGTGTGGAAAGTGCACTGAGCTCAGAGGAGATCGTTGGTGATACTAAACAACTTCAGTATAGGATGAAGATGTTCTTTTGACATATTTGGTGATAAAAATTACAGAGATGGAACGATGGTGGGGTAGTTGGAAGTGGTGAAATCAAGAGTATGGTGAGTGGGCTAACATCTAAAGAGAAGATGGACATATTCTGTGAGAGGAGAGCAGAAGGAAGGGGACTAAGAGAGACATTGTCCGTGGGAAGGAGTGATATTAAGCTCGCTCTTACCAGCGTAGAAAATAAGAAATATGTTCGTGCTTTGGACTGAAAAAGCAATGATGTGTTATTGAAAAATTAGGTTAGTGTCTTCTTTAAACAATGTGTTTTCGTCAAGGGAAACTGAAGGGACCTTCTAAGTGACTCTACTGTACTTAGTTTCAAATATTCAGTGTCCAGCCCAGGACCTATCATAAATTCACATATAATAAACAGTTATTGGAGAATATATAATTGGGCTTCAGTACTGATAATTTTAGGAAAATGTTTTCCTGATTTTGATGGAGCTCATGGGTCCCTAGTCCTTCTGGTGGGAGGAGAGCACTGGAGGCCTTTTGTGGGGGTGTATTAGAGATCTTTTCTTCCTACCATTTGAGATTGCCAGTATCTCTTCAAAGTGGCTAGGATATTTGCAACCCTCAAAGCTCTGGGGAGTGGGTGGGAGTAAGACCCAACCAGAGCACAATTATGTTATGCAAAGTTGCTGTTTGTGATAAGAAGAGAGTGTCCTTGAACAGAAAAAGTGGTAAACCAGGCAAAGATAGATGTTTAGTAATATTTATACCTTCATTCTTAATTCGCCAATCACATTCATTCAACATTCCACAGTATTTACTGAGCACTTGCTATGTGCCAGATACTATTTTGAGCGCTGGAGACAGATAAGGCCTCTCTATTCATGAGACTACATTGCTATGAACCAATGGCAATGTTATATGATGTCATAATGATGAGTGCTATAAAGAAAAGGTAAAGCAGTTTAAGGAGCTAATAATGGGGAGGTTTGGAAAGGATATCATAGGGAAGGGCGTTGGAAGGTCTCTGATAAGAAGAACTAAACAGAGATCTGTAAGATCTGAAGGAAGCATGTCCCAGATGGAGAGAATACCAATGCTAAGACTATTCATTCTTAGACGGGAGTGAACTTAGCACATTTCAGGTAGAGCAAGAAGGCCAGTATGGTGGAGGAAAGGAGCAAGTGGAGAGTAATAGAGTTGATGTTTAAAAGAAAGGCCAGATCATGGGGGACCTTGATGAACCTTTTTTATTCTCAGGGTGATGGGAAATCACTGAAGAGGTTTGATCAAGAAAGTAACATGTCAGGGATTTGGGTTTTGGAGGATCATTCTGAGTGCAATGTGGAAATAGACCATAAGTGGGGAAGATTTGAAGCAAGGTGACCAGAAAACCAGGCAGGAAAATGTGCAGATTTGAACAAAGATGATAGTGGTGGTGATGAGGAGAGGAAAGATTCTAGACATATTTTTAATTTTTTCAATTATAGCTTTATTGAAATTTAATTCACATACCATAAAATTTCATTTACTTGTATCCAAAGTGTAATAATGGAGTTGATTCAAAGTATGAAATGAAGAGAGACATCAAGGACATGTCTTGGATTGGGGATTAAGTGACTGTGTATACACGGGATGGGGAACATTTGCTGAAATGTAGAGAACCAGGGAGAGGAGAAGTCTCTGTATCACTGGATTAGAAGATAACCTAGAAGCACATAGAAAAATGCCTCATATGTTGTAAATGTGAAATATATTTTTGGCTCTTCTTTTTCGTAGTTACCATCTCCTCTCTATTTTTGGACACAAAGAGCAAATCAAAGGTCCAGTTGCTGAAATCAGGATATAGAGTCAGAGAGTTTAAGCAGGAGACTGATTTGCTATTCAGAAGCCAAGCTGTGGCTCTAGAAGTTTTATATTTCTAGATTCTAGGGGCTGGAATTGCCTCTTGGTAATGGGAGAGGATTAATTTCCTCTGGAAGCCAGATAACAAATTATCATGCAGGATATTTTCTCTAGGAAGCCAGAGAGAAAATTATCAGGTTGAATATTTTTAGTGACCAGAGAATGGCTTCTATTAGTACCCACTTATGGAAAAAAGAATAAGAGCACATATCAGATGGTATATTCTTGTTGCCCAATAAGTCACTGATATGTAAAATTTGGTGATCTCCATTGGGATTCCCCACCATTAATTATACATGCCCGATTTTGTGATGTGCCAATAGCTTTTGTGAATTGTATTTATATAACAAATTTGCAAACAAACTTTAAGATTTATATATACATACCCACACATAGAAGGCTTAGGCTTAACAGTAATCATTCACATTCATTACTAACATTATGGATAAAACAACTGGAGAAAAGCCAACTAGATTGAATGTGGAGAGAGAAATCCAGAGAGGATTTTTTGATGGAAAGTACTTGGTTTGGATTCTTGCTTTATCCTGAAACTTGGGACTCATTTATCTCAGTTATCTACTGCTATATAATCAACCACACCAAAGCTTAGTGGCTTAAACAACAGCTTATTATTATCTCTTCTAGTTTTGTTAGTTGAATGAGTTCATCTGGGCAGACTTCCCTTGGGATCTCTCACACAGTTGCAGTCATACAGTTGCTGACACTGGAGCCATGTGAAGGCTCAACTGGGGGAAGTATCCAGGATTGCTTCTTATTTACATGAATAGCATTTATTTCTGTGATCCTTAGAGTAGTCTTTCTTTCTAGCAAAGTAACTTGGATTTCTGTTATGGAAGCTCGGAGCTCTAAGAGGCAGAAAGTAGAAGCTTTTGGCTCTCACAAAGATCACGCCCAAAATGGACACCTTGCTATTTCCACCATATTCTATTGGTTGAAGCTCTCAGAGGTCAGCCCAGATTCCTGGTGGCAGAGGAATAGACTCCATTTTCAGATAGAGATGTGGCATTCACATAGGAGAGAAAGAACTGATGACATCAATTTAAGAGCCGAACTACATTTATTCAGCATTTAATCAGCTTGTAACCATTCTCCTCTCACAGAGGAATTATCAAGCCTTTTATAAAAGACTATTTAAAAAAGTAGATCAGGAAATAAATCTAAACGAAATATCTGGTAACTAGTACTATATTAAGTCCATTCTATAGTTAGAAAATTAGAGGTTTCCAGGGGTACTTGGATAGCTCCGTAGGTTAAATACCTGACTCTTGATTTCAGCTTGAGTCATGCTTTCATGGTCAGGAGAAGCCTCACGTTGGGCTCCATGCTGGGCATGGAGTCTGCTTGGGATTCTCTCTCTCTGCTCCTCCCCCTGCTCTCTCTCTCAATAAATAAATAAAATCTAAGAGAAAGAAAGAAAGAAAGAAAGAAAGAAGAAAGAAAGAAAGAAAATCAGAGATTTTCAATTATTTTCTATCTTATAAAATTTATCCAACATCAGAAAATCATTCTCACATAAAGTTCCTGACTTTAGAGATATTATCAAATCATTAGATGCTACTCTTCAAAAAAAAAAAAGACAAGCAGGGACACCTGGGTGGCTCAGTGGTTGAGCATCTGGCTTTGGGTCAGGTCATGATCCCGGGATCCTGGGATTGAGTCCCACATCAGGCTCCTTGTGGGGAGCCTGCTTCTCCCTCTGCCTATGTCTCTGCCTCTCTCTCTCTCTGGGTCTCTCATGAATAAATAAATAAAATCTTTAAAAAATGGATAAGTAGATTTGGAATCTCCTGCAACCCTGTTAGGTTTTCAAGATCAATCATTTGAGTACTCCTTAATTGTACCTGTAAGACTAGATTTACAGACCAGTGCAAAGAATAATTTCCAGAATCATCCTGGTCATAACTTTTGGTCAATGTGATCCATTCAATTTAACAGTGAGGAGGTATTGTAGGTAAATTGTGTGTGCCTTGGTCAGTCCTGTCCTATGCAACAGATCTAGAATCGAGCTACAGAGAAAAGGAAAACAAATGAGGTGGCACCAGTTTGAGGTGGAACAAGTCCAGAACAGATTGGGACATGAAATGATAAGTGGGAGGAATCAGCAAGAGTTGGCAGGTATAGCACCGGGAGCCAACCAGGAGCAGTGCCAGGAGTTTCTGGAAAAGTGAGAAGAGCAAGCAGCCCAAGCAGGACAAGAGCCAACATAAGAACTGAGCAGCAATCCAGGAGAAAGTCCATTCCCAGGGTAGTAGGTAAACAGCAATATAGAAGCAGATAAGTAAATTATTAACAGTTGCTTTAAAAACCTAGTAAGAGAGACAGGGTATGGCTAGATGTACAATTGAGAAAATACATTAATGAGTTGAACCAATAAATTTTCAAGACAGGAAAGTCTTTAGGCTCAGCTGCTCAACTCCTTCCACTCATCTGCAAAGAAACTTTCAGATTAGACAAGAATCCATAAAATCTGTAAGATCTATGGTTAAGAACTTCTCCATTTTGGGCAGCCGGGGTGGCTCGGCGGTTCAGCACCGTCTTCAGCCCGGGGAGGGATCCTGGATACCCGGGATTGAGTCCTACGTCAGGCTCCCTGCATGGAGCCTGTTTCTCCCTCTGCCTCTCTCTGTCTCTGTGTCTCTCATGAATAAATAAAATCTTAAAAAAAAAAAAAAAGAAATTCTCCATTTTTAGAGAAACTAATCTGGCTTTATTTTTTGTTTGTTTGTTTGTTTTGAGAGAGAGCACATTAGTGGGGTGGAGGAGAGGGAGAAGGAGAGAGAATCTTAAGCAGACTGACCTGGGGCTCAGTCCCACAACCCTGAGATCAGGACCTGAGCTGGAATCAAGAATCCAACTCTCAACCAACTGAGCCATCCAGGAGCCCCAGAGATGATCTGGCTTTGTAATCAACATGTTGACTATTCTCAGTTTAATGGTGTCTTTCAGGCAGCTACATGCTACTGATCAATTGGAATAAAATTATAGTCATCATAGTTTTCTGAATTGTGCATATAGGTTCCAACAGAGGAACAAATTTGACAATCTTGAAGAGTGGTTGCCTATCGTGAATAATATAATCCATGCTGATCCAAGTTCTTTTGAAACAAAGTTAAATTGGACCAACAGATGTTAATGCCATCCAAAGGAAAAGATTTGAAGGCCACACCAATCTCTATGATAAGGACTTGGTAGCATTTTTTAAAGAAAAGGTCTAATATTGACCCCCTCTTTTATTAAGAAATATAAATAAAGATTTATATACGGAGGTGAAGTGACTTTAGAATGAACACTTTCATGAGAATCCAAGCTGTTACATCCTGTATTAGCAGAAGTTCTTACCAGCACACCCAGATATAAAGGCCAGTGACAAATACCGTAATTCAAATGAAGAATGGCAAAAGCAGACTTAATTTCCAGAACTGCCCAGTTAATCAAAAACCCTGGAACTATTCCCGGGATGCCTTTTTTCTTTCCTTTTTTTTTTTTTTTAAGTCCAGACAAAACCCCAAGATAAATTTTCTACAATTAATCTAATGCCAATGGGGTATAGGAAGGTAGTTAAGAGATCTACTGTAACAAAGAGGTTTTACAGAAAATAAAGTGATTCGCAAAAGCAGACTAGGATGTAAAAGATAAACACAAATTATTTGTGTAAGAGTTGCGAGGAGAGCTGGGGAGGGCAGGGACGCTTTTAAGGGGAAGAAGAAACAGTTCTACAATGTGGAGGAAGTTGATCAGACTTCGGCTTCCCCAGAGGATAAGTATAATTTAATTATTAACTTGTACTTGGCACCAGATTTATTCCCCACACAAAGACTTTAACTCAAACCTAGGAAAAACCCTAAGAGAGTGGAGACATTTTATTTGAAGTTGGGTGCTGTGGTTGAATTAAGAAGGAAAATATTTTTATTCACACTGATGACTTCCAAGTGGAAGTTCCAACTCCCACAGTAGCCAATAGAAAAGGTAAATGAGAGCATTGTTTATTTCTTTGTGAATAAATCTCCTTCTGTGATTGCTTGGGGTCCATAGACAGCTTTGCGTTATATCAAAGATCTTATCGCTGAGTCTAATTGGAGCACTCTCATACTTCCAAAAATTTTTAATGACAAAATATTTCAAACTTTGGCATTTCCCAAAGGATCAAATAAGTCGCGTAAATAATTCTCATTGGCCCATCTACAATGTACTAGTGGGGTAGTTCAAGTGTCTTCTGGCTTTACCCACTCACTCTATGAGGTTTTAACCAGAAGTACATATGTTCAATTTGATCAACTACAGCTGTAAAATATTCTCTAAGAATGTCAGCTAACACAATAGATACCAATAGAAGGTAATTTCCCCCCTTACTGCCACTTTTTAAAAAAAATTATTAAAGACAAAGCTTCCATAGTCTCTTCTATATTCTAGAATTTCCACCTAGGTATATACCCAAGAGAAATATGTCTACCTCAAAGATATACAAGAATGTTCATAGTTACCGTATTCATAATAACCAAAGACTCAAATCCAAATGTCCATCAATAGCAGAATAGTATAAAATAATGAAAAAGAACAAGCTATTATTATAAGCAACAACATGGATGAATCTCACAGACATAATGTTGTGTGAAAGAAGCTAGGCACAAAAGAAAACAATTATGATTCCATTTATATACAGTTCAAGGACAAATAAAACTAACTTATGGTAATAGAAGAATAGAAGAATAGTGGTTATCTTTGGAGTGGACACCAGAAAGACTCGAAGGCCAGGAATGTTTTATGTCTTGTTTGTGTGATACTTCCTCTTTTTTTTTTTTGATCATTTATTTATTTATTCATGAGAAACACCTAGAGTGAGAGAGGCAGAGACACAGGCAGAGGGAGAAGCAGGCTCCATGCAGGGAGCCCAAAATGGGACTCGATCCCGGGACTCCAGGATCATGCCCTGGGCCCAAGGCAGACGCTCAACCAGGAGCCACCCAGGCACCCTGTTTGTGTGGTACTTCCAGGGATGCACAAGGGATGCACACACATGTAAAAAGTAATTGAGCTGTACTTAAGATTTAAACACTTTACTATATGTATATTATACCCCCATTTAAAACATTTAAAAAATAAAGAAAAAACGGCCCTTTTCAAAAGTTTATATTTAGAGATCCAAAATTTATGCTTATCCTTAACACACTCGCTCCTCACTGTTGATGCAATGATGGCTGTATCCAATAATTCTTTGCGAACACATTTGTGGTGCACAATTTTATGGTGCATTCTATCTGTTAGAATTGCTCCTCTGATTCTAGTTAATCTTCAGGGGTAATCAAGACTTAGTATTAGACATAATTAAAAAAAAAAAGAACAAATTTACAATCAATGGACTTTTCCAAGTCCTTTACATTACTTTGGTTAATTTTTCCTGATGTTCAAATTAACTGTTTTTATGTCTACAGGAAGCACATGGTTCCATTTCTAGGAGGAGAAGCTCTCTTCCATTTAGGAGTTTTGAACTCATTTAAGGAATCAATACATAGTGGAACAACAGAAAGCGCCGAGGAAGCCATTGCTAGGCAGGCCCCACTAAGATGCCCTAGACATTAGTCTGATTGCTGAAAAAATCCAAGAAGTAAAATCAGTTGGGAACACTTTCATTCTCAAATGAATATCGTTTCTTTGGGGCACTAGTTTTGCTGGATAAAACTTTATTGACAGCTGTTCTCTAACAGTCCACAGTGCAACCAAATGGCTGGGAGAGTACTCAGGTTCATAACCCTTGTCTCTGATTCAATTTCAAAACCAAGTTTCTTGGCTGCTGTTTTGAAACTATGACAAAAGGTCAAATGAATCTCAGCGGTGGTCATGGAAAAATCACAACTCAAAAACAAGACTGAAAAAAAACATCTTGTGGAAATTCAGGAAGCCAGTGCTTTTAGGGGAGAAGTCCCAGCCTGAGGCTTGACGGGTGGATGGCGACCCAGGAGGAATGTGGGGCTGAGGTCTGTGTCACAACAATTTAAGTGCACTCTTGTTCACTGCTTCCTAAGAAAGGCGCCTTGCACCAGCTAGTTGTGAAGATTAGTGGGTAAATGTTTCAGTCAGCAATAGTTGTGAGCTTCCAGAGCGTTTATGAACATTAACATGACATTGGGACAAAATGCTCTGAATGTTGTAATGTAGAATTTGGCAAGCCATTTAGTGGTTTAGAATGAATTTATTCAGTATCTACTTGTGTTGAGCACCCACTAAGTGCCAGGCATCGTGATACATGTGTGTACAAGGCACCTTCTAGCCTCGTGATGTTTACAGAAGTGCCCTAAGCCTGAAGTTCTTCCTCTAAGATGGTGCTAAAAAGAAACAAGAGGGGCACCTCGGTGGCTTAGTGATTGAGCCTCTGCCTTCGGCTCAGGTCGTGATCCCGCTCCTGGGATCGAGTCCCACATCGGGGGCCCCGCAGGGAGCCTGCTTCTCCCTCTGCCTGTGTCTCTGCCTCTCTCTCTCTGTCTCTCATGAATAAATAAATAGAATATTTTAAAAAGACAAAATATATTTTGTTATGGAAAATTTCAAACATATACAAGTAAAAAATGGTACAGTGGATCTCCCCCCCACCATCTACCGATCATCTAGGTTCAACAATTAGCAGTGTTACTTGATTATGCTATCCCTTTGTTCTATTTTAAAAAAAGTTACCACTAGCATGTATTATTTTTACATTAAAAAAATTAACATAATGAAAGTGATTTGCCCCAGTGCCCTCACAACCACGGGCTTGTTAGTCCAAACTTTAGTCCTGAACCAGGAGAAGGCTTCCTGGGCTAAGGAACATTAGCCAGTCTGCTCCTAAATTCTTTCAGCTGTGTAGCTAGAGGGATGGATAACTTTATCTGGATGCTATAAGACAATCCACAATTTAAAAAGCAACATCAAAGACTGCTCTGTAAGGGGGAATTTAATATGTTTGCTCTCCTCCACCCGTAGCTCCAGTCCATGTTTATATTAAAGAACAGCTTGATTTCTCCTGCAGCTGATTTTTATCTCTGTATTAAGATTTACTTCATTTCCCAGCAGAGCCCAGAGCTAAGAAAACAGGGCCTTCCTCTTCAAATTGGTGTGTCTTGGGTTACCAGAGAGCTGCTGCCAGATGTGACCCATGGTCATAGCCGTCTGATGCATGTCTCATGACAGAGGTTTAGGGGATCTTCGAAAGTACGTAGATTCCCAGGCCCCCTTTGGGACAGATAGAGCGCTGAATTCTGAGGACTAACAGTGAGGACAACCTGCTCTCTGCGTGCATCCATTCATCTGCTCAACCGTCATTCATCCTACATTCTCGATCCCACCAGGCTCTGTGCCAGAGTTTGGGTTGTAAAGTGGAGCAGCGCATGGCTTCTGACCTTCAGAAGCCTCTTAAATCTGGAAGTAAACTTTCAGGATTTATTCTGTTCTCTCTGCCAGGATTGCTCTTTCCTGTCTCGTCTACCTCTTCTTACTCATCATCCTTCAAAATTTAACCACAAGTCACCACGTCTGAGGAAAACACTTGCAATCAAGTGTTTCCTCTGCCAGGAACACCCTTCCTATCTTGTCCACCTATGCTTACTCATCCTGCAGAACTCGGGTCACCAGTACCCATCACCGTAGCCCCGCCTGACCCCTCAGATCCAAGCTGGTTACCGTGCTTATCAGATGGCATTACAGAGTCTTCCCTGTCTGCCCTCCTGTAGGCGGAGCGTTTGATTCTCTGGTTCCTACACAGTGTGTGGCCCATTTATTCACTGAATTAATGCATGATTAATGAATGATGACAGCATAATTTCTCTGAGTGTTATGCCACTTAGGGTGTCATAAGTGACTTCAAAGATAACTTCCGTGGCCATCAGCCCCTCTATCGTTGATTCTCAACCTCTCTGTATTCTTCCAAAACACAAATCTTAACTGAGAGGGCCCAAGGCTTTAAATAACAAGAGCCGATGTGTGTCTGGGGTCTCAGCTTTAAGTAGCTAACATGTATGGCTGGTCCCTTAGAAATAGATATTGATATTAATTTTGAAATCATTGCTTGACCCTTTCCATTTTAAATATTTTAAATATAAGAATTTGAAAAAAAAGAAGAATTTGGAATTTACACATGTTGTCATGATATCTGTGTCCTGCTATGAAGTCTTTGGACAGTATGAATCATTGCAGGGCTTTTGTATGATCGCAGAACTCTTAAGAAAGGCTCACTAACCTAAGTCAGGTGAAGGATCATAATGTATAAGCAGTAGACCAGGAGACAGAGAACTTAGCTTCTATTTCCTTTCCAGGCCTTAGTTTTTTCATTTGTAGGAAAAGAAATTGGGTGAGTGCTTTCAAGGGCACTCTTTGGCTTTAAGCTCTAGGATTCTATAAATTAGGAAGCAAATATTTTCAGTAAATTGAAACAGAAAGTGAATTCTCTTAGGTGACTCAGTATCTTCTCTTCTTAAATAGCCATTGAAACACTGGAAAATATTTTAATATTCTTTTTTTCTGTGGCTAATCTTTTCTGTGAATTGAGACATTTACAGGTAACAGGAATGGGGGGGGGGAAGTCATTGTGGGAAATCGTCTTCAAAAGAAAATTCCAATGTCCATTGTTTTTCTGGATTCTTTTTGGCAAAGATATCTTGATTCTAACTGCCATTGCATATTTTGAATTTAATCCAATGGCGGAGGAGATTCCATTCTTATTTATAACTCTTGTGCTGACAGCTCCCCTTATGGGTGGGAACCAGACTTTCTAGAGCCACTCTTGGTGCCTGAGCTTCTGGCATGTGGCAGCCCCAAAGGCTCCTGTGACCCTGCCTGCACCAGGACCATTGTAGGTACCACTGCCTTCCCAGCAATAGGACGGCCACAGAACTTCTTTGTAGTACAGTTCAAGTTTCTGTTTAACATTAATCATTCTGCTAAGTGGAATCAGGTACTACTGGTTGAGAAATATCTTCTCAATTTAGATTTACATCAAATATCAGAATGGGAGAGGTAAGAAGTGACCTCAAAAGAAAAGTAGAATTATAACTACCAAGAGTTATTATATGCTCACCATATGCTAAGTCTTAATTCCTCACACAATATTGTTATATGGCCCATTTTATAAATGAAGAAATTGAGGCCCAGAGAAATTAGTATCTAGTCTAGGATTACACCTTGTACCAAATTGGTGCTCAGATCTAGAATATCTGACTCCATAGTCTGTGCACATAACCGCTATACTATACCCACTTAAGAGCCAGGTGGGATGCAATCAGAACTGGGAGACAGTTTTGAGCAGAATCACTGATGTAAGATTTTTTAATGGATTCCAAAATGATAAAATAAGCTAATCTCCAGCATGTCTCTTGAGTTAGTCACAAGAGATATTTTGGATAATAGAGAAATAGAAGTCTTTGCTAAATAAAGGATCAACTTAAGAAACATCTACTAGGATACAGGATGCAATTAATTCAGGAGCAATTAAGAAGTGTATTAGTTATGATAGATGACTTCAGCTGTTACAACGAATGCTCCCACATCTCAATGGCTTAGCACAACAAACATTTATTCCTCTCGGTGCAGTGTGGTCAGTGGGCAGGCTCTGCTCCACACAGCCATCCAAGGCAGGATCAGGACTAGAGTGAGGTGAAGAGGGCACTTGCCTCAGGTGCAAAATTTAAGGGTGTGCAAAAAAATGTGGAAATCACTGTAAATAATATTTTAATGCAATATTTAAAAAAATTAATGCAAAAATGCATGATAAAGTATCAAAATTTTAAGTTAAGACAGAATCCAACGGAGCTGGGATGAGGGTGAGGGGATTGAGCTGAGTCACACAGGCTAACTGAAGATGAAAATCCAACTAAAGGTAAAGTGACTTTTACTCAGAAAATGTAGATTCATAGGTGTGAGCAAAACAGAAGGATGCATTGTGCCTAGACTCATAGTAAAGGAAAAAGAGGGTCCCTAGAGCAGTTAGCTGGGGGTGAGGGGGTGGGGGTCAGGCCAACATTGCATTTTCTCATCAGTCCAGGCAAGAGATGGAGATAGAACATAAGGTTATAGACTGCAGTGAGCTCAGCTTCTGCAGTTCTGAGATCCTAAGGAATTGGGTTTGCCCCTTCAGACTGGGAGCAACAGCTCTTCTACTTGGCCTCCGTTGGTGGCTGCCCTGAAAAAATAGCCCTAAAGAGCCTTTTGTGTAGGGCTCTAAGTGAGGTAGTCACTCTTTTCATGGAAAGCAACGAGGCTGACAATGTACAAATCACTCAGTAACCATTTGAAATTATATTGCTAAGAACCAATCATTAGCTTACATTTCGGGTAATAGTTATACCCAAATGTAAACTCTTAAACTACAGATCTGTTGCCTCAAATGGCTTTTAATGCAGGACCAAAAGACTTCCATTCATTTGAAGCACAGTCTGCTGGTCTAGAGAGAACTTGGTTGTAAAGTGGCATATGCCGGCGGGCGTGGGCCTCAAGAGAGGGTATGCTGCTCCAGACAGGTGCTCTCACCAGCCACGGCCACGTGACTGTATTTCATTTTCTTCATGTTGCTTCTCACACTCTGACATTTCCTTACTTAGTTGTTAACTCCTTTACGTCTGTTCTCACAGCAGACCCAGCACGTGTGAATACAGATGGACCCTGATTTACTAGGGTTGGACTTAATGAGTTTTTGACGTTATAATAGTGCTTAAGTGGTGTGCCCTCAGCAGAAACTATACTCGGAATTTTAACTGTTGATTTTTTCCTTGGCTAGTGATATGTGGTGTAATACTCTCGCACGATGCCGGGTAGGGGCGACCACAGCTCCCGGTCAGCCCCCTGATCCTGAGGGTAAATAGCCAACACACTTAAAACCGTTCTGTACCCATGTAACCGTTCTGTTTTTCATTTTCAGGACAGTATTTAGCGAATTACATGAGACAGTCAACAGTTTATTAAACAATAGGCTCTGTGTGGGGTGATTTTGTCCAACTGGAGGCTAATGTAAGTGTTCTGAGCTTGTTTGAGGTACATTAGGCTAAGCTATGCTGCTCAGTAGGTTAGGAGTATGAAATGCATTTGCACCTTATGATATTCTCAACTTGCAGTGAGTTTATTGGGCCATAACCCCATTATAGGTCGAGGAGGAGCTGTACGAGGAGACCAGGGACCTTGTCTTTCTTGTTTGTCCCAGTACTTTCACACAGAGAAAAGTGCCTGGCACACAGCAGGTGCTCAATAAATGCTGGAAAGAATACATTAGAGCCAATCTATTGGTTCTGCCTGGACTCCTTTGTCTTCAAGAAATTCTATCACGGTGATTAGCACAGAACATACACTTAATACATGACAACCGTAATTATTGTTATTGCGGGGTTACAAATTGCCCCCAAAGGGAAGGATAATGACAGTACCACATTCAAGCTTCTCCTACAATAAAAGAAGCCCAGTTTAGATTATGCCATTATAACAAGTTTTGCATGTATAATAACTCCACTTCAATAAACTCTCATATTTCAAAGCCACACATTTTCTAGGACTTTCTATGATTCTTGATAGACAATGGACATGAAAAGAGTTCTGGAAACAGGTCCCAGGGCAGCTTTTGTAAATATTAAATACTCAACATTAGTGGATCATTTTGCACACACAAGCACACATATATACATATACAGGATAGGTAGATAGATATGCATGTAAATACAGAAATAAAGGTATAACTATAAATGTGTATAAGTTTCCTGAGTCTTATGACTCAACACATGACATTAGCATTCACAGCAGAGTTCTTGCCCATCAATTTCTACATCATCAAGAAGCCCTTATCAGCTAAATGGCTTTGAGTAATTTATGACTCAAATTCAGGCAACTGCCACTGATTCAATATTTTAATGACATATATTGAAATCCACGCATTTCTTCAGAGCACCTGAGTGACCCAGTTAGTTAAGGGATTGACTCTTGGTTTTGTCTCAAGTCATGATCTTGGGGTCGTGAGATTGAGCCCCTCATTGGGTTCCATGCTGAGCGTGGAACTTGCTTAAGATTCTCTCTCTCCCTCTCTTCTGCCCCTCCCCTCACTTGTGCTCTCTCTCTCTCTCTTTCAAAAAAAATACATCTATTTCTTCAAACTGATTACACTGTTAGATATTGGGACATATCACTCTATCTAGTAGCATTACTCATCAGTTGATAAGATCGATTTCTAACAATCCACAATAAGGTCATACTGTATTGATTCAGAGCTAATTCTACATTTTAACATTCTCCACATCTTAATATTTTAACATTCCCTACATTTTAACATCTCTGAAATCAAGATGTCTTTATAAGCAACATCTGATAAGTATAGCTATTTTTTTTTTCTTAAAAGCTGCTATTAAAATAATGGTGTGTCTTCCCATCAATGGCAACTTAGAATCAAGGAAATGTGGTATTTATAAGAAACATGACAGACAGGTTTATAATCTTAACATATTAAGAACTCATAAAAAATTATAACATAACAAAAACAGTAAAATCTTGAGAGATAAATGGGCAAAGGACATGAATCTTCCATCCACCTAAGAAAAATGTTACTAACCAGTACATATAAACAACCTTACCAGAACTCAAATAAATGCCAATGGAAACTACATTTCTGTCTTTCAGATTAGCACAGAATAAATTCTTAAAAATCCAGATCTATTTTGAGTGAGATAGAATGGGTACCCACATCAAATGCTGATGGATAAATTGGTACAAATTTCTGAAAAGCATTTTGGCTGAATATATTAAAATTCTTAAAGTGGTCATACCCTATTTATTCTTCTAGGCATGTTTTACAAGACAGTAATCAGAAAGAGGCAAAAATGTTTTCATGAAGGATAATAAGTGGAAAAAAGTCAAGATTCTAAATTTACAGACTATAAATTCTTACTATTGTCAGAATTCAGGAAAAAATGGTTATAATAAAATATCTTAAGATGTTAATTGGTGATTTTATTCCTGTTCCTTTACACTTGCATGTACTTTACAAAGAAAATGTGTGTAATTTTAATAACCAGAAAAAGATTTAAAAGCAAAAGGAAAAAAAAAATGACCACAGGATATTCTGACAGAATTTCTATTTCTTCCCAAAGGAAGAGAAGGAAATTTGCTTACCATGAAGTTTGTCCTTGTAGGAGACTTACACAGCAAAAATTATGTATGGGGGTCTTTTATGTATTTGTGTGGCATGGTGCACAAGATAAAATATTTTAAGATTTGGTAGATTTAGATGACATAAAAGTCTTGATCTTTGAATTTTAAATTTTGGGGCACACTGTTTTGGAGTTTGTTATTCTTATTATTTGACCCTTTTGAAAAACACTGGCACCTCATTGGTTAAACTTACCCTGTTAAGCATTGTCTTCCTGGATAAGGAAGTTTTCAATGTCCTCGCTGAAGACAGTGTTAGTCAGCTTTTTATTATCTCTTCCAAATAATAGTCGGATACAGTTAGCATCATGTAAATATTTATTTATCCAAAAATCCAACAGAGACTCTATCCTGCAAATTAAGTTATGTAATAAGAACATCGCAAGATTTCTTTTCAGTAGTACTCCTATGTCCAATTCAATACTGTCTGAGAATGGAACTGCATCTCCCAGAGGACTTTGGCTTTTTCTTTTCCTCCCTGCCACTATGGCCTCATCTCTAATCTTGAAATTATAATTTTGTTTACATATTCTTTATATATCAGCAACAAAATATAACATGGCTTGGCTTATACCTTTGATATCAGAATGAAAACAACCAGTTAAAATTGATACTTAATTTATATATGATATTTCTTCTATATTTTAATAACTTCCTTCTTGTTATATCTATGGTTTGATGTGTTTACAGTTTGGGGATTTTATTTAGATGTGCTGATATAATGGATATCAGGCCCTCAAGTATCTAGTTAGGCTTCGTGGGGCTTGTGGGGTAGATATATTATCAGTATTTAAAGATTTCCTTCACCATCTGAAAGTAGTGTTCCCATCAAATGTTTTTGAAGCCAAGAGGTGAAGAAGCAATTGCCATTAACTTTATGGAGAAAATGTTGAGCCTTCTCACACTCCAAAATAACCTCTCTTGGGCTTTTCTGATACTTTAGGTCACATGTTGTTAATGATCAAACGAAGAATATTGAGAAAAAGCACAAATGCTCACTGACGTCTTTCAAAGCTCTGGTGGCTGGATGCTGAGATGTTGAGTGTAGTTCCTGGAGAACTTGATGGCGCCACTCTTGCTACCAGGAGTGAATGCAGCCTCTAGGAGGACTTTCTGCTGAACAAACCCTGAAAGCTATTTTTCCTTTTGCCTTTTTTTTTCCATATATATCTGTATAGTTTAAGGTGATGACTATCATCCAATGTAAGTTTATTGAGTGTGTGTCTTTAGCCAGAGAGAGTTCTAGACATTGGGATATAGTGAGATACAAGGCATAGCCTTTGCTCCCTGAGTAGAAGGGAAATTGGACACTCTGTGAGCATAGAAAGAGAAGGGGGGGGGGAGAGAAGGGGGTTTCCATTAACTGTCTATCCCACAGTAATCTCAGTTTCTCTTCTCCTTACCTCATGTTCTTATTCTCAAACTCTAGCCAAGTGGGTTTCTCATTCAGTGGGTCTAAAGTGAGAGAACTGGAACTAGATTTTTTTAAAAGCTCTCCTTGATAATTCTCATACATGGTCAAGTGTGGGAACCACCCTATGTATAAACAGCAGTAGTGATCTCACATGGAAGTGGGAGATATTGTTAAAAGGCAAAAGACAAATGTTTCTTTGAATCATCTTTCCTCATAACATCTTGCTGCTGTTAGAATTTTGGTTGAGAATATGAAATCATCGATGGTATTATCTCTAATTCTGTTTGTATAGATAAGGCTCTTCTGTTGCTTTTCTGGATGATTCTTGACTTTCATAAATCAGTGAATCCACAGTCAGCTGAAGTTATTTCTTTTGCTCTCATGTGAAATTACCTTCTTAGGAAAATAATGCTGTAATCCGGCTTCTTACTGTTCACCTTGTTGGTGCAACCCTGGAACTCTTCTCTTTAATAGCTCCATAAGTGTGCTATGCTTTCTTGCCTCTGGGCCTTTGCACATGCTATTTCTGTCCCCTTTTATTGGCTCATTCACAGGTATCAGTGTGGAAAGACACTTTTTATACATACAAGGTCTCAAAAGATGTAATCCATGCATCCTGTCATAGAAAGTTATTGGGGTTGAGTAAAACAAAAAAAGAGGAAGACAAGACTTTGGAAACAGCTAGCTAAGGAATAACTGCCAAGAAAGGAAATCCTTCAATGACTCTGTGCTGAGGGATGCAGAAATCCAGAAGGGAGAGCTCTAGGGGAAAGACAGAAAAAAAGAGCTCTTGAATAATAAATAGACAAACATTTGACAGATTTGATGGAGCAATTAGTCACATAGAAAACTTTGCAAATGAAAAAAGAAAGTGAAATAGAAAGTTGTTGATAAAGGAAAATATAATTCTGTGTACTCCTTGACTCAGTAGTGAATAATATTTACATCATCATTGTAATATGGCCATTAACTATTTCTTCTACCACAAATTGTCATGTGGCTTTATTGAAGCAAGAAGAGAGGAGAACTGAGTGTGTGGGCTTTGGTGGTGTAAGGGTGTTAAATCCTCTTTCAATGCAAAATGTCAAAAAGGAAGATATAACCTTGATAAATAAAGAAGTTACTATACATATCAGAAAATAATATGGAAAAAGTACCAGTAGAAATGGCTGTAGGAATTCAAAGTAGTCACCTAAGTCAAGGTAGGGTGGGAGATAGGGCGTTTGTACAGGGAACTATATTGTTGCTGCTTCTGTCAAAGTATTTTATACATTTAGAATATTTGTATCATTGTTGTTTGGGAAGTACCTCTATTGCTTTGACTTAAGCAACTACCACGGGTCTGGCAAAGTGTTTAGCTCTTTAAGAGAAGTCATAAAACATGATTCTGACATCCGAAGAACCTGGGTCACTTGGGAGGATATAAGCTATACTCATATATAAAAAACATTTTAAAGAAAAAGGTGTGGCTAAATCTTAGAAGAGGCACAGGAAGTTTTACATTCAAATTATATGCACCTTAATGTCTGTAAAAGTGTGTAAAGCAAAAAGTGCTGTGGAACTTAATATTTTTTCTCTTACTCTCAGGACAATAAGAATGAATCGCTCTATCGGCTCCTTCCTAAGGGTTTACAAATTTGATCCCATGAAGCCTCACTGAAAGCAGGACCATATTGAAGCACTACCTAAACCCTGCTTTGCAAGTGTAATGGTTGCCTTTGCAGTCTTCCATCTTGGCTCCATGAAAAAAAAAAGAGGAAGAAGAAGAAGGGGAAAGAGAAGGAGAGGAGAAGAAGGAGAAGAAGGAGAGGTTAACTGCTTACTTTGTACCAGTTGACACTTTTTTCTTATAAGATGAACATTGGGTTCCTGTTCCCTTTTGCCCAGTCACTGTCCTAAAGGAAGCTGCAGGGACTACTGACAAAGAACAAAGCAAATAAGAAAATCAAAACAAAAGGATATGAAAAATGGAGGGCAAAAAAGGGAAAAAAGAATACAAATATTATGTTTTCAGATCTTTGGGGGCAGTTTCACCAATGTATTTCTTGCCATTGTTACATGTTTTACTTGGACATCCTGTCACTTCCTCTGTGCCCTTTGCCACAGAAGCATTTGTGAGGAAGGTTAGAATCACTGAAGAAGCTGTTTATGTGGCATGTTCCTTGGGCAAGAGATTCATATTGTGGTCCTCTGAAAAGTGTTAAATTGCAGCTGACATTTAAGCCTACTCAGATTAGAAGGTGTCAAATGTTCCTCTTGAACTAAGGAGAAGGAAGAAATCGATCTCACAGATCCACTAAGGCGTACGCTTTGGATGTTTTTTTCTCAATGAAACTGAGTGTCTCGGGTTTTGAAGCCTAAGAATTATCTGCCTCTTTAGACTAGTAGATTTCGAAGGTAATTCATGCTTATTAAATAGATCTTGGAAAAAAAAGAAATATCCAGAAGAAAGTTACCTGTTCTTAGGATCACACTGTTTAGAGTGGATAACCGTTAATTTTTAAAGTCATATATATATGTCATATTTATGTGAAAAAGAAGTGTCATATTGTGTGCATATGGTTTGCTATCATGCTTTTCTTCCACTGACAATCTGGTCCACTTTTTTTTGGTTCTAGATTAAGTTGCCAAGAATTTGGGGTACATTTCCAGGCCTGCAGGGAACAAGACAAAGCCTTAAAGATACCCAGTTGGTGTTTATCTAGACCTAAAAACCTGTGGGATTCAGTTTCCACCGAGACAAATTATTCTATTGGCTAGTCATTTAATTAAAATAAATAGGACATATATTAAAAAACTTAAAAGTTTGGTGTTTTTTATTTATATGCAACTTTATCTTGGAAAGGTTTATGCTTGTTAAATATTAGATACTCAATATTATTATCCATATCATTAAGCATCTTCATGAAATATTTTAAGTATTTTTATTATGAATATATTTATATGTTATATATGTAACAATATATATAAAACAGAATTTATTAACCATTTTAAGTGTACAATCTGTAGCATTAAGCATATTTACACTGTTGTACAAACATCAACACTATCCATCTTTAGAACCTTTTCATCTTCCCCCAAACTCTGTACAAGAAAAAGCAACTCCCCATTCTCTCTCTCCACGGCCCTGGCAACCCCCAGTCTACTTTTTTTTCTCATGATTTGACTACTCTAGGTATAAGGGAAATCATGCATTGGTCCTTATGGGACTGGCATGTTTCATTTAGCATAATGTTTTCAAGGTTCATCAGCGTCTTGGTATTCTTGGTATATGTCAGAATTTCCCTTTTTAAAGGCTGAATGATATTCCGTATCATGTGTAGGCTGCATTTTATTTTATCCATTCATTTGCTGAATAAAAAAATTAAGTTTATCAATTACTCATGTTTGAACTTTTTCTTCCTTCGGCATCTGTGGCAGACCTGGCCGGTGATGACTGTTTGGGGGCCCCTTCCCGTGGTACAGAGTTGCTGGACCGCAGCGCCAAGACAGGAACTCAACTTCCCCATCCCCTTTATGTCGGGTGGGCTCACTGACTTAGGTATTGCCAACAATATAGGAGAAAATGTGGCTCATCATTTCTGAACTGAGGGGCATGATCTTCTAAATACCTGCTGGCAGCCTGGCACCAGGGCAACTTTGAAACTATGTATGGGTGGCTGAGCCACACAGTGGAAATAGCCTGGGTCCCAGAGTCTCCCCTTTCAGGAGGGTCTCCCTACTAGGAATTACACTGGATTTTGCATGAGTGAGAGTTTTATATTTAATCCACTGAGATTTAGGGGCTGTTTGTCCACCCCATCTAATAGAGATTCTAAGTCCCATCTCACTCAAGATTCTCCCCCCTTTCCAATTCTTCTTTCTCACTATCCGTTGCTGATTATTTCCTCTGCCTTTGCCCCTGCTTTTCAGGTCCTGAGTCACATGTACTCTGCTTCTTGAACGGTGTCTCTATCAACACTTTCCTTCCTAAACACTCTGTTATGATTTAGTTTGAGCAAAGACAGACCGAGGGGTAGGTTAAGCCAGTTGAGAGCCTAGGATGCTAATCTATCAGCAGTGCTTAAAGTCCATTCTCAGGAGAATTCGGCATGGGTTGAAAGGAGTACGTTGAAAAGCCTTTGGAATGAGGGCTGAGACCTTGACAGCAGACGGTCACTAAACTGCCTTAGGAAGCAGGTGGGCTCTGGGTAATGCAGGGCCTTGCATTTGCCGAGTGGCGATTAGCACTGAGCCTCTTCTCTAAGCAAATGTTGAGCAAATATGAGAAAATATCAGTTTGTAGGAGAGGGAAATAATTATCCTACTCAGATTTCCCACATGTCTGAGTCTGGCTCTGAGTTCAGGCCACCAACTTTTCTTGCTATTTCTGGACTATTACATTTGATTCCAAATGTTCCTTCTGCCATTTATCCTCCTCACTGCTGCTGGAGTGATCTTTCTGAAGCACGACTCTGGTCATGTTATCTTTGCTGTAAAGCTCTGAGGCTGCTCATTGCCGAGGGTAGATGTTTTCACAATGGAGCTGGCCCCCCAGCCACCAAGAAGAGAGCAGGAGAGAAAAATCACTTAACCATTCATTGCAGGCGGTGATGTCACCATTCCAAATCATGAGCTCACAACAGAGAACGAGGCTATCGTGGAAGACCTGAATCGGATATGCCTAGCTGTAGCTCATCTCTGTGTCTTTTTTTGCTCAGACTGTCCCTTCTTCCAGAATTCCAGAAGAATATGCACTCATCTTGCTAGTCTCAGCTCGAGGGTTATCTTTTCTATGAAATCTTTCCTGACAAGCCCCTCAACCCGCACTATCTGTTCCTTCCTGTCTTCTCTCCCTCTCCAAATTCAGGCAGTAGTTGGGAGGTAGAAGTTTCTCCCTCTTTAACCAGGGTCCCATGACAGCGTGAGAATAGTTACTGTAACAGCGGCATTTTAAAGGAAGCCATATGTTCTGGACACTGAGGGTGCTTGGCAGCTGCACGGTGCTCCACGCCTTACGCAGCAGAGACATTGTTCATAATTGCTGCCCCTGGACCCTGAGACCCTGGGGTGTGGAGGATGGGCAACAGGCCTGTCTGGTGGGCTAAACACAAGAGTTTGAATGTCTCCTTTGGGCAGAGGAATGCCCATTTATCTTTTCCTCTTCCTGAATCCCCTTCTTCATTGGGGTGCCATCAATCATCCTTTGGTTAGGAAAAATAAATTAAATGTCTTACAGTGAGTTTACCTTGCAATTGGAGCAAAATAGAGGAAGATCATTCTTGTACAGGAAATCTCTTTGCCATTAAAAATGTGACCCAATGACTTATCTGATCTGAAAGTGGTTGGTCTGAAGTTTGTAGCCAAAATGGTTACTTAAAAGATAGTTTGGGCCAGAACACTTGAAGAGCCCCCACCACCTGCTGCCTTTGCTAATGTTTAATAAGTGTCAGGCCAGCAGGCCTGGATCTAGGAGCTCTGGAGATGGAAGGTGAATGCAACTATTAGCATCATTTTGAGTTGCCTGAGTTTAATTCCACTAAACAGTCCTTCTAAAATTGTGGCTTTTTTGAGGATTTCTCACCAAAGAAGATAGCTAGAATAACGCCTGTGCATGGTCTCTGCTTACTTTGGGTTCCACCACTACCTTTGCCCTCTAGCCATACTCCTTTCTTTTTTTTTTTTTTTCATACTCCTTTCTTATTAAACAAACAACTGTGCAGCTTGCATGCAGATCTGGTCCTGTGGCCCACTACTGAAAAAAGATGTTTACTCTCTTGCTGAGTTGAGGGTTTCTGATTTGTTTGCTTTTTGGGAGGTTTTTGGTGGAAGTGGTCAGTACAGATAGCATGGCCAAATGATTCTTCTTTAAAAAAACAAAAAACAAGAAACAACTTTCTTCTTTTAATAGCAGTTTTCGGTTTACGGTAAAATTGGAAGGAAGGTTCTTAGGGTTTCCATCTCTCTACTTACATTACCCATCTGTTTTTGCATTCTGTCTACTTTATCTGTGAGACCCTTAGCATATTATACTCATAGTTGTATTATACTCATAGTTGTTTTTAAATTCCAGCCTCCCCGCATATCTGAATCTGGCTCAGAAGCTGTCTCTTTAAATTTTGGTTTTGCCTTTTAGTATGCCTTGTAGTTTTTCACGATTGCCAGACATGATGTATCAGGGAAAAGGAGCTGCTATAAATGGGTTTTTAGTAATGTGGTGGTGAAGTGCAAGACGAGGGGAAGCCTATCGTCCTGTGATCAGGCCTCAGTTTTTCAGTGACCTTATGCCTCTGGACTGTGAACTTCACAAGTGATCCTCAGTATTTTCTCTCCCCCCTTAGGTGGGACAGGATGGGTAGAGTGGGCTGGGGTTGGGTATCTTCCTTCAACCACATGGAAGGCTAGAGCCGGCTGGAGTTAGATATGTCCCTTTCTTCAGGCCAGGTAGGTTCTGATAATACCCCAGCAGGTTAGGCTCTGGTTAATTAGTTTCGCCTGGGTGTAGGCCTTGTTAAGAAGAACCGAGTGCTGTGGCATATTTCAAAATTGTTCCTTTTCTCACATCCCTGCCTGAAGCAGAAGGGGATCTTTAGTCTTGGAAGGTGATGGAGCTGCTAGAGCTAAATCTTACAATATTGCAGGGCAGTAGTGGTGGCGGTGGGGCATGATTAGGACCCTCTGGCATTTATCACTCCGGGCACTGTCTGCACTGAGCCTTCAGCACTTTGTCACTTACCAGCCCGGTTTTCCAACCCTGGCACTGGTGAGTTTGATCTGGTAAGCCAGGACTCCCTGTGTTTGCTGGTCTGTCCTTCCAAATGTGAGGGCCATAGCTTGCCCTGTGTTCTCCCCTCTTTTATGGATCCAAGAAGACTTGTTGATTTTTTTTTTTCAGTCTGTTCAGCTTTTAACTTGTCGTTAGGTTACAATGGCAACTTTCAAGCTCCTTATATGCAGAACTGGAAACTGGAACTCCTCCCAAATGGTTCTTTATTTCTACAGAGAAGTCCTTGGGACCTCGCAGGAAAAATCTTATATTTGCAAAATCTCCTTCACCTCTTTTCCTACCATCAGCAAGTTAATTCACCAACATACTGAACATTTTTACCACGGGAATGGGAAATACACCAGGGTATCTGGACTCTTCCCCCTAACTCATACCCTTGAAAAATGGCTGAGTGGATCATAGCACTCTTTTTCTCTGAGCCCTGAATCCTCAACACAAAGCCCAGGAACTACCAGTAGACTAGTAGTAAAACTAGTAAAACCCTTGTTTATTTTTTAAGAAACAAATTAAGACCCTTGTGCTATCCATGCTCCTGGCTACATGCCAGTCACTGAATATACAAAGGAGAAGAGCACATAATCTTCTCATTCGAGGTCACTACACTGTGGTGGATAAAATAAATTTAATAGCCCCTTACCTCCATCCTACCTCTACTGCATTTTGTTGTTGTTGTTGTTGTTTTTAAAGATTTTATTTGTTTATTCATGAGAGATACAGAAAGAGAGGCAGAGACAGAAGCAGGCTCCCTGAGGGAAGCCCGATGTGGGACTTGATCCCAGGACCCCGGGATCACGACTTGAGCCAAAGGCAGATGCTCAGTCACTGGGCCACCCAGGCATCCCATACTTCCTGTTTTTGAGAAATCCATATAATGTGGATAACTTTTACTTTTATGGTGAAAGGTAAAAAAGCTAAGACCCCTTTTTTAAAATTCTCAAGTCTTAACCCTCTCTGCTGAAAGGTCTGAGATTGAAATGTGTTAAATTATAAAGTCTCATAATTTGTGTTTGTTTTTCTCCCAATTCTGGTTTAATTACTCCTGGTCTTAAAAAAAAAAAATAGTAGGGCTGCATGCTTCAGTAGGAAAAGATTTAAATTTCCTCTTTGTGGCTGGTAAAATAGGCCACCTGCCCCGAATGGGATTTTTTTCCCTTGACACTTACACTGACAGGCAGCCACAAAATTTCCTTCCTCAAAATCCTCAGTTGGTAAATGTTGTGAGTTGGAGCACACAACTGGCAAGTGAAGAGGGACTTGTCCAGTCTTTTGCCCTGCAGTTCTGGAAGTAGAAGTCAGCGAGCCTCTGCTCTGAGATTTCAGAGGCCTGGGAGGGCCCTTCACTCTTCCTGCCCAAATCTGACTACAGTTGCTTTGATGAGGGTGATGAGCTTCTCAGTCAACAATCAGAGATAAAAAAAAAAAAGAAAAGAAAAGAAAAAAAAATAATCAGAGATGAAGCTTGAGAAGCCAGTGATCCCAGAATAAAAGCTTTTGTTTTTACTCTGAGGTGTAAAAGAAGTCAGGAGGCAGAGCAATGAGGAGAAAGTGGGCCAGTGAGGAGAAGGGGAAATGGGGATTTCCCAGCAAGAAGATTCTGAATACGGATGGGATGGGGCTGGGGGGCCGGGTGGGGGTAGAACTTCTGCGGCTCCCTCACTATGTTCACTCAGTTTTGTCTTTCACTAACGCCGAGAAAAGACGCTTGGCAGGGAGATGCCTTGGGTATCTTCCAAGCAACTCCAACACTGAGCCTCTTGTTATCTTCTTGTCCCCATCGCATACAGATTGTTCTTTCCTGCCTAGAAAGGGAGCAGATTCCTGAAGGCTCTTGATAAACCAGGAAAGAACAGAGCCTGGGTGATTCAGCTGGTTCCACCCTTTGCTCAGAAAGGCCATTCCTTTGAGCAGCAGGTTCATTTTCTGCTTTCTGAGGAAACTCCATAGCCAAGACAGGAAAATATCCCATACATTTCTTCTGAAATAGAGCATTGTGTGGAATGGTTGACAGCATGCCGGCTTTCTGGGCCATTCTTGGCTGCCATTGGCTAAGGACTCAGGGAGCTGGATGCCTCATTGCTTTTAGGCCACTGCAGTTTCTCTCAGGCCCTGAGGTGCAATGAAAGCTGACTGCTTCTCTAATTACTTCCTTATGCCCTCCACACCTTTTCAAGGATTAAGGAACCATTTCCTTTCCTAGTTTTAACTCACTTCAGAGTTATTCATTATTTGGTTAGAATAGTGAATGGTTTTCTAGGTTAGGTGGTGTTGGGTGAATGTAGTGTTGTTTCTTAACGTTGGTGTCCAGAAGATACGAGTTCAACTGTAGCTTCTGTAATTTCTTAACTGGACGACCCTCATCCAGTTCATGGCCTCTCTGACTTAGAGTGCCATTGTCTCTACAATGGAAGCATCAATACCTAACTCTTTGGGTGGTGAAAAATAATGGGAACCTATGTGTACTTAGTGTACATACATGACAGTATTATTTCACTGAATGTTCTAATTTTTAAAATGCTACAGCTAAATGGTGAGTAAATGGCTGCCCTAAGGATAAGAAAGACAACAATAATAAGGTATGGAACATTACATTTTGCCACTTTACATACTTTTTAAATTAAATTAAATTAAATTATTTTCTTAGAAAATTTTTAAAAATTCAATTTAGTTATTATTAGTTTCTGGAGTAGAACTTAGTGATTCATCAGTTGCATATAATACCAGTGCTCATCACATCACGTGCCCTCCTTAATGTCCATCACTCAGTTACCATCCCACCCCCCTCACCTCCAGCAACCTTCAGTTTGTTTCCTAGAGTTAAGAGTCTCTTATGGTTTGCCTCCCTTTCTGTTTTTATCTTATTTCATTTTTCTTTCCCTTCCCCTATGTTCAGCTGTTTTATTTATTAAATTCCACATATGAGTGATATCATATGGTTTTTGCTTTTCTCTGACTTATTTCACTTAGCATAAGACCCTCTAGTTCCATCCACATCATTGCAAATGGCAAGAGTTCATTATTTTTGATGGCCGAGTAATATTCCATTGTATATTTTATTTTTTTATTATTTATTTATTTATTATTTTACCAACCTGGTGAGTTTGGCAAAGCAGATATTTTTTCCTATCAATTTACTGACCTTTATATTTCCTCCCCATGCAATCAGACATGCATCTTAATACATTTTCACACACACTACCTTTTAAAAAAATTCTCCTTTGTCCTCTTTTGTTTGCCATTTCTCAAAGATTACTATCATTCACTATCTTATTCCAGTGTCTTGAAAACCATTATTTCTTACATTTTATCCAATTTGTTTATTTTAAATAGGAGAGTAAATCTGTTCCTTGTTACTCCATCTTTGTTGGAAGCACCGCAAGTCCCTGTGACTCAATCTTCCATAGTAAATATTGATCCTTCAGACAAATAGAATGCAGTAGAAATGAACTTCCTGAGAGACAATTTTCCATGGGACTCTTGCATTTCATTATTTCTTCTAAGCAGAAGCACTGACCACATTTGTCCTAGATTAACTTTTTTTTGAAATTTAGATAGAGAGATTATGGAGGGGAGGGGAAGAGGGAAAAGGAGAGAGAGAGAATCTCAAGTCAACACCATGCTGAGCATGGAACCCAATGTTAGGCTCAATCCCATGACCCTGAAATCAGGACCCGAGCCAAAATCAAAAGAAGGACGCTGAACTGACTGTGCCACTCAGGCACCCCCCAGATGAACTTTTGAAGGATATTTGAATAATGAACTGTCTTAGAAGATAGAAGAGTATCTCCTTCTGAAGGAAAGGGCAGGTATGCTTAAGGTCTTGGAAAATAGAGATAGCGCGATAGTGTCTCTCTCCAGAACAAACGACGAGCATGCTTCCTGTCCAGTAAAATCTATTTGGGGTTTTCTAAGCTCAGTGCTCTTCTGAAATACAACCTAGTGTGTAAAAAGTTGCCACTGGCCTTCTTTGCAACACCTGTGGGAATTGGAATTCAAGGAATCAGTGAAAGAAAAATGCTTTTTCTCTGTCTACTGCTGTTGCTACAAGTAATGAACTGTCTTTTGTCTCTGACCCAGGATTTTGGTGCCTCTGTTAGCATCCATGGAACTGTAGCAGGCCAACTTATTAGCTTGCAAGCAATGTAGAGTCTCCTACCCTTCACAGCTCTTGACAGATAAGATAGAACAGGCTAGGTTAAAAAGCAATCCAACTTCTGTCTTGCTTTCTCCCTTGAGGCAAATGCCTTGGGAGTCCTAAGTCAATATGTTCTGTGTTTGGCTACCTTGAAGCCACTCAGCTGGAAAGATCACCTGGAGTGTCTACATTACATTTGAGTTCCTGAAGGGGCTCCAGCTGTTCCAATCTCCAGCTCACTGAGTCTTCTTAGCCTAGGTACCAGTCACATGAGCAACTAGGGCTTCAGATCATTCTGTATACCAGCCTTTGAGACATACAGCTAAATGAGGCAGGTAGAGTTGTGCCCATAGCCCTGGCTAATTTGCAAATTAGTGGACCAAGAAATGCTGTTGTTATTTTAAACCACTGAATTTTGGGATATTTATTGTGTAAGGCTGGTTAACTAAATCACTGTTTATAGCATCCTTCTTGCTCTTCTGGATAGTGTGCTTTTCCGAAAGATGTTTAAAGAGGTTCTTGTGTAGTAAATTTCTGAGGTCTTATATTCCAGAAAGGATATTTGGTTTTCTGTCTTTTAAATAACACCCTGAGGGGTGCCTAGGTGGCTCAGTTGGTTAAGCAACTGCCTTGGGCTCAGCTCATGATCCCAGGACCGCATCTGGCTTCCTGCTCAGGGGGAAATCTGCTTCTCCCTCTGCTCCTCCTCTTTCTCGTGCTCTTCCTCTCTCTCTTTCTCAAGTAAATAAATAAAATCTTTGAAAATAAATAAATAGGGATTCCTCGGTGGCTCAGAAGTTTGGCGCCTGCCTTCCGCCCAGGGCGCGATCCTGGAGTCGCGGGATCGAGTCCCACGTCGGGCTCCTTGCATGGAGCCTGCTTCTCCCTCTGCCTGTGTCTCCACTTCTCTCTCTATGTGTCTATCATGAATAAATAAATAAATCTTTTAAAAAAAAAAGAAAGAAAATAAATAAATAAATAATATCTTGGTTGGTTGTGAAAGTATAAACCTAAAATTCTTTTTCTTCTTAAAAGGATCTATTGTTTTCTTGCACCCAGGTTACTGTTGTAAAATCTGACATTAATTTTATACCTATTTCTTTATGGGTGACCTGTAGTTTGTGTCAGCAATATTGGAGAATTTTTTTGTTCTTTCATTTTTTCACTTTTTTTTTTTTCACATTTTTCACATAGGATGTAAGTACAGGCTTTTTCTTATTTATATCATTTTATACTTTTTGAGCCCTTTCATTTCAAGATTTCAGGCCTTTCTCTAATTCTGAGGAATTCTTGTCTTTATTCCCTCAAATGTTTTACTTTTTGTTGTCTTTCTCTCTTACTCTGTGACTCTCATGTAAATGTTGATTCTTCTAATTCTATCATGTCTCTTACTAAATTTTTAAAAATTATTTTCCACAACTTTACTTCTTCTCAGTGCTCTCATAGATTTCTTCTCATCTTCCAGCTCACTAACTTGTTCTTTATTTTACCATGTATTGAGGCCTTTATTTCGAACCTTATATCTCTATTATAGTATTTAAAATTTTATGTTTCTACTACACTATTTCCATGTGGCTATAACATATAACTGCTTGTTCTTTGTGTTATTAATATCTCTCTCATCGTTTTGAAGATTATTCTAATACTTTCCTTAAATCTTTTATCTCTATTTAGGTTATTTATTTATTTATTTATTTATTTAAAAGATTTTATTTATTTATTCATGAGACACACACACACACACACACACACACACACACAGAGGCAGAGACACAGGCAGAGGGGAGAAGCAGGCTCCATGCAGGGAGCCTGATGTGGGACTTGATCCCGGGACTCCAGGATCAGGCCCTGGGCTGAAGGTGGTGCTAAACCGCTGAGCCACCCAGGTGCCCCAGGTCTTATATTTTCAAAACACAGACCTTCCAATTTGTTTCTTTTTTTTTAAGGTCAAAAAATGTATATTTAGATGTATAGCGGGTTGGACTCAGTTTAGGTGATCCCAATTTTGTTGGCAACATCCAAAGCATCATAATCAGGAGCCAGTCGAACATATGCTTTCTTCTCTCCATCAGGCCTGATCAAGGTGTTGACCTTGGCCATATCAATGTCATAGAGCTTCTTCACAGCCTGTTTGATCTGGTGCTTATTGGCCTTGACATCCACAATGAACATGAGTGTGTTGTTGTCTTCTATTTCTTCATGGCTGACTCAGTAGTCAGGGGGAACTTGATGATGGCATAGTGATCAAGCTCGTTTCTCCTGGGGGCATTCTTTCAAGGATATTTGGGCTGCCTTTGGAGACGTATGGTCTTGGGGTCGTGGGAATGTAGGTGACGTAGGGATCTTCTTTCTTTTGTGACTGTGCACGCCTTTCAGCACCGCTTTCTTAGCTTTCAGAGCCTTTGCTTTGGCTTCAGCTTTGGGAGGGGCAGGGGCTTCCTTCTTCGCCTTTGGCGCCATCTTCGTGAAAGGGCTCAATTTGTTTCTTAATGTGGGTATTAGATGTCCTACAAGTGTACCCATGAGCTCATATTCTCCTGGGAGTATTAATTAGTTTTCATAGGCTAAATTCTAGGTTAACTTTGATCTTTGTGGTAAGTTTTAGGAATAGGGGTTGGGTGGGAACATTATCCCAGGAGGTCTAATTGGAAATGTGGGAAAATTAGTTCTTGGAGATGTGGTTCATTCTAGCCAAGCTGACACATTGCAAAGTCACCACAACCTCAGCATACGGAAAGGGAGGAACGGAAAGTGTAGAGGGAACTCTCAGGAGTCTCTGTTCTGTCTGCATCTGTTGTTACTCACTTCTTCTCTAGCTGGGCTCTGGCACTGCCCTATTGTTTCTGGCCAGTAATGCAATGATTTGGCTGATTTTTTTGCTCTGCAGTGGCAATACAGCAAACTGAAGTAGCCCTTCTAATGCAACAAGGGAAGGGAGAAAAGAAGACAACTCCAATTTGTGTCCTCAGCTCTATTCTTAGCCATGTTTTCCAGCTCTCTTCAAGCCTTGAATAATGCTTTTCTACCCTCCCCTCCATGCCCCTCTCCACCTTCATCATCTTCGTTACCTGCAACACAATTGCCTCCCAGCTGGGCCTTTGCCCAGTTCTCACACTAGTGTTTGGCTCCATCCTCATTGTCACATGTGTGGTGACATCAAGGCTGGTGGGGGAAAAGCTAGCAACCCATGTATTTGCTATATCAGCTAGAATTACATATGAAATGTAGATTTTGAAGTTCCTTACAAAAATTATTGAAGTAATATAAAGAAATGATAAAAGAAATCATCGACTTTGTTGGTCATATTGCTTAGTTTTACTGGAGATTTGTTTGTCATAATTCTTTTCTGACAAATCTTTCTGAAGAGAAAGAGGCAAATGAGATCTTGCTTTGAATTATTAGGGTTTTTAAAGAGCTGTGTATTTATGGCCCAGGTTCCAGAGTAGAAATGTATTTAAGGAAAGGTGTTTGTCTCAATTGCTCCTCACGATAATAAGGGAAGGCTATACCATGGCCAACATCTGCTCTTATTATTCTGGAATATTATTCATCTATCCAGTTGTTCCCTTTGGGTCCATAAATTGCAGCAGTATTTCCTTAGAAGCCAAAAGAAAAATAAATCCTTCCTGTATCTTTAGTTTCTAATCTGGTCTTATGACTGGTTAGAATAACTGGCAGCATCTGGTATGGCCAACACATTTCTGTGTGTCTTTGAGATGGATTTTCCAGTGCACTGAACTACTAAGCCACATGAAGTTTAGACAAACAATATGGATGAAATTTTATTCTTATTTGGACATAATAGAATTTAAACTCCCACAAATGACCAAAATTAAATTCTACTATTTAACACAGAATACCAAGATTAATGGTGTCTTAAATTTTTTTTTTTAATTTTTGAGCAGCTGACAACTCAGTATCTGGATCTTTCTCAGAAATCACAGAGCATGTTGGTCAAATAATTATTACAGAAATTCTCCTAAATCAAGTAAAACGAGAGGGGGAGAAAGAGAGAGAGAAAGGAGAGAGAGAAGAGGAGATGTCAATACTCTTATTTGTAAATGCTCTTATTATGAACTATTTTTGGAAGATAAACCTATTGAGGGCAGGCCAGATACTATGCTCCTTCATTCTCTTATGACACCTGGAAGACTGAATAATCAAGATTGAGAAAAGAACAAGAAAACTATCTTAATACCTTAAACTTCACCAAGAAGTTGCCAGGTAGGAGAGGACAAATGCAGTGACTGATCTTCCTGACAAAATGACAGTGTCTTGACAATGGCTATGAAAGCTTGATGACCCTTAACATCTTGTGGAACAAAGGAGTCAGTAAAACAAGGTGAAAATGTTAAAGGGGGAATATAAGAAACACGAAAGAAAGATGACAAGATGACAAGTTAAACATAATCCACAGAATAAGAAACGTCAGAAGACTCCTCCGCAGTACACCTACAAACACCTGCCCTTTTGTTAATACATAAAAGAGAGCCTCTCGCTGTAACCCCTTCACTTCCTTGGTAGGGGGAATCCAGATGCCTAGGCAGCGTGACATACCTGGTGGGAAAGATCTTATGGGGGCAGCTGTCTGGGCCTTGCATCCAGCAATCTGTATTTTATTTGTTATCCCCAAATCCTGGGGATAACTTTATTGCTCTACTCACAAAGTCTCAAAGGCATTAGTGGATTAAAGTAGACATGTTCACTGAATGATCCATGTATGTGTTGGGGAAGGATGATGGGGGACCTGAAAACTACTCTGAACTAACATTTGAAGAGAGAAGAGAATAATCAGTCACTTGTGATATTCTTTTTTTTTTTTAATTTTTATTTATTTATGATAGTCACACAGAGAGAGAGAGAGGCAGAGACACAGGCAGAGGGAGAAGCAGGCTCCATGCACCGGGAGCCCGACGTGGGATTCGATCCCGGGTCTCCAGGATCGCGCCCTGGGCCAAAGGCAGGCGCCAAACCGCTGCGCCACCCAGGGATCCCGATATTCTTTTTTTTAATCACATGAGGTCTGATTGAAAATTTCAGTCTGCAGTCACAGATCTCTGAGGACCTTTGATGTCTGTGACCCGGCAACAGTGGAGTATTCTCTATGTTCCCACATAGTTCACCCATTTGCCTGTCCTTAAATCCACCATAAAGGGACAGGCCTTTTATTCAAGCATTATTTCTATCTAGTGATAAATAATTGTACTAAGGTGAATAAGACAATGGAATACAAAAAAATAGTACGAAAGTTATTCATATCAGTTTTCTAAGAGCAGAACTGCTATTGTTGATGAATGAGGATCGGAGGAAAGGAAATTCCTCAATGAAGAGTTGAAAGAAAGAGATGAGTTTGGAGCGGGAGGGCAGCAATTATCTTAACAAATATTGTTTGTGTAATCATTGTTTTTCATTTTCTGGATATCGGATGCAGAAGATTGGGTTGATGATTTCCTCAATTCACAACATATTATCATCACTGGCTAAAGCAATAAAAGCCTCTTCTATTTAAAAAATTTTCCATTTTATTTCTATTCCTCATTCCCATTCCACTTCCCCGCAGTAACCATTCTAGTGTATTGAGTGTGTATTTTTCCCCATATGTTCTTGCAAAATGGATATGGCTTTGTGTACATTTAATAATGTATGTTAATAAATAACATCATGTTTTATATTTCTATTTTTTATATGCAGCGCTGTATATTTAAGGTTCACCCATGTCATTTTGTAAAAATTAGTGCCTAGATTCTAACCACCACACAATGTGTACATTTTCCCTATGATAAATTTACTTCATGATATATAATTTTCCCTATGCACTCTCCCAGGTATGTGCACCAGATTTCCTCTGGTTACGTCACCCCAGAGATACTGAAGTCACGACCCTACAGGACCTGTGTGAGAATCTTTTCAGATTCTATAATTCTATTCCAGCAGTAGAATTGCTGGTGTTAAAGTTAGAATATATTTGAAACACTCCTGTTTTTTTTGGGGGGGTACAACTTTTTCTTGCATGTGAGGTTGAATAAATGGGGTGATCAAACATTAAAGGAGATGCCCAAGGTCACTAATAAGAAGTAAACCTTTCTCTTCTGATCTCAGGGATTTTCTCTATTCTTTGCACCACATCTCATTCCATCCACAAAGTTGTCCTATCTTGACACTAGAGAGTGGGTTAGATTTCCTGTGGGCAACCTAGCCACAGAGCTAGGGTGGTGCTATGGGATATACAAGTTCCCTGTTGGGGACGCCTGGGTGACTCAGCGGTTGAGCATCTGCCTTCAGCTCAGGATGTGATTTCAGATCTGGAATCGAGTCCCACAGGGAGCCTGCTTCTCCCTCTGCCTATGTCTCTGCCTCTCTGTGTTTCTCATGAATAAATAAATAAAAATCTTAAACAAAACCAAACAAAAAAACAAATTCCCTGTTGGCTAATGGCAATGCTAG
Source organism: Canis lupus familiaris (assembly GCF_011100685.1). Lineage (NCBI taxonomy): Eukaryota > Metazoa > Chordata > Mammalia > Carnivora > Canidae > Canis > Canis lupus. The sequence continues at coordinate 49,819,842 of NC_049227.1, read as the reverse complement.
TGATCTTCTTTAACTGTTTTCTGGTGTACTAGAAATAGTGCCTCTGTGTTAAAATCAGGGACAATCAAATGCATGCAACTTGCTGGCAGAGGTCTTAGAGGTGAATTTCTAAGATGACAGACTTTTGAAGATCTGTTAAGGAAAGGATGGAGAAGCTTTGAATTAGTGCCCCTTGTATGTGAAACATGGAAAGCTTGATACCATGGGTTTGTGGAAAGAGAAACTGGGTTTAAGTCTGCTGGGAAAAGAAAATATTGCAAAACTACCTTGCAATTGCTTTCTCAAGAATATTTTATAAATACTTAATGATAAACAATCTGAGTGTTAACACAATGGTATTTTGCAACTCACTCAATTATACGTATATCATTTTGTTTGTTTTTAATGTTGTTTCACCCAATGCCCACAAATTCTTCTGTTACTGTCACGTGGCAGCCCCAGTGACCACATTGCAATACCTCTCCTATCAATGCGAAGTTCTCAGTCACCAAGAAAGCCTGATACAGTCATTCCAGACATTCTTACACAGACATTTCTGTCTTTTACAGGGGCTTTGAACTTTGATGCTAAATCAGTGTCCTCTTAGAAGAGAGAATGTATTCTATAATTCACAGTGGAAATTTACTCCACCAAGAGCAGTGATTGAATCTCAACTTGGGGTGAGGGAGAGGGAGATCCCTCTTACAGTCTGCTGGGAGGCAGGTGCATGTTTGGGAAGTGGGAAGATTTGAACACTGTAAGCCTTTACCTGGGAGATTCTCATCCCCTCTCCCACCATTTTTGATCCATACAATTACCACATGACCCCATAACATTCAGGGCAATTTCCTCCATGACTTTTTGGACAATCAGCCCCTTATAGACAGTAACAGTGTTATCGTTCACTTGAGCAAATGCCCTTTGCCTGTAAGACGGGCATTAGGACACTGGATTAAGTGATAAGCCATATTAGAATTTTTGAAGAAAAATTCTCTGAGGTTCCCTCTATTGCCATTACATTTTTGTTTTTCAAAAAGTAGCAAAATATATTGGACCATAGCATAGTCCACTGGAAAAACTGAACTAATTTTAGGCCAGAGGCCTGGGTTTTAACTGTGCTCTGTGGTGTATACAGTCTTATTAGTAATATGATCACTCTTTGAGGCTTTAGTTGGACTAGAGAAATGGCAAGATCTTGTCCAGTTCATAAATTATTGAACTACTAAACCTACAGAAAAAGCAAACTACAATGGGAATTTAGAATAGTATGACTCTTTTTGCCTTAATTTTCTAATTTTTTGAATCAAGAACAGAAAGTACTGTTTCCTTTCATCTTAACACATTTTTCTTCTGGTTAATCTTCTCCAGAACAAAACTATTAACACATATGGAAGCTCTACACTAAGAAGCAGGCTAGGCACGGATATGTACTTCTGGCCCTGTTGTTGGATAGCCTAAGCAGAAAAGGGAATCTCCTTGAGAAAGACTCTTTGGAGAATAACGGTTTTCATGCATTAGAGATCAGAATTATACAGATTGCTATTCCCTCCATCCTGTAGAGTTGCTGATTCAGTAAATCTGGGATGGAGTCTGAAAATATGCATTTCCAACAAGAGCTCGCCAAGGTGAAGCTGACGTTGCCGGTCAGGGACCACCTTTGAAGAACCACTGTTATAGAACATCATTTGCCCAGTGTTGAGGCAGTGATCTGAATCTCTCCATGTCAGCCTCACCCTTTATGGGTTGAGATGATGCCTCAACCTTCTGTTTTGGATTCTAGAAGATTCTGTTTTCCAACAATAATCACCACACACACACACACACACACACACAGACACACACACACGCACTCCAGCAAGACAGAAAATGGAGAACAGGGCAAACACATATGGTCACTCAATTTCTCTCTTCTTCACTTCATGACCCAAACTGTAGACAGTCTGGTTCCCATAATTGGTCTAAAATAATAAAAAGATTGATATATTTTGAATGATACACCATCACTTTTCAGCAGAATCCAATAGAGAAAGAGCACCAGAGTTCAGATATGATTTCCCTTTCTCTCTGGAGTAGCTGATATTTATTTTATTATTTTATATTTATTTTATTATTTATTTTATTTATTTTATTATTTATTATTATTATTTTATATTTATTTTATTTTATTTTATATATTTATTTAGCTGATATTTTCTGATTACCATGAAATTTGTTATTCACTCTCCTGTAATAGCTCATGTAACCCTTGAGATAATCCCACTGGGTAGGTGATATTTTTATCTCCATTTTATAGATGGGGAAGCTACCATTTGGAGAAGCAAAGTGATTCACCCGAGGTTGCTCAAAAAAGAAGCGGTGGAATTAGTGTGCTGTACTCTACTGCCTCCAACTGTAGAATCCTGGAAAACCATGACACACATTCTTTGCTGTTTACGTCCTGTAAAATGGGCCTATCTCCCAGAGGTAATGGGGAGATGAATAACATAATAGACTTACTAAGTGCAACAGAGAAAGGATGTGGTTACCAAATATTAACTTTTGAAATATTTTAGATGTTACTTTCTTTTTCCACACAAATCAAATGCTATGTTGAGTAAGTTTATTATTATCTGTTTTACTCTTTTGGCATGTCTGGTCCTTAAAGAATTAGTTTTATGCCCTTTCCTTCAAAATGGTCATGCATTTTGGGGCACTTGGGTGGCATCATGGGTGAGGTGTCCGACTCTTGATTTCTGCTTGGGTCATGATCTATGTCATGGGTGGTGGGATTGAGCTAGCATAGAGTTCCTGCTCAGCAGGAGTTGGCTTGGAGATTCTTTCCCTCGGCCCTTCCTCCAACTCGCACACAAGATTTCTCATAAATAAATAAATAAATAAATAAATAAATAAATAAATAAATAAATGAAATCTTTTTAAAAATGGTCATGCATTCCCTTTCTCTTGCTGACATTCAAAGAAACTACTCAAAAATTATTTTATTTCTCATGTGTGACCTTAAAGGCAGATGTTTTGGTGCCATCAGCAATTGGCGTAAAGAGAACTCTCTTAGGATTTGAGTTCCAGCCCGGGCTCTGCTGCTACTCACCGTGATTCTGACAGTCTTTGAATCCTGCATTTACGTCTGATGGGGTTGGGTTTGATCAGAGGGACTCGAGTTTTGCTCACCATAGTGTAGGATGGTGGATTTTCACATTCACAGACCCAGGTTTGAGTGAAACCTGTTAATGCTTCACAAGGATGCAAACCAAACGCGGTTGCAGACACTCGTTTTCTAATTGCAACAACTAGAATAATTAGCCCATGTTGGTTATCTTACTCACCCTGTCATAGATAAGATAGACCAAAAGTTATGAGCAATCTAAGGCAAGCTGACGGTAATCACACCTCTTTACTCCTAATCAGGAAAGCACGTCGGAATGCAAGCATGATGTATTACCTGAAATCTAATCTATTTTTTAAAGAATAAATCATTTCCACATGGCAACACATTATTATTAATGATCAATTATTGGTGATAGAATTCACACCTGATCACTATCTCTTTGGTTGAGAACCATGGGATTAGATGATTTTCAGACCTCTTCCAAAACAAACATGTCATTTATAGTCTTGGAACTTTTATCCAATAGACCTTCACAGTGGTCTTTCCGGATTCACTGCTTTGAAGATGAGTTACATGGCACAATTACTTCTAAGTTGTGTCCAGTTTGCTGAAAGAAAAAAAAAGGTGTTGTAGCAGTTCCTTGAAAAGACAGCCCTGAGAGGAAAATAAAATTGCTGCCTGAATCACTTCTCCTGCAGAATCCTGAAAGTCATGGAAAATGTCAGGTTGACTGGTGCCTGCTGGCTTCTGAAGATTCCTGTCATCTGACGCATGGCCTCAGCCCTGGAATAGAGGAAATAATGGAGCCCACTGACCTTAGGTGCCCAAATCTCCCAATGGGAAATCTTTTAGGTCCAACCTGTCTGCTTTTACTTTTATATTCAGCGTTTCTCCTCACTTATTTATTTATGCGCTTTGGGATTCATTTATTTTCCCTTTGGGATTCCTTAAAGACTGCCTAGGGAATTTTTAGAAAACATTTTAATCTCCATAAGGACAATGCAATATTTGTGTTACAATTTCCCTTTTAAACATTCTAATCACTTAGTATTTACCCTATTTATCCTGGCACAAAGTCTTCAAAAACAGGATATTCTCCTTAAGTCCCATTTTAACTATAATGTGGCAAATCACAAGCAAGCTTTTCTAATTTTTTTATATGGGAGTCTTGGAATTTCCACAGCTTACGTTCTGAGCCAAAAAAAATAGAGAAATTGAAAGCAGGGAATTTTTGAATTCAGCTGATTTACTTCACATTACTTTTTTGCAGATACATTTGTTTAACAGGGCTGTGAATTTTCAGTGTGATTTGGAAATGGAAAGTTTTATGAAATCAGAGGAAAAAGTGGTAAAAATAGTGTGCGTCTGACAATACCAATCTCAGGAAAAGGTGATGCCAAAGTTATTTACAAGGCTGCCCTGGACAGCTACTGGTACAGGAAGACCAAAAAAGGGCTGGGGTTGAGTTGAATTGAAACTTTTGAAAGTAGGCACTGTGCTAGAGTAAAAATAACACCAAACATAAAATCAGGAAGCTTAAGTGCCAGCCCTGGTTTTCCTATTACCTAGCTGTGTGCCTTCAAGCAGATCAGCTAACTTCTCTGACCCTCAGTTTTCTTTTACGTCTAATGAGAAAAAAAAATAGTTGTCCTGCATGTTTAGAATTGTCAGGAGGCTCACATGGGACAAAGTATATTGAATTTTAGAAATTATAGGGGTTGCCTGTGTGGCTCAGTCGGTTAGGTGGCTGCCTTTGGCTCAGGTCATGATCTTGGGATCCTAGGATCGAGCCCCATGTCAGGCTCCCTGCTCAGCAGAGAGTCTGCTTCTCCCTCTGTTCCCCTTTCCCACTTGCTTAACAGTTCTTTAACTCTCAATATGACTCTGTCTTATTGTTCCTACGTAGGATGTTCCAGACTCACCCTCACCTCCTGTGCCCCTCTTTTGCACCATTGTCCTCGTCTGGCAAACTCCCAACTGGTTTAACCAGCATTATACTTTTGTAGAACCTGCACTGCTCTAGCTTAGCTGGCTGGGGCAAAAGCAGTGACTTCTTAAGATATTTATTTAGGTGTGTGACTTCTTAAGATATTTATTTCACACTATTTTCCACATTTAAGGCTACTAACAATATTTAAAAATATGTGTATATGTATACTGAAGAAAGGGGAAAGAAGAAGAGAAACTTCTGAAAGAAATTCACTGTTATTCAAATGGTTTGTACTTCTACTTGGTGTTTGCTTTCCTTCCCTGCTGATTGTTTCTTTGTCTCCTTACTCTAGAATGGAAACTCCATGAAAGTAGGGATATCATTGGCTTCATCACCACTGTATTCCTGGCACCTAGAACCGTGCTTGGCACATAAGACACTCAATAAATATTCATTTTGTAGAAAAAGAAAAAATATTCATTTTGTCACCAACCTTAGCTGTGGAGGGGAAATAGACATGCCCATGTTCAGGGATACAAATACATACATAGGGAAATGAGTAAATCCTAGAGCCTGGAGCCTCAGCCGAAAGCAGAAAGTCTATCCAAAGCATAAAAAAGCAATAGCAATGACCTAAAACCATGAAGTAACATTTCTATGAAGTTTCTGCAAAGGAATATGTGCTTTGCAAGATGACCAGTGTTGGTTTGCTGTGAGTCATTCTGCCTAGAGCCTGACCAATATTTGGCCACCAGATATTTGGCCAATTTATCGGTGGTTCCTTAGTTAGTTATTCTTAGCTGAGAAATCATAATGATGAAAGGGAAGGACTTTGAGACTACCTGTCCTGCCCCATTCTTCTTTGCAGGTGAAAAAACTTGGACCTTAAAAGTTAAGACTGTGGTCCTAGATTACCTTTTTATTTACAGAAGAGAAGCAAGAATCCAGTTGTCTCTCCTCCTGACTACTTTTTTCTTCACAGTACTCTGTAAATGTCCAAATGTCTTTCAAACAGTTCAACAGTGCAGTGCTGTGCTACAGTTTTTGAAATGGCACTGGGTTCCAAAAGAAAATTTTATGTGTTATTTATGAATATTGGAACTTTAATTTAGCACAGAAATTTAAAATATTTCAAAGGGAGATTTCCAAAGGTATTATGCTTTGGGGGAAAGGTATTCATGTTCTAGTTAAATGGCAGAAAAAATTTTATTTGTTTTCCATACAAAACTCTGATCATTGGAAGTTAAGAGATCATCCCCAAATTAAATAGTTAATAGATCTAACACATTTTAGAGTTATTTCTCTCTTATATTTGTCTCTTTTATCTTTCCCATGTGTTTATTTGTCCCTATTTACCACAATCTCATAAAATGTCCTCTCCAAGCCTCCTCTCATAATGTAAACAGATGTTTTGCAATCATTCCAGAATGAGAGGAACCCTGAATATTTTCATCTCCTCATTCCTTAGTGTTGGCCATGTTGCAAGTGAAGAATGGAGTTGGATTCATTTGGGGCCAGGAGATGTGGTGGGCTGGTCTCACAGGCTGGCTGCCAAGGAAATCCCCTTTAGGGCTGACTGGAAGCAGTCATACGAACATGGGTGGGAACTGTGTTTTGATGCTCAGGGGCTCCATTAATTTTTTTAAAGGTTTTATTTATTGATTTGAGGGACTGAGCACGCACATGTGTGGGGGGAGGGGCAGAGAGAGAGGGATAAGCAGGCTCCCCATTGAGCAGGGAAACCAATGTAGAGTTCCATCCCAGAATCCTGGGATTATGACCTGAGCTGAAGGCAGAAGCTAAAACGACTGAGCTACCCAGGTGCCCCTAATTTTTTTTCTAAGTTCTGACAAGCATCAAAGAGAATTCCTCTTTTAACATTAGATCTTGGGCCTCTAGGAGAGAATCTGGATAAAGTGTTCCTGTATGTCCTGAATGTCTACTCATTCCCCTCCTTCTTGTACACTTGCAGCAGAAGGTGTGTTTAAACTTCAAAAATGGCTCTGAAAGTAGTATTGAGAAGCTTATACTCATCAGCTTGGGAAGAAGTGGGCACAGTCTCCTGGATCACCTGTCATATTCATTGTGTCAAACTGCAGTTAAACTCAGGAGCTTCTGGGTCCTCTAAGTGACAATGTCAAGGGGAAGGTATGTCTTTCAACCAACAGCAAGACTGAGGTGCCTTGGTGTGGTGCAGCGAGTAGAGCACTGAGGGTGAGGAGAGCCGGGTTTAAGACTCAGCCCACTGTCTATGTGATCTTGGTCACTAAACTCTGAGCCTCAGCTTTCTGATCAACACTGTGAAGACAAAAGAGCCACCTCACTCCTCTCATAGGGTTGCTGGGAGGCTCACAGACAATAATCTCAAAACACTTAGGGAAACTATTCAGGGAAAGAGTTACATGAATGGGAAGTACTATTATATATCGGAATGAAATGCCCTGAATTATTGCCTCGGTAATTAATTATCTGTGGAAACGATAATACCCAGCAGCCCAGAAAGCATGTGCTTCTTATTTATTCTTATCTCGTTATAGGCACTTGGGGCAGCCAAAGGATCAGACCAGGTAATATGTAAAAATAGGCAAGACTTCGACATCCAAAGTGTTAAAATTTGCTTAGAAAACAAAGCTGATGCTGGAAATCATAAGTAAGGGAACAATTTCAAGGCCAGGTGTTTAAGAAGGCCAGAAACGGGGATTAGCAGCGTAGGGGAGGTCATGCCAAACAGGAGAACTGGAAGATATGAAGGTACCCTTGTCCATATGAAGTGCTGAACTTGAAAACATGTGACACTCAAAGATAAATGGTTAAAATTCTGAATTCTACTAAATAAATTTACAAAAGGGGAAGAATAATAATTCCTATAGTGGCAGACTTTTTTCTATTATTTTATGTAATAATTCAGTGGTAGGTTGAACATTCAGTTAAGTCGCTCTATCAGGTACATATGTATTATTAAATAGACATTTTTTACTCCTAATGATGAGTAGTATTTTTCTCAAAATTCCAGAAAGCCACAATAAATCCGTGGTGAAGTAGGCTTTTAACCAGTGATTCTTCCTATACTTTGCTTTCCAGAAAATTTCAAACTTCCATTAGCTTGCTAAAATACAATTTATTTCCTAATTACAGAGAAGAGGTAAATAAACGGCCCCTCTTCTGTGTCACTAGTTGAACTATGTGAAAGTTCTTTACAGATACTGTGTAGTTCTTCATTTTCATGTAGGAACTGAGTCTGTGGCTTCATTTATATGTTCCCAGTGTTAGCACAGTGTCTGTGCAGTAGTTCCTCAATAAACTTTTGTAAATTGAAGTAGGAAATTGTGACAGGCACTGATAATCACCTACTCATCATCCATTCTTCCCTGTTTCTTATGAACAGCATCCTGATTTATTTGGGGGCAACAATGTATTCAGTTAAAATATTCAATCTCTCACCTTTTCATTGAGCTGTAAGAGGTCACCGCCTGGAACTTACTGAAAGCCCTTTAAAAGGGGATAAACTCCACTGACTTTGTCCTCTTGCCTTCATTTTTTTCTTATTTTCCTGCTTGAAATAGAGATGTAATGTTTGGAGAGGGAGCAGCCATCTTAGGCTCATGACAATTATCCACATGCCGATAATCAGAACCAACTAGAATCAATCTTGGTCTTTGATATTTTCAAGTAGCTGATTTGGACTTGAACTGCTTTGCCTTGAACCTCACATGAGTTTTGCCACTGTCAAAGATTTCTGTTACATAGAACCTAACGAAATCTTAAACATAGATACTTTGATTCTTAATGTGGGGAGAAGTTGACATGATAGGATGTACTGAAGTGGTTTGTCACTTTCCCAATCCCATTCTGATATGCCTTCCTGAAAGTGAATTGCTCTTTCTCTCACCTGGGTGAGAGCTGCTGTCACAATGAGCCACTGTTACTACTGGGAACATCACTTCCCTTAGATGTGTTAAGTCACCTAAGAAAAGAAGTTAAGAAACTGCTCCAGGGAGGCCCATAATAAATTACTTATTTGAAAGTCGTGAAGAGTTGGAGTTTCTACAAACTCAGTAATTATTAAAATAGGCTGAAAGAAGTATGCCTGAAGCATCACAGAGTCCAACAAGAGAAGCATCAGAAGATGCTTACAATTTTCATATGGACAATGAAGGGATTGATGAAATTAGGCTAGAAAGGATGGATAGCTCTGCCCACAATTAAAAAATCCTAACAGTGGGGGCACCTTTGTGGCCATCTGATTGAATATCTTACATAAGGCAAAACTTGACCTCTACCACATTGTTAGGAGACATCATCCAACCTTGCTTGACTACTTCCAATGACTAGGAGTTGGTGAATTCGTGTGGTGACCCATTTCATTGTTGAAAAGATTTGATAACTGGAAAGTCCTTTTTTTCCAGTGAGCTCAATGGAGCTGTATTTTAATGTTATTACACGCCATATATATATGTATTTATTTAAAGTACTTTATGTATTTATTTAAAGAGTTTTCACATGATCCCTTTTGGTTTGATAGTCATAAATATCATATGAATCACTTCAGATGGTACCATTACTCCTATTTGAGCATGTGTAAGCAAGTGCAGAGAGGCTATCTATACTTGCGTAAGGTTTAACAATTCCTGAGCAGAGTAGCTGGATTTGAGCTCAGGACCATTGGGCTGTGAGTCAAATTCTCTTTCAAATTGTAATTATCCATTCAATATTGATTTACTTAGCCCCTACTATCTACTGGTCACTGTTAAGTGCTGAAGCTCTCGTGATGGAAGTACACACATATTCCTGGCCTTCCTACAGTTAATAATCTAGTAACCACATACCAATGTGTGCCACTTTTAGCCCCTGATATAAAGTAACAAGTATATTCGGTTCCTTTGCATATCAGTCATTTAGTCATCACCTAACTTCATAGGTGTCTCTTATCCAAACAAAACATACTATTCCTTCAATGGCTTCCTACCAGATCAAGGATTTTGGAGCTGTCTACCATCCTCATCACTTTACTCTGGATAGTCTCTACTTTTGTTTCTCGTGTAAGAAATGGCGTCCTGAATCAGACACTTCAGCTCTCAGTATGGTCCTGGATGGCCTCAGGTGATAAGAAGGTTGAATGCTATGAGCTTATTGTATCTATTTTGGTTTCTTGTCGCAACGTTGGCTTGTGTTCACTTTATGGATCATTGAAATCACCAGTTTTTCCTCCAGGTTATGGTCAAGTCAACTTTCCTCCATCCTGTACTCAAGTATTTGATGTCTTAATTTAAATACTAGATTTTATGTATTCCTATTAAAGTTCGTTTCACCATCCTTTCAGGTCTTCTTGTATCTTAATTCTGTCTTTTCTAAGGTTAACTATCTTTTCCAATCTTCTATCATGAATAAATTAGATAATCATGTCTTCTGTGTTACTGATAAAAATGTTGAACTGAACAGTTTCAAAGACAAAACACAGTAACACTATCCAGGCAGATTAGTCCCAATCTGTTATGCTTACGCTTGCAACTCTATTCATTCATTCCACAAAATTTAATGAATGCCTAAAGATGAAAAACAAAAAAAAACTGTTTCAGTTTGTAAGTTGGGAAAGATAGGCATGTTAACAGAAAAATGTAACATGACAAGTGCTCTGCTACCAGTGTACATTAGTGTAGAGAGGCCATAGAAGAGAGCAATCAATTCAACCTGAAAGAAGTGGGTGGGACCTCAAACGGTGTGCAACTCGACGATATAATGAGGGACTTTATTGAATATTTTGTTGGAAGCACTATGAACTAATTCAATAGATGAAGTATTTCTTCAATGTTCAAAACTTGGAATCATATCCAAACTGAGAACTGAATTTATTTACCATGACTTGGTCTTTGGGATCCCATTTTAGATCCTATTAGTCACTTGTTTTTGTACTTTAGAAAAATGCATTAAAATTCCTTAATCCCCTTTAGATTTCTTCTGAAGTTAAGTAGTCAACATAAATGGTTCAGATCATCTTCTATGATGCCAACTTTGTAAGGACCACTAGGTTACTGGCCTACCAGCTAATTTTGCCTGAAGCCACTTTTCTCATCTCTACATATTTGGTAGGTGAAATCACAATATCAGAGCCTGAGAATAACTTCTCCCACTTCTCGCACTTCTTTTTCTTTCCTTGTTCATTAATGAGTCCATCTTCATCAGTATCCAGGAGGATGTCCGGAAATCTCTCCAGCCATGTAAGGACAGGTGCAGTTTCTAAACCTTAGTTCTGCCTTTGCTACACAGCACTGGCTATTATTATACACATCCCCCCAAGTCAATGAGCTTGGGTATTTTCTTGTAGAATCCAACTTTTTCTCATGCAGTATTTACATATGACTGCTAGCATTTTGAAAGTCTCTTTTCTAAATTTTAATTTACAGGATTTATGACTGTATCTTTATTGTATCTGCTAAGTGTAAAACCATACATTAGGTACTGGGAAGGCAGAGGTAGATACAATGATGTACAAGAACTGGTCCAGTCGTTAAAAAAAAAAAAAACCTGATGATCCAATGAAGGAAGTAGATCAGCACGTGTATAATACAAGGAAGTGGCTATTTGGTTTCTTTCTGATTAGCAAGCATTTTACAAAGACTTGAGTTCTGTGTGTGCAAGGCTACACCAGTCATTTTTAAAACAGCTTTAAAAAAATACTTTCACTTGGCAGGGTGGGGTGGGAACAGCATCAAATTGGTTATCATCACCTCTCATATAACAATACCAAAGTATTTTTCATATTTCAGCTGTGTCTATGGTCCAGTCCAAGAGATTTACCATTTCAGATGAATTCCATACATTTATATTTAAGTTTGCGAAAGACTTTCAGTTACCAAGCAATTGAACCAAAAGATTGGTAACTTTTCTGAAACAAAAGGGAAAAATTATTTCTCTTGTTTTACTAACACCCTTTTACTTTCCACTCCAGAAATCATTTCAGCAAGTTGATGTTTGTTGTCAAAAGAGTTATTTTTATTAGTATCTTTATGAATAGAGAAAATAAAACTAAGAAGTTATATGATCTCCCTTTTAAAAAATAACTCATCAAGAGATAAAAACTTTTCTTTTTTTGTAAGTGAATAATTTGACCCCATTTTAGAATTCGCAAATATGCCTTAATGGAGAAAAACCAGTTCATATTACATAGTGGCTATTTAGCCATTTCAAAATCCAGAGTGTAATTTATTATTCTCTCACACACACTCTCTCTCTTTCCCCTTTCTATCTTTGTCTCTTTCTCCCCTCTCTCTCGCTTTTCATTTATCCTGAAATAAACATTATTCTGAAAGGAGAATTACCTTGTACTTTTTCTTGCAAAGATATCCTTTTGGAGTTAAAATCAGGAAAAACTTTTTATCCCTTAGAAGTGTTTCATTTTCCAGGGCAGAGAGAGTAGTTTGAGTCCTGAGAGCAAATGAAGGGGTTAATCCTGGACTTGGCTGGGTGTCAGTTAAGCTTTTTTTCTGGCTCTGCTCCGGGTTTCCCCTTGAAGGGATTTCCCTCCGCCCTGTGCCTCTGCAACAAGACCCTTTATAAAGAGCAGACTTTCCATTTCACTCCTCATCGAGCCTCACTGGCTTTACAGGCGAAAGCCTGTTCCAGGGCACTTTCAGGTGGGACAAGGGTTTTGGGGACCACTATGTTCTCATCACGGCAGCAACTAAAAATGCCTAGGAAGATGGTCGTGATCTTTGGAGCCTCAAATATACTTTGGATGGTGTTTGCTGTTTGTAAGTTCTCTTTGATCTGTTCCAAATGCTCACATTCCATTTCAGCTGATTTTGGCTGCAGTCAGTTGTGCTATGGTAGTGAAGACAGGCACTTGGATTTTTAAGCCGTGGGAAAACTTAAAGTAACATGTAATGGGCTATTGAGTATTGCTATGTACCATTGTGCTGTCATAGTTGGAGCTGCAAATTGATGTTTTTTGGGTATCTTTTTTCAGTGTCAAATAGAGAATTGGATTCTATCTCTAGGGAGGTCTATCTCCTCAGTTTCTTATACTTGATAATGAGCTTAAATGGAGCAAATACTGAAACAACTTTCATAAAGGGGCGTGAGGGTCAGGACAGAGTTCTCCATGATTCCACACCTCTGGCAGTGACTCCAGTGCTTTTTGGCTGCCTTGCAGTTAGTTCAAAATTTAGGAAAGAAATATCATCCAGATTGTATTTTGGACATTACACTAGAATAGAGCAGAGGGAGTGGAATGCTAAACAAAGTTCTCTCTTCTTTTTGCCTCTCCAGCTCAAGCTTCGAAAATGGAGATCTTCCTTGAACCCAGAGTCGCTGCTCAGATTGGTGATGTCATTTCTCTGACTTGCAGTACGACGGGCTGTGAGACCCCATCTTTCTCTTGGAGAACCCAGATAGACAGTCCACTGAATGGGAAAGTGAAGAATGAGGGGAACAATTCCACGTTGACCATGGACCCTGTTAGCTTCAACAATGAACATGCTTACTTGTGTACAGCGACTTGTGGATCGAAGAAACTGGAAAAAGGCATTCAAGTGGAGATTTATTGTGAGTACTGGAGAGGCTCTTTGATTTGTTTTTCAGTTTTGCATTAAAATAAGTTTTTTTTAGAAAACGTATTTTTAAAGGAAAAAAAATTAAAGGATATTCATGTCCAGATTCTTGGTTAGAGGACATACTGCCCCCAGAAAGTTAAGACCGCTGAGTCTAGCACTAGAAAAGGAATCTAAACCTTGGCTTTTACTTCTGACTCTGCCATAAACATAGTGACCAAGGGTAAGACTCAATGTCTCTGGGCTTTTCTTTCCTTAGCTGTAAAATGAAGATTTCTGAAGTTTTAAATCTTCTTTTTCAAACATTTCTATTTGATTCTATCCTTACATGTTTACTTGGTCATCTACGCCTAAATGATTTATGAATTCCATTCTTCAGGGATTTTCCACTTACTTATTCTTACGCAATTTTGTGCTTAAAATCAGCCTAAGTAGGGGATCTATAATTTAGTAATAGGGCTCTGTACAAGAGTTTTTCCTTAGACATAAGGAAAGTATCTGCAAACATTTCATTCGTTTGACTTCGGCACAGATACATTTAGGAAGGTTGTTTTTGTTTTTGGTGTCATTAAGCCTTAATGCTCAACCTCAAGGTTATTGGTCCAATGAATTAGATTTGCCTCACGAATGTTAATAAACATCCCTAGTTTGCCATTCTACTAAAATGCATGCCAATCCATCTTGATCCAAGCTTACAAAGTTAGCAAGAGGAATAAAGAACCAACCTGTAATAAAAATCTTGCCTTTGCTTACTGATGACTTCTTTTTAGAAAAACAAAATAAAATTAAATTTTAAAATTTTGAAAAAAAAAAAAAACCCGGAATTCTTTATGGCCATCTCTTCACGAAGACCTCATTTGATTATCTTATAATTATTTTGGTTTCCTTCTGCTATGGTGGAGCTCTGCTTTGCCCAGCATCTGTAATTGATTCTTCAATAAGCCTCATGTGTTGCTAATGCGTACCAAGAAACCGTGCCTGGCCGGCTGCTTTCAATTATACCCGTTGTCCATGCATAGTTTGTCTGCGCAGCCTCCTGAGTGCCTTGAAAGGCCCCCTTATGTAAATACAGGGAAAAGTAGCAAGTTCTTATATTACTTGACAGCAAACTATGTGGACTATGGGCACATTTCTTACAGAATATGAGAGCGAGAAATTATTGCTATAAAAATGAAAAATACTGTTTTTTCACAGAGTAAAGCATTTCCAGTTCCCTTGCCTTTGCTCTCAAGTATCAAATAGTTGAAGATTTAAAAAAGAGGAATAAAGACACTTCTGGCTTTAATTGTCTTTCCTGAAGTTTTTGCTTAAGAATATCTGTCTCTCATTATGTTTAACAATCCTGTCTCCGTTCCACATTTGATTGTAATATTCTTTAGAGCTGGGACTTTTGTGTTCTTATTACACGGAGTCCTGAATCCAGCCAATTGTTACCTTCATGACAGTTTGTAATGAAAAGGTAGCCCTTGCAAAGGAAGCGATTGAAATAGCATGTTCCCTGTCACCTTGGCACTGGAAGGTTCAAGTGGAGTGCTGGTTAGGATGCTGAGTTGGGCATTGCAGGAGGCAAATCTCCCTTCTAGAATTTGAAGATTGCACAGGCGTACCTTCCTGGTGGATGAATTCCTATCAGGGGCATCATTTTCCAGAACCAATTATTTAATATCGCTCTCTTCATTTCTTAGCATATGGTGCACAGTAGCTGTTCTTTGCAATGACATTCCGAGCCTCAGTTTCCTTATTTGTAAAGTGGTCATATCTCTGTCCTAAGATAAGGGAATGTGATGTAATGTAAATCTTCAATAGCAGTACAGAATAATAGAAATCCTGAGTGAAATCCCAGACTTGCCATTTACTAGTTGTGTGAGCTTTGGCCAGTTATGTAAATGTGCTATGTTTTCATATCTGTGAAATGTGTTTTCCATGTCTTAGAATTAAAATAAAATTATTAATGTTAAATGAATAGCACAGTAGTGGGCACGTGTAAGTTTTCAATAAACATTCATTTCTTCTCCTTTCCTTTACTTGAATAATATGCAACCCTTAGTACATCTGGGATCAGTGCTGAAGAACTCTCTAAAAGGTGATTGATTCCGGTTTGTGAACCCACCCAAACCCATAAAAGGCTATTTATTTATTTATGTATCTTTTTTATTTTATTTTTAAAAAGATTTTATTTATTTATTCATGAGGGACACACAGAGAGAGGCAGAGACATAGGCAGAGGGAGAAGTAGGCTCCACATGGGAGCCAGCTTGAGCCAAAGGCGGACACTCAACTCAGGCATCCCAAAAAGGCTATTCAAATAATGAATTACGACTGTAATAACAGAAACATTGCATTGCACTGAATTATATTACATGAACAGAAAGCCCACTCACATGTATTTGCTTGACCTTTGCAGCTTTCCCTAAGGACCCAGAGATCCAACTGAGTGGCCCCCTAGAAGTTGGGAAGCCAGTCACAGTCACGTGTTTGGTCCGTGATGTTTACCCATTTGACAGGCTGGAGATGAATTTGCTGAATGGCAATGATCTCCTACAGAGTAAGGACTTTCTAGAGCCTATGGAGAAGAAGTCCCTGGAGACCAAGAGTTTGGAGGTAACCTTCACTCCTACCAATGAGGATATTGGGAAAGGTCTTGTTTGCCGAGCACAATTACACATGGATGAAATTGACTTTGAGCCCAAAGAAAGGGAGACTACCAAAGAGCTACAAGTCTACAGTAAGTACCTGTGTGGTGTAGTCTAGTCTTTGTGGTAATCGAGTCTTGGACGAATACGGCAGTAAACTTAGCAACTAAAGTCAGGAAGGCACTTGTTTATCGTTTTTACTCCGTTTTTATTCAAGAACATAATATTTGTCAACAGCATTATTCAGTGAAAAGAGTACTGGATTCGGATTGAGAGGACTACTGGCTCCATTAACCGTGTGAACTCTGGTCGCTTAATTTCCCTATTTCCCGACCTATCAGAGGGGAGTGCTAATACCAAACTGACTTGGTAGTAGGAAGTAGGCTCAAATTAGAAAATGTTTTTAATCGTGTTTTGCAAACTCTTGTGCCCTGAAATATCAAGTTATAGAGATTTTACAAGGTGAGCATTTGTTCTGTGTGTGCATGCGTGCATGTGCACGCATGTGAATGTGCTCACACGTACACATGTGCATTGGGTGGGAAAGTGGAGGTGATGTTTGATTGCCTCCACATTTCCTGAGAAGGGCAGGGATTTGAGGCAGGCTTGTAGTCCCAGAATCATGTAGGAGTAGATTCACTGTACTCCATTCTAGACTGAAACGCTGTGTTTTGGTTTGGACACTACATTTAAAAGGAGTATTGCCAACTATAGTGTGTTTAGCTGAAAGAGAATGAGATGGAAAAGCTTTTATCAATATTTTGAAAAGCACAGTCAAGATAGGGGGTATTTTTCCTAGAGAATATAAAACTTGGAAGAGAGAGCTATCATTACTATTTGAAAGACAGGCATGTGGAATAGGGATTTGATTTATTCTGTAACAGCAGAGGATGAACTATGGCCATTGAGTGAAATTTATTTACAAAGAGGAAGGTTTCAGTTCAATCGTTCTAATAATTAGAGCTGTCCCCAAATCAAATGGACTATTTTGTAAAGCGGCAATTCCTTCAACGGAAGTGTTGAAGCCAACTTAAATGAGCACTTGGCAAAGATACCAAGAAGACTTCTACTTTATCTGGGAGACTGAACCACATTATTCTAAGGGTCTTTCTTAATTTCGGAGTATCTGTGGCCATCTGAAAACACCAACCATCAAAAAAGTAACTCACTCAGATTAGTCAGAAATTGGATTGACTGAGTTTTATGACCCCACAATGCTGATTTGATCCTAACTGGACAGAGTAAGTTTGTCACATTTGTGAAAACATATGAATATAGCCTGTGAGAGAACTACGTTATCCTTGTTGGATCAAGGTGATGCCTAGTAGTTACTAATCTTGTGCTCTCCTGCCTTTTTAGTCTCACCCAGGAACACATTTATCTCTGTGACTCCCTCTATGAGGCTGCAAGAAGGCGGTTCTGTGACAATGACATGTGCCAGTGAAGGCCTACCACCTCCACAGATTTTCTGGAGCAAAAAATTAGATAATGGGAATCTACAGCTCCTCTCTGGGAATGCAACTCTCACTTTAATTGCTATGAGGCTGGAAGATTCTGGAACATATGTCTGTGAAGGTGTCAATGAAGTCGGGAAGGATGGAAAAGAGGTGGAATTAATCGTTCAAGGTAAGTAGACTGTGAGAAAGGAATGATAAAGGTGTTATAAGTGGGGTTTGCCCAATAGCACAACAACTTCAATGCCAACATGGCTTCCTTGAGTTTTATTGATGACCCATCTGATGTCATGTCCTTTAGCAAATTGAGTATTCAACTAACTCCTACTTCTCAGCAGTCTTTCCTCCCAGAGCTCACATGGCTCTTCGCCATCTCTTACCATTTCTTCCCCGCCTCATGCTTCGACCTTCTCTTTTCCTTCCACCCCCTGAATATTCACATTCTCAAGTTATCACATCTGTTCTCATCTCTGCTCACTCTGGACTCCCAGTATTTGGGTCACTATATGCTGTTTACTCTCAAATTCATGTTCCCATTCCATATCACCAAAACCTGTCATTTCTTCCTCACAATGATCCTCAGAATTTGTCCTCAGTTTTTCATCTCTCTTGCCATTGCCTTAGTTTATCATCTCTGACTTGCACTCTTGCAAGATGTTTTTAGATAACAGCATTCACTGAACACCAGCTATATGTCAGGCACTTTATATATGTTAGCTGTAATCTTCAAGAAAAAACTAATAAGAGTATTTTTTACTCATTTTACAGAAGACAGCATATTGTCTCATGGAAATTAATAATGCTTCTATTGATAATATACCTAATATTTGCTGGGAATTCTACTTTCCACTTTATATATGTTGTCTTGTTAGTCTTTACCACTACCTTATGAAGTGAATAAGAACACAAGTTCAGCACAGTTCATAATTTGCTTTGAGTCAAATTGCTCACCAGGGTACTTACTATTACTTTAACACAGGCACATTTTAATCTAAAACTCTGTGACTTTTCAAATAAATAGCTAATTGTCTCCAAATGGCCATCCTGCTATCATTCTGTCCCCAAGATAGTCAATCCTATGTAATGCTAACAGAGTATATACCTAAAACAAAAAAGGGGCTCATTATATATTACTTCAACCAAACCCTAACTGCATGTAAATTAAAATTCACATTTCTTAAAATAAAACTCTTCATAATCTGGTCAGAAACTACTTTTGTAGCTTCATTGGTGTCCCTGTGCCTCTGTCCTTGTTGTTCCTTCTGCCTGGAGTGCCCTTCCTTTACCAGGCAAAGTCTTAGCCATCCTTCAAGACAAAGCTCATATTAGCCTTCCAATTTCAGCTTGTTGTTAGGCAAACCTGGTCATTCCTCCCTTTGTCTACACTCAACACTTCTTACCAAAGTTTATGTACTTCTGTTTATTTCAACACATATTAATTAAGAGCTTTTGTCCAAGAATCCAGGAATTGTGCCTGGTGCTAGGGGGCAGACATGAAAAAGCTATGGCTAGCAACCACCCTTGAAGAACTTATCCTATAGGGAGAAAAGACAAGCATGAAAGTAAATAATTTAAATATACTTTAGTAAGAGCCAAAAAAAATATATATATATATCTATTTAAATATGTCTTTTCATTAAACTGCAAGCTCCTTAAAGTTAGGAATTGTGCGTGTGTTTTAATATTTGGGTGCTACCCCAAAATAGGTGCCCAGTAATTATTGATTGCATAAATTGTAAACACGAGCAACGCAAAATTTTAGAATATGAATACATACGGTTTTAATTTGGTTGGTTAAAACAATAAAATTGAAACTCAGCATTAGTAGATTAACTCTGTTGGGTGTTAGGTTACCATTCTCAAGAGACCAGGAAACTATTTGACTAATAAAATCATGGAAACTAATCACCCATCCTGGAATAAGTCTACCCCATAATAGACTAGATCCTATTTCAGTGTGAAAAGGAAATGCACTCTGGGCTTAGGCAGGGCTGTTTTGAATTTTGCATCATAGGACACTAACAACCTTAAGTATTAAAGAGAGAATTGAACCTTGAAAGAACTCTCCAGTTACCTGAGAATTACTCCACAGGGGCCACAAAATTTGCCTGGTAACATATGCAACCACTGGAAAAAATTATCTGAGAGCTCTTCCCAGGCAGGAAGTGGGTCTGTTTTCAAGTTCCCCATTCTCACACTAGCATATAAGGAACTGGGAAACTCTGGTTATTGTTCTGAATGCTCTCTCTTTTTCAAAGTCTAATAGCGTATCAGATCATTGAGGTAATTTGAGGAAAGCCCTCTCTGGAAGATACTACAATGTCACAGCGAGACAAACCAAAAAGAAAAATAACCTCTCCTGGCACAGAGAAGAAACCCGCAAAATGTGGTGTAATTGGATTACTTAGGTGTTGAGGTTTCTTTCCTCTGTTCAGTATGCTATCTATGGGGACAGTTGTAGTGATTTTCTCTGGAGTCTCATCTGTCCCTTTCAGGGCTGCCCAACCACTGGCAGTTTCTTCAGGGGATGAGGAATGGATATTTGAAATACCCTTTTTCCTCAAGACAGGAATCATCCCAAAGCAGCCTGTGTGTCCAGCAGGCATAGCACTGGCAGCCAAAAAGCTTCTCTGGATATTGAGACTTAGCAGTTTACCCTCCTATCTCAGTTTTCAACCTTTAAATTAATTGAAAGTATGTTTGTATTACATCAAACAAATTTTAAAGGTGCCTTGCATATCATTTTCATGTTTAGATTTTGACTTTGCTTTCAATTTGATTCTGTGTGCTCTCAATGGTATAAGTTTATATTGTTGGCACAGAAACTCTAAGTGCAGGTCCACTATGGGTATTGCATCTAACCAGAAGACATAGTTTTGTAGCTTTTTTCACAACCTCTCTTAGATCTTGCTTTATATCCACATGAAGATGACTTGGTTTAGTTTTTCAAGCAACTGAAAAGCTGGGATCTCGAATCAGATCTGCCTGGCTTCAAGTCCTAATTTTACTACTTGTAAACTAGATAAAGTTAATTTAGTATTCCTGAGCCTAAATTTCCATAAGGAGAAATAGGACAAGGAGGGTGATGGGAGAAGAAGGAAGAGGAAGAGGAAGATAAAGAGAAGAAGCAGGAGAAAGTAAAAGAGAAGAATTCAGTCACGAGGATTAAATGAGATAATTAATACATGCAAAGTGTTTTACACAATGCTTCTACACTGGAACCTCTAACATTATTTGAGCTGTTGTCCACTATTACCAGGGATTTGATAAACTACAGCTGAGGAGAGACTGATTTATTGTCACAAAAAGATGCCAACTTCTATCATGACAAGTTTTTATCCGTGTTCATTCTGTTAAATGAATGAGACAATGAACTCTTGTGCGTTCATTCTTTAAAAATGTCTTTCAGGATGGTCCCAAGATGGAAAGGAATTATTTATTCTTGGCACAAATGTTAGCTAAAAAGACCACAGTTTGGAATGTGGAAGGAAGAAAAGAATCTTATCTTCTTTTTGTCTTGTTCTTTTTCCTCCAGAGAAACCATTCACTGTTGAGATCTCCCCAGGACCCCAGATTATCGCTCAGATCGGTGATTCAGTTGTGTTAACATGTGGTGTCACAGACTGCGAGTCCCCATCTTTCTCTTGGAGAACCCAGATAGATAGTCCTCTGAGTGGGACGGTGAAGGTTGAAGGGGCCAAGTCTACGCTGACCCTAAGCCCTGTGAATTTGGAGAATGAACATTCTTATCTGTGCACCGTGACCTGTGGACATAAGAAATTGGAAAAGGGAATTAAGGTGGACCTCTACTGTAAGTGGTTTTCAGAATTGTTTGCTGTTTTAGTGCCCTCAATTTTATTGAAAGAAACAGAATGCAGGTCTGATATGCAATGAGATCCATGTGTTTAGAAAGGGAATTTAGCACTGTGAACTGTTCCTAAGTCTCTGAACCAGAATTTTTAATGAAACTTAATTGGCCCAAGTCTGAAGTATATATTGCATATGCACACAGCGTCCACAGACCTTGGTTTGTAGATCATTAATCCTTCTGTCATCATGCACTTGAACGCATTACATGTTTACTGCTTCCCATCCCCTCCCTGTGCATAGAGGGTGCTCAGAAGTGGTCATGAAAAAGGAGTGGGGGTCAATGCCCATTCAGGTGACTGGATAGGGGTTACTACTGCTCAGGTATTTGAACAGCGGGGGAGGCTGGAGCCTATGGTTTTGAAGGCACATTTGGAAAGCTGGTTGGCAGAATGGGAAAAAACGAGGCAGTGGGGAGCAGGAGAAAGCCAAAACTGAAAACAGCTAGTTATATTGGCCCTCGGGGATGGCCAGTGGGAGCTGCCCAG
The DNA here is from genome assembly GCF_011100685.1 of Canis lupus familiaris. NCBI lineage: Eukaryota > Metazoa > Chordata > Mammalia > Carnivora > Canidae > Canis > Canis lupus. Next base: position 49,797,842 of record NC_049227.1, on the reverse strand, counting down.
GTGAAAAGCAGAACCGGGAATTAGCACTAGATCTTAAATTGATTATACACAGCATACATCCACTGCACTTTTTTCTTGCTGTTCCTGTCACCTTAATAAAAATCATTAGGAATCTCTATGAATTTGATATTGGTGGAATTCCTGTTTAAAATGAATGAAGGACAAAATATGCAAAGTGACCTGAAAATGGATTCCTTTAAGAGGGTTACTCTGCCTTATTTTGTTCAGTAGAACTCAAGAGAAAAATAGAACATTTTCTACCAGAAAACCTGCCCAAACTTGTGTTACCCATCAGGATTTTGTTCAGCATGAGTTAGAGTATGTCTGTAAAGGGATTTGAATCTCTCAAAATAAGGGTAAATTTTACTGTGGTATCATATTACCCAGAGTCCAGGATCTGCTGATGGAGGCACATTCCCAACAAAAATGAGAACCAGTGGTACACTCTTACTGCAACATGGAAATATTTGAAAATGTATCACTTTAACAACATTTTGCCTAAGGAAAAAGAATTTTAGCATTACTCTTACTCTTGATATCTATTTTAGTCTTATTTTTATTGGTTTGCCTAAGACCCTATAATTATTTAGAATCTAAATCCTACAGTTTTTTTTTGTCAACTACAAGCATTGTTTGAGAAATATTTAAAGTTTACTGTCTAAACCCGGCCCCTGGAAATTAAAATGTCTAAATTGAGAACTGCCCTGTGGATCTTCTTTGATACCTAAAGGCTTCACAGCTCTGTAAAACCAGACCTGAGTTCTGAGCTCAGAGAAATATGGGTTCTGATCTCAACTCAGTGGCTTAATAGATACAATGTCTAAGGAGAGTCTCTGAGCTTCTATGAGGTTTATAAGTTTTCCTAACTGTAAGTTCTTTATAAGTTTTCCTACTTGTAAATTAGGTTAAATGATACCCATTTTATCAGACTGTTTTGAAGACTGAGATAATGAATACTAAGAGACCAACAGACAGTTAATATTCAATACATCAGGGGAAATATTTAAAACATTTAAAATATATAATTACTAAATAAGATGGTGGAAACTCATGTTCCTTTCAAAAGACCAGTCCATGGCTGTCAGAAAGATTGCATCACTAAGAAGAGAAAAGTAGGAAGTATATTTATTTCTTAATTGATTCATGTATTAAGTATTTTTTGTTTATAACATTATTTATACATATTTATACTTAATATCATAAATATGTATACTTAATGTCATGATTTATATGTTGGTGATGATTCTATCCCAAATGAGTTAAAATTGTCATTTTGAGACCCTTGTATTTAATAGAGATTAGTTCCATTTTTCTTTTGGATGTTCACATATAAACATCATTTTTACATAATATTTGCAGCATTCCCTAGAGATCCAGAGGTTGAGATGAGTGGTCTACTAGTGGATGGAAACCCAGTCACTGTGAGCTGCGAGGTTCCTAATGTGTATCCTTCTGACCGACTGGAGATTGAATTATTTAAGGGGGAGACTATCATAGAAAGTAAAAGCTTTCTGGAGGACATGGACAAGAAATCTCTAGAAACTAAGAGTTTGGAAATGACCTTCATCCCCACCACAGAAGATACTGGAAAAGTTCTTGTTTGTCTGGCTAAGTTACATATTGATGAAATGGAATTTGAACCCAAACAAAGGCAGAGTACACAGACACTTTATGTTAATGGTAAGTACGCGTGTGATGTAGCCACAATTTAATATGGATTTCTTCTCACGTTTATCAGGCAATAGTTAACACAGGGTTAATAGAGAAAACCTCTGTGGAAAAAAAGTAACTGGGAAAGAAATTTTAAAGTAATTATTATAACAGCCCACTCCCAACACAGGAAACAATAATCACTTATTAGGTTATGATCGTATGAGTTGGCAAGTCTAGAAGGGGTCAGGTGGGCAGTTCTCTGCTGCCTGTGGTATCAAATGAACTCACTCATGCATTTTCAGTCAATTGGCAGGTAGGTAGGGGATGGCTGTCACAGATGGGCTCAGTCATATGTCTAGAGCCTTCTCTGGAGCTCTGGAGTGTCTGAGGCTCTCTTTCTCCACATGCTATGATTTGAAGGAAAGTGGAATAGGTTTAGTCACCAGAGTGGAGCTCTTCAAGTATTTGCTGCCGAAGTGAGCACTGGAGTGTGGCATTTCGAAGGGGTGGTAATGAAAGCAGGCTCAAGCTTGGGAGTCCCACAGTATTACTCCTTTCATGTTATACTGGTCAAAGCAAGTCACCAGACCAGCGAAGATGAGAGGGGTAGAAAAATAAACTCCACCTTCTCATAGGGGATTCAAATCTTTTTTGGTGCTAGCTAATATACCATAAATGCTGATAGGCATGGTCAACAATCATCCATGCTTCGCTAATAGGAGCTTATTCCTATTAGAAAACATCCTTGATGCATTCCTACTCTACTCTCTATCATTCTGTATCTGCTCTTAAAGTAAATGGGGACAAAAGCCCTTCCTTTGGTAAAGTTATCAACATTAGTAAACTATTCTGATCCATTGAATCCATAGCTCCATTTTGCAACATTATTAAAACTTTTTGGAACTCAGGGTACAAAGGGTCAAGCTAACAAGTGTCCTTACCTATTTAGTTGCCCCCAGGGATACAACCGTCGTGGTCAGCCCCTCCTCCATCGTGGAGGAAGGTAGTCCTGTGAACATGACCTGCTCTAGCGATGGCCTTCCAGCTCCGAACATCCTGTGGAGCAGGCGGCTAAGTAATGGGCGCCTGCAGTCTCTTTCTGAGGATCCAATTCTCACCTTAACTTCTGCAAAAATGGAAGATTCTGGTATTTATGTGTGTGAAGGGATTAACCAGGCTGGAATAAGCAGAAAAGAAGTAGAATTAATTATCCAAGGTAAGTAAAATGTGATTAATGAGTTATAATTTGTTAGTATTATTTTGGTCGCTACTGGTTTTGAACAAAATCCTCTCTGAAACCAAAATTTTTGCCAAAAACATCGATTGAGGGTTTTGAAGAGCTCATGATATTTCCTATGCTTGGCAAGCTCCTGGAATGGTACTTCCTCACAAACCATTCCATGTCTCTTATCCTAAAATTCCTTTAGCCTTGAGTGGAATGCTAGCTGCAGGAATGGTGCCAGAGTTCCAGTTGTACTTATGAGGCAAAGATTATGGTATTGAAATAAGGATAGGAAGTGAAATATATGTACCTGGAAATTAGTTAGGATTAAAGTCCCCTAATCCAGCTGAACCGGCTCTGAGGGGTACTCTCACAAGGCACATGCTAGCATTTGCTTAGAAGCCTAAGAAGACACTTTCACCTTTTGTAAATTTTGAGGCTAAAAGTAGAAGTGACCATGCCTCTGGGTCATCAACTTGATGCCATAGAACCACTAAATGGCTTTGGTTATCAGATCCAGACCCCCTCTCTCCAGGATGGAGAGCCAAGACCAAGAACAAAACAATTCTTAGTTGACAGGTTGAATTCACAGACTGTTTTGGGCGAAAGCTTGCAGTAATCAGTCGGGATTTCTCCCCACTCCTTCCCTTTGGGGGGTGGTTCAAGTTCCTTTTTTTCCCACTGGAGCTGTCATTTCCTCTCTTACCTCCTTGGTATTATTTCCACTAAGGTATTAGTGACTTTCTTGTTACCCCAGTTCAGTGATAATTTGTATTTCATAGAAACAACCTCAGAAGGGCAATGCTTGACTTTAAAGAAAGCCTTTAGGATGGATGTCCTGGTTCTATAGCTCTGTTTGGGGAAAGAATCTCAAATGGAGTCACAAAAATAGATGAACTTAGTGGGAATCTCACTTACGAATGATGGCAATACGATACTTTTTTTCATGGGTTATGCATTAATAGAAATGTTGCACATTAAATACTTAGCCCAGTGCCTGCCACTTAGTCAATGGCAGTTGTGGTTGTTAAGAATAGTAAGAAAACCATCTATGCATCACTTGATCCAGGAATCCAACTCAAAACTCAGAAGCCTACAAAGAACTTTGTACCTCAAAGAAACACTGTGCACAACATTGCGACAAAAAGAAATGTTTTCTTTTCCATGTTTGAATTCTATTGCTGTTTGTCAAAAACCATTTTGGGGGGCTAGTCTGGATAAAGACTTAGATTAAGGGACATGAGAGAAGTATAGACATGTCTTCTCTCATTAAAAACATGATCGTTTACAACAAACCTTGATTTCAGTATTTAACCCTGTAAAAATTTGATGCAAACAGTAAGCACAAATAGCTCCCTGACAGCTGACTGTTGCTGTCATTAAATTAATATGGAATTGGTTTATATTTCACCCAATCAGAGGTGCCTTTTAAATTCTCTTTACAGTTGCTCCGAAAGACATACAGCTTATAGCTTTTCCTTCTGAGAGTGTCAAGGAAGGAGACACTGTCATTATCTCCTGTACATGTGGAAATGTTCCAAAAACTTGGATAATCCTGAAGAAAAAAGCAGAGACGGGAGACACAGTGCTAAAGTCCAGAGATGGTGCATATACCATCCACAAGGTCCAGTTAGAGGATGCGGGAGTGTACGAATGTGAATCTAAAAATGAGGCTGGCTTGCAATTAAGAAGTTTAACCCTCGATGTTAAAGGTTAGTTAGTTTTCTGGTTTTGTTTTTGATTATTTTTACAATAGCCAGAGGTTTGGTGGATTGTAAAGAGTTTCTAGAATTAGGTGAATAAGTTGGCAACATGGAGCTCAATTCCACGTTGACTGTGGTTATTTCTCAAAGTTTCCTAAAATAATTGTGCACAGCTGCCCTATCCTATGGAGGTTAGCCAGGAAGTTGACATTAATCATTGGTGAGTTCAGGATTCCCATGTGCTTTTTTCAACATTGACAATTCATCATTGGTCTCTGAAGTCTTGCATTTCCTAAGCATTTAAACATACTTTCAAAACCTTTCCCTGGAGGTTATAAGGAAACTAAAGAAGTAGGATTGGCCGGGCAGCCCAGATGGCTCAGCGGTTTAGCACTGCCTTTGGCCCAGGGTGTGATCCTAGAGTCCCCGGATCAAGTCCCACATCAGGCTCCCTGTGTGGAGCCTGCTTCTCCCTCTGCCTGTGTCTCTGTCTCTCTCTGTGTCTCTCATGAATAAATAAATAAAATATTAAAAAAAAAAGAAGTAGGATTGGTACATGGAAGAAGAAAGGTTCTATCCTTCTATCACAAGAGAATGCTATTCTCTAAACATGGAATAACTGCCTATTTTCTGGATTGATTCCTCTCAGGATAATAATTAGGAGTGGCAATCTTGATGCCAACCAACATAAAAGGATCTATAAGACTACAAAATTGCCTTCTTAAAAATCCAAACCCCTTGTCCATCCTACTCTATTCTGAGTAGGGAGTGGGGTGAGCAGTGGCCTCAGCAAAGAAATTCAGGGGCCCTTTAACTTCCTGACCCCTCTTGTGAATATACGGTAGGATCTGTTGATCTTATTGGTGTAAGCAGAATATGTTAGCCTTTGCTAACCAGTCTCCATGTCTTGGGTGCTAATGAGCTCTCACTGTGTGTTGGAAGTCACACTTGGAGTAAACAGGACTGCAAACAAATGTAACTCTTGGAACCTGTGGCCCTTGGCCACTGGAATTTGCAACCACCTGTCAGGTAAAGAAAATTTGAACTTAGGTCAGAAAACCAGTAAAAGTTTTACTCATCTGGCCAAATTTCTCAACATTGCAAGCCTTACCATATGTTGTGTCTTCACAGTATCTTCTTGAAACATGGCATTATCAATACATCTACCTAGAAATATAAAAGAAGGGGAAAGTATCATGATTACATGTAAAACTTTTAGTCATTCACCTGCACTGATTTTCCTGAAAAGAGTTGATCTGGCCAATGAAATTACTGTGTCCAAAGAATGGAACACTTACCTTTTATCATGCCACTCAAAAGGACACTAGGGGGTGTGCAATTAGTGCTTCTAATGAAGTTGGGGGTAATTCTGTTTGGATGGAGATCTCAGTTATGACTAGGTTGAAATTAATTTATTCCTATTTCTTTTAATCTTTGATGCTTCTAATCCACTTTTAATTCAGCGTAGGCCCAGGAAATTGGACTTCTAACATTTCTGTAGTTAGAAGTTTGTAGTTAATGATTCTCTTTTAAAGACATATCGAAGCTTCTCTACTTACTTTTTAAATTCTCTCTTGCACACTGTCTCTTCTAATAGCTTTATTAAATAAGTAACACACATATTTGCTATTTTTCACTCATTACTTACATGAACTATCAAAGCATTTTAGACACTCAGCTAAGAAATTCAGGCTCCCAAACTATGGTGTAAAGTAACTGCGAATGAATGGAGACAAAAATTTAACATTTTTCCTTGGTATTTTGAACTAGCTTACCTTTCTATTTAGCTGAGTTTTAAAACTAATTTTGTTTTGCTTTGTTTTGGCTTGAATGTATTCCAATGATAGGAATGGTTGAGAGTCTTTTGGATTTTCATTGTTTATACAGCTAATAGAAAATAGTATTTGAAGGTTGCCCTGGTAACTGACTCAGCAGCAAATTTGTGTTTGACTGCAGATGCCTGAAGGAAAAACTGAAGGCAAAAGATTTATTATTTATTAAATTGAAAAGAAAACAATAGGAGTAGAAATATCATTGTCCAGCTTGTTGTCAATATTGATGCCTAACCATAGTTATGACAATGGATATCTCATTAAAATATAATGTTTATACTTTGACTAGTTCTACTCTAGCAAGGGGAAGTAGAAAAATGAGACAGTTATTATGTTTAGGGTTAAGTGCTTTTTGATTTCAATAATTTGAAAAAATTGACTTCCCATCATCTGACCATCATGATCCTTTTCTATTTGGTTGATCTCCAGTGATTAGAAAATTCTAGAGGGAATGTAGTAAAAAAAAATTTATTGGGTGTCAACTAGTCTAAGCAATGAGTCAAGTACTGGCTATTCAGTGGTGAACCAAAAAGAAAATTGATAGGTGGCCTAATGTAATTTATAGTCTGGAAAAGGAGACCAAGGTTAATAGATAAACATACAAACAAATGTTTAATTACAAGTGGTGAAAAATCTACGAGAAAAAGTATAGTGAGTTATGAAAATATATGAGGGTTCCTAATTTAAGCTGGGGAAAATGTGGGTCAGAAAATGCCTTTGAGTAAGGAACATTCTAAATAAAATATGATACTATCCAAAGAACTTCAGCTTATCAAGAGATGATATAAATGCTGAAGAGGAATAACATAGGAAGAAACCCTACTTCAGAGATACAAAATGTAAAGTTTTCGATGTACCTCTGAAAAAGCTGTCAGCAAGAATTCTTTTTCTTATTATCCTATATCTATCATATATGGCATTTGACCATAATGGTTATACTTCACAAGGATGTTCTTGGAAAATAAATTAGTCATTTCAATTCACAGTTATCAGAGTCCTAGTTCTGTAGTGGATTTTTATATATTCCAAAGCAAACACTCTTCTTTAATTCTCACTTTTTAAATGAGCTCTAGAAAGTTGTGCCCTTGCTTCCATTCTACAATTGAACCTAATTCCATTTGGATCCAACTTTGCGTAAGTCAACAGCTGTCATCTTTAGACTCATCATGACCATAGCAACTGCCAATTGATTACTTGGATAATTCAGAGAAATACACATTTAAGGTCCTGCTGGCCCTTATCACGGCTTTGATTCATTCCAATCTTAGAAACTCTAGTTGTACTATTAAAATAAAACATGTAACTATTACTACAAAAAATTTTTTTGGTAATAGATGTTGACTGCATCCATTTTGTTGTTTTCCAGGAAGAGAAAATAACAAGGACTATTTTTCTCCAGAACTACTCGTGCTTTATTGTGCATCTTCCTTGATAATACCAGCCATTGGGATGATCATTTACTTTGCCAGAAGAGCCAACATGAAGGGGTCATACAGTCTTGTAGAAGCACAGAAATCAAAAGTGTAGCTAATGTTTGCAATGGTCAACTAGAGACACTATTTATCAGTCCAAATTCTTAATACTGCTCATCATTCCATGAGGGAAACAAACTAAGAGTCCAGACTTCCCTGAATGTAGTGAATTCTTGGAAAGAAATGGCTTCCTGTGCCCCATGCTGTGAGCAAGAGGCTAAAAGAAAACTTTCTGCCTGAAAAATAGGCACTGCCACTGAAATGTATTGACTGGAGTAGCTCCTTGATGTGTATATACAATAACATGATCTGTACATATGTAAAATAAATTTATGCCATAGGAGGATCACTTGGAATAACAGCACTCTATAGTTAGATCTTCAAAATATTTAAACAGTGTTGCCTCGGTTGGTCGTAACGGAATGCATCTTAAGAAAATTTAACATGAATATTGACCGGCAGCTAACCTATGTCATCTTCTTAATATTTTGTTTTCTTTAACAAAATTTTATTTTGGTAAAATTTATTTCATTGACAATAATTTCATGTTTTATGAAGATACCAAGGTTTATCTTTTTATGGGTAAATGATAAACCAACAAGGCACTAGGTTCACCTTCAGGTACTAAATACTTCAACCCATGGTATAATGGTTGACTGGATTTCTCTGGATGGTACTTACATGGTACGAAGATGTTTTATGATGTTGTTTATCAGACTTTTGTGTAACTTTTCCAATGTGGTCTAAAATGCAACTGCTTTTGATTTTCTTTTGTAAATGTTTAGGGGTTCTTTTTGTATAGTAAAGTGATAATATCCAGAATTAGAAGAATTGTGTGTTTATTTATTTTAAACTGCCTCCTTTCATCACAGCGTTTGAAACTCCAAGTTCCAAAAGTAAAGAGGTCAAACCCATAGAAATAACAAGTAGATACCTGAAGTGCGATCCTCAGAGTACTTTTATCAGAATCACCCTGAGAACTTGATAAAAATTCAGACTTTTTAGGCCATACTAATCTATTGAATTTAGATATCTTGTTTTGTGTCCTTGGAATCTGCAATTAAATTTTTTGCGATTAAATTAAAAAAATAGAATAAACAAAAAAGAGTGAATGCAGGTGAATGTGCACATGTCAGAGGGCAACAAATAAACACCTATGTACATACCCAGTAGGACTTGGAGACAGAGCATTATTGTTCCCACCAGAACTCATCTCATCACCTTTGCAGAGAAGTCAAGTCAGCTGTTTGCATCACTGCCAAGAAAGGGCCCTCTAATTAATAGACAGCTGTCCGTAAACCTTTTTCATTTTCCAGAAGGATGCCTGTCCATGACCTGCGACCTCACTGAGCCTTAGCCCTCACCTCATCAAAGTAGCCCAGGCCACTTATAAAATTCCTTTAGCAAGCGTTGAAATCTTTACTCCAGCAGTTCAATAATGATGTGAGGAAAAATAGTGATTCATTCTCCCCTAGAAAGCAGAGAGGTCCCCACCTCGTCTTCCTGATGTTGTTTAAGCACTTTTAAAGGGAAGTAACAGAAATGAGATTGAAGACAGGTTAAGAAAAGAGTCTTCTACCTTGACAGTAGGTGCCAGATCTTTGGGAAGAAGAGAAATTTTTACCTGACTCCTAGTCTCTGAAGTGAGTGTGATTTGTATTAGACACTACACTGCCAACTTTTTTTCTGGCTGACTGGTGAAGCATAGAAGGCACCTACCAGGGCTTTCCCCGCTCAAGTAGATATCCTTCATATTGTCTATAAATCTGAACATGAAATTAACTGACTCATTTGCCTAATATTCCAGTGGGAAGGAAGCAAAAAGTTGATTTGGGGAGGTACATAAGCACGTGCAGGGTGTTAGTGAACTTTCATTTCCCTCATAATGTTTCGTAGTCTAATTGTCTTAGAAATAGGTTCAGATCTTTGGTAGTATTGGTTCTCAGCTATCAGAACATTTTTTGAATTTCTGAGACTGGTAAGTTTGCCATCTCTCTCTGATACCGTGATAGTCAAACCAAGACTAATTGACAGGTTGAAAAAAAGTCTGGACAGTCTCACATCTTATAACCATACCAACATCTTTCCCACTCCGGGTGAATGGTATTGGGAAATTACAAAGGGACTGTGAGAATTTCTGGGGAAGGTAATAGTTAGGGCAATCACCTTATGCAACTAAAGAGTTTTAGTTTCCTTGCACACAAATGAAGAGTTTCTACCGGTAAACTCTGAGGTCCTTTTTAGCTCTCAAGCACAATATTCTTTGAAAATTTACACATGTGCAATAGATAAATTTTTGTCACTTATTTTAGAGAAGCTTTTTGTGTTAAGCCAAACAAAGACCTAGGGATTTTCTATCTTTTGCTTACTCAACTTTAACAGAACAGGAGACCAAAAAATCAAACGTTTAAATTAATGCCAACATCAGGGAGCAGTTTCTGCAAAGATTTCATAATAGCCACTCTTCCCTGCAGAGGAAAGGGGCATTTACAATGTCTTTTGAAATGTCTTTTATTTTAGCCATAATGGTGATGAAAATTTCACTTCTGGAAAAAAAATGTATGCAGTGGCTTTTCAAGCTTTGTTGCAATTGAGGAATATGGTTTCTCTCAAAAGATTGCTCTGTAAGACTCACTTGAGAAAAGTACAATGAATTGAATGGAATCAAATGTCTGGGTTTTTAGTGAAGGACAATGCTATCTGGAGATAGTATGTTAATTGTTTTTGGTTCTTTCGTCATTTGGCAGGGACTCTTGGGGGTTTTGTGAAGAAAAGAAAGAGTTGATTCAGCGATTGAAAAAGCAATGGTTCAGTACTGAAAACGAATGAGCAGAAGACGCTGACTGTGGGGGCAAAAGGTGGAGGTGAATCACTCCTACGTTGAGTTGCGTTGTGAAGAATTTCAACTTTCTTAAATGAAAGTTTCAGTCTGCGAAAAGGAGGTTTAAAATCAGTTTGCAATTAAGAATGTTATTACTGGGACGCCTGGGTTGCTCAGTGGTTGAGCATCTACCTTCCGCTCGGGTCTTGATCCCGGGGTCCTGGGATCGAGTCCCGCATCAGGCTCATCACAGGGCGCCTGCTTCTCCCTCTGCCTGGGTCTCTATGTCTTTCTCTGTGTCTCTCATGAATAAATAAAATCTTAAAAAAAAAAAAATGTCATTACTTTCTTTAGTCCAACTTGCATGCAATTAAAATTTATTCAATTACCAGGATGTTGAATACTATCAGGCTGAAAACCCAAAAGAAGTAGTATTAAATACAGAACTTAGAAAAACGAACCCCTGGATGGGATGAGCACTGGGTGCTATACTACATGTTGGCAAATTGAATTTAAATTTAAAAAAAGAAATAAAAATGAATATTATTTGCTGGAATTCACATTTATTACTTAGAAATTTAGGAATAGTCACATGAAACCCACTTAAAAAGCAGCAGACTCAAGGAGTGGCTTTTTATGGGAGCTTTTGTCAGTGCTTTGCCAAGGTTTATGGACATTTTCTACATTGCCATGAAAATCACATTATTTTCCCAGGCAAAAAACTGAACCAACAAGTTCATTTTCCCTTGTGACAATCTCATAAAGGCCTGCTTCTCCTTGTTGGTTTGAGTTCCTCTTATTTAAGTGGTCTAGCTATCTTAGAGTCAACGCTTAATGTTACACACTTGGATTTCCCATGGCAGTATCCTGGCCACATTTCTCAAACTCTCTTCATCATGGGAATTTCATAAGGACTCTTAAAATACAAAGTTGTGGACTCTAGCCCAGGCCCACTGAACTAAAATCTCTGAGGTGGGACTCGAAAAATCCAATTTAAAAAAAATGTATTTAAATTCAATTTAGTTAATATATACTGTATTATTAGTTTCAGAGTTAGAATTTAGTGATTCATTAATTGCATACAACACCCAGTGCTCATTACATCAAGTGCCCTCCTTAATGTCCATCATCCAATTACCCCATCCCTCCACCCACCTCTCCTCCGGCCACCCTCAGTTTGTTTCCTATAGTTAGGAATCTCTCATTGAAAAAATTTAAAATTTCAATAAATATCCGTGGTGATTCTTAGGTCTGCATTTGGGAAACATTTTCCCAATAAAACTATTTAGCTATTCAGTAGATTTTCATCCTCAGAAAGCATTGACTGAGCCTTGAATTTTGGAAGGGTTTCTGTTGTCTGAAACCATCTCTTCTCACCTTTTCTGGAAACTTCTATTATTCAAATACTTTTCCTGTCTTCAGCCTCCTATCTTTACTAGCTCTTATAAGAGTCTACTCTCTTCTACCTTAAAAAAACAAAAAACAAAAAACAAACAAACAAACAAAACCCAAAAAACTAACAAAAATTTTTTCTTAATTCCTGCACTTCCTGGTAGTTACAGCCTTATTTCATCTTTCCTTTCACAGCAGAATTCTAGAAGGGATAATCATAGAGCTTATGGCTTCTCAGTCCCTGTGCAACAAACTCCTATCTAGCTTCTGAATAGGCCCCTATCAAAGTCAGTACTAGTCTCTTAACTGATATAAATGGGCATAATTTTGAAAAATAAAACCAGCATGTTTTCATTTCTGATGATCTCTAATTCCTAATTGTCTCAAGGCTTCCTCACTCATTCATTCATTATCTGTGAAGGCAGAGAGAACCTAGGTGAGAAAGAAAGAATCATGGTTCAGTTTCAAATTTCAAGCCAGGTGTATCTGAAGCCAAAGGAAGACCATGGTTTTAGAAGGAAGATTAAGTAGAGAAAGTAAAGCCCTTCCCTGGATTCCAAAAATTCCCCTAACACAGCAAGAGGTTATAGTGTGGAGAAGACAGAGGATGTAAGGTAAGTCCCAGACATATAGTTGTGGAGAAAGCTGTCATAGAATTGAGAGGAGAAGCCAAGAAAGATAAAGGAATGGTGAGATATTAGACACGAATGTCCTTGCCATTCTCTGCTTTGGGATCAGATATTATAGGAGGGTCACTACTGCAGAATCACTCAAATAAGTTGGGGGAACCAGGAAGGGCTATGAGCTCCCTTTCCTAGAGGTTGAAGCTTCTCAGAGAAGACTTGGGTTCAGCAATCTCTCATGAGGTATGTGAGCAGAGGACTAGCATTGGAAGAGAGGGCTGAGGAGATCAGTGAACCAGAAGTGGCCTAGAACTGGAATGGGGGAAACATAAGGTGTGGGGTCATTAGGACCAGACACAACAGCAGATCTACAGGTCTCAGTAGTTAATAACATGATGCCTAAAAAAGACAGGACAAGCTACACCAACTACACTGAGCAGGACAAGGGCATCCAGCAGACCTCTGGCCAGAAAGAACCAGCCAACAGCCAACAGCTTGGGCACCACAAGACTCCTACTGTCTTCATATGACTTCTGAGAAGAGAACAAAGAGCAGTATATAAGACTGAGTAAATATGAAACTATTTAAATGAAATGGGAATGCTTTCAATTATTAAACATTTTTTTTCTGATATCAGCAGAAATGGTGACTCAAGGGCAAAAGTAAATCAATATTAGATAATAAAGTTAACTTTTTTTGTACATAGGAATTATAGTATGAAAATCTCAGCTTTTTTATAGTACTAAGTGCAAAGAACAATTCAATCTCTTTTCAGCATTGATAGTTAACCATTTTTTAAATTCTTAAGCCTCTCTCCCTTTTGGATTCCATTACAGCACATTATATTGCTTTTCCTCCTATTTCTCTGGCTCTCCCTTTGCATTTTTTCCTACACAATCTTCTCTCTCATGGCCTTTGCATGTTGTTGTACTAGGGATTCCATAGTGACTTCCTTCTCATTTTAGATACTTTCCCCCAGTGACCTCAACCTTTTTGTGGTTTATATGGTCATGATTTCAAGTATACATTCCAAGACAATCAGTTTCCTGAGGTCCATTGGGCATCTTCAGTGATATCTCAGGAGCACCTTCATTTATAGTTCTTTATATTTCTGTCTTCCTATTCTATTATTGGGAGAGGGGTATTGAAATTTCCAACTATGATTTTGGATTTGTCTATTTATTTTCTCAGTTCTACCCATTTTGCTTCATATACTTTTAAGCTCTCTCATTAGGTGTAAAATTGTTTAGAATTAGTATGTCCTTTTGGTGACTTGATCTTTTAATTATTATGTATAAGCTCTCTCCCCTTGTAATAGTTTTTTGCTCTGAAATCTAATTGTCTCTATGAACCTAGCTATTCCATGTGTGTTTTAACTAGTATTAATTAGCATGTTATACTTTTTCTATCAATTTTTTTATCCATTTACTGTCAACCTATTTGTGTATTTGTATTTAGAGTCCATTTATTGCATATGGTTGGCTCTGCTTTTATTGCCAGCATGGCAATCTCCTTCTAATTGGAATGTTGAGACTCTTTGTATTATTGTTAGTGATATGTGTAATGATATGCTTTTAAATCCAACATTCTATCTTTTGTTTTTGATGTGTCTTGTCTGTTTTTTTAAGTTTAATTTTATTGTAGTAAGAACTCTTAACATCAAATCTGCCTTCTTAACAGACTGTAAAGTACGCAATACAATATTGTTAACTATAGGCACAGTGTTGTATAGCAGATCTCTAGAACTTATTTATTTTTCATTATTCACATTTTATACCCATGGGTTATCAACTCAGCATTTTTCCCTTGCTCCTGCCCCCGAGAATAACTGTTCTGTTCTCTGCTTCTATGAGTCTATTTTAGATATCTCATATAAATGGAGCCATGTAGTATGTTTTCCTGTGATTGGCTTATTTCACTTAGTATAATGTTGTCAAGGCTCATCCATGTCATCACCTATTGAAGGATTTCCTTCATTTTTAATATGAGTAATATTGCAGTGTATACCACATTTTCCGTACCCATACAGCTGGATATTTTTGAAGATGTATGCATAGTCTCAATCAAAAACAGGAAGGTTAATGATTAGCAGATTGGAAATTTTGGGAGGCCTCTGAAAGAAAAATCTATGAGAAAGATCTATAATTTAGGGTGCTTATAATTATGCTGTAGAAGGTGAAAGGAAACACCAAGGCCAATAAGGATAAAAGTGTAAAACCAAAAATCTATATGGATTATAATAAAATATTAGGACATTACAAGAGTGGGAAAATCCTCAGAGTTGCCATAGATAAAACATAGGTTATCTATAAAAGGGAAGAAAAATCAGATGGACAGTAGACTGACCTCAGACTTCTCATTAGCAATGCTAATACTATGAATAAAATAAAGCAATACCTTACAATAATAGTAACTAACACTTATTGAGCACTGTTTTAGGCATTTTCTTCATTTAATTAGCAGAACACTGTTATATAAGTACTATTATTCTCATTTTACAGATAAGTTGAGTAACTTGCTCAAGATCACATAGCTAGCAAATGACAAGGTGTGGAGTGGATGAAAGTGCACAGTGCTGAGTTAGAGTCCTGAATATATGTTCTTGCTGATAATAGCTAGTATCTCATCAGTTCTAATAATCTGTATATGTAATTCTGCTGTATTTAAGGTGCTATAGGGAATTAAAGCTTGAATCAGACACTAATCTGGACTCAGAAAATTAAAAACTTGAGTTAGGTTCTCCAAAGTCTGTAGTCAGGATGTGGTACACAAAAAATATTTCTAAAAAGCTTAAATAGTTCATGACTTATTTTCACCTTCTACTTTGGGGAGGCATAGTGGCTTTTCACTTATGAGAGGGATATGATGCTTTATTAAAATGAATATGATAATCATACATTGAATATGAAGATGTAATTTTCATACAAGACATGCAGATGGTATGTGAAGAACTAGCTTGGAAAAACTGAATTTGGGGATGATTTTCCTTAGTACTATATATGGAACACTAATATATACAACACACACTTCTCTGTTGGACCACTAGATTTTGATCAATATTTATTGATCAAATAAATAGATATTCTATTTATTTATTTATTTTTATTTACTTTTATTATTACTTACTATTATGGTGATGCCTTCCAACCATTCTTTGCTGAGTGGATCCTGAGACAGGAAAGTTTATAACTTGCACAGAGTAAGAGCTAAGATGGATAGAGTAATATCAAGGCATTATTTGTATTAGGTTGAACTATATGAATTTGTCAGTCAAAAACTGTCCAATATGAGCAATTTATATGGTTTAACTTGTACATTGCTATTAGGTTTATTTCAGTATTTCAGGTAATATATTACCTGAATATATTTCAGTATATTTTAGGTAATATACTGCAAAATTCTATGGTTTAACAATAATGGTTTTGTTATGTCTTCTGATTCTTGGACTGATTGGGTAAGTTTCACGGATTTGGATTTTTCTGCTTGAGACACCTCTGCTAGCAGGTCAGTCTTCTAAGGGCTCAGCTAGATGTGAATATTCAAACTAATTCACCACATGGCTGGTGGTTAGTGCCGCTGTCAGCTGGAAGCTCAGGTGTAACTGTCAAACACAGAACTTTGGGTCTTCCCTTTGTAGTATGGGTTTCCCACAACATGACCTGGACTTGGAAGCCCCAGACTATTATTTCCACTGCATTCTATTTGTCAAAACCAATTCACAGGGCGAGCCCAGCCAGCCCAGCTACTGAGATTGGAGATGAGATCCATTTTGTGATGTGTGTGGGAATATGTATCTATAGAGTGAAGCGGAAATATTGCGGACCATCTTTTTGGAGACTAGTTATTGCAAGAAAACCACATTTCTATGAGGAAAATGAGTGAGATGAGTCTGGGAAATTTTATTCTAACAAGGACACGCAATGTGACAGTGAATAGTATAACTGTGGATACTATTAATTCCTTAGTATGTGCCCAGAGAAATTATGATGCTCAAAAGGATTCTGTGACACAATAATCTCCAAAAACTTTGACCCATCACCTAAGATGAGTGATAATATGTATATTCACATAGTCATAATTCAAATTAATTTAATGCATAGGTAGAGATGAGAACTGAGAGGAAGAGAACACTAGCTCTGGCCAGGAGAAACTGAAGGATTCAGGCATGGCCCCATGGTGCTATTTGAGCCGTGCCATGAATCATTGCACAAGATGTAGACAAGTTGCTATGAGGAGAAGCAGATGTTCAAGGAGAAAGAATGAGCATAGGTATGGAGAAAGCAAAAGCCTGAGACTTCCATGTAGAGAAGAGTAAATTGGTCCATTTTGCAGAAGTATGGAGGAGGGGAAAAGAGTACAGTGAGCACTAAGGTTGGGGAAGTGAGGTGTAATAAATCATGAAAGGCCTTGAATGCTAAACTTGGGAGTTTGAGCTTTGTTCAAGGATAGGAGCCGATGAAAGGGACTAACGGGATCAGGAAGCTGGCACCTCATGTTTGTCTGGTATTTTCTCTCTATGCCTTTATCTCCTGACTATTCCCGGAGACTATCTTCCCAACTTCCTGCCTGTAGTAGTAATTTCCTTTCTGATTTAGTTCCAGGCCTGCCGCATTAGTGAGAAATAGAAGAGCCCCCTTTCTTATGCCACGCATGCATGCAACGCACTATTATTTAGCTATTAAAATAAAATTTTCAAAAAAGATCATTTAGCTAGTAAAATGACATTTTCTAAAAATATTTATCAGCATGAGGATAAAAGATCATGTTCCATTACAAAATAATAAAATGACCGATTAATAAAATCAGAATAAAAATTGTATATAAAATTCAGATGCATCATAAAAACCTGAACGTTATGTGTTCCTATGCACATATGCATATAGAGAGGAAAGGAAATGAAAGTTTTAGCATGGATAGTGGCATGATGGCTGTTCTTATTTTCTTGTTTGTACCATTCTCCATTTTCCAAATTAGAAGGTATCACAGTAATCGTCAGAGTAGTTATTGTCTAGTGTGTTAACCATAGCAATTAAGTCTCCAAACAGCAACCAAGTAAAAATAGCCTTCTACCTGAACTTGAGACTTGGAATTCCTAAAGACCTATAAATATTCAGGCCTTTGAAATCCAGACATGGGGTGAGGCAGCTGCTTTGGCCTTCTGAGCATGTGAATATTTGTTCTGAAGAGAATAAAAGGAGAGGAAAGTACTTGAGCAGCCTTTCACCACTAAGCGCCTCTGGAATTTCTAAATAAGGCCCTGAGACCTTGGGTGAAGGGAGAATGACATGAAGAGCCTGTACACCATCACTCCACACTATCATGGGGCTGGAGTCAGGAAGAACCGGGCCTTGACTGTGTGGTAAAATGCCATACTGAAGTGAAATATTGAGGTTTAAACCTCCAGGTATGGGGACGATTTGCTCTGCAACCCAGCACTGGGGCCTCCTGAAAATGTTGCCTCTCTGTCTCAAGAATCATTGGTTCATGCTCTTCCCAGTCTTGCCCAGTTTACTACTGTGGACATCTGATAGTTTGCATAAGCAGAAAAAGAAGGACTTACAGAAATCCGGAGAAAAGAGGAAAACTGTCATGTCATTATTTTAAATTACTGTGTTTGAGCAATTAGGTCATTAATTCAGTTGATTTGCTTAGAAGTTTCCAGCCAAATAGCTCTGGAATTTTATCTATATATCTGACATAAGAAAATTATCCTTTGTCTCTTCTGGGTTCACCCTTGCTACCACAGTCTGCTTTTTGGCCCTTCTTTCTAGCATGCAAAGGAGCATAAACTCCCCCAGGATTTATCTGAATAAATGTAGTTCTAATTTTTCAGGCTTTCCAAACAAGGTAGAGAAACTTTAGGAGTCTTAAAAAAAAAAAAAAAAAAAAAAAAAAAAAAAAAAAAAAAAGCACTTTTATAGCTTTACTGGGAAGAGAAAAAAAGAAGCATGAATAATAGTAACAGAAAATCTGAAGGACTAGGTTTTTGTTTTTTGTTTTGTTTTTTTTTTCACTGTTTCCTTTTAAAGAACTATATCCTCAGGATCTAAGGATAATGGTAGCATAAACCAACTTGTTTCTTCTTAGTCAATAAATGAAGTTGAGGCCAACATTACTGAAATGCATTAGGGAATAAGGACCCTGGTCAATGATCCCACT
Organism: Canis lupus familiaris; assembly: GCF_011100685.1. Classification (NCBI taxonomy): domain Eukaryota; kingdom Metazoa; phylum Chordata; class Mammalia; order Carnivora; family Canidae; genus Canis; species Canis lupus. The sequence goes on along the minus strand of NC_049227.1, from coordinate 49,778,965 downwards.
ACATTGCTCCAGGGCACATCTGCTTTTTCAGGCTGAACAAAGCAGGAGAACAAATCTGGTTGATGTCTATGGGACATTTTTTAATGGGAACTTATAAAAAGAACTGATGGATAATATTTGTTGGGAATTTGCTACATGCCTGTCCTGAATTAAGTATTTTCCATGAATTATTTTATTTAATACAACAGTCCAGCTAAGTACTGTTATCTGACCAACAGGTGAACCAAACTAGAAAATTTAAGTAATTTTCCCAAGGTCAGTAATAGATGAAGCTATGGTTGACTGCAGTTTGATTCTAGAACCTGCGCTGTTACTCTCTGTGCTGTGCTACCTTTAATTCATGGACATAAAATAAACTTCCACAGGCTTAGACATCTTTGAAGGACACATGGCAAGCAATCCAAAAAGAGAAATTTATCTTAGGTCCTTGGTTTTTTTGTTATGGGAAGGAAGAAGGGCTGATAATATTGTCCAGATAAATTTTTACTGCGTGTTAGTCTGAAGAGCATAAGAATCCTGGATTACTTATGCTAAATATCCAGCTTTGTTCACTGGACAGTTACTTTCTTTCTGTTGAATTTAAAAGAAACATATGGGTTACTATGTTTAAACGGCCATCTGCCATCATAAGCAAATTCTTGAGGAAATTGCTTTGGACCTAAAGTACAGCACATGTTTGATCTTTATGTCTATTTGTACTTTTTGAATTTGGAAACTTTTAAATAAGGAGGTAAAAAGGTAGCAGGAAAGAAAATGAAAAAGCAAAAATAATGTTTTTTAAAAAAGCAAAATGAGAGCTTCATGGTGTTCTATACTAGTAAGAGTAAGAGAGAAAGAATTAAAGCTGCCCAAAGAGACCCAGCCTGATACCAAATTGGTGATATGGCACCAAATAGACAAAAAATGCAGTAAGGTACAGATAGTAAAAATATTTAGTTAAAACTGTGTTTAGCTGAGACATCATTTTGGAGAAGATGCTTGACTCAAATTTTTTGTGTGGTAGGCTAAAGAATGGCACCTCCACTCCCAAAAAATGTCCATGTCTTAATCCCTGGGACCTGTGACTATGTTACCTTACGTGGTAAAAGGCATTTTTCTGATAAAATTAGGGATCTTGAGATAAGGAGATTACTTTGGATTACTGAAGTGGATCCAATGCAGTCATAAGGATCCTTATAAGAGGGAGACGGGAGGGCCATGGAGGGAAGAGCCACAAGTTGAGGAATGCAGGTGGCTTGTAGAAGCTGTAAAAGGTAAGAACATGACTTCCCCCCGCCCCTGGAGCTCCTGGAAGCAAGCAGATGCCTTGATTTTAGGCCTGTAAAACCTGTTTTCTACTTCTCACCTCCAGATCTACAAAATAACAAATGTCTGTAGTTTTCAGCCATGTAGTTTATAATAATTTGGTACAGTACCAGTAGGAAATTACTGTATATGACTCAAAGAATTCTTAGGAAATGGAAAATGGGAAAAAGATTACAAACTCCTTAGTCATCTGCATCACCTCTCCTGTCTAGTCCACCACCAAAGCTCACTCACCCTTGCTCACTTTCTGAGCACTACTCCTTACCATCTAGCCCTGCTGACCCCCATCCCTCATACTCAAAGGACTGCAGATAATGTTTTCTTGATTCTTGCCCGTACTGCCTCTAGGGTAATTGGAGTGTGCTCCACACCTATCAGCAGACTAACATTTATAAAGTTCTTTTTCCCAACTTGGTTGGATCCATGTTATCTATAGATAAAAGGCCCCAGCTCTTCACAGTGGCATCTCAAGACCTTCTATCCCTCCCTCTTTCCCATTATGACACCACTAACTCTGCCTCCATGCCTGCTCACACTCTGACCTCTGCCTGCAATGCTTTCCTCTTTCTTGGTCATCCCAACATCCTAATGGGTAAGGAGAAAGTGTGGTAACATAGAAAATAGTGCTCTGGTAGAAGGATCCTTGTTTGGTAGAAAAATTGAAATCTTTTTTTCATATAAATTGTGAATTAACACATGCCTGATAATGGGAATAAGGGAAAGAAATGTAACATTAACGAAAGAGTGAAATGCAATAGAATTCCAGGTTAAAAGGGGAAAAATTAAAAAAAATGAATGAAAAATTGCTCTGTAAAATAAATAAACATAAATAAGAGGGAAGGGTTAAAGTTATATCTTTCATCACTCTAACTGTTCCAGACTGCTTAAGCCAAATGAACTATATGTAGCAATATACCATTTATAGAAAACAAATTTAAAACAGAGATGTAAAGAGGTAGAAAACAAAGAGGTGAGTGGGTAGGGATGTGAAGGGCAGTTTACAGAAGAGCAAAGCAAGATGACAAACATTTTTGAAAAGATGCTCCGACTCTGGTAGTCAGAGAAATACTAATTAAATAACAGTGAGATAGCAAACATTTCTACTGGATGGTAATGGTTGAAAATCGCTATAAAGGTATTGTTGGAAAGGATGTTGGAGCAACACAAACACTCTTCCTTTGCTGATCAAAATATTATACAACTCTTCAGATGGAGAACTAGAAATATCTATTAAAATTTTAAAAACATGTGTTCTTCAATTAAACAATTCCATTCTTGGGAATCTATTCCACAGAAATAAAAGTCTCTGGATACATAGTCATGTGAATAAAGATCTTTTATTGCAGCAGTGTTCATAGCAACAAAACACTGAAAATAAACTGAATGACCATCAACTGGGGATGAAAAATTATAAAACATCAAGAGGGGATATGATATAATAATTAAAAGGAAGAAATTAGAAATTCAAAGAGAATATGATAAAAATACAATTACAGTGGAAGACATGAATATACCACTCTCAGAACTGGTCATCTGTAATAGACAAAAAATGAACAAAATCATAGAGGAATTAAATAATTTTGTTGAAATAGATACAAATACAGAAACTCATAAGTACAGAGGATATGTTTAGTAGAATATTTAACTTCATTCTGGGGCTATCACAAAAATAAAAGCATCGGTCCATGAGGGCATATGTGTTTGGATATTTGTTGCAACTGTATTCATGGTGGAAAAAGCAATATATATACATGCCTGTGCACATTCTCATTCATCCATTCAGAAAGTGTGTCTTTACTGAAGTTCTGCTACATACTCTTTTCTGCACTAGACACTACGAAGTTTAATAAAGGGCCTCCACCATCAGAGAACTCTAGTTGTAGCTGAAGCGCCAAGGCGTATAGACATATAAGTTACACAAGAGCACCAAACAGAATATTTCAGACAGAGGATCCCATAAGCAAAGGCAGTGGCGGGGAGCTGTGCAAAAAAGGCAGGATGTGCTCTGGGGATGGGGAATGTTAGCAAAGATAAATAGAGCAAAGAATCATATCCCAATTACTAAAAAAAGACAGAAAGAACGAAATCACTAATTGCCACTAATTCTTGACTAATTCTAGTGAATGGAGGCAGATTGTCAAACAGTATTGAATGGGGAGCTTGACATGGACGTTGGTAAGATCCTAAAGCTTTAAAAATAAAAATGGACCAATAATAATTAGAATTTGAAAGGGGAAAGAAAGCTATGCCAAACTAAATTAGTTTTCATTTTTCATGAAGTTTCTAAATAAGGATGCAATAGATATGAGGAAATCAGAATTTTGGCAAGGGTTTGACAGTTTTTTGTTTTTGTTTTTGTTTTTTTAAATTTGGGGGCAGATGTGGAACAGTTAGAGAAAACTGATTGAATGACTATAGAAAACATGTACTGGGTGAATGGTTCAGTTACCTACAGAAAGTTTCATATCTGGGGGAATCTGATCTGTGATGGACACACTGGGGTATCTTAATCAGTATGTGTGAAAAGGAATTTGCTACTAGATTGAAAAGTAAATTGATATGGATTTGAGGTTTCCCCTCGAATAATCTCTCTCATTCATGGGCACTCAGACAGGAGAGGAATGAACATTAAAATTAGCAGGAGAGCAGTGTGCATAATCCTTGAACCCTTGAACCTCAAGAACATGTCTGGATGTACCCCCAACAATCTGCTGTATATCTGTACATTGGGGCAGAGAGACTAGTTAAAGCTGCTGCCCTCAGGGTAAGAGGCATAACACTCTGATCCCAAGTTCATGACTCAGATCTGAGATCAGGGTGATTGAAGCAGGAAGTAGCTAGTACATTGATTCACAATCTGCATCATGGAAAAGGCTAGGTAAAAGCTGATTGTAAATAATATAAAACATGGTTCTAGTCCAAATTGGTAAGAACATAATTAGGACATTGTTTTAAAATTTTGTCCATCATCCTTTATTTTAAAAAGGCAGTAACTAAATGCAGCTAATTAAAAGGAAATCAATCAGGCTGGAGACAGTGACTAAAGGAACTGAGATGTTTAGATTAGAAAAATTTAGGGATATGAAATCTGCTATCAATGATTTGAAATCCTATTATAAAGAGTGGCAAAATAATAGAAAGAATATAGGGCTTTTTAACTCAGATAGGGGTCATACTCTTAAAGACTTTAGAATTCCTTTTAAACCTCCTAGATTCTAGGAAATCTAAGGTAAGATTTTATAATAAATTAGGAGGGCTAGGTTCGGAACACCCTGGGCCCACCCCTCTGATATCAAAGCCAAAGAATAGAGTAGAGCCTAAATTGCTGGGGTCAGTGCCAGCAGGGTTTCCTGTAGTGGTAATTCTAATGAGGGCATCCAGAGGACAAGCCAAAGGGTTAGTTAACAAACAGGAAGACTGGGCAAATATGATGATGATGAGAAGACAAAACTGGAAAAAAAAAAAGTGGCAAGTGGCAACTAGAGAAGCCAAAAAATCAGGATGTCATAATCACAAGGACTGAAGAAGAAGGAAAGTAAAATAATGGAGGTGGTGGTTGGGTGGGGTGATAGAGTGACAGAGCAAGAGTCAGGTTAGGACTATGATGACCTCAGGTCAAATCTTGTGATCACCATGACAAGGATGACTTGTGTTTGGCACAGAGTAAACACTCAACAAACATGAGATGTTATCATATGACACTTTGTCCTGATCAGTTGAGTTGGAATCAGATATTCAAAATGATGGAGACAGGCTAAATTAGGACCTGACCATGGAAGGTCACCCTAAGGAATATGCATGTTATTCTACAGGCAAAAAGAAACACAAAGTTATTTGAACTGGCAAGTGCTTTAGGACTATTTCTTGCTCAACATTACAAAGAGTAGAAGGGTTTTATAAGAAAGGAGGCAGAGACATTAGTTAAGCCTTTTCCAAAACAAATAAAAAAAGGAGTAATGATGGCCTTAACTACAAAGTGGTGGTTTGGAAATAGGGTATATAAGAAACAGCTTAAGATGGAAATCTAAAAGCACACTGCCTCATTGAATCACAGAGCTGGCTGTGTATGGGGTCAACATGATCAATAAAAAGATATATAATGACATAGTTACCCTTATTTTGGATATGACAAAGCAGATTGAGAATAATCAACCCCAGAATACTACTCACTCCAGCTGATCTTGAGCCAAGGGAGACTCTTTAACGACTGAAATCTCGAGCACCTGAAACACAAGCTTTGGTTCTTTCCATGGCTTCTTTCTTCATTCAAATGTATTAAAAGAGAAAGTTAGGGGATCCCTGGGTGGCTCAGCGGTTTGGTGCCTGCCTTTGGCCCAGGGCGCGATCCTGGAGACCCGGGATCGAATCCCACGTTGGGCTCCCGGTGCATGGAGCCTGCTTCTCCCTCTGCCTGTGTCTCTGCCTCTCTCTCTCTATCATAAATAAATAAATTAAAAAATAAATAAAAGAGAAAGTTAAATTAAAAATTCTGCTTGAATCTGAGCCAATCAAGTTCCAACCACAATAGAGGTAAGGGAAAAAAAAAGAAGTTCCTACAGAAGCTAAAGAAAGAGCGATTTTTTCAAGAGTGATCCAGTTTCAGGTGCTATAGAGTGGTAATATAAAGGACTGAAAAATGGCCAATTATTTAAAATCAAGGCACAGGGCCTATGAATTAATCTGTTAATATTAAAATCATGGGAAATAAGGTGAACATTTTAACCCACGGTGGTAAATAAAGTCCTAAAATCATTATTGAGATTTAGACAGATGGAATCCAAGATTAGAATATAATAAAGGAAGTAAAGGAAGGATATTTTTATGCACTGTAAAAGACACTCCCTTAACAGGGAAGGAAAGTTGGTCAAGAAGATACACATCTGAGTAGATATCCATGGACTTAACGGCAGAAGGATTTTGGAGAGTATTTGGATGAGTATAAAGTGAATAATAAGTAAGTAAATGCAGTGTGAGACTCATTCATTCATTTCCTCTTGTATTAAACATATTGTGTGTGATGTTAAGGAATAAAAGAGTCTTTTTTCTTAAGTCACTCAAAGCATACCAGAGACTCTAGAGAAAGTGTCCCAGAGATGGTGAGATATAGGTTGGGTCTTAAAAGATGGCTGAATGTTACCAAATGAAAGAGGCTAGGAGGAGCCCCTCAAGAAGGAGTTGAAGTTAAAAGAAATGGATGGAAAGGTTAGGGCTAAATCATTGGAACCACCAGCTCAGGACTCTTTTCCCCACCTTTCATCTCTGCTTCTCTTTATGGGCCAAATGTCTGCTCTCAGATAAGATTCTCCATAAAATACGAAGCCTGGTTGATGGAAGCTCTGGACTCAGTGGCTTATTGTCTTCTGATTCGAGAGGAGAGGCACTCTCTTCCTTTTTTTTTTTTTTTAAGATTTTATTTATTTATTCATGAGAGACACAGAGAGAGGCAGAGACACAGGCAGTGAGAGAAGCAGGCTCCATGCAGGGAGCCCGACGTGGGACTCGATCCCGGGTCTCCAAGATCACACCCTGTGCCCAAGGCAGATGCCCAACCTCTGAGCCACCAAGTAATCCCCCACTGTCTTCCTTTACCGTTAGTTTGAAAATTCCTAGGAAGGAACCTAATCAATCCAGATTCAGCCCTCCCTTACTACTCTCCTAAAACAGAGAGGCAGAATCTTTTCATTCAATACACAACTCCCGGGAGAAATGTCTCTGGTCTCTGAAGGAATCGTGAGCAGGGATCTCCATTTATGTCTATTTCAATGGCACATTCAGGGTATTATAAGTGAATCAGTAAGATGAATCTTAGAAAAGATTGAAAGCAGATATTCTAGTTAAAAAGTTATTTTGGTATAAAATTCAGAAGTTAGTACAGTGTCCTATCAGGGCCAGAAGGATGGATATAAGAAACGTTAGAAAGAAGATTTGATAGAAGATAGTGATAGATTCAATGTGAAAAATGAGAGAAAAGTTAAAATAAAGGAAAATTCAAGGTTCTCAGATTTGGGCTTGACAAAGGAAAGATTGGGACAAGTCATTAAAATAGGAATTAAACAGGATTTAATTACAGGGATTATGTAAATAAAGATATCCAATACCCAATTGAATATATAGAGCAGAGTTAGGAAAGAAACCAGAGCTCAAAATATAAGCTGCAAGTCATTTGCACAAAATGGTATTTGAAGTCAGGGAGATATATGGGCTTACCCATCTCTTCCTGCCCTGATCACTCTATTTCACCCATTCTTACTCATCTTAAAGTATGTCAAGCTTGTTTCCACCTTGGATCTTTGCACTTCTTCCCACTACCTGGAATACCCTTCCTTTGGATCATGTTGTGGTTTGTTTTCTCACTTCCTTCTGAACTCTGCTTAAATTGGACCCCCTCCAAGAGGCCTTTCCAATGCTCTCTATACACAGGGGGTCTTCACAAAACCATGTACTATGACTCTTACCTTTTATCCTGTTTTATCTTTTCTTCACAGCACTTACTACTCCCTGAAATTACAGTGTGTATTTACTTACATGTTCGCCACTAGATCATCCACTCCTTGAGGACAGGAGTGCAGTCTTGTGTTACAGCTGTATCTCCAGGCCCTAAAACAAGTGCTCAATAAAGATTTGTTGATTATGTGACTATATTAAATATAGTTCTTTCATTTTTGGTTTAAATATCTAGTGAACAATTAAGATGAGAAAATAAAAGAACTTTCAATTCTCTTCACTTTTGCCAAATGGGGTTTTGTTACATTTTACATTTTCAACTGCTAAACAGTACTGGGAAACATCTGGAAGAAGCAACCCATTTAGGCTGAGGAATGACTATGTGAATAACTTTTTGTTACTGTAGAGAATGCTAATGTCAAGTAGAACTTCCATGAACTTCTTATTTGGCTTTTTGCCCTTCAAATGAAAGGATATAGGGATTTTTTGCTTCCTCAGTTCACACTGGACTTCCTGTTTTCAGAAATGCTGAATTCATCCAGAAGTCTGCTCACTGAGCATTAGTAGATTAACTGCCTAAGCAGGGGATTTATTACAAGACTTCTAGATTTTATCAAATAGGGCTATCTAGTTCACTCCATGTGAAAATTTCCCAAAGCAACCTGTAATCAATTTATCTAAATCTAAATAATTATATGGCTCTTTCCAGAAAGATATATTTTACTTCATTGACATAGTTTTATATTTAATTTAAACATTTCCTAAGATGTGAGTTACTTTTTGTCAGTGTTAATGAACATTATAAAGGTAAGCACTAGAGTTTTTTGTTTTTTTGTTTGTTTGTTTGTTTTTTGTAGTAGGAGTGTTATATCGTTCTAAATATAAGTGCCTAATCCACTGTAAATTTGGGGGAAATGATACTCTTTTCTAAGTAAACTATAAAGTAATATGGGTGGATATTTCAATGGATCAGCAGCTTTTGAAGCTTATGTGAGTGTGTCTTGAAAACTATCTGGCTTGAGTCAGAAAGCCTTTGGGTCAGATCCTACTTCCACCTTTTTTTCTGTCATTGATATGTTGTCTATAGCTACCATGTTAACTGTTCATGATTTTTAGATACAAAGTGTTATTTTTTTTAATAAGGGTCATTATGGAAAATATTGGAAAAAATAACAAAGGATGAAGAATGTATTAAATTGTCAACCCCCAAATAACTAAAATTAGCCACTATTTATTCAATCATCAATCCATATAGCATCATATTGATGTTAAAATAATTTTACAACCCGAGTTTTCATTAAACATTATATCATATGTCTTTTCCTCTGCTGGTAAAAACAAGTTCTATACACATAAAAAAAAGGGTTTTTTGAGTGTAGTTGACACACGATGTTACATTGGTTTCAGGTGTATGACTTAGTGATTTGACAAGTTTATACATGATGCTATATTTACCCCAAGTAGAGCTCCTATCTGTCACCATACAACACTATTACAATATCACTGATCATTGACTATATTTCCTGTGCGTATTTTTTATTCTTGTGATTTATTCATTCCATAACTGGAAGCCTGTATCTCCCACTCCTCTTCACCCATTTTGTGTAAACATTTTTAAAGGTTATATAATATTCTGTGGCATATGTGTACCATAATATACTTGTACTGTCCCCTAATGTTTGACACTTAGGTTGTTTCTAAATTATAAATACTTTAATTAACATCAGAAGAAATATTTATGCATAAAATTTTTCATCAAAAGTTCCTACTTATTTAAAAGAGATTAATAGGGATCCCTGGGTGGCGCAGTGATTGAGCGCCTGCCTTTGGCCCAGGGCGCGATCCTGGAGACCCGGGATCGAATCCCACGTCGGGCTCCCGATGCATGGTGCCTGCTTCTCCCTCTGCCTGTGTCTCTACCTCTCTCTCTCTGTGTGACTATCATAAATTAAAAAATAAAAAATAAAAAAAATAAAAGAGATGAATAAATTAGAAGTACTAGGAGAAAATGTCTTGATACTTATTGCCAAACTGTTTTTCAGATAAGCTCTACTAAATTGTAATTTTATAAAGATTAGATGAGTGAACTCATCTCATCACATTGTCATCAGGACTATCATTCAATATACTTTTTTGGTAAATGTTATGGACAGCAATAATGTCTTATTGCAACTATATTTTGATTTATATATTTACAGAGAGAAACACTCTTATTATTTATAAATGGTATTGGTTTTTTGCCCATTTAGTTATGACAAACTTTTTTCTTATGGATTTTATAAGAGTTCTTTTTATTTATTTTTATTTTTATCTTTTTTTAAGTTTTTATTTATTTATTCATGAGAGACACACACAGAGAGAGAGGCAGAGACACAGGCAGAGGGAGAAGCAGGCTCCACACAGGGAACCCAACATGGGACTCCATCCCGGGTGTCCAGGATCAGGCCCTGGGCCAAATGTGGCACTAAACCGTGGAGCCACCCAGGCTGCCCAAGAATTCTTTTTATTAAGGATATTAACACTTTTACATTTTTTTTCTACGAAGTATTTCCCAATAAATTTTAGGCTGTGTCAATATCACTCCCTTTAGTAAAATAGAACGCTATGTATTAGTCAGTGTAGTTGTTATTCGAAAAATAAAGTTAGTCTTTATACTTCTCAAATGCAAAATTCTTCTTTTTGAAAGATTTTATTTATTTATTTGAGAGAGAGAGAGCACAAGTGAGGGAGGGGCTGGGAGGAGCAGAGGAGAGGGAGAAGTAGACTCTCCTCTGAGCAGGGAGCCAGAAGTGGGGCTCCCTTCCTAAGACCATGGACCTAAGCCAGAGCAGATGCTTAACTGCCTGAGCAACCCATATGCAAAATTCTTAGTTAAGAATTTAACTACAGGGATCTCTGGGTGGCGCAGCGGTTTAGCGCCTGCCTTTGGCCGAGGGCGCGATCCTGAAGAGCCGGGATCGAATCCCACGTCGGGCTCCCGGTGCATGGAGCCTGCTTCTCCCTCTGCCTATGTCTCTGCCTCTCTCTCTGTGACTATCACAAATAAATAAAAATTAAAAAAAAAAAAAAAGAATTTAACTACAGAGGTCCCTTAGGGCTCAGTTAAGCATCTGACTCATGATTTTGGCTTAGGTCAAGGTCTCAGGTTCAAGCTCCACACTGGGCTTGGAGCCTGCTTGGAATTCTCTCTCTTCCTCTGTCTCTCCTCTTGCTCTCATTCTCTCTCTCTCTGAAAAAAAAAAAAGGAAGGAAGGAAAGAAGAAAGGAAGGAAGGAAAGAAAAGAATTTAACTGAGTTATTAGAAGCCAGATTAATTTTTAAATTGGTTAGCTAAGGGTATAGCCATTAACAGGGACATTGTTGTTCAATGAAACTCTTTCTTTTCCCACACAGATACAAAGATGCCCAATTTGAAAGAGTTTGAGGATGAGGGAGACTTAAGAATGAAAAGAAGCAATTTAACTCTATTCTGCAAAATAATGTGAAATACTAACTTCAAAGAGAAATACATACCTCACAATTTTTTTTTAAATACTGAACTTTTTTTTAAAGATTTTATTTACTTATTCATGAGAGAGAGAGAGAGAGAGAGAGAGAGAGAGACAGATGGGGGAAGAAGCAAGCCCCATGCAGGGAGCCCGATGCGGGACTCGATCCTGGGACTCCAGGATCATGCCCTGAGCCAAAGGCAGATGCTCAACCACTGAGCCACCCAGGTGTCCCTACCTCACAAATTTTGAGTCAGTTAAGGCTATATTTCTATTTTTCCCAAATAGATATTTAGTATACATTCATGAAAATAAACATATTGGGAGGGAAAATTTTGAAGGGGCTCAATTCAGGGTGTCTACCTGGCTTGTTGTGTAGGACTTTGTGTGTCAACTCCTATCACTGACTGTCCTGCTGGGGCCTCCTAGGAGAACTCAATTATAAAACAATCATAAGGATATCAGTTTATGTCCCCCCACCCCCGCAAAAAAAAAATCCCATTGGGAAGTTAGAAGGTATTTTCAAGAGATCTAAACTATGAAGCTAAGGGACACTGAGTCTTGCCCATGGATAGAGTCCCTCTGAAGGTTTCAACTCCTTGTGTGTGTTTTCCCTAAACCTGGGATGAGCTATATTTAGCACACAGCCATCGGCTTTCCTTTTAACTTAACCACTTTAGTAAAATCTATACCCCCCCTGGGGGTGCCTTGGAGGACAAAGAGATGCGGCAGCAAAGGGAAATACAGCTGACTTCATGATTCCAAGACTCCAGGTTAGTCCTTTTGTTGCTCCTATAAAAGCAAGTAGCATCCTGCTGAAGGTTATTTAAGGGCGTCAGAGAGTGATCTGTGGCAACGTGAATGTGACTCAAGGAGAAGCACAGGCATTAAGACATTTTGCTGTCTAGATATTTCTCTAGAAAAAGCTTTACTAATGAGTAGCTCTTCGGGGCACCTGGGTGGCTCAGTCGGTTGAGCATCTGCCTCAGCTCAGGTCATGATCCCAGAGTCCTGGGACGGAGCTTTGCATTGGGCCCTCTGCTCAGTGGGGAGTCTGCTTCTCCCCCTCCCTCTGCCTCTATGCTCTTCCTCACACACAAATAAATAAATAAAATCTTTTAAAAGATGAATATCTCCCTTTTCCCTACATATGCTGGTGAGAAGTCACTTTTAGTGATGGGAGAGCAGTGCGGGCTGGTGGAGATACTTGGGGCATGTGTGTTCATATACAGATAGAGAAAGCCTCTACATGTGCACAGGACTGTTAGCAAACTAACAGAAGTGGGTCATGGTGGCAAAGAGAAAGTCACTCTCACTTTTCCATAGATATCTCTGCATTGCTTGTGTGTGTGTGTGTGTGTGTATATATATATATATATATGCACATATATACATTGTATATATGTATATATACAAATATGTTTTTCAACAATACGCATTTATTACTTTGTCAATTCAGAAGTATATAGTAAATTTAATAATGTATTCCCCCAGCTTCTTGTCGTCTTTTTAAACTTGTTTTTTATTTACAGAAGATTTTTATGCAGTATTTAAATTTTTCTTTGCAATGTCTTGCCTTGTATTTAAGCTTTCCCTATCCACTGATCAGATTGTTAGTGTATATCTACGTTTATGTGGGCTGCTTTCTGCCCGGTGCAAGGTAAAAAATGCAGTAAAATACCATCTGGGGTCTGTCAAGCAATGTATTCAAAAGCTCTTTAGGAAAGAGGATAAAATGAAAAAGATTTCAAGAAATGGACATTTGTGATTGTAACTAATGCGTGTTGGTGGTGCTCCCGTTGACCTTAGGGCCCCAGAGTACTGTGGGAGCCCGTGTTCCCGAAATGAAAGGTTTCAATTGTTTCAAAGGCACCTCAGAGAGTCCTTTGCCATACAGACGGAGACCCTCCTTGGCAGAAGTCTTCTCCTTTGCCCAAGCTACACTTAAGAAATTGGGATTAAGGTACCCAAGTCTAATTGCTTCTAAGCCCCCTGCCAACTCAACCTGTTTATTATCTAGTGCAGAAATCAAAGTAAAGGAGGAAACAGAACTCAGAAAGTCAGCATTAGAACATAAGAAAAACAATCTTGTGCCAACTATACATTCTGCAGAGTGACCTCCAGTTTCTCCAACCATATGCCTCATTGCAAAATTTATGAGACTTCCCAGATCAGAGGTCAAACATTTTCCTGTTACTGTTATAACCCTTCGTATCCTGCTTCTCTTGCCTTTTACCTTCCCTTCCCACAGCTTCCTCTCTACTTTTCTTTGTTTTGTTTTTTAAATTGGAACTTCCTTTTTCTTCTTTCTCTAGCCCTCTATCCCAAAGTCATTCTTCTCTGTCTGATTTTCTCTCCATGCCTTGTTTTTATTCTGGTTCTTACCCATCAAGTCCCCATCACCATCATCCTCACTCTTTTTCATATAAATTCCCTCCTCTAATATTCAAATTCTATTGTCAGTGTTTATATGATTGAACTCTCACGAAAATCAAATCTCATAGGTTTGTGTTGGATTGTAGGTTTGGTGATGCAGGCATTTTTCACCATTTTCCTATTAACTGGAAAGCGATTTGAGGAGCCAGTCCCATAGGCAGAGCTGAATTTCCTTCATTCACCATCTGAAAGATCTGATGATTATTTAGAATTATGAAACTTCTGGTTCTGAGAAATAGGCCTGGTCATCCCGTGGGAACCAACAGCCCCAGCAGATGATTAGTTTCGTTCTGTTTGATGACACACAAAAGTAGAATCATATTTGATATTATCAAATAGACATAGTTTGTGCCTAAAGGTATACATCATGACTTCCCTAAGTAATCAAAACAGTCATTTGTTTGAAAAAACTAGTTTGTTCTTTAATGATTTCATTATTTGACTGATTTTCCCATAATAGCTACTCTAGTCTATGTTTGCATACACATCCAAGTCAACCCAATTCTTACCTTCTTTGCCTTATCTGCTTTAAGAGCTTTGATAGATTGTCTCTAATGGATTTTTGCTCCTCGTCACATGGTGCTCCTTTTACCTTAAATATAGCATGATGAGTTTTATAAGGAAGGAGTCCCTCTATTTCCATCTATCCTCTCTTCCTCAAAACATAGTTGCCTTTTTTAAAAATTTTATCCATTAAACCTAAGCAAAACTGCCCTATTGTAGCTCCTTTTAAAACCAATCTTAGCACCTTGATGTAGCCAAGGGTTCACACAGACTATCACTCAGAGAAACCCTGTGGCAGGATAATACTGAGATACCAATCTGACTTTTTTAACCTTTATTTTTCCCTTTTCTTTGCCTTTGTTCATTTTTTTTTCACCTTTGTTCAATCTGATAACAGATTCCATTCTTTGCCCCAGAGGAGGTTTTTGACTGGGAATTTCTTTCTTACTTCCTAAGCCAAATTTCAAACCAGAAACCCCAAAATTAAATTTGGTTCACAGATATATTTTATTGAGTTCATATAGGACTTTTTAAAACCTGGGGTAACATGTAATAACTAGACATATTTCTTTTTTTTAAAGATCTTATTTATTTATTCATGAGAGACACACAGAGAGAGGCAGAGACATAGATGGAGGGAGAAATGGGCTCCTCGCCGGGAGCCTTATGTTGCTCAAACCCAGGACCTCGGGATCATGACCTAAGCCAAAGGCAGATGCTCAACCATTGAGCCACCCAGGTGCCTCAATAACTAGACATATTTCACATAGAAATATGAATTTCTGACTTCTCTTGAAAATTGGATGATCTAGCCACACTGGGCTACTATTTTCATGTGGCCACAATCACTTAGAACCTCGTAGAGCTATAGTCTTACATAAGTCCCATACTTTCCATTTCTGCAGAGCTCTTCCCACTGTCCTTCTCTCTCTTATGTCAGTATGTCTTGCCCCCATCAGCATTGCTTGCCTCCTGGTTTAAATCCTTTAAGGTGATACTCTAGAAGAGAGACAACTTAAGAAAAGATCATTTTTATTCAGAGGAAGAAATGGTTATGGTGAAACATCATGTATTCAGCAAATATTCAATAAGTAAGCACATATGTGCCGAACAATTTTTCATGTGAAGATTAAAAACAATGAACACGATAGAAATGTTTCCTGCTTTTATGGAATTTCTATTCTAGTAGGTGATGGTGAGAGACAAGTAGACTCATTAACAAAATAATTTCAAGAAGTAAAAGTATAGGAGATGATATATTTCATAATTTCATGTAGTGACAAATATTTGAAAGAAACAAAGCAAGGTGATGGAAAGGAGTGCAGTGATGAAAGAGGATGGGGTGGATGATAGGGCAGGGGTACTAATGTAGGTCAGGCATTGAGGGAAGGCATCTGAGCGATGATAAACCGGGAGCTGAATATGACCTTTCAGGTAGCACCAGCTTTGTGAAGAGCTTGGCAAGGAATAGTCTAAGCAGAGAAAACAGCAAGTACAAAAACCTTAAGGTGGGTGTGCGTTTGACATATTCAAGGAATTTCAGGCTAGTGTGGGTGGGGCTTAGACAAGAAGGGGCGATAAGGGAGCAGTTGTAGAGGCGAGTGAACATCAGATTTTGTAAAGCCTTGACATCCACAGTGGGGCATTTGGATCAGAATCTAATTGCTTCTGGAAATATTGGGAGATTATTAAACATGTTAGTAGTGTAATCTGATTTTCTTTTAAGTAACAAGGCTCTACAGTTTGCAGCTATTGTTGATTTTGTTTCTGTATTTATTTGGGAGAGAGAGTGAGGGAGAAAACAAGCAAGGAGAGTGGCAGAGGGAAATGGAGAAGCAGACTCCTCGCTGAGCAGGGAGCCTGATGTAGGGCTTGATCTCAAGACCTGAGATCATGACCTTAGCCAAAGGCAGATTCTTAACCTACTGAACCACCCAGGCGCCCCCATCTCCTTGATTTTCCTCATGGTTTTACCTCTAAGCAATTACCTATGCAATGTAGTTTAATGGTGTCTCATTAAATTTTATATAAAATAACTTCACTTGTGAATTAAGTCAATAAAATCTTCTTCACAGAGGGGTGCTGATCTGGCTCAATTGGTAGAGCATGTAACTCTTGATCTCCACGTTATGAGTTCAAGTCTGACATTGTATGTAGAGATTACTTTAAAAAAATAAAATCTTTTTAAAAAAAATTTTTTTAAAGAAATTTCCTCATAGGTATTTCTTCTTCCTATACAAAATGAGAAAAGTTAGGGTACCTGAAAGGTTCAGTCAGTTGAGCATCCAACTCTTGATTTCATCTCAGATCATGATCTCAGGGCGGTGAGATTGACCCCACATCGGACTCCGTGTGCTCAGTGTGAAGTCTGCTTGAAATTCTCTCCCTTCCCCTCTACCCCTCTCCCTACTCCCTCTGTCTCTAAATAAATAAATAAATAAATAAATAAATAAATAAATAAATAAATAAAATCTTTTTTAAAAAACAAAATGAGGAAAGTAGTTTTAAAAATAGCTTTTTTCCTCCACCCACAACAAATAAGGGCATAGCCTAATGTAATGTATTTCAGGAAATGACAACCAAGGGAAGATAAAATTCTTCAGCAAATACAAAAGCAGAGCTGTTTCTAATCTCAGAATACTTACTAATACCTCCAAATATTTAGAGAAATAAATAGAGTTGGATATCTTTATCTTTTTCCTCTCTTGATTAAGGAATAGTAGAAAGAGCTGCTGGGAATAAATAAGCAAAATTGAGAAATTACTAAGAGTTTCATGGCTTTCCTGGTGCCAGAAGATGAAAGTGGACTAATGTAAGCAGATTGTTCCATTCCATCCCCCTATCCAGTAATATGTTTAAGCAATGGGTGTTTGATATAAACTCTGGCCAGTAAGATGCAAGGGAGGAAATTTAAGGAAAGTTATTTACACAAGTGGATGGAAGAGCCAAGAAGCCAATATAGGGTGATGAGGCATCCCATAGGTTAGTATAGCAGAAGGCCACTATTGTCTCTCTGCTGGAAGGATGAAGTATTATCATAGTCCAGAAGCCACGGCCATCTAGCAGAGACTGGAATGTAGAGGGTCTTTCCACTGGGAGACTGGAGCAGCCATTACTGAAGCGCACTCAGCGGGAATGGAGAGAGACCCTGGCTTCTCTCCTTGTTCCTGTTCTATGATCTACTACAATGCCTCTCAGGTAAGTCCAGCTGACAGCTGGCTGCTAGGGGACTCTGGGAAGTGCAGCCTTCTGGAGTCAGTCCATCCATGATACAAGACAAAGCAATGGATAGGTAAGGATTGGATTTAAGAGTAAACAGGTAAAGACTTGGCGTGAGGAGAATTAGGACAAGCAAGGAATCATGGAGGATTCCAAGTTTCTTACTTCTGAATGTGAGCAAGTGTCATTGTCTGAGATGGGGAACATTGTTCCCCATTGCATCATCCATTGCAGTTTGAGGAACTGAACTCAGAAGCCTTGATTTGTATGTTTGAAGTTTGAGATGTCTGTTAAATTCCTGTGTGAAGCTATCAAGTGTGTTCTAGTCGGTTCAATCCCAGCGGACTCCCCTGGATGAGTGAGAAAGGGGAGAAGAGAAGAGAAAGAGAGGCAAGCAAAAGAAAAAGAGAAAAGGGGAGCAAGAGAAACCCCAAGTGAGGGAACTTTAGGTGTCCCGGGGCAGGATGACCTAAGGCCTGGTTTCTCAGAGCACTGAGAAGAGAGCAGTGGGAAGGTGGCAAATCCCACTGAAGGAAATGGAAGTGGTGGCAGTTCATCAAAATATTTTATTTCCTGGAACCGAGACACGGAATCAGGTTAGATCTGAGGGGACCACACAGTAAAGGATGGTGGGTTCTCAGTGATCACTTGAGAGGACAAAGAAGCAGACACCACAGAGGCTCCTCCCCCCATATACTCTGTGGGCATGATAGCACTGCACAAAACTGAGATTATGGGATTTGAAAAGGAAGACATACAGAAATAACTAAAATCAAGTTGTCTGCCACTAGAAATATATGGAGATTCGGAGACAGAAATTTAGTCGTACTGGAACTCATCATCTCCTTTCCCTATGAGACAATTTGTGGGATATAAGATCCCCTGCAATGCCATTTCTGAACACTAATTTATTCAGTGTAGCTCAACCCATTGTTGGAGCTTTAACAAGATGGTGTAGAGGGGCTTTGGCTCTAAGAGTGTGAACCACTTTGAAATCTCCCCATAGTGTGAGATCCAGAAAAGAACAAGCCACACTGGTCATCCAGTCCAAGTCAATGAATCAAATACATGTATGGGGGCAAAAAAACTTCCCAAAGACATGTATTTATTCTTGGAAACAGGGTAAACTAGTTCCATACATTAAAAAAGAAGTATTTCCCCTACATGCAACAGAATCCATGCAGACCCCTGCCTACGAATGGGATACTCCTTACCATATGAGCAAAGGTGTTAGCTACACCCATTTGCTCATCATTTTAGCCATCATCTGGTTTCCAAGCTGTGTCCAGGGATGAATCTGAAAAAGAAATGAGCTCCTGTTTCAAATCCATCCACCTATCATGGACCTGGCAGGAACTGCAGTTAACAGATTTTACCACTTTGGGCCAAATAACATATCTAGGCATATTCACATGCTGTGAGTTGAAGGAATATGCATTTAGGAGCTCTGTACATGCAATGCCCCCAGAAATGAATTGGGAAGAATTCTGTTCCTCCAGTTACATGTGGATGTGTACAGTTTTACTGTCTCTCACAGGGTTCAGCTGCAAAATGAAGAAGAGGGCAGAGGAAGGAAAAAGAGAAGTTATTTAAGTAGCATTTTGAGTTCGATCCTCTCATCTTAAAGCTATGAAGACAGAATTCTGGAAAGGTAAAGTTTCCAAAATCTCACAGTCGAATTCCCCTGGACCCGTAATATATATTCACACCTAGTCTGCTGCTGTCTTATTTTTAATATAAAAGTTGTTTCAGCAATGCAGCTTTGATAATCCAAACTATATAGTAAGATCTAGTATGAGTTTTTAGTAGACAACAAGACACTAACCATGTCTTTCATCTTTTTCATTATGTATACAAATATAACACATAAATATATTTGCAAATATATAAACCTCAACTCGTCAAAAGTGCAAAATATCATCTTCTCCTAATTTGGGTTAGGAGGGAACTTGAGCTGTGGTAATATGTACATATGTGTCATAACATTAAAATGCTGATAAGTCAGCACAGTTTGGGGGCACATTTTTCATGCTGAATTGGGTAAATAACCTCCGAATCATGCTTGCTATCCAAAGCTGCGAGTGTAGGAATGAAGAACCATAAACAAAAAATAAACCATAATAGCTGTTAGGATCGAGATAATACTTTGTTCCCAAATATTCTGGCCATGTGTTCAGAGAATATAATCAGCTATCTAATTTTAAGGTTTAATTAGCTAAGTTTAGGCAAACTGTTGATTCTGAACTGCTACAGCAGAATGAGACAATCCATATGTTCTCTGTTCCTGGAATATGAGCATATATAAACAGATTTGTCTACAAGGGGGAAAACTCACAGATGACTGATAAATGAGTTTTGGCAGTGTCATGTTATCATAATTGGCAATCACAGGGGAAAATATTGACAACGCTAAGTACGGAACCCCTGGAAAGAGCGACTCAGAGTCTACCTCATACTGCAACTGTGGTTGAGCAGTGGAAGGTCTCTGGACTAGACAGATTTTGCATTGGGCCTTTCTGGGGGCACCTGGGTGGCTCAGTGGTTGAGCATCTGCCTTCAGCTCAGGGTGTGATCCCAGGGTCCTGGGATCGAGTCCCACATGGGGCTCCCCGCAGGGAGTCTGGTTCTCCCCCTGCCTGTGTCTCTGCACCTCTTTCTGTGTCTCTCATGAATAAATAAATAAACGCTTAATAAATAAACAAACAAATAAATAAATCAGGCCTTTCTGGATGGGAAAAGGGTAGTAAATGGAAGCAAAATTTTCTAGGAATGTGTCCAAAGCAAATGACTGTAGATGTGTGCGTGTGTTTTTCTTATTCTTGCTGTATATTTCTTTTTCTGAGCAGAGACTCTGTGTGTGTGTGTGTATGTGTGCGTGAGAGAGAGAGAGTTCTTCATGAATATTTATACACCAATGGAGAAAAGTGTCCTGCTACCCCAGAGCTATGAAGCTTATTTATCAAAATCTGGCATGAGGACTCTGCCATCTGTCTCGATTTGCTCTGAATCAGGACGCTTCTGACAGTGTGGAGGGCCTGCTCTGAGGGCGCAGGGACAGAGAGGCAAAGAGCAGTGGTTCCTCCCAGAGCTGAAATTCCTAAATCATCCTCAGTGCCAGCACGGAGCTCATTCTACATCGCTCTGGAGACAAGTGGGAGATGACAGGATGCTCAAAATAGAAGCGCTGCTTACCTAGGTATTTGTGTCAAAATCCTGCTGGAGGACTGCCTGTTTTGTTTCTGTGGAACACTTGCTAAAATTCAGTTATCAAAGGCACAAGTCATTCTGATGGGCCTGCTGTGCCTGGGTCTCATGATTGAGTTATCGTTTTCGACCGGCAGTATCTATGTGTGAAAGGGAGCAAAACTTTCTCCTTTTACTCAGCAAACATCTTGGAGCATTTGCCATGTGCCAAGCACTATGCAAGTCCCAGGAACCAGGCTGAAGACATTTTGCGTCCACTCCCAGTTTAGTAGAAAAGAGAGACCTGAGAACAGCTAAGTTATAACACAACGAAGCTGATGCTATCAGTCGGAGCAACGTGCTTTGCTGGTCCCATGAAGAGACTGATGAACTTACCTGGGGTAGCTAGGAAAGGGTTTTCCGGAGAGCTGATATTTGAACTGAGTTTGGAGTGTAAGTACAAGTTTTCTAGATAGAAAAGTCAAAGAGAAGACATTCCAGCCAGGTTCCAAATCACACAGATCCCCAACAATCATGAGGGACCACTGAATCGATGCTATGGTTGGAATAAAAAGTCAATGGGGAAAATCTCAGAGGAATAATTTCTCACAGAAAGAACTTACTGGCTACATGTGCTTGGCTTTGCTGGGAGCTTTTCTCAGTTTCATACTAAAAAATGTTAGTCATCTTCCCCACAGATGCCAAATTCCTAATGCTAACCCCTCCATAGCACCCACCTCGATGCTGAGCAATTGCAGACTTTGAAATTAGACCTAGATATGAATCCCATATCTGCCACTTACTAGTGTGTGTATTTGGAAATTCTCCTTAAACCCCCTGAGTCTCGGCCTCCTCTTCGTGGACTTGCTGCAGTAAACGAATAAGTCATTATATATAAAGCACACAAGCACAGTAAATTGTCAACATATGAGTTCAAGATCACAATGCCTTTCCCAAAAGGTTTTAAAGATTCATTGAGAAGGGTATTTAAGTCTACAGCACAGTATACTTAAAAATTAAGTGCATTTTGTTTTTTACTTACAAGTTTGAACTCCTGAATTTAAAGACACGTCTTACATGATGTTTTTCTCCACCACTGTGCTGAGTGTGTTGAGCTGAATTAAATTTAGAATTTCAGAGAGTTCACTTCAAGGCATCAACATATTTTAACCACACTATTTTGGGGCCTTACTATGTTATCTTTTGCATAGAGCCCTAGTGGGAAGCTATCTGAAAAGCACATTATTAGTGGCACTTAGTGCTGAGGTATGCCACTATTAAAGGAATCTTAATGCCAGTCTAAGCCAAGTAAAGATTATGAAAGAGAACTCCAGCAATCTCTGTGGTCAGATATGCCCTCCATCCCAAGGTGTTTTCTTTCTCTTGTTACATCCAACTAGTAATTTATAACTCTACTTCTTTGTGAGTATAGACATCAGGGAAGGTAGATTAGAATGACTTGGATTAACAATCAACCCCAAAACTCAGTGGCTTAAAATAACAAAGATTTATTCCTTGTTTGTGTTTCATATCCATCTGGGGACAGTGGGATCAGGGTGACGGGATTCAGTTCATCCTAATCATTTGGGGACTTAGGTTGATGGAACAGCCATTATCTTTATCTTAGAATTACTCATCGTCATGCACAGGTAAAGAAAGATCTGAGGGTCTTCTTATGGAAACTAAGTGTTCTTTTTTTTTTTTTTGGTTCATAAACATTTTACATTTATTTTATTTTTTTATTTATTTTTAATTTATTTTTTATTGGTGTTCAATTTACCTACATACAGAATAACCCCCAGTGCTTGTCACCCATTCACTCCCACCCCACACCCTCCTCCCCTTCCACAACCCCTAGTTCGTTTCCCAGAGTTAGCAGTCTTTATGTTCTGTCTCCCTTTCTGTTATTTCCCACACATTTCTTCTCCCTTCCCTTATATTCCCTTTCACTATTATTTATATTCCCCAAATGAATGAGAACATATAATGTTTGTCCTTCTCCGACTGACTTACTTCACTCAGCATAATACCCTCCAGTTCCTTCCACGTTGAAGCAAATGGTGGGTATTTGTCATTTCTAATGGCTGAGTAATATTCCACTGTATACATAAACCACATCTTCTTTATCCACTCATCTTTCGATGGACACCGAGGCTCCTTCCACAGTTTGGCTATCGTGGCCATTGCTGCTAGAAACATCGGGGTGCAGGTGTCCCTGCGTTTCATTGCATCTGTATCTTTGGGGTAAATCCCCAACAGTGCAATTGCTGGGTCGTAGGGCAGGTCTATTTTTAACTCTTTGAGGAACCTCCACACAGTTTTCCAGAGTGGCTGCACCAGTTCACATTCCCACCAACAGTGTAAGAGGGTTCCCTTTTCTCCGCATCCTCTCCAACATTTGTGGTTTCCTGCCTTGTTAATTTTCCCCATTCTCATTGGTGTGAGGTGGGATCTCATTGTGATTTTGATTTGTATTTCCCTGATGGCAAGTGATTCAGAGCATTTTCTCATGTGCATGTTGGCCATGTCTATGTCTTCCTCTGTGAGATTTCTGTTCATGTCTTTTGCCCATTTCATGATTGGATTGTTTGTTTCTTTGGTGTTGAGTTTTTTTTTTTTTTTTTTTTTTTTTTTTTGGTGTTGAGTTTAATAAGTTCTTTATAGATCTTGGAAACTAGCCCTTTATCTGATACATCATTTGCAAATATCTTCTCCCATTCTGTAGGTTTTCTTTTAGTTTTGTTGACTGTATCCTTTGCTGTGCAAAAGCTTCTTATCTTGATGAAGTCCCAATAGTTCATTTTTGCTTTTGTTTCTTTTGCCTTCGTGGATGTATCTTGCAAGAAGTTACTGTGGCCAAGTTCAAAAAGGGTGTTGCCTGTGTTCTCCTCTAGGATTTTGATGGAATCTTGTCTCACATTTAGATCTTTCATCCATTTTGAGTTTATCTTTGTGTATGGTGAAGAGAGTGGTCTAGTTTCATTCTTCTGCATGTGGATGCCCAATTTTCCCAGCACCATTTATTGAAGAGACTGTCTTTCTTCCAATGGATAGTCTTTCCTCCTTTATCAAATATTAGTTGACCATAAAGTTCAGGGTCCACTTCTGGATTCTCTATTCTGTTCCACTGATCTATGTGTCTGTTTTTGTGCCAGTACCACACTGTCTTGATGACCACAGCTTTGTAGTACATCCTGAAATCTGGCATTGTGATGCCCCCAGATATGGTTTTCTTTTTTAAAATTCCCCTGGCTATTCGGGGTCTTTTCTGATTCCACACAAATCTTAAAATAATTTGTTTTAACTCTCTGAAGAAAGTCCATGGTATTTTGATAGGGATTGCATTAAATGTGTATATTGCCCTGGATAACATTGACATTTTCACAATATTAATTCTGCCAATCCATGAGCATGGAATATTTTTCCATCTCTTTGTGTCTTCCTCAATTTCTTTCAGAAGTGTTCTATAGTTTTGAGGGTATAGATCCTTTACCTCTTTGGTTAGGTTTATTCCTAGGTATCTTATGCTTTTGGGTGCAATTGTAAATGGGATTGACTCCTTAATTTCTCTTTCTTCAGTCTCATTGTTAGTGTATAGAAATGCCACTGATTTCTGGGCATTGATTTTGTATCCTGCCACGCTACCAAATTGCTGTATGAGTTCTAGCAATCTTGGGGTGGAGACTTTTGGGTTTTCTATGTAGAGTATCATGTCATCGGCGAAGAGGGAGAGTTTGACTTCTTCTTTGCCAATTTGAATGCCTTTAATGTCTTTTTGTTGTCTGATTGCTGAGGCTAGGACTTCCAGTACTATGTTGAATAGCAGTGGTGAGAGTGGACATCCCTGTCTTGTTCCTGATCTTAGGGGAAAGGCTCCCAGTGCTTCCCCACTGAGAATGATATTTGCTGTGGGCTTTTCGTAGATGGCTTTTAAGATGTTGAGGAATGTTCCCTCTATCCCTACACTCTGAAGAGTTTTGATCAGGAATGCATGCTGTATTTTGTCAAATGCTTTCTCTGCATCTAATGAGAGGATCATATGGTTCTTGGTTTTTCTCTTGCTGATATGATGAATCACATTGATTGTTTTACGGGTGTTGAACCAGCCTTGTGTCCCGGGGATAAATCCTACTTGGTCATGGTGAATAATTTTCTTAATGTACTGTTGGATTCTATTGGCCAGTACCTTGTTGAGAATTTTTGCATCCATGTTCATCAGGGATATTGGTCTGTAATTCTCCTTTTTGGTTGGGTCTTTGTCTGGTTTTGGAATTAAGGTGATGCTGGCCTCATAGAACGAATTTGGAAGTACTCCATCTCTTTCTATCTTTCCAAACAGCTTTAGGAGAATAGGTATGGTCTCTTCTTTAAACTTTTGATAGAATTCCCCTGGGAAGCCATCTGGCCCTGGACTCTTGTGTCTTGGGAAGTTTTTGATGACTGCTTCAATTTCCTCCCTGGTTATTGGCCTGTTCAAGTTTTCTATTTCTTCCTGTTCCAGTTTTGGCATTTTGTGGCTTTCCAGGAATGCGTCCATTTCTTCTAGATTGCCTAATTTATTGGCGTATGGCTGTTCATAATATTTTTTTAAAATTGTTTGTATTTCCTTGGTGTTGGTAGTGATCTCTCCTTTCTCATTCATGATTTTATTAATTTGAGTCTTCTCTCTCTACTTTTTAATAAGGTTCACTAATGGTTTATGTATCTTATTAATTCTTTCAAAGAACCAACTCCTGGTTCTGTTGATCTGTTCCACAGTTCTTCTGGTCTCGATTTCGTTGAGTTCTGCTCGAATCTTTATTAACTCTCTTCTTCTCCTGGGTGTAGGATCTATTTGCTGTTTTTTCTCTAGCTCCTTTATGTGTAAGGTTAGCTTTTGTATTTGAGTTCTTTCCAGTTTTTGAATGGATGCTTGTATTGCGATGTATTTCCCCCTTAGGACTGCTTTTGCTGCATCCCAAAGATTTTGAATGGTTGTATCTTCATTCTCATTAGTTTCCATGAATCTTTTTAATTCTTCCTTAATTTCCTGGTTGACCCTTTCATCTTTTAGCAGGATGGTCCTTAACCTCCACGTGTTTGAGGTCCTTCCAAACTTCTTTTTGTGATTTAGTTCTAATTTCAAGGCATTATGGTCTGAGAATATGCAGGGGACGATCCCAATCTTTTGGTATCGGTTCAGACCCGATTTGTGACCCAGTATGTGGTCTATTCTGGAGAAAGTTCCATGTAACTTGAGAAGAATGTGTATTCAGTAGAGTTTGGATGTAAAGTTCTGTAGATATCTGTGAAATCCATCTGGTCCAGTGTATCATTTAAAGCTCTCGTTTCTTTGGAGATGTTGTGTTTAGAAGACCTATCGAGTATAGAAAGAGCTAGATTGAAGTCACCAAGTATAAGTGTATTATTATCTAAGTATTTCTTCACTTTGGTTATTAATTGATTTATATATTTGGCAGCTCCCACATTCGAAGCATATATATTGAGGATTGTTAAGTCCTCTTGTTGGATAGATCCTTTAAGTATGATATAGTGTCCCTCTTCATCTCTCACTATAGTCTTCGGGGTAAATTTTAGCTTATCTGATATAAGGATGGCTATCCCGCTTTCTTTTGAGGACCATTTGAATGGTAAATGGTTCTCCAACCTTTTATTTTCAGGCTGGAGGTGTCCTTCTGTCTAAAATGAGTCTCTTGTAGACAGCCGATAGATGGGTCCTGCTTTTTTATCCAGTCTGAAACCCTGCGCCTTTTGATGGGGTCATTAAGCCCGTTCATGTTCAGAGTTACTATTGAGAGATATGAGTTTAGTGTCATCATGATATCTATTCAGTCCTTGTTTTTGTGGACTGTTCCACTGAACTTCTTCTTAAAGGGGAATTTTAAGAGTCCCCCTTAAAATTTCTTGCAGAGCTGGTTTGGAGGTCACATATTCTTTCAGTTGCTGCCTGTCTTGGAAGCTCTTTATCTCTCCTTCCATTTTGAATGAGAGCCTTGCTGGATAAAGTATTCTTGGTTGCATGTTCTTCTCATTTAGGACCCTGAGTATATCCTGCCAGCCCTTTCTGGCCTGCCAGGTCTCTGTGGAGAGGTCTGCTGTTACCCTAATACTCCTCCCCATAAAAGTCAGGGATTTCTTGTCTCTTGCTGCTTTAAGGATCTTCTCTTTATCTTTGGAATTTGCAACCGTTCAACACCGGTTTTTATTGATTTTAGGGGGGGATCTCTCTATTTCCTGGATCTGAATGCCTGTTTCCCTTCCCAGATTAGGAAAGTTTTCAGCTAGAATTTGTTCAAATACATATTCTGGCCCTCTGGCCCTTTCGGCGCCCTCGGGAACACCAATTAAACTTGGTTTTTCTTCCTCAGGCTGTCGTTTATTTCCCTTAATCTATCTTCATGGTCTTTTAATTGTTTGTCTCTTTTTTCCTCAGTTTCCCTCTTTGCTATCAACTTGTCTTCTATGTCACTCACTCGTTCTTCCACCTCGTTAACCCTCGTCGTTAGCACTTCTAGTTTGGATTGCATCTCATTCAATTGATTTTTAATTTCTGCCTGATTAGCTCTAAATTCTGCAGTCATGAAGTCTCTTGAGTCCTTTATGCTTTTTTCTAGAGCCACCAGTAGCTGTATAATAGTGCTTCTGAATTGGATTTCTGACGTTGAATTGTAATCCAGATTTTGTAACTCTGTGGGAGAGAGGACTGTTTCTGATTCTTTCTTTTGAGGTGAGGTTTTCCTTCTAGTCATTTTGCTCAGTGCAGAGTGGCCAAAAGCAAGTTGTATTGGGAAGAGGAGAAAAAGAGAGGAGAGAAAGAAGGAAAGAAAAGAGAAAGAGGAAAAAAAAAGGAAGAAAAAAACGAAAAAAAAGAAGAAAAAGAGAAAGAAAAAGAAAGAAAGGAAAAAAAGGGGGTGGGGGAAGGAAACAAATCAAAAAGCAAAACAAAACAATAACAAAAAAAAAAAAAAAAAGAAAAAGAAAGAAAAAAAGAACCACGGGGGAGTATCTTCTGATTCTGTGTACTTTAAGTCCCTTGACTTCCCCTGGAACTTGTCCGTCTAGCTGGTCTTCTGGGGGAGGGGCCTGTGGTGCTGATTTTCAGGTGTTAGCAGTTGGGGGAGCTGCTCTGCCCCCGCCTGGTGCAGGGCTCAGTGGGGGTTGTTTACCCCGTGAGGCCCCAGGAGGAACAGCCCCAGTGGCGGGGCCAGCTCTGGAGCCCTGGATTCAGCCCCCGCAGTGACTCCGGAGCTCTCCGTCTGCAGGGCCTGGAGGCTCCGGGGCGGGGCCGCTGATCTGCTCAGCTGGGGCAGGAGCGTCCTCGCTGTCCTGGGCCCTCCCGGCCTCTGCCTGTCCCGGGGGAGGCGGGATCCTGGGCTGTGTCCCGGCGCCCTGTGCTCCGGCGCTTGCGCTGTTGAATTCGCGCTCCCACCCCGCAGCCCCCTCGGCGGAGCCGCCGCCCGAGCCCCTCCAAACTGCTCCCGGCCGCGCAGCCCCCTCCGCACGGAGCCTCTTCCTCTGCCGGAGCCCCTCCGAGCTGCTCCCGCCCCGCAGCCCCCTCCGCGGAGCCCCCCCCCGAGCCCCCCGAGCTGCTCCCGCCCCGCAGCCCCCTCCGCGGAGCCTCTTCCTCTGCCCGAGCCCCCCCGAGCTGCTCCGGGTCCCGCCGTGCGCGCTGCAGCCCTTAGGCAGCTCGGCGCATCTCCCGCGGCGCAGGTGTCTGTTACTGTCCCCGGGAGCCCGAGGGCATCCCCGCCCTCCTGGGTCCTGCTCCACCTCCCTGGAGCCCCTTTCCGCCGGGAAGGTCGGTGCAGCTCCTGCGTCTCCGGGACGGGGCTCTCCTGTCCTGGGGACCCTCGCCCCGGCCTCAGCCCGGCTCCTCGCGGGGCCCCTCCCCCTTGGAGATCTTTGTTTCTTTATTTCTTTTTCCCCGTCTTCCTACCTTGGTAGAAGCGCAAACTCTTCTCACTGTAGCATTCCAGGTGTTCTCTCTTTAATTCTCAGGCCGAATTCATAGATTTTCAGGATAATTTGAAGGTTTTCTAGGTAATTTGGTGGGGACAGGTGATTTGAGGACCCTACTCTTCTGCCATCTTGCCCCTCCTCTTCCCGAAACTAAGTGTTCTAATAATGACACATATCATTTTAGTCATAATTCACTGGGTAAAAGTGGTCACATGATTTCATACCTGCTAATAAAAGAATATAGAAGTGTAAGCTTACTATGCGTTTAGAATGGGGCCAAAGCAGAAATATTTGGTAAATAGTATTGATGACTGTCACTATCATTGAACCTGAAATGGAATCAATTTCCTTGGAATAATGAACAACTGAGTTTGGCCACTTCTGAGAATCTGTTTCTTAAACTACTTTGCATGGTTCCATATATTCCTTACATTGATTAAGTGAACAGATTTCCAAAAGACTTTGAATGTAAGTCAGAGGGAAATGAGGGCCACCTGAGATGAGCAGAGCAGGGACTATTTGGCCACGCTCTGCTAATGCTCCATTAAAGGTGATATGTTTCAGAGAATTGCCAATAGCTCCCTGAGGAACAATTCTTCAGATAACAAGCCTGGAAATAAAATACTGTCTGCTGTGCATTCACTGAATATGATGCACTAAAATAAATAAATAAATAAAATTAAAAACCCCCACCTCTTTGATAATTCAAAATACTTCCATTGCCACCTACACTGACTTATCAATAGTTTCCACCACTTTTCATATTCCTAAATACTTAATCTGTGAACATCAAGATTCTTTAAGTAGGTCCTCTTAGAACTACCAAACAACTGAGCGGTAAAACAAAACACACATTGGTACCAGAAATATGAGAGAATGGGCAGCACCATAGAGGCAAGCTGGTATTCCACTAGGAAGAGGAAGACTGTGTTTAGAAAAAGTACTAGAAAGTGAAGAAATGCCAAAATTGGGAACTCTGTGCTTGCAGCTCAGCTTTGTAAAGACAATGAAATTGGGTTATATTTCCCCATTCTTCTCTTAGTGCAGACTAGAAACAGAATATTTGCCATTGGGATGCCTATTAGCTGTAGTCTCGAGAGTTTTGTCAAAATTTTCTGAAACAGCCATTTGTAGAGAGAGTTGGTGGCCTTAGGAACATTCTCAGTGTAGGATGGAGGTGGAGGATGGCCCAACTGAACTGCCCCATATCTATGCTCTTGTCAGTAGTTCAGTTCAAATGTAAGTGGGCCAGTGAAGACATACCAAACCAAAGTCAATGTCAGGAGAGTGTCCCTTGTTACTGAGTATTGGTGACTTTCTTGTAAGATAATTTGGTGTCACTAACATATTATACTTGCACATGAACATCTTTTTCTGAGTGCCTCTGACCTTTACTGCTTTAAAAGAATTATGATAATATTTTCATTATTTTTATTATTTTAATGATTTAGGAAAGTGACTTAATCCAGTATAGACTCTTGAGTGTGTGTGTGTGTGTGTGTGATATCAAACTGCAATATTTGTGAATGGAATGCTTTGCAACTCCTTTGTCCTTTGAAAGGGGACAAAGTTCAATGTTTTCATCGTGGTGTTTGTGAATTTTTTAAAAAACCCATGTCTGTGCTTAGACACTACTGTTTATTTTTTTATACCAACACAGCACATGATTTGGTGGGGGCAAAGCAGATGAGTTGGGAGGGAGTGAAGAGTATGTCACCACATACACAGAGAGAATTCACCAAAATGTGCTACTAAGTTTTATATAATGATTTTAAATATATTATATATTATTTAAGTATCAGATATTCAGGACTTTTTAAAAAAGTCTGCCTTGATTCTGTTATATAACTTTAAAACATTCCTCTTATTTTACGGTTATTTTTAATATGTGTTCTGACCTCAAACTATGTATTATGATGAAGCCTAATCAGCTGCAGTTAGCATGTTTTGTTCCAATAACAGAGACCAAAGAATTAGTCAAATGTGGTTCAGCTGCTACTGTTGCGTGATTAAAGTTTCTATGGCCCAAACATTTACCTGCCATTTGTTTTCTTTTTCAGGTTAGAATTAGAATAAATTTGTACTTTTAATCATTTGGGCCATTTGGGAAACTTATTCTTTTATATACTTTGCTTTATTAATAAGGGAAGTTGTAGAAAAATTAGAGATTTTATTCACCTGTATTGATTTGTGAGAGAACCAGTGAGATGTTACATGGTTTGAAGAATTCAGAGTGGACACATACACAAGCAATCAACAATGCTGAAATGAAGGTGTTAAACTGATGCAAAATTGGCCAACAGCCCCAGGCAATCATTAACAACCATACCATTCGACAATCATATACATTAGTTTGGCTTTTCTACAATATACAGAGTAATTTTTTTCAGTAAATATTTCCTTATTTTATTGAATAAATAATTTAAATATTCTGAATTAGTACATGTCTGCAAATGTATGAGTGGCAATTTCAAAGGAAAACAAATTTCATAAATACCACATAGTAGGCAACATAAATATCTCTTTAAAGAATGAACAAATTTAGGGTGCCTGGATGGCTCAGGTGGTTGAGCATCTGACTCTTGGTTTTGGCTTGGGTTATCATCTCAGGGTTGTGAGATCTGCCCTAAGTGGGGCTCCTCATTCAATGGGGAGCCTGCTTGAGAGTCTCTCCTTCTCTCTCCCTCTGCCCTTCTCCACTGTGTGCTCATGTTCTCTCTCTGTAAAAATAAGTAAATAAATCTTAAAAAAAAAAAAAAAAAGAATGAACAAGTTCAAATGCATAAGGAAATGCCAGTTACTTTTTTCTTCTTTTTCTAGGGGAGAGTAGATTCTTTCATGCAAAAGATAACACATAGGGACAAGTCAGGCATAACTACTGTGACAGCATAATGGTGACTGTTACTTGACTCAGATGCCTTCAGATCCCTTGTATGAATTTTGGGTATCCATCCCCCAGTTTCCACATGCTCTACTCTTAAAAGCTGGCATATGAACCCTTCTCCAGAGAGCTACACTTAGGCTACTGGGACCCCTTGTCCAGCTCCCCTGAAAACAAAAAGTTCCCAGCAGCCCGTAGCCAATAACTGCTCAGTGCAGAAATACGAAAACTCAGCTCTTTTGCCTCAAAGTGGTCAACTAGCTCTGGCAACTGGGAGACCAGAGGAGAGATGCAATGCAAAGCCAGTCATAGTAGGGATGTGGGGGGTAGATGGATGCAGAAGAAGGGCATGTGTAGCAAAGCACAGTTTTACCTCTCCCTCCCAAATGACTTACACTATCTGCATGATTTGTTTAAAAAAAATATATCAAACCGGAGCCATGGCTTTTTCAGAAATAGAAGTCAGATTTTTAAGGTCCTAAAGAATCAAGCAAGTTGAGAATGTACAGTTATCAGAATATTCAGATGATGAGTTGCCCAAGGGAAGAACTAAAGGAAATGATTGTTAAGAAGGTCAGGACTAGGGCAGCCTGGGTGGCTTAGCGGTTTAGCACTGCCTTCAGCCCAGGGCCTGATCCCGGAGACCCAGGATCAAGTCCCATGTCAGGCTCCCTGAATGGAGCCTGCTTCTCCCTCTGCCTGCTTCTCCCTCTACCTGTGTCTCTGCCTCTTTCTCTGTGTGTGTCTGTCATGAATAAATAAAATCTTAAAAAAAAAAAGAAGGTCAGGACTAACAAAGTAATTAATATTAACACACACACATTGAGAATGATCAGATGGGGCAGAGAAGCAGAAGTTCTGAAATTTAGAAGATATGGTTGTCAAATCAACAGCACTGAAATGAACTGGATTTTGAAGCTAGGTCATCCTTACATACTTGACGCCATAGCAGGACAGGTGCACAAATCTTGGGGTCAACTCCTGAAGATGAAAAGGATGTTGTACCATCTCCCACCTTTCAACTAATGAAGATTTGAATAACCACTGAATTGCTGGAGATGCAAAAGAAACTGCAGAGCCAGAATGGCTATGGAGTTTCACTATTTGTTGGTCCTTCACATTATAATTGTGTGACACAGATCCTCATGCAGGAACTAGTACAACACACTTCTTGTGAATTACTTTGTCTGATTGTATTTTTATCTAAACATATTTTTATTTATGGATTTAATTTAATTTTTTTTCCTGAACAAGCACATTAGCCCCTGAGTATCATAAAGACCAAGTAGTTACTAGTGAGAATTATGTTACTTGTGATAATCAGCTAATTTGTGTTTAAAATCATCTCATGCTTATAGCAGGCTTGAAAACAAAGATGCCAACATATGCAATCTTTAGAAACTAGACTCCTTTTCCAAATTGAAAGTATATATATGAGAGGTAAATATAACCAAGTTCAAGGTCTGTAAAGTTCAAATGAACAGGAGAAAACAATTAAAAATAGACCACACAGGAAGATAAAATGAGGGAAAAGAAACAGAAGGAAGGAAATATGCCTAAGAAAGGAATTACCATTGTTACGTGATGGAAAATAGAAAACAGAAAAATAGAAAATAAGAAATAAAAAATAAGAAGCTAAATAGAAAAATAAGAAATTTTGACCCTTATATGTAAGATTGAAGCCACATATAATTGGCATGAAGAAAACAACTCATAGAAGCTTACTAATACATACTAAAAATAGGAGTAGGCTATTTTTACACATATAAATAAGTTTAGAATGTCAATAACTGGTATTTATTAGATGAACTTTTTAAATGAATGGATTGAATAAATTTGGTAAAAACCTGGTCTCTGTATAAAACAGAAGCAAAAGCCATATTTGTAGCAAAATCTGTTTTGGGGGATATCCTGCCTTGTAACATTGAAAACTAGTTAAATAAACAAAAAAATAATGATCTACTAAGTAAATCAAGACAATACAAAATAAACTGGCAAAATAGACCAAATAGATTTCAAATATGCAGTTCATTATGAAGGAAATTTAGAATCCAAGAAGAAAGTATTCAAATTTTGAGGCTGCCAAGTTGATTTCAAGAGTTTATATCTTTTACCCATTCTATTAAAAATGAACAATATAATTTAAATGAAGAAATTAGCATTTTATGGTCTATGCATAATTTTAAATTTCAATATTTAGTTTTATGTCATCTTATTATTTCTTCATAAAATATATTTCTATAGAAGAGATGCAAAAACTGAACCCTCCTGGGTAGAAGTAAAAAGATAATAATCCTTGAGATTTTTGTCATGACTCACATCCTACAGTCTCAACATGTTTTTACAGGATTACAATATTCTTCTGTGAAGTACACCAGCTGTACTGCACATGGCATCTATATTAGCAGAAGAGATTTAGGAGAAGACATCACAACTCCCAATTTACATATGACACAAGGACCAACTCTCTAATCATGAGCATTACTTTCTTCTCTCACTTCTTAGTGGATGCCACATTACATTCTCTCTATTAGAATCAGAATCTCACCCCTCTCTGGTGTGAGTCTATTCAAATTGAGTTATCGAGAAATCTAATCATTTCATAGTTTATACTCAAAATCACGAATAAGTGTTCATTTTTATAAGCACATGCTGCCTCAGTAAGCAAAAATAAAGTCTATAATGGGCTAAGTATTGGGTTTTCTAGAAGTGGTAATGAGATCATTTGATGATCCCAGCCCTACCCTTTATGCAATCACAGAGTATCAAAGGCCTAGATACCCAAGAGGCCTCAGGTTGGGGCAACATAAACATAGAGCAGAAGGAGGCTTGCAGGGTCTTTAAGAGAAAAGGAGCTAATCCTTTCATAAATATTAAAAAAAGTTTCATAAATATTATACTTTCACCAATATATTTAAAGGAGACAGAGTGACAATGATGATATAAATATGTCACTACTGTTTTTAGAAAGTGGTGTATTTAGAAACAGCAATAGAAATATTAATGAAGACAAAACCCATTAATCCTAGTATCCACATTGTAAATTAATAAAACCTATGAGCAAGTTCCTTTGAGCAAGCATCGAACCCCATTTCACAAAAGCTGCCTTATCCCAGCATTCTGTTCTTCATTCCTGTCTCTCCTCACCTCTCCTCAGCACTCACTTTCTTATTTCTGTTCTTTTGTCCTATTCTCCTCACTCTTTCCTTCTTGCCCTTTTCCTCTGAAACACAAATGTTTTCTACCATTCAACGTCAGCAGCTCTCACAAAACACGTCCTTGTCACGTCTGAAATACCACTATACCTCAACTTCCTCAGCCACGATATGTACCCATCCTTACCCGTGGGGCAGAGGTGGTACTTACTAAATTAACAGGACACATTTGAACACAGGCCACTTCACAAGAGATGCATGTAGCTTTAAAAAAATCTATTCAGCATCGTTTGCACCTGAATTCTTACCACTATCCTTAACCTTTCTTGTTTTATCTACTTCTTTTCTCTCTGCCTATGAAGAGGCCACTTTTTGTCTGTTTTCTCAATTTCTACTAGTGTATTTGAATGCTCATTTCCACTTAAAGGCAGTATAGCATAGTGGTTGAGAGTACGAACTCCGGAGCCAAAACTCATGGGTTCAAGCCCTGACTCCACACTTAGCACTGAGTGACTTCAGGCAAGTTACCTAGTGGCACCTATTTCATATAGCTATAGGGGGATTAAATGAATTAATATGTGTAAATCTATAAAACAATTCTCAGCACATAGGAAGCAAGACCCCTGTATATACTCATTGTTACATCCCAACTTAGGGATGTGGGATGTTAGGGATTTTAATACTACGGTAAGTCTGTGCACTAGGATAGAATTGTTCAAATGTAGACTCATGTAACCAGGATTCAGTGAGCAAGACTAAGACATCACTACATGATAGGACATGGAGCAGAATCTGTGCAAGGACCTGGAACTAGGCATGGGCTGAGGAGTGAGGCAGACTATTTCAAGAGTCAGAATGTATGATAAAAGACATTAAAGGACATGTGCGGGGCACATCCAGATTCTGGAGTCAACCAGAAAATCCAAATGAATAGTCATTCTGAAAAGGAGGGAGACAGTACTATCCTCAGACCAGCAGAAAAACAATTAACAACCCCAAGACTGGCAGGAAGTGAAAACAAAGATGAAACTTCAAAAATTGCTTGAGGCCTTGAAATAACAACTTTGGCCTGACCCATTGATGAAGAAGTGGTTGGAAAGGGCCCTAGGTCCAGAATCAGTGTTCTTTATAGTGTTCCAGTTCTGATATTGCTGTTAATTAGTTACAAGACCACGAGCAATACAAGCAATCATCCTGTGATGCAATTTCATGATTGATAAAGTCTCTTCCAACTGCAATGCAACTCATTCATTCAATAAGTGTGGCTGGGAAATGGTGCCTGCCAGCTCCTTTATTCTGGAAGAGGTATCTCCCTGAACACTGCCTCTCAGGGAAGCACTCCTAGTAC
Source organism: Canis lupus familiaris (assembly GCF_011100685.1). Taxonomy (NCBI): domain Eukaryota; kingdom Metazoa; phylum Chordata; class Mammalia; order Carnivora; family Canidae; genus Canis; species Canis lupus. The sequence continues at coordinate 49,743,043 of NC_049227.1, read as the reverse complement.
AGCAAATAATCTCTGCCCTGTGTGTCCCAGGCATTTTTCAGGTGACTGTTTCCATACCATCTGCCTCCTAGGTTGTTGGCTGCCTTCTCTCCAGGAGCAGTGCAGTGCCCTCTGGCTCTTTCCCAACCAAGCCCGCTGACCTATGAAACTCCAGGCTTTAAGCATCCTTAGCTGTGAGAACTCGTGAAACTCAGTCCCTCTTGTTTTGGGGAAACACTCTCCTTGTGTGTTCCCCTGTGTGCTTTTCTTTCTCTCGCCTTTCTCCATTACCAGGGCTCCCTCCTTTTTGCAGCACCTGTGATCGGTTTCTCCCCCAAGCCATATCACCATATTTCTTACCTTCTTCAATGTTGCTTCTTTTCTCCTTTATTTGTGGAGTTAAAACTTGCCACATTCTGGCCAGGGACCAACACAGTTCACTACAGGACATCTGCTTTATTAGGCCATTACTTTCAGGAGCAGGAGACATAGCTGGCTTTTCTAATACACAGAAGAAGGCACAGAGACAGATAAAATGCCAAGACACACAGGAATTTATCCCACATGTAGGAACAAGATACGCCTGCCTGCAGCCAGAGATCTAAGTGAAACAGAAGTTAAGTAATACGTCTGATGGAGAATTTGAAGTAACAATCATAAGATTATTCACTGGGCTTGAGGAAAGAATAGAAGATATCAGTGAGACCTTCACCACAGAGATAAGAGTTAAGAAAGAATCAGAGTGGGACGCCTGGGTGGCTCAGCAGTTGAGCATCTGCCTGTGGCTCAGGGTGTGATTCCGTGGTCCTGGGATCGAGCCCCACATCAGGCTCCCTGCATGGAGCCTGCTTCTCCCTCTGCCTCTGTCTCTGCCTCTCTTTCTGTGTCTCTCATGAATAAGTAAATAAAATATAAAAAAAAAAGAATCAGAGAAGAAGAATACAATAAACAAGATTAGAAATAGGCTTGATACATTGAAGAGCAGGCTGGAAGAAGCAAAGGAATGAATTTGTGATCCAGAAAACAAAATAATGGAAAATATTGAAACTGAACAAAAGAAATAAAGAATTATGCAACATGAGAATAGACTCAGGCAACTCAGTGACTCCATCCAAAGTAATAACATTCATATTACAGGAGGCCCTGAAGAAGAAGAGAAAGAAAAGGGGGCTGAGAATGTATTTCAAGAAATAACAGTGGAAAAGTTCCTTAATCTGAGGAAGGAAAGGCATCCAAATCCAGAGGCATAGAGATCTTGTCATCAAGATCAACAAAAACAGGCTAATTCTAAGACATATTGTAATTAAATTTGCAAAATACAGTCATAAAGGAAAAATCTTAAAAGGAGCAAGAAAAAAAAATCCTTAGCTTATAAGGGAAAACCCATAAGGGTAGCTGGAGATTTCTCAACAGAAATTTGGCAAGCCAGAACAGAGTGGCATGATAGATTCAAAGTGCTGAATAGGAAAAATCTGCAGCCAAGAATATTTTACTCATTCAGGATTGAAGAAAAGATAAAGAATTTCCCAGAAAAACAAAAACTAGAGGAGTTTGTGACCACAAAACCAGCCCTGCAGGAAATATTAAAGAGGATTCTTTGAATGCAGAGGGGAGACCAAAAGTGACAAAAAGAAAGGATCAGAGAAAATCTCCAGAAACAACAAAATAAGTAATAAAATGGCAATAAATACATATCAATCAATCATTACTTTGAATGTAAATGGACTAAACACTCTAATCAAAAGACATAGGGTGTCAGAATGGATAAAAAGAACAAGACCATCTATATGATCCATTTTAGACCTAAAGACATCTGCAGATTGAAAGTGAGGAGATGGAGAAACATTTATCATGCAAATGGTTGCCAAAAGAAAGTTGGAGTACCAATCCTTATGTCAGACAAACTAGGCTTTTTTGTATTGTTTTTATCCTGCTTTGGTATCAGAGCAGTACTAACTTCATGGAATGATTTTGAATGTGTTTCCTCTATTTCATTGTAAGATTTTGAAAAAGATTGTCATTATTTTTTTTTTTGAATGTTTGATAGAATTCACCAATGAAACCATGTGGTCTTGGGTTTTTCTGTGTTGGGAGATTTGTGATTCCCAACTCACCTTTCATTCTTGCTATTGGTCTAAAAAGATTTCCATTTTTTTGGAATCAAGATTCGTGACTCAATCATAGTAACTTGTGCTTTTTAGGAATTATTGGGTTTTTTTTTTTCTAAGTTATCTGATTTGTTAGCATACAATTGTTTATAGTAATCTATTATCACAGTACGTATTTCTATGGTTATCTGTTGTATTGTTTTCCATTTCCCATTTTGGTTTTGAGTTTTATCTTTGTTTTTTTTTTTTTTCCTTTTTCCTTATATTTTTTTTTTTAGAGAGAGAGTGCACAAGTGGTGGAGGGAGGGGCAGAGGTTGAGAGAGAATCCCAAACATGCTCCACACCAAGTATGGAGCCTAACTCAAGGCTTCCTCTCATGACCCTAAGGTCATGACCTGAGCTGAAATCGAGTTGTATGCCTAACTGACTGAGTCACCTAGGTGCCCCTTCTCTTTTATTTTCTTAGTTAATGTAGTTAAAGCATTGCCAATTTTGTTTTTTTTTTTGTGGGTTTGTTTTTGTTTTTGTTTTTGTTTTGTAAAAACTAGTCATTACTTTCAATGTTATGTTGTTTATTCGGTCTTGATTTTATTTATTTCTGATTTTTTTCTTTGTTAATTCCTTCTTACTAAATTTCAGCTAAGTTTCTCCTTTTTCTAGTTCTTGGAGGTATAATTTTTTTCTTAACATAAGCATTTATAGCATATATCTTACTCTAACATCTGCTTTTGCTACAACCCCTACATTTTAGAATATTGTATTTTCTTGTTTTGAGACATATTTAATTTGCCTTTTGATTGTTTATTTGTCCTGTTGCTTGTGCAGTAATGTGTAATGTTTACATATTGGATATTTAATATTAAAAAAAAAAAAGCATGGGTGGAGTGAATCAGGCCCTGAGCTGGGCACTAGGAATAGTTCAGTGAACAAGACAAACATTGTTCCTGCATCCCCAAAGCTTATGGTCTAATGGGAGGAACTGGACTCCATGTTTGAAGAATAGAGCCTATGATGGGGAATGGTGGGGGTAAGTGAACTGTTCTAGTCCAAGGAAGTTTTCCCTGAAAAAATGACATTCAAGCTGAGAACTAAATGATGAGTAGCATTTAGAACAATATGTCTCTAGGTAGGAAAAGCAACAAATAAAAAGGCCCCTTTTATTTGGAACAGGCTTGAGACTTTCTAAGGAATTAACGAAAGCCAGCCAAAAAGGAATTCAGAACAAGGAGGAATGGGAAGAAGTGAAGCTGGAAAACAATGGCATCCTGAGGGTTGCCATTAGCTCCCCAAGCTACCTTAAACAGATAGAAAAGGCAATGTGTCTGCTGCTTTATCTCATCTTCTAGAAAAGTCATCTGGCCTCACTTTCCAGGTCACTGTTCATAATAGAACTCTAGAAACACCATTGCTGGAGAGATGGACACAGGATGAGACTAGAGGATCTCAAAAAAGAATAATTGATTGGGTGCGGAAGACAGGGGATATGAATGATATAAAAATATTTTCTGAGGCTCCTATAAAATGAAGAATTATGTTTTATAAAAGTATTCATTCATATTAATTTATTCAACAAAACCTTTTCAATGCTTGATGTGTCTAAGGTATGGCTCTATCATAGCATGGTCATATTACATTAACTAACCTTTTTAAGAGTAGTAGCCACTGACCTAGTTTGAAGTCATATTAGAAATATGGATCACCAAACCTAGGACTAGAAGGGGGAAGTACAACAGCATTTTACCTACTATATCAATTTGACTGAATGGCAAGCAGCAGATGGATGGCCTGTACCAGATAGCTTCTGCTGCATAGATATTCTAAGAATAAAATATGCCTTCTTAAAATAAAATTTTTAAAAAGGTTAATGACTTCCAACTTTGGTCTCATTAATACCTAGATCTAACCAAAATGGGTTAGTCATGCTGAGGACTGATTGATGACTGATTTCAATTTGGACAGTTTCCATTTTAGTGAGTGGGACTCAGCAACATTTTATTTGGTGAAGACTATCAGACTAAATATTAATTTTTAATAGGGAAGATTAAAATAAATGTCTCCAACATCTGCTTATCAAGTGGAAATCAAAACTTCCAAGTATAAACCCAGTGTAATAGCTTGATCTTATGAGGAGTTTCTAAAGGAGACTTTATGATCTTCCAATTGAGCCTTTGCTTCCAAGTTGATTCCAAGTGGCTGATTGGTCTCTTCAAGGCACGGGGCTGACTATGGCAGGTTGCATATTTGCCAGCAGCAGTTAACTAGATCAGCTATTGAATGGGAGCCACCTAAACCCTACATATAAGCCTTCTCCCCGTTCAACATGTCTACTCCACTGTGCTAGCCCAGGAGTGGCTGTTGACAGGGGCTAGATGATGTCCACTGGCTGGGTCTGTCTCTTTGGTTGTTTACTGCCTCTTCTATGACAGGTGATCTCTGTTAGGTGTTAATATGTAATAAAAAGATCTTCAAATTTCATATTCACTCCCTTAGGTCATCCACATGCCTCTCCTTTAGACTTTCTTATTCCTCATTTTCAAGTATTTCTTTTTCCAGGCCCTTAGGTATTCAGCTAAGCTAGTCATTATTATCCACGCATCTATATGTGTTCTTATTTGGGGCCACTTCTACACAAAGAAAGGTGTGCACTCCACAAAGGTCTGCCCAGTGGGAGGGTTTCCCCTGGCTGCTAAATGTTAGGGACCCCCTCTCAACAGGACTGTAGGGCTAGAGCAGTCCTTTTTTAGCTCATGTCCACACTTGGAGACAAAGTATCCATTAAGGCAGCATCTTATCTCTCTATCCACTGTGGCTGTGGATAAAAGGTAAGGTTAAGACCCATGCAACAGTGTTTAGTGACATATGGGTGTGAGACACTTAGTCATGTACTTATTTGTGCCCTCTGGCCCATTTTCATGGCTGCTTCCAGATATTCTATTGTACAGTGCATTGTTGCTGGGCCCACTTGATCTTATGAATTAATGTGTTTGACAAAATGCAACCTATGATGAGCAGCTCTGACCCATTGTTACTATTACCTCATGGTCAGATCTTCTGTCTTCAATATGCCTGGTTACATGCTTGGAGCTCTTTTCTGAACGGTATACAATTTCCCCTGCTCATGAGTAAAACAAAGATCTTTTATACTTGCATGTAGCCACTTTACAATTAACAATATTTCAATGTTTGGACAGTGTCAGTTTACCATTGAATTTTAATATTTGCACAATTAAACTCAGTTTCATAAGTGTCTAATGTTGTTTTCTCTCTTCTAATCTCCCCTTTCCAATCTCTTCACCTACCAACACCACCACCAATACCAGCATTACCAAATTTGCTAAAAGAAATTTAAAAAGTCTGGTTTTATCTTGAATTTATGCTTCAGCAGTTAGAAATTGATTTGTCATTTTATATTTAACATAGAAATTGTCATTTCAATTTGATGTTACTGGTTAGGTGGTGGTCTTTTTTCTTTTGGTATATGTCTAGTTTGATGGTTGCTATAACAACAAAGCAAAGAGCAGAAATCATAGATTTTTAACAGATTGCTGATGCTTATGAAAAGGCCTTATGGGGCAAACTTTCACCAAAAAACCCCTCATAGGCTTAATTATTTAAATTGTTGGGTATTTGTAGGAATATAGGCTGTGAATCTATTCCTGAAATGTGAAGGCAGTAATCAGTCTGTCACTAAAAGGCTGAGCACCCATTGCTCTATTCTAGGCTGATAATTTCTGAGTTGTTTTGTACGATTTGATGGAATTCCAGCGATTCAGTACTGATGGCTCCCTGTTTGTGTGGGATAGTCAGGATATCCCTAAGTGCTCCTGGAAGATTCTAACAGGATGAAATGAGAAGAGGAATTGTAAGCTTAAAAAAAAAAAAAAAAAAAAAAAAAAGATTCTTCTAGTAAAGTAGGAACATAGAAAAGCTTAAAAATCACAACATAAAAAGAAGTTTCTTATTTTACAAAGACTCTGAGATTCTGTTCTAATTTCCCTATGCATGGGACAGAGCATAAAAAGATGTATAGGATTTGTATATTTGAAGAAAACATGATTTTTTTCAAGCAAAGAAATGGTGTTGGGCACTAATGTATCAGCGAGGTCACTCATATGAAAGGCAAACCCCTTGATTTCTTGAGAGACTACTTTATGACCTTTTCATATCACTTAGACTTCAAAGTCATTTTTCTCTTTTCTATCAATTAGTGATAATAGAGATAAGGATTTTCTAGATATTGTAAAGCATGTTGGGTAACTAAATGTTTTATTTTGGTCAGTAATAGCATAGTTCCTGAAATGAATTTTACTAGGTTATCAGGTGTCTCTGGAAAATATTCCAAGGGCAAAAAAATTTGCCATTCACTTGCGAAAGAAAAACTATGAGGTCTTTACCTCCTATCTTCTATAGCGGCTGGCACACACTGAAAAAAGAAGCAAACTTAAAAATTATTGAATGTTCAAATTAGTGAGTTATTATTACAATATTAATAGTAGTGGAAAAGTTAGCACCTGGTAGCTCATCATGACTGATGACAGATCAAGCTTGCAATCTGGTGGTAGATGGGAGACATAGTTTATGGATAAAAGAGTAAGGAGAGGCACCTGGCTGGCTCAGTCAGGTGAGCATGCGATTCTTGACCTCAGGGTCCTAAGTTCAAGCCCCACACTGGGTGTAGAGATTACTTTTTTTAAAAAAAAAGTAAGGAGACATTTGGTAATTTTTATATCAGATCCTAAGATAAAATGGATATAGGTGGGCACATAATGAAGCTTAAGAGATATCTTTTAGTAATTTGCCAAATAACCAAGAATGTTTCCATATTTCTCAGTTCCAGCCTTTTCCTTAGACTTTGACATTGGAAAAGGCATCTTGCATTTCTACAGAATCTTCAAAGAACTGTTCAGCAAGGGAATGCTATACATTTAGAGAACACTAGAATTTTAAGCAGTAGAACAATAAGGTCAGATACATATTTCTGAAGGAAATGTAAAGGATGGATTGGAGAGAAAGCCAAAGACAGAGTAACCGGATAAAAGCCTACTTAGGAGGAAAAAAGACCCAAACCAAGAAGTTACAGTATTATTGCAGAGGGACAAATGGAAATAGGGGAAACAAGATGATTGTTTTTGAAAAGACAAAACGTCCATAGAAACTGCCAGAAAAATGAAATCAGCAATGAATTTCATATACCTAAGTTAGACACAAATGTGCAGAAGAGTATCATTGACCAAAGTGGAGAAAACAAAGGAAGAACATGTTTCCAGAAATACAAGTCTAAGGCATTTACGAGCTACTTACAATAGAAATGCCAAAAAATCACAAAATGCTAGAGCTCAGAAGACATCATAATCAGAGAAAGAGAGAATGGAAGAGGAGTGATACATGAGGTAAGGCAGCCAAGGTGCCTTACCTCACCTGTGGTGTGCCTTACCTGTGGAGTAGTGAGAGATGAGACCCAGCATAAAATGTGGAGGAAAGATCAACATTTTAGTGATATTTGGAAGATAAGGAGTTATAAAAAAAAAAAAAGATGAAAATGTGTAAACAGAAAAGGAAGAGGGGACAGCCCAGGTGGCTCAGTGGTTGAGTGCCACCTTCAGCCCAGGGCCTGATCCTGGAGACCTTGGGTCCAGTCCCATGTCGGGCTCCCTGCAAGGAGTCTGCTTCTCCCTCTGCCTGTGTCTCTGCCTCTCTCTCTCTCTCTCTCTCTCTCTGTCTCTGTCTCTCATGAATAAATAAATAAAATCTTTATAAAAAAAAAGAAAAGGAAGAGATCAGAAGATGATGGTGCCATGGAAGTCAAAGTAAGAGAAAAAAAGATGCAAAAGGTATTATCAGAGGCAATATCAGCAGAAAAGGAAGAGAAGTTGCGGCTATTATTGTTTAGGAAATTAAGATCCCGACCCTCGTGGCCTTCGTACATAAGAAGCCAGCCTGATCCCAACATCTGTTAATTAGGAGTCCTTGGAAGGATACACTGAAGAAATGTATCAAGTGCTTATGGCCTGTACCAGCAAAGATCCTAAAAGAAGACTATTAGTTGACCCTTGAACCACGTAGGAGTTAAGAACACTGACTCCCACATAGTCAAAGCTCTGTGTATCAATCAATATAGCTTTTGAATCCTCAAAAACTTAACTACTAATAGCCTGTGTTGACCAGAAGCCTTATCAATAACATAGTTGATTAACACATGTTTTGTATGTTATTATTCTTACAATAAAATAAGCTAGAAGAAAGAAACTGTTACTAAAGAAAGTCATAAGGAACAGATAAAAAAATCTGCATTTAATGGGATCTGCACAGTTCAAACCAGTATTGTTCAAAGGCCAACTGTAGTCAGAAGAATCAGTATTGGTTCTGCTAAGAAAGAGAAGATTTGAGGAGGTAATACTCCTTCAAACCAATTTGTAGATACCTCATTCATAAACCTTTGGTAAAAGTGATATATATCTGTCTCCAGAAAACTACACACACACACACACACATGCACGCACACAATTTTGCTTGTCATTTCGAGGACAACCAGAATTCCAGAGACTCTCCTTCTACCAGTGGATCAGGGTTTAGATAATGAACTTCTGCTCTTCTGGGACATAAAATGACTTAGGTTTAGTGATTACTCCCTGAAAACTCACTGTTTCTCATTTTAATTATCTTTGCTTTTTTTCCAGCTCTATTCTCATTTATGCTTAAGTGATAAATTTTGCACAATATTTCCCTAATTATTGGTAATAACAAGCCAATGAAAGCACATAAGAATAACTTTTTTTCTTACTGTGCCTCATCTTCTAGTGGTACATTAGCCAGCAGTAATAATAGCTCAGCTCTCACAGTTGGGATTGGCTTCAACTTAAAACTAATTACCACATTACAAAGGAATAGATGACTATAAGAACAAAGACAGAAGACACGCTGAGCATCACACCACATGCAAGGAAGGGTACAGAAGTGAACAGAGAGAATTGCTAAGGATAAAGTTTTAAATTTAACAATAAGTTGTGGGAAAGGCTTTTACCATGTTCATTAAAGTCAAAAGCTTTTCACGAACTTCTTATGTTGTTTCTCATATTAAAAATGTGATGCAGAGCCACTCGTGATACACATTTGCTAAGAATACACTAAATAACTAAAGTAAACAAAAAAATAACACTGATAGCTCCATCTGGCCAAAGCCTGACAGGCTAATCTCCCAAGAGTTAGGATGTTTGTTGGGTTGCTTGAGTGGGCTGGCCTATTATTCAAAGAAATGTACACATGAACAGGAGTGACCGTGGAAAGCTATACCACAGATGTCATATTACATGGGAAGAATTTTTAAAAATATCATTGCTTGGATCCCTCTACTCCAATTAGCTGGAATCACTGTGGGTGGGCCCATAAGGCAGAGTTTAATGAGGAGTCTGAGATGATGCTGTAGACTCCCTGCATCGACTTCGGATTTAAAGGCAGTCATTTTGATGGTCTCTGTGATTGGAGCCAGTCATTTGCCTTTTGGGGGAAATGGTAAAAATTCAATCTGACAGCCTTCTCTTCATAATAATTTGAAGATGTAGACTGTGGCCCATCTTACCAGCATGTCCTGTTATAAAGGTTATTTTAAAATAGAGCCTGTCTGTGAAACTCGGTCTATTTGCAGATAAGCAAAGTTTAATCTTTTTGCAACAAGTCTCAAACCGTATATGCAAATGGGCTAGATTTTGCCTATGAAAAGTAACCTGGACATTAGTTGATATTCAAATGACTCTGGGCTTTCTTAGTTTTCTCTTCCCTGCTTTGATTCTATCAATACCTAATAAATTCTCACCATAGGCTCTGTTTCCTATCATTTTTCATGACATACATTTTCCTTTATATTAGAAAAAATTATTGTGTTCAATCTTTATCCATTATTCAATATTTACTTTCCCTAAACTCTTTTTTCCTGATAGGTTTTTCACCTGCCTTCTTTCTCAGCTTCTGTCAATTGACATTTTTGTGTTTTTCTTTATAGATTCCATCTTAAAAACATCTTATGGATTACAGTTAAGCATCTGTTCTACATACTTCATGTCTAAAACAATTCATTGAAAACTTATTTGTGTTCAGTTTGTGAAGGTCAAAGGAGTCTATGCTTTAGAGATGTTCAATGAGTTGTTCAAGTGAAAAATAAAGTTGTAAATTAGAGAGAAGCCATTATTCTCCAGAGTAGCAGTCACCATATGAACCAATGGTTTGTGGGGAACCAAGCGTACAGCTTGCAATTGATGACATTGATAATGGGTATAATTGAAGTATGTGTGTCACCAATTTAGGAGAGACATTGTTTTATTTTGTTTGTTCGTTTTAAAGATTTTATCTATGTATTTGAGATAGAGGAAGAGCACAGAGGGAGAGGGAGAGAGAGAGAGAAGTAGACTCCCTGCTGAGCAGAGAGCCTGATGTGGACTCCATCCCAGGACCCCGAGATCATGGCTTGAGCAGAAGGCAGATGCCTAACCCTCTGAGCTACCCAGGCACCCTAGGAGAAACATTGTAATGCGAAGAGCACCAGACTGGGAGTTGTGCAGTTGGATTTGGAATTCCAGTCTGCTGCTTCCTAGTGTGACCTTGGGCAAATTCTTAACCTTTCTGGGCACAACTGTTTGAAATGGTGACTAGAAATAGCTCTAGAGTTGAAGGCAGAGTTGCGGCTCAGCCATATCTCTTCCTCCTACGTACAGGCTTTGTGACTTAGATCAAGTTGCTTAGACTTTCTGTGCCCGTGGAGAATGACATCAATCTTACTTCACTGGTTTGTTGTGAGAAAAAAAACTGAATGAGATAATAAATGGAATAAGAACTCAGTAAATGTTTAGAGTTATTTAAAGCATATCACTTTGTGGCAAACAGAGAATAATAATAAAAGAACATATTTAGAGTCGAAGAGAACTGAACAGCTGTGTAATTTCTGGTATGTTACTTACCTTCTCTGAATTTTCCTTTGGTTATCATGAGAATTTTGTAAAAGTATGTGTATAGACCACTTTCTTTGGTCTCATTGGTATGTAGGAATGAATGAGGTCAAATTAGGAGTGTATTTCACTAGCTCTTGCCCCCACCTGCTTGCTCTTTACAGCCTCTGTTCTTTATGGTGGCAGGGTGCCATCTGCTCCTCTATCTTCCCTGGTTCACTTGCATCTAGGCAAGGATATCAAACTTCCTCTGACCATTGGCTTGTGAGCAGAAATGACATGTTTGGTATGACCACCTAACTTCTCCTAATACTCTCATCTTTTTGCCTACAAACTTTCTGGAAGTAATAGTGAATTTCTAAGAGTGCTAATGAACATATCCAGTCAGTTATCATGGGACATCCAACAGATCCCTCTGCTACTTCTAAAGCATCTACTACATGTCACCAGAGGGCTATTGTCACTTGCTGTGCATTTCTCCCTCGATGTGCTAAAACTATTCGTTGGATTATGCTAAGTAGGGGCATGCCTCTTTTCCCAATTCACATTACCCTGTACAGAGGACTACCAACATTTTGCTGAGCTTTAGTGGAAATGCTCTTTCTGTGCATACTCTACTGTACTCTCACCTGGCTCTCTCCCCTGACCCAGAAAGGGTCCACGGGCAAGACAGAAATCTAAGTGACACAGGAGTCTTTTGAGGTGTGAGTAAACTCAGAATCTCTCCCCTCTCCTGTTTTTGATAACCAAGCCTGGTGTTGGGTTCGGCACATAACATCTGGCTCTGTCTTTCCTTAGGATAAGTTGTTTTCCAGGAGGATCTTCAGCACCTTCATGAAAATAGATTTGCCTGAATCTATTCAGAACAGCTGCACTACATAAGTGGATGCTCTTAGTTTCAAGCTGAGCTATCCACTCACGCACATAGAGTGCTATGTGTGTAAAATAGCCATCGGAACACCAGGAATTGACGCACAAGAAATGGCCATGTGGCAGTGGTGCGGACAGTCACAGGTAATATAGCTTGGGTAGTAAATTTCTTTTTCTTATTTCCAAGATTTAGAAGCTCATTTTCCTCCTCCTTACCTTCCTTACTTCTCATTCTTTTGTTTCATTATTGTCAGGGAGTTTGATTCATTTTATTTTTCTGCAGAAAAATGTAGCTCTTCCTGGCTGCTAGGTTGGATTTATTTTTATATCTGATAAGAATCAGGTCAAAGAAGATGGTCTCAGAATGTCTCATATCCGGACCAACTCACTCACTAAGATTTTAAACTTTGTTCTTTTAAAATGTTGATAAACACAAGATCAGGGCGTTTTCTTTCAGTTTTCATCAGATCTGAATCTTTAGATTTTTTTGAATTCCATGAATCAGGGGAACTTCCCAAGAAAAATGGGAGCTTTTGAGGCTACAAGGATTTTAAAAAGATTTTGATCTTTCTTTCAACATACCCTTTAAGGAATTTGATGTGTGGAAGCTTCACTTCGTTGACTTATTACTATTAAGGTGAATTGTTTCATTTCATTTAGACAATCCAAAGGGGAATTTTTTCTGCCACTTTTAAGTGATAAAAATCTAAAAGCAATTTGTTCCAGTATAATAAGGATTTGGGTGTTACTTTTTCCTGTTTTAAGAGAATAAACAACTTCATTCACAAACTGCCATTCAATTAAACTGTTAATATCAATGGAATTTGAAACTGAGTAATAATAATAGTGATATAATGTTACTTTTCCTGACACTTTTTGAACTACTTTCTTGATTGGAAGTTTCATTGCAAAATGAAAGCCTAAAGAATGAACTTTTTTAAAGAGAAGAAAATTTATTTAACCAGAATGCCTTATGTGTAAAAAAAAAAAAAAAGAAGCTGAAGCCCAGAGAGTTTACATTATTTACCCAAAGACACAAAGTTAGTTGATGAAAACCCTAATTGCCTAGTTTCTATTAATTAGTACAAAAAATAGTTGTTTAAAATAGGCATAGATTTATGTTGTAAACATTTATATTCAGGCAACACGTAGCAGGAAATTTGCAAACATTGCACATATGGTGTGAATATGTACTAAGCCTAGGCCACCTTTTTTTTTTTTTTTGTCACATTGTTGTTACAGTGGCAATAATTTCTTCCTCTTGATAAAGATGAGTTACGAAAGGGAAAGAGGTAAAAGTTGTAAGATAAGAACAATGTCAAAACTTGCATTTAGGACAGAAGTGCTAGGAAGCTGTTCAAACGTGAAGATGCTGTCCTATTTTTAGAGACTCCCAAAGGACACATGATGTTGACTTTATGGCTTCAGTGCTTCACACCACCCAATGAAGAACATTCACAATTCTTTCTGACTTTATGGCTGCAAGTTGCACTTTTTACAGCAGCAGAAGCATCAGCCTACTTACCAAATGTGGATATTCAATTGAAAGCTGAAATCATCCTAGACCAAGGTAAGAAACAAGCTTTAATGATAAAAAGGGAATGTTACAATTACCATAGCAAGAGTGATGCCATTTATTTGGGGACAGTGTTCTGTAGGGATAGAGAATCATAAATTTTCCCCCTTGTTTTCTCCTCCCCTAACTGCATTGGCATTTCCTGAGCATCCAATAAACACTCTTATTTATGGAATGCTGTATCAGACATCTTTTGTGCACTATTTCAGATCCTCCAGCCTCACCTCTCATTCCAGCCACCTCTATGGCCACCTGTCCAAGGTCTGCTTCAGCCAGTTCGGCGCAGGAGCAAACTTTCTCCCTGTGTGCCTCTCACTACCTGCCTTGTTTCTCTGCCAACTTCAGGTAGGAACACCTATGGAAACCTGCTCAATTCTTCTATCAGTCAGGGTTCAATCAGAGGAGAACCATCAGGAAGTTTTATAGACATTTCCATTTGTTATAAGGATTTGACCTTATACAAGGAATTGACCGTATGGATGCTGTAAGGCTGTTATTCTCCTATCAGGGGTAATATTTTACTGTGTCTTTCTTCCTCATTAATCTGTAAGTTCAACAAAGGCAAGATCTTCACCATGTTTTTGATATATTCATTAATGCATCTTCACCACTGAGAAAGCTGCCTGATAAATAAATACTTGTTAACTAAATGCTTTAAAATGTGTGAATTGATAAACTGGTCTGAAGATCACAACTTGAGGCAGAAATATGCCCTAATTTAAAAAGGGTATATAGTCAACCCCTGAACAATGCAGGGGTTAGGGATGCTGATCTGGTCGAGTCAAAAATCCATGCAAAACTTTTGATTGTCCCAAAACTTAACTACTAATAGCCAACTGTTGACCAGAGCCTTCCTGATAACATAGACAGCTGATTAACATATTTTCTGTTTTATGTATTATATAATGTATTCTTACAAGAAAGTAAACTAGAGAAAATAGTTATGAAGAAAATAATAAGGAAGAGAAAATACATTTATAGAACTGTATTGTAAAAAAAATTCATGTATAAGTTCAAACCCATGTTATTCAAGGGTCAACTATATACAGAGGTTCTCCAAGGGAAAACTGGAACTGTTCCTCCTTAACATTTTTAGAAGCAATCTGGAAACAGAGAACAGAGAGCAATTTTCTGGATTCTCAGAAGACATGTAACTCTTCCTCAGAAATTGAAAACCAATGGAAATGAATAATATGAAAGTTTTAATGCTGCATATGCAAGAAAATCAGCACGATTTTTCCATATGGACAAATGCCAGATAGTACAACAGAGAAAAACATTGCAAACATAAAGGTTCACTGGCCATTAAAGAGGGAACAAAAGTTGGTATAGATTCAGTGAACAATGTATTATTCTAGCATACTGTTCTATGAGAAAGGCAAACCCAATGCTAAACTTAGGAAGGAAGTTGGAAACCGTAATGTTGTTGGTAAGCTACTTGAATTGTTTTGCTTTCTCTTTGGAACAAAAGCTTAGTCATGGAGTCGTGGTCTGTTTGGCATTATTCTGGTACCTTGTGGTACATTCAGCAGGTATGTAGAACCAGAGACTTATGCTTGACCAGAGGATATATCCTCAGATGTGGTCAGATCTGATTATTCCAGTCTCCCATGTACATGCTGGCTCACCCTCTCTTGATGATGGTGCCTATATGGTACCTAATTTATAATGTATTTGAAGCATATTTTCATTGATTTATGGTGGCTCAAGAATAGTTTTCTGTATCAAATATAAATTTGGTTTTTGGGCATAGGTATGGTCACTGCTGAGAATTTTCTAGATGGTGAAAGAGAAGGAAGAGAAAGGAGGAGGTTGAGGAGGAAGATGAGGAGGGAGTTGAGGAGAAAGAGGAGAAATTTTATATTCATTGTGCTCTTTTTAGGCGTCAGAAACTATGCTAAAAATGTGACATTTATTATTCTGTGATGTTCTCTACAAGGCATCTATGTGATTATTTATATCCAGTTTACAGATGAGGAGGCAAAGCTTAGACAGCTGCAGAAACCTACTTAAGGTGAGATAATAATAATTATATAATATAATAATATAATTATAATATAATATAATATAATAATAATTATGGAACAGAGACTCAAACACAAGTAGTCTGTTTTCAAAACCTGTTCTCTTAAACATTCATCTTGTCAATATTGAAAGTTCAAAAATTAAGCAAAAATATAGATTGATATAACAAACACCAAAAACAAACATGCATTAATTCATTGTTTTTTTTTTTAAACTTTTTTTTTAAATTTTTATTTATTTATGATAGTCACACAGAGAGAGAGAGAGAGAGAGGCGGAGACATAAGCAGAGGGAGAAGCAGGCTCCATGCACCAGGAGCCCGATATGGGATTCGATCCCGGGTCTCCAGGATCGCGCCCTGGGCCAAAGGCAGGAGCTAAACCCCTGCGCCACCCAGGGATCCCTAATTCATTGTTTTTGAAAAATCTTAGACCACTCTTTTTTTTTTTTAAAGATGTTATTTATTTATTTGGGAGATAGAGAATGAGTAGGAGGTGGAGAGCAGAGAGAGAGAGAGAGAGTGAGAAGTAGACTCTCCACTGAGCAGGAACCCCGATGTGGGGTTCCATCCCAGGACTTGGAGATCGTGACCTGAGCCAAAGGCAGGCACTTGACTACCAAGTCTCTTAGTTGGAACTTGAATTAAATCCATTTGCCATTGGGGGCATCTGGGTGGCTCAGTGGTTGAGCATCTGCCTTTGGCTCAGGTAGTGATCTGGGGGTCCTGGGATTGAGTCCCGCATCAGGCTCCCCACAAGGAGCCTGCTTCTCCCTCTGGTATGTTTTTGTGTCTCTCTGAGTGCCTCTCATAAATAAATAAATAAATAAAATCTTTAAATAAAATCCATTTGCTATCTCAGACACTTGTCTTATAATTGTGACTACAACTCAGAATATTTCTTAGGCACTGGCGTCAATAGGTACTAAAAACTTCTCAAATTATGTGATATCAGAGATAACTGATTTTTATTTGCATATGCCCAATCTCATTGAAAAAATGTAAAATATTAATATAGTAGTAATAAAAGCTCCCATTTATCAAAATTATGGATCAGGCACTATATAAGTTTCTTTACATATTTTAAAATTTATATAATCTTTATAATAATCTTGTTTTAGAACTAGGGGTGGTAGAAGGGGAGGAGGGTGGGGGGTGGGAGTGAATGGGTGACGGGCACTGGGGGTTATTCTGGATGTTAGTAAATTGAACACCAATAAAAAGTTAAAAAAAAAAGAAAACCACAAAAAAAATATTAATCTTGTTTTAGTATCATTACAGCCACTTTTTTACAGATGAGAAATTTTTTAATAGATTTCAACTAACTTTCTTAAGGCCACCCAGACCTCAGATATTAACTGCAGTCTATTTTAACCATCATGATGTTCTAGCTTCTAAAAATTTAGGAGACATGGTGATGATTTTCCAGATCATTTCTTCAGGGTTTACACACTCATCCTCCAGCTGCTAGAGCAATCAGCTACTGATCACTCATAATTGCCTCTTTCTCTGGGTACTGTCTCGCCCAGGGTTCTTCCCCTCGGGGAGTGGCCAAGGACCAATGACTACCTCCTTGCCTTAATCCACTCCATCTCTGAAGGGCTACCCAGCTCCACAGCTCCTCATAAGATTGACTGAGGCCTCAGCTCAACCACATTCCTAGTTAATTTTTCCTTCTGCCGAGTCTTGATTTTTTTCTCTGACTTGTAAGTATATCTCCTAAGAACACCCCTCCCAAAACCCAAAAAAGCATCTGTTATGGACTGAATGTTTGTGTTTTTCCAAAATTCATATGTTGAAGGCTTAACCCCAATGTGATGGTATCTGGAGATTGGGTCTTTGGGAGGTAATTAGATCTAGATGCAGTCATGAAGGAGGAATCCTCATGCTGGGATTAGTGTCCTTATAAGGTGAGACACCAGAAAGGGTGCTCTCTCTCTCTCTCTCTTTCCTTCTCTTTCCCTATGAAAAGACATAGTGGGAAGGCAGCCATCTGCAAGCCAGGAAGAAAGCTCTCACCAGAACCCAATTGTGCTGTCACCCTAATCCCAAATCTCCAGCCTCCAGAACTGTGAGAAAATAAATTTCTGTTGTTTAGGCCACCGAGTCTATGGTATTTCGGTATGGCAGCCCGAGATGACTAATATAGGTCTGTTTTCAGACAGCACTATCTAGGATATACCCACTTGATATCATAAATCTTGGCTCTTCTAAGTAGAATAAACTATTAAAAATAGTAGAAAAAGTAATTATACCTTATATGTCATAAAATATCAATTTAAAGTAACAAAGAAGTCTTTCTTAGCCATTTTATAATAACATGGGTTAACCTCTTGTCCCCTACCCTGTCCTCTTGCTCTTTTAAAAAAAAAAATACCCTTTTATTAAAAAAAAACTTATGATGTAATATTTTGCGTGTACAAAATAAACTACGTAACATGTATTTAAATTGTAAAGCAAAATAATAATATAAATAACTATTGGGATGCCTGGGTGGCTCAGTGGTTGAACATCTGCCTTTGGCTCAGAATGTGATCCTGTGGTCCTGGGATTGAGTTCCACATCGGGATCCCTGCATGGAGCCTGCTTCTCCCTCTGTCTGTGTCTCTGCCTCTCTCTCTCTTTGTCTCTCGTGAATAAATAAATAAAAATTTTTTAAAAATAATAAAGTAAAATAAACAGCTGTTAATCTGTTATCCACCCTCAGGATTTTGATATTACCAATATCATTGAAGATACTTTTTTTCTTTCCTGATCCTATTGCCTTGTCTCTTTCTTGTCTAGATAGAGTTAGCTACTGTCTTGAGGCTTGGGTTTACTTGTAGTCTTTCTTTGGTTCACACACACACACTCACACAAAATTTTTTGTTTTTGAAGTTCATAAAAGTGACGTATCGCACTGTACTAATTGCTATCACCATGGCCTCACTAGAATGTAGGCTCTGTGAGAACAAGGACATTCATCTGTTTTGTTCACTGATATATCACAAGTGGACACAACAGGGCCTGGCAAATGGTAGGAATTCAACAAATATTTGTTAGCTGAACAAAGGAAAATCTGACTCTTCTGAATCATTTCTATTCTTCTCTTCCTATCTGAAGTTTGACAGTTAAGTTTAGTTGTTTAACTGATTGGATGCCGATTGTCAGATGCTCTTTTTAGTAGCTTACTATCCTCCCTAATATAGATGTTTCAGTGGCCTGTGTGTGAAATAAGTTGTTGTAAATAAACCTACTTCTATTAGTGTGATTTTTCTTCCTGCTTATCTCTGCTGTTTCATTATAATTAGCCCAAGCCAGAAATAATTCTTCAGTACAATGAATTTTGCCATAGTCACTGAAGTTTCCAGGATAAGACAACAATGTGGATTTCCTCCCTTCTGCTGCTAAATCTCAGATTCTCTTATGAAAGAAGACTTATTTAACCCAACAGCTCAGTGGTTCAGAGATGTGACCAAATTTTAGAATTATTAGGGTCTTGTAATACATATATACTATTTTCTGATGTGCCATCATTGGCATACTTTATGCATCTTTTATGTAATTTATACTGCATAATTTCCTAGAGTCACATTTTTGCTTACACAGAGAGATCTTCAGAGATTTTTTGGTTAATATGTATTTTCTTTATTTGTTTATTATACATTTATCTTTTCTTCTTTTTACTGGCATGAAGCTTTGCTGGAAGTCCTGTGTGATAAAACCTTCCACATATGGAATGTTACCAACATTTGCTAAGGCATTTAACTTTAAAGACATTTGGATACCATGCAAAGTTGTTTCATGAGAGAATTGTGCAGTGTAGGAGAAAAGCTGTTTTGTGATTAGAGAAGGGATTATTTTTGTTTTTGTTTCTGCTTTTTACTGAAATAAGGAGAAGAATCTCTGGTGTTTTATAGTGTTGTCATGGACTTCTATTCATTGGCAAGGTATTCTGGTACACTGGGCTTCACAAAGCTGGAAATTCCCTGAGGAATCTCCAGGAAAGCTGAATGCTATCTAAAGGAGAAAAAAAAAAAAAAAAACAAGAAAAAAACAAAAAACAAATTGAAACCAGGGAGCATAACATGAGGGAAAAGAACCTAGCAAAGTAGAACTTTAGAACATTTTCTAAAGGTTCACATGAGTTTGAAAGATATAACAATATTAGCTCTTGGACATAAATATACATATTGTTTGTTCTCACTGTTGCTTTTTCTTAGTCTATAATCAATGAGCAAGTGTCTCTTGAATACTCATATTTGCTTAGCACTGCTTGAGACACGGTTGGGTATTCTAAAGAATAGTCAATATAAGCCCTGCCCATCAAGAGCCTAAAACTGAGTGGGAGGAATTAAACCAATACACTTAAGCCACAAGGCAAAGCAAGATGCTACTTAATTACTATGAGTGCTAAATTATGAGGTACAGATTATTAGTACTGTCGATTTAGGTGAGAAAAGACACGTGGGAGCAGGGGGCAGGCTCTCAGTGCTCCAGTAATAGTCTAGTTCCCATCCCAGTGGTGGTCACCTGGGTGTTCTCTTTACAATCATTTATTAAACTGTACATATAAGTTTTATTTACTTTTGCTCATAATTCACAATAAAAATGATAAAGGAGAGAAGGAGAAGGAGATGAATAGAGCCTGGGGTCACTGGGACAAAAATCTGTGGAAGAATAGGACTTCGGGTGTGCTTTAGAACTGGCCCACAGGAGAGAGCAGATCATACAAATGCAAGTGTAGCATGGTCATGGGGGGGTGGGGTGCATGTAGGTTGCAGAGAGGGAGGGAACCTACCAGAGAGGACCTGGAGTCTGGGGCGGGGGTGGTTGGGAGATGCAGTGACTAAAATAAAGCTGTGCAGTGGGAGAGTCGGGGGTTAGAAGGCTACAGGAGAGAACTTGGAGATGGAGGCAGAGGAGGTTAGCCTCTGTGCAGTAGACCTCTAAACGTTGTGGAGTTTAAATGAGGTGACTGATGAAGAAAGAATTTAAGAAACATTTAGTATGGCTGCGCCCTGGTTTTTGGATTAAAATGGGATAGAAGCTGGGGTAAGGAAGGGAAGCGGAAGTTGAATCACTCCCAAGATGAGGGCCACCTGTCAGTCTCGCTGGAGAGGTGGAAGGAGATGTGGGAAACACTGCAGGGGAGGAACGTGCCCCCTGGGCAGCTGACAGGATGAGGGGACACGCAGGATAACTTAAAGTCCTATCTTACAAGGCCAGGGAAATGACGGTGCCAGTGGTAGTTGGTGGAAGTAGCTGGTTAAAAGAGAAGGAAATTTTAGGCTTTCTAACATAGAATTTGCAGTGAGAATGACAGCTAGGCAGTAGCAATCTGGAGACAGATCAAAGACAGACATGTAGAGAGATTTTTGTAAGCATTTTCTAGTTTAAGATAACACAACAACCAGAGAGGAATCCACAGCTTGCGTTATATAACCTATCACAAAGCACCTGAGCAATGCTTCTCTCACATCGTGAGACAAGGCTAAAATTCAAAGTAATTTCCCCTCCCTGAATAAGATAGTTGTGCACCAATATTTCTGTCCTTTTCCATTTCTGATATTTCTTTAAATAGTTCAAAAGCAAGACCTGTATATTCTATCGGAGGAAAAAAGCAGATTTTCCAGCTGATGGTGATTTCTATCGAAGATGAGCTGTCTTTATCACCTTTTGAATCTTTTTGATAATGTGTCTTTTGAACAAATTTAGAGAATTAAACTATAGAATTGCAAATCTACAAAACTCCAAAGGGCAGATAGAATCAGAGGCAGATTTTGATTCAATAAAAAAAAAAAAAGCACTTTCTAAAAATGTGAACTACCCATAAATGGAAAAAGCTAATTATATTCCCTCTTCTGGAAATATTTTAGCAAAAGCCTGACTCTCTGTAGAGATTCTATATATAGGATTTTTACTTTGAGTCGATGATTGAGCTAAAAGACCTCTACAACACTTTTTATACTTATTCCCTTCCTCTCGCATATTGAGGGTAGGTGAGAAAAGGTTTAAATAATACCAGTGAATTTGTTCATTTATTCATCTAACCATTTTCTGCACTCTTCCCATGAGCCAGGCACTGGGCTAGGCCCTAGGGATGCAACAGTGAAACAGACACTGATCAGGGCTTCAGTGTATACTCTAATAAGGGATATGGCAAATAGAATGCCACCATAGAAGTAATACTTGGAACTCTGGGAGTACAACGTTCCCTCTTGATGGGTTAAAGAAGGCTTTAGGAGTAAACAACATATAATCAGAAACATCAGATGTTACACTTTAATCAGATTGTGGAAGACAGAAGAGGCTTAAGTTACTTCCCTGAGGATACTTGCCCAGTATGCACTATCTGAACACAAAAATTTTGTAGGTAAGTTTATTGTCAGAAAACAAAGCCTTGTAGAAGATCTTTTAATACAACAATGTAAACTGCAGTCTCAGACATGTTTTGGGTTTGCAGAAAACCTAAATCCAATGGAGACTGAAATATTTAAAACTTTAGATAAAATCCTTATGCAGTGGGATCATATTGTGGAGTATTAATTGTTTTCCCTCATATTACCTTTACCCTGCATCTCCTCTATCCAGGCTGCTAGATTGGAGTGTTCCACTGCCCCCAAAAAGAAGAGCGAGGAAGAAGGCAAGGGGAAGGAGTTGCAGCACAACCAGAAAATAAAGACATCAAATTCTTGGCAGGCTATCTAGCAGGGGCGGTTGTATAAATGGAGGAAGACAGTTGCAGCCTAAGATGGTCCTACTGAGGGGATTTTTGCAATAGAAACTAAGTTGTTACAGGAAAATAAAATTATTTTCTTAAATTCTCAGATTTGTGATCTGAAAACTTCACACTCAGTACTCAATATGTAGGAGGAATTTGATGGTTAATGCACCCAAATAATAATTTAAGTGAAAATTACAGCTACCAATAAATTACAGGTTTATTTTGAAGGAAGAAGTGATGTTTTACAAAGTTCTGTATTTCATTTGGGCCTTGCACACTCCTTAAAAGAGGATAGAGGAGTCAAAACTATTCCAAAACTCAAGGTTGTTTTTGCAAAATGAAAATTTGAAATGCTTGTGAAAAAGATGGGTCAAAGTCAATTAAGAATTTTATCTTCCTCCTTTAGAGAAATAAATGAATGCAGAAAAATACAAAATAAGGGAAATCAGTTCATGGAGGGAAGGAATTTAGATTTAGATTTTAGATTTTGATCACCCACTATATGCCAGGCTTCGTAACAGGAACACAACATGTAATCACCCTAACCCTCTCAACAACCCTGTAAAATAGATTAAATTATCCTCTTGTTGCAGATGAACAAAAAAAAAAAAAAAAAAGACTGAGACTCAGTGGCAGAGCCAAGATTTAAATTCATGCTTATCTGATTACGGAGCCAAGGTTTTCTTGTAAATAAAGATGAAAGATCCAAAGAATAATACACATCCTGAGATCAAAGTTGCCACATTATCAATGCCGAAAAGTTATTCACAATATGATAATACTAAGAGAAGCTATCAGAAAGAACCATGAAGCAAAGGACATAAGAGATAGGGGAGAAAAGAGAGAAAGCAAGCTGGTATTTATTGATGTCTACTATGGGTCCGGAACTGAACTAGAGTCATAATATTCATCTAACCCTCACAGCAGGCAGGATCTCATTGACCAGCCATTCTGTGCAGATCATTCTGCAATAATAGTTTTAGAAAATATGTATATGCAAAGTATTAAGAAGGAAGTGCTTGGCTTTAGCATATCTATTCTGAATAATAAGAGCTAAGACTAATTGAATGCATATTATGTGTTAGGTACTATTTTGAATACTTCTATGTATGAATTCATTTAATGCTCATAAAAATCCCATGAGGGGGATATAATTATTATAGGCCTCTATATAATGCCTCTCAATGCACAGTTAATGACCAAGAACCTGGGGCTCAGAAGTTTGCATCATTTGCTCAAATCACATAGCTAGGAAGTAATGGAGCCAGGCTATCACCTCAAGCAACTGGTTTCAGAGTCCAAGGTGCATTACTGATGCCCACAATCCCTCTTGGTCATTCATCCAAGAACAGTGTGTCTACCGTATCCATTTGTCTGCATTATGCTCTCTGAGGCACAGAGAAAAGCACAAGATGTATTCTCTGCCCCAGCTTATACATTAAACTATCTGGTTTAGTCTACATTTGAAATGTGTGTGTGTGTGTAATTATTCTGATCCCCTCCCCAAATTCCATTTTTGTGATTATCTAAGGCCATCTGAATGGTGTTCATGAAATAAGACCAGTGTAGGTCCCAGCACAAGACTTGTGTACATATTTTCTAATCTATTTAACATGAGTTTTGAAGATTCACTGGGAACTGAGGATAATCCAGGTGACTAAAAACAGTAGTATAGCTTCCTAAAAAAAGAAAGAAAACATCTTTGGTAACTGCTTTTCTTCTATGGATGATATAGTATTTGGGATATGTCATTTAAAACAACAAATATAAGCAGCTAACTGAGAAAGGAAACGAACAACATAAGAAAGTACATCTTTTATTTCATGTTCTTAAAGATTGATTTATTGATTTGAAAGAGATATAGGGGGGCAATGGAAGAGGGAGAACAAACTCCCCACAGAGCAGGGAGCCCAGCTCCATACAGGACTTGATCCCAGGACCCCAGGATCATGACCTGAGCTGAAGGCAGATGGCTAACTGACTGAGCCACCCAGGTGACCCAGAGCGTAAATCTTTTAAAGCCCTGCTCTAATGATGGTCTCATGGCTTCAATATTTTCCACAAGGGAGAAAGAGAAATTCTTTTCTGTTAGTGAGTAGAGAAGACATAAACTAATGGCTTGAGCAGAAAAAAAAAAAAATGAAGCTACTGGACAGTTTCTAAAGAAGTTAAGAGAAATATAGCTAACCTTAGCTCCAATAAGGAATAGTTTGGTAAACAGTGTTGAGGGCCCAGCAAACTAAAAAAAATAATAAAATTACAGAGGAGACAATTGTATGATTGGGAAATTTTTTTCCTTTACAATTTAGCTGTCTGGATAGAATAGCAGCAAAAGTATTTTTTAGGGTTTCCAGCGTCGGGGCTTTCTCAGGTAGGGTGGGTCCCTGGCAAAGAGGCAGAAGAGTTGCATAAGCTATTAGGATAATACTATTTACACAATTAACAATAAAATCCAGGCTGAGTATAAAAGGTCAAGAGGTAATAGAATACAATAGGGGTAGTCTTAAAGACCTGGAAGTTTCTGTGAAATCAAACACAAATTCTCTTCCCTTTCATCCTTTCCGCAGTTGAAACATAGAGGTCATATAAATTCCCTCTTACACAAAAAAAAAACCACCAATGCTTCTTGATACCAACCAAATGCCTACCACAAATTACTATAATTTGTAAAGAATGCTAAGTGAGCTTATCAAAATGAGAATTTATTTACATCAAATTCAATGAAAACTTTGGTATATCAATAGAGTGTCCAGTGAAATTGAAGAAGTCGTCTGGCTAAGGTCCCCTAACAAAAATACCTGAGAAAAGCAAAACTCTGTGTACAAAAAGAAGCAGAGAATTTCTTTAACTATCAAGATAAATGTCTCAGTGAGCTACTTCTTTTTCCAGATCTAGCAGAAAAAGGCTAATCTTTAAAGTCAGATATTTTGGCAACAGTGACCGTGGGCCAGTTTCTTTAATTCTCCAAGCAGGAGTAATCTTCTGAGTGTACAATTCAGTTTGTAGAGCACTTTACCCAATGCCTGTCCTATGTTAGGTTCAATAAATATTTTACTAAATTCCTACATTAAGCTAGCAAAAGAAACTTGATTATAGACTAGTGATTTTTAAAAACACAGGTCATGTTACACAATTAACAATTTCTTTTTAAACTTTAAAATTACAAATTGCAAAATAAAAGAATGGAGTAGATGTTGATTACCAAACATAGTAATAAAATAATGCCTCTCAGGACACCTGGCTGGTTGAGCGTCTGCCTTTGGCTCAAGTCGTGATCCCAGGGTCTGGTCGTTCATCACACTCTCTGCAAGGAGCCTTCTTCTCCCTCTGCCTATGTCTCTGCCTCTCTCTGTGTGTCTCTTGTGAATGAATGAATGAATGAATGAATGTAAAAAATCTTAAAAAAATAATGCCTCTCAAAAGGTTTTCTTGTAAAGTTTGCATGAATTTGAATAAAAAAGCTCACAATAAAAGAAAAGAAAGCTGTATCCAGTGGCAGGCTTATGATATAAAATATGATGTTTTGGGCAGCCCGGGTGGCTCATCGGTTTAGCGCTGCCTTTGGCCCAGGACCTGATCCTGGAGACCCCGGATCCAGTCCCGCGGCGGGCTCCCTGCATGGAGCCTGCTTCTCCCTCTGCCTATATGTCTCTGCCTCTCTCTCTCTCTCTGTGTGTGTGTGTGTCTCTCATGAATAAATAAATAAAATCTTTTAAAAAAAGAAATATGATGTTTTAAGGACAAAATTTGGATATGAAAAACCTAATTTGCTTTAATTTTTAACTGCTTCATTTTGCCAGGTCATAAAGAAACATTTAGCCAGAGCCCGGCAAACCACGGGTTTAAATTCAAACCATTCATTTTTCCCCCAAAATATTCCTTGGGATTATTTCAAATTTCCAAGAAAGAGTTTATAGGATATACCTACCTTAATAAATTCTTCTGATGAATTACAGTCTAGAATTTTTCTAAGGTTATATCAGCCTTGCATCCTTGAGATAATCTAACTCGAACATGATGTATCATGATCATTTTTTACATTGTACATTGCCAGTTTTCGTTCGCTGATTTTGCATAGAATTCTTAAATCTACGTTCATAAGTTAAATTGACCTGTAATTTTCCTTTCTCATACAATCCTTGTCTGGTTGTTATCAAGGTTATATTGAACTCACAATACAGTAGGGAATGGAATGTTCCTTCTTTTTTTATTTTCTCAAAGAGTTTGCAAAAGATAGAATAATCTTTGCCTTGAAAATTTGGTATGATATTCCAGTAAAATAATCTGAGATTGATGTTTTCTTGAGGGAGACACACAATTACTTTGTTAGTGTTTTTAATAGTTATTGAAGGGATCCCTGGGTGGCGCAGCGGTTTGGCGCCTGCCTTTGGCCCAGGGCGCGATCCTGGTAGACCCTGGATCGAATCCCACGTCGGGCTCCCGGTGCATGGAGCCTGCTTCTCCCTCTGCCTGTGTCTCTGCTTCTCTCTCTCTCTCTCTCTGTGACTATCTAAAAAAAAAAAAAATAGTTATTGAACTATTTCTTAAGGTTCACATATTTTTCTAAATTTTCAAACTTATTAGTATAAATCAACTGAAGTATCATTTTCTTATCTTTTAAAAATTTTCTTGGATATGAAGTTGTCTTCTTTTTCCATTGTTGACATTATTTATTTGTGCCAACTTTAGTTTCCTTTATCAACCTTTCTAGAGGTTTGTCTATTTTAAGTCTTTTCAACGATCCAACTTTTGACTTCGCAGATCCTATTCATTATATCTTGTGTTTTCTAAACCACTAATTCTTTTCCTGACTTTATTCTTTCTTAAAATATTTGTTTTTCTTCTGTTCCTCTTCTAACTTTTTAGGCTTTATTTGTTATTTCTTAATGTGAACATTTAAAAGCTATATTTTTTCTCTAAAAAATACTTTTATTGGTCTTTTATGTTTTGATGTGGAATATTTTTATTATTTATAGTTATAAATACTTATAATACACATCTTAATTTCTCCTTTCCAAGTATATATATAAGAATTTTTTTTTGCTGGTCATTTATTGTTGACTTTTAATTTAGTTAAGTTATATCTAGTAAACATATTTTGAAAACAGTTTGAAATTTGTCAACCTTTGCTTCAAGGCCTAGATGGTAGTTAGTTTTTGTAAATGATCGTTGATAGATATCTAAGCAGGTATATCCAGCAAATCAATAGTTACAAAAGTTACCTTACCTTCTAGTGAAGGAAGACAAGAGCTAGACAAAGAGACAGGTAAAATATAGGGTATATTAGATAAGAGAGTCCTTTGCAGAAACGTGAAGCAAAATAAGGGAACAGCAGGACGAGGATGGCCTCACTGGTAAGGAATCATGTGAGCAGAGCCCTGAGCACCTGGAGGATGTCAGCCATGCTCATATCTAAGGGAAGAAGAGCCTTCCTGGAAGGAGGAGATAGCAGTCTGCTTGGTGGGTTCAAAGAACAGCACAGATCCCAGATCCCGTGTGGCTGAAGCAGGGTTACTGAGGCAGAGAGTGGTAGAGTATGAGGTCAGGGAATGAGGGCAAGACCAGATCATTTAGGGACTTCTAGGACACCTGAAGGATTGTATGTTTTTTCCTTTTTGTTCCATTCTACCCCTCAGGTAGAGCTCTCTGAACTCTGTCACACTTGATATTCTTGTCTTTTTCCATCCCTTAAGAACAGTGGACATTTCTTATCCTCTTTTGTATCCTGAGCATCTAACACAGTGCTAGACAGAAGGGGCCTAATGTTTGTGGAATGCTAAGTGATTGCTCAAAGACTTTGCTAGGGAAGAAGAGCAAAATACATAGGGGCTTAACCTACTGCATGTAAAAGAGAGATGCTAACTCACCCAGTGTCCAGTGGAGTGTGTCTGTCCTAGTCAACATATTTTATAATGACTGAGAAACAGAAAATATGACGTGAAAATATACAGTTACTCATTACAAGGCTCAGAGAAAAAAAATAAATGGCTCTAAAATGCTGATATTTACTGGTATTTCATGAGTATATTTTAAAGATTTATTTATTTATATTAGAGAGAGAGAGAAATCCCAAGTGAGTGGGGGAAAGGGCGGAGGGAGAACTTCTTCAGGCACACTCCCCACTGAGTGCAAAGTCCTACATGGGGCTTGATCTCACGACCCTGAGAGAGCCAAAAATCAAGAGTCAGAATCTTACCTGACTGAGCCTCCCAGGTGCCTCAGTCTTTCATATGTATTTAAACAAAGGTATCAAGAAAGTTAGAAGTTATTTTTTTAAATAGCTTTTTAATAATAGGGTGGCATTAGGGTGATTCATGGCAAGTGGTAGTTAAATATTACTGCAACAGATCCGGAACAAACCCCAATTTCCACATGATATATGGTTATATGCAATGCTATATGGATATTTATCAGATCTAGCAATTGTCCAGTGCTTGTTCCCTTCTATCTAGTATCCCTGCAAAAAAGAAGGAGGGAGGAGGAGGAAGAGGAGGAGGAGGAGGAGGAGGAGGAGGAGAGGCGGAGAAGAGGAGAGGAGGAGGAGGAGAAGAAGGAGAAGGAGGAGGAGAAGGGGAAGGAGGAGGAGAAGGAGGAGGAGAAGAGGAGGAGAGGAGGAGGAAGAGGAGGAGAAGGAGAAGGAGGAGGAGGAGAAGGAGAGGAAGAAGAAAGAGAAGGAGAAGAAGGAGAAGAGGAGGAGGGGAAAGAAAATCGACAGGCCCTAAAATTTTTTTAATTGTTGGAGAGAGGGGAGTCCAGAGTATGGCTGACAGCTATTTTAAATGAAGGACACTCGGGATCCCTGGGTGGCGCAGCGGTTTGGCGCCTGCCTTTGGCCCAGGGCGCGATCCTGGAAACCCGGGATCGAATCCCACGTCGGGCTCCCGGTGCATGGAGCCTGCTTCTCCCTCTGCCTGTGTCTCTGCCTCTCTCTCTCTCTCTCTCTCTCTCTGTGTGACTATCATAAATAAATAAATAAATAAATAAATAAATAAATAAATAAATAATAAATAAAAATTAAAAAAAAATAAATGAAGGACACTCAGTGGAGCATTTAATCCGTAAATCGGTCCTGTTGTGAGCCACACTGCTGCCAGAATGGTAGTGAGCTGAATGTACAGTCAGAGTCAAATTACAAAGAAAAATCTGCATTCTCTCCAGATAATGTCTTGCCGTCTCCAATAACCTCTTTCTCAACCCTCGCATCGCCATTGCAACCAGAGCGGGGTGGGGTGGGGTGGGGTGGGGGAGAAGTAGAAGGTTTCCTTGTTAGAAGTCATTTCGTCCCTTTTCAGAACTCCAGACTGTCCCACTGGGGGTTGGAGGCTGAGGGCAAATCACAAGCTGTACAATGTCCCCCTTGCAGTACCTTGGTCCCTCTCCACGTGTCCTCCCTAACCCACCTGGATACACAGGTAAAACTGGGTTTGGGCACCTGGGTGGCTCAGTCGGTTAAGCGTCTGCCTTTGGCTCAGGTCGTCGTCATGGGATCAAGTCCTGCATCAGGCTTCTTGCTCAGCGAGGAGCCTGCTCCTCCCACTGCTCCCTGTTCCGGCTCTCTCTTGCTATCTCTGCCTCTCTCTCAAATAAATAAAAGAAAATCTTTTTTTTTTTTTAAATGGGTTTAAGTAAGCCTCAAGGAGAATCTTGAAAGAGCAAAATTACAATGGAGCAAATTATAGCAATCAATTATATGCATTTTAATGAACCTCAGGTGATTTTTTTCCCCAGCATTACCTCCATTTACTTCCACGACTCCTCTGGGAATTACTGGCATCTTTGGCCTTCTGCAAAGAGTAGGGAAATTACAGAGCCCTACGCAGGGCGATGTTTTTCATTAACCAGAATCTGAGTAGGATAGGAAACACTAGTTAAGAATATGAGCTTTGGAGTCAACTGACCCAGCGTTGAATGTTGTCCCTTTACTGTGTGAAGAAATTTCTTAATCTGAGTTCCTAGCTTCGTTATCAGTTAATTAAGGATAATAATGCCTATTTTGTAGGGTTGTTTGAGAGTATTAAGATACATATAAAGAATGTTCTGTAGAAGGTGATGCATGCTATATTGTAAATGGTCAAGAAATGGGAGATGCTAATATTATTGTTACTATGACATTTTATTCACTCAATTAGAGGTTATTAATTTTTAATCCAGAAGTTGTACTGATTGTACTCTAAATTTGTGACCACAAATCTCAAATGGTTTAAAACACTATCAGACCATTCCAACTCATTTCCAACTCATAATTAATGCTAAATTCACTACCCCCTTCCAAGTTAGCTATTTCATAACATCCTCTCTTCTCAAATCTCTAGTCTCTCTCTCTCTCTCTCTCTCTCACACACACACACACACACACACACACTCACACCCAGCTGGTACTCATACTCAGACCTTAGATCATAGAGACAACAGGACAATTGATGAGGACTGCTCTCCTTCCCACTACGAAATCCACTCACTTGC
The DNA here is from genome assembly GCF_011100685.1 of Canis lupus familiaris. Classification (NCBI taxonomy): domain Eukaryota; kingdom Metazoa; phylum Chordata; class Mammalia; order Carnivora; family Canidae; genus Canis; species Canis lupus. Next base: position 49,712,381 of record NC_049227.1, on the reverse strand, counting down.
CTACATCCCTGTTCATGGACTTTGCCTTCCTTCCTTTTTCAGTAGAAGAAATGTCCCTGCTCCTCAGGCTCCCCATCCCCTAAGCTTGGCGCACATTCTCTCTAGTCTTCCCAAGGACCTCACTCTTGTCTTGTATGTTGGCTATGTCTTCTCTCACAGGATTCCAATCCTGCTGTGACCCGTGGCTCTGGCAGGCCCTCCGTCCTTCTCTAGTTACATTATCCCCCTGAATGATTTCTCCCAGCCCCAGACCTTTAAATATCACCTGTTCTTTAATGACTCATCACAGTACATATTGCCAATATCCATGTTATTGCTCAGGTCCCAAACCCAGAAGCCCACATCCAATCTGTCCGCAAGCCCTGTCCAGCTCACTGGCAATCTCCAAATGCATCTTAAGGCTAGTTACCTTTTCGCAACCTCCATTGCTACCATGTGATCAAACCACCATCATTTCTCTCTTGATCAGGGTTTCTCAACCTTGGCACTGGTGACACTTTGATCAGATAATTCTTTGTCATGAGGGGCTGTGCACGGTAGGTCTTTTAATAGCATCTCTGACCTCTAGCCACTACATGCCCCACTCCATAGTTGTAACAACCAAAAATCTCTTCCAACTGTGACAAGTGTCCCCTGGGGAAGCCAGGGGTGCAAAAACACTCTCGACTGAGAACCACTGGTCTAGATCATTGCCAGCAATCTCTGCATTGGTCTCCTCACTTCACCATCGCCCTTCTAAAATCTGCACCCCAGATTGATCTTATTAAGGACATAAATCATAACATCTCCAGCCCCAGCTTAAACATTTCAGTGGCGTCCTTTGCTCTTAGAGCACAGTTCAAGCTTCTGACATTCTTTCCTTCTACTCTCATCATCTGTCACTGCCTTACACTCACTCTGGCATTCTTGCTGTCTCAGACTTGCCAGGCTTCTTCCCATTTCAGGGTCTGTGCTTCAAATGTTTCCCTCTGTTTGAAATTCTTCTCTTTCCACAGATCATGCAAAGTTACATTTCATCATTCAAGCAGCACCTCAAATGTCTCCCTCCAGCTTTCCCTGAACCCCCAGCCAAAGAAGTCCCCTAAAGCTGCTCTCCATCAATTACTCTATCTTCTTTTTCAGCACTAAAACTCTATTTTTATTTTTTTGTTTGGTTTTTACTTACTTATTGTCTGCCTGCTAAAATGCCAACTCCACGAGAGGAGAGGATTTATGTCTCGTTCACAACTGTATCCTTTTCAACAAATTATTGAAAAGTCCAGAATAAGCTTTTGGAAATTATTAACTCACAATGGTTGGCTAATTGGCTGAGTATGTGATCTTCCTACCGGTTTTGGAGCTGCAGCTAGAAACGTGAATAATGAGATGTGGCTTCTGCCCTCAAGGAGCTTGGTCCAGTCGAGGCTTCAGAGAAGGGAAAACGTAATAACAATACAAAATGGTAAGCACTATAATGGAGAAGCCTGGGGGCTGTAACAGTATTGAGGGCAGAGGCCCCTAACTCAGACCTGGGGCAGCCAGACACTTCCTAGTAAGCGTGGCATGAATGAGTGAGTCAAGAGGGGTAAGCTGGAGTTAGCTGAGTGAGTAGGTGTTAGGGGCTGAATTGTGTCCCCTCCCCAATTCATGTGGTAAAGTCCTACCCCCCAGTACCTCAGAATGTGACTCATTTTGGAGATAGGGCCTTTGAAGAGGTGATTAAGTTAAAATGAGGCCTTTAGGGTGGCCTGAATCCACTCTGACTAGTGTTATAGGGAAGAAGTTTAGACACACGGAGAGACCATGTGAGGGATGCACAGAGGAGGCGGACATCTGCAAGCTGAGGAGAGAAGCCTCAGAAGAAGCAACCCTGTTGACACCTTGAATCTCAGACTTCTAGCTTCTGGAACTGTGAGAAAATAAGTTTCTGTTGTTGAAGCCACCCAGTGTATGGTAGTTTGTTAAGGCAGCCTGAGCAGACTAGCACAGTGGGGTAGGAGAGGGAAGTGTGCTGAAGGAATGAAAGGCAGCTGAGTGTAGAGTGCTAAGGTGGGTGGTGGCAAGAGAAGAAGCTGGAGAGATAAGCAAGGGTGAACTCATGAAGCCTATAGAGGAGTTTTAGCACTGTGGTGAAGGGTCTCAGGAACGTTGCAAAACTACAGGCGGGAGGCTAAGGTGATCAGATTTGCCTGTGAGAGAAAGAACTTCAGTGGCACCAGCATGAATAGGTTTCAGGAAGGCAATCCCAGAGACCCTGAAGGAAACAAAGAGGCCTACAGCTTTGGAGTCAAACAGACCAATGCTTTGATCCTGACTCTGCTATTTAAAAGCCCAATGAGGGGATCCCTGTGTGTCTCAGCAGTTTAGCACCTGCCTTTGGCCCAGGGCGCGGTCCTGGAGTCCTGGGATCGAGTCCCGAGTTGGGCTCCCAGCATGGAGCCTGCTGCTCCCTCTGCCTATGTCTCTGCCTCTCTCTCTCTCTCTCTCTATCATAAATAAATTTTTAAAAATCTTAAAAAAAAAAAAGCCCGATGACCTTGGGCTAGTTCTTGCCCTCTTTAGCTTCTACTTCCCCATTTGTTAATTTAGGCATAATAATTTTTACCCCATGGGGTGATTTGAGGATTAAATAAAACAGCATATGTAAAACAATTGGCATAGTACCTGATACATGGTAAGCAATGGTTGGTAGCTATTAAAATGTCTAAGGCAGTTATAGTAGACCTGGAAAAAAATGGACAAGTTTGAGAGATCTTAAGATAGATAAGATAATCTGGAAATTTTGGCAATTAATTTTATGTCTGGGAGTAAGGGAAAAGATGAAATCGAAAAGAGTTTCCAGACTTTTGACTGGGGAGGCTTTGTATTTCCATGTCAATTCACCCAAATAGGGAACATAGGGAGATGAAGCAGGGAGGAAATGAGGATGAATTTTAATTTTGGATACATAGTGTTCAAGGGATCCCTGGTATATTTAAGAAGAGTTGTGTCATAGATAGTTGGATATAGGATCTTAGGTTCAGGAAAGAGGTGTGGCCTAAAGACGTAGACTAGATCAATGAGACTATCCAGACTAAGTATGCAGAGTGAGAAGAGGAGCAGAAGGTAGGTAGAACCCAGGACATAGCCCAGGCAGGAGAGGAGATAGGGTTGGAGGTTGGAAATAAAGCCAGGGAAATGAGAAAAATAGAGATAAGCCAAAAGAGAAAAGAAGTTTGAAAAGACAGCAGTCAACAGAAATGTCCCTGCAGTCAACAGTACAAAAGCCAAAGAGAAATCAAGCGAGGTAAGGATCAAGACATACCCTAAGGAGTGGGTAATGTCTAGACATCAGGCAGGACTTGGGAAAGGATGGTTTCGTGGAGCAATAGGGGTACAACCCTACTGTAATGGGGCAGAGTAAATGAGAGCTGAAAAAGTGAATACTGTGAACTTCATGAAGGAAAAGAGAGAAGACTACCTGTCAAAGGAAAACCTTTTTACTCCTTCAGACTTCATAACTGAAATTTCCGCCATTTTAACTTCCTTTGACCCAGGGGTTCCTAGCCTTGGGTCCATAGGCTGCTTCAGGTGGTTTATGAATAGAATTTAAGAGGTCTCTGTATTTAGATAGGAGGAAAAAGTACAACTTTGATTTCGCTAGCCTGAAATTTAGCATTTTCATCAGTTATGAATGTAGGCAAAAACTACAAAAGATTAGCACTACCTGTGACTGTCAAAAACATATTTTCATATCATATTACGGGTGTCACAGATTTCTCAAAATATCACTTACACTCATCACTTTTATGAAATTATGGTAGTTATCAAATCTACTGCTAGATCTCATTAACAAACCATTTAAACATATTTTGAAAACTGTATTTAAATGTAATTAGTTTTCTTTGTAATCTTACGTATTTTACTTTGTTTTTTATAAACATGATTCTGAGAAGGTGTCCTTAGGCTTCCCTAGATGTTAAAAGGGTCTTTGGCACAAAAAGGTTAAGACTTCCTGCTAGTCCATTATGTAGTCATGTACTGACTCCGTCATCACCAACTTTTGGTTTCTATGTGGTGCTGCTCTTATTTTGTTTGATACGTTACAATTATCCCAAATGTTCCCCCAGGCAAGATAGCCATGTGTCTCTCTGCACTTTTCTGTAGATCTGATCACCTGCCAGTCTTTTGTCTTTTCACCTGGTCATCAAAAAACCTCTTGTTTTGGAGAAGGTAAAATTAGTTCGGGCGGCCAGGGTGGCTCAGCAGTTTAGTGCTGCCTTTAGCCCAGGGCCTGATCCTGGAGACCTGGGATCGAGTCCCACGTTGGGCTCCCTGCATGGAGGCTGCTTCTCTCTCTGCCTGTGTCTCTGCCTCTCTATGTGTGTGTCTCTCATTAATAAAACCTTTTAAAAAAAAATTGGCTCAAGTATGTGTTCACTTGTTCACTTGCCATTGACAAACATTACTGAGCACAAGGTACTATGCTACCACTTGAGGGTGCAGCAGGTACCTCCAAGAGGTATTTATAGGAATTTATAGGAATTTATAGTTTGGGGAGTGGTCAAAAAAGAGGAGAGGCAGACTGAGGTACAAAGAGTTACTAGACAATGTGGAAGTTGCTTCATTAGGATATATAGAGGTTTATGGTACATGAGTTGCCAGGGGAAGACTTCATGCAGGAGGTGACATTGAAAGTAAAGAAAATGCCATTAAAGGGCTGAATTTGCTGAGACTGGATAAGTAATGTTCATGAGCCATTAACTCAGTTTTCTAAAAATCTTGGACCATTAAACATAATGGAGTAAAAGACATTTGCATCTTGGTGTATAGATTTGATAACCATATTTGATCGGCGCTGAGAACAAAAATTGAGGAAAGAAGTGAATATTTAGGATATTTTCTTCCCTCTATGCATTTGTACAGAGAAATAATATTCATAATCACCACAGATGAAAATATTAGGGAAACATTAACTTGAAAAGCATTTTGATATGAAGAATTGTCAGTTTTTCCTAGATGAGTGCATGACACCTGCTGGCCAAATTATATAATTTTTCTCTCCAAAGGAATGGTGAGTAATAAAGCTAATTAATTTTAATTAACTCTGTTTCTCTACCAAAGGAATTACATATTAGACTCAGGCTTTCCTTTAATGATCAGCAAGGGGGAGGTTTTTCTGAATGGTAAATGTGGTCCTTGTTTTGTTTATCTAGCTTAAAAAGATCAAGAAGTTCAAAGAATTTAAATATTTAATGCAATTCTTTAACAGTGAGTTAACTAAGATTTGGAGAGAAGTCAGGCCTCACTCAAGGTCACATGCTAGTGGATTGGCCATTTGATACTAGAGCCCTTGTTTCTGTTCTCCATTCCCAGAATAGTCAAGATATTCCAGGGCAAGGGTTTAGGTTAACTTCTCTTCTATCTCTCATTATTGGACTCCGTTTTTCATAAGTTTTACTGCCAATGACATTACTAATATTTTGTATGAGTCTTTTATTTCTTCTTCTTGGCTAATTGCTGTGATTAGGACTTCCCAATACTACGTTGAATAAAAGTGAGGAGAGTGGGCATCCTTTTCTTATTCCTGATCTTGGAGAAAAAGCTTTAAACCTTTCACATAAATAAATAAATAAATAAATAAATAAATAAATTAATTAATTAATTAATTAATTAATTAATAAACCTTTCACCAATGAGTATGATGTTAGCTGTGGCCTTGTCATTTATGTCCTTTTTCATGCTGAGGTACACTCCCTACATATGCACTTTGTTGAGAGTTTTTATCATAAATGGATGTTCAATTTTGTCAAATGTTTACTTTTTTTGAAAAAAAAAAAAAAAGCCTGGTTTATTGAGGCAAACTTTACATGAAATAAAACTCACCAATTTTAAGGGTATGATTTAATGAATTTTGATATATTTAGTCACATCACCACCACCACCACACACAAGATCTAGAATGTTCCTATCAGGCCCCAAATTTCCTTCATGCCATTTGTACAGTCAAATCCCCCCTCCTACCCCCAGGCCTCAGTAAGCACTGGTCAATTTTTTTCTACGGTTTTGCCTTTTCCAGAATGTCATATACATGGAATCTTTTGTGTCTCTCTTCTTTTACTTGGTTTAACTGATTTGAGATTCAGTCTTTTTTTATTTTTTTATTTTTTTTATTTTTATTTTTATTTTTTTTGAGATTCAGTCTTGTTGCTGCATGTATCAGAAGTCTGTTCCTTTTTATTGCTGAAAAGCATTCTAATGTATGGATAAACCAAATTATGTTTATTCTTTCACTAGTTGTTGGAAATTTAAATTGTTTTTTGCCTTTGATGGTTATGAATAAAGTTGCAGTACACATTTGTCTACAGGCCTTTGTGTGGATATAAATTTTCATATCTCTTGGGTAAATACCCAGGCATGGAATTGTTAGCTTACATGGTAAGTGCATATTTAACTTTATAAGAAACTGGCTTTGGCTTTTGTAAAAGAAGCTTACACATATTTCTTTATTCTATCCCTATTTTAGACTAATTGTAATTGTGTCCCATATCATTGTTGTAGAACCCTTTTGTGCAAAATATAGCTTTAACTCCAAGTATGACGAGAAAGCAACAATGAAAGGCTATTTCATGAGTCTTTTTAATACAAGCTCATGAAACAATACAAGCTCATGAAACAGTATTTTTAGCAGTGTATTTAGAGCCTGTATTAAAGAGGAGCCTGTATTAAAGAGGAGCCTGTATTAAAGAGGCTTGTGAAATAGTATTTTTAGAGATAAGAGTATTGCTTTAAGAGAAGAGTAAAACCTTGGAATTAGCTGCAGTCTGTCACTTTGATTTGCTGTGCAACCTTTATTTATTAGGCAAATTACCTACCCTCCCTGAATGTCAGTTACTAAACCCTCAAATGCGGGTGAGGCAGGTGTCTACACTGTAGGATTGTCACAAAAACTACATGGGATAATGGAAGTGAGTGCTCCTCACATGATAGGTGCTGCTGTTACTGCCATTAGATTAACAACTTTTGCTAAAAGCTCAAGTCTACATTCTACAAAACAAATGGTATCACACTCTAGATATTTTAGGATTCATTAGGAATTAATGTGTTTCTTCAGGGGTTGTAAATATGTCACACAGAGACAAATGAGTCTCGTTTGGCTCTAGCGTCTACGATGTGTGAGTTTAAAAACTACTGTTCTTATGCTTTACCACAGATTAGCATTTTGTACTAAATTACAATCATGTTTTTTATAGGTCACTGAGAAATGCTATTGTCACATAAATTATGATGAGAATACCAATTTGTTACAACTTATGTAATATGATTTACCTAGGCCAGGGCCCACTTAGCTTAGTAACTTCTGAGGGTCAGATAGTATTCTAGAGCTCCACTGAAGAAGATACTCTCAATCAAACACATTGACTGTCGGTTTCTAACTTTGCTATTTTAAGACACTTTTCATTTAGTATACTGGCAGGTATTTGAGTTGCTAAAAATGTTAATTAGGTTGCACTGACATCTGCTGGTCACACAGTAAATTCCATAAAAATAGTGTTTCATAAATGTCAATAGAATCTAATCATTTCATTTAGACTTAATTTTTTTATTTGATTTTTTAAAAGATTTTATTTATTTATTCATGAGACAGATAGAGACAAGTAGAGACATAGGCAGAAGGAGATCCCTGGACCCCAGGATCATGCCCTGAGCCCAAGGTAGACGCTCAACCACTGAGCCACTCAGGTGCCCCTTATTTGATTTTTTAAAGGTTGAGTTTTCTTTTTTTTTTCTTTTTCTTTTTTTTTTTTTTTAAAGGTTGAGTTTTCAAAACTTGTATCTGCATTTGGGTTTATCAAATTGGGGCCTGTACCCGATCATATCTGATTCAGAGTTCTATTTGATTCAAGTGGCTTGTTACCCTGTTGCATAACTCTGGGATCTTCATAAAGGCCAGGGCACAAGAAGCTTGGTGGAGAAGTAACATACCTTTTCAATAAATCGCAATCTCTTCCAGTCAGTGTTTACCACTGACTGATGGCATAGTCTTCTTTGTCTTCATCATTGTCACATCATAGTCATTATGTCTTCTGGTTCAAAAACAATATGACAGTAGTGATGTGTATTAATTGAATTCATATTAAATTCATATGCACTTTGAGTAAAGGACTTCTGGGGAGATAGGCTGAGGGTGTAGGGAAGATAGTAAGGTCCAACAGACCTAGACTCTAAGGAATTATTTTTTTCTTGTTAGGAAGTATAACCTGGTTCCTTTATTTATATTTAAGATTGATTTATTTGAGAGAGAGAGAGAGAAAGAGAAAGAGAGAGAGCATGTGAAACTGGGCAGGAGCAGAGGGATCTTAAGTAGACTTCCCACTTAGCATGGAGTCCAATGTGAGGCTTGATCGCACAACCCTGAGACCATGACCTGAGTGGAAACCAAGAGTCAGATGCTCAAATGACTGAGCCACCCAGGTGCTCCTAACCTGGTTCTTTTAAAACCTACCAATTCGACAGTGATGTTGCATCAACAAATTTTACAGCAGGAGAGAAATTTACGGATCATTTAGTTCATTCCTCTTTTGTAGATGTGAAAACTAAGACCCAGATAAATTTACATAACCTAAATCATTACTTAGCTTATATGAGAAAAATGTTTCCTAATTCTCCCACTGCAGTATTCTTTCCTATATAAATTGTCTTCACTAGCTGTTTATTACTTAAACCAAAAATACTTGAACACTCAAATATGATCATTTGAGAATTTATATTTAGCTTACATTAACTCAATCATCCTGACTTTCTCTAACTAGAGATGTGTTATTAAAATATACACTGTATTATGTAATATTGCTCAGTAATGATTCAGAAATAGGTGTCTATCCATAGGTCCTCCCCAGAACCTGAAGATCCATTTCTTCAGATGTGAAAATAAAGACATGCGGATCGGGGTGGGTTGGGGGGAAGGCAGGAATAAATCCTAATCAGGGCCAGAAAAATTTCTGGCTCTTTGATCAGATTTGGGGTAACAATTATGCACCAGATGTCTTATCAGTAATATATGCACATTTCCTGCCCCCCTAGTTTTCTGTCCCAATAGGCACTGTTATATGGGATAAAACTTGAAAATGCAACTTGCATTGTGATAAAGTATGCACTCTATAGATAAATTACCAATTAAATAAACTATAATATAATGTCAAGCACATTTTTCCTCAACTTCAGCACTACTGACATTTTGAGATGCTTAATTCTTTGTGTTGTGGGGCTGCTGCATCAAGTCAGTAGCATGCCCCCTTTTTTTTTTTTTAAAGATTTTTATTTATTTATGAGAGACACAGAAAGTCAGAGGCAGAGACACAGGCAGAGGGAGAAGCAGGCTCCATGCAGGGAGCTCAATGTGGGATTCGATCCCGGGTCTCCAGGATCATGCCCTGAGCCAAAAGCAGACGCACTTAACCACTGAGCAACCCAGGTATCCCGCATACCCCCAATTATAACAGCCAAAATGTCTCCAGACATTGCTGTGTGACCCCTGGGGGGAGGGTGATAAAAATCAGCCCAACTTAAGGACCACTGCTATAAATTAAAGCTCCTTCCCTCAGGTTTATTTTGTTTTTTAACTACGTAAAATATTCTGATCAAGAATTTGATTTTTTTAAAGATTTATTTATTTATTTATTTATTTATTTATTTATTTATTTATTTATTTATTTATTCCTTCATGAGACACACACACACAGAGAGGCAGAGACATAGGAGAAGCAGGCTCCAAGCAGGAAGCCTGATTTGGGACTCGATCCTGGGACTCCAGGATCATGCCCTGGGCCAAAGGCAGATGCTCAACCGATGAGCCACCCAGGCATCCCAAGATTCTTTTTTTAAAATAAAGTATTGTCATATAAAAAGAGAAGCCTCGAGTCATTTCTAGTTTAGATAAATACTTCATTTGAATATTCCATTCTGAGCCAGAGTTAATAAAGTGAGTTCCTTAAATTGTTTTCAGTACTTGCATATTCATTCTTGCTTCTTTTTATGCTCCAAGGTATAATTTTGACACAGCTACTAACTCACGACCAAGTTTCTTTAACTCTTGGCCAAGCTGCTCTTTCTTTATCTGTAACAGCTTTGGAAAAATTTGTGTGCTTTTCTAATGCTACAAAGTTTTCTCTACACTTTATGCCCTTTGAACCAAAAGCAATCAGGGAAATTTTAGGGCAGGTATTTTCATCCCCATTCTCCAGATAAGGAAATTAAGTAGAGCCATGACTCAGTGCATGTTTCCAATGTATCAAATGTTCTTTTTTATTTCTTTTATATTTTTAGGTATTGAGAGAGCCTTCATGAAAGAAGAAAAGGAGTGATGGAAGTCAGGAGAAAAGGAGTAGAGAGAGCGAAGTTGGGAGAACCCTAACAGAGCAACAATCACTGGTTTATGAAATAGCCGTGGGGTAAGGAATGACTTCTCACCATTGAAGCACTAGCAGCCAGTGAAATTTGGCACCTCCCCAACCCTCCTCCATATCATGATCCTCCACTCCATCCTCCCCTGCCCATTCCCTCTACGTCCTGCCCTTCCCTGCATTTGAGAGCACAGCTTGCATACACACCTTTGGGTCAAAGCCTTGGGTCCTTCCAAGAGGAACAAATATGAGGGTTTTTTTTTTTTTTTAAAGATTTATTTATTTGAGGGGAGGAGGGGCAGAGGGAGAGAATCCCAAGCATACTGTGCTGAGCATGGAGCCCCACGTGGGGCTCAATCCCATAACCCATAAGATCATGACCTGAGCAGAAACCAAGAGTTGGATGCTTAACTGACAGCCACCCAAGTGCCTCCCCCATTTTTTTTTTTTTTTTTTTTTGCTGGATCAAGCAAAGGGTCAGCAACTCATTGCCTACACTTCAAGCCTGGGAACAAAGAGTTTCTAGAAGCACTTCAGAAGCTTCCTAAAACTTACACTGCCTTTGAATGTTTTGACAGTTGGGCTGCCTGTTTTTCAGCCTTCTTAACAGAGTTAACATAACCAAATCCTTCCAAATCCTGCGACCTTCGAGTATTTTGCACAGGGAAAAAAGAAAGAAAACCTTTAAAGAATATGCAAAGTTGGGAAGTCCGATGGAAAATAAGTGTCTTCAGATGTGATATGAATAGTGCAGCTATGGCAATGTTTCTAGACGCATATAGCAATATGTATCAAAAACCCCCAAAACACACATACTACTAGATAGGTCCAGGTATTGAAATTCTTGGCCTTATTATAAAGGAATCATTATAGATGTGCTCAAAGGCAAGGGCACTTACTCAAATGTTGTCCTAATAGTAAGAAATCAAACAAAATGGTAATATGATTGATTATATAGTTTATCTATCCAATGAAATACCAAATTAATCGTGCTATTAAAATATATGACTAGGAAAGTCAGAAGAAATAGACACAAATATGCTTAGCCATTGTTAATGTGGCGGTGTGCTTTTCATTTCTTCTTTATGCCATTCTGAATAATCCAAAATTGCTAGAATGAGTATGTAGGGTTTTAAGAATAAAGGGCATTTGAAATTTTATTTTTTTTAAGATTTTATTTATTTATTGAGAGACAGAGGGGGGTGGGAAGAGGGACAGGCAGAGGGAGAAGCAGTCTCCATGCAGGGAGCCGGACGTGAAACTCGATCCCAGGACTCCAGGATCACACCCTGGGCTGAAGGCAGGTGCTAAACCACTGAGCTACCCAGGGATCCCCTGGCATTTGAAATTTTAAAAAATGACATGAAAATTGCCATAGTTCTCTGTCCATTGTTATATAGGAATAATTCATTGAATATCCACATGGTGGGCCCAGGGGTTTTCTAATACTTAGGTGGCGAGTTACAGAATTAACTGCACTTATTAGCAATAACACACCCCAACAGTTCTCATTTATTGGCCATGAAAATGGGCAAGGCATTGTGCTATATTTATATAAGCTATCTGTTTTATTTCTTAAAGCAAACCCCTTGGTAGATAGGACTCTCATTTTTGCAGATGAGGAAGATGATGCTCCAGGAAGTTAAATGTGAGATCTAAGGACTTCAGTCCAAATATTCTCCTGGCACATTTAGCCTCTAAGCTACATTACTTTCTTCATGTAGTTTTAAAGCTGAACATCATCTCTTCTCCTGATCATTTGGAGCAAGAACAAGAGGGGTACAGAGGAAAGCAGTTTTAGTAGAATCACAGCCACAAGGCAAAGGTCTCTGTATCACAGACTGAGCTTCACTTTGTGATCCTATTTGCTCTATAATGTCTGAAAACCATGATATGATTAACTTATGTAGTGCTTAAGACAAGTTTGAGAACACAAAATGAGAAATAAAATCTGGGAGTATTTTCCCACTGGAGAATTTCCTCCTGGGGAATGCAGCTAATGCCTCTGTTTTACCTGAGCAATATATTAGAATAATTAGAAATTCATAAAAATACAGACCACAAAAACATTGATTCTGTTTAATTAACAAAACATCTGCAAGGTAGAAGTTTATTTTATTTATCTGCCAGTGGAATTCCAAGAGGCAAAAAAAATCACTATCAAGGTTGGCCAAAGCAGATAATGAACATCATAGATTTTGAGTGAGGTTCTGGGTTCTAATGGTTTTACCTGACTGCATTAAGACACGTACACATGCCAATGTAAAGAAAGAACATTTACTGAACTAACTGCACAGAGACCTCATTGTTGGAACATTAACCATGACTATTATTGTATTTTTGCAGCTCTGCAAAGGTGCGGATATAATGACATCATGGGAGGAGGAGGAGGAAAAGGAAGGGGAAGGTGGCAGACGCGGGCTTAATTAAGTATTCCTTGCTGCTAGTATGAACAAGGAACAGACACTGTGTGGAACACAGATACTAATTCACATAACAGAGTAAGCAATTTAACAATTTATCGATGCAGACTCCCTATAAAATTCCTCTGCTATGATTCAGTTCTCTTATTTTTTTTCCTCTATGTAATCAAAATATTATCATGATGAATAATGCCTTGAGTCTTTTTTGAAAAAAAAAAAAAAGAGAGAGAAAGCAGCAGCAGCTCTGAATACAAGAGATCAACTCTGTGTATATATAATACGTATAACTCTTTAGTATCCACAAGATAACCTATGCCCTAACAATAAGAATTTTTCAATACAAGGGTTTTAACTTCCATCAGTTCCTAATGAATCATTCTTTCAGAAGATTATTTTTTAAGTTTCTTAAACAACACATAGTTCATGTAAAATATAAGAATTAACATAAGCTCTCAAGGTCAGATTCAGGGACATAATGCATTGCCTGAATCTAGGAACACATTTGCTCCTTGCTGCATATAAGCTGCACGTAAGAAACACAGGCTGCACTTTTTTGTGATCCATGCAGTAAATGTTCACAAAAATCAAGCAAACAACTAGACATCCTTCAGCTACTAAAATGAACTCTCTCAGTCACAACAGACTCATCAACGAAAATAAAAGCACTGATGGCTGCGTCAAAACCATGCCGGGCTGAGTTAGTGCTGGAAAGGGCTGGCTGGAAAGACCACAATGAAAGCACTGAGAGTCATGAGTTGTCCACTTGTTTTTATAAGGGATTGAAGATTATTCTCCTTTCACATGGCTTTTCTCTACACCACAGGCTTTTGCAAACGAGGCATTTCAGGCTTCAAATGAAAACAATCATCCTTTAATGAAAATCTCAGAAATGCTTTTCTGGAGTTTCTGATCCTGGAGACAACTTGCTATATAGGTCCTTAAGGCAAATGCCAGGAGTCAAAGAAATTGTAGAACAGTCTCGGAATGTAAACAATAAAATCACTGACCAAGGAGTTCTATCCATGGATGAAAACTCCTCCAAAAACACCTATCTAGAGAGTACCAGCTTCTTGGTTTTTGAAGTTCGTGTGAATTTTATGTCCTAGAAGCACTGTACATTGTTTCCTTTGTAGAGACTTCCGTAGTGGATAAAAGTTCATGATGTTGCTTAAAAAAACCCAAACAAAACAAAACAAAACACCAACCCTAGCAAAGAGAAGCTACTCAAATACTAAGCAGTTCTGAGGTTTGTTTTTGTTTTTGTTTCATATTTTGCTTTTGTGGTTGGCATAGGGAAAACCAAACTGAGAAATCATAATATTGGAGTATTTTAAGGGCATGCTATTGTAGATATTAACAAGCTTATTTATACAGTAAGACCTCTGCAAAAAGTGCTCAGCTCGATGCCACATTCCAGGATAGCCACCATTGGATTCTTTTTCTAAATTCCCCATGTTTACAGGTTTCACAAATACCCCTGAAGTCTTCCCGGTGTGCTTGGCAATGATAAAATTCATGGCAATATCATCACAGTTTTGGATTTCATCTATCAAAGCATGGACAGCGGCAGGCTGCCTCTGAAACAGGTCAAGGTATTTGCTATTGAAGAACGAGGCTCCAATCAGCACCATAGAGTACTGGTCACCATTCCCAAACCCTGGGGTTTGCAGTTCAAAACCTCCATAACTGTAGATGCCTGATGAAGTAGAGACATGCTTTCTAGGAACAAATCCTACAATTTGATCAGGAAATTGCTGAAAAGATGGAAAAAGAACAATTAAAGGTGGCATTTCATTAGAGCAGACATGGTGAAAAAGGCAATGATTTATTACAGAGAGAACTAAACTGATTTATCAACTTTCTTTTATTCCTGGCTTCTACCTCTCAATTTCATCTAATTCCAGGCAACTTCAGAAATCTATGTCCTGATACATTTGTAGGTCAAAATTCCATCACAACCCAAACTGTTGACAAATTTTCTAACCTTACAAATGCTATCTTAATTCAAATGTTATCTGATATTAATAAATTCTAGTCACCAAAGAGTCTGGTTCTTCAAAGCTGATAGTATGAATGCTATTTATTATGGGAAATAAGAAGATATAGTATAATTATTTTGAAAACGTTTCAATCTCTTAAGAGTACATAAAACTATGGATCTACATGTATGATTTTACTGTTTCCCCATGTTGATTTCAATATTCTTGAAAGCCACTGTTGAATTTAAACAATGCTATATTTCTCTCCCTTTTCAGCTTGGGCATTTCCTTTTTAAAAATATGAGTAAAAAATATATAATGAGATATTGTCAGGATCTTTGAAGAAAGGATAGTAGTAAAATCATAGTACTAAAATGAGAGTAACTAAAAATGAAACAATCAGCCAACAAAAGAAAACCAGTGAAGCATGGAAAAGAAGTAAAAATTTACATAGTTAAAAGGTTTAGTTCAATCTCATAAGTGATTCGTGCTTTACTCATTTACTAAAAAGACATTAAACTAGGGACACACACACACACACACAAATCAGGCTAGGTTAAACCCCATTTCAAAAAATTCATCATCTGGGAGGGGTAGGATCCAGATACGGGAACACGGAATTCCCACGCTATGAGATGGTTGTATGAGCAGTTGGGTAAGTGTTCCGAAGTACCGAGGACAGGATGACAGCTGTGTTGCTGGGAGGCAAAGGGGAAAGTCAGTGGGTGGAGGATAAAGCCTGGGAGGCTTTGGAAAGGATATGCCATTTACATCATCTAGGAGAATGAATAAAGTTCCACAGATAGCTAGAGGAGGAAAAGTCACATCCTAATTAGCGGTAACGGGGGAGTGCAAAGGCACGCTAGATGCCCACTCCAGCCTTGCCTGCCTCTGTACCCCAAATCGTTAGACTACACCAGGCACTGATGGGGCTGAACTTTAGGAGTCAGGTTACCTTGGGCAATGGATTGAAACTATTCTTGTTTATTCTTCTATGAGTAAAACCTAAAAATCATATTTATCCATCTTTAATGATGGTTTACTTGGATTGTTCTAATTAACCACGATTCTATTTTCCCCCTACCCTGACAGTTTAGGGAAATTGATTTTTTACCTGAAAGAGAAATTTCACAGCTGGAGTATTACATTAGATTTTTTTTGCCTAAGAAGCTTTTATTTACAGGGCTGGAAAAACTGCTATAGGGGAAAAAACTTGTTGATCGGTATACTTGGCATAAAATTAGAAACTTACGTTTTGAGAGTACTGACAGCTTGCAGAGTACTGCAACCACTTACCATTAATATCTAATGTTCTCATATCCCATGTAGCTAATTAAGGAGAGTTACTATAGTGCAAATTAGACCATTTATTCGGTAGCACAGTGTTTAATTATTTGACACAGCTTCAGAATACTGGTGTGCAGTCCTGGTTTCAGGTAATTGTACTGCCACTTGTAAAAGCCAGTTACTATTAATTAACAGATTCAATAGCAAAGAATTGTTTTTATAGAATAGCAAACAATTTATGCCTGTTTATTCCAACTAGGATTTAGGGGAAAAAAAACCCAAAATAAATTTTAAAAATGCATACATAAATAAATAAAACTGCCACCACAAAGATGCAAGTGGAATTAGTACTGCTACTAATTCCTAAAAAGTGGTCCCAGCATTAGGATTAAATTTTGCAGGAGTAATAAACACTTTCTTCTAAAGAAACTTATATACAATATTAATATAGAAATACACGTCTCATGTGAGACACATATCTGTGGCCTTGTAGAAAACTATCTCTAGATTCTAGTCTTTGCTATACCAGATCATTTCCTCCTTGTTCTCTGGAAGGTAGTTCTAGCTCTTTTCTCCAGTATATCAAATATAAATCAAATACAGATAAAAGATACCAGATTTTGCAGGTTGGCTTAACTGAACACGAGCCACGTTGACTGCCATGCAACAACTGTATCTGCCTCTTAGATAAATAGTGTCTATGCTGTTTAAGATGACTCACGTTAAACCACACTGGCCAACTAAACCCTAGGTAAAACTTTATACTGATGAATTCATAGAGGAAAAGCAACATTACCTGCCAAACTGAGAAAGCAAAGACAAGGTCTTGGGCACTAATTAGCGTGTCATCATCTACCATTAACACTGCTGCAACAAAAAAGGAAAAAAATAATTATACCCAACAGTTGGAAATGAAAACAAAGCTAGTAATATACAATGGTGTCTAGATAGAGCGTTCTAATGAATAATTTTCTAAACAAAATTAGTAAATAAGAAATGTATTCTTAGAAAAAGTACTTATTTGAAATGTAATTGATATTTATAATTGCCTGAGGGGAAAATTATCATGCAGCTCTCATCCATTATCCTAGAAACGAATGAATCTATAAATAAAACTGAGGGTCTTTCAAGCAAATTACAACACTCATGAAACTGCTCTGACCGGGAGGAAAAGGTGGCAAAAAAATACATTAAGCATAAGCTGAATGGCATTTTACTACTTTCTGTGATACAACAATATGTAATTATAGCAGATCTTTCACATTAACTTCTTTGCCACTGTTGCAAGACCTATGGGATTTCTTCCCCGCAAAACTGCTTCTTGACAGCTTGAAAACTGCCCCTTATGTTTTTCAAAGTGCTTTCTTTTGATTCACTCCCCCTGCTTTCTCCACATAATAGGACATGTAGAAGGCCCGAAAACTACACATCCGCCCCTGGCTCTGGTTAGCTGCAGCCCTAGCCAGCTAGGAGCCCAGCAGCAACTCACCATTGGTTTCTAGTTCAGGAAAGACCTGGAGTCGATTTCTCATCCTGTTTGTCGTCTGTAGTTTGAAGATCACAGGGACGGGATGCGGCCCTAGAGAATTCCATAACTCGTCTGGTCCCTTCTCCCCAACATTGTTCCACACTACAATCACTTTATGCAGATATGGCACAGCCTGATAATGATTTAAGAGTCTCAGTAAGAGATCTGTTCTGTTGTATGTCTGCATTATTAGAGTAAAGGAATCCAGGGTGGACTTGCCCTGGGATTTTATTTCCCTACGCAAAGTGAGCATCTTGTCTTCCTTGATATTTGGAAGTAAAGTGGTCAAAGCCCCGGCTACGAGCAGCAGCACGAGGATGACCACCAGAGAGAAACGAAGGACTCGAATGCCCATCACTCGTCCGGGAAGTTTGCAGATGTGGCAATACCTGGAATAGAAATGGAAATAAAATACAGAGTGTTAGCATTCTTACTAGTTACTGTGCTTTTGGTTTTGCTTTTTTAAGGAGGATGGAGGTAAATCTTAGTTTAGTTGATTTAAATTCAGTTCTCCCTGCCTCTTTGATAAGGCAATTTGGCCTCAGGGAAAAGTGGAAAGTGCAGTGAATCAACCTCCCCTTGGGCCTGCTTGCTTCACAGTTGTGGACAGAAGCTCACTTACACACAAGCCAGAAGAGTTAAGGAGTGTATTTTAAAAATCTGCCCTCATTTTAATATGAAGAATTTGGAACTGGAGCTATTTTTTCAAATGATATTACATTTCTCTTAGGAGTGTACTCATTCTTTAAACAGCTTTACTGAGATATTATCGACATAAAAATTGTATATCTTTAAAGTGTACAACTTGATGTTCCTATACATGTAGACAGCTGACCTTTGTACAGCACAGGGCTGAACTGCATGAGCCCACTTAATATGTGGATTTTTTTCAATAAATACAGCCTAGGACTGTCCATGGCTTTTTTCTTCCTTAGGATTTTCTTAACAACATTTCCACTTTTCTGGCTTAGTTTATTGTAAGAATACAGTATATAATACATATACAAAATATGTGTTCATTGAAACATGTATGTTATAGGAAGGCTTCTGGTCAACAGTAGGCTATTAGTTAAGTTTTGGGCGAGTCAAAAGTTATATGTGGATTTTTGACTGTGTGGTGTGTTGGCGCTCCTAACCCTCGCATTGTTCAAGGGTCATTTATATTCCAGAGTACTAAATTAAAACATACTTCTTGGTAGCAAACTTTTGTCCCAAAAAAAACCATATGCAGATAACCCTAATACAAGAAACATAATAATGGTAGCAACAGCAGCAACAAACAATTATGCTGAGTTTACAACTTATCAGGCCCTGTACTAAGTGCTTTGCATGTCATAGTATGTACTTATTCACTCAATAAAACAAATAGCTACGAGCGCTCATCGTACCAGGCACTGTTCTAGGATCTGTAGATACAGCAAAGAATAAGATAGACAAAGTCTCTCCTGTTAGACACAGAGAAAATAGTAGACAGAGGCAGACAAAAAGTAAAGCCAAAGATAATTTAGAAAATCTTTTTTTTTTTAATTTTTATTTATTTATGATAGTCACAGAGAGAGAGAGAGAGAGAGAGAGAGGCAGAGACACAGGCAGAGGGAGAAGCAGGCTCCATGCACCGGGAGCCCCACGCGGGATTCGATCCCGGGTCTCCAGGATCGCGCCCTGGGCCAAAGGCAGGCGCCAAACCGCTGCGCCACCCAGGGATCCCCCAAAGATAATTTAGGATAATGCTAATGAAGAGAATACATCAGAGTGACATAAGCAAGGGCCAGATTACCAGGGATTTTGTCAGCTGAGTAAGGAGTATGGATTTTATTCTAGTTGAGATGGGAAGCCATTAGAAAGGTTTGATCAGGACAGTGACAGGATCTAGTTTCTTCTACTATAGTCTGGAAACTTACAGAAGTTAAATATCTTTCTCAAGATTGGACCTGGAATCTACACCCAAGAAAATCCGATGCCAGAGCCAGGTTGTTCATCATTATGGGCTAAGGGAGGTATGTACTGCTAGATTTAAATTCTGGTTGAATTGAGGTAGGGCTCTGGAGCTTCTAGATCACCCTCTCTCACAGCACAAGAGTATCAGAAGGTACTGTAATCAGCTCTATACTCTCTTACCCCTCACTATACCTAAAGGATCTGCCTAAGATGACTACTAGGTGAACACACATCTCATGAATGTGGCCTGGACATTCATTGGTCAAACATTACTGGCTGATCAGACCTCTCAGTCATGTATGTAAGAAAGACTGAATCTCACAGGCAGTATTGTAGAGACCCAGAGCTCTGATTTCCTACCCTCTCATACAGTTCACCATCACCCCTGCTGCTTCCTCCTGGAGCACTGTTGACTTTCAATTGCTGCCATTTTTTTCCATTCTTCTAGTTCTGCTTCTGATTCCAGACTTTATTTACTCTGCCACAAGCTCCCATAAGCTTTTTTAGGTAAGTCCTTATTTTATATTTTGGCAGCTGAGCCTTCATATACATCTTACCATGTATACCCTAGAACTATTCAACTGTTCTGTTCAAGTATGAAAGCAAGAAATGAGGAAAAAATATTCAAAGATCCCTACCTAGAAAAAGACTGAAAACAAAAATCAACCAGAAGTTTCTAAACATTTAGAAAATACCTTTAAGGAAAAAATAGATCTTAAAACCAGAAAGAATGAGATATTATTTCTTTTCTTTTTTGAGATCTTATTCTTTATGCCTTTAATGGATCTATCATCTACCCTCTCATTATTTTTCATACAATTTCTCTTCTCAGGCTATACTCTCATCTCATGAGAAAAATACTCTCATCTATTCCACAATAAGACAAACATGATAAAGCTAGAGGAGACTGCTCCCTCACAGCTGCAGTATGCTAATCACACTGAGCCACTGTCGCTGTTCTTCTCTGTGTATCATTGCCTCTGTATAGTTTATTTTTGGTTGTCTTCATCTCCTTAGAAAAATGTGCTGTGTATGGATACCTAAGCTCTTGAGTTCACACCCTGTGGCTAACTGGGCATGTGCAGCCAGACTGCCATTCCATGGGCAATCCTAAGACTGTAGTCTAAATCTTCCCATCTCACAGATTAGATTCTCAATGAAGTCACACTTCAATTTCCAAATGATGTGCAGTCAACCTTTTGTTTTTCACTGAAGAGATTTAGCAGTGGTGGAATTCAAGTGACAATCCCATGCCTGTGATCTTATTTCATGCGGTAAGGCATGTTTTGTTACTGTAGAAACAGTTTCTCTATACATAGTTCAGCAAGGACATAGACCATCTAGACCATGCCTTTAACATCTCCCTTTGAAGCTTATGAGAATGGGGAATGGAATTCTAACAGGGCTAGGGGCATATACTCTATGATTGGATAGTGTGCGGAGGCATGTGCAAGCAAAGAAGAGCTTATTCATAAGATCAAGGGGATGGTCATTGTCATTCAACAACTCACACTTTTCAATAGTCCAGATTTGGAAAGCAATGTTACCTTGCAGTAACTTTTTTTTAGAGAGTTTTCAAAGATATTCCCTCCTGGACTTTCTCTGTAGCCTGTTCTGTTGAGAAAAGCAATTTTGTGTTTCTCCTTTTATCATGGCCTCACGTTAGATATGAATAAAATGAATTATTTTTGAAGTAACCTCAGCTTACTGTGATTATTTTTCAAGGACAGTAATTTAAGACTCTAGAATACAATGTTTTCATTGCACGCACCCCCTTACTAAACACATACTGTTAATATAGGCAACCAAAGACAAACCACTATGAATTAATAATCTTGGTTCAAAGGCCTTGAAAATCCTTCTAATCTACTGAATCAAAATCAGGTCTCATAAAACATATTTCAGTTCTGCATAAAAGCATAAAAATGGGTAGCTATAAGCACTTAAGAGCGAAGAATCATCTGACAATTGCATTAAAATACACCCTGATTAAAATCTATGTGTTCATTTTCCACAGCTGAGTAGGAATACCAAATTGTAAAACTTACACAGAAGTACTTCTAGTTTCTAAAGCAGATACAGGTAACTACCTGGCAATTTTAGTGTAGAAAAAGTAATGAAGATTAATTACTATGGCCTACTGTAAATACAATTATATAATAATTATATATTTATGTATACAATATATAATAATTATATGGCCTATTATAAACATACATTGTCAAAGAAACTCATGAGTATTTCACTTTTACCTATACTTTTAAGTAGGATTTATCCCCATGCTCTTCAGAGAAATTTCCTCTTTCAGGTAACTTCTAATCCTCTATTTTACCTGTATCAAAAATGTGTTGGGAGATATGAATAATTTATCTTTAGAAACACAGTGTAAATATTTCATGTGATATTTATTAAATAATGCAACCCAATAAAATTATGTACAATTTTTAATCTGTATAGAAAGGCAAGAAGAGCAAGAACAGAGATTGTGGTACAAGTGGCACATCAGTACTTTGAGAACAGGTAAGTCTGGAACTCCACTGTAGGCCCACTAAAAACAGTTTCAGATCAGTTTGGAGAAGAACAATGACTTCACTGGCCATCTGGATTTCATTTTATAGTTTTCTTCTGTTCTTTCTCTAGAGAAAGAACTTACCTAATTCATAGTTTTGAGCTTTGAACACGAGATATGAGTAAGTACATACCTGGGGCAGTCTACATAATACGTAGAAAGAACAAAGAAGTAAATGCAGGCACCTCTCAGTTCTCTTGCTCTCAATTCCTGCACCTTCTTCTTAGATTTGATTTTCTTATTTCTTTTTAATGTCTATCTATTTACTGACACCTTGTCTCATTCTAAAAAGGATCTGTTAGCTCTTAGACTATTGCTTCTCTGCCTTTCTCCAGTCCATGACTCACCATAGATTAAATGTAACTTTAATAAATATGGTAAATGTCACCAAAACAAAACGTCTCCCTCTTCTGATCATCTGAAAAAACAAAGACTCCCAAATGACATTTTATGCACATATGTTAACGTATTAGTTCTTCATAGAGAGAGCACATCCTTGTAATTATTTTCATATTGTTCTTCTAGCATCTTCTAAACCAGGGGTTTTCAACGGGGATGACTTTGTTCTCCGGGTGATATGTGGCAAAAACTGGAGACATTTTTGATTGTCAGAACTGGGAAAGAGATGCTCTCGAGTGGGCAGACGTCAGAGTTGCTGCTAAAATCCTGCAATGGACAGGACATCCCTCCACAGGGAAGCATTATCCGGCTTAACATGCCAATAATGCTGAGGTTGAGAGACCCTGCTTCACATATACTTTACCTAACAAGACATACCTGGACATGATTGGGGGAAGGACTGCTAGCCAGATGGCCTCTGAAAACTCCACTGCTTTGGTTCTACTCAAATAAGGGATAAAGCTATGGATCCAAACTGCCCCAATATTTATATGCTTTGCTGTACAAACACATAAAATGAAAGAGAGCTCTAAGTCAACTTCCTTATTTCATAAAGAACAGAAGGTCCAGGCATAAGGAACTTGCCTAGGCTCATGTAGCTGCATATAGCACACCAGCAGCAGAGCCAGGACAAGAATCGAGATCTCCTGATGGCACGAAAGAGCCCATGACTCTTTCCACTGTACTATAGTCAATTCTGCAAGGATGTATAAAAAAATCAGTACATAAGACTGTCACTATCTGTAAGATAATATTCATACTTGGTATGCTGGGGTATTTTTTACAACTTCATCAAGATTTGTTTCCTATACCTTAAATTTCACCCATTTAAAACACAATTGACTCCTGAACAATATAGGTAGTAGGGGTACCAACCACTCCACCCCACATAGTCAAAACCCCATGTATAATTTTTAACTCCCCCAAGACTTAAATTCTAGTAGCCACTATTGACCAGAAGCCTTAGCGTAACATAAACAGTGGATTAACGCATATTTAATATGCTATACATATTATATACTGCATTCTTACAGCAAAGTAAGCCAGAGAAAAGGAAATGTTATTTTAAAAATCCATCTATAGCACTGTACTGTATTTATTGAAAAATATCTGCATGTAATGGGATCTGTGCAGTTCAAACCCATGTTGTTTAAGGGTCAACTAAACACTTTAGTGGCTTTCAGTATATTCACAGAATTGTGCAACCAGCACCACAAATGAATTTTATAACATTTTCAACACACCAAAAAGAAACCCCCAGACCCATTCATTAGCAGATACTCCCCATTTTCATCTCCTCCAGCCTCCCTCCCTGACCAGGAAATCACTAATCTACTTTCTGTCTCCACAGATTTGTCTGTTCTGGACATTGCATATAAATGGAATCAAACAATTTGTGTCCTTTGTGTAAGGCTTTTTTCCCTTAGCAGAATATCTTCAAGGTTCATCCATGTCACAAAACATACATCAGTACCTCACTCATTTTTTTATTGCCAGATAATATTCCATTCCCACATAGATATAACACATTTTGTTTATCAGTTGCTGGACATTTGGGGTGTTTCCACATTTTGCTATTATGAATATTGCTGCTATGAACATTCATGGACAAGTTTTTATATGACATATGTACTCATTTCTCCTGGGCATATACTTAGGAGCAGAACTGTAGGGTCACTATGTCAGAAATCTTTTAACATCTGAGAATTGAAGAGCTTTTGGAAGAGCATTATTTGAAATGTGAAAAAATTTTTCTTAAATGTGGGTATAAGAGTAAGAAAGTAAACAATGCACACATAGTCTATAAAGCAACAGTTGCAAATTCTCTAATGGGTGTCTCTAAATAGACCAGGCAATTTGAATTTTCAAAGACCCACTATGCAGTTATTTACTTATATCATCTATCAACATTCCCTGGAAGGAATGCTGTTGAATGAAAAATCCTTTTTTCACGGCTAGTTCCTTCAGACTGAAAAAGCAACAATTATCCAGACTGAAGCTGAAAACAAATATGCCATAGTATGAACAAAGATTAGTTATGTCCTCTGACTCATAAAGTAGGGAAGTAGGGAGCAGCCTGACGTCGTGCATTGAGAAGCTGTCATTTTCATTTTGATGCCACAGATGGCGGAGGAATGATAACTCTCCTGCCATTTCACTACTAGATTTGTCTCATATCATACAGATTGTTTTCTCCTCTGGTTCATCCTGCAAAATATGTACTTGCCTAAAAACTGATGATCATAGAATATAGATGCTCAGAAAAGGGCCCTCAGCTGCCAAGACATAAACTCATCTTCAAAGTGGAACGCAGAGGCCAATTCAGAACCTGGGCTTTCCTTCCGTGAACATGTAAGACCTGGAAGAGACAGCTATGCAACTGGTGAGTAGTTTCTGACCAGGTTCATGGCATGCAGATGACACACTCACTGCTCAATCCCAGGCAAAGTGACACGTGGTGCCAAATTCCAGAAGGACTTTCCTCTCATGGTACCAACAGCCAGGGTGCTGGCCTAGGACTCCAAGTGTTAGTACACGCTATTTGCCCCCCCTACAAGGCCCATTCCTGTCCCCAGCTGATAAATTCCTATCCCCAGGGTGACTCCCAAGTCTCTCTCAAACATCCCCTCCCCTGCAAACACTCCTCGCACTCTCCATCCTCAGTACGCCTGAGAACTAGAACATAGGGCTACTAGGCTTTGTTTCCAGGTATTACAACCATTGACTATGCTCCTTTTTGAGTCTGATTGCATCTGGAAGGCAGTTCCCATCAGTCTTTGTAACCCAGAACAGTCCCAGGCCCATTTTCTGAGCAACTGCTACCAACTCTTTGTGGTTAAATGGGGTAAGGGCATCCCTGTTCAAATAGTCTTCAACTCTACAATGGATAAGAAATGTTTGAAACTAACAGAACAAACTTAAATTAAATGCGAATGAAGGCCCAGTTAAGACTAGCCCCAAGAAGCCAGTCCCTATGTAAAAGACCTGAGGATAGTATCCCCCATCTGGTGACCAGCACAACCAGTCATGAAATGTGATCTCAGGCACAAGCCACTTCTCCACCTTCAGTTCTGTGGCCAAGCTACTTTGATAAATAAAAGAGATCCCAAGACTCTCTCCTTTTTTCTTTTCTTTTTTTAATCTTTTCAGAGATATTCTGCATTAAAATACCTTTGCACATCCTTGTTTCTATGGAAGCTCTTAGAGAATGAGCTGATTTGCCTTGAGGGGGAAATCATCACTTCTTAGATAATATCGCCCTTGTGAATTTCCCCAAACTTTTAGAAGCTAACAAAAATTAGAAGCTAGATGACTTCATCTGGCAGGCAGCATACATGATTTTAAACCAACAGAAAATAAAATCTAGTTGAGAAATGGGTCCAGAAACTGACCAAAAAAACCCCTTAGACTTGAGGATGATTGGCAGAAAAAGAAAATGAAGTGAGAACACTGCCACCAAGTGTCATTCACTATTGCCCATAGTAAGCCTCTTCCATTAAAATTTGAAGCCGCATACACTAGAATTTACTTCACAGCAAAACACAGAATGCCAGAAATAGCACATGAAAGGTCATTTTTCTTTACAAGTCTTTTCTAGGTGCTACACAGTATTCTGGGAAGAGTTCTCCCTTTAGTATTTTCCACATATTCAAGAAATTCATTCTTTTCACTGTTATTTTAGAAGTGCCATACCACTTTTCTCATCCTTTACCAACTGCTATCTTCTGCTTCCTAAATGATTTTCCCTCATCTTTCCTCCTGAAGAACCCATCTGTTCTTATAAGGCTCTTCCTAACTCCCATTACTTTCTTCACAGGTCTAAATACATCAAAATAAGTTAAATCATTTTGTTACCAATAAATATTCTTTATTATTCGTATTAATAATAGGAAATTATTTAGGACTAGGAAGAACAGGAGAACAGACTTATAGTAATAATAAATAATAAAAGTGTCCATGCTGTTGGACTCCTCTTGTGATCCTCCTGTACTTACGATCAATTGTAGTGTTCTGAATGGGTCATTTAGATGACCACAATCTGGATCACATTAGGAATGAATACCATTAGTCTTTTCTAGTCAACTATACCTGACTACATATATAAGATCACTGATAGCCAATTTAAAGTCTTTCGTTCAGAAGGTTTGGTTTTGGCCCTCATTGCACTTTGAAACTGTAGTTCTGAAACAGTACTGCTAAAGCAGACTGATTAATAGCTACATTTATGCAATATCCCATTTGAATAGATAGATAATGTGACAGTTCATTTCTCACTATAGACTGTAAGGAAAGAATTTCTGTACTGGGCACATTAAAGATCAAGTCTTCCTGATGGCAGCCAGGCAGAGCGAGCCTTTCCTTTGTAGGGAAATCAGGTTTGATGAACACCAAGGGCAGCATTTTAAAGCAAGGATAACAGACTGTAAGTACCCACATTTCCAATTCCCTCCCCAATCCCACCCCTTTATTTATAGCAAAAGCTGCCCAATAGTCCTGGCATTTTTTTTCTTCCTAAGTCTATACAAAGCATCAGATCCTTTTCTATATTTCCTCAGACAGCTATTATCAATTAACTAGATTTGCTTCATTATCACAAATTTAAGAGGAAATAATGTATAAATATCATATGGAAAGTTTTTTTTTTAAGTACTGCCTTTTTTAATCCAGCCATTTGCTACTGAAGCAGACAGCAAGACAGCGAGGTCCTGTCTACCCTCAAAGGGCATGGGTTATGCTAGATAAAACTATCCTAGATAAAAGTTCACTTTAGCTTTGCATCTTTCTCCCGGAAATGCCAATTAATTGTAGCTATGATGAAGATAATGATGATAATGATGTCTGGAGATGACCAATTCCTTGGACATGTATTAGAGCAGGAGTAAGAATGGTCTTATTTCTAAGAGTAACATCCATGACTTGTAAGGCTCCAAGGAGTCAAAGCATCCCAAGAAAGCCTAGAAATAGAAAAGCATTTTTAGCTCAGTACAGTGCCATGCAAAATTAGTTCCAGAAATGGGTCAAAAAGAAACCAAGTACATCTGCAAATATATTACTTTTACCATTCTAGCATGATAGAGCTTTTCATTTGGACTTCTGTTTCAGTCATAGGAAAATGGAGAGAAGGTAAGATTGTTAGGCAACAGATCTCTGGAATATTCTATGTAACCTTCTTTTACAAAATAGTGGTTTTCAGCAATAAACTCATATTCCAAAATTGCTAAGAGAAACAGACTTCTTCATACATATGAATTATAATTTATGAATAGTCTCAAATATCAGACCTAACATCAAAGCAATCCTGATTCATACAAGCTTTCTAACTTTCTTTGAGGCAGGTCAAAATACCCATGGTGAATATCCATCAGGCAACAAACATTTACAGGTACTTATCCTGTGCCCAGCTCTGTCAGGCACTAGGGATGCTAATGCAAAGAGCGCCCAGCTCCTGCCACCCCCTGTCCCTCGGAGCTCAGCACTAGTAATGAAAACTGTCAGACCTCAGCCACTTGTATGATATATAATTTCTCAAAACAGTAATGTTTCAATTCTTCTGAGACAAGGAAACTAAAATCTATCCATCCCATTTTATGGATGGAATAGCTGAGATTGAGAATATGAAATCATTTTCCCTGAGCCACAGAAAGAGTGGTAGGTGACACCAAACTCCTGACTCTCACATTTCTTATCCTCAGCTTTGTTCTAATCTATAGGAATATTTCAATTTTAGGGGTATTGGCTTTATTCCATAAGCTGAGCTATTTTCATGAGTAAAACTAAAGGTGTTGGCCTTACAGTGTTTTCTAACAGGCCCTTGGCTCAAGTAGGAATTTTTATTTCCAAGGACATAAGTACCTCTAGAGGAAATAACTCTTCTCAGATAAAAATATTGATACTACATTCATGTTCACAGCAGCATTGTTCACAAGAGTCAAAAGGTGGGGGGCACCTGGAGAGCTCAGTCAGTTAAGCATCTGCCTTCAGCTCAGGTCATGATCCCCGGGTCCTGGGATTGAGCCCCCTCAGGCTCCCTGCTCAGCGAGGAGTCTGCTTCTCCCTCTGGCCCTTCCACCTGCTTGTGCACACGCACTCTCTCGCTCTCTCAAATAAATAAATAAAATCTTAAAAAAAAAAAAAAAAAGAGTAGAAGCAACCCAAAATCCATTAACAGAGGAATGGGTAAACAAAATATGAGATAATTATTTAGCCTTTAAGCAAAACAATGAAATATTATTTAGCCTTCAAAAGGAAGGAAATTCTATCACATGCTGCATCATGGATGAACCTTGAGGATATTATGATAAGTGAAATAAACCACTCATAAAAAGACAAATATTTAATAAGGTATCGAGATAAAAAAAAATAAGGTATCGAGATTAGTCAAATTCATAGAGATAAAAAGTAGAATGGTGGTTGCCAGGGGCTGGGAGAAAGGGGAAATGGGGAGTTGGTGAATGAGTATAGCATTTCAGTTCTGTAAAATGAAAAAGTTCTGGAAAATGGTTGCTCAACAATGTAAATATTCTTAATACTACTATACATTTAAAAGTGGTTTAGATAGCAAATATTATGTGTATTTTACTACAATTTTTTAAAAAACAAACAAATAAAAAACCATACTGGTACTTACCTCATTATGGTAAAGTTTTAACTTTTTAAAAATTTTCTTTATGGCTTCTGTAATTGATAGGAACAGGATCTCTTGGTGCTATTAGGGGAAATCAAAGATTTTTCTGTGATGCTTTTGTCAGTCAATGGGAAATTTTTAAAAATGCTTTTATTGCCATTGCCTATAGGCTTCAAATTATTTTTAGAAATTAAAATGAGCTGTTCTGTGTTCTAAAAATTACATTTAGGCAGTGAGATAGGGAACATCTTCCTGTGAGGTTGGAGCTAACCCTGCTACATTTTTGTTTTCACTTTTTGGGAAGTATGCAGAAGCAGAAAAAAAAAAACCTATCATCCCGCCTATCAATGTGTTTACACATCTGAAATCTCTATGCCATATATATGTGCCATGGAGCAAAACCTTGGAATGTCCTAGCAATTTACACTTATATTCGATTTCTAGATTTTTAAGAATCTGTGGTTTTATCCACCATCACAGCTTCTTAATTCAGTCGAGGTTCACGGGGCATTCGATTTGAGTATCTAAAAAAGCGTAGGGTTTAAAATAGGGCTGCAGCTAAATGCCAGGGTTGATTACTGAGGAATGACAGATGGCATCCTTCCTATTCCTTACTAACTACTGCCTCAAAGGAGCTGGAACTCTGACTGGAGATAAGCGTCTGCCTCTTCATTCTCCCTGAGTTCACTTCTCATGGTCCTCAATCACATGTCTGGGAAGCTGGTTTTTTTTTTCCCATCGTACAGTTTGCCTAATTAATCTAATACAATTAATTAGTAGAAGATGATCTAAATAAATACTTACAAGTTGAGGATGGAAATCCATTTATTAATTTAAAAATGTTCATGACTACATCTATCTTATAACCATGAAACCCCCATTTAGTTTTTTAAGACACGAAGGAATTAAGAATTATGATTGGAATCTTTCAAATTTTGATTGGAATCTTTTAAAATCCTGAACTGAGCTGAAGAATCATTTTTGATTTTCCAAAATAATGTTCTTTCATGAAACAAGTTACTGAAGGGGCAACCAGATGCCTGGGACAAAAGACTTCATATATATCAAAAGACTCACCGAGTGACAGTTGTCTCCCTTTGATACACTAAGGGCTTACCTTGTGCACATATAAAACATCACGATTCTAAAATCCTAGACTGATTTGCCTGTTACCCTCTCTCCTCACATCAGCTTGTTCTGCCCATAAAATTCTTCCAGGCAAAGAACTTTGACTTAATTGGCTTTATAATTATTTTTCCTCCTCCCACCCTGTACCCAGCACAGAGCCTAGCAGATAGTAGACACTCACTGAATGACTGCTGAATGAAAGAAACGAACTTTAACTTTGATATGACAATATATGTTGGTCAATATGTATGGAAGAAATATTATTTCAGAATGACAAAAGAAGTGAGATGCAAACATTTTCAACTCCTAGAACTTTTCCTGCTTTAACTAGTGTCCAATTTGTATTTCCAATAAAATGCCTTTAGTATTAAAGTTAGTAATTATGCCGTCTAAGAGTGAAAGATGTGAAGTGGCATTGCCACTTTTTGAAAGGAGAAAGCCCTCACGGGAATATCTTTATCTCTGAGGTAAGGAGTGAGGCAATTAGGGAGTCCCAGGAAACCAATATAACTGAAATTAAACTTCAATTTCTCCGACGTATGTCAAAAGTATTTGAAAGGGGTAATGCGGCTCCACAAACCACAAACCAGCTGAGCAATTTCTGGTTCGTAGCAATATAGGATAAAATGCAGAATTCATTTTCAAAGGCGGAATGCAAAAATACAGGCTCAAATTGCAGCTGACCTTGATGAATTAAAAGAGAATGCTAGAAATCAGTTACTGAAATTTGGTTATACCTCTACCGCCCTCCCCAGTTACATCATGTTGAAATAAAGCCGTTTTGGAGAAAAACCCAATCACCGTGGCAGTATTTACCTTTAATCTAGTTGGCACCCGCTTAATATTTCCCCAGCAGTGCAGTAAAGTAAAAATCAAAGTCTGTGGCTAAGATACAGGCTTCCTAAAAAAATGTAAGTAAATTCTACTCATTTAAAATATTTCTGTTTTAAATTAAAATAATGAAACACAGGACAAGAAAGGCAAAGAGAAAATATTCTTTAGAGAACTTAATTTCTGGGATCTAGCTGTTTTGCACAGCAGTTTTAATTGACACGAGCATCGGGAAAAAAATCACATTTTCAAAAATAAAGCCAACGAATCACTACGCCAGTCACGCACAAAGTTCCAGGAACGAGAGCAAAGCATGCATACATCCCCATGCAAAAAAAACCATTTTTTAACACGAGAGCGTTTGCTCCCTCCTTACCTCGAGTGCAGAAGATTGCAGCGGGGCCCGCCGGCTTATTCGCTTGCAGCTTGGATCTCACAAAACGGAAGGGGCGTCTCGCTTGCTCATTTTTTGTGTTTATGGTGTGTGGGGTTTTTTTTTGGTTTTGCGTGTTTTTTTTTTTCTTCCCCTAATCCCAGAAGCGTGCACCCATCCTGCCTCATTCGCGGAGTGATAACCCGGGAAAAACACCGCCCGCACCGCGAGCGCCTGGAGCAGCGGACGGTCCCCGGCGGCCGCCCCGCCCTCCCGGTGACGCTCCACTTCCTGTTAGGCCGAGAGGCAGCTCCCGAGAAGCTCGGTTTTGTAGTTTCCAGCCCACGTCCAAAAGCCAGCCCTGCTCCCCCCCCGGCCTTCTTCCCCAAGGTAACAACTTTTAATCCTTCACGTGACGGACCACCTGACCTGGCCCCAACAATTTTCCGGAAGGGCGCCGCGGGCGTCCCGACCACGGGGCGGGGCCGGTGCGGGGGCGTGGCCGGTGCGGGGGCGTGGCGGGGGCGTGGCGGGGGCGGGGGCGGGGCCCGGGCCGGGAGCGGCCTCCGCGCCCCCCCAGACCGGTCCGCTCCTCCAGCGCCGCCCCCCGCTGCGCGCCGAGCTTCCACAGAGACCCCAGCGCCCCGAGATGACCTGGAAGTGAAGGCGCCCTGCACGAACTCGAGAGTTTTGGGGCGCGGGGGGGTTCGCGGGTCGAGACTGTCCGGGAAGCAAACCTCAATTCCAACACGATCCCGCAGGGGGCTCCTTTCAAGGGCTTCTCCTGGATTCACTTAACCTTCTTTCGAAAGACGTGTACTGATTTGCCCCCTTACCTGGCACTACGGAAGGCCGGGCGCTGGGACTGGGCGTACTAGGATTTGGGAGCCCGCTGAGCTCGCCCCGCGGCACCATCACTTGCCGTCCTGCGGGCTGGGCGGCTGCAGAGCGCGCTGCCGCCTGGATCCTAAAGCAGGGCCATCGAAGCGCCGGGATTCATGCTACGAGGGGGAAATGGCGAGAGGGCAGGCGCTGGACGCCAGCGCATCCGGGCACATCAGTGGGAGGCGGGCGAGGCGGGCGACAGCGGGCCCTCCAGCCCCCAGCCACCCCGGGCCGCGGGCCGCCACCGCCTGGTGACTGCATCCCAGGCCTGCGCACCAACCAGCTAGTAGTTGCCACCTTTTTTCTGCCCCCGACAGCCCCCCGGGGGCTCGGGGCTCCCGCGCCGCCCCCCCCCGCCCCCCCGCCCCCGCCGCGCAGGCCCCGCCCCCGGCCCCGCCCCCCTCCGCGTCCCAGGACGCGTTGCGCGGCCCGGGCCGGAAGTCGGCGAGTTCCCGGGTGTGTGCCTCCGTCTGTCTGTGTCTGGAAGCGGCGCGCGGCCCGGGACAGACGCCGGGGAACCCCGTCGGAGGCGTCGCCGCTGCACCGCCGCCGCCCACGGAGCCGCCTGCAGAGCGGAGTGGCCCCGGCCCCTCGCCGGGCAGAGAAGATGTTGCCCCTGTCCATCAAGGACGATGAATACAAACCACCCAAGTTCAATCTGTTCCGCAAGATTTCGGGCTGGTTTAGGTGCGGGCTGCTGATTTTGCGGGAAGGGGGTATCGGCCGAAGGGGAGAAGGCCCGAGGTCCGGGCGGGGGCGCCGGGGACACCTTCCTTCCCCGCGGGGACGGGAGCGTTTGGAGCGGGGCGGGGGGTCTGGAAAGGGGCCCCGGGCCCGGGTCCTGGCGCTCCCTTGACTCTCCCGCCTCTTCTCCACTTTTACCTCTGCCAGGTCTATCCTGTCGGACAAGACGTCCCGGAACCTGTTTTTCTTCCTGTGCCTGAACCTCTCTTTCGCTTTTGTTGAACTACTGTACGGCATCTGGAGCAACTGGTAACCGAAGGGGAAAGGCAGGGCGGAAGCGGGGGGGGCGGGGGGGGCGAGCAGTGTTTGCCACGTAGCTCCTCGCCGGGAGGTCCAGGTCTCGCTCGCTCTGCCGGCCGCCCCGCCGCCGAGCTGCTCTCGCATCCGCACCAATCTGGCAAGGCTACGTTGGCGATCCGGGGCCCGTCACGTGCAGCAGCATTACGATCTGGGTTCCGCCCTCCCAGGCCTCCCGTCAAACAAGAGTGACAAGTCTCCCTTCATTTTGGCCGGTAGAGAGTCATCCCTGACTACAAACCGTAGCTTTGCTCACTTTCTTGGAATTGGGAGAAAACTCTGTCCTGCCTCTTTGGGGTGGGAGTGTTCCTTGCTTCCCTTGCGGGGGAGTGGCATTCGGATTTCACCCTTAAGGTTCCGACAGGGAGTAAGACCTGAGATGTTCAACCTGATTCATCAGGCTTTGGAATGGGAAGGAGCTCCGTAAAGGGGATTTCCGGGGAAATGTGTGTCATTCTCTTCTCCTTAGTTTTATGTTACGACTGTCTCGTGATTTTCCTCCGGGCTTCCTGCAGAAGAAGATCCCATATAGTTTCCCACAAACTTACATCTCTTGAGTTCATGGGTTTCTGTGCCATCTTTGGGTGGGTTCGTTTGTTTTTGAGACTGCGTTGGGAAGAGGCAAATTCAGGGACTCTGGAAATGAAGTACTATTACCCGGGCGTTTGCTGTTGAGTAACTTAGGGTCTTGTAAAACTGTTCAGTGAACAGTAAGATCATTACACTTCTAAGTGTGCTGATAGCGCTTTAAATCTCACACTCATTTGAGAATCTGATAAAAACCAACTCTCAGAATTTTATATAAAACTCAGGGTGATACTGGGTTCCTTGAAATCGACCATGAACCCTAGCTTAAGAGCCTATGCCATTTATGCTTTATTTTCTATTAATTGGAGTTAGTCTCCATATAGTCCTTTTTCAGAGAGAATTGCCGTCCTTGATCTTTATTGAGATTGAACAATGATATTAAATAAGATCAGCCATTTTCTGTTGCATTTATATTTTTATATGAAAAAGTGGACTTCTTTTCAGATGTCAACTCAGTTTTATAAAAAATACCCAGCACATTATTGAAGGTTATTGATTTACTCACCACTTTAAAATTGAAACATAAGAAAATCTTGGTATATGTAATAACCGTTTTGAAACCTCTGGGAAGCAGATATGTGTATTCCATAATATGAATATCCTTCAACGTAAGGTGCATATTAAAAGCACTGTGTTGTATTGTAATGATCGTGCTTTATTATAAATACATAGTACAATATATTTTGCTCTTCTTAAATTAAGCCATATTGTGGCATATATACTGGCTGTATCAAGACTGTAACTTGGTTGCATATGTACACTTCGGCTACAGTTGCTTTATATTACAATACATTATCTTTCAGTATGGCCTTCCATTATGTAAATTACTATGTGAAATGCCTTGTTCAAGGGAATTATATTTGAACTACCTAAACCACTTCTTCCATGGAAAGTTAGGTATAAAGTAAATTTTTTGATCTGTAGGGATCTATTGAGGAAATTACAGTTGGCGTTTGAACAACATGGGGTTTAGGGGCATGAACACTGTGCAGTCGAAAATCTATGTATAAGCGTTTGACTCCCCAAAAACTTAACTTCAAATAGCCGACTGTCAGCCATAAGCCTTAGCGATAGCATAGTTGACTAACCCGTGTTTGTATATTATGTGTATGATGTACTGTATCCTTACAATAAAGTAGGCTAAAGAAAAGGAAATGTTATTAAGAAAATCATAAGGAAGAGAAAATACATTTATGGTGCTGTAGTGTATTGAAAAATATCTGCTTATAAGTGGACTCGCGCAGTTCAAGCTTGTATTGTTCAAGGGTCAGCTGTACTAAAGCCATTGTCTTCTAAGCCACGCGTCAGTATGCATCAGTACATAAGGAAAACGTCAGTGGTACATGATTTTTTCTTCTGCCCTTTGGTGGCTTTTTCCTCTGATCCTACGATCTGTTTTTCCTCCAGTTTACTCTTTTCGACTGTGATATTTGTATCTTCCACATTTGAAATCTATCTCTGACCTAGTGTCTGTCATACCTAAAGCATTCAGTAGGTTTTCATCATTATGTTAACCTCCATATCCACTTATTCCCCAATATTAATTTTTATCAGTGGATTGGGAATACAGCCACATTGTTCTTGAAGCCTTGGCAGATTTAAAAATTGCTTGGGCCTTTTCATAATCTGGATTTCTGTGTCTTACTTAGATATCACAGTTTTTAGTCCCTTTTGTTGACTGATCAACAATTTCTTTATATGACTGGATTATCTGTTCCTAAAGTTTCAATTAGATTTTAAGTTCCTTGAATAAATGCGTCACCAAAATTCAGTTTGTTTGTCATAGTCATTTCTGTGTTCATTTTCATTCTATAAGAATTAAGTTTCAAGATGTTATGAACATGAAATGTCAATAATTTTTTCCATTACAGAATTAAAAGATGGATAAAACATGCTCTTTCTTCACAAGTAAAGCTTTATAGGAACAGTTGGTCTAGTTGCAAAAAAATGTTAAATAGTTCTGCTTCTTGTTTAGGGCCTTCATTATTTAAAGAAAGAACTTAGGGATGCCTGGGTCGCTCAGTTGGTTAGGTGTCTACCTTTGGCTCAGGTCCTAATCTCAAACCTGATGTCAGGCTTCATGCTCAGCGAGGAGTCGGCTTCTATCTCTCCTCTGTGTGTGTATGTTCTCTCTCTCTCTCTCTCTCATATAAGTAAATAAAATCTTTTAAAAAATAGAGGAAGAACTTAGTTATAGTTGGTTTACATTTTTGATGGTGAGAATGTGTCATCAGTGGAAGCATAGCTAAACTCTTTGTGTGTTTTCCCCCATTAGATACCCAATGCTTTTTACTTTTCCACTAGAATGTAAACTTTATTAAAGTAGGGATCTTTTCTATCTTACTCAGGCACCTCAATACATGGCACATAGTGTGCTTAATACATATGTGCTGAATGAAGAATGAGGGAATAAAGAATGTATGGAGTTAGTCTACCTATACTAAATTTACTAACTACCCCTGTTAGAAAGGAAGAAAACCATTAAACTTTTCTCTTATTTTTTGAAGTTAGTAGGAAAGGTAGGAATACCATATGTGATCTTTCCTTCTAGGGTTCTTTTTCCTTTTAGCATTTCATTTTGATTGCTATTTATTGTTGAGTAACTAGTTAATCTCAAGTTAATATAGTATAAGTATGTGATTTTGTACCATCTAGGATTAAGTTCTTTTTCAAGCTACAGAAAAATCTCCAAATAATGTTTTCTTAAATAAGACAGAACTTTATTTCCAGGATGGCTGTTTGAGTTCCAGCCATCCTTAGCATCGGATTATCCAGAATGGAGAGAAAAAGAGGTAAAAAGTATACATAGTATCTTTTAAGGAGATTTATCTGGATAGACTTAGAGGACTTTGACTTATATTTTAGTGGCTAAACCTTTAATCATTTTGGTCATGCCTAGTTGCAGATGTCATCATTGTTCCAGTCAAACAGGTATTCTGCTGAAAGTCAAGGATTCTTTACTAAGAAAGAAAGGGAGTATCTGGATACTGTAGGCTCAGGAAGTGGGACTAGAAAGAGATAAGCTAGTCTCCTATAGATAAAAAACTGAGGCCCAGGGTTTTTTTCCAGAGTAGCAGCAGAGCCTAGAAGCACCTGTCATCCTGGAGGTTTTCTTTTTTTCTTTTTTTTCCCCTGCTAACCATGATTCTTTTCTAGTATCTCAGTATTGTTTCCTTTGTTCTTATGCTCTTTTGTTCTATGTACTTCATTGTCTGTTAGAAAATTTAATTTCAGTAATATTTCTTACTAAAGGTGTTGCAGTCATTTTCCCCTTAGGCATAGAGCGAATTCAGATAATTCTAAAGGTAAATGTCTTTGTATTAACAAAGTAAATATTTGTTCAGGAAATGTTTTAGGCTATACCGGACATTGATTTGTTCCTACTTCTGTATAGTATATCATAGCATATGTTTGCAGTGTAACTCCTTGGTAAAGAAAATGATTCTATTAATCACATTTTTCTATAGAATTAAAACAGATATATCTTAGTCTTTTTTTTTTTTTTCATCTTAGTCTTTTGTCAGTTTTCCCCTCTCAAAAGACAACATTAATTACCAGTTCCTGGTGATGACTTTTGCTTTCTTCAGGTTTTCTTTTTCTTTTCTTTTCTTTTCTTTTCTTTTCTTTTCTTTTCTTTTCTTTTCTTTTCTTTTCTTTTCTTTCTTTTCATATTTTATTATTCATGAGAGACATGGAGAGAGAGGCGGAAACACAGGCAGAGGGAGAGGCAGGCTCCCCGCAGAGAGCCCCTTATAGGACTCAGGACTCAATCCCAGGACCCCGGGATCATGCCCTGAGCCAAAGACAGACGCTCAACCATTGAGCCACCTAGGCATCCCAAGGTTTTATTTTTCACCTTAAAAATGCAGATAAATGTTCCATTTTGCTGAGAATTTTTTTAAGTAAGGGATTATATAATGGGATGTAGTGGAGTTGAGGGTTTTTCATCATAACTCTCCTTAGTTTAGCAACTTATGGAAATGTCAGGATTCTAATTTCTTGCTAATAAATTGGTAGTTAATAGTTTTTTCCACCTTCCCAACTCTTGGGATCCAATCTTGATTATTCCTTATCTTCAGTTTTGAATTAATCTTTAGCAACCATTATAAATATACTGTTAGCTTAGTTACCAATAGACTTTAAAAATTTTTTTTACTATGGGGACGCCTGGGTGGCTCAGCAGTTGCGCACCTGCTTTTGGCTCAAGTCGTGATCCCGGGGTACGGGATCGAGTCCTGCATTGGGCTCCTTGTGAGGAGCCTGCTTCTCCCTCTGCCTATGTCTCTGCCTCTCTTTTTCAGTCTGTGTCTCTAATGAATAAATATATCTTTTAAAAATAGATTTTATTATGGAAAATTTTAAACATAGGTAAAAGTAGAGAGGTTAATAAACCTCATGTCCCTATCACCAGATTTAACATTTATGAAATGTAGCCTATTTCATTTCCTCTTGCTTTTACCTTCCTCATGCTCTTATCTGTCCCACCACTGGGTTATTTTAACACAGATACCAAGTATAATTTCTTTCAAAACTACTTCAGTATGAGTCTCTAAAAAATAAGAGCCCCCCTCCCCTTTTTATACACTATCCAATGCAATTCTCATCTTTAAAAATTAGGAATTTATTAATATCAAATGTCTAGTTAGTGAGTGTTCAGATAACTCTTATTGTCTCATAATTTCTTTTTACAGTTGGTTTTATAAATAATCCAGACAAGATCCAGTCCAAACAAGATCTATAGTATTAGATGGGTATGTCTGTTAAGTGTCAATTTATGGGCTCTCTTTCTTCCTTTCTTTGTTTTTGCCTCCAGTAGACCTTTTCCGAAAGCTTCTTTTGCTAAATGTTCTATTCATGTTTATTATATTTTGCTTCAATGATCAGATTTCTCTTTTATATCCTAAGAAGTTTTCATTGTTAAAATATCTTTAGAAAATAGTCAGTTTTAAAAGAGTTTAAAAATTAATCTTAGAGAAACAAGAAACTGATAGTGTTTATAG
The DNA here is from genome assembly GCF_011100685.1 of Canis lupus familiaris. Taxonomy (NCBI): domain Eukaryota; kingdom Metazoa; phylum Chordata; class Mammalia; order Carnivora; family Canidae; genus Canis; species Canis lupus. The sequence goes on along the minus strand of NC_049227.1, from coordinate 49,673,426 downwards.
ATCAGAGCCTAAAACAAGAATGCTGCTTTTAGCAACGCATTTTTCTTCATCAGGTTACATTTGGTATGTAAATCAGAAAGCCTGAAATATTCTCTATGCTGTTTATATTTATAAGGAAATTTATGCCATGTAATTTAAATGATAATTCAAAATAAGAAACATTTGCTGATACTGAAGATGAGCAATAAAATTGACATTCCTAAAAAAAAAAAAAAAAAAATTGACATTTCCTCATGAGTAGCCTTTGATACATGATAGCTGGACAGAGAACTAAGTAGACTTTTTCTTATTAGTTTGCCTACATGGTTGCAGTTGAGCAATTTTCAAGTCAAGATAACAGTTTTAAAGGGCAGCCCGTGTGGCTTAGCGGTTTAGCGCTGCCTTCAGCCTAGGTTGTGATCCTGGAGACCCGGGATCGAGTCCCACGTCGGGCTCCCTGCATGGACCTTGCTTCTCCCTCTACCTGTGTCTCTGCCTCTCTCTCTGTTTCTCTCATGAATGAATAAATAAAATCTTTAAAACAAGAACCAAACAAATAAATAAATCGATTATATTTCAATGCTTTAAGAGAACATGATGTTCTTCCATTTAAAAGAGGGGGTGGTTTTTCAGGTAGAATCGTATTTTTATAATATACTGAAAATGTTAACATTTTAATGAAAATTAAATCCACTTAAAATTTAAATAAAATTGATATCTCCTTTTGATGAGTATTAAAATTCCCAAGCTATATCTATGCCTTTTGGAAAGGGAACGTAATTGCTAGTTTATACAGAAAAGGTTTATCATTTTTCCCCCATTAGGGCAACATTTGGTGTCTACTAAATATATTTAAAATGAATTTGTCATAAAAAAGATAGTGTGTATTAATTTGCTAGGGCTGCTGTAACAAAGAGCCACAGTAGAAAGTTACTGTCTTGTAGATCTGGAGACTAAAATTCTAAGATCAAGGTATTGGCCATGTTAGTTACTTCTGAGGTCTGCAAGGAAGAAGCTGTTCATGCTTTCTCTTAGCTCCATTTGCTTCTCTGGCAGTTTTTCACATTCCTTGGCTTGTAGAAGTCTCATCTGATATCTTTACTCTCTTTGCACATCTATCTCCACGTTTCCCCATGTTATAAGGACAACAGTCATGTTGGATTGGGGTCCACCTTACTGACCTTATTTTAATGAATTCTGTCTGCAGCGACCGTGTTTCCAAATTAGCTCACACTCTGAGGTAGTGGAGATGTAGGACTTCAAATTAAGAATTTGGAAGAGGACACAATTCAACCCATAGCAGGTTTTACTAAATATATATGTACATCAGTGTATCGGTAAACATTTTTAAATTTATATTTACTTAGAATGAATGCCCTGCCTTCTTCTACAGCTAATTTATGGCCACCTAAAAGAAAAGTCTCATATATAATAAAATCCTTAAATTAAATCCTTGAAGTAAAAATGTCAAGACCCATGGATAAAGTGGAAAAAATAAGCATACTAAGTATGTAAATTAATATAATTACTGAAATTGACTTTTAAATTTAGTTATAAAATTTCATAAAGTTAAGGCAGGATGGGTAATAATTCTCATTGTCAGGTTTTACTCTAATACAACTACATTGTTTTTATCAGTAAAGAGAGGTAATTTTCTGAAACTCAAATTTTATTTTTAAAGATTTTATTTATTCATGAGAGACACAGAGAGAGATGCAGAGACATAGGCAGAGGGAGGAGCAGGCTCCATCCAGGGAGCCCGATGTGGGTCTTGATCTCAGGACTCCAGGATCACGCCCTGGGCCGATGGCAGATGCTTAACTGCTGAGCCACACAGGCGTCCCCTGAAACCAAATTTTATTTTATTTTATTTTTTTAACATTTTATTTATTCATGAGAGACAGAGAGAGAGAGAGAGAGACAGAGGCAAAGACACGGGCGGAGGAAGAAGCAGGCTCCATGCAGGGAGCCGGATGTGGGACTCGATCCCGGGTCTCCAGGATCACACCCCAGGCCGAAGGTGGAGCTAAACCGCTGAGCCACCGGGGCTGTCCTGAAACCAAATTTTAAAAGTAACTTACCATATTAGTCCTTTATCATAGCATCGAAAATAAAATCATAATGTCTTTATTGGTGGTTTTATAATACTAGAGCTGTTCTTCAAATGGGTCTTTCATATTTCAAAATACAATAAAGTTATCTTTTCAGTGTTACGTGACTATTAAGGTTCAAGTGTGTAGTGTTGTGAAGATCCAGTTATTCAAGGAAAAATTTTAAATAACAGATCTCAGAGAATTGCATGAAAAATAAGACCTTTACTGTGTCCTCCACAGGCATCAGTTTTCCCATTTAGTCTTTTTATTTATTCCTTCTCATTCTGCTTTGAGTTGGGTATTACATGGGTACAGACAGTGCTTAAACCGTATTTTGCATCTATATTTGAATAAGATGTACAAAGTTCATGATAAAATTTAAGACATTTTCCAAAATATTTTGTGATGACTTGAGAGAGATTTATAAATTATCTTTGGGGGAGCACCTGGGTGTTCAGGCGGTTAAGTGACTCTTGGTTTCTGCTGAGGTCATGATCTCAGGGTCTCAGGCCCTTTGGTGGGCTCTGCACTGCTTGTCACTGCCCCTCTGCTTCGCCTCCTTTGTGGGCTTGTTCTCTCTCTCTCTCTCTCTCTCTAGAATAAAGTCTTTTTAAAAAGTTATTGTATTTTTTGTTGTATTTTACTTCAGTTTCTAATTTTATAATTATTCCAAATTATGAGAACATTTTAAAACTGCCTTTTCTACTTAGGTGAGGAATGTTTTTCACTTTTAGTTTGTAGCACTTATAATTAAGGAAGACTAACCAGATTATTAAGAGCTATAGGTCATGCTGGGAACACTAGATATTATGAGTTAATTAATATTTAATATAGTGATTTATTGATAGTAATGGTAATAGGAATATTGATATAGCTTTAATGTGGCAAGCACTGTGATAATATGTTTCACATATATTAATCCTTTTAACATTTATGACACTTTTTATTATTACCTTAAGTGATGGCTGAATTGAGGTACCAAGTAGTTAAGCAACTTTGGATTCACAAAACTAGTAAATAGTGAAGCTGGGATTTGAACCCAGGTACTCTGACTTCAGAAGTAGTACTCCTAACCACCCTAATACTCCTTGGTTTTAAATATTGAGCTGTTGATATGCTTGCTTTCAGACATTTCTATTGGGCTGTCTTCAAGTTCACCGATTTCTTTTCCTCAACTGTGTCCAGTCCTCTCATAAACCAATTGGAAGAATTCTTCAGCACTGATAAACTTGTTTTTTGTTTCTTCCTTTTCCATTTAATTTTAATTTTTAAAAAATTTTTGTAATAAAGGTTTTATTTATTTGAGAGAGAGTGCGTGTATGGGAGCAGAGGAAGGGCAGAGGAGGAGGGAGAGGGAAAGAGAGAAACCCTAGCGGACTCCTCACTGAACGTGGAGTCCCTCATGGGGCCTGATCTAACTACCATGAGATAATGACCTGAGCAGAAACCAGGAGTTGGATGCTCAAACAACTGGTGCCCCTTCCATTTAATTTTTTAAAAAACATTTCAGGCGCTCCTGGGTGGCATAGTCATTGAGCATGGGTCTCTTTGGTTTTGGCTCAGGTTGTGATCTCATTGTCATGGGAGAGAGCCCCATGTTGATCAAGCTCCTCACTCAGCTCGGCATCTGCTTAGGATTCCCACCCCCCTGCCCATCCCATTCATGCTCACTCTTTTCTTTCTCTCAAATAAATATTTTTTAAAATTTCATATTTTTATGCTGAAATTCTCTAGTAAGTCATATGCTTTTTTTTTTTTTTTTGTAAGTCGTATGTTTTGTTCACCTTTTTCCATAGATTCTTTAACATATTAATTACTATTGTGATAGTTCCAGTATCTGAGCCAGAATCTTGGTCTGGTTCTGTTGGTTGCTTTATCTCTTCACAGTGAGTTCTTTCTCTTGCTCTTTTTTTGTGTATCTTGAAACTTTTGACCAAAGACTGGATATTAGGAATAAAGAGCTGTGATTATTGGGGTTATAGTATTTATAACTAGAAATAGTCCTCTGTCAGGCCATAACTGGGTTAAGTTTTTGCATGTGTCACAGAAGCTCTCCATATTCATGGCATTCCCACCCCCACCCCGACTCCCCCCAGGCTGTAGACTGCTGTTTCTTGTCACTCAGGGTTAGGTTTGTGGTGAATGACTAGGGGCATTCATTAACTTAATCCAGCCTCAGTCTTAGGCAGGCCCTGTGAGCCTGGGCCTTGAGAGTATGTTTTTTTTTTTTTTTTTTCCTCAACATTTTTGCCCGTCCTGTGAAAGCAAAACTCTGCTGTGTACATGTGGATAGTCTTGGGTGAGAGTGAGTTTCCTGCTCTTTTCCCAGTAGTAGTAGAACATCTGCTTTGTATTGATACAGAATTCTGTGTTCCTCCTTTAGTGACTTTTTTTGGTGACTATTCTAGCATGCATAATATGAATTTTTAACAGAAATAATGTGTTTATCTTACAATAATATACTCCTATTTTCATCTATTCTGTGTGCTTTTATTGTCATTTATTTCACTTTTATATATTTTAAGCTCCACAATATGGTACACCTATGTTTGCTTTATACCAGCGGTTAGTGAACTTTGTCTAAACAGCAGATGGTGAATATTTTAAGCTTCAAGGGCCATAACGTCTCTCTCATGATTTCTGTATTCTGTTAGAGGACAGAAGCAACGATAGACAGTATTTAAACAGATGAGTGTAACTGTGCTCTAGTAAAATTCTGTTTACGAAGATAGATGGTGGTCTGGGTCATAGCTTGCTGATCCCTGCTTTAGATAGTTATCATTTTAAGAAACTAGCTTTATTGAAATGTAATTCATATACCATACAATTTACCCATTTAAGGTAATGGCTTTTAGTTGATTGGCTATTAGTATACTCACAGAGCTGTAAAATCATCCCAACAATCAATTTTAGGCAAGTTTTATTACCCTGAAAGGAAGCCTTGCACTTGTAGCCATCACCCTCTAATTCCTGTCCCGATTTACCCTAATTCTAAGTAACCACTAATCTACTTTCTGTCTCTACGTATTTGCCGACTCTGACCTTTTTATATAAATGGTGTCACGTAGTGTATGATCCTTTGTGACTGGTTTGTTACACTTAGCATAATGTTTTCAAGGGTCATCTGTATTCTACATGTATTAGCATTGATTTATTTTTATTGCCAAGTAATATTCCAGCAGCGTGTGAGAATTCTGCTTTCTCCACATCCTCACCAACACTTGTTATTGATCTTTTTTTTTTTTGGCGGGGGGGAGAATCAGCTCATATTTAATTGTAACATCTTAAAATCGGACAAGTGTTTTGACATCTGCCCCTAACCCCATCCCCCCGACATATTTAGTCTCTTTAAAATGACAGGAAAACACCAACCAATCACAGGGTCAATGGGTTTAATAAGTTTACCCCTTCAGTTCCTATTTGCAGCACCCAATAATCCTTTGAAATACCAGACAGACCTGGCAGTGGCCAGCAGTACACTTCAGATCTCCAGAGTTAAAAGTTCAGGTTCTCTGAGCCTTCGGTGTTGCAGTGGCACTTGTCCAAAACTGGTGCCTCCCTACAGCTGGGGAACTTAATATACCAGTGATCTTTGATTTTGCTATGGTAGAGTGGGTATGAAGCTGTTTCTCATTGTTTTGATTTGAATTTCCGTGAAAGGTAGTTAATGATGTTGAGTATCTTTTATGTGCCTATTAGCCATTTGTGTGTCTTTATTCAGGTTCTCTGATCATTTAAAAAATTGGATTATGTTGGGTCCTTGGGCATAGTTGATTAAGTGACCACTTAGTTTCAGCTCAGGTCGTGATCCCAGCATTATGAGATCAGACACTGCATCCAACTCCATGCTCAGCACAAAGTCTACTTAAGACTCTCCCTCCTGTATGCTCTCTCTCTCTTTTTCAAATAAATAAATGTATCTTTTAAAAATATTGGATTATTTATCTTTTTGAAGACTTTTAAGAATTCTTCATATAGGGAGTGCCTGGCTGGCTCGGTCAGCGGAGCATGCGACTCTTGATCTCAGGGTTGTGAGTTCGAGCCCCATGTTGGGTGTAGAGATTACTTAAAAATAAAATCTTCAAAAACCCAAAATAGAGTTCTTTGTATATTCTGAATATAATGACCCTTGTCAGATATATAATTGGCAAATATTTTCTCCCATGTGTGTATTTTTTCACTTTTTTAAAAAAAATTTTATGGGGCAGTCCTGGTGGCTTAGTGGTTTAGCACCACCTTTAGCCTGCGGGTGTGATCCTGGAGACCCAGGGATCGAGTCCCACGTCGGGCTCCATGTGTGGAGCCTGCTTCTCCCTCTGCCTGTGTCTCTGTATCTGTCATGAATAAATAAAATCTTTTTTTTAAAGATTGTATTTATTTATTCATGACAGACACACACACACACACACACACACACACACACACACACACACACAGAGGCAGAGACACAGGCAGAGGGAGAAGCAGGCTCCATGCAGGGATTCTGACATGGACTCGATCCCGGGTCTCCAGAATCACACCCCGGGCTGAAGGCAGCACTAAACTGCTGGGCCACCGGGGCTGCCCCTTTTCACTTTTTTAATAGTATTCTTTGAAGAACAAAAGCTTTAAAATTCCAGTGATGTCCAGTCTGTGTTTTCTGTTTTTTCTTTTGTTACTTGTGCTTTTGATGTCTTATTGATATAAGAAACTATTGCCTAATCCAAGGTGGTGAATGTTTTAGTTTTCATGTTTATTAGGTTTTTGATCCATTTTGGGTTATTTTTTATGTATTGTGTGACATAAGAGCAAAAATCATTTTTTCATTGTACGTATCCAATTGTATCAACACATTTGTTAAAAGTATTCTTTCCATCTTGTCATTCTTGTCAGAAGTTAGTTGACCATAAATGTGAAGGTTTATTTCTAGATTCTAAATTCTATTCCATTGCTCTATAGGTTTACTTTTGTGCCAGCACCACACTATTTGATTACTGTAACTCTATAGTAAACTTTGAAATTGGGAAGTGTGAGTCCTCCAACTTTGCTTTTCATTTTCAATATTTTGTCTATTCTAGGTCCCCTTTTTTCTGTATGAATTTTAAGACCAGTTTCTTCAAAGAAGTCTGGGAATTTGATAGGATTGAGTTGAATCTATAGATCAATTGAGGAAGTGTTGACATCCTAACAGTATTGTCTTCTGATTTGTAAACATGGTTTTTTTTTTTTTCCATTTATTTAGGTCTTTTTAAAAATTTTCAACAATATTCTATAGTTTTAGAAGTTTTACACTTTTTCGTTAAATGTATTTTTTGATGCTATTGTAAAGGAAAATGAAAAAAAAAGTAAAGGAAAATGTTTTTTATTATTTTTTATATCACTACTACATAGGAATACAGTTCATTTTTGTTTTTTTAAATAATAAATTTATTTTTTTATTGGTGTTCAATTTGCCAACATACAGAATAACACCCAGTGCTCATCCCGTCAAATGCCCCCCTCAGTGCCCATCACCCATTTACCCCCACCCCCCGCTTCCTCCCCTTCCACCACTCCTAGTTCGTTTCCCAGAGTTAGGAGTCTTCATGTTCTGTCTCCCTTTCTGATATTTCCTACCCATTTCTTCTCCCTTCCCTTCTATTCCCTTTCACTATTATTTATATTCCCCAAATGAATGAGAACATATAATGTTTGTCCTTCTCTGATTGACTTATTTCACTCAGCATAATACCCTCCAGTTCCATCCACGTTGAAGCAAATGGTGGGCATTTGTCATTTCTAATGGCTGAGTAGTATTCCAGTGTATACATAAACCACATCTTCTTTATCCATTCATCTTTCGATGGACACCGAGGCTCCTTCCAGTTTGGCTATTGTGGCCATTGCTGCTATAAACATCGGGGTGCAGGTGTCCTGGCGTTTCATTGCATCTGTATCTTTGGGGTAAAATTAACAAGGCAGGAAACCGCAAATGTTGGAGAGGATGTGGAGAAAAGGGAACCCTCTTATACTGTTGGTGGGAATGTGAACTGGTGCAGCCACTCTGGAAAACTGTGTGGAGGTTCCTCAAGGAGTTAAAAATAGACCTGCCCTACGACCCAGCAATTGCACTGCTGGGGATTTACCCCAAAGATACAGTTCATTTTTGTATGTTGATATTGTATCCTGCAATCTTGTCAAACTCAATTATTCTAATAGGTTTTTAGTAGAGTCTTAAGATTTTTATGCATGATATCCTGTCATCTGCAAATAGTGATAGTTTTACTCCTTCACTTCCTATCTAGGTGTCTTTTATTTCCTGCCAACTTCCCTTGTTAGATCCTCCAGTACAATGTTAAATAGAAGTGGTGAGAGGGGACATCTTCATCTTGTATCTGATCTTAGGGGAAAGCATTTAATCCTTGGCCATTAATGGTGCTGTGGGTTTTTTGTAGATGCCATTTAAGAATTGAGCAAATTCTCTCTATTCCAAGTTTGTTGAGTGTTTTTATTACAAAGAGAAGTGTTAAATTTTGTCAAACTCTTTGCACCTGTTGAAGTGTTCATGTGGCTTTTGGTTTTAATCCTATTGATACAATGGATTAGATCAATTGATTTTCACATATTGAACCAACCTTGCATGTTGGGATTAATCCCACTTGGTCATAGTGTGTATTTTTTAAAATATATATTCTTAGATTCCATTGGCTAGTATTTGTTGAAGATTTTTGTATGTGTATTTGTGAAAGATTAGTCTGTTTCATTTCTTGTGGTGTCTGTTGTCTCATTTTGGTATAAGGGTAATAATACTGCTCTTAAACAATGAGTTGGGAAGCATTCTTTTGACATTTTTTTTTTTTTTTTTTTGAGTCTTTGTAAGGGATTGATATTTATTGTTCTTTAAATGTTTGGCAGAATTTACCAGTGAAGCTGTCTGGGCATGGCCTTTTCTTTGTTGGAAGTTTTACAATTGTTCATTCAATCTGTTAGCTTGTTATAAGGCTATTCAAAAAACTTTCTTGAGTCACTTTTGCAAGATTGTTTCCAGGAATGTGTCTTTTTCATCTATGTTACATAATTTGCTGGCTTGTAACTGTAGTATTTTCTTATGATTCTTTTTATTTATGTAAAGTCAGTAGTGTATTTTTTTCATTCCTCATTTTAGTAATTTTAGTCTTTTCTCTTTTTTCATGGTCAGTCTACTTAAAGGTTGTGAATTTTGTTGATATTATCAAAGTTTTTGTTTTTTTCCCTCTTTTTTTCCAATGATCTTTTAAAGTTACTAAAAATAAGAAAAAAAGATCTTTTGTATTTACCCACTAATTTTCAGTGATCTTTGTTTCTTTACACAAATCTAAGTTTCCATCGTAACATATTTCTGCTTGGAGAACTTTAATTCTTTTAACTCAGATCTGCTGGCAATGAGTTCTCTCTGCTTTGGTTATCTGGAAAAATCTTTGTGTTCATTTTTGAAAGATATTTTGCTAGATACAGAATTTAAGGTTGACATTTTTTTTTAAATGCTTTAAGGACATCACTCCATTATTCTGTCTTGAGTAGTTTGTGATGAAAAATATACTGTTAATTTTATCTTTGTTTTTCTTTTTTCTGGCTGTTGTCAAGATTTTCTCTTTCTCTTTGGTATTAAGCAGTTTGTGAAGTGTGGAGAGATTTTCCTCAGCTTGGGATATTTTATTTTATTTTTAAAAAGGTTTCATTTATTTTTTATTAATGAGAGATACAGAGAGAGAGGCAGAGACACAGAAAGAGAGAAGCAGGCTCCATGGAGGGAGCCTGACACGGGACTCGATCCTGGGTCTCCAAGGATCACCCCCTGGGCTGAAGGCAAGCACCAAACCGCTGAGCCACCCAGGCGTCCCAGCTTGGGATATTTTAAATGTCTTGAATATGTGGTTTGTTTTTAAAAATTCTCAAGCATTTCCTCTTTAAATACTTTCTCTATTCTTTCTTCTCCAGTACTGAGAGTTCAAATATTTGTATTTTAGTCTCCTTAATACTGTTAAAGACTTTTACTGCTTTGTTTTTTGTTTGTTTTTTTTTTTTTTCCCCACTCCTTTTCTTCTTTGTTTTACTTTGGATAATTTCTCTTGACATGATTCTTTCTTTCGTGTTCCTTCTGCTCAGAAGCCCATGTAGGTTATTATTTATCTTCAATATTATGATTTTTTAAAAATGTTTTTGTCATTTCCATTTGAATCTTTTATAGTTTTTATCTCTGTGAAAAGTCCCCGATTCATGAATTTTCTCCAACTTTATACAACATCCTTTAACATATTAGTCATATTTGTTTTAAAGTCTCCATCATAGTCCAATCTCTAGGCCTTTTCTGATTCTGATTCTGTTGATTGCTTTAGCTCTTGACAGTGGGATTTTTGTTGGTGGTGGTTTTTTGGCCCTTTGATCTTATGTGTCTATAAATATTTATTGAGTGTTGGATATTATGTTTAAAAAAATAAAGGGACCAAGGTTTTTTCTGTTTTATTTTGTTTTGTTTTTAAGACTTTATTTATTTATTTGAGAGAGCATGAGCAGGGGAAGGTAGGGACCAAGGTTAATTGTATTGATGCCCAGAAATGTGCACACTTATTTTGTCAGGCCATTAATGTGAGGTTTTGAGTCTGATCAATAGTTGACTAGCTGGGTTTTGTATTTTTGTTCTTGATAGTTAATTTCAATAAGTCACTAACTTATTTTTTAGTGGCTTTTTTAAAGTGACTTTTACCACCTTATGTTTAGTGTAGGGTTTGGGACCCTGGAGGGTTTTTCTCCGTGTTCTTGCTCCATTGTCAGTTTTCAGCAGGTCCTACACACCTTGCCACAGGGGAATCTCTGTGCTCTTGCTCAGCTCTCAGAGGTAGATTGCTCTGGTTTTATATTCTAGTCAAGACTTCGGTTACGGAGGAGAGAGAATTTGGTTCTCCTCCTGGAGCCTTAGTTTTAGGCAGTCCCTTGACACCTGAGTTCCAGAATGGGCATTATTAATGTTCCTTCCCCTTCTCCCACCTCTCCCGACAGCTTGGTATCAAGAGAAGGAAAAACTGTCTTACCCCTCTTTAAACAGCAGCAACCTTTGCTTTTTATCAGTGTAAGATCTTGGGCCCAACCTGGCTTCAGACTGCCCCCAGCAGCACGTGGCTGGTTTTTTCTCCCTCTCTTTCAGTGACAGCTGACCTTTGCCAGTGACCAGAGGGTGGGCAGATCCCTGCCCCTCATCCAGTAGCAGCTAGCTTTGTTTCTACCCCTCTTTCACCAGAAGCTCGGTTTTTTTCTTGGGCAACGGGCGTCAGAGTCCTCAGATATTTAAAACTTACTGTTACTATCTCTCTATGTATCATATTTCAGGGTTGTCTATTTAGAAGATTAGTTACCCGGTAAGCACAGGACATTTAAAGAATTTAGAGAAGAATGCTCACTATTTGATTACTGTTATAATATGCCAATATGTCTGTTCTTTTACAGCTTAGGCTTGATTTCCGACTCTTTTCACATGTTTTTCGATAGCACTGCCATTTTGGCTGGATTGGCAGCATCTGTTATTTCAAAATGGAGAGATAATGATGCTTTCTCTTATGGGTAAGACTTTTAAAAAACTTTTTTATTAAAGTATAAGAAATACAGAAAATACACAAATCTTGAGCACATGAATGTTCACAAATTGAACACATTTGTGTAACTTGAACCCTTAAACCCCCTTCTCATACCTCCTCCTGGTTTCTTCCCATGTAGCACCCCAAGGGTAACAACCACTTCCCTAACTTAGTAGATTCATTTTACCTATTTTTGAATAGTCTTTAATTGGAATGTACAACATATACCTCTTTTTTTTTTTTTTTTTTTTTGTATCTAAGTTCTTTTGCTTAGAGGTAAGACAGATTTTTTTGCTAGATGGGGGATTTTCTTAACTCTTAACCTATTTTTTTTTTTTTTAGAAGAAGAAAGTTTCACTATATGAAAACAGTCATGTTTCTTTTTCTTTTGTAAAGGGATATTTTGCTATTAATCTATTTAAAATAATTGTTTCCTAATATGATTTTATATTACTTACCCTCTTCAGCTCTGCTTTTATGAAAAATACTCCTTTTTATACTCTTGCTCAATTTGGATAATTAATCAAATATTTGGAGAGTGTTTCTATGCTGGAGAGACTATATTGGAACATCTGCTCTCACTTCTGAGCCTAGTAGTATTTAGAGGCCAAGTTGGCCTTTTGCCATCTCTGATTGGGGGAAGCAGTAGAGTGTCCAGTGTTTGACTCTGCCTGAGTGTTTTCTTTTTCTTTTTTGAAGTCATACAATATTTTGCAGTGCAATTATTATTTATGTGTACAGCTCTCAAGGATAATATCCTTTCTCTGTCTCCCCCCTCTTTCTCTTCCCGGCTCCCCATTCTCCCTTCTCATTTGTTGACCCTTTCCTCTCTGTCCCCCTTCCTTGTGTGCTTTCTCACAGTCTCTCCTTTCTTTCCTCTCCTGTTTTCTCTTTCACTCTCATCCCCATACTTATCCTCTGTCATCTCTCCTGAATTCCCTTCTCCCCTTTCTTGTTCTCTCTTCCCTGTTCCTTGTGTCCCTGCTCATGGTCTTTCCAGAGTCCTCAGCCTTCCACTCTCCCCTCCCTCTTTCTCTCCTGCACATCTCTCCCTCTACCTGTAACCACTGTATCTCTCAGGCTCTTTCTTGTTCCCCCTCCCTCTCTCTGAATGCCTTAGTCCTAGTTCTTTCCTATTCTCTTTCCTTCTCTCGCTGATCCTCCCCTGAGGTGTCTCTCATTCTCTCCTGCCTGCGTCCATCCACTGTCTTAGGCATACTGCCTTTTGTTCTCTCTTTTACTCTTGTTCCTTCTCGGCTTCCTCTTTCCCTTCACCTTTGCTTTTGTTCTTGAGCCAGCATGCATGCACTTTCTCTTGTACATGCTCTTGTTCTCTTCAGATATTTATTGAGAGCCCACTAGGAGTCTAATCTTTTGTTGCTTATAAAGACAAATAAGATATGGCTTCTGCCTTGGAGGAACTTGTGCTCTAATGGGGAAATAGTGCTGTAAAAACATAGTAACTATGTTGTGACAAGTGCTGAAACAAGGGTATATAAAATTCTGTGACAGAACTTACTGATTTGGGGTTTAACTGAAGTGATGTGGTTATTTGTAAAATTACAAAAAGTCAGACAAAAACCACTAATTCTACTGTTTTTGTAGACTACAGTGAAGGATCTGTATATCTATAAATTCAAACAGCTCAAAAGAGAACATTTTCCATGACTATGCAAAAAAAAAATTCTTAGTATATTTTGAATCATTAAAGAAAGATTGCGTGTAAGATTCTAATCTTGTGTTGGAAAATTAATAATTTATATATATTGTATATCAAAAATCTGATTAGAACATCTTAACAAGTTTTTGAGAAAAAAATTTTTAAATTATTTTTTAGGATAAACAGGTAACTATAAAAATTCTCAGTTCCTTAAATCTAAGTGTATCTATTATTTTCTATTTAGAATACATAATCTCCCACTGTAAGATGGTTTTTAGGAATAGTTTTGAATACCTTCAGTACCAAAGCAGGTTTTACTATTCAGCGTTAACTAGTTTATATAAAGGAGTGATATGCCACCTTTTTTGCCATCTTTTTGTTTCTTGTTTTGTCTTCTTGGTTGCTTTTTTCTTTTGAGAAGGGAAAAATTAGGGAGTAAAATCTGATGCAACATTTGAATCTATTAATCATTGCTACAGTAGTTAAGTAGCAGTGCCAGTAAAATGTTAAGTACCAGTACATCAAAATGACACTGAATAGGCTAAGCCTAAGGATGAATCCCCAATACCTGCCCCGTCCCCCACCCCTGGTTCAGTATGATCACAGTAGCCGACTGACTGCAATAGAAAAATAATAGCAGAGGGGCACCTGAGTGGCTCAGTGGTTGAGCATCTATCTGTGTTTGGCTCAGAGCCTGATCCCGGGGTCCTGGGATCGAGTCCCACATCACGCTCCCCACAGGAAGCCTACTTTCCTTCTGCCTCTCTGTGTCTCTCATAAATAAATAAAATCATTTAAAAATAATAATAATAAAAGAAATCTGAGAGGCAGAAGACTTTTTTGTATTTGTTTATAGAAAAATCATCTTTGTGTCTGGTCACACTCCTATTTTTGAAATAGTAGTGCCAGCATAAAAGTAATATATGTCTGATAGCTACATGCATATGTACGTACCTTTATATATATGTACATACACTGTATCTTTTTTTTTTTTTTTTGCCCTGGCTAAAGAATTCAGATGTCTTCATACTTAATGAGGCAGTGGCAAATTTATGAATGTGGTATGTTTTAATTCCAAGACTCACTGTGTTCAAGTAAACAGTCATTTGTAAAGGCAAATATGTCTAGTTTTCACAAGTTTTTCACTTGAATTCTGTAACCAAGTTCAGCAAATATCTTAAGCCTAATTAAATCACTTTAGACCAACAGTTTGTCAGAATTTATGGAGTACCTACTGAGGTAGACATTAGAGACAAAAAGATGCCTGAAAAACATTTCTACCTTTGATCTTGAAGTCTAATGGAACTCAAGGACAAAAGGCTTTTGCATTAACTATGGGAGTAGAAGAGTGGGTTAAAAGAAAATGCTTTTCATTTTAGGTTAGTAACCCTGCTGATATATTAGATAAGTTCCTAAGTGTTTGCTATGGAAAGCAAGCTGAATTTAATGAATGTTCTCTCATGAAAGATAAAAAGGCATATGTTCTGACAAATATTATGTAAATTTAATTCATTTGTATGTGTTAGAAGGTAGAAGTATGCATTATTTCTGAGTGCAGAAATATATGCTATGTTGGAGTGTACTGACAGAGCAAACTCCCAATGTAACTGAATAGAGTACATTTTAAAGAGTTTGTTCTCTTTACTTTAAACATTTTTTATAGTAAAAATTGTATTATCTAGAAGTTGACATAGAAAGCTAGAAAAAGCGGTATTTTTGATGCTCCTATTATTTTGTTTATGGACCAGAGTAATTAACTGCTGTCAGCACCCTTTGAATAATGTTAGGACATGTAAAACTGCCAGGTTAAAGTTGGTTCTCATGACTTTAACTAAGCCAGATAATACCTTATGGAAAAAATAAAATCTTTCCCCGATGCTTCATGCAGGTGGGAAGCAGAAAGCTTCAGAAGTCCATGGAGGAAAAGACAGATCTTTTAAAAATAATTTAAGTAGTATCATATGAAGCTAGAATTGATTCTAAAAATAGGTAATTGAAAATTTTTTGTTAGATTAATCTTAGAAAAGAGTTGTAGAAGTATAAATCTCAAAGTTGTCTCTAGGATGACTCAGAAATAATTTTATTTTCCTTCAAATCAAAATTCCATTTTCCAGAGATTTGAAAGCTGAAAGGTACAAAACAAAAAGTATAAGAAGTTCTTAGAAAAGAAGCAGTAAGTTCGAAAAACCCTTCATTTTCTTCTACTTTTTATCTCTTGATCTTTCCTTCTGTGCCTATTTGTCTAGTCCAGGGGCGACTTGAGATTTACATTTCTGTGGAAGAGGTCTTTCTAAATCTACTTACTCTAAGAAGATCTTTTGATTGGCTTGTAGAAGTGAATGTATTTTGTGGTATTGTGCTATTATACATAATTTGTAATAATTCATTTCCTCATTTCTACTATATATATAGAATAAAACACTATATTATAAATATTAGGACTTTGCTGGCTGCTTATATAATGTGGTTTATAATCTCTGATTGTATATAAATTTATGATTTGATTTTTAAGAAATGATAATTCAATTGTTTACTTTGCTCTTCCTTAGGTATGTTAGAGCGGAAGTTCTGGCTGGCTTTGTCAATGGCCTATTTTTGATCTTCACTGCTTTTTTTATTTTCTCAGAAGGAGTTGAGGTATTGTAAATAATGATTAGAGTCAGTAAATTACATTTCTGTAACAAAAATGTTTATGAACTAAAGATATATGTGGGCTGTTTTCACAGTATTACTGAGGACAGTCTTGGGTTAGATAAATTATTGTATAAGAGGAGCTTACAAAAAGAAAGAAGAGCTTACAAAGTAGTTGAAAAAATTAAATATATGTGAAACTACTTGAAATTCAAAACAATGAAATGGTATGAATGAAGCATTAACTCTGAAAAGTAAAGGCACAATCCGGGTAGTGAGGTCTGTTGGGAAGAGTTCTTAAAATAGAACCTGAGAGTTTTGCCAGTGAACTTTTATATTTGGTATATTTAAAAAAAGAGAGAGAGAAAATTGAAAAATCAATGAACTTAAAATGAATGGCAGTATTATTTAAGATACCAAAGAGGGATGGGTTTTAGACCAAATAGTCATGCTTTTAAATATTGGTGTTTATTTAAAAATAGTAACTATTACCTTGTCTGCATTAAGTGAGCACTGTTTTTTTTTTCCTCTATAGACTGTTTGGCATATATTTTTAGAATGGTTTTCATTTTGAAAATAACTAAAAAATTTTAAAGATTGCTTTTTGTTTTTACCAGTTGATCAATCAGAAATTATTTCAATTCCCTTTTTTGTATTATGTGTTTTCTAGAGAGCATTAGCCCCTCCAGATGTACACCATGAGAGACTGCTTCTTGTTTCAATTCTTGGGTTTGTGGTAAACCTAGTAGGAATATTTGTTTTCAAGCATGGAGGTCATGGACATTCTCATGGCTCTGGTATGATGGTTAGAACCCTTTGTTTCTTCATTTTCTCTTTTCCATCATAATTATCACTTTTGAAAATTGATAAATTCAAATTCTATGCTGATCTTTAATAACAGAAATAATATGTTAATAGATTCTTATTTATGTCTTCCAAAACCATCACTCCCACTTCTCCATGTTCCTCCATCTGAGTATCATCTCAAGATTACACGCTATCAGTTTGGTGTGGATCCCTCCAGACCTGTGTAGGTTATCTGTTTAGTATGACACCACTTATATAAAACCAACAAATAAACTTTAAAAATCACAAAATAAATCTAGCTAGTAAAAACTATAGTGTTTGTGGGTATAAAATTTATTATACCATCTGTCTTTGAAATCCTGCTATTTGGTATGCATCAGTCCACTTTCTCTTGTTAACACATGAAACTCCATGGTGTGGGATACTGTGGCTTATTTAACTAGTCTTCGGTATATAGACTTTTTAAGTCCTTTCCATATGCATATCCTTGTGAACATATGCAAGTGTTTTTCCAAAGCTGTACTGTCCAGTTTGGTAGCCATTAGTCACATGTGACTGTTTTAAATTTAAATTACAGTTACTTAAATTTAATAAAATTAAAAATGCACTTCTTCAGTTACACAAGTGATAGTTCAAGTGCTCAGTAGCCACATAGGGCTGTCATATTGGATAGCATATATAGAACATGTCCATCATCACAGAAAGTTCTTTGAATTGCACTGTGCTGGAATATAGAGTTGCTGGAACACGGGAAGTACAGTTTTTAGTTTCAATAGACAATAGCAAATTGCCCTTCCAAAATGACTGTCATCCATCCACATTTACCCTGGCAATGAATGCCAATGCTAATTTTTCCCACTCACATTAAAACTTATTATTATGGGTTTAAAACTATTTTGCTAATACTTTGATAAAAATGATACCTCATTTTATTTATTATTTCTCTGACTAGTGATGAGGTTGAAAATCTTTATGTTTTTAGGCCATTCAAGTTCTTCCTCTTCTAAAATTGTCTAATTTTTGCTTGTTTTTCTATGGTCTTCTTAATTTATAATAATTTTTACATATCTTATATATTTATACATTTTGTATACTAATCTTTTTATGTGTTGCAAACATCTTTTCCTAATCTATGGCTTATCTTTAAACTTTTATGTAGGGGTTCTTAATTTAGATATAGTCTTAGTTTTTCTGTCTTACATTTTTTCTGATATGTTTTCTATTTTATTTGAGAAGTTTCCTATTCTCATAAACATATACTCTTGTACTTTAATAGTGTTAAAATATCAGGGTGTTTCTCCTCATCCATTTTGCTCCTTTGTATGTAATTTGTTTTTGTGTTGGGGTGAGTTACGACTTAACTTTTTTTTTTCAGTGTGAATAAACAGTTTTCCAAGCACCAATTATTAACCTGCCTTTTACCCCATTGAGGTAAAAGAACACTTTTAGCCTATTTTAAATTGCATTTCAAAGTTAGTTGGGCCTGTTAATTGATTTTTTCATCAGCTTGTCAAGTTGTATGAAAAATCTTTTTGGGATTTTGATTGGAAATGTTTAAAAAAATTTTTGTCTTTTACTAAATTGTCTTAGCTACTTTTTAATATTTTTATATTTTTTGGTCAGTTCATTTTTAGGTAGTTGAATGTTTTTATTACTATTAAGAATAAAAACTATTGGGGCAGCCCTGGTGGCGCAGCGGTTTAGCGCCGCCTGCAGCCCGGGGTGTGATCCTGGAGACCTGGGATCGAGTCCCACGTCGGGCTCCCTGCATGGAGCCTGCTTCTCCCTCTGCCTGTGTCTGTGCCTCTCTCTCTCTGTGTGTCTCTCATGAATAAATAAATAAATAAAATCTTAAAAAAAAAAAAAAGAATAAAAACTATTATTCCTGCTTGTCTTTTTACATAAACAGGACCTCTAGCACAGTGTTGATTAGAAATACTTGGTTTGGGGACGCCTGGGTGGCTCAGCAGTTGGGCGCCTGCCTTTGGCTCAGGTCATGATCCTGATGTGTCAGGCACCCTGCGGGGAGCCTGATTCTCCCTCTGCCTGTGTTTCTGCTCTCTCTCTCTCTCTCTCTCAGTCTGTGTCTCTCATGAATAAATAAATCTTTTAAAAAAGGAAATAGTTTGTATCCTTGTATCAACCTGGATGATCACCTGAGTAACTTAAAAAAAAAACACTGATGCCCAGGTTTAATCCCAGAACATTTTTATCAGAACATCTGGAGGAAGACCCAAATATCAGCATGTTTTAAAGCTCTCCAGATGACTTTAATATGCATTCTTCATTAAATAAATAAAGAATGCTAGTAAAGTTTTACCATTTGGTCTAATGTTTATGGTTTGTTTTTGATGAAACTACTTTATCAAATTAAGGATATTACTTTTCCTGCATCTATTGAAGTAATCAATATTTTCCTCCTTAATTTAAAATTTGTAATTACATTGATAGATTTCTTTTAAGGAACCATCCTTAAATTTTATGGTTAAAATGTATCCATTTAGATGTGCTTTGAGGTATATGGTCCATTTTCAGTCAATTTTTTTAAATGGTGTGTGACAACTGTATACAAGAAAATGATTTGGGGGCCAATATATATATAAATAGATCTCCAGTTGCCTCAGTACCATTTGTTAAAAAGATTATTTTGACACAGCAGACTCTCCAATGAACTCAGAGCCCAAGGCAGGGCTCAATCCTGTAACCTGGAGATCATGACCTGAGCGGAAACCAAGAGTCCTACATTTAACCAACTGAGCCACCCAGGTGCCCTGCTTCTTCAGTACAATATTAAATAGAAGTGATGAGAGAAGACATTCTTTTTTTCTTGATTTTAGGATGAAAGCATTCAGTCTTTCTTCATTAAATATGTTAGCTGTGTTAGCCATGGGTTTTTCAGAAATGCCCTTTATCAGGTTGAGGAAGTTCATTTCTTCCTAGTTTACTAGGTGTTTTTATTACAAAAGGGTATTGAGTTTTGTCACAGCTTTTTTTTTTTTTTTTTTGAGATGATTAGTTGGTTTTTATCCTATATTCTATTAATATGGTGTATTACATTGCTTGATTTTTGGGTATTGAACCTCCTTTTCATTCTTAGGACAAATCTCATTTGGCCATGGTTGCTGTTGCTTTACTTGGTTTGCTAGTATTTTGTTGAAACTTAGTGTCTTTGTTATTAAGGAATTTTGGTCTGCAGTCTTTCTTTCTTTCTTTCTTTCTTTCTTTCTTTCTTTCTTTCTTTCTTCTTTCTTTCTTCTTTCTTTCTTTCATTTTTAAAGATTTTGTTTATTCATGAGACACAGAGAGAGAGAGAGAGAGAAGAGAGAGAGAGAGAGAGGCAGAGGCAGAGGGAAAAGCAGGCTCCCTGTAAGGAGATCAATACGGAACTCTATCCTGGACCCCGGGATCACGCCCCAAGCCAAAGGCAGTTGCTCAACCACTGCGCCACCAAAGTGTCCCTGGTCTGCAGTTTTCTTTTGGTGTCTTTGGATACCATTGGTATCAGGGTAATACTGGTCTTATGGGAAGTGTTCTCTTATTTATTTTTTTAAGAGGGTAGGTGAAGAAAAGTGTGAAGTATTGGTATTCTTTTTTTTTTTTTTTTTTTTTAAGTATTGGTATTCTTTAAATGTTTGCTGCAGTGAAGTCATCTGGGCATGGATTTTTCTTTTTTGGAAGTTTTTAATATATTCTTTTTTTTTCTGTCTTGTTCTTCGTTTGCCTGTGATAGGTCTGTTCACATTTCTGTTTCCTCTTGATTCTGCTTCAATAATTTCTGTATTTCTAGGAATGTTTGTCCATTTGTCTATTCCATCTACATTATTTGTTTACTTGTTTATAAATGACTTTTTAAAAATTTATTCTATTTCCATAAGGTCAGCAGTAAAGACCTCTCTTTTCCCAGTTTTAGTAGTTCATGCCTTCTGTCATTTTTTTCTTGGATAGTCTAGTTAAAGGTTTATCAATTTTATTTTATTTTTTCAAAGAATTCCCTTTTGGTTTTATCATTTTTTTTCCTGTTTTTCTCTTCTCTTTAATTTTATTTCTGCTTTAATATTTTTAAATGTCTTTTCTTCTAAGTACTGCTGAATTATATAATATGTAAGTTTGATATGTCATGTGTTTTCACTTCATTTTCCTCAAAGTATTTTTCATTTTCCCATGTGATTTCTTCTTTGTACCATTAATTATTTAAGAGTGTGTCTTTCATTTTTCTTCTGTTGTTGGTATCTAATTTAATTCCATTGTGATCAGATGACACTATAGGATTTTAGGTTCTTCTCAATTTATTGAGTCTCTCTTTTCTTTTTTTTTTAAGATTTTATTTATTCATGAGAGAGAGAGGCAGAGACACAGGCAGAGGAAGAAGCAGGCCCCATGCAGGGAGCCCAATGCGGGACTCGATCCTGGGTCTCCAGGATCAGGCTCTGGGCTGAAGGCGGTGCTAAACCGCTGAGCCACCAGGGCTGCCCCAATTTATTGAGTCTTGTTTTATGACCTAGCATTTGGTCTGTATGGACAATATGTGCACTTGAGAAGAATATATATTCTGTGTTCTATAGATGGTCAAGTATTCTATAGGTATCTGTTAGGTCTAATTTGTTCATAGTGTTTCAGTCTTGTTTTTTTGATCTGTCTAGTCTATTTATTATTGAAAGTAGGTATTGAAGTCTCCAACTATTATTGTTGAATTATATATTTTTTTAGTCAGTTATTTTAGGTTTTGCTTCATGTATTTTTTTTTAAAGATTTTATTTATTTATTCATGAGAGACACAGAGAGGCAGAGACACAGGCAGAGGGAGAAGCAGGCTCCCCACTGAGCAGGGAGCCCACTGCAGGACTCGATCCAGGATCCGAGGATCATGCCCTGCACCGAAGGCAGATGCTCAACCACCAGGCCACCCAGGTGTCCCTACTTCATGTATTTTGGAGCTGTGGTGTTCAGTGTAATATGGTTATAATCATTATATCTTCCAGATAGATTGAACACAGTATTATATGATGCTCTCCTTTTCTTGCAGTGATTTTTGGCTTATAGTTTGTTTTGTCTGGTGCTTTGATAACCATTCCAGCTTTTTTTTTTTTTTTAACTGCTTGCATGTTGTATTTTTTTCTGTCCTTTTACTTTCAACTTCTTTGTGTCTTTGACTCTAAAGTGTATCTCTTAAAAAAATAATAAAAGTGTGTCTCTTGTAGACAGAATATAACTGGGTTATATCTTTTTTTTTTTTTTTTTTATTTACTTATGATAGTCACAGAGAGAGAGAGAGAGAGAGAGAGAGGCAGAGACAAAGGCAGAGGGAGAAGCAGGCTCCATGCCCCGGGAGCCCGACGTGGGATTCGATCCCGGGTCTCCAGGATCGCGCCCTGGGCCAAAGGCAGGCGCCAAACCGCTGCGCCACCCAGGGATCCCATCTTTTTTAATCCTTACTGACAATTTCTGTCTTTTGATTGGGATATTTAAACAATTTACATTTCATGTTATTACTACTAAGGTTGAATTTACATCTGCCATTATAATATTTGTTTTCTATATCTTCTGTTCTTTTTGTTACTCTAGTTCCTGATTCCTATTTTTAAATACTTTCTAGTGTGCCTTTTAATTCTTTTGTTTCTTTTACTATATATTTTTTAATATTTTCAAAATTGTTGTCCTCAGGATTATTAAATAGTATCTTTAATAGTGTCTTAATTTAAAATAATTTAGTTCAGATGAATAATAATTTAGTAATACACAAAACCTTTGCTTAAATACACCTCCATGTTCACCTCCCTTCTTCATACTATTATTGTCATACAAAACATGTTTTTATGATCTCCATCAATACAGTTTTATAGTTATTACTTAATGCAGTTGTCTCTTAAAGTATATAGAAGAAATGAGTCGCAAATTTAAAAATACATTTATACTCTGTCAAAATTGCTTTTATCAGTGCTCATTATTTCTCTGTGTGGGTTGTAGTTACTGTTTAGTGTTCCTTCACTTCATTTGCAGGTAGTGTTTTTGTTTATGGGGTAATGTCTTATTTCTCATTTATTTTTAAGGGAGAGAGTTGAATTTAGAATTCTTAGTCAACTTTTTCAAACATCTTGATTTTGTTTTCCTACTGGCTTTTGACCTCCATGGTTTTTGTGGAGAAGTCACCAGTTAATCTTAAGTTCTGTTATACATGGTAAATTATTCTTATCTTGGTGTACAACTTTCATCATCTCTTTGACATTCATCAATTTGACTACCATGTTTCTATTATATGGCTCTGTTTGAGTTTATTCTTTTGGATTTTCCTAAGTTTCTTGAATGTGTAGATTAATATTTTTCATCAAAGTTGGAGAATTTCTAACCATTATTTCTTCAGGTTTTTTTTCTTCCTGTCTCTTCTTTTTTGGGGGACTCTTAAAATGCTTAATTTGGTATACTTAGTGTTTCCACAGGCCTCTAAGGCTATGTTTATTTTTCTTAATTTTCTTCTTTTCTTCTCCTCAGAGTGGACAGTCTCTGTTGATCTGATCTATCTTCAAGTTTAAATAATTGAAACTGAGATCTTTTGTTAAGCACTTCTAGTAAATCTTTTATTTCAGTTATTATATTTCTTTAACTCTAGAATTTTCTGGTTTTTTTTTTTATGATTTCTCTTTATTGATATTCCATATTGGTGAGTCATTGTTATACTTTCATTCTTTAGATATGGATTTCTTTATTTCTTTGAGCATTGTATAATGGCTGATTTAAATAAAGTCTTTGTTAAGGCCAAAATCTGGGTTTCCTTCAGAAACATTTTCTGTTGGTTGCTTTTTTCCCATGTTTGTGGCATACTTTCTTTTTCTTTGCATGTCTTATAATTTCTGTTGTTGAAAACTGGACATTTTATATTATAATGACTCTGATATCATTACCTTATTCTCTCCCTTCAAAGTTTGTTGTTGCTGATACTGTTGTTTTTCTTGTTGCATGACTGTCTTGGACTAATTGCTTTCCTGCATTGTGTGGCCACTGAATTTTTAGAGCTGACTTACTCTAATAATCACCACATTGAGAATAGAGATTTTTCTAGGAAACTGCAAGTTTGGACAAAATACTAATTGTGCTCTGGAGATGCTCTTTTTAACAGAGCTTCCAAAGTCAGGTCTCTCCATTGTCTGCAGTGCTGCTGGCTTTTAGCTACTTTCAGCTGAGCTGGGCAGGAGGTGAAATGGAAATAGCCCCAAATAAAAATGGCAGAAATGGGATCCCTGGGTGGCTTAGCTGTTGGGCGCCTGCCTTTGACCCAGGGCGCGATCCTGGGGTCCCGGGATCGAGTTCCGTGTCAGACTCCTGGCCTGAAGCCTGCTTCTTCCTCTGCCTGTGTCTCTGCCTCTCTCTATATACGTATGTATCTATCATGAAGAAATAAATAAATGAAACCTTTAAAAAAAAAACGGCAGAAACCCTCTAGTCTTACAGAGGTTTGGTAACTTCTTGGATGGGTGCTTTTTAGTTTGTTTTCTGGTTTTGGTTTGGTTAATTATGAGTTCTGAACTGGTTGATTTTTAATGTGTCCCTTATAGTTTCTTGTTTTAGAGAGAGAGCTAATTTGCCAGTATTACCTCTCCACCATTTTGGAAGTTGATGCAATGCTGGATTTGGTTTACTGGTATTTAGGATTTTTGTGAACATTAGTGATGTTTTTGAATTGGGTAGCATCCAGTCTTTTTCTTTGCTTTGGAATAGCTTGTATGTTTCTTTGATGGTTTAGTAGTTGTCAGGTCTGATAGGGACAGAGGATTGATTCTGCATTATTTTGTTGTTGTTTTAAGGATTCTACTGCTATAATGTAATTCTACTGTTCTTTTACCAAATACAGAGGCTTCCCTGCGTCTGCTGCGTCTGCCTCAAAGTGACCATATGCATACATTTTGTTTTATCTTTGATAGTATATGTAATAGTACTTTGCAAAGCTTTTGCTAAGATTTTTGTCCGTGCTCTCCACTGCTTTATCTGCAGTGCCTAGAACAGTGCCTAGAACGTGTTCCAGATAAGTATTTCCTAATGTGAATGAATAACATTATCTAATCTCTAAATATTTCTTTGTACTTCTCACTTATTTTCATCTCCAGTAAAGTCTGCCACTTCCCTCCATACTTTCATTTCCTTCCCATACTCCATGGTAGGAACTCAGTCAGTTTTAATGAATCTATAACACTTTTTATAAGTAAATCTTTATTTAATTGAATTGCTTTTTGGAGCCAATTCTTTTCACTGATATCAGTATTATTGTAACCATTTATATGATATATTTTTAAATATTTCTTCTTACTTCTACCTACTTTTTAGGCCATGGACACAGTCATTCCCTTTTTAATGGTGTTCTGGATCAGGCCCATGGCCATGGAGATCATTGCCATAGTCATGAATTAAAACATGGTGCTGCACATAGTCATGATCATGCTCATGGACATGGACACTTTCATTCACATGGTGAGTATAGCCGAAATAGTTTCAAATGACAGCCTTTCATATGCAGAAATTTTGTATAGATTACTTTTTTAGTTGAAGTAGTCTCTTGAAAAGGTTTTGTAATCAAAAAGGTTTTGTAATCAACTTCCTTTCTAATGAATCAGATTAAATGGTTCCCAGGGTTAGTTCATTTTTAGTATATAATGAAAATAACTCCGTATAATGCCATAGATATTGCTTTTTTTCAGTGAGTATATTGTACTATGTACCACTATTTTAAATGAGTGTCGGTGAATGAGAATTGCATTTTAGCAAATGAAAATTATAATTTTTAAAGTATGTAGGCCTTTTGTACTACTGATAGGCTTATAAAAATACAATTGAATTGGGTAGCATCCAGTCTTCAGTTTTTCAGTTTTTCACATTTTCATTGTAATTTTTGGTGAGTATCATCTGATACCTCTCTGTTTCCTTAGAAATCTTTGTATGCTGGGGCACTTGAGTGGCTCAGACAGTGGCTAAGTGTTTACCTTCAGCTCAGGTCATGATCCCAGGGTCCTGAGATCAAGCCCCACTTCTCCCTCTCCATCAGTCTCTCCCTGCCGCTTGCTCATGCTCTCTCACTCAAATAAATAAAAATCTAAAAAAAAAAATCTTTGTATGCTACTTATATATAGCATTGAGTACTACGTCATAAGGTATTTATCAACTTAATATTTTAAAATGATATTTTAAATAATTCATGAAATTTCAATGTATAGCTTAATAAAAGCTGCTTACATACCACAGTCTGATTTATCTTTTAAAAAATTATATGTCTAAGTATTGTCTGTACCTGCCATGTAGAATCCTCAAACTTTTGGTTTGAAAATTGAAAAGGAAAAAAAATAAAATTGAAAAGGGTCTTGGAAATTGAATATTAAGTCCCTAATTTATCAGTCTCTAAAATTTACTAATTTTTGTAACTGTTACACTGATATGTTTTATTTATTTATTACTTTTTGTTTTTACTTTAATTCCAGTATAGTTAACATATAATGTTAAATTAGTTTAAGTTGTATACTATAGTGATTCAACAATTGTATACATTATTCAGTGCTCATCAAGATAAGTGGACTTTTAATCCCCTTCTGCTGTTTCATTTATCCTCCCACCCACCTCCCCTCTGGTACCATCAGTTTATTTACTAGTTAAGAGTCTATTTTTTGGTTTGTCTCCTTTTTTTCCCTTTGTTCATTCGTTTCGTTTCTTTTTTTCTTGAAAGAGCAAGTGAGCATGGGCAAGTGGGCAGGGAGAGGCAGAGAGAGAATCTTAAGCAGGCTCCATCACCTGATGGAGCCTGATGAGAGTCTTAACCTCATGACCCTGAGATCATGACCTGAGCTGAAATCAAGAGTCGGATGTTTAATCAACTTGAGCCATCCAGGTGCCCCCATTTGTTTTGTTTCCTAAAATTTTTTTTTTTAATTTTTATTTATTTATGATAGTCACAGAGAGAGAAAGAGAGAGAGGCAGAGACACAGGCAGAGGGAGAAGCAGGCTCCATGCACCGGGAGCCCGATGTGGGATTCGATCCCGGGTCTCCAGGATCGCGCCCTGGGCCAAAGGCAGGCGCCAAACCACTGCGCCACCCAGGGATCCCCTTAAATTTTTTTCTTAATTAGTGTATGGGTAAATGACACCAGCATAAAAAAGGTTTTGTCAGTAATTCTGTTCGTATTTTCTAGCTTTATGTGTAAGTACTAAGAAATCTTAACTAGAAGAAGTTTTGTTTATAGCAGTTTCAGTCAATTCTTCGAACACCTTCAGAATTACATTCTAGAAATTACATAGTGATCTGTTATAAAAAGTTATTTTTGATCTATAAATTGACAGTTTCATTAGCTAATCTTTGTATTGTATTAAAAAACAATTGGAAACCGTGTTGCCTACAAAAGGATTTGTTACCTAGTCAATAGAGTCATTATTTCTGTAACATTACCACCAATATTTGTAATTGACCCCTTGTTTGTTGCCCTAGAATTTTTTTTAGACCTTGAGCAGTGCATCATAGTAAGATTCTAAATAAATGAAAGGTAGCTTTTTTTGGTCAAGGGAAAGAAGGATAAGGGGCAAAGAAGAATTTATGTGACATCAGGGTACATGGAGATCATAGTAACTAGTAAAATGAAACACTAAGCTTCAAACACAAATCTGACTCTGGGGGCGCCTTGATGGCTCAATCCGTTAAGCATCTGCCTCTTGTTTTTTTTTGTCAATTGAGTGTCCCACTCTCGATTTCAGCTTGGGTCATGATCTCAGGGTCATAGGATTGAGCTCCATGTAGGACTCTTCATTCAGTGGGGAGTCTGCTGGAGATTCTCTCTTCCTCTATCCACCCTTCCTCCCTGCACTTTCTCTCTAAAATAAGTAAATAAATTTTTTTAAAAAAGGAGAAGTCTGACATCAAAATCTTCTCTTTTGCTATTATTTTTGCCTTCAGTGTATATTAGCCAATCTGAGGTACAAAAATAATAGGGCCATGATTCCATATTGCCCATAAGAGACATCATAGTCTCACCAGGAAATACGATGAGCTTCTTATTTGTTGAAATGCTGCACCGTCAGTAAAGCTAACTGATTTTTTTGTTTGCTTGGTTTAACTGCACGTATCTTAGTGACTCAAGCAGTAAAAGTTTATATATTGCTCTTGGGTTGATGGGGTAAAAGAGGGTGGCTGCTCTTTCTCATTCAATTCAGGGATCCAGGTTCCTTTTATCTCTGGGATTCTTGAGCTTTGGATTCCTCCACTGAATTCCCTGCATCTGCCTTGAGATAGAGTACATAGAAGATCATGTGGAACATTCTTATTAGCCTAGAAGTAGATTACCTGTGATATTTCTTTGCTTAATACTGTTACATATAACTCAAGGAAGTCTGGGAAATGTAGTTTAGTTTTTACCCAAAGAAGAAGAAGAAATGGGGGATAAACACCTAGCCAATCTCTACCACAGATAACAAATTTTATGTCTGAAAGGACCTTTCAGATTTTATACATAGGTGAGAGTTATATTATTTTACATATCCATTATTATAGCAGAATGTACCTTTCCAAATAATTCTGTCAAAAATTATTGTCTTTATCTGGACCTACTACCTACAGACAAAGTCTTGCCTTGATCAGGAGCTGGATTTTTAGAACAGTTAACACTTTTGACAATCAGCATGATTTTTCCCCACCATAGCAGTGCCATATCCAGACAGAAATAATTGTGTAGCCTTAGGCTTTTATGTGTCTTCTGGCATTGTTACAGTCTGTGTCAAAGCTGTAGTAAGGATATGTCAGCTCTTTGGTACCATGGGCCAAGAACCATGACGTCAGGCAAGCTTTCTGCTAGACATATTCAGAAAACTTGTCAGTCTTCCTCATGATCTCAATATTACTGGTCTTTTATATTATTTACCAATGTTTTCTGCTTTGATGCTAAAGTATCTTCAGAGTAAGTATAGAAATTGTAGTATTTTTAAATTTTTCATCATAAAGGCAAAATTAAAAGTATTTTTATCTCTTCTGTTTGAAAAGCTTACCACATCCATCTAAAAACTATGGGAAAGGGATCCCTGGATGGATGGCTCAGCGGTTTAGCTCCTGCCTTCAGCCCAGGGCATGATCCTGGAGTCCCAGGATCAAGTCCCACATCGGGCTCCCTGCATAGAGCCTGCTTCTCCCTCTGCCTCTCTCTGTGTCTCTCATGAATAAATAAATAAAATCTTTATAAAAAATAATTAATTTAAAAAAAAAAAAAAACTATGGGAAAATACTTGTTTGCCACAGTCCGGTTATCCTGGATGTTGTCCTGGCATCATTTCTTGGACTTCTTGTAACTTTCAACAGTAGATTTGTTTTGTCTGAGTTTTCCAGTTATAAAAGTAGTGTAGCAAACTGTAGTATAAGGTATGTTAGGAATAGTAAAAGGCTTTCACAATGTTTTTAATTTACTGTTTTTTATCAGATTGCTTGATATAATAATTTCCTAAATACTGTGTACCACTGATGCATTTTGAAATTGCCCATGTCTGTCTCCATTAAATTATTCTATTAAATTTAAAAAATAATTTTATAAGTCTGATGTGGCTGTATAATCATGCATCCTTCATGATATATTTGAATGAAAATTTCTCTGAATTGCAAAAATTGAATTGGGAATTGAAGATATATTTTAAAATAATTTAACTTAACTCTCTACAGATGGTCCCTCCTTAAAAGAAACAGCTGGACCCAGCAGACAGATTTTACAAGGTATGACAAGCAGTTTGTCTATTTCTCAGTTTTACGAAACAGGTTTCATTGTGTTGAGCTATCTGAAATGTTCCTTTAAGAAAAATACATAACAATATTTGTGTCTTAAAGTATTATCTTTCCTTATGACTTTGTAAATATATACTATTGGATATATTAGCATACATTCTTTTAACTGTCACTTGGCTATTTTCTTATATTTAATAATAAGATTATAATTAGAAAGTATACAGCTTACCTATAAATAATACCCATGCCAATGACTATGGTAACACCGTAATAATATATTTGCCTCCATAGGATTACTAAATATTTTTTCCAAGTTCCATATTCAGTATGTATTTATATTGTGGAAAAATTTAGAGGAGAAAGTATATAATGTGTTCAGACCCTTAGAATGTATCACCAGGAGTGAAATCTAATGTAGTTGGACTTTGGATAATAATGACATATCAGTATAATTTATCGCTTGTAACAAATGTACTACTTTGCTAGTGGATTCTGGCAATTTGGAATGTTATGCCCAGGACAGGGGTATATGGGAAATCTCTGTACCTTCTGCTCAGTTTTGCTATGAATGTAAAATTGCCCTGAAAAGTTAACTCTGTTATATTAATATTAGAATATACATAATGCAAAGTGAGACCTTTGTTCTATCCATAGGCATCAGATGATGATGCCTAAACAGGAGCTTACATGTCATGTAAAATGATAATTACAAAATTTTACAAGACAGAGAAAAATCAGTTTTGTCTGTGAACTATGATAGTTTCTTTCTGGGATATGAACCGATCTTTGGCTCTCAATTTCCCTTTAGACTTCATCATTCAAAGTTTCCTAATTCCCAGCACCTCACCTTCCTCCTTTTATTAACTTTTGACTTCAATCTGACTTTCTCAATAGCTTGTGATCCAAACTCTACTCTGCCTATTTTTTTCCACTATTTCTTGATATAGCTCTTGTTTCCCCACCGCCACCCACCCCCCACCACTATGAATGTGCTCCTCCATACTGAGGAGTTTATTTCCGGAGGCTTAAATATGTCTTCCAGTCACTAGTCTTCCGTTTGCAAAATATATAGATATGGTTCAGAACAGCATTTGCTGAAATAGCTTGTAATCATGCATATGTAATGCGTCTATATCCAATGCTATAAATTAGCCTTGATAATATGAGTTTATTTTTAGTTTTGGAAATCATTACAAGTTGAGGGAAGGGTGGTTAGATTTGCCTTCCTAATTATCTTTTATACAAGCTGTTAGGAAAATTACTTTATATTTTCTGAGTATCCATTAGTTTATGGTGGCTGCAGCTCAGTAGATAGCTCAAGGATGGGAAAACTGTCTGGCATTTAAAGTTTCCACGCAGATACTCATACGTGAAAACTGAGTTAACTGAATTTTTCAGTTATTTGCAGCATCTTCAGTATGACCTCTGGCTAGAATGTTTTTGGCGGTATCCTACCCAGTCTTCTAAGGCTTTCAACTTGTATGTAAGTTAAGCATATTAGTTTAGACCTCTGTCTTTACTGACTTTTCTTCTTGAAACAGTTACTAGAAAGTAAGAAGGGCTTAGGTAATTATTGATACTTGCTAATAAAGCCAGCTTTCAGGTGGGCATATAAGATGTAGTCAGGGACTTTTCAGTTAAAGAAGAATCAAGAACAAAAAATTTTTTCTTTTTCCTTTCAGTATTTAGAGCTGTTTTCATGCCTGATTCTACTAAAACAGTGACTAAAGAGTATATAGGCTTAAAATCACTTGTCACTTAAGAGTTTTGAAGCTTAGGTACCTTCAATCCACTTTGATGGGCATTTTTCTTCAGTTTTATTTTTTTCTTAACTTTTCAGTTTTTTTTTCATTTTATGTTTTTTTCAGTTTTATTTTTTAAACTTAATGTGGTCTCAGCACTTGTTAGTCTGTTTAATTCTTTGCTATTTGAAATACCATAGAAGAAGAGTTTTTTTCTGAGTATGCTTTGGCATAATATTTTTGTTAACAGGAAACAGAGCCATTTGCTTTTTGAAGAATAGTTATAAAGGTCAATAATCTATATGAATGAAAAAGTATATCAGGTACTGCGGGATGAATTATATTTGGAATAATACTTGATATAAAATTACACAGTAGTAGATGAAGTGAAGCATATTTTCCTAGAGCACATTAAGATTTTATTGGACCCAGTAATAGTCTGTTTTTAAATTATTAGAAAGTGTTTTCAAGTTTTAGTAAATCTGTGTTTTATGCCTAAATAATAAATGGTTTGTCTTTAATTGTCCAGAGAATAATGAAGAAGTAGAATAAATATAAAGTAGACATAAGCTTTTTACACATTTCTTTTCAGATAGAGTAAATGCTATTTTTAAGTGTCTTATTTTTAGTAACATGGTTTAAGTTTCACAGACATTGTTTTGCTGTACAGTAAATTTTACCTATTAGAAATATAAATGTTGAATAATTTATTGCCTTAGTTAAGTCTTTTTAAGAAATAATATATTTTAAACTTCTTGATATTTTTTAATGGTTTTTCCAGTCAATTATTAAATAGTTAATATTTAATGGGTTCTGATTCTAATCCTACTTCTGACCACAACTAGGATTCTATGCCCAATTCCAGAGGGGTGAAAAATGTACTTTCATACCAGCAATCGATTCTCTGATACCTGGAGGTCAGAGGAGCCTGGGACTGAAATTTCCAACCTCCTAATCAGATGATTGGTTCTCCTAGAAGCTAGCCCCCATCCTTAGATGGGTCCAGAAGTATATTAACATTAACAAGAGACACCTATTACTTAGGAAGTTCCAAAGATTTCCCAGAAACAAGGGTGAAGACCAAATACGTATTTCTTTTTATAAATCATAATATCACAATCGTATAGCTAGGTTTCAAGACAGAGTATCAGTATCCTATGAATTTAATATTTATATTTACTTTAAAATATTCAGATCTCTTTTCTTCCATATCAGATTCAAGCTTAGTGTATAATTTAGGTAACAAAACCTTCAGGATAATTAATAAGTATATCAAGATTTATAGAGTTACGGTCCATAGGAAATTTAGTCTCAAGCAGTAATAATTTTAATTACCAGCAGAGGGCTCTGTATGTACATGTATTTGTAGTTATAAACTGTTTCTTGAACAATTCTTTCAACCTAATTCAGTTTTACTTCTAAATCATTAATTAACTTATGGACTCTTAACCAGAGATGAATGTGCTTAAAATCAACTTACTTTTGTACTTCCTCATTTATGTTATATTAAAATATTAAGGATCATTAAGAACAGCTGTAATTTATGAATCAGATATTTTAACCCCTGGTGATTTGAAAAAGGAAAGATTATTTCAGGGCACCGGTGGCTCAGTGGTCAGGTGTCTGCCTTTGGCTAAGGTTGTGATCCCGGGGTCCTGGGATTGAGTCCCACATTGGGCTTCCTGCAGGAAGCTTGCTTCTCCCTCTGCCTGTGTCTCTGCCTCTCTCTGTGTGTCTCTCATGAATAAGTAAATGAAATCTTTGAAAAAAAAAAAAAGATTATTTCAATTCCCAGAAGTACTATTATTTCATTACTAAACACTAAACAATGCATCTACATTCTTCCCAATTTTTGGATTGGTATTTAGTTTTTTATGGATAAAATCAGGAATATAGTTCTAAGATGAGACGCCTGGGTGGCTCAGCGGTTGAGCATCTGCCTTCGGCTCAGGGCGTGATCCTGGAGTCCTGGGATCCAGTTCCACATCGGGTTCCCTGTGAGGAGCCTGCTTCTCCCTCTGCCTGTGTCTCTGCCTTCTCTCTGTGTCTCTCATGAATAAATAAATAATCTTTTTTTTTTTAAAAAAAGGAATATGGTTCTAAGAAATAGTTATATTTTTCATTGATCAAAAGATACTATTTTAATTCTGATTATGCTTTGTTTCCAGGTGTATTTTTACACATTCTGGCAGATACACTTGGGAGTATTGGTGTAATTGCCTCTGCCATCATGATGCAAAATTTTGGTCTGATGATAGCAGATCCTATTTGTTCAATCCTGATAGCCATGCTCATAGTTGTAAGGTAAGGGTTATATGTTACTTTCAGGTATTAAAATGAAAGGTGAGAAATGTGCTACTTAAATTACAGATCTTCAGTACGAATTATGATTGTATTGACTTTCCTTTTGCCTTTAACAAATTCCTATGTAGATTATTTCTCTTTTCATCTTCCTATATATTTCTTGCCTAGGTTTTGATGTTCCTTTTGGTATTTAGCAATTAAACTTTTGAGTTTCTAACTCAAATTAGGATTTTTTTTTTAAATTAGGATTTTTTTGAATCCAACATTCTATCTTTAGAACACTGATAATAAAAAATGTATTAACTATAGTTAGAATCTTATTCTGTATCTTACACTATCAAATGCAAAATAATTTTAAAGTTTCTTCTACAACTATTTGATTTAGAAAGTTACATTATCATTGCAGAAGTCTTATAAAAATGCTTTTTGAGGTATATAAATATCTGTCTCCCTAATCTAGGTTTATAAAATTTTGATGAATGAGTTATCTCTTAGTTTATCTCTATTGTGCTAATGTGTATATAAAGTGTGTGTTTGTGTAAATTCTCAATAAATACTTGCTGAATTAGATGGCATAGTATCTCAAGTTTATCACACTCTGAGATACATTTTATTATTGGTTTAATTTTTATCAGAATAATGGAATAATGTGTGTCTTTCACAGTCTCAAATTATTTAATATATAAATTATATATACATATGTCTTGATTTGACTGTTTTTGTTTTATTTATCCATAATAATTTTACAGTCAATAAAATTTGCTTTCTAATAATAACTAGAGGGCAGACTATGAGGATTTTTTAGGTTATGCTTGAATAGGATACACTTAATTTGATGGAATTATAATCTTATAAATTAGTCATAAATATAGATTTTGAAGTTCTTGCCCTTAAAAAGATACACACTTTAAACATGGAGATTATTTTTTAAGTTTCTTCAAATTATTTGTATTAGGAAGCAACTCTGCTATGTAAAAGTCCTTTATAAAGTTTGGAACTTTCTTCATCTTTGGAAATCTTTTTTTTTTTTTTCTTTTGAGAACATACAAGTGGTGGAGAGAGGGAGAATTTTTTTTTTAAGATTTATTTATTAGAGAGCACAAGCAGGGGGAGGGGCAGAGGGAGAGGAAGAAGCAGACACCCCACTGAGCAGGGAGCTGGATGGGGGGCTCTACCTCAGGACCCCAGGGTCATGACCTAAGCCAAAGACAGTTGCTTAACCAACTAAGTTACCCAGGAGCCCCTTCCAGGTCTTCTTTTATAGGGTAAGCCATCATTGGTGCATCATTGTCACCTGTCTATAGTTCACATTAGGGTTCCCTCTTGGTATCATACATTGGAGTGTGCATTGTTCACTCAGGCAACCCCATCTTTGGAAATTTTAACTATGCTTCCTTGAAAGTTCAGTTTACATGTCACATAATTTTATGAAGCTTAACTCCTGATAGATTTGGTAACTTCTATACCTCTCTATTTGCATATTTAATGTTCATTTTATTTTGTATTATAATCTAGTTTTAGTTGCTTCTAATACTTAGAGGTGGATCTTCCTAATGGTTTTTTTTAAAAATTACTATACTAATTCTATCTATTGTTGCTTGGAAGAGATTGGCTTCTCTGTCTCTCTCTAGACTCTTCTACACCCTGTGGCCACAGTGATCTTTTAAATGAAGATTATGGTACAGGAAACATTATCTTACTTTAAGTTCTTTAGTGGCACTTTCTTACCCTCAGGAAAAGTCTAAACTCAATGGGGTGTTATGATGTTACCCATTTATTTCTCGGTCTCTCTCTTGCCCTTCTCAATTTATATTCTCTCCAGCCATGTTAAATTACTTTCAGTTTCCTGAAAATATGTAATGAGCTGTCAGGACTCTGGGATTTTTTTTTTTTTAAGATTTTATTTATTTATGAGAGACAGAGAGAGAGAGAGAGAGAGAGAGAGAGAGAGAGGCAGAGACACAGGCAGAGGGAGAAGCAGGCTCCATGCAGGGAACCTGACGTGGGATTTGATCCCGGGTCTCCAGGATCAGGCCCCGGGCTGAAGGCGGAGCTAAACCACTGAGCCACCAGGGCTGCCCAGGACTCTGGGCTTTGATCACTTTTCCTTTCCCCAAAATACTCATCCTGAGTGCCTGTCTCTCTCCTTCCACAAGTATGTCCATTGTAACTGCTCATCCTTCAGATCAGATTTCAGTTTTAACAGCACTTCCTTCAGGAAGCATTTCCTGATTGTCCACCTCTCAGGCTGGGTTAAATATACCTATAGCACTTTTTACTATTCCTTTCATGGCATTTACTTACCAAATTAAAATAGTTTGTTTATTCTCTCTTAAGCTCCATGAGGGTAAATTGTTTTTTCATTGTTGTAAAGTCAACACCAGACTCCATCAGGCAAAAAGTTTGTATATTTTGGATTTGAAGCAAAATAAATTCATGTTTTTTTCAACCTTGGAAGAATTATTTTCTCTGTTCCCAAATAGGGAATTCTTACTTAGTTCTATTCCCATTCAGTTAGTCCATAAATATGAATAAACAAAAAAAATACATGTACCAACTTTTTTACTGAAATAGAACATGTTTAAAAACTGCACAAATCATTTTCAACAAATATTTATTAAATAGGCCCTCTCATCAGAGTAGTGATACAATACTGCTTTAATCTTACATTATAATAGGAGAGAGAGAGACAGCAAACAAATTAATAAACTACACAAATATCAAGTAGTTATTTGTAGTGTACAGAGAATGAAGCTAGGATGATAGTGATTAGGTTGCTACTTTAGATTGAGAGATAAGAGAAGTCTTCTGAAGAGGGGGCATTTAAACTGAGATTTGAAGGTCACAAGAGAGCCTGTCAGAGGAAGAGTATTCTGTAAGGAACAGCAAGTATAAAAGTCCTGTAGGGAAAACAATGTTGGCCAATATGGTGGAAGTGGAAGGAGTAAGATTAGAGTGGATTGAGTGAGATAAACTCGGAGAGACAGGTCTGGGGAAATGAGCCAGGGTTAGGAGTTTGGGTTTTATTTTAATTGCAGTGGAAACCATGAGGAAGTGACATTATTTAATTGGTATTTTTAAAAATTACTTTGGCTGATGTGTAGATAATGGACTATAAGGGGCAAGAGTACAAAAAGAGCAGCTAGAAAGCTATTAGAGTTGATGAATGAAAGGCCATGATGGCTTGGTCTGAGGTAGTCATCTAGGAGCTGGAGAGATACAGATAAAGTTAGAAAATGCTTTGGGCTTAAACCTAATAAATATTTGCTTATGGATATAAATTTTTAGGTCAGGGTTGAGTGAAAGAGAGGAATCAAGGATAATTTCTAGAGTTTTTACATGAGCAATATAGTAAAGGAAAGTGTCCTTAGGAAAGACTAGGGGAAGAAAAATGTTTCTTTTTGAAGGACACTGCAGATCAAAGGTCTGTTTTGGGTATGACTAAGTTCGAGATCTCATTAGACGTTTGTATAGAGATCTCATGTAGGCAGGGATGTACAAATGTGGAATTCTTGGGAGAACTCAGCTGAAGAGGAAGAATTGGAAGTGGTATACACATAGATTTAAAGCCATGGAGTGGCATTTATTTGGCATGAATCACCCCTTCCATTTTCCTGGAAAACATCCTTCTTTTCTGTAGAACCCAGTTTAGCTCCAGGGTCAGGGTCCCTTTCAATATAGTGTTTTAAGCAGCCACAACCAACCAACTACAGTTGGCTTTCAAGATAAAACCTGTTGGGGACACCTGGATGCCCTGGGCTCAGTGGTTGAGTGTCTGCCTTCAGCTCAGGTCGTGATTCCGGGATCCTGGGATGGAGTCCTGCATCGGTCTCCTTGCAAGGAGCCTGCTTCTCCCTCTGTGTCTCTCATGAATAAATAAATAAAATCTAAAAAAAAAAAAAGATAAGATCTATATATCATCCTTATCTAAGTCTTACTGGTCTGTTTATAAAGGTTTTTCTTACTAGTTTACATAAACATAGTTTCTAATTCATATAATTTGATTCTTTCTCATTATTGTTAGACTTTTTTATGTGTTGTTTTCCTTTGTTCTGATGGCAAAAGTAATACATTTGACTGTAAAAGACTCAAAACATTACTGAAATGTACAACTTATCTATTGAAATGTTCTCATAATCTCACCTCTTAGAGATAAACCAGGAAACTTTAACCATACCTTAAAATCATTCAAGAAATGTTTTAGTGCATACTCTGTGCTAGACAGTAAACAACATAGGCGAATACCCAACCCCTGTGGAGCTTATATTCTAATAGAGGTTATAGTCAATAAAGCAGATGAACACACAAATAATATAATGTGGTGGTGAATTTTATGAAGCAGGTAAGGGAGTGTTATTTTAGAAGGGCTTGGAAAGTCCTCTGCATAAGGTGACATTTGAACAGAGCCTTTAATAGTGAAGGAGAGGGGCAGGAGACTGTTCACAGGAAGATTAGAAGGTAGGGAACTTCAGATAAACCCACTAAGGTGGGAACCTGCCTGGCATGGGTAAGGAGCAGTGAGGAGGGCAGGGTCGCTGAAGTGCCATACAGGGCAGAGTGTAGAGTATCTAGAGTTCGGGGAGAAGGTTGGAGTGGAAGATAAACTCTTGGGTGTCACCTGCTTATGTATGGTACTTAAAGCCATGAGATTGGATGAGTTTTCCCAGAGAATGAGAACCCGTAGAGAGGAGAAGCAGTCTGAGGACTGAACCTTGAAAGGTGAGGCACAGGAAGTAACTCCATCCAAGGAGAGTGGCCAGTGGGTAGAGGAGAGACGCAAATGCACATTGTCGTAGGAGCCCAGTGCAGAAAGTGTTTCAAACAGGAAGGAGTGATCAATCCTGTTAAATGCTGCTGTGACTGGTAATTGTAACTTAGACAAGACGGTCAGAAGGATAATGAAAAGGAAAGCCTGTTCAGAGGAGCTGCAGGAGGGAACGGGAAGGAAAGAAATGGGGGTAGTAGCAACTGTAGTCAACTTGTTAAGGCCTTTGCTCTAAAGGGCGCAATGTGATTGCCTGCCAGCGCTGACAGCCCACTTTGAGGCTTGCGGTCATAAATTTAAAGTGAAAACCACTAGCACTGTTGTAGGTTTTTCTCTGGTCTTGCTCAGCTACTTGATAAAAGGTATGGCAGAGACAGAGAGATTCAGCCGGTTTGGGGTTTCCTCAGAGGAGCACTGACAGAGTGAGAAAGGAGCACAGCAGGGGTCATGGCTGTGGAAAATGGAGATTTAAAGGTGGTAGTAGATGCTGAAAAAGGAGAAAAGTGAGAGTTAGCAGCAGGTCGGAGTTCTGGCAGAAGGATGAGTAGAACGAGTAGGGATGTGCACAGATTGGGAGGGGCCTGCACTTGGCATCTGCTGGTCTCAGGTGTGGCGGCAGGGGTGGATCCGGGTAAACGCCTCAGACAGGCCAGGTGTGCTGGATGGACTGCCCACATGGGTGTGTAAACCTAGAGTAATGAAGAGGGTGGAGGTGGAAAGAGAATAAGCCCACAGCCCCACTCGTTAGGGATGGAGCAGAGCTAGCTAGAGTCCGCGCTGGAGTCAGGATGGGGGGAGCTTGGAATAATCCGCCTGCCCAGGCTTTAAAGGAACTATGTTTTGGGGGTGGAAGTCAGAGGAGCAAAGATCTGGAAATAGTAGTGATAAACATCAGTAGAGACAAATAGTAGTGAGGACGTTTACCTGACCACAAGCTCTAGCAGTACGTGGAGTGTGGGAGAGAAAGCAGTGCTGTAGAGACAACAGTGTCCTCAGGCAGTAGCCAGTTTTCAGGAACAGCATGATCATGTTATGGCTATTCAGCAAGGAAGCTGAGGATTTAACGAAAATTATGCACTTAAGAGTATCTTTTAAATTGTGGAAATAATTATATCGACAAAGAAACTTGGTATAGAAAAAGGATAAGAGAAAAATTACTCATAGTTCCACCAGCCAAGAGAACTATGTTAATATTTTTGTGGGTTTTCTTTTGGTGTTTTTCTTTTATTCATGAGCCCTTTTAAAGACACACACACACAATTTTCGTTTGCAGTATTATATAAAATTACACTGTTAAGAAAATTGTTTTAGTTTTTTTCCTGATACTATATAGTCATTACAGAAAACTAGGAAAATGATGAAAAAAGAGGTAAAGAAAAGTCAGTCTGGATCAAATCTAAAGGTCACATTACCACTGTTAATAGCATTTCTTTACAGTCATTTCTAGACTCTTATGTATTTATTTGTTTTTTACATTCAGTTTCTACTATATATGCTGATTGTTAAGCTTGGTCAGGATTAGAGCATTCAAAGGTTCTAAATGAAAAATAAAAGTACTTTAAGTCAGTAGAGTTTCAGAATGATTTATTAAGTAGCAAGTCTTTCATTCAATGATAGATAAAACAAAGGTTAAAAAAAAAAAAGGTACAGGGCAACACATACAATGATTCATTATTACAGAGTCTATGTCTTAAGTATATATTTCCCATTACATGTATCAGGGGAAAATATCAGAGTGTGTGTGTGTGTGTGTATATATATATATATATATAATATATGCATGCATATGTGTGTGTGTATACATACATACATTATTTGGGTCTTTCTGGGTGGTGCCATTGTATTTTTTTTGGGGGGGGGGTGGGGTGATATAGTTTTAAAATTGTGCTTCCTTCCTAACATCTCTAAGGCAAACCAACATTTATTTGGCAAATGCTGGCAAACCAACATTTATTTACTTATTTATTTTTTATTTTTTAAATATTTTATTTATTTATTCTTGAGATACCAGAGAGAGGCAGAGGGAGAAGCAGGCTCCATGCAGGGGGCCTAATGTGGGACTCCATCCTGGAACTCCGAGATCATGGCCTGAGCCAAAGGCAGACTCTCAACCACTGAGCTGCCCAGACGTCCTCATATTTTATTATTTAAAAAAAAAATTAAGATTTTATTTATTCATAGAGATGCAGAAAGAGAGAGAGAGGCAGAGACACAGGCAGAGGGAGAAGCAGGCTCCATGCAAGAAGCCTGACGTGGGACTCGATCCACGGTCTCCAGGATCACGCCTTGGGATGCAGGCGACGTGAAGCCACTGCGCCACCGGGGCTGCCCTATTTTTAAATTTTTACTTAAATTTAATTAATTGACATATAATATATTATTGGTTTCAGAGCTAGAGCTCAGTGATTCATCAGTCTTATATAACACCCAGTACTCATATTACATGCTCTCCTTAATGTTATATCACCCACTGACCATGTCCTCCCGACCCTCTTCCCCTCCAGAAACCCTCGGTTTGTTGCCTATGATTAAGAGTCTCTTATGGTTTGTCTCCCTCTCTGATTTAACCTTGTTTTGTTTTTTTCCTCTCTTCCCCTATGATCCTCTGTTTTGTTTTTTAAATTCCACATATGAGTGAGATCATATGATAACTATCTTTCACCGATTGACTTACATCATCTCCTCTAGTTCCATCCATGTCATTGCAAATGGCAGGATTTCTTTTTCTTTTCTTTCTTTTCTTTTTTTTTTTTTAATGTCTGAATAGTAGTTCATTGTATATACACACCACATCTTCTTTATCTGTTCATTTGTTGATGGACATCTGGGCTCTTACCATAGTTTGGCTATTGTGGACATTGCTGCTATAAACATTGGGGTGCAGGTACCCCTTTGGATCACTACATCTGTATCTTTGGGGTAAATACCCAGTAGTGGAATTTGTGTTGGAATGGAAAGTGAATTCATAACAGCATGCAGAAATCTGAGTAATTAGTTGTAGCTTTGAATCACACTGTGATTTATTTAAAAGTGGTGCCCTTTACATAGAAGCTTTTTGAGGAACCTCCATACTGTTTTCCAGAGTAGTTGCACCAGCTTTCATTCCCACCAACTGTGTACAAGGGTTCCCCTTTCTTTGCATCCTCGCCATGTCATTTCCTGACTTTGTTTATTTTAGCCATTCTGACTGGTGTAAGGTGGTATCCCATTGTGGTTTGATTTGTATTTCCCTGATGCCAAGTGATGTTAAGCATTTTTTCTTCATGTGTCTGTTGGCCATTTGTTTGTCTTTGGAGAA
The DNA here is from genome assembly GCF_011100685.1 of Canis lupus familiaris. Lineage (NCBI taxonomy): Eukaryota > Metazoa > Chordata > Mammalia > Carnivora > Canidae > Canis > Canis lupus. Next base: position 49,631,857 of record NC_049227.1, on the reverse strand, counting down.
ATGTCTCTTCATGTCTTCTGCCCATTTCTTGAATGGATTATTTGTTCTTTGGGTGTTGAGTTTGATAAGTTCTTTATGGATTTTAGATACTAGCCCTTTATCTGAAATATCATTTGCAAATATCTTCTCCCATTCTGTTGGTTGTCTTTTGGTTTTGTCGACTGTTTCCTTTGCTGTGCAAAAGCTTTTTATCTTGATGAAGTCTCAGTGGTTCACTTTTGCCTTTGTTTCCCTTGCCTTTGAAGCATGTCTAGCAAGAAGTTGCTGTGGTCAAGATTAAAGAGGTTACTGCCTGTGTTCTCCTTTAGGATTTTGATGGATTCCTGTCTTGCATTTAGATCTTTCATCCATTTTGAGTCTATTTTTTTGGGAAACCAACATTTCTGACTTTGTCTTAAAAACATAATTTTTTTAAATGGCGAGCAATAAAAAAAGTAGCTCCAAAGTACAAAAACAAAGACATTCCAGTTGTCTATTTTTATGTTAAGAAATCAAACTTAATTTACTTAAATGTTCCTATGATAATGAAGTATTTGTAAGCAGATCACTCAGAGGTTTTTTAAGTTGAGTAAGTTTGCCCGGTTAGCCAAAACTGATTTTAGGAAATAGATAAAAACTCTTACAGACTCAACAAAATAGAGTATATAAAGTCTTTACCTTTAATTTTTATATATATTTGCAGTTCACCACGAGCAAAAGAAATAATAGGACTCTACATGTTTTCTGGACCTAAATGTTCCTCAATTGAGAACATGCCGTGGAAATAGACATCTCTTCCATGTAGGTTGCCCCATGTTCCATTTTCATTTTCACAGTGAAAATGAGTTCTTAGAAAAAATTTTTCTCTCCACATTTTCTGCTATAGGCAAAGGATGCTTTAAATTGCTCAGTAGAACTGAGTTGTGCTGTGGATTTTGTTTCCCAATGAAAAGCAGGAGATCGAATATAACAGTAAGAGTATAATTTTTTTGTCTTCTGAAAATACATTTAAGAGATTTCAGAGTTGTTTTGCTCTTTTTTTTCCTTAGTATTTGTGTTGGAATGGAAAGTGAATTCATAACAGCATGCAGAAATCTGAGTAATTAGTTGTAGCTTTGAATCACACTGTGATTTATTTAAAAGTGGTGCCCTTTACATAGATCCTGTAGTGTGATTTTTGATTCACTTATGTAAAGGAGGAACCTATGCATGATGGGAAAAAATACATAAACAGGATGCAGAAATAAGCTTTGTTGCAGGTGTGGTATTTTTGAAGTTGTGCTAGAATTTTTTTTTTTTTTTTTTTTATCAGTTTTCTACAACTCACCAGTTACCACCTTGTGGTGCTTTGTACCTTTTTACCATAATCATTTATAAATACAAAGAAAAACTTTTAAACAGAAGAAATTGTTTTGTTAGGTGTGAAAGTTTTTCAAGTAATATATTTATTTCTTATCATTTTGAAGGAAAAAATAGCCCAACTTACAGAGGCAAACTAAAGTACAGACTTTAGAAATGGTAGTAATGGTCGTAAGTAGAGATATGAAATGGAAAGAATATGCACTAATTAAAAGAAAATTTATATACTTGAAAATATAAATCATATTGTTAGTGAATATAGGTTTTGGAACAGATACTGATTTCGATAAATCTCATTGATTCTCTGGTTAAATAGACAATTACTTGTACATATATTAACTAAAAAATAGCATTTTTTAAACATATAAGAAGCTGCCATATCTTCAAATAGTCATATATGAGGATTATGGAGGTTTTTTTTTTAAAAAAAGGTTTTCCCTAATAATTTCCTTTATGGCTCATCTTTCACTTTCAAATGGTTATAATTTATGAACTATATTTCTTGGGTAAAGTAAGCAGTTTCTTAAGATTTTAACTTGTTTGTATATGTGTCTATACTGTAAAACAAATGGGAACATCATTGTATAGTAACTATTTCTTAATCATACATAAGACTATCATAGTGAAAGCATTTATAAATACTAATTAGTCTAATAGCCTTTCTCACCCAGCATTCTGGGAGAGAATTCCTAAGGCATTCATTTGTTTGTAAGTATTAACCTCGCACCTGTGCATTAGAAAAGTACTGGTTATGTTACCATCCTTGGTGGCATTCAGAAGTAGTCACTCAAACTATTTTGTGTGTTTGGTAGTTCAGAGCATGAATACTAGTTAAGAAAGGGTGGCAAGAAGGTCTTAGAAATATTGGAAAGAGGGTGCCTGGGTGACTCAGTCAGTTAAGCATCTCCCTTTGGCTCAGGTCATGATCCCCAGGTTCTGGGATTGAACTCTGTGTTGGGCTCCCTGTCAGTGAAGAGTCTGCTTCTCCCTCTCCCTCTGTCCCCCTCCAACCCCCCTAGCCCATGAGCCTAAAAGAACTCATGCTCTCTTTCTCAAATAAGTAAAATTTAAAAAAAATAAAAAATACTGGAAAGAACAGAGCAAATATGGTAATGTGTTAGTGATCATTAGCATTTTGAACAAGAGAATATTTGAGACTACTTTAGACAAGAGAGTGAGACTTAAAAATTTGAAAAAAGATTATTCTTTTAATCAAATCTATGGTTTTATTTCTGTAAAACTCATGAAAATAATGGAAAAATTATGACAAGCGTAATTTAGTACAGTCACAGATGTAAAATTGGTGTACAATATTAATACTCATATATAACCAAAATCCAGTGTATGGTATAAAATGTGTAAAACCTGTGTGAGGAAGTTTTTAAACATTTCTAAAACACACAAATGGACTTTACTGAGCCTCTTTTGTTTTTGAAGAATCAACATCATAAACATGTTAACTCTTACATTTATTTATAAACTTAAAACTATTTAAATAAAAGTACCAAGAGGTTTTTTCTGAAGGGTTATAGTGAAAGGTTATTTTATTTTATTTTAAAGATTTTATTTATTAAAAAAAAATAATAAAATTAAGATTTTATTTATTCATTCAGGAGAGACACACAGAGAGAGAGACAGAGGCACATGCAGAGGGAGAAGCAGGCTCCCCACAGGGAGCCCAATGTGGGATTCAGTCCCAGGACCCTAGGATCATGCCCTGAGCCGAAGGCAGGTGCTCAACCACTGAGCTACCCCGGGGTCCCAACAGTTGATTTTAAAGTTTATAAGGAAAAACAAACAAGCAGGAGGAATGCCCAGGAAAACCTTGGAAAAGAAAATATAAAATGTAAGGCCTTTATAATTAAAATAGTGAAGTGCTTGAAGAAGTAAACTAATGGAGCAGATTAGAAAGTCAGAAGTAGATTTATGTGCAAATACAAATTTAAGAACAAAAGTGGCATTTTAAATCAGTGAGGAAAAGATGGGCTTTCTAATAACTGGATAGCCATTTAGAGAAAGATAAATTTGGAACTGTAGCTCATACTATATATACTTGGGTGAATTCCAAATTGATTAGAGTTCTCAAAGTAAAATATGACACCTTGCTAATACTGGGAGAAAGCATGTCTGAATTGTTTTATAATATGAGAATATTAGAGGAATAACTATGGCTCAAAACCTAGAATCAGTAAGAAAAAAGAAGCATCAAAAGGGAAGTCCAGCTCTTTTTCCTCAGGAAGGTTGCAGTGAGAGCAGCTGTGGTGGTGGTCTCTGAGCTCTCCAACTCCACTCTTGTAGCCATAGTGACACCTGCACTCACCACTGCCATAACTGAGCAGATGACACTTCATGGCACCCAAAGTGCCACAACATTTGGGTAACCCAGGTCCCTACCACTCCCCAGTGATCCTGTCTGCCTCTTGAGATAAGACCATCATCATGTGGAAGCTGACCAGGAATGAGGCTAACTATGGCATCCTACAGTGCCCTTTAGGGTCATTCTCCCTTTTTTAGTGATGTGGTCAGCTCCTCAGATGGCCAGTTTGCCCTCCTAGGCTCCTGGGATGGAACCCTTCACCACAGGTACCACCGCATGCAGATTTGTAGGCCATACGAAGGATGTGCTGAGTATGGCCATCTTGGACAACCAGCAAATTGTCTCTAGCTCCTGAGATAAAACCATCAAGTTGTGGAATACTTGGACAGTGTGCAAATATACCATCCAGGATGAGAGCCATTCAGAGTGGGTGTCTTGTGTCTGCTTTTCACCCAATAGCAACAATTCCATCATTGTCTCCTGTGACTGGGACAAGCTGGTCAAGGTATGGAGCCTAGCAAAATGCAAGCTGAAGACCAGTCCCATTGGCTGCCTGAACACTGTGACTGCCTCTACAGATGGATCCCTCTGTGCTTCTGGAGGCAAGGATAGCCAAGCCAAGCTGTAGGACCTCAATGAAGGCAAGCACCTTCATATGCTAGATGGTGGGACATCATCATTACCCTGCGCTTTAGTCCTAACCTATACTGGCTCTGTGCTGCCACGATCCCCACCATCAAGATCTGGGACTTGGAAGGCAAGATCATTATAGATGAACTGAAATAGGAAGTTAGCAGTACAGGCAGCAAGGAAGAGCCTCCCACCTCCCCTAGTATACCTCTCTGGCCTGGTCGGCTAATGGCCAGACTCTGTTTGCCAGCTATATAGAGAACCTGTGGGAAGGTGGCAGGTGACCATTGCCATCCCCTAGAAGCATATGGCAGAGCTTTAGAAATAAAACATTGGCTTTCTGACTTTAAAAAACAAACACAATTGAAAGGGAAGTCGAAGGCATAATAAACTGGTAAGTATTTGCCACTTAGAACGTGAAAGGCTAACCTCCCTAATATAGAGAGAGCTCCCCCCCCCCCAAAAAAGTAAAAGACTAACAACTTGATAAACAAGTGGGCAAAAGTGTTAAGTTCATGTAGTTCATAGGAAAACAAATACAAGTGACTTTCATATAAAAGTAGTTTATCCTCACTCATAAAAAAGAAATGCCAATTAAAACTACATTGAGACAACAGCTTTCATCTACCAGGTGGATAAATACCCAAAAGTGTGTGTAATTTTTTTGTCAAGGCTATAGGTAAAATAGGCAGAACATTGCTGCAGAAATGAGGATGGTACTGTCCCTGCAGAAAGAATGTTGACATTATTTATCATACATAAATGTGCATTTATCTTTAATTAAGGAGGCCTACTTCTAGAAATATTTGTATCCTAAAGATGAACTGGAAAAAATATGAAAGGATATATTTATAAGGTCATTCTTTGTGGCTTTATTATAGCCCAAAATTGGATAGAACACAAATGTCTATCAAAGTTTTGTGCAGCCCTAAAAAAACAGGGTAAGTTGGGGGAAGAGAGGTGACATTGGCAAGACAGCAGAATAGGAAGCCCTAGATTATCTTTCCTTCATGGAGGACAGAAATTTAACACAGGAAAAATAACAAAATATTTCTGTAGAAATCCTGAAACCAGTTCCAAGGGTCCTGCACCCCAGGCTAGTGGTAAACCAACCATGTGGAGTCTTGGTAGGAAATATGACACTTTGTTCTCTCTCTAATTAGAGCCACTCCTACCCCCACCCCCCACCCCTGCACAGGGTGGAGTGTTTGGGAGGAAAACCCCAACTCCCACATTCTCCCTGGAAGAGGGAAAGGAGTTGAACATAACTTCAAGTGACTTTTGGGGGTTGCTGTCAGAGAGACAGTGTCTTTCTTTCTTGTATCCAAGTACTGATGGAAACAAGATACCGGCTGGCTTGGGCATCCCTGAGAACGTCCTGCGTTAGAGTCTGCAGTACCACAGACCGACACTAGATGGAACCCCAAGACTGGATTTACTATAGAGGAGATGGTCGCAATATTACAGACACGCACAAGGGGGAGCTCCTGAGTAGACGTGGACAAATCTCCAAGAGGACTTGCAAAAAAGCACAGAGGACACATACCCAGAAAAGACTTTTCTTTTCTCCAGAATCTCTAGCCAGACCGAGTAAAAAAAGTCATCCTTGTATGAAATCAGACTACAAAGTTGGGGAGTTGATTGATTCTTCAGATGTGCAAATACCAGGAACAAAAAATAAGACATATAAAGAAACAGCAAACTGTGATACATTTAAAGAAACAAATTAGATCTACAGAAACCAAATCAAAAAAAGGGCGGGGGATATAAATTCCCAGGTAAAGAATTCAAAATTACCATCATAAGGATACTTTTAATTAACTAAAAAGAAAGCATAGATAGACAACTAAACAAAATTAGGAATATGATGAAGGAACAAAATGAGAATAAGAACAAAGAGATAAAAACTAGGAAGAAGAGCTAAAAAGAAATTCTGGAACTAAAAAATAATAGTACTAAATTGAAAAATCCACTGGCAAGACTCAGTGAATTTGACCAGACAGAAGATAGGACCAGTGAACTTGAACACAGAACTTATAGAAATTACTGAAGCAGAGGAGTCAAAAACGAAAAATGAAGAAAGCCCAAGGGATTTATGCACAAGATGAACAATGAACAAATATGGGAGTCTCAGAAAGTGAGGAAGGGAAAGATTAAAGAACCTGTTGAAGAAATTTAACAATTGAGAAGAGAAATGGGTGTACAAATCAAGAAACTTAAAGAACTAGCATAAATCTAAAGAGGTGTACACTGAGATGCATCATAATTAAACTGTCAAATATCACATGTAGAGTGAGAATCTTGAAAGCAGCAAGGAGAAAACAACTTGTCACATGCCATGCTAGCCACAAAGAAAATGTCTATAGAACGTACACAAAGGGAGATGAGAAGTGAATCAGAACATGTCACTACAGAAAATTCAAACACCAAGAGAGGAAACAAACAAAAAGCTATAAGAAAACAATGAACAAATGGTAATAGTAAGTCTTTTCATACCAGTAGTTACTTTAAATGTTAACAGATTAAACACATGTATTAAAAGACATAGGCTGGCCGAATGTATTAATAATAATAATAAAAAAAAACATGGGGTGCCTGGTGGCTCAATCTGTCAAATGTCTGACTCTTAATTTCCGCTCAGGTCATGATCTCAGAATTGTGAGATTTAGCCCCATGTCCAGCTCTGTACTGGGTATGAAGCCTGCTTAAGATTCTCTCTCTCCCTCTGCTCCTTGCCCTCTAAACAAAACAAAAACAAAACATGATCCAGTTTTGTTCTGCCATAAAAGATGGACTTTAGATCCAAATTTACACAGACTAACAGTGAAAAGGTGGAAAAAGACATTCTGTGCAAACAGGAACCTAAAGAGAGTTCAGAGTGGCCATACTTCTATCAGACAAGATATATATATATCTTTCCACTCAATAACAGTAGACACATTTTTCTTGAAACATGGAACAATATCCCAGATAGACTACATGTTAGGTAACAAAAAAATAGTCCTAACATTTTAGAAGATTAAAATCATACAAAATATCTTCTCTGATCAAAATGTAAAGAAACGAAATCACTAGCAGAAGGAAAATATGAAAATGCAAAATTATGTGGAAATTAAATAATATATTCTTTAACAACCAGTGCGTCAAAGAAGAAATTACAAAGGAACTTAGAAAATATCTGGAGACAAAATGAAAACAAAAATACAACATATCAAAACTTACAGGATACAGTGAAAGGAGTAGTAAGAGGGAAGTTCATAGTGACACATTGCCCACATTAAAAAAAAAATCTCAGCATATCCACATGACTTTCTTTTATCTCATTTTAGTTTTGTGAAGAAAAAAAAATCTCAACAACCTAACTTTATATGTTAAAGAATTGGAAAAATAAAACTAAAAAACTAGAATGTTAGCAGAAGGAAGGAAATAAAGATTGGATCAGATATAAATGAAATAGAGAATAGAAAACATCAACAAAACCCAGAGTTGTTTTTTTTTTTTAAAAGATCAACAAAATTGACAAACCCTTCAGTAGACAAACTCTAAGAAAAAAAAAGATTCAAATATCTAAAGTTAGCAACAAAAGAAGAGACACTACAACTGATATCACAGAAATAAAATATATATAAGGAACTATAACGAACAATTATATGCCAGCAAATTGGAAAACTTAGAAGAAATGGATGTATTTCCAGAAACATCCAACCTACCAAGACTGAATCATGAAGAAAAAAAAATCTGAACCTACAACTAGTGAGGAACCAATAGTTAAAGAATTGAAGCACTAATCAAAAACTTTTCAACAACAACAAAACACAGAACTGGATGAATTTACTGGTGAATTCTGAGTATTTAGAGAAGAATTAACACCAATTCTTTTTTCAGACTCTTCCAAGGAATTAAAGAGGAGAGGAGACTCTCAAACTCAGTCTGTGAGGCAAGAATGACCCAAGTACTGAAACCAGACAAAAACATGACAGGAAAAGAAAACTAGACCCCCCCCCCCCCAAAAAAAAAAAGAGAGAGAAAGAAAAAGAAAACTAGACCGATTATTTCTCATGAATATTGGCAAAAAAGTCCTAAACAAAATATTAGGCAAAATTAATTCAACAGCACGTTAAAAGGATCTTGCATCATGACCAGGTGGGATTTACACTTGGAATGTAAAGATAATTCAACATATGAAAATCAATCGATGTATAAAAAACCCAGTTAACATCATACTCAGTAGGGAAAGACTGAAAACTTTTCCTCTAAGATCAAGTACATTGTGGGCACGTCCAATTTCAGAAAGACTGTTCACTGTAACTACTGAACTACTGTTCACTATAGTACTGAAAATTTTAGAGCAATCAGACAAGAAAAAAAAAAGGCATATAAACTGAAAAAAGCAGAATTAAAATTTCCTGTTCACACATGACTTGTTCTTATATGTAGGAAATCCTAAAGACTCCATTAAAAAGCTGTTAGGACTAATAAAAGAATTTAGTGAAGTTGCAGAATCCAAAATCTACACTCAAAACTCAGTTGTGTTTCTATATACTAACAATGACTGATCTAAGAATGAAATTTAGAAAATAATCCCATTTACTGTAGCATCGAAAAGAATAAAATACTTAGGAATAAACTTCATCAAGGAAGTGAAAGACTTGTACACTGGAAACTACAAAACATTGCTAAAGGAAACCAAAGAAGATATGAGTAAAGGGAAAGAATCCTCTTGCTTATGGATCAGAATTTACTGTTTAAATGTGTATACTACCCAAAGTGATCTACAGGTTTAATGAAATCTTTAAAAATCCCATGGATGGCTTTTGCTTTAAAAAAAAAAAAAAAAAATCTTAAGATTTGTATGGAATTTCAAAGGATGATGAATACCAATACAATCTTGAGAAAGAAGGCCTCATACTTCCTGATATCAGAACATACTACAAACCAACAGTAATTAAGATGGTGTGGTTCTGGCATAAAGATAGGTATATAGACCAATGTAGCAAATAGCCCAGGAATAAACCTTTCCATATATAGCCAAATTATTTTGACAAATTTATTTTGCCAAGGCACAGTGGGGAAAAAGGCAGGCACTTCTCTTCAAGAAATGGTTTTAGGAAAACTGGATATCCACAGGCAAAAGAATAAAGCTGGGCCCTTACCTTACACCACTTGCAAAAATTAACTCAAAATGGATTAAAGACCTAAATACATGATCTAAAACTGTTGAACTCCTAGATGAAAACATAAGGGGAAAGCTTCAGGACGTTGGGTTTAGCAGTGATTTCTTGGCTATGACCCTGAAAGACAGGCAACAAAATAAAAAATAGACAAATGGGACTTCATCGAACTTAAAAGCTATTGCTGTGTCATAAGAAACAATCAAGAGAGTAAAAAGGCAGCCTACGGAATGGGAGCAAATAATTGTAAATTATATAACTGATGAGAATTAATATGAAGAATATATTAGGAAAATCTACAACTTAAGCAAATAACAACAAATAATCCAGTTAAAAAATAGGCAGAAGATTTGAATAGACACTTCTCCAAAGAATGTATACAACTAGCCAGTAAGCATATGAAGAGATACTCAAACAGCACTAATCATTAGGGAAATTAAATTATTATGAGATATCACCTCATCCATCAAGACAGCCTTTATCAAAAGAATAGATAATATGTATTCATGAGGTTATGGGGAATTTGGAACTTTTGTGCAGTGTTGGTAGGAGTGGAATGGTACATCCATTATGGAAAATATGAATGTTCTTCAGAAAGCTAAGAGTAGACTTACCAGTAATCCCACTTTTGGGTATACATCTAAAAGAACTCAGAGCAGGAAATCAAAGAGATATTCACATTCCCAAGTTCATTGCAGCATTACTTTCAAGAGATAAGAGGTAGAAGTAACCCAGATGTCCAACAGATGAATGGATAAAGGAAATGTATATACATAACAGTGGAATATGAAGCAGTCTTTAAAAAGAAGGAAATGGGGGCACCTGGGTGGCTCAGTGGTTAGGCATCTGCATTGGGCTTTAAAAAATAAAAAAGGAAAAGGAAATGCTGCTACATGCTAAACATAGGTGAATCTTGACATTATGCTAAGCAAAATAAGCCAATCCAAAAGGGGCAAGTACTATATGAGCCCATTCAGATGAAATATGTAAAGTAGTCAGAATTATAGAATCAATGTAGAAAGGTGGTTGGGAAGGGCCAGAGACAGTGTTTAATGGGTATAGAAGTTCACTGTTACAACATGAAAAAGTTGTAGAGATCTTTTGCACAACATTAATGCTACCATTACTGAAAAATGTTTAAGATGGTAAACTTAGGTGTTTTATCATAATAATAAAAGAATAGGGAAGACCTCTATATAGTAATATGTGATTTTCAAGATATATTACTAAAAAAAAACTTTGAGGGAGTGCCTGGGGGGCTGAGTCAGTTGAATATCCGACTCTTAGCTCAGGCCTTGATCTTGGGGTTATGAGTTCAAGTCCTGTGTTGGGCCCAGCATGGAGCCCACTTTAAAAAAAAAAAGCAACACTTTGATAATGCAGCACGTGCATGCTATACAGGTGTATAGCTTAAGACGTGTAAAAGTAGCTCTGCTACCTTTAATATAAGCAGAAGAGGAGATACACATATAACATGCATGTTTTCTTACAAATTTCCAAAAGAAACTAGAAGGGTAAACCAAAAGCAAATATAATATGTTTACCTCTAGGCAGAGGGAAAGGATTAGAAGTGAGACTATGAATATTTTTTTTAAATATACTTTTGACTTTGGAATCATTGACATTTTTAGCCTTTAAAAAAATAAAATAGGGTGGGGGAGGGGTAAGTGAGATAAAGGGGATTAAGAGTACACTAATCACAATAAGCTCTGAGTAATATGTAGAATTGTTGAAACACTATATTGTACACCTGAAACTACTATAACACTATGTTAATTGATTGGAATTAATATTAAAATTTTTTGAAATACAATTTTTATTGTTTTGTTATTGTAAGTTTTTAAAGGTCAAAACCATATTAAGTTGTTTCAACTCTGATACACTTATTCATACACTTTTTTTCCTTTTTTTTCACTTGCTGCCAAAAGAAAAAAAGAATAGTCCCTCTTGGTTTTTCTATTTTAATGTTCATTGCTAATTTGTGTGTAATTAATTTCTAACTCTCCTCCATTAGCTATAGCCTGCACTTAAGTTACTGTGTTCTTGTTTAATTAATCCTTAGAAAAACATGATTTCTACCCCTATCTCACCAACTAAGTATTTTCATGTAGTCAGTATCCAACGTAATGTAGCACTTAGAAACCTACCTTGAGATACTCAATAAAAAGTCTCTTCTCACAGTGCTATTTTAAAAGTTTGATTTGGGTAAACAATTTAATGAGGGTCCTTTTGCCTTAGCTTTGTATTTCTCATGTTTGGTTTACTTTTCACAAACGTGAATTTGGAAGTTATCATTGAGGATGGGCCCTTCATGGTAACTAGGTGTCAGGGATTTGCTTCTATTCAAGTTTTGACAGTACCAATCAGCTCTCAGCTGGTGGAAAACATTTATATCCTTATTACTACTCCTCTTTTCCTGGGCTTTTAAATTTCTTTTTGGGGTCCAGGCTTCCTGTGCACTTTGAAGATCAGCTTTTCCTGTAAAGTCAAACCTCTCGTATAGGCAAATGTGCTCTGTGAGTACTAGCAAAGCCATGTTGGTGATTTCATTGGAAGAAATATTGTGCAGTGGTTAAGAGCATTTGCTAAAAGCAAGTGCCTGGGTTCAAATCCTGGTTTCACCATTTAGCTGTGTGACCTTGGGCAAGGCGCCTAAGCCTCTCTGTGCCTCAATTTTTCAACTTCAGAGTGGGGTTAATAGTAGTACCTACCTCATAATTTGTCATGTATGGAATAAATGGGTTAAGATATATAAAGTCTAGAACAAATTGGTTTAAAAAAAAAAATTGGGAAGCATTGTGTGTTAATTGCTTGCCTACCTTTCTTCCCAAAGGAATGCTTTTGGAAAGCAGGTACCACCATTCACTTAAATGGTCTCTCTGTTATGATGGTTAACATACCCTTTTTTCCCCCCAGTTAACTGACCTTCATTCCTTCATTATCAAGTGGGGAAAAAAGAGAGAAAAGAGGGAAAGAATAAAAAAATACAAATAGTTGGGGACTGCCTCCTTCATTTAAGAGGGCAGGGAAGTTGCTGCATATTAACGACGCCCCTTTGCTACTTGTCTCTGGTGTCCTTCATGGATGCAGGATTTCTTCAGAGGACCACACTCTAGAAGCAAAGCTCCATTACTATATGGTGAGGAAATATTATGGCTTCAACACCACATAGATTGAATCAGTTACACGTAGATCCTTCTTTAACTCACACTAGACAGATACAGTTTAGCCCAGATTCCTAATAACCTTGTTGAACCTAGAGATTAATCAGCACTTTGGTTCCATTCCTTTTGGATTTTTCTTACTGAACTCAATGTCTTTTTGTTCTGAGTTAAAACTTCTGATCATTGAAGCTATCTGAATGATAATTAATTTGATTTTGATAGTTGTGATAAATATTTCTTGCCATCTTATCTGGTTTTTCTAAGCAAGATCCTGTGTCTTCACCTCTGTACTGTTTTCAAAATACAAATTTCCTTAAAGAACTTCATCTCCTGCTTTTGTCCATTCTGCAACTGCATTCACATGGGTTGTAGAAATAGTGAGGAGGATCTTCCAGGTCTCATTATCTTTTTAATACAAGTGTTACCATATTTAATTCACAAATAATGTGAATTTATTCCTGCACAGTCTTCTCAAAACTAGGTATTTTGTGGCTCTTTTTGCCCTCTTACTTCATTGGTTCCATTGTCTCTTCCCAGTTCTTACCTCTTGACAAGACATCAGTGTAAATTTGCATTCATTTTTTTATCTGCACCTTTGTTCATTATGGCTGCATCATAGATCATTTAATCAATTCTTTCTTACATTGCTGGTGTGGTTTTAGTTTCTTATTCATGAGAATGAAGAAAAGAGCCTTTATAACATAAATCGCAAATCAAGTATTGGGAATGATGATTGCTTCTTCCTAAGCAATTCTTTCTCACTTGTACTTGAACAGAGGATAAGATACTATTGCTTCTATCTGTTAGGAATTCTTTTGGGGAGTGACTAAATTGAGGGAACCTTTATTGTTTTGTTATTTAGCTGTTACTTTGAATGGTTGAAAGTCCTATCAAACAAAGGCTGTTCTGTATTCTTAAAATCTTCCACTGTGTTTGAAATTTTAAAATAGATTATACATTCAGCAGACATATGCCAATTACTTATTAAAGTCCAAGTCCTGTGCTGGGCACTGGGAATAACAAGAACCATGACATGATCTCTGACTCTAGAAGACTTAATCATGATGAGACACTGTAGCGTAGTGCAGAGATCTTTAGCGTTGGAATTGGCACATCCAGCTCTGCCTCTTGCCAGTGTGTAACAAAGAGCAAGTTGTCTTAATCTCTCAGAGATGGTTTTCTCTTCCATCAAATAAGAGAGTTGGCCTAAGTATCTCAAAATCTTGCCTATATCTGACATTCTGTCATTTCAGAATGGGATGTTTTCATTAAGGTTCCTTAAGGCTGGTGTGAAGATCAAATAAAAAATTTATAAAGCACTTTAAAAACTATTAAGTGTTGCCTAAACAAAGGCATTGCTAATTATTTACTAATTTGACATTATTTACTAGTGCTTTTGGTCCAAAGTCCAGACGCATTAGATGTTATACCGAAGTTCCAGAAGTTTAAGGAAAAGGAGGACCTTTTCATGACTTTGGCTCTGAGTTCTGGGGGTATTTTTATGGTATCTGATTATCACCATTATTGGCAAAAGTAGATACTCTGTAAATGTGCATTGATTTAAACCATAGGTTTTGAAACTCAGTATAAATATAAGGTAAACCACAATCCCTGTGGTTTGGAGTTCTCTTCTATATTAGCCCCACGCTGGGCTTGGTCTCATAACTCTGAGATCATGACCTGAGCTGAAATCAAGAGTCAGGACCTTAACTGACTGAGCCACCCAGTTGCCCCTGCATTATAATTCTTGAAATTCTGGGTTAATATAGGTAATTGTTCATCGCTATGAAATAATTGTATTTGTGCAAATATGACTGCATATTTATAGCTTGCCATTGGACTACTGTGTCTAAATGTATATTTCAACTTTGGGTCACTTTTCTTTGGCTTTTTGTCCACTGAACATTTTCAAGTATATGACATATATCAGACCTTTGAATTTATGGGTTCTTTAAGAAGTACAACTATCTTTTTCTAGGTTCATAGATTGCAAGAATCCCTAATAATATGGAGAAGGACTGAGCCCATAAGCCAAGTTAAAATGTAATCATGTTTTAATTATTATAAGAGATGTTTATTCTCAGATATAAGTAGTAGTTTCAGCTCTCTGAAATTTTTTATTGCTAAGCATTATAGTTATCACTAGTGTGTTCTTCAAAAGTTTTCATATGTATGCCCTTTTCTTTTGTTTGGCTTGTTCATAATTACTGCTAGATAATTTACTGTTGAAATGGTGAGACTTTCACTAAAAACTACTTCTAAAGTGAAATTTGAATATAGTTTCATTTGCAAAGTTACTGGCAATAAAAAGTAATAACTACTGCTTATTTAATCTGTTAGCATTTAAGCCTACATTAAGTTTATGTTTATGACTGTATGATTATAAATTTGATTTACCTTCAGCTTTTGAAGAATAAAACCATTACCCTGTTTTACTGGTAAACTCATATACCTAATGACTCATGTCTTTATATATGCTAGGAAAATGGTGTTTCATTGTTAACGTTAGAATTGAGTTAGTCAACCAGAAGTGAACCTCTCATTGTTTCCAAATGCTTACTTTTTGGGTTTGGATGCAGCTCTAAGTGTTAGCTCAGTCAGGAATTTGCTAAGCTTGTCTTTTTCCCCATATCCTTTCATTATGGGTAGATAGATCCATGCTAAAATCTGTTTTATGATTTCCCATTACGATAGTTAATCAGAAAAATATGGACACAAACTCCTGAGCTAAACACAATTTTAAAAGGCAAAAATAAAGTTTCTGCAGGTTTCTTTTACATTTTTATGATCTTTGAAATTGTTATAGAAATTGACCTTGGTTCTAAATTGCGTATCACCATGAGACTTAGCAAGCACCTTTCTCCTTCCACCACAGTTTCATGACCACAGTATCGTTATAGCTGAAATCCTTGCATAATTTCAGAAGACAAAGTTAGACAGAATTAGTGTGACACATCAGTGTGCTTTCATGAAATGCTTGCTGCTGTTAAATGTAAACATTTTATTAAAATCCTACTCTTTAAAAAAAAAAAAAAGAAGAAGAAAAGGGGCAGCCTTGGTGGCCCAGCGGTTTAGCGCTGCCTTCAGCCTAGGACCTGATCCTGGAGACCCGGGATCGAGTCCCGCGTCAGGCTCCCTGCATGGAGCCTGCTTTTCCCTCTGCCTGTGTCCCTGCCTCTCTCTCTCTCTCTCTCTCTCTCTCTCTCTCTCTGTCTCTCGTGAATGAATTAATAAAATCTTAAAAAAAAATTTTTTTTCTACTGAAGCAGGCAACCATTTTGAATTTTATAATACAGCAAAATCAGTAAATACCTCATTGACCCTTACCAAAAAAATACACTATTCTAATTATTTCCTTATATCAGTTATGATATCTTTTATTTAGTTATTTTAAAATTAACTTTATTAAAATGTTTATTTGCATTATGATTCTTTTTTGTCGTTTTGTTTTTGAGAGAGAGCGCGCACACAAAAGCTTGAGCAGGGGGGAGGGGGCAGAGGGAGAAATCTTAAGCAGACTCCTTGTACTTGCTGAGTGTAGAGCCCCAGACAGACTTGATTTCATGACCCTGAGATCATGACCTGAGCCAAAATCAAGAGTTGGAGACTTTAACCAACTGAGCCAACCAGGATTATGCATTATGATTCTTGAACTCAGTGTTAAAATGAATGATCTCTAAATTCCCTATTAATTTTAATAGTTTGTTATCTGTGATCATGGAACTTCACCAGTTCTAGAATCTTCAAACTAAGGTTCACATGTGAAAATAAATTTTATGAGAAAAGGGAAAATATAGCTTGCTTGCTTGCTTCCTTCCTTCCTTCTTCCTTGTTTCCTTCCTCCTTCCTTGTTTCCTTCCTTCTTTCCTTCCATTTTAAACAAATGTGGTGTCAGGGAGTATCTGGCTTTAGGAGGCAACATACACAGAATATAGACATAAAAATTTGAACAAAGGTTTGGATAAGGGCAGCCTGGGTGGCCCAGCGGTTTAGCGCCACCTTCAGCCCAGGGTGTGATCCTGGAGACCCGGGATCAAGTCCCACGTCAGGCTCCCTACATGGAGCCTGCTTCTCCCTCTGCCTGTGTCTGTGCCTCTCTCTTTCTCTCTGTGTCTCTCATGAATGAATAAATAAAATCTTAGGGAAAAAAAAGGTTTGAATAAATTTATAGATGGTTCTGGATGACTTAAGAGACTATTAGGAGAATGTCCTTAAGGTTTGAAGGTTGATCTCTTCAAGGATTATTAAAACTTGGACTCAGTCATCTCTTTATTGTGTTTTAGCTCACACAAAAGTTAGAAAAATTAGACTGTACCTAGGTATTCTAAAATATTAGGTATTACAAAAGTTATGATACCCTTTTTTGATATATAAAAGTAACCTTTCATTTCCACATATATTCTTGCACTAGTATTCCTTGTAGTTTGACCATTTTTTTCTTATCAAATGAAAAATGAAGATGGAAGAAATTGCCTATTTAATCCACTTCCTTGTTTTACAGATGAGAAAACTGACGCTCTAGAAGGCTGTGCAATTTGTCCAGTTATTTAATGGCAGAATTAGAACCCAAGTATCATGTTTTCTATTTGAGTGCATTTTCCACCTCAGATATCTTCAGGCATCATTAGCAATTCCTTGGGATAAAGATTGAAAAGGAAATTATCAAAATAGTTTAATTTTTCTATATGCCTCCTAGACAGTCATAAAAACCCCTCTATTTTCTCAAACTTTTTTCTTATTCTAGGAGGACCATTTTGGTGCTTCACTTTCTAAAAAGTACAGTAAGGAAGGTAGGAAAACATAAAAATTGTAAGTTAGATATAAAAACATTCCATGACTGATCCTTCCTTTTTCCTGAGAAATGATGGAGAGAGGAAAGAAAAATGTCATAATGGTTGAATTATACCTTGTGAAACTACCATCATGTTTTTCTTTGTCTTTTTTATAAACCCAGGGCATCCTTACCTGTATAATACCAATAGATAGGAACAAACGCAGCTCTTCAGGTCAGATGAAGGAATTACTGATATTCCTTTACTGTCAAATCCTTAATCCCACTTCCAGTTTCTATCCATTTCCTCATTTTTTTTCCCTCTAACATTACCATAGGTATCAGAATTTTTTTTTTTAGGAGCACAGAGAGGACATTTCATAAAGTTTGGAGAGCAGTTTGGGATCAGGAAATATATCCTAGAAGGGGTGACACTTGAGACTTTAAAAAAAGAATAGAAACCAGAGTAGGGCAGTTTAGGAACATTCTAGGCAGAGCTGACATCATGAACAAAGCATAAAAAGAAGGAACAGCCAAAAGTAAAGTGCAAATGTGTTTGTTTAGAGGGCTTAAAATATGGGACTCCTGGGTAGCTTCATTGGTAAAGCATCTGCCTTCAGCTCAGGTCATGATCCCAGGATTCTGGGATTGAGCCCCACATCAGGTTCCCCGGTCAGTGGAGAGTCTGCTTTTCCTTCTTCCTCTGAACCTACCCACTGCTTGTGCTCTTGCTTGCTGGCTCTCTCTCAAATAATCTTTTTTTAATCTTTAAAAAAGGGGGGGGGGCTTAAAATGAGAAGCGAGAATTGATAGGAAGGGCAGCTAGCTAGGCGAGGCAGATCTAAAAATATACCATTTTAAAGAGTTTACATTTAATCCCCAAGGTATTGAGGAGCTTTTATGGGATTTTTTTAATGGGGAAGGGATAGGATCAGATACTGATTTTAGATAGTCTAATAGTTTTATAAAGAATGGTTGTAGTCGTTACCTAAGGATACATAACAAATTATACAAAAACCCAGTAGCCAAAATAATAGGCCTTATCTTATAGTTTATCGTGGCTCAGGAACCTGCTCATAGCCAACAAGGCTCTCTGGCTCAGGGTCATTCATAAGGTGACAGCCAGGGCTACAGTCATTCCAAGGTTCATCTGGGAGAGAATCCACTTCTAAGCTCACTGAAGTGGTTGTTGAAAGTATTGAGTTCCTTTTGTGCTATTGGACTGAGGCTCTCCATTCCTCTCCAGAGGCATCCTGCAGTGCCTTGTCACTTGGGCCTCTCTGTAGAATACCTCAGAGCATGATAGCCAAGAGTGAAAACTAGAGCAGAGTGAACAAGATGGAAGGCAGAGTCTTTTAATCTGATTTTAGAAGTGTCATCATGTCACTTTCGCTGTACTTTTTTCTTTTTTTTTTTTTTTTTGTACTTTTTTCATTAGCAGCAAGTGCAAGGTCCAGTCCACACTCAAGAGTAGGGGATTACACATGAACATGAGTACTAGGGAGGCATGGGCCATTGGGATCCATCTTCGAAGCTGCCGATCACAGTGGACTTGAAATAAGACTAGAGGCAAAAATGGCCCACTTGGGAGGCTATTATAATAACCCAAGTGAAGATGAGATTATTGTAGACGTGTAGTAGAATGAAGGGGAGGGAATGGAGTCAGGAAGTATTTAGGATGTTACATCATGAGAACTTGGTGATTTAGAGCATGGGAGTTTTAAGGGAGAAGGAGGATTGAAGGGTGGCATCTAATGATTCTTAGCTCTTAATCTGACTAAAGAATGTTTTCATTTTGAACGTGACTTAACCTCCTATCTGCATTGAGTTTTTCATCTTCACTACTGCCATTCCCTCCACACTTCTTGTCTTTCGGATTTTGTCTCTTGATATTGCTTCACTATTTTCTTTTCTTTTTTTTAAGATTTTATTTATTTATTTGTTGATGAGAGACAGACAGAGAGAGAGGGAGAGAGATAGAGGGAGAAGCAGGCTCTTTACAGGGAGCCCAATGTGTGACTCGATCCCCAGACAGGGATCACACCCTCAGCCAAAGGTAGATGCTCAACCGCTGAACCACTCAGGCATCCCTGCGTGCTTCACTATTTCTTCACTATATCCAGTTAGACACCAGTTATTTCTCTCAGTATCTGTTTGATTTTCCTAGTTGTTTCTGTTCCTGTCTTACTCATTATCCAAGTACTTATTACTGTGCACAGAAAGTGTGGGAGTGGACTTGTAATTGCTTCCCTGTAGCCATTGCCTATCTTCAGTCTAGATTTCTCAAGCATCTAATATTTATATACCTATCATTGATTTAACCAACAGGTATTTATTGTGGGCCCACTTTCTGACCAGAACTTTACTTGGCTTCCTTGGGAATATAATTGTGAACAAGACAAGCACTGTCTCTGTTCTCATTGTCTTCGTTCTTTTAATGTCTTTTCCTTTCCACCTGTCAGAAATATCACTAAGTTTGGGAGCACCTGGCTGGCTCAGTCAAAGGAATATATGACTTTGATCTAGGGGTCCTGAGTTCGAGCCCCATGTTAGGTGTAGTGGTTACTTAAATAACAATTTCTTAAAAAAGAAATATCACTAATTTGTGTGGTACATTTTAACTTCTGCCTTTCTTGAAATGTATGTATGTTCCTTTTATCTCCATCTCCTACAGCTGTAACTAGGAGGGGTTTTACTTTGGAAATTTTGAGATTCTCCAAGTGTAAAAGAGAACACTAGCTTAAGCTATTAAGTTAAGGAAGCTATGTCTGACCTTTCTCTCAGTCTGGGTAGAGCAGTGCCTTGCCACCCTGACTCACTGGAATCATGTGGAGAGCTTTTTAAAACCAGATGCCTTGACCTTCTCTGAAAGATTCTGATCTAATATGTCAGAAATAAAAACAAATAAGAGTAAGGTGAATTTGATATCTAGATACTAAGAGAACTATTGCATTAGAGTCACTCTCATCATTATACTGTTAATTGTTTCTGTACATTTATCCAAATAGCTTAAAGCAGTAATTTCCACATATTGCTGGAAGACTAGCTGCATCAATACACACAGACATTTGGGCCCTATCACTAAAGGTGTTGATACACTTGGATCTGTGGTTATATCCAGGCTTCTGTATTTTTTATTTTTTTATTTTTATTTTTTTAAAATATTGTATTTATTCATGACAGACACGGAGGGTGGGGAGGGCAGGGACACAGACAGAGGGAGAAGCAGGCTCCATGCAGGGAGCACGACGTGGGACTAGATCCCGGGTCTCCAGGATCAGGCCGAGCCACCCGGGCTGCCCATGTATTTTTTAAATAATGAAAGAAGACTGATATAAATTTTTAAAAATTAAAGAAAAATAAGGGATACCTGGGTGGCTCAGCAGCAGCCACCCGGGCTGCCCATGTATTTTTTAAATAATGAAAGAAGACTGATATAAATTTTTAAAAATTAAAGAAAAATAAGGGATACCTGGGTGGCTCTGCCTTCAGCTCAGGGTAAGATCCTGGGATCCAGGATCAAGTCCCACATTGGGCTCCTAACGGGGAGCCTGCTTCTCCCTCTGCCTGTGTCTGGCCTCTTT
Source organism: Canis lupus familiaris (assembly GCF_011100685.1). NCBI lineage: Eukaryota > Metazoa > Chordata > Mammalia > Carnivora > Canidae > Canis > Canis lupus. Next base: position 49,610,882 of record NC_049227.1, on the reverse strand, counting down.
TTCTCTGTGTCTCTCATGAATGAATAAACAAAATCTTTAAAAAAAATTTTTTTAATTAAAGAAAGACTGATATATAATTGAGTTGTAAAAATATTAGATGAATGGACTAATGTACCATATTAATTTTTTGTGTATTCCTTTACATGCTATTCAGTTACATACATGTAAATATTTGATAAACATTAAGGACCAGTCAGCCATGATATGCCTTATGGATTACTGTGGAAGATTCTGGCCAATTGAAGCCATATTTTAGATAGCAGTTGAGTAACTGCTATGTTTAGATTTTTAGATGTTCCAATACTATTCAGTAATACGGTTTCGTGTTTTATACATTGATGCATTTTATCTGGCTCTTTTATTTAAGAAAAAACTTAGTGATCACATGAAAAATTTAGAAAGACTATCTGCTTTTTCCTCATACTATTCTGATCAATCTTGTTATATTCTAATATAGAGAGCTACATTATTACTTTCTTGCAGAATAGGATTGTCAGAATGTAGCTTTAATAAATTTTTTCTTTCTTTTCTTTAGTGTTATTCCTCTTTTAAGAGAGTCTGTTGGAATATTAATGCAGAGAACTCCTCCATTGTTGGAAAATACTCTGCCTCAGTGTTATCAGAGGGTAAGTTTCAGAGCTTCCAAACCATTAGATTTTATGTTGTTTCCAAGCTGTTAGGGTTTTTAACTTTTACAAATATGGGTAGCATATGTGTATAATTTAGTATTTCTTCCAAGATTGAATACTAACCATGAGTGCCATTTATACAAACCAGAATAAAATCATTGGAAAATATTGAGCTTTACTAAAGAAAATGTGGTAGAAATTGTCCTCACTTAGAATTTGAACAGTTCTTTTAAAATATAGATACAAATTCCAGATGATATAAGTATTTATTCAACATATTTTTTTGAGTTCCTATTTTGTCTCAGATATCCTAATAAGGTACTAAGGGTATAAGGAAGGATAAGCAAGACAGACAGTGTGTCTGCGTCAGTGTTTACGATCTAGTGGGGAAAAACAGGCACTAAGCAATAAATTGATAAATAAGAAAATATCCATGATAGTTACTGTAACTGAAATAAAGTCATATGGTAGACATGGATGATTACCTTAGATTCACTCAGGAAGTCATATTAAAGAAAACTGAAACCTTGATGACAAGAAGGAGCCAGCCTTACGAAAATCCTGGAGAAGAGTGTTTCAGGCAAAGGAACACTTTATGCTAATGCAGAAGTTCTACAGCTGGAACTCATTTAGAGTTGTGAAGAACAGAAGAAAAAGCCACTGTGGCTAAAGGATTATCAATAAAGGGATGAGTGGCTGGAAAGAATGGTTGGGGCCAGATCGTACAGAGCTTGTGGTCTTACTAGGAGGTTTAGATTTAATTTTAATCCAGTGGGAAGTATTAGAAAGCTTTTAGGCAGGGAGAGTGTCATAAAACTAATGTTTTTAAAAGATTATTCTGCTTGCTACTGGAGAACAAATTCTAGAGAGAATGAAAGCAAAGAAAATCAGTTATAAAGCTCTTGTCATCTAAGTGGGGAGAAATGGTGGTTAGGACTACAGAGGGAGTAGTGAATATGGAGGTAAGGACACATCTGGGATAAATTTTTAGAGATGGATTATATTAATGGAGGGGAGAAAAAGTGTTGACTCTCAACTAGGTAGATGCTGGTACCATTTGCTAGGGTTAAGGTTGTGTTGATGCAGGTTTGAGGATGGAAAATCCCCCCAAATCAAGAGTTCTCTTCTGGATATGTTAAAATTGAAATGCCGCTATATTCCCAGGGGAAATGTCAGTGACGTAGTGGGATATACAAATCTGGTGTTTTAGAGACAGATTAGTACTAGGAAGAGTTTTGAAGCATTAATAAATGAATAATTTTTAAAATATGAGGATTATGTGAGATTCCCTTGGGAGAATTAAGCTATCTTCTTTTTAGCTCTCCATTCAGCTCCAGGTTTACAGCACAGGTGGTGGAAAGGCAGGAAAAGGAGTGGCTAGGAAGGAAGCTGGAAAACCAGAAGAGCAGAGTCTCTCAGAGCTGAGGAAGGAAGCAGTAGTCCACTTTCTGTAGAGCAAGCAAGGTAGGAATGGAGAGTAATCATCAACCGACTTCGTGAACTCAGCTAATGACCTTGATGAGACCAGTTTCAGAGGCGTTTGGAGAGGAGAGCATGATTTGAGTAGCTTAAGGAAAAAATGAATAGTAACTACAGACAACTCTTTTAGGAAGTGTTGTTGTTAAAGGAAGCAAATAAGTGAGTTGGCAGCCTGAGTATGGACGTAGTATCAGAGCAGGGGCTGTTTGTTTTTAAAATAGGAGATTCTAGAGTAGTGCTATCCCATAGAACTTTCCCCAATAACAGAAATACTGTATAGTCTACACTGCCCAGTATGAAAATCACAAGTAAAATGTGGCTGTTGAGCACCTGATGTAAGGCTAGCACAACTGATTTTTTAATGTATTTTAATTCTCCTGTATTTAAACAGCCATATGTGTCAGGTGATTTCCATATTACACAGTGCAGTTCTAGAGCATGTTTGTTATTGTTAGGAAAGGGCCATCCTAGAGAAAGAAATTTTTTTTAATTTTTATTTATTTGTTTATGAGAGAGAGAGAGAGAGAGAGAGAGGCAGAGACACAGGCACAGGGAGAAGAAGCAGGCCCCATTCACCGGGAGCCCGACGTGGGATTCGACCCCGGGTCTCCAGGATCGCGCCCTGGGCCAAAGGCAGGCGCTAAACCGCTGCGCCACCCAGGGATCCCATAGAGAAAGAAATTGATGATACGTTAGTAAAGGTTGCAAGAATGAAGCTCTTGAGAAGATGAAAAAGGATTGAACCATGGGTACCTGGATAGCTCAGTTAGTTAAGCAGCCAACTCTTCATTTCAGCTCAGGTCATGATCTCAGGGTGGTGGGCTGTTTGAACTCCCGAGTAGGTACAGAGCCTTTCAGATTCCCTCTCTGCCCCTCCTTCATGCCTTCCCTCCCCACTTACATGCTCTCTCACTCACTCTCTTAAAAAAAAAAAAAAAAAAAAAAGATAGAACCAAAAGCACTGTGGAGAAATTCAGTGTAGATGGGAGCCAGGGATGGCATATCCCTAGAAGAGAGGCAGAAAGTGCTGACATATTTGAGGATCAACTGGTGGATTTGGTGGTACAGGATAAGGGATTTTTTTTTATGTACTTCTATTTTATCATTTATAAGGGAGTGTAATCAAAAAGATTAGAATGCCGGAGGAAAAAGGAGAAGGTATAAAAGGGTTTTTTTTGAGATAGGGAAACCGAATTGTTGCCCATTTGACATTTGTGGTTATGATTTTAAGGTAGGGTAGTCATCTTAACTGTGGAAGAGAAAGGGGCAGTTTATGGATGCTTACTATAAGCTGCTCCCTGTACTAATTGCTTTATGTATATCATTTCTGGTCTTCATTACATCCACACAGGCTAAGTTTTATTTTTCTTTCTATAGTAAAATTGAGGTTTAGAGAATTTAAGTAACTCATGCAAAGTCACAAATGCTAGTGGCTGGGCAGCCCGAGTGGCTCAGCGGTTTAGTGCCTGCCTTTGGCCCCGGGGCGTGATCCTGGAGTCCCAGGATCGAGTCCCACGTTGGGCTACCTGCATGAAGCCTGCTTCTCCCTCTGCCTGTGTCTCTGCCTCTCTCTCTGTCTCTCATGAATGAATAAATAAAATCTTTAAAAAAAAAAAAAAAAAAAGGCAAACAAATGCTAGTGCTGAACCAGGATTCCAATCCATGTCCATCTGATTCGGAAGCTCATGCCCTTTCTATTTTACCCATTGTCAGAGTAGGAAAAGTTTCTATAACTATGCTTTCCCCTATTTTTTAACTTGAGGAGAGTTAAAGCCAGTTTGTATAGGAACATTGCTTAGTCTTAACTACAAGAGGACTTGCATTCTTAGAGGTAGAAGAGCTCTATTTATACTTAGTTGGTTGTTTCATTCACAGGAGACCATCCCATGAGGATGCCATTCAGAAAAATGTAGGGTGATAGCAGGTTCAAGCCACTATGTCATCAGAGTCCTGAAAGAGAAGAAGTCCACCTTGACCTTTTCCCAGTAAAAGCATTTTAAAAAGGGCACAGTGGGTGTTGTCTCAAATTTCCTACCAACTGCTTAGGAGTTTATAGAACTACATTCATCAAATTCTGATAAAAATGAATATGTTTGTTAGATCTCAGTTCAACTTTTTAATTAACATCCCAAATAGGAAAAAAAACAAAAAACAAAACAAAAAAACAAACAAAAAAAACATCCCAAATAGGCTGCTTAAAAATTAGAGAATCTCAGAATTGAAAAGATCTCGTCTTTTTGTTAATAGGTATTCTAACAGGTGTGAGGTGGTATTTCATTGTGGTTTTTGACTTGCATTTCCCTGATGATTAGTGAGTTGAGCACCTTTCACTGTTGGCCATCTGTATATCTCCTCTGGAAAAATGTCTATTCTGATCCTCTGTCCATTTTTCAATCAAATAGTTTGGTTTTTTACTATTGAGTTGTGTGAGTTCTTTTTATATTTTGTATATTAACCTCTACCTTTTCAGGGGTATTTTACCTTTTCAATTTTTAATGGTCTTTCACATTTTCTATTTTTTTCTCGTCATGGCATTTTCTACATTTCCAGAAACTTATCCATTTTGTCTGGGTTTTCAAATTGTGGGGTTTTGTGTGTGCGTGTGTGTATTACATATATACTGTATATTGTATATATATTATACACACAATTTACCAAGCACTTACTTGGGTTAGGCACAGTTTTAGATGCTAAGGATACAAAACATAAAAAGAATAAAAATAAATCCCTGCCCTTATCAAGCTTAAGTTCTGCTGGAGAGGCAGGCAGGCAATAAAAAATCTAAATGATAAATGAATAATGCAGTGTGTGAGATTATGCTCCATAAAGCAAAACAAAGCAGAGAAACATAAAAGTGAAAACATTATTTTAAGTAAGAGAATACCAAGAGTACGAGAGTTACAGTAACTGACTGAGAAGATGACATCCAAGTAAAAACCCAAACAAAGTGGACTGAGTAGAAATCTGGAAGGAAGGACACTTCAGGCAGAGGGAATGGCAAGTACTCCGAGGCAGGAGTGTGCCAGACTTCTCAGCCAATGGTGAGGAGGCTGGTTTAGCTGAGGAAGAAGGAGCAAGGGGACGCAGGAGACCATGTGATTAGAAAACAAGCAAGTCATGTGACGACGGGTCCATGTAAGTCGTTGTGCACACTTTGATTTTTGTTCAGAGTAAGGTGGGAAGCCGTTGGAGGATTTTTGAACAGACAAGTGGCAGCATCTGACCTAAAGTAGCAGAATCGCACCAGGGATACTGTGAGGAGAATAGATGGGAGAAGTCCCAGGCCAGAGACACACCGGGTTTACACTACAATATTATTACACTGGCTCTGTTATAATAATCCACACGAAAGATAATGCTGCCTTCAGCTGGGCTGATAGCAGTAGAGACGGTGAGAATTTGTTTGGATTCCACTTAGTGGAGATACTTTGTATATTCACAAGCTACTACACATTCATATAATATTCCCTTTTATGGTTTTTAAAATCCGTTGTTTGTAGGCGTTCTCCTTTTTTCATTCTGGTTTCTGTTTTTGTTTTTTAATTTGTCTTGCCAGTGGTTGTCAGCCTTCGGTTATGGAAACTGTAAGGAACCACTGGAAACACTGAGAGATGTCCCTCTTCTTTTTGTTGTTGCTTGATTCAGAGAAGGGTGTATGTTGGCATTTAGCTCCTTGGGGGCTTCGGGATGCAGAGGGTCCTGTAGTTTCTGACACAAGGAAGAACCGTCCTGTCCAAAATATGTTCCATTTGAGAAGCACTGACTTCTCTACTTCCTTGATCTTCCAAAGAACAAGTTTTTGATACTGTGAATTCTGATAGTTTCTAAATCTCTGGACCATTGATTTCTGTTCTTTATTTCCTTCCTTCCTATTTCTCTGAGTTTACTGGGTTGTTATTCTTCTCATTTCTCAGCTCTTTTGTGTTTATACATGTTCTCTGATCAGTGTACGTGAAAGTGTAAATTTCCGTCTAGGAGCTGTTTCAGCTGTACCCTGCAAATTTTGGTATGTGATTATTCACAAACACCTGCCATGGCACATAATAAGTACTCAATAAGTATTTGTTAATTAATTAAAGCAATCTCTGACCCCTCCTTTGAACTAGGGAATAGAATCTGTATTTTCTGATATATTACATAATAATTTAATAGTATTATAGTTAATAATCTAAATAGCAATTTACCGAACTATGGAATAATAATAATAATAATAATAATAATAATAATAAAAACAGTGTACATAATAAAATGAGGGGGCCCTTGTATTTGATTGCGATGTTCATATCTGCCTTTTCTGTTTCAGGTGCAGCAGTTGCAAGGAGTTTACAGTTTACAAGAGCAGCACTTCTGGACCTTATGTTCCGATGTTTACGTTGGGACCTTGAAATTAGTAGTAGCCCCTGATGCTGATGCCAGGTGGATTTTAAGCCAAACACATAATATTTTTACTCAGGTATGACTTTTTCACTAACTTCTCAAGGATTTTTTAATTTATCTGATCAAATATTTACTACATAACATATTAAATATATAAATATATTTATATTATCAAATATTTACTAAACATATTAAATATATAAATATATTTAAATTTTTATAAATACATATTTTTATAAATATTTTATATATATATGCATATATATATCTGTACGCACAATGCTGTGAGGAAAGCATAAAAGTACCTTTTTTCAACCATACAGTCAAAATTGGGAATTCTTATTTTAGTTCTTAAGATAGTCCTGTTCTCTCATTATGCTGATTTGAATTCCTTTAAGAAAAAGTAGATTCTCCTTTACTGTATATCCTTTATAAGACATATTAAATACTGTTTAAAGCCAAGAACTAAAACAACCTTTGGAATGAGAATGATGCCTTGTCAGTGGCTTTAGCTAAAAGTAGATAGACTATGTTAACGTTTTTTGTGTGATAGCAAAGCCATAGTTCTGTGTAATTTAAAAGCTTAATATGGAAAAATAAATAAATAAATAAAAGCTTTAATATGCTGTTGTATTTGGAATCAATTATTCAATGAATGCCTACAGCCAAATTATTTTCACTCGATGCTTATGCTGTCATGAGTTGACATAGTCATGTGACTGATAGTCAATTTAAGAGGGATATATGTTATCCTATATCTGTTGGAAGAATAAGAACATCATGTCAAGAACATCTAGGGGGAGAGTGAGAGAATACAAATTCTTTTTTCATTCTAGTTTACTAGAAATATTTGGCGAAAAATCTAGCCAAAATTATCTAACACATAGATCTAAAGAGGAACTGTTTCCATGCCTTAAAAATCTGTGCTTAAAAACTGGCGTGTGACTCTTGATGTGATGCAGTGAAAGTGTGTGGTACTTTTGCCAGAAATGGTTAATGTGAATCTAATCACTAGCAAACAACCAGACAAATCCAGCTTGTAGAAACTTCTCTAAGACTGTTAGCCTAGATTCTTACCAAGTATCATTGTCATGAAGGGGCAGGGGGGAACGGTGGGGGATTATGCTAGATTAGAGAAGACTTCACAATTAAATGCAATGTGTTATCCTTGATCAAATCTTAGATTGGAAAAAAAAACAAAAAACAGGCACAAAGGAAATTATTGGGTAATTGGGAAATTTGAATATGGACTATGTAATAGTTCATAATAATCGTGTAGGTATGATAATGGATTGTGGTTATCGAAGAATGTTCCCATTCTTAGCAGATCCATGCTGAAGGATTTAGTGGTAAAGGACCAGGATGTCTAATTTTCAAATATTTCAGCAAAGTAAAAAGATTACAAATAAATACACTTAGAGAGAAATAAAGGAAATGTAGCAAAATATTAGCAACTGGTGAATATGGGTGATTTTATTTTTTCAAAATAAAAAAGTTAAAAAAAAATTAAAACTTTGGAGGCTCCTCATTGCCACCAGGATAAAACCCAAACTTTTTAGCATGACCCAAGTAAGTCTTCAGGCCTCCTGCTATTCATTCCCAGATACTTCATACCCTTCCAGATTATTTATTTTTCTGTGTGGGACAAAGATCTTACTCTAACATAGAGGTCCAAGTCAGTTTTTCTCTCTCTGAGGCCTAGAGACCTCTCTAAACCACATTACTTTATCTTGTGATATACATATTTATCTGCAGGTTTCTTCCAAACATCATCATTTTGCATTCCCAATGCTTAGAAAAATGTGCATGGATAGTAAATTTGTTGAAAAAACAAAGTCTTAAAACTGTATTTGACCAACACCATCTTTACTGCTAAGTATGGAAAAATATGGTTGGGTTCCCATTCGTCTTTTTAGCCACAGCATGAAAAGATCGTAATGATACACAGAAATAGATTGACAGAGACAGACGCGTAGACGAAAGGAGAGGGAAAGGATGAGAGGGAGAGAAACAGGACACACCATATTTTCAGACACGGACAACAGAACATAATATGTCTTTATTAATTTTTTAAAGGTTTTATTTATTTATGAAAGACACACAGAGAAGCAGAGACATAGGCAGAGGGAGAAGCAGGCTCCATGCAGGGAGCCCAATGTGGGACTCCATCCTGGGACTCCGGGATCATGCCCTGGGCTGAAGGCGGCGCTAAACCGCTGAGCCACCCAGGCGTCCCTAATATGCTGTTTAAATTCAGGATCTTAGCATAAATTAAATGATCTCTCTTCTCTAATAATGAGAAAGGTATGGTTACGTTCCTTTGGGAATAAGTAATGAAATAATTTTGTGTGTAGACAACAGCAAGGCTAGCTGCTACAAAGCAGTATGCTGGTACCACTTACTCTAGAATTTTAAGAGCTGGGTCTCGGGACACCTGGGTGGCTCAGCAGTTTAGCGCCACCTTCAGCCCTGGGCATGATCCTGGAGACTCAAGATGAAGTCCCACATCGGGCTCCCTGCATGGAGCCTGCTTCGCCCTTTGCCCGTGTCTCTGACTCTCTCTCCCTGTGTCTCTCATGAATAAATAAATACAATAAAATAAAATAAAATAAAAAAAAAGAACTGGGTCTCTTCTTGAACAGACATGCTAAGTCTGCATGACTTCCATGTCTTCGGGACACATGCAAGAACTTCACAGTGTGTCTCCGGCCTTCTCATACCTCCTTCCTGTTTTAGAGGCAAGAAGAAAATGTGGCTGCAAATAACCTTACTTTTCACTGTCATTTCTACATCATCATTCTCTCCTTGACCTTTGTCTCCTAGTTATCAGAGTCCTTCCATCCTCCCAGTGTGGGCTTCTGTTGACCTCCAGGCCATGCCACCATCACTCTTTCTGAGGCGTGGGCCCTGAGTCATGGTTTTCCCTCTGAGAATTAATGCCATTATGTCTAAGTTTAGAAATGCACAAGCAGCCGTGTCTGTGCTCAGGAACTGCTGAAGTTGTAACTGAAGTAGGTGGAGGGGAGGCTCTTCTGGTAACATTAGACATCGTGGCTTTTAAAATGGCCTGATCTGAAAGTTTATTCAGCTGCTTCTTTGGTTTTGGAAACTGTATTTGGGTTTTGAAATTTTTAAGCCCTGAAAAATATTTTCAGCCTTCTCATCAGCCAAGGTCAAGCCCGCTCTGTTTCATTCCTTGTAGAGCAGAGGGCCTGGCAGTGAAGATGGGTTAACCATTTTTTTCCAGAGGGGAGGGGGAATCATCCTCCTAATGACTTTTAATCCGTGCCATTAATGATTTTTTTAAAAGATTTTATTTGTTTATTCATGAGAGACACAGAGAGAGACACAGAGACATAGAGGGAGAAGCAGGCTGCTCCAGTGGAGCCCAACGTAGGACTGAATCCCGGGTCTCTGGGACCATGCCCTGAGCTGAAGGCAGACACTGAGCCACTAGGCGACCCTTGTTAATGATTTTAAAGCTGCTCAGAGATCATGGTTTCAGTTCTGACCTATGCAGGACGGAAGTTCGAAGGACCCAAAGAAGGATTTACTCAGTAACAAGTTCTACCTTTTGGTTTTATGGCATTTTCAGGTATCTTTCTTATAACTGAGCTTAAATCAGAATTTAAGTCATAGTTTTTGGTTTAAAAAGTTGTACTTGGGACGCTTGAGTGGCTCAGGCGTTGAGCATCTGCCTTTAGCTCAGGGTGTGATCCCGGGGTCCCAGGATCGAGTCCCACATCGGGCTTCCTGCATGGAACCTGCTTCTCCCTCTGCCTGTGTCTCTGCCTCTCTCTCTCTGTCTCTCATGGATAAATAACTAATGTTTAAAAAAAAAAAAGTTGTTCTTGTTAAAGTAGAGATATGAAAAAAAGTTTAAACTGAAAAGACTAACCTCGGCTTAAGAATTTCAAGTTTGTATTCTTGATAAAACTATAAGCTTCAGGACTATTTTAGAACTGTTTTATTCTCATTTTCTATGGTATCAGCCTTTAATGGCCAGCTAAGGCTGTGTGTGCATGAATAGAGTAAAACAAGTGAATTGGTGAATTTAGATTTCTTCGGGATTATTAGGTAAGGGATAATCCAATTTTTAAACTACAGGGTTTTCTTTTGGCATAGAAAAAGTTCTCTCTCCCATTCTCCCCTCACTAACTTTTTAAAAATGAGTTCTTGGTTGGGAATTGATGAAATACAAAACTTATATTTAGTCTATGAACAGGAAGAGAAAGTAGGATACTGGATTAAGATGGCAATTTAACCTATTATGGGTCTCTCAAACTTGCTGATATCATCTGTTAATTTTTTTTAATATACTGTTTTGTTAGAAATACTGTTTGAAGAAAAATCTCGAATGTACTTCCGCTTCATTGCCCTCTTCAGTTCCACAAAGCAGAGAAGACAATCCAGCCTAAGTCATGCTATTTACTCCCTGATAGGACTTCGGTCTTGGTTTCTTTCATCTCTTCTCCTCTCCTGCCTATTTGTTTTGCATATTATAAATCCTGAGCCCCCAGCTTCCTGCTGCAGCTTTTTGTGTCCTATCCACTAGCCTCAAAATAGAATTCACCCTGATACCCAGGAAGGAACCAGAAAGCCTCCTCACATGCCCAAATAGGAGTTCCCCAAGTTTCGGGAACCTCCCCGTGCTCCAAGCTGCTGATCCCTTCCTGCCGCCGGAGCTTGGGCAGCGGCTGGGAGAAGCCGCCGCCGTGCTCGTGGCTTTCCGGGCTGTGGAAGGTCGTCATCTTTCCTAAGTGGCAGGGTAAGCGTCCGCCTGCCTGCCCTCCCCTCCCCCCTCCCTCCCCCCTCCCCCCTCCCTCCCCCCCCCCTCCCCCCTCCCTCCCCCTCCCCTCCTCCCCCTTCCCTCCTCCTCCCGCTTTCCCCCCTCCCCTCCTCCTCCCGTTTTCCCTCCCCCTCCTCCCCCTCCTGTTCCCTCCCCTTCCCCTTCCCTCCCCCTTCCCCTCCCGTTCCCTTCCCCTCCCCCCTCCTCCTCCCCTCCCCTCCCCCTCCCTCTTCCCTCCCCCTTCGGTTCCCTTCCCTTCCCTCCCCCCCTCCCGTCCCCTTCTCCTCTCCCTCCCCCTCCCCCTCCCCCATCCCCTTCATCCCGGGTCCGCCAGAACCCAACCTCCCGAGGAGGCGAGGCGGCGCGAACAGCCTGGGGGAGGCCAGCAAGGCCCTGGGCTTGTGGTTTGTATTAATCCGAGCCTCGAGCCCTCGCTGAGCCCTCGCTGGTCGGGCTGGTAGGTCGATAGAGGCGGGGGGCGGGGGGGCAGCTGGGCCTTGGGGAGCCCCCCCAGCGCTGTGACCGCTGCCCCGCGCCTCACCCGCGCCTCGGCCACGACAGGTGCTGCGGAAGGAAGCCGGGCCCAAGCTGCTGCTCGCGACGTGTAATTTTGTCACATTCACTCACCGTTTCACTAATTCCGAGGTGGTTTAGGTTTCACACGAAAGACTAAGGCAATTTTCAAGGCCTCATTTTAAAAGCGTAAAGATTAATGTTACGTGTTCCGTCAGAAACTAAAGTAGAACGTTTCTGTGGAATTGTTAGTATAAACCAGTAATTTTCTACAGCCATATTCTTGTGTATTTTTCTTTTTCCTTTCTTTTTTTTTCTTTTGCTTCTGATTTTTTTTTTTTCTTTCCACAGCATTGAATTGAATAGTTATAAGCCTAGGGCACCAAGTTAGTATTTATTTTCTTAGGAGCCCGGGCGTTAAAAAGAACAGGCTTGGGGCACCTGGATGGCTCAGCGGGTTAGGCGGCAGCCTTCAGCTCAGGTCATGACCTCGGGGTCCTAGAATCCAGCCCCACATTGAGCTGAGCAGGGAGCCTGCGTCTCCTCCTCCCTCTGCCTCTGCTTGCTCTCTTTCTGTCTCTCTCAAATAAACAAAATCTTTAAAAAATTATAGTCTTAACGATTTTAAAAAGTGTTGACTGAATTATGGTTTATATTACTCTCCTGGCGTAAGACACAATAAATATGATATGGTTTTTACTTTTTAAAGAAAGGGCTTTTAAAGACCAGGCTAGGCTCTGACTCCTGGGGCCGGCCCAGTGGTACCCAGTGGTACCAAGTTTGACGCAACCAAGACCTGTTCTGATCTGCTGAAGTGTTTGTCTCGTATTTATGGTCTGGATAAACTGTATAGAAAACCTAGTTTGCATTCAGGGAGGAGGTGACTCACTATAGGATTCTTTGGAAATTCTGCTTCTCTCTCTACTTTGAAGGACATTGAGAAAGGAACATGGGAAGCTGGAAAACTTGAAGCCATCCCCCTCAGGACAGCTGGCTGAAGCAAAATGACTTTTTCTGTCAGACTGAGCTTTTATGTAAAGCTGTAGCCCCTCAGGGGAAAGATATAAGCTTGAGTAATTAACTCATGATTATGCAAAGAACAATTTACCTAGCCTCTTTGTTTTTCCTCTTTTTTATTGCCTTGGGCTAACCTCATTTCTTATTATCATCTTCATTGTATTGAGACTGGGGGTGAGGGAAGGGCAGGCACAGTAACAGGAGCCCAACTTATTTTGACCATTTTACTTTCATTAACAATTTCGTTAAGAGAGAAAAGGAATTAAGCCAATTTACTTGGGCAGTAGCTGGTTTTTTTTTTCCTTAGGGTTAGATACACAAGAATTTCAAAGAAGAGTTCCTTAGTTATTTTGGAGACCATCTAGGTTGAGTAAAATCAAATAGACTTAGGATGAATCATAATAATTTTTAATAGCCTTTTATAGCATATGAAATCCTTTCTCATATATTCACATATATTCCTTACAGTGGTACCTGAGATGTAACATGGGTTTATTAAATACTTGTCAAATTTCGGATAAACATATAACAGTTTTGTGAAATAAGTAGACTTGGTATCTTTGAATGCTTTTAAAATGAGAAAAACTAAGGTTTGGTTTTAAATCTTAGCTCAAAAATCATACGGATATTAAGCTCTTTTTTTCCTGCCATAAGCCTCTTCAAGGAAAGGCTGCTATTAAGTGTAGTTTCCATAAATTTGAAGAACAAATAACAATTTTGAATAACAACTTTTAACTTGACCACAGCAAGGATTTTTAAATTTTATTTTATTTACTTCTTTTTTTAATAAGGCAAGAAAGCTAAAATGTTTTCTATGTTAGTGACCTTCTAGGGTCTAACCAGCTTTTTATTCCATTTGAATATTCTCTGTTCTTCTCACACATTCATTAGTGTTGTGCAGAGCCTATCCATTTATGCTAGGATAAAAAAAAACATGCTAAGAAGTAGTGTTGATAGATTTTTATCCCCCACTCTGTTTTTTTTTTCCTTTCCATTAATATTCTAATTTACCTTTCATTCTATGGTACTGACAAGAAAATGCTTATTATAGCTACTGTATGCTTTAATTTTTAATTTTAAAAAGTTATTTTTATTTGAAAGAAGGAATTTAGTAGAATTTCTATTCATCTAATAAACAACATTTATTGATCACTTATTATGTGCCAGGCACTATTTGAGGTGCTAGGAGTCAGCAATGAAAAAATGACAAAATCCTTTTTTTTTTTTTTTTTGTAGAGATTACATTATATAATGTAAACATTATATAATGTTTACTGTGAGCCACAGTAAACACAGCAATGGAGGTGATGTAATGTGGTCAGATTCTGGGATTGTGCTATTTGAAAGTAAGGCAAGCAAGTTTTTCCTAATAGGTTGGGTGGTGAGAGAAAAAAAGGTCTTTAAATTGTAACATAAAGGATGGAACTGTAGAAGATACAAGATCACCAGGCTTGAGGGGAGGAAAGAGTTTTGTTTGGCTCTGTTTTAATCCTTGTCAGACACCCAGGTAGAACTGTCAGGTAGATGGCAGGTGGGTTGCAGTGTAGGAGTGTAAATAGGGGAGGTGTGAGCATACAGATGGTGCCAGAGGTCTGGATACTAGATGAGATCAGATAGGGAGCAAATGTAGAAAAAGAAGGAATCTGAGTACTGAGCCTTTGGGTATTGCAGTGCTTAGTGCTCAAAGGTAGAAGGAAGAACCAGCAAAGGAGATTGAGGAAGACTGATAATCGAGGTAAAGGGTCACCAGCGAGTGATCCCCAGAAGCCAGGCCAGAGAAAGCGTGTCAGTTGGAGAGAGTGAGCGCCTGTGTCCTTGTTGCCCACAGAGTAAATGCTAAGAGGCCCGACGGATGAGCACTGATCTGAGCAACTTGGAGGTGACCTTGACAAACAGCTTTGCAAAGTGGTGGGTGGCAGTAGTTCAGTTGAAATGTGTTCAAGGGAGAAGAGAGAAAAGGAACTGTAGGCAGCAAATACACAAAAATAATATCGGAGAGCTGGGAGCAATTCTGAGAGCAGTCCTTGAACAGCAGGTTCATATCCAAAACTGAAGAGAGGCGTTAGAATGTGAAGTAATTAAATAACCAACAGATTGTCATACTTAAGTATTTACTAAGCATCCATCCCAGGAAAATTGAGACTGGATCGATTTATGATTTTAGTAGCCAATTAGGCAAGCACTTTTGTGTTCTCTAACAGAGTGATAGAAGCTGCGTAACCTCATTGTTCCAGATTTCACTTGGACACAGTTTGTAATCAGTAGCGTGGCTTTCTTCTGTAGAGGTAAATGGAGGATCTTTTTGCAATTATGAATGTACTTATTTCTAAGATAAAATTACTGGCCCTTTCTGATGAAAAATGGAGAATTATTTTCCAGAGGCAGAAAAGAAAAATAATGCTTTCCTTTAAAAAAAAAAAAATGAGATTGTTTTCTATTACTTTTCTGAAATGTGTAGTCTGCTATTGGTTTGTCTGATTTCCTGATTTTTTTTTTTTTTTTTTTAACTTTTCAGGCTGGAGTGAGACAGCTTTATGTACAGATTGACTTTGCAGCCATGTAATGAATGAAAAGAAATGATCCTTTTTGGGGGACCTGATATTTCCGGTACTGTACAATCCAAAACCTTGTACCTAGCTTTTTAAAACAGAAAAATCATCACTCTAATTTCCCAGCACCAAGTAGGCCAGGTAGCCTCAGAAGTTGGTGCTCTGCCGGGAGCTCACGGCTAAGGGATCAGAATTAAGAGGATCTCTCCTGGACTTTTGGTTTTGTCTTTGTGCTCTTCCCTCCAAATCATTTTGATTTCTGAGGTTTGTTTGCAGTTTTGTTCCAGGATGTTACTTTTTATTTGTTTACTTTTTTTTTTTTTTTTTTTTTTTTGGTCATTTCAAAAATGCCCTTACTTGTAGTGGTCATCCTAGTCAGTAAGAATTCAACTGATGGGCTTCCCGTCATCTGGAAATGTCTTCACTGAAGCTGCTGGAAACCACTGCTTTCATTTCCACAAAACTAGTGTTATTAAAAAAAAAAGAAATGGATATTGTTTTATATATAATGTCACAATGGTTGACATTATTCGGTATAATCTTATGTTTGTAAAATTGTTTGTACCTTGCAAACTTATGAACCAAACCATATTGGGTTTTCAAAGTGCCTTTGTATCAGAAAATGTATTTGCCAGCATAAAAATGTACCATCAAAGGTCATGCATATGTTTTTTTTTTTTTATGGATGGTTCTATAATCTGTACAAAGTAAGACTTAGTAAGTGATGTATACAGATTGTGTACTTCCAGCATAGGTTTAACTATATGAAGTTTCCTCTTATTACTCTATATCATCAAAAACACAAGGTGTTTGGCTTTCTAAATCAATTATCACATTAAATTATTCTGTGGACTGTGTTTTCAAAACTTTGCAAATGCATCTGTTATATACACGATTATTTTGACTTACTTAAAGCATCTGCTAAGTCCCAAATTTCTCTGAAAGCTACTGTGTCTGTGAAAACTTCCCTATACGTCTCCTTGTTGTTTTTATGGGTTTTATTTTATTTTTATTTTTTTTAGGTAGAGAGGAGAGAGAGCAGAGGGGCATAGGGACAGAGGGAGAGAGAGAATCTTAAGCAGGCTCCACACCCAGTGCAGAGCCCCACAGGGGGCTGGATCTCACAACCCTGAGTTCATGACCTGAGCTGAAATTAAGAGTTAGATGCTTAACCGACTGAGCCACCCAGGCACCCCTATGGATTTTATTAATGAAAGGCAATGTAGAGTGAAAACAGAAATGGTTGTGACGTTACTTTGTTTTTTCATTCTTCAAATGCCAAGTCATTCAAATGCCAAGTTTTATTTTCTGGTGCAAGCATTGTACAAATACAGTTGCTTTAAGAAATCCTAAAAGCATTTTATTGAGTTTGAACTATTGAAGATACAGATCAATTGTGAAAAACAGGTGTCTTAGAAGTTAATAAATAAGTTGATTTCTAGGTTCTTGTGTATTTGAAAAATAAAATTGTGATTTGAGATGACAAGTGCTTGAACAGTCAGATATTCTCTGTTTTTGAAGAAATATTGATCTGGATAGACATTTACCCATTGTTCTTCATTTTATCATAATGTATGTTCCCTTTTAACTTTAAAAAACTGAAAGTTCTTTGGGAGAAAAAACTCTGTAGGCTGGAAACAATTGTTCAGAACGTACACCCATGATCCTTTTCTCACCGAGGAGGTAGAAATCACTGTTGATTTTGTCTCTTTCTCCCAGTTTCCGATCTACAATTTATGAACTAAAGTGTATTAGGAAAACTAGACAACTTTCTTTATGTTTCTCTGAACTGCTGTGGATTACTACGAGCTGTTGACAGCCTCCTTTTTGCGGATTAAGCAGTATTCTCAAAGCCTCCTTACTTACTGCCAGCCAGTTCTAAAGCTAAGAATTCCTGCAGTAGAATGTGTTTAACCAAGACAGTTGTTGCGACGTTTTAGGAGGGAAAGTATACAAGGCAGTGTCCTGGCCGTGTGCTGCTTTTTCATTGTAAGTGTAAGTGGTCATTTGGAAGTGTGCGTCCGCTTCAGAGCAGAGCCTGATAGAGGCCTGGGAGAGTCTGTGGGTTTCGGCATATTGTGGAAAATGCTTGGATGTGTGCCTTTATTTTCTTTTCTTTCAAAGATTTTACTCATTTATTCATGAGAGACACAGAGAGAGAGAGAGAGAGAGGCAGAGACCCAGGCAGAGGGAGAAGCAGGCTCCATGCAGGGAGCCCGATGTGGGACTCGATCCCAGGGCTCCAGGATCGCGCCCTGGGCCGAAGGCAGGCCCTCAACCGCTGAGCCCCCGGGCAGCCCTGGATGTGTGCCTTTAAAAGCTGATATGTAATCGTACGGATTGTTCACCTGTGGAGACGGGGCTTGCCCTGGCCTGTGACCGCGCCCAGTGCGTAGTGAAGCTGCAGTTCTGCTTTTCATCGAGCCCTCCCGTCCGCGCGAAGTCCTCGTGGCAGCAGGCAGCCCCTGACTGTGCTCGCGGGACACAAGTGCACAGCGTGTGCCTCTGCCTCTGATACGGCCGAGCGCGCCGATTCTTAGCCTGCCGTGGAACTCCAGCTCTGCACCTGTTCCGAGAGGTTTCCAGCTCCTGTCATTTGGCAGGTTTGCGTCGACTTTTATGCTTTAATTAAATGTCCTGAAACCCGTGTGCGTGGCAGTGACAAATTAGTGTGCGAAAAAGCAGTTTTGTTCTCGTTCTAACAAACAGTCTGTCTTCTAGGTGGTTTTGGCACAGACCTACCGCTCACGTGGATAATTCCACTGACAGGTGCTACCCGATGTAGTAGATTTGAGATGCTGTGCCGTTGAGCTGACTTTTGGGGTGGCGGTGGGCACGGGGGCCTGACTCTCCATAGTTCTGCTAGTATTTGAAAAATCCAAATATTCTCTGGAGAACAAATTTGTTTTGCTGCGGGGGAATCACCTTGCTAAGTAAACATCCCCAAACCGAAATAGACCTACGTTATCTCTGTGTCTTAAAATCTAGGCTGCGCGCTCGCAGGCCTTGCGGTGCGGTGCGCAGGATGCCGCCTTGCTGCCCCTGCTCTCCCTCCTGGGAACCAGGCTGGCTCTGCAGAGGCCCGAGGCAGCAGGAGCTCGGCATCGCATCTCCGAGCCGCCGCGCCCACACCAGCCAGCAAAATACTGGGCCTGGGCACCGTCACAGAGCAGCCCAGTCGGCGACTCCGAGGCGGGTGCCCAGCGTTCCACAGCGTTTTCACCTACTATGGAATAATCCGTTTTCTAAAGATTATTAATACGGTGGCATCCTCCTACAACGCTGGCACGTAAGATCAAAAATACTTGATTGCTTAACACAGAATTTTACATCTGAGGGACTGTCCTTAAAAGCAGTCTCGTTCTACCTCTCATTTTACAGATGAGAAAAATGAAGCCCAGAAATGCTGTCATTTACTCAAGGTCACAGAGGTAATTAGTGGCAAAGCCAAGACCAAAATCCAGGTCTTCTGACTCCAAGTCGAGTTCTTTCTACTCTACTGTGCTGCCTCTCAGTGTAATATTTGCCTTTCTGTAAATGTGATGAAAAAGCATTTGTAAATAAAGGAAAGCTGACCTCCATTTTTGGTACATTAAGGCACTTTATAAATGGAGTTTTATTGTCTTATTTTTCATAAGTAATGACGAGGTTTAGAATATTATTTCCATTACGAGGTTTAGCATATTCTTTATGGAAGATATAATTTTTGTACTCCTTTACTTTTTTACTCTTATGAAACCAATTCCTGATTTTTAAAATATGATGACATCTGTGCTTTGGATACTTTTAACTTGGGAGTGAATTTTTCTGTTAATTGCCCAAGGCTAAATCCAATTTAAGGATTGCTTAGTTTTCTTTATTTTGTATATATTCTGTGAGCTGGTACTTTTCAGAAACCAGGCTAATTCTCACAGGTCAAACCATTTCAGTCTTGACACTTTAGTTTTCACTTACCGGGGCTTTTGGATTTTTAACATTCTCAGAGCCACACAAAATTGGGCATTAAATGAAATACAGAACAAAACAAGTCTTTTAATTCAATAGAATGCCAAATGTTAAATTGCTTACTTTCAACACGAAAGCATTACCTTGATAAAATTGAACTTTTTTCTGTCACCATCTTCAAAAAAGAAATTATTTTCCAGTTCACAGAGCTTTGGGGGAAAAATTTATTTTTTGAAGAATACTCATTAAAAGTTTTATTAATGGAAGAATATTGTTTCAAGACAAGACCCACCAGAAGCCTTAGTGATCCAGATCTCTACCATCGAGAGATAGACTTACATACAATGAAAAATTATCTATCAAAAGTATCTGCAGAGAAGTATAGTTATATTTAAAGGCCAAATGGATGTCAGTCTTTTTGATAAGGGCCTCTTTGGTTTGTGTCCAACCATTTCCCGACTACAAATTATATGGAAAGGGTGGGAGTCCACCTTCATTAAGTATTCCTGTGTCTTTGTGTGGCCTTTGCCA
This sequence comes from Canis lupus familiaris, assembly GCF_011100685.1. NCBI lineage: Eukaryota > Metazoa > Chordata > Mammalia > Carnivora > Canidae > Canis > Canis lupus. The sequence continues at coordinate 49,591,053 of NC_049227.1, read as the reverse complement.
TGTCGTTGTCACATTTGAAATTCTCACATTTCAGTAAAGAAAGAAATCTTGCCTGCTTTTATGATTGACAGAGCATTTTCAAATTCCTTCCCTGGGGAAGGAATTCATAACCACATTTTACAGATGAGGAAGCTGTTGTAGGAGAATTTAAATGACTTGCCTGAGGGATAGCCAGTGGTAATGCACTGACCTTAAATCCAGTGCTTTTTCTGATGACTACTCTGTTTTATGTGTGTCTTCTACAGAGGTTTAGCGATCAAAGAAGTTGTAGCACATTTGAACAGACTCTTCAATAAAATCAGCAAACAATTACCGTGACAAAATTGATTATGGGATAGCAGTTGTTCCATATACATGGCTTAAACTCATTCCTTCATTCATGCTCTCCTGCTTATTTCCATATTTCCTACCTTTGCATTGAATTTAAACTGTGCGGACTCAAAAGAGTAAGCAGATCTCCTTTAAGTATGTTTAAAACCTTTAAAAAAAAAAAGTTTTATTGATGTTCACAGTAAGCTGCTTAAAAGAAGGGACAGACTCTGAAGAGTCCTTGCCAGTGTAAGTAAGGAGAAACTGAATTCATCCTGGCTAACAGAGGTTAATTTAATTGATGAGGGAATTAGCTTTCAAGAAGTACAAATAATTTTTGCTGCTTGAGAGGGACCTGAGAATGTACAACATTGCATTTCATAGACACCTTTTCCAGGAAGAAATCTGTTTCATAATCAGTAGTAATCTATGCTTAATGATAGTATTGAACTTTGAACGTTTCCCATGGCTTTGAAAATTTAGAATCTGCAATTCTGATGATGTTGGAAAGGTTGTAAAAAAGAATGTCTTTGTCTCATCATCTATTGCATTATCCCCAAATTTAGTATGAACTCACATGCGCAGTAAGTGCTGGTTAACTAGTGAGTAAATACTGTAGATAGTAGCGGATATAAATGTAAGGGCTGGGGCCAGATAGAACCAGTAATCTATTGTTTATTACAGAAGATGCCTCAGCTTTTCTTTGGCATTTTTGCACAAATAAGTGACTTCGTATCCACTTTGGCCATTTTTTTCAAGGAGCCCTGTGAGCTGCTTCTCAATTTTAATCCAGGAACAGTAGACATACAGAGATGTGATCCATGTTGTTGGATAGAAATTTGGCAAAACTAGGACTTGTGGAAGCTCAATGTGGAAGTCACTTGAATTTTTACATTACGTATTGCCAAATGAGACACCATACTGCCTCCTTGGTTTCTGTGGAAAACTGCCATATTTATATTATTACTTTAAGGATCTGCATAGAACATACCTTGTTTCATTCATTCCCGGATCTATTATTATCCAAAACTCCTTGAGTGGTGTATCATGAAGGTGCTTCTATAAAAACAAACACTACATGTATTCATTTAGTGATTTAAATATTCCTAGAATAGTTTTTATCCTTTTTTTTTCTCTTTTTCCCCTCTGAATGCTAAATTTTAGTACACCCTATATTTCTTATTTTTTCATCTCTCTTAATTGCTGCTGCTACGGTAAAATGTCCCCTTTACTAGTGAAAAAAAAAAGCTTTATTCTGAATCTTAGTATTTGAATTTTGTGTATGTACCACATATCATGCATCAGTTAGCCTCAATGAAGATTCTGTTTTGAACTAGATGTAACCTGTCAAGAGTTTGCCAAGTAATCCCATTGCTTCCTCCAACGGCAAAAATTCAGTGATATTTCTTCTCAAGTGGTATTTTGCCCCAGCACTTTTGAGTTTGGTCAGCAAAGAGAATGGATCTTTTATATCAGAAATACTGTGAATTAAAAATTGCCAAATCCCTTCTCAGTATATTCTAAACACCCCTACAACACTTTACCTCCCTGTCTTTAATGGTTTCTAACTATACGGCCAAGTTTAAACTTGGGTTTGTTTCCCTTTGGTGAAGATTATGGCATCAAAACATTTCTAAACAAACGTCTGAGTACAAGGCTAGATTGGAATGTCAGATTTCTAGGACTGTGTTGTAATTTGGTTTGAATGTGCTTAAAGTGAGCAATTACGATTTGCCTAAGTATAATACAACAAATCCATCATGTATATTCCACTTTTTTCTACTTGAAGACATTCATGTATATATTTTAACTTCAGATGTATTTAAAAGAATAAACAATTGTATCAAAATTCTTCCAATAAAATTTGTTTCAAAATCTTCACCTGAATTGTGTCATATCAGTTTGATAAATTGAAAAGAACATCGTGAACCTAACAATGATTGGAATCAGTACTGGGGGACTTAAGGAATGAAAGGGAAAGAATGGTGTTCAGGACCAGGAAACAGGAAAACTACCAGAGGGAGCAGGTGCTAGGAGATTGGAAAGGTCTTAACATGTGAAGGTCCCCTTGTGGCTCTTATCCATTTTTTTAAAAATATTTTATTTAAATTCAATTTGCCAACAAATAGTATAACACCCAGTTTCCTACCCATTATTTTACCTTATAAACACATCTCATGGTATTTATTTCTAGATATTTGCATTAACCCCAAATTGTTCTTTTACCTCATCCTCTATGCATGACCTCAATTTATAGGAAACAAAGGCCAAAACCAGAAATGAGCCTTTGTTATCTTTCCAAATTTTTCCCTCTGATCTGAAGCATTAAAAAAAAAAAATAGCTTCTCCACCCTAGATCTCATTCCTCCCACCTTCTCAGACATATTCTTTTAGCAAAACAGCCTATCAATCTCTGCCTCACAATATGGACTTTATACTTGGTGCGTCTGCTGATGAATACTTTCTGTGGTCTGACTGTGCTTCTAATGTGTTCTTTCCACCATTTCCATAGCTCCTGCTAACATGGCTTCGGTCTTTATTTTTTAGAAGTTAATCAAAGGCCCTCAGAGGCTTACTTCTCGTCACATCTGTGGCAGAACTACTAACATCTCAAAATCAACAAAGAAAATAAATTTTTTCCACCCAAATCTCTTCTCAACTACCAATTTCTGTCAGAATCCCTTACATAATTCTTGGAAATCTAAATATTGCTTTTGTCCCTTTCTTTTACTAAATTCCCTGTGTCAAAGTCCTTCCCTTCATTCCTTTGAAATCTTTTAAATTGCCCTTTTCCATCCCCACTGTCTTATTCCAGGGTGTCATTGACGACATGCGGTCACTATGTGGAACTACATAGCTTCCCAGGCCTGGCTTAGCCACCTCCATGGCACCCCTCTCCCAGCCATCAGCACAAACACATTCTGGCCTTAAGGCAGGAAATAGGAGGAATTTCTGCTGAATCAGACCTTTGCCCAGGCACTCTGAAAACATTTCCTCTAGCCTGACTTCCTGATTACCTTCTGCTGGCCCTTCTGCACACTGGACTTTGACCTATTAGATCTAGAGCACCTGCCAGGGACTCCCTGCCTTTCCTGTGTTCTCTAGAATTAGCCTCTGGCCTAAGGAAACTCTACAGTGACCCTAACCACTGCCTCAGAGCAGCCTACTCTGTTTACATTCTGATTTAAGCAAGTTACTTATTATAATACTTCACCTAATCTTTATCTAGACTTGTTTCCTTCCCCAAGAAGCCACCCTGTGTTGTACTAAGTGAGCTTCTCAGTTTTCACTTTCAATCCTCCAGCTCAGGAATCTGGAGCAGTTCCCTAATGCTCATCAAATACAAATTCCTCTGAACAACTTTAGAAACTCATAATGCTTTTCCTTTCCTCCTTACCCAGTCTTATTACCCACAGTATGACAATAAACTTATCATTACTCTAGGCCAGAGAAACAGCAGACAGGGAGAGGCCAACTGGTCCAATAGATATAGACAGAATGAGCAATTTAGTATTTTTCATTCTGTAAAAAGGACGGAAATTTAAGACAACAGTATTGCAATGGGATTCTAGTTAATTCAAACAATCTATTGGTTCATTCAGCCCTATTTCTAGGTTAAAAAAAAATGTCTACCATAAAGTTCAGGCTTAGCACATGCTGTTAACATTTAAGTGTACATTTCAACTTTATCTGCTAAATTCCTAAAAACCAAGAGAAGTAACAATGGTAACAGTAAGATCATACTCAAATGCATTGAGTCTGGCACACTTTAGGCAATCAAAATTTACTGGAAAAATGGATGAATTTAATAAGTTTAATTCCTCCTGGGAAAATGGTTAATGTAAAAAATTCTTGTAAGAGCCACTGCTAAAACCAAAGGATTAAAAACAATGCAAAAACAAAAGCATTCAAAAGAATATTTCATGAATGTAGGCAGAAATAGTATTTTAAAAGGGTGACACTGTATAAATAAACACGAAATTCAGATTCACATTCAGTTATAGTACAGTTTTACAGCAATTAAAATCCTACCATTTGGCTTGGACTTTGGAAATATCATACCACTTCCAAAATGATAAGTAAAATAATATCTGTCTAATGAGCCATCACTGTTTTCCCACCATAGGCATTAATGTTATATCAAACTGCTGTTTAACTTTACAGGGGTTATCTGTCCTGTATGTGCATCATAACTACTTCCCCTTGAGCAATAATTTGTACACAGATCATAGATTTCTACAGAACTTCAAAACAAGACAAAGTTACTACATTTGTAGTTCTAGTAGTTGGAGCAAAGACTTCCTATTGGCTTCCAAAGACTTCTCCCAAGCAATTCTGCAGTAGTGGCCAAGAACTATGGAAACCCACAAGAGCTACAATACAAGAGGAGGGGGTTTTTCTGTTTAGTGGAGCTATGGTTTCAAAAGAGTAGAACAAGACCCTGTTGCTTTTTTCTGTCTCTCCACATGGGTCAGGATGTAGGCTCAGTCATGAAGATATGAGACAGAGCCACACAGTAGAGTAACAAGAAGTTACTCTAAAACTTGAGTAACTTTATGAGAAGTTACTCATAAAGTTGTTTATGAACTCCAAAGAATACCGTCAAGTCACTAATGCTTGGATGTGATCCTATTCAGCATACCAAAACACCTTTAGAACTAAACTATCTGGGACGCCGGGGTGGCTCAGTGGTTGAGCACCTGCCTTCAGCCCAGGATGTGATCCTGGGGTCCTGAGATTGAGTCCCACATCAGGCTCCCTGCATGGAGCCTGCTTCTCTCTCCGCCTATGTCTCTGCCTCTTTCTCTCTGTCTCTCATGAATAAATATAATCTTAAAAACAAACAAACAAAAAAAAAACAACCTAAACTATCCAATCAACTAGGTCCCAGAGAGTTTAGGTCCCATACTGAGTAGTGCAAACCTGAAATAGATCCAAACAAAACTACAGTCTTTGAAAGCTGAACTGACATTGGAACCATAGCCCACAGAAGGCAGCTTGGTAATTATATTCTGAACCTAACCAAGTTGACTACCTATTAGAACAAATAGATTGCCATTCTCCATAGAATCTAAGACTCAGAATCTCATAACATAATACAATGTCCACACTACGATAAAAAATTACTCCACACAAATTTCAACTCATGGAAGAAAAACAATCAACAGATAAGACTGAGATGACATCAATATTAGAATTATCTGTCAAAGACTTTAAAGCAGCCATTATAAAAATACTCGAACAAGCCATCAGAAATAATCTTGCAAAAAAAAAAGAATCTTGCAACAAATATTAAAACAAAATAGAAGACCGAAAAAAGAACCAAATGGAAATTTTATATCAATTACTAAAAAAACAAAACAGAACAAAACAAAAATAAACCAAACCACACAGAATGGGTTCAACAGCAAATGGAACAGGGGAAAGAGTCAATGAACTGGAAGATAGACCAATAAAAGCTATCCACTCCGAATGGCAGAGAAAATAGACCAGGAAAAAAAATCTCAGAGACCTGTGGGAGACAAGAAATATGTAACATTTATGTTATCAGAGTCCTGGAAAGGACTCTGAATACAGTGCTGAATCAGTGCTGCAAAAATTTTTGAAATACTCTGAATACAGTGCTAAATCAGAGAGTGCTAGAAAAACATTTGAAATGATGGCAAAAACTTCCCAATCTTGGTGAATAAACCTACAAATTTAAGAGGCTATTAGCCAACTCCAAGAAGGACAAACCCCAAAATATCTACACCTAAATGCATCATAATCAAATAATTTCAATGAAAATCTCATGAGCTTTATTACAGATATCAACCAGTTATATGGAAAAGCATGAGAACTCAAATATATAAAACAATTTTGAGAAAGATGAACATAATTAGAGGAATCACACTACCTATTTTTAAGATTTACCATAAATCCAAAGTAATCAAGATAGTGTGGTATCACAGAAGGGAAAGAAAAATAAATCAACAAAAAGCAAAAAGATCCACACAAATATGGCCAACTGATTTTTGACAATGGTGCAAAAAACAATTCAATGGAGATAGTTTTTTTAAAAAACTAATGATGAAAAATCAATAAATATAAATAAATAAAAACTAATGGTGTTGGAGCACTTGGACATCTTTATGCCAAAAAAAAACCTTGACATTAAAATCCACACATTATAGAAAAATAAACTCTAAAACTATATCTAAATGCAAAACTAAAAATTTTACAATAAAACATTGAATAAAATCTGTCTTTCAGTTTGATGATGGGTTCTTAGACATAGGAACAAAAACATGATCCACACAGAAAAAAACTGATAATCTGGATTTCATCAAAATGAAAGTTTTGCTTTACCAAAGACATGCTTAAGGGAATAAAAGGATAAGCTATGGACTTGCAAATCACGTATCTGACAAAGAATTTGTATCCAGAATATGTAAAGAATGCTCAAAACTTAAGCATAAGAAAACAAACAATCCAAATTAAAAGATATGAATGGATGCTTCATTAAATAGGATATAAAAATAACAAGCATATGAAAAGATTTTAACATCATTAGTCACTAGGCAAAAGCAAATTAAAACTATGATGACATATACCACAACACACTTACAAAATAACTAAAATAAAAAATACTGCCAATATGAAATGCTGACAAAACTACAGAGCAACAGGAATTCTTTCACGGTACTGGTGGGAATGCAAAATGATAGAGACACTGCAAATCATTTCAGTGGTTTCTTATAAAAATGCATTCACGATATGACCCAGGAATCCCACTCCTGTCTTCTCTAGAAAAATAGACTCTATGTCACATAAAAACCTGAATGTGAAGGGCACCCGGGAGGCTCAGTTCATTAAGCTTCTACCTTCAGCTCAGGTCATGATCCCAGGGTCCAGGATCGAGTCCTGCATCTGCCTCCCTGCTCCGTGCAGAGCCTGCTCCTCCCCCTGCTCATGCTCTCTCTCTCTCTCTCTCTCTCTCTCTAATAGATAAGTAAAATCTTGAAAAACAAAAACCCTTAATGTGAATTTGTTAACTCTCCATATAATTGCTAAAAAGTGGATGGGTAAAGGCATGAATATAAAGGGATAGTGGGAAGGAGTTTTTTGGTGTTGAAACTGTTTTGTGTTTAGATTATAGGAGTGGTTTCAGAGAATTTACTACTAAAGCGCTAGAAACTGCTAAGTAAATGAATGTAGTATTCAGGTATTTCTAATTTAACTACCAAACCCTGCGATTTCATGATAGTAAAACAAAGATAATATCGTTCCTTTTTCTGATAAATAATGCACATTTTTCATTTTACAATTTCATCCATTCATTCACTCATTCATTCATTTAGTTACGGAGTGCACGAGTAGGTGGAAGGGTTGAAGGGGAGAGAGAGAGAATCTTGAGCAGGAGCCATGCTCAGTGCAGTGTGGGGCTTGGTCTCAGGACTCTGAGACCATGACCTGGGCCAAAATCAAGAGTTAGATGTTCAACCAACTGAGCCACTCAGGCGCCCCAACAATTTCATTTAAATTGAGGTTAAATTATATATGGAATAGTCTCAACAGAATTAGCAAATTAAAATAAGGAGCCTGTTAAATTTCAGTTCAAACAAATTACAATTTCCTTAGTATAAACGTGTCCCAAGTATGGAATGAGAAATGTATATATGTGTACATTTTTTCATTATTTATCTATAATTCAATTTTACTGGGTGCCTTATTTTATCTGGCAATCTTTATACAGAAAAAATGCAGTTCCTGAATCCATATATTTGAACAAATTTTCGTAAATGTTTATAGCCATACAACCAATACCCAATCAAGATACAAAACATTTCTACTACTTTCAGGTTCCCTTTTGTCCCCTTCCAATCTTCATTCACTCCACAGGCAAACCCGGTTTTCTTTTGATTAGTTCCCTCTATTGCTAAATTTCATATAAATGGAATTACACAGTCTCTTTCCTGTCTGGCTTCTTTCATTTAACATCTCTTTTTAAAATTCATGTTGCAGGAGTCAATGGTTTGTTCTGTTTGATTGCTAATACTCCATTGTAAAATATAGCAAACTTTTAAAATCCGCTCTCTTATTGATAGAGAGCTTGGTTCTAGTTTGGAGCTATGAATGAATAAACATATAAAGTTATAAACATTCTTGTACAATTTATTTTGCCAATGTTTTCATTTCTTTTGGGTGAATACCTAGAACCGATCTTGCTAGTTCATGGTATTTAATTTATAAAAAACTGAAAACTACTTTCCAAAGTAGTTGTGTCAATTTATATTCCTACCAAGAGCAGGCAAATTTGTTACTCCATATCCTTGCAACTTTTACTGTTGTTAGCCTTTAAAATTTTTGACATTTCATTGGCTTTGTTAATTTTATTGTTTGCCCATTTTCTATTTCACTGATTTCTGCTATGATGGTATTTCCCTCCTTCTGCTTATAGTTTTATATGCTTTTCTTTTTTTCTAGCTAAGATGGAAACAGATCATTGATTTTTAAACTTCCTTCTTTTCTAACATAGGCTTCTAAAGCTATAAATTTCTAAGCACTGTTTTATCTGCATTCCACACATTTTCACATTTTATGTTTTTGTTTTTATTCAGTTAAAAATAACTGCATTATTTTATTTCCAAATATTTGGGACACCTCTGTTCGTGATTTTTAACTTAACTCCGTTGTGGCTAATAGCCAAGCATATGGTCTACTTTGTTGAAAATGTCTATTCTACTACTATTGGGTGGAGGCATCTAGCATCAGTTTGGTCCAAATGGTTTTTGTTCAAATCAATATTTTTGTTGACATTTATCAGTAGCTAAGAGGTTCATTAAAATCTTCAACTGATTGTATGAAAAGTTTCTCTCCAGTATGCTACTTCTTTTAAGGTCTATTTTGTCTTATATGAATATAGCCACTTGTTTTCTTATGCTTACTGTCGGTATGTTCTACTTTTCTCCCATTCTTTTACTTTCATCTTGTGTCTTTAAAGTTTAACTCTTGGGATCCCTGGGTGGCTCAGCAGCTGAGCATCTGCCTTTGGCCCAGGGCGTGATCCTGGAGTCCCGGGTTGGAGTCCCACATCGGGCGCCCTGCAGGCAAGCTACTTCTCCCTCTGCCTCTCTCTCTCTGTGTCTGTCATGAATAAGCACATAAAATCTTTAAAAGATAAATAAAGTTTAACTCTTATAGACAACATATGGTTGGACCTTTAAAGAAGTCTAGTTCTTTTGACTGGAGTGTTGGATTTATATTTAAGTAATTACTAGTTTGGCTGAATTTAGGTCTGCCATTTTGGTATTTGTCTTATATATTTTTAACCTATAATTCCTCCTTTCCTGATTTTTGATAAATCATGTCTTTGAGAATTCAACTTTTTTTCAGTATTTAATTTTAATTCCTCTAATTTTTTTTTTACTTCTGCCTTATTTTTTTTATAGCAGTTGCCAAGGGATTTCAATACATAACATACATAATAACCTTACCAGTCTATAGTTAGTATTCCACAACTTTTGAAAATGTAAGAACTGCCACTGTTTAATTCCCTTTAACCCCTGAAACTTGTATTATTGTTGAAATATATCTAACTATACACCAGTGTACCATGCTAAATTGTTAGTTAGTTATACCTACTATCTATCAGAGAGATAGAGAGAGAGAAAGAGAGAGAGAGAGCGTGCACAAGCAGGGGGAGTGGCAGGCAGAGGGAGGAGAAGCAGGCTTCCTGACTGTAAGCTTAGTCCAGGACCCTGGGATCGTGACAAGCCAAAGGCAAATACTTAACCAACTGTACCACCCAGGCACCCTTGTCAGTCATCTTTTAAAAACATTAAGTGAAGAAAAGATTGATAGTCTTTTATACTCACATATGATTTCCTTCCTTCTAACTGATGTCATTTACCTTCAGCCTAAAAAACCTCCCTCAGCTTTCCTTGTAGGTCTGCTAGTGACAAATTCTGTTTTCATGAAGATTGCTTTGCTTTCATTTTTGAAGGATGGTTTTACTGGATATAGAACTCTGGATTGATTGGGCTTGGTTTGGTTTTGCTTTTTAATTTCAGTACTTTACAGTTCTCTTTGTGTAGTCTCATAACCTCCATTGTTTCTGAGGTAAAGCAGCCAACATTTATTATTCCCCTGTGTATAGTAAGTTCCCTACTTCCACTCATGGTAGCTTTTAAGATTTTCTCTTTGGTTCTCATCAGTTTTAACTACGATGTATTAGGTGTTCTCTCTGTATTCTGCTTAGAGTTCACTGAGCTTACTGGATCTATGCATTGATAAGTGTCACCAAACTTGGGAAAATTTTACCTTTACTTACTCATCTTTTTTTCTGTCCTCTATTTTCTCTGCTCCTTCTGGAAATCCAATTACATATGCATTTGACTGCTGAATATTGCCCCGCATTGCTTTGACACTCTGTGCTTTTTTTTTTTCTTTTTTATTCGCCCTAATCTTTTTTTTTTTAAAGATTTTATTTATTCACAAGAGACACACAGAGAGAGAAAGAGGCAGAGACACAAGCAGAGGGAGAAGCAGGCTCCATGAAAGGAGCCTGACGTGGGATTCGATCCCGGGTCCCTAGGATCAGGCCCTGGGCTGAAGGCAGGCGCTAAACTGCTGAGCCACCTGGGCTGTCCCCCAACCTTTTTTTATTCTTTAGTCCTCAGATAGGATAATTTCTATCCATCTGCCATCTGTATGCTGCTGTTAAATCCAACCATTTGGGTTTCTATTTCCATTTCTCTGAGAGCACCCCTCTATATACATTCATTACAACCGTTTTTCCTTTTCATCTTGGAGCATAGTTCTACTAGCTGCTTTAAAATTCCCATCTGCTAATTCCAAGTTCTGGATTATATTAGGATCTTTCTGTGTTTTTTCTTTTGGCCATAAATCACATTTTCCTGTTTTTTTTAATGCATTATTGTATCATATTCTTGTCACCATTGATATGCTAAAGAGACTCATTTTGTTATCATACCATGGAAGTGTTAAGATTTGTTCCAGCTGGCAGTTAAATTATTGACTACCTATCTTGATTTGTGGAGGATTGACTTTACATTAAAGGTTTTGTCTTGGGGCACCTGGGTGGCTCAGTCAGTTCGACATCTGCCTTCAGCTCAGGTCTTGATCGCAGCGCCCTGGATCCAGCCCCGCATGGAGCCCAGGTCAGGCTTCCTGCTTAGCAGGGAGTCTGTTTCTCCCTCTCCCTGCTCTTGTTCCACTTTTGTGCTCTAGTTCACTCTCATGCGCTCAGTCTCACTGTCAAATAAATAAAATCTTAAAAAAAAAAAAAGGTTTGGTCTTAATTTCAATGGCAAATCCTTAGTCCTGGGCAGTCTTTTCTAACACACAGCCATTCTAGGTATTTGACAGAAAGCCTAAGGTGCTTACCACGCCTTCTAACTTGTCAGAATTCAAGCTTGAAATTGTTTTCTCTTGCAATACAGACCAACAAGCTCTGCTTGGATTTTTCCAGACTTCTATCTCTGGCTTTCCACGAGGTTCATGGAGACTTCCCTGTACAAGTGCAATTTAGGAGTTAGCCAAAGAGTTAAGAGATTTATATGCAGATTGGAAAGCTGGCTTCTCCTTCAGTGCCACCTTCATTTCTAGAATTTCCTCAATTTACAGCCCCACTAGCAGCCTCCAATTTCTTTGACACCTCAAGCCAGTAAGATTGTAACCTTCTCTTGCATTCTAGCCATCCTTTACCAGATTGGGGAATGTACTGAGGGGAAGTACAGTCCTCAGCCTGCTTTTGGTCATTTCCCAGTGTCTTTAGACAGTTATATTTTGTCCAGAGTTTACAATTGGGAGGGCTGTACATTACAAGCTATTCAACCATTATCAAAACTAGAAGTCTTTCTTTTTATAATTCTTCAATGCTCGCTTTAATGGCTCAAAAGAAAGCAACACAGAACTGGCATTTAAATGTCTTTTGCTCTCTCCTCTTTCGTGTAAAAGACTAAAAATGGAATATTTCATATATAGTAAAATATATTTTATCTCAAATGCAGTAAGTCAGGGGCACCTGGGTGGCTCAGTTGGCTGAGCATCAGATCCTTGATTTCAGCTCAGCTCTTGATCTCAGGATTGTTAGTTCAAGCCCAGTGCTGGCCTCCATCCTGGGCATGGAGACTACTTTAAAAAAAAGAAGAAAGAAAGAAAGAAATCAAAATAACTTTTTAAAAAGATTTTATTTATTTATTCATGAGACACACAGAGACATAGGCAGAGGGAGAAGCAGGCTTCCTGCAGGGAGCCTGATGCGGGACTCGATCCCAGGACTCCAGGATCACACCCTGAGCCTAAGGCAGACACTCAACTGCTGAGCCACCCAGGTGTCCCAAAATAATGTCTTGTTAATTAATGCTTCCAGGAAGTAGGAAAGTGTATGTTCAATTTTCAATGAATTTAATGAAATTTAAGCTATGGTTGATAAAGCCACGAAGATATTTAGAGTTAGACCAATAAACTTGCATATAGCAAAGCCATTTCTGTTATGAACTAACAAAATATATAAGACTCTACTGTCATGAAAAATAATAAACGGAGTGCTATTTACAACTGGGAAAATGAATGTGACTAGTTGCATACATACAGTGACATATCAACTGAGTTATGTTATATGAAAAATCTTGACTAACCCACTGCCTCCAAACTTAAATTTTTTAAAACTGTATTTTGTAGTCGGTAAGTTTTCCATTTGTCAACTTGGATGTGAAAGATGCTATTTAAAACCAAACAGCAACTGTACATGGCTGGCTGAACATTCATAATTCAACAATTATATAACCTCCAAAATACAGCAGAATATGAACCACATAATTAGGATGTCACTTAAACAAGACAAGGCAATTCAAAAGGATGTCATTTTGTGGCATGTGTTCAGCTGAGCTTTAAGTAAGTAGGACTTATTCTTCCCAACTCTGCGTATATGCACTAATACCATCTGCTGTCAAGACAACCCATCTTGTGGCCAGGAGAGCTGACTTTTTAAGAAAGAAGAAAGTTCCACATTGTATAAACTTATTTCATAAGTAAAAACTGCTTTTAAACAACTCTGTTTATGAATGCCCCTGCAAGTTTTAGACTTGGTCTGCTCCATGTGTGTGCATCCTGAAAAATCACCAAAATAGTTGCAACAACTGATAATGACATAGGGAAAAAAAACTCATTACCACAGGAAACCAAGTACTGTTAAATCAACATCTTTCTTCTTGGTCACTTGCTTTATAATTATTAGGTAAACCAAAAGAACTATACATTATGCAAATGTGTGTATGTGCATATATGACTGAAACAAATGAACATCTAACAATAGAAAATGTTCATGAAGTTCATCAACAGGATTCTGAACTATTATCTGGTATGGAAAACAGACTTAGCATCTCCATCTCCAGTGGATGCATGTTGTCTCCTGTGATAATTAAGGAGTGTAACGGTCCTCCCAAGTCCACAGTACTCATTTGCTGCAAAGTGCCTGCTGCAATTTTCTGGTCTTCAGCTCCAACCCTGGCTAAGCCAACACAGAGTGTCTTCTCGGTGACTGCTATTAAGAGAAGAAAAAAAAAATTGCCATTCAATTCAGCAAATGCATTATCTTGTCCAACATTAAAACTAACATTAGTACCAAAAGTACATTTAAAGAAGCCCCAAGGGATCCCTGGGTGGCGCAGCGGTTTAGCGCCTGCCTTTGGCCCAGGGCGCGATCCTGGAGACCCGGGATCGAATCCCACGTCGGGCTCCCGGTGCATGGAGCCTGCTTCTCCCTCTGCCTATGTCTCTACCTCTCTCTCTCTCTCTGTGTGACTATCATAAATAAATAAAAATTAAAAAAAAAAATAAAGAAGCCCCAAATATCTTCAATCTCTTTAGTCACTCATTACAGATATCGGTTTATCTAAGGCTTTTCCAAGTTACATGCACTAACTACCTAACTAGTTTATATTTTCAGGACTTGATATATCCATACTCTTTACGACTGCATAGCATTTGTCTTTAAGAGTGAACAATGTTTACTACCTGCCTATATTTTTAATAAATTGCTTGAGTATGTTCACATTGACCAAGATATACTAGAAAAATAAGCAGGTTATGAGATAAATACACAGATTTGATTTTTCGCTTGGCCACCTAATTAGCTATGTCAAACTTTAGTTTTTTTCACTTTTTAAAATAGAATACTATCTTTCTTAAGTGATAGTTTTAAGGGATAAGATAAGAGACATTAAAGTATTTAGTAAACTACAAAGCTGTGGGGCATCTGGGTGGCTCAGGTCATGATCTCCAGGCCTTGGGATTGAGCCCCACATCAGGTTCCCTCCTCAGCAGGGGAGTCTGCTTCTCCCTCTCCTTTTGCCTCTCCCCCTACTCATGCTCTTGCTCTCTTTCAAATAAATAAAAAAAATTAAAACAACCACCACCACCACTACTACAGAGCCCTGAACAAATAACAAGCATTATGATATTATTTATGCTTTTAAGTACTGATCTTTTCATGGTTTTGTTTAGTTGGGAAAGTGTGTCCCAACTGAACATGATCAAAATGAGGCAAATGATATTCACAAGGATAAGCATCCATACAAGTTTAGGCTTAAGGTTCAAAATTTAGGATATGCAACACCCTTGCAAATTATTTGTTTCATGACTTTAAACAAGGCCTACTAATGAGAAAGAAATAAACAACATTCAAGAATCTCTTCATGTATCTTTTTCCATTAAGATATAGGTGTTCAAAAACAGGACCTTGTAACAGAATGTAATGAGTTTATTAGTGTAAGTTTTTATTTATGTATTCATGAGAGACACACAGAGAGAGAGAGGCAGACACAGGCAGAGGGAGAAGCAGGCTCCGTGCAGGGAGCCTGATGCGGGACTTGATCCCAGGTCTCCAGAGTCACACCCTGGGCCGAAGGCGGTGCTAAACCACTGAGCCAGCCGGGCTGCCTAAAACCTGATTTACAGTTAATTTGTGAAAATCCTCACTTTCTGGAATAGTATTAATTTTCCTAGAAAGAACTCTCATTATTTTTCCTTTGGTACAACTTTCAGCCTGTGAAATTTAAAAGTGATTTAAAAAATGACAAGAAAAAATACAATGCAAACACACTCTCACTTTGGTTGTGGTGATGTGTGTGTGGGGGTATATGTGAAGTTATATCATGTACACATCTCAATGTAGCAGTAGGAAACATAAGAAGCCCTTTTAGGGCCTTGAGTACCTGGTTCTTCTCCTCGCATTCGCTGATTCTGAACAATCTCCAGAAGTTGCTGGGCTGCTTGGTTTATACTCATATACCGAGGAGGTTCATAGATCTTCCTTCCTCTGTAAATATAAAACGAGATGCCACTGTTCTTAGCCATGAGATTACATAATACATTTTTAATGTAATTATCTCCCCAAGTGTAATAAGTCTACATTCTGTTTGAAGCACTCATATGTTACCCACTTTAGGTATACTAAAGCATGAATACCATAATTTTTTAAGTTTAAACTTTTTTTCATTGTTCTACTTCAACTGTCCTCTGATCCCATTGAAATGTTGGCATAAGTAAAAATCCAACAACTTAATGATAAATCTTCAAATCAAAGTTACTTTTACTTAAAGTGATACCCTAGGCAAAAATAGTTCAAATTAAGTGGCAATTTGTTCTAGATCCTGGCTTAATCAGGTTCTATAGTGTTCATTTTTATTACCATGTTTAAACTATATATTCCTCTTTTCACTTCTTCCTATAAGAAAAGGAAACCAAAGCAGTAAATATCTGAAAATCTTGGAGGATCAGATGTGTTTACTTCTGACGGCTTAAAGCCTACCATGTCTGCCCAACAATCTGATAAAAATACTACTATGTAGCTTACAAAACAGTTCATACAGATTTTATTGACTTTTTTTTAAAATTTTATTTATTTATTCATGAGAGACATAGAGACTGAGAGAGAGGCAGAGACACCGGCAGAGGGAGAAGCAGGCTCCATGCAGGAAGCCCGACATGGGACCCGATCCTGGGTCTCCAGGATCACACCCTGGGCTGAAGGCGGCGCTAAACCGCTGAGCCACCCGAGCTGCCCTTTTATTGACTTTCAAAATAATTCTCTAAGTCAGCAATGTCCAAGAGAAATATAATGCAAACCACAACATAATTTTAAATTTTCTCACAGCCATATTAAAAAAGGGAAAAATTTTAATATTATTTTACCCAATATATCCAAAATACTAGATTTCAACATTTACACCTATAAAAAGTATTATTATTATTATTTAGATTTTATTTATTCATGAGAGAGAGAGAGAGAGGCAGAGGGAGAAGCAGGCTCCATGCAAGGAACCCGATGTGGGACTCGATCCTGGGACTACGGGATCACACCCCGAGCCAAAGCCAGGTGCTCAACCACTGAGCCACTCAGGTGTCCCAACAGCTATAAAAATTATTAAAGAGACTGTTTTTTTTTTTTTTTTTAAGATTTTATTTATTTATTCACGAGAGACACAGAGAGAGGGAGGCAGAGACATAGAGGGAGAAGCAGGCTCCATCAGGAAGCTCGACGTGGGACTCGATCCCAGGACTCCAAGATCACGCCCTGGGCCAAAGGCAGATGCGCAACTGCTGAGCCACCCAGGCGTCCCAAAAGAGACTGTTTTTATACCAAGTTTTTGACATCTGGTATTTCATACTTATAGCACAAAATTCAAATGTTAAATTTTCATTAGAAATATTTAATCTGTATTTAAATTTCATAAAATTCATGGCTATAAAAGTAGATTTACACATTGAAGTTATTCTAAATATACTTTTCCAATAACTAAGTTGAGTATTATTTGTTGGGCTGGCGGGATCAAGGGGAATAGGTAGGCACCAACAAAATGGCAGCAGATGCCCCACCTTGTGGCTCCCACCTCAGAGCTTTCCCACCACCAGCAGACCGACCGAGGACACCTCATCAGGGGAAGAAGGACCTATGCAGGAAACCTGAACTGTACTTTACCCAGACCCCATATAAGGGCATGAGGAGTTATCGCCCCAAGCAGATTCCACCAGTAACATGCCCTAATACCTATCACCCCATAGAGACACACAACCCCTTTCCCCTCCCATTAAAGCCCACTTGCCCTCCCCAGCCTGTGACTTCCCGGCTCTCTCCCTCCCCTGTGGCCTGCGGAACCTCGAGAGAGCGCATCCCATTAAAAGCCTGTTTTGACCAACTTTTGCCTGGCCTATTTCATTTCACTATTAATCGGATTAAACCTTGTTTTTATTAATTAAAATTAAATTATAAATTCAGTTCCTCGGTTACATTAGCCATGTTTCATGTGCTCATTAGTCAAATAAGACTCAGAAACCAAAGTAACTTGCCTAAGGGCACATAACCAGAGGCAGACTCAGGACTCACATCCATGTCTTCTGACTTCCAATTCATTAATTCATTCTGCAAATATTTACAGGTGCCTATTAGGTGCCAACCACCCACCGGTTTCAGTATTGAATCTGTAAGACCTATTGATATTTCTGCCCTATCACATTGCTTATCATTCTTTCATAAGATTTTTTTTTAATTTTTATTTATTTATGATAGTCACAGAGAGAGAGAGAGAGAAAGAGGCAGAGACATAGGCAGAGGGAGAAGCAGGCTCCATGCACCAGGAGCCCGATGCGGGATTCGATCCCGGGTCTCCAGGATCGCGCCCCGGGCCAAAGGCAGGCGCCAAACCGCTGCGCCACCCAGGGATCCCTCTTTCATAAGATTAAGTGTTTAATTTTTAACTGTTAATGAAAGCTGATCTTCAACAATCTTTAGAATTCATGTCACGTAGAATTTATTGTGCAAGAAATTAAAAATAGATTTAAACAGGGGTGCATGAGTGGCTCAGTTGGTTAAGTGTCTGCCTTCAGCTCAGGTCATGATCCCAGAGTCCCTGGATCAAGCCACAGTGGGCTTCCTCCTCAGCAGGGAGTCTGCTTCTCCCTCTGCCCCTTCCCCCTGCTTGTGTGCACGTTCTTGCCCTCTCTCAAATCAATAAATAAAATCTTTAAAAAAAAACAGACATAAAAAAATAGACATAAACATTCTCAGATAAGAACTTACTTGATTAGATTCTCCAAAGATTGCTCCTTTATTTTGATGTCTGTAAGAAGCAAAAAATAGTTCTCTTTTAATTAACTACTTTATCCAAAACCCTGTGTGTAAATTTCAGTTGAGTCGCTTAAATTTTTGGGAAACATTCTTCTCAAGTCTCTCAAATGCTCATTTGAGAGCGTATGACAGTCTTCCTTCACACTTGTATCAAGCCAGTGTTTTACTGAAATACAGAGAAGAATGGAAGCTTGTGGTGTGTAAAGGTCATTAGTTAGAACACAAACATGAGGTTGGCCCTGAGATCATCTGAAAGGATCTAATTTCCTCTTGGAAAAGAAGACACAGGAAAGAGTAAGATAAATATTGGCATATACACTACCTAACAGCTAATCAAAATCTTTGTGTTCATTTGTACTAGCTGGTAACTGCATAGACCCAACTCTTACTGTGTTCCTGTTCTTTATTTTTCAGGCACAAGAATATAAGCTTTAATGCATGGAACGTTAACAGAAGAAAATTCTCATATTTTGAAAAGAAACCTTTGCTTTCTTGTGAATGGGTAAGACATGACTAATAACTTATAAATAAGCACTTTAATAAGAAATATTCATACTCTCAACAGCGTTTTCCCAAGCACTGACTACCAGGGATTGGGCTACCACCAGGTCCAGAAGGCATATAATCTCTGCTTCCCTGAAGCTTGAAATGCAAGTGTCACAAATATTCATTCCTTACACTTGTTAATCACTGATGCTCAGCTGAACAATTTGGTAAAAGGTAAAAAATTACAAGCACTCTACATCCTCACAGGAACTCAGTACACAACAGCAAGAGCAACAGCTGCTTCCTGTTCTACATGCTAAAAACAAATGGTTCAGCCAAAGTTTGGTTTTGCAAAAATAAATACAGCATAACTAAAGGGTCTTTTTGATAGACTTCTATAGCTTTCGTAAGTGATTATTAAAGTTGTTCTTATAAAGGAGATTAAACAGTTTCCTAGGAAAATACAGCAGAGGTTAATCCTTTATAAGTATTTGTAAATGTTCTTATAAGCAGCAGTGAATGTATTTTTCAGGTTCAAAATATCATTAATTATTTAAAATTTCCACTTGCTTAGCACATAGAAGAAAAAATGTGTATTGGTTATTGAAAATAGCCTGCAGTACCATTAACAGTAAATGTCAACTTAGACTTCCTTTACATGGCATCTGTTAAGATTTAAAAAATTTTTTAAAAATTCAACACACTTATTAGTTTGTTCACCTTAAGGTTCTGAAATGTTGTGACAATAAAGCTTTTAGTTTACTATTTTAACTTTTTAAATGGTATGTTTTATAGAACCTGGTTTTAAAAATGAGGAGTGTTGGGAAGGATTTTTACAGGCAAATGCTTTTTGATCAAACTGCATTAAAAGACTGCATTATTGAATATTTGATCTCACACCAGACCTGTCTTAATATTCTTTCCTTTTTTTCACACAGGCCACAATTATTCCTTTCTACTTCTACTTGTTAGAAGGTAAGCATCTTCTATTCACCTTAGTAAGCACCTAGAAATGCAAAGTACCCAGCAGATGCTCCATAAATGTCTACTGAATAAATTCACTCACGTGGCTCTACTACCACCCATCCACCAGCCCATCTTAAACTACTCCTTCAGTAGCATAAGTCCCAACTCCTTCATGAAGTCTGTGTTCACTTCCCCTCAAAAGCTCTTTGTTCTTTGAAATATCTATATAGTTATTATATTTTGTTAATATCTAATTACATCATGTATATCTTTTTTTTTTACATCATGTATATCTTATCTTTCAGAGTACATTTTAAATTCTCTGTAGTTTTCTAACATGGTATATTCTCACGAATCCCTACAGGGTCTGGACCACAGCTGGCATCCAATAAATATATACTAATTTAAATGATGAGAATTCCAGATGATTAAATGATGAGATCTATGGTTTGAGGATCTGGAATCATGATATCTTATACTTCACACCTTGTTCCTGCTTTTGTTAATGGAGCAAGGAAGATAGATTGTTTAGCCTTGTTTGTCTTTTCCCAGGAAAGCCAAGAAAAGGAGCAGCTCTTAGAAAGAGAATTCAAGAGCCAAAGTTCTGGCTTGTCTTTCCTGCCTCTCCATACAATAGAACTTAATTGTTCTTTAAACTTTTGTACTTAGCAACTAGATTTCAAAACCCTGAGGGCAGGACGTATTTCTAATATTTCCTTAGTGTTCCATAAAAAAACCTAACTCTAAAATGGGCATAAAATATAGCAAGTTAAGGTAGGTAACACAGTGGGAAAATGATTTAATATCTCCAGGCCTCCAGTTCATCTGTAAAATAAGATGATCTCCAGAGTCTGTTTCAAATCTGTGATTCTGATAGCATCAATACTGTAGTATTCAGAGAACATCTCTAGAACATACAGAGAAGGGCACTTGGTAAGAATCAACGTTTGATACAGGTGTGCTGAACTGCAGTTAATTGACAGGGTCTTGATGGATAATGGGTAAGATATAGAATGCTGGAGAGGATCCATGAGAGGGCGGGGAGTAGGAGGGGAGTAGCATGCAGGCAGGAATAGCCATGTGGTGTTTGGAACGGAAAATGCATACATCCCAGAGTATGGGAAAGCGTGTAGCATGCAGAGTGGTTAGACTGGGTCCTTTCTTACGTCTAGCTAGTCATCCACAGAACAAAATGAGAACAATATGACCACTCCATATTGTGCTTTAAGGAAACTCCAAAATCCTTACCTAGTAAGCATAATGTATGCATGCCGTTTTGTCTATTCTTCTTCACTTTGTCAAAGAAGCTTTCTGGTCTCCAAGTGTCTGTCCAAAAAACAATAGAAATCGTCTCTCCAAACTTATACAACTAGAAAAAATAAAAACATCAATTACTAATGGAACAATTCACTACTTACTATTTTAAAGATAATAAACAAAACAAAAAGTGAGAACCAGACCCGAGATGGGTTGGGGATCAAATCTGTCACCACAGTAGTAAATGTTCTCTTTGGTCCACACAGCAGCGGTGTCTGATGCCCTTTCAAGTCCTTTACATGGCCACGACTTCCAATTTACCTACCAATGAGCTTTATTCCCAAAGTCTACTTGGAAACTGTCTAAAAAGTCTATGGAAGCCCTGCCATCCAGTGGCAGTCAAATTCTCAGATCGGTGTAGAAAGACCCATTAACTCCAAGAATTCAGTCATCAATCTTCTTGCCACATATAATGTTTCTCTGTTAAAAATTCATCTACCTGATGAGTTCCAATGCGTTCCAATGTAAGATTCCTGGAATACTTTCACCCAAGCTATAAGGAATACGCCTAGCCCTGCTGGAAGGTTCTGCTATTGTTATTATTCTATGAGAGGCAAAATTATCTAAAAAATGTTTATTACAGATCATCCACTATATGCCAGATGTTACGTTCTGCATAGGTATAAAAGTGAGAATCAAACCTGAGCTGTGGCCTTCATGGAGAATGTAGTCTTGCTCATACCTCAGAGAGCAGGCAAAAGCTCTGGAGCCATGGCTCTAGTTCTTCCTAGCTGGGTGATCATGGACAAGTAATTTTCCTGACTTTAAAAAGAAACTCCCCTGCAAGATGTGTATAACTATAAACCTAATAATGTGCTTTTTTTTTTTTTAAGGATTAAATGACATAAAGTGTGTAGAGTGCTTAGTGCATTGCAGATAGTAGAAACAATAAATATTAGGAACATGATGATATAAAAACGATGTTTATAATGATGATCTGAAAATGTTCTAAAATGCTGTGTCTTGCTATAATCCAACCGCTTTTCCTATTGGAGTAAGCTCAAAAATATTGCCAAATATTTGAAATAACACAGGTTGATGATGTTTATTGTTGTTGTATGCTTTAATTCAGATAAATTTAACAGTTTACATTCTATAAAGGATTTTTGGCATCTTTGATCAGATTTTGAAATATTGGTATTACTCTGTAAAAAAGAAAATTGTCGAGGTTAAAGAAACATACACTTTAGGTCTTCAATATTTTAAGAGTTATGGAAATATATATACTCATGAAGGTATAATGTTCATTCAGAAAGAAAGGGATAGATTATTTAAGAGAGAATTGTGATGCTAGTCACATATAAACACTAGCTGCAGCATGCTGTGGAAAAGCTTCTTGGACTTGTCTAATTTGGGGGATTAAAGAAAACCTCACATAAGCACTGCTTTCTAGGACCCTGATTTATAGACTGTAACCATTCCCATGGCAGTGCCGCAAACTTCTTCAACGAATTCTGGTACATTATGCAAACAGTTGCACCATTTAAGATGTCAGTCCCTCAAAGAACAGAAAGATCAGTCCTTTGTGTTTCACAATCCAAGGACTTACCAGTAAACCATAAAATAAATTGGAGTAAAATCATACTGTCACAAGAATGAGGCTGCAAAAGTCTAAGCACTGTCTTATAAATGTTAGCCTTTGTGCTGTGATCATTTTCCCCCAAAATGTTATTAATGCAAATCTAAATTTAGAGACCACAAAAAGAGCTGTTTTTTTAAGAACAGTATATAAATACAGGTCTTTTTTAGTTTTAACCTGAAGTTATAAAGAAAGCAGTATTTATCTAACTTGATATTGGATTATGTTTTCATCTATTGAAGATAAAAACTCAAAAATGAACCACTTAATTATATATTAGGCAATATTTAAAGCAAGAAGATGCACAAGAAAGACAAATATTAGGTAGCAAATAATAATTATAAAAAAAAAGAGATACAGGCTGTATTGAAAGAGTTGAGCATTATCCCCACTTGGAAAGCACCAGAAGATGACATCTGAAGTCAGAATATAAACTTGATCTTAAAGAGGAGACAGGATGGGGGAAGTTGATCATGGGGAAATTACAAGACGGTATGAACAACCTAAGGGAGGTGGGAACCCTTGGGCAATCCTTAGCATGGCATTAAGCAATTATCTTGCCTGACTGGCCTTTAACAAGTATCCAATTCCTGACAGCTTACCATGTGACAATTCCTGTCAATGCCAGCTCTATAATTTATCTAGAACTGACCTCATTTCTTTCACCACTACCTTAGTTTGAGTCCTCAATGCCACTTGCCTGAACCTTAACTATCTTCTAATTCATCTCACTGCCACCAATATTTCCTTCTTTTCAGAAGCTGTTTCATAAAATCCATTTTAATTAGGTTTTAATGCTTTGTCATTTTATATTCAGATGAAAAACAGCTGGTGATTTTTAAGTTAAAAAACATCTTCTTGGGGCACCTGGGTGTCTCAGTTGGTTAAGTGTCAGACTCTTGATTTTGGCTCAGGCCATGATCTCATGATCTCAGCTTTGCCCTTGGTGGGGAGTCAGCCTGAGGATTCTAACCCTCTCCCTGTACCCCTCTTCCTGCTCGTGCTCTTTCTAAAAGAAATCTTTTAAAAAAATTTCTTTACATATAGAAAATCAGAAAATTTAACTTGCTAATAACTTTGTGAAGCTCCACAAAGGTACATATAAATATAAATCCTAAGTCAGATCAGTTAAATCTGTGAAGTAAAAAAAGAAAGCTGACCCAGCAGAGTCGTCAACAAACATACCACAAAAACCACATATTAAAGAGTTACCAATTTTCTATACAGAATATTGGCCTTGGAATTTTTTTTTTTAATTCCCACAAACATTTTTCTTAACACTGATGAAACACTGATTTTGCTGACACTAAGAAAGATTATGCACATGGTCACATACTAGGTACATAGATAAAGTTGAAGACAAAAGAGCCACAAAATTTATATGATCATGTATGAATGAATTCAGATACTAATTAAATGGAAGAGTTTTAAATTAAAGTTCATAATTCCAAAGATATATCAGCTTGGGGTGGGGAGGGAAAGATAAGTAAATAAACAATTCAACTCAGCAAATATTTGTTGTATACTGATTATATGCATGGCACTGTGACAAAGTACAATGGAAGATGTGAAGATGAGTAAACCAAGAAGTTTATAATATGCCCAACACATAAACATATACAAATAACTGAATATTCTACACAGGATGAGGATTTACCAGGATTGTTGAAGTAGAAAAATGGTACAATCGCATCTGCAACTTATAAAGAAAACTATTATGTGGGAGAGAATGATGATAAGGTATTAAAATATTGACTACAAAGTTACAGTTGAGGGTCTCCTGGGTGGTTAAATTAAGTGTCTGACTTGGGCTCAGGTCAAGCTCTCAGGGATTGAGCCTTGCCTCAGGCTCCCTGGGGAGCTCAGCAGGGAGTCTGCTGTCCCTCTCCCTCTGCCCCTCCCTCTGCTCTCTCTTTCAAATAAATAAAATTGTAAAACAAAACAAAACAAAACAAAAAGTTATAGTGGAAATGGAAAGGAAAGAAAAAGCATTTTTAATGTGCCCATGATTCAGCAGGTGGTCAAAATAATTCCAAAGTGACTAAAACAATAGGGAGTTTACCTAGATGAGTTCTTCTAAGTTTACATAGAGGGCACAGATCTCCTTATTACCTAGTTTAGGGTTCTCTGTACTAGGTTAGACTTTATCATTTCTACATTAGTTCCTGGACAACACTGAAATCAATTCAATGCTTTTTGAAAACTACCAGTAAGAACTACTATAAGGTCAAAACAATGCTGTTTATTACAATGAGTGTTGTATTATGAAAAAAAAGGAAGGAAATGAGTTGTTACTTTTTAAAAGTAATATACATTTTTTTCCAAAGTAGAAATGTATTATATAAACAGAACATATGGCAATAATTAGGGTCACTCACGCAACAGAGAAAGTGGAAGCATTTCATAATGATGAAAAAATTATACAACCTTTTCCCTGAAGTCAGCCGCAACTGATAATGCAGTTGTATGCAGAAATCATTGCTATCTGGTTTCACTGAACTGTCTCATTTATCTGTCCTTTAAAATGTCTCGGAACCATTTTAGTCACCAATTTTTTTTTAAAAAAGAATCTGTTCTATTACACAAATGTAACAAGAAGTGATAAATACCACACAAAAAAAATATGCTAGAATTTGTAATTTCTTCTTTATTCAGCTTGTCACCTTCGGGTCAATATATACAGATAAGAGTTGAAGACTAAAGGAAAATATACCAAACTGGCAGCTAATTATGGTTATATCTGGGTAGTGAAACTACAGATGTGTGCATGTTCTTTATACTTACTGTATTTTACCAATTTTATATGTATATGTCACTTATCATCAAGGAAAATAGAGTTATTTTTTAAAAACAATTCTTCTAGGGTGCCTGGGTAGTTGTCAGTTAAGCTTCTGCCTTTTGCTCAGGTCATGATCCCAGGGTCCTAGAATTAATTAAGTCCCACATCGGGCTCCACATTCAGCAGGGAGTCTGCTTCTTCCTCTCCCTCTGCCCCTCCCCACTGCTGGTACACACACACACTCTCTCTCTCTCTCAAACAAATAAAATCCTTAAAACAAAATAAAGCAAAAAAATCCCACAAAAAGCAAAAACAATTCTTCCTAAGCAGAAACAATGGTAAATGAAAGCAATTTTGATTCTGCATGATTAAGGTACTAAATGCTTAACTTGAAAAATTCAAGAAAAAGACTTCTTTTTGCCTTTTGTGTATTGACAAAAAACAAAACAAAACAAAACAAAAAAAACAAAAAACAAACAAACAAAAAAACCACCCAATTTTTTGTTATTGGGAATGCTGCAATATAACTAACTTGCCTGGCTCTTCACAATAGATGGATTTTTCTTTGACTAGAGATATCTTCAAAATACAAATTACACAAGTGTTAGAGATATCTGTTACTTAGAAATTTCAAAGAACATGATTTTTAAGTATATGTATTTATAACCATTATTTAAATTGTGAAAAATCCAAAGATTTACTTAATGAAAATTTGAGTATCTAATCAATTTTGGTCAAGGTAACCTCTATCTAAAGTTAGAAAATAGGCCAGCTTTTTGGCTTCCAAATCTAGAAGACATTAGAGTTTACCTAGTTTAGTATTCTCCGTACTTTTTAATGCCAAATCTTTTTTTCCAAATAAATCCTTTTTAAAAAAATTTTTTTTATTTATTCATGAGACACAGAGAAAGAGGCAGAGACATAGGCAGAGGGAGAAGCAGACTCCCTGCGGGGGGCCTGATGCAGGACTCGATCACAGGACTCCAGGATCATGATGTGAGCCAAAGGCAGATGCCCCCAGGTGCCCCCTCCAAATAAATTCTTACAGAATATCAATAGGGTTAAAGATAAAGATTGGGCTCCTCAGGGATTTATTCTTTGCTGTTTGGTCTCAAGTACTTCATTTTCTGCAGAACTGCTAAAGCATCTTCATAGATCTTGGTACACTTTGAAAACCACTGATCTTGTCCAGCATTCCTCCCTATCCCCACTTCATCCCCTTACAGTTAGGAAACCTGACTATCCGGATCCAGAGAAGTTAGAGCACTCCTTAGTTACTCCCTGAGCAAAAGTAAAATCAAGACCTTTTATTTGCAGTTAAACTGTAAACCTTTTTTTCATAATTACTTTTCCTTTGCCAGTTCTACCCAATATATAGTCAGTTCTTATCCAACATATATATTTGCTGTTTTAACTAATCTCTAGGTAACCAAGGTTTTGTGATACATATGTATGTATATGTGGTGTGTGTGTGTGTTTCTGTAATATCTTGCAGATTCCTCAAAGTGCTTCTATGACTCTCGTCTTTAACTGAACATTTCTCCCTTTTGGGAATGTATTTACCTTATCGTTCATCTAGCAAACCTCTTGTAATTCATTTTTTAAACCACTTTGAGATATAACTTACATACCATAACATTCACCCATTTTAAGTGTACATTCAATGATTTATAGTAAACAAGTTGCAACTACTATCATATGTAGTTTTAGAAAATTTTTATCACTCCAATCAGATCCCATCTGCCCATTTATAAGTAATAGCTATTCTCAATCCTAACCACTAATTACTTTCTGTCTTCATAGATTGCTTTCTTTGGACAATTTTTTTTTAAAGATTTTATTTATGTATTCATGAGAGACACAGAGAGAAACACAGAGACGTAGGCAGAGGCAAAAGCAGGCTCCATGCAGGGAGCCTGATGAAGGACTTAATCCCAGGACCGCGGGATCACGCCCTGAGCCAAAGGCAGACACTCAACCGCTGAGCCATCCAGGCACCCCTCTTTGGACATTTTATATAAACAAAATCTTACAATATATGATCTTCTGTGTCATCCTTCTTTCACTTAACATACATATACTTAGTATCGATACCAGAACTACTAATTTTTCATAAGACAAAAGGAGAGACTTCAGAGTCTGGAAGTAAATTAAACATTATACTCTTCTATACAATCAATTCACTAAGAATAAAATCCAAAAACTGGAATTGGATTAGAAAGCCTAGTGATCCAACCCTATCTATTTACCTGACCTCAGATTGCTTCTCCCCTCCCTATTACTCTCCAATAAACCCTTCTTTGGTTCCTTTGAAGAGCCACAGTCATTTCCATTTTAGGGTCTTTGCATAAATTATTCCCTGTGACTGGAATATGCTACTTCCTTCTTGATTCATATCTAATCTTAAATAACACCACCTTAGAGAGTCCTCCTTTGACTGCCCAACTCCAACAGTAAAGTCAACTCTCTAACATATACCAGTCTACTGTAACTTCTTATACATCTCACTATCTGATATTTATTTGTTGTTATTATTGCCTCTCCTTCCTACTAGGGCATAAGCTCTCTGAGAGCAGGGACCTTCTTGGACAGCTTTATCAGTGTATCCAAAGGCACTTAGTAGAGAAACAGTAAGTAGGTAAACAATATTTGTTGAATAAAAACAGATTATTATTCCTGTCTTAACTTGACAGTCTCAATACACATTCCACCTAACAAGGAAAATTTTCATGGAACTATGGGGTTTGGAATAAAAAAATCCTATTTTATGGCATGCTTATGATAGACTGCATATCAACTGGTTTTGTGTGTTTAGAAGTATTAGTCTATATAACTACTTACCTTCATTAATACTGAAAATCAAGAGTCTTCTGCTAGTTAAGAAACCACAAAGTGAATGAAAAATACTCAGCAGTCAATTCTGAGCTCTCTCTGTGCTGCTTTGGAAAACAAGAGTAAAGGACCTGGCTGTCTCAGTCAGTTAAGTGTCTGCCTTCGGCTACGGTCATGATCTCAGAGTCCTGGGATCGAGATCCATGTCGGGTTCCCTGCTAAGTGAGGAGGTAACTTCTTCGTCTCCCATCGCCTCCCAACCCTGCCCATGCTCGCTTGCTCTCTGTCTCAAATAAATAAAAAAAAATCTTAAAAAAAAAAAAAAAAAACTTTGCAAAGCATGTACTGTTCAGGTCTGTCATAGCACCCAAACCAGAACTTCAGTTCAATAACTTGATGGCTGTTTTCCCAGTAACTCATGGGAAAGCCTTTCTCAGAGATGACAGAGTGTCTTTCGAAAGTGGTGCCCACTTCCCTTTTAAATAATTGAGAAAGAGAGCATGGCAAGGTAACACATTCTACATTTAGCAAGTGTATTTCTGGGAACTAAAATCTACTTTTCCAATTCTGCCAAACCAAAAGAAAGACAGTAGAGTTCTTTAACTTTCTAAGAAATTTTTTATCTGTTAGGTTGGTGGTTCTCAAAATGGACACCTATACTAGCAGCTTCAGCATCACTGGAGAATTTGCTAGCAGTGTAAATTCTTAGGCTGCTGCCCCGGATCTACTATATCTGAAAATCTGAGGGGAAGGCCAGCCATCTCTTTTCTAAGTCCTATAAGTAATTCTGATGAATACTAAGTCTGAGAACCACCAGTATAGGTTATTGTTTTTCCCATAAATGCTGATCGAAATACCGCAGAGAAAATTATAAGGAAGGGGACTTTGCCACAGTTTATGTATTCTGCAGGATATCCATACATTTGTTTTAAAATTTAAAAGTGTCATGAATATAATGACTGTATTTTTAATGCTTTTTATCTTAGAAAACTGTATAAAAGTTATCACTAATAACCTCTTTCTCCTGGAATATAAATAACTTGGGCAGTACAAAAAGCATATTTTCATAGAGATTTCATCAAACACGTAAGACAGAACCTAAAAAGGCACTTCCTGTTTTTCACACAAGTAGTAAGTCATTTGCATACCCAGATTAGAGAATAGAACCAAGATGGGGAAACAATGCTTTGTGGCTGCCTAGAAAAATCCTATAGAAGAGAGAAAACTAAATTAAAAAAAAATAATCTATGTACCATGTGGATATGATTTTAAGGGCTTATTTGGAGACTGCCAATTCTCACAGTAAATTTCCTCTCAAATACCTTCACCTATTTTAAACATGAGAACAATAACACTATACCCCTCTACCAATCTAGAGGATCAGAAGGAGGACAGGGTCACCCTAGTTTAGCTCTTGCCAGTCTGAATGATAGATATACATGTGATGAAGACAAGGATCTTTTAAAAAATTTTATCCTTAAAAAGAAACAAAAACTTTTAAATGATAAGTTATGATAAGTTAGACCAAAAAATGATGGAAAGGGGCTAGGTTAACTTTTCCTAACAGAAATAAAAACAAAACCAATATAAAAATATATATACTCCATTAGCTTAAGATTTATTACCCATCTCTGTCTATCACAAGATTAATTTATTCCTTTCTTTTTTTCCTTTCTCTTGGCAACCATCAGTTCTTAAAAAGCACATTGTCTATGAAAGAGAATACTGGACTGAGAACCAAGAAACTCCATTTACTTACTTCAACACAGCAATGTTCAGAAGGGGTTTAAAGTGTGAAACAGACTTACTTGGCAAGATTTTTTTTTAAAATATGCACTTTATTAGAAGACAAAGAACAAAATTTTTTGCCAATTTAAATGTAATAACTAAGAGAGTGATGAATGCTAAAAGGTAAATCATTTATACCTTTTCTCTGATTCTTCAGAACCAGAGGCAATATTTCTGAGATGACTGGCCAGGATATCAGGATATCAATTAAATTGAGATACTCTTTCCAGTTAATACAGAAAAAACAGACACCTCTAAAGCCACAGATACAGCACTGGTGTCCAATGATGATCTATCTTCTTGTTGTAAATATCTATTTTAAATTATGCATTCCAAGATGACATATTAGGGAATACTTCATTTCATAGATCCTAATATGCACATTTTTTCCCCCTATTATGATATATCTGAAATAGGAAGGGGTCCTTACAAGCAATTAGGTCTTAAAACCATTGTTGGCTATGAGCAGTCATAGTTGTCATAGATCATATATGTATACAAACATCAGAACACAAATGTCAGACTTGGAAAATGAGTATCAGGCAGCCTGGAAGAAAACCCTGGAAACAGTTATGGAGCACTCTTTTAACCCCTCAGAATCAAGACTGATGGTTAAAAATTAACCAACTTTATACAGCAATAATTATTACAAAGGTGGCTTACAAGCCTAATATGAATGGCTTTTGGTTCTTTTGCAGATTCTTTTAATAAATGCTGCATCACGATGCTCTTGATGGCATAGAAAATAATACTGTATAGAAAACATGCTTCAGCAATGCAGAGTAAGTTATCTGGAAGAATGTGAGAAGGCTTTAGGAAAACTTAACCAACTTAATTAGATTAAACTTCCCTGTTTTTGTATGCCAGAGTTGGATTTAAGACTAAAGTCTTTCTGTAGCTAAATTTCAGTGGTCCATTCCAATGAGGAGAAAAAAGATCTAAGTTATAGGAAAATAGTATAAAAAATTCAATATTAAAAAATTTCATACCCACTAATGTATTATATAAAATAGTAATATCTTTTTAAAAAATAGTAATATCTTAAAATTCACAATATGTAACAAAATCTACCTGCAATTTGTAGTTTTCCAAAACATTTTTGCTAACTACCATAAAAAAATATTTTCTTAGTAGTATTACCTGTAAACCACAGCAGCCTACTGCATTCATTATGGAAGCATTGTGAATAACTCGGTAAGAAATTCCCAGTTTTGTTGCTCTCAAAATAAGATCACTGTGTGTGGTAGCCCTGTAGTGAGAAAGATCAAGTTGGATTAAAGTAACCACACTGACTTTTTAAGACAATAAAGGTATAATATTTCATGAGTTCAGGTCAATCATAGGGTTACGGGGGCTGCTTTTCCTCAATTTCTGGGCATTCTGACAAGAAAAGTGTTAAGTCTACACATGCCCTTCATAATGCTGAACTGCACTTGTTACACTCTTAAGCAGCCTTGGCAGCTACAGAGAAAGGGAAGTTTGACTTGCTCTTTTGTCCTGTTAATACCTGCAAAGACATTTGTGGAATGTAAGCTTAGCAACTGAACTCTTGAGCGGCAATTATCACTTTGGGCTCAGGGCCTTCTTAGACTCTTAAAATGACTGCTCTGAGTTCTAAATTATGGAACTATTAGATCTACTTGTTGACTTCTGCTTTTTTTTTTTTTTTAAGATTTTATTTATTTATTCATGAGAGGCACAGAGAGAGAGAGGAGCAGAGACAGAGGCAGAGGGAGAAGCAGGCTCCCCACAAAGAGCCAGATGTGGGACTCGATCCCGGGATCCTGGGATCACATCCTGAGATGAATGCAGACCCTCAACCGCTAAGCCACACAGGCGTCCCAATTTCTGCTATCTTTTGAAGGTTTCTTTTTTTGTGTTTTGAAATACAACAAGGCAGATGGTACAGAACATTTTTGTAGCCTGTTATTCTTTGCCTTTATATTAGGGTTCTATCTGATATAACCGTAGTTGGATTTTACATCTGTCTAACAGTGATTTTATTTATAACTGTTTTCAGTCTGGTTACTGTACATGTAATTAGTATGTGAGCACGTGTATGTGCGTGCATATCCTGTTGCCTTTTCTTTTTTGAGACAAATCTAATGCTTATAATTAGACAGACTGGGAAGAGAGAATATGTGTAAATATAAATATGGATACTGTGAAATGTAACCCCACATCAATTTAGAACTGCATTATTAAGGGCCTTTTTTCCCCTTGATGAAAACTCCTGGCCCTGCTGGGGAAAGCAACATTAGCATGTTTGAGAAAGTACATACAAACCAGCAGAACCTGTCAACTGGTCAATGCATACCAAGTAGGAAGATCAAGGGCTTTCACCCCATGAGGCAGTCAGAAACAGATTAACAAATGCCCACCAGGGAAGCCTGTTTTTAATCACACATAAAATAAAAACTAGTATGAAAAACAATCATTAATTTGATTTAGAGTAAGCTTTTAAAAAACAATATAAATGCCAGTTATAAAGAATGTTTTTAATATCATCTTTAACAGAATTTTACTACTTAACACTAATATTAAGGAAAACTGAATTAGTTACTTGGTAAATTATTTGAATAGATGAGCAGAAAGTAAACCTACTTTAAAATTATATCTCTATCACAACTTCATCTAAAATGACCAGATGTGGTTGGTGCACTATGGAGGTTTAATGACCTGGCAAAGTGATTTGATTTTGTGAAGCTGCCATAAATGTGATTAAATAAGCCCCTCAGATTTCTGCTATGAAAAACTGGTATTTTATCATCACAATTACCCAAATTATATTGCTTCACGAAAAAGAAAAAAAACTGGTTTGAAACACAGGCTTAAAGCATTATACCGGGCATTCCTTCTAGTCCAGGGTCATGAAAACACTTCAATTATGGTGATTGGAAAAGTATGTGTATAAAGACATTTATTACTATTTTAGGGCATGTGGCTCTGTTCAAAATCACATATATATGTGTGTGTATGTATACATGGTTTTCGATAGAGCCATGTGCTCAGAAATAATAATAAATTTAGCTTAATAATATGCTTGCTTCTTGGAATTGCTCTGAAAGCAATTTCAAGAGATTCAAGAATGTTTTAGTCAATGGAGCCAATAAAGAACATAAAGGTGACCAATTTGAATATATAAGACTTGGTATGTTAAAAAAAAAAAAGAAAGAAAAAAAGACTTGATATGTTTATTTTAAACTTGATTTTAGGGCCGCCTGGGTGGCTCAGTGGTTGAGTGTCTGTCTGCCTTTGGCTCAGGGCATGATCCTAGAGTCCCAGGATCGAGTCCCACGTCGGGCTCCCTGCATGGAGCCTGCTTCTCCCTCTGCCTGTGTCTCTGCTTCTCTCTCTCTCATGAATAAATAAATAAAATCTTAAAAAAAAAATGGTTTAATGATGACCCTGTTCAACTATTCTTTATGGGGACAGAAAGCTTACTGTCATCTCTCACATGACTGGGTCAGATCTATTGATGTACTATTTTTTTTAGGGTTATTTACATTCTTTATGTGATTAACTTCCACATTCCTATCAATAACCTGGACAAAAGGGAAAAGATGAAAACTACATGAACTGACTTAATTTCAATTACCTTCTTCAGGAATTTAAAAGTGGATGATAATGATGATTACACTACTTAATGCCACTGAATTGCACTTAAAAATGGCTAGTGGTAAATATTATAATAAACTTTACTATAATTTAAAAGATACTAGAATAAAAAATTTAAGTAATTTTCTTTTTCAAGTTTTATTTCAAATAAGTCGAAAGGGGCTTGAAATTAAAAAATAACTTGTGGTGGTTGTTGTATATAAGGAAGAATTTCAGTACTTTGCTGCATTCCATATTCCCTTCCAGGTGTATCCATTTAATGCATACAAATCGTAATTCAAGACCCAATTAAAATGTACATATTCCCTACTATCATCTTTCTTGTCTCCAACTACTGTATCTCTTGATTATATTTCTTTTTTTTTTTAATATTTTTGTGTTTTTTTTTTTTTTTTTTTTTAATTTATGATAGTCACAGAGAGAGAGAGAGGCAGAGACACAGGCAGAGGGAGAAGCAGGCTCCATGCACCGGGAGCCCGATGTGGGATTCGATCCAGGGTCTCCAGGATCACGCCCTGGGCCAAAGGCAGGCACCAAACCGCTGCGCCACCCAGGGATCCCTCTTGATTATATTTCAATAGTAATCCAGTGAATAAATGAAAAATAACTATAGTACAATAATTATTACACAAATCTGAATCTAGGATTATACACAATTAATTAATGATATAGAGTAAATTAATAGGGGAGGGGAGGGGAGGGGAGAGGAGATGGGGGAGGGGAGAGGAGAGGAGAGGAGAGGAGAGGAGAGGAGAGGAGAGGAGAGGAGAGGGGAGGGGAGGGGAGGGGAGGGGAGGGGAGGGGAGGGGAGGAGAGGAAGCCAGGCACTCATTCCTGAATAAAATAATGGAATATTCATATTCATGGAAGAGGTAGCTGGGTCTTAAAGAATCTATTTTATTGAATAGAAACTGTGGAGGACTAGAGTCAGCAGTGCTGTATGGTATATTTCAGAGTAAGTAGATCCTAAGATTGCTCATCACAAGAAAAAAAATATTTTCTTTTTTTTGTATGATAGATGTTAACTTACTGAGGTAATTATTTTACAATACAGATAAGTCATCTTGCTGTATATCAAAAATTACACACTGCTGTATGTCAATTAAATCTCAATATAATTGGGAATAAAAGAAACAAACTGGTAAGAAAAGTCTTTTAAGCAAAGACATGGAAGACGAATACTGCAAAAACATTTATGAATTGGCAAAGGAGTACAACTAGGCTCTGGCACAGTCAAAAAGAAGAGTAGGTGACAGAGAAAACAGATAAACTGTTAAAAGATTTAGGCCATGAAGTCATTAAGGTTTTTCAGCAGAGTAGTAACAGCATCAAGGTACATTTTTGTTGGCCTCAATTTTTTTATTTTTTATTTATGTGCAATTCTCCCTTCCCCCTCCATCCCCTGTAGACCACCTCCACAATTTCCATGTACTGAATTCTACCCAGACCCAGCTCAAGCACCAACTCCTCCATAACACCACCACTGAAAAACTCCAAACTCTATGGCTTTAAATTTACACTCTTCTGTCCTCTTCCTCGACCCAACCTTTCAGCAGTCTATCAGTTAACCACTCTTTCCTCTCTATTCTCTTTTCTTGGCTTCGGTGACAACACATTCTCTTGGTTTTTCTCCTCCTCTGAGGGTTGACAGACCACAAAATTCAAGTTCCCTAAGGCTTGATCTTCCTGTCTTCCCCTTGTTCCTTCCTAGTGATTTCATCCATTTCTCTGGCTTTAAACACCTTGTCTCTCCCTCTCTCCCCATACATACTCATGACCTCAAAAGCCACATATTGAGGATAACCCCTTCAGATATCACATTGCCTATATGACATCTCAAATTTAAAACATTTCCAGAACCAATTCTTGTCTTCCCCAATTATTTTCCCTAGGAGTTTTCATCATTTCAAGAACTGGCAAGGGCTTACAAAAGGGACTTAAAAGAATGGAAAACTGATAAATTGCTAAAGCTGGAATTCTGGAAAACTTGCTTCTTTCCTTTTCCTCACCTACTACATATATGTTGGCATTCTTCCTTCTGAACTTTTCCCACTTTGTCTTTTTCTCTCCTCTACCAAAGCCACCTGGCTTCCCTAAAAATCCACTTATGTGAGCATTTAAGAGTGATCATTTAAGAATGTCAGATTGTGATTCTTGCTTAAAATCCTTCAAATATTTACCAGAGTACTTTTTTTTTTTTTTAAGATTTTATTTATTTATTCATGAAAAACACAGAGAGAGAGAGGCGGAGACACAGGCAGAGGGAGAAGCAGGCTCCATGCAGGAAGCCTGACGTGGGACTCAATCCGGGTCTCCAGGATCACACCCGGGGTTATAGGTGGCACTAAACCGCTGAGCCACCTGGGCTACCCCTTACCAGAGTACTTCAAACAAAAGCTCTACCCTATCTAAGGCCTTACATGATCTGGGTCCCACCCACCTGTTTAACTCCTTCTTACTCCCTCTCCCTGCCCACTCACTATGCTCCACTCTGGCCTTCCAGGTTTGTTTGTTTTTTTTTTTTAATATTTAATTTATTTATTCATGAGAGATATAGAGAGAGGCAGAGACATAGGCAGAAGGAGATGCAGGCTCCCTGTGGGGAGCCCGATGTGGGACTCGATCCCAGGTCCCCAGGATCACACCTGAACCAAAGGCAGATGCTCAACCACTAAGCCACCCAGGCATCCCCTTCCAGGTCCTTGAATACATTCTTGCAGCTCACCTCTGCTTACAATGTTCTTCCCTTCTGCTGTTCCTTTTATTTCTCAGATACCTGCTTATATATTACCTCAATAGAGAGGATTTTCCCTATGAACCCACAAAAATTAGCCTATTTCTGCTAGTCTTGTTTCCCCCTTACATAAGGCCTATTAAAACTTTAAATTTATTTTTTTCTCTTTGATTGATGTTAACCTCCCCTACTAAACTGTAAACCTCAGGTCTTATCATGTAACATATATCCAGCATGTAGGAGTGCCTGTTGTAAGACAGGTGTTCCAAAGATATTTGTTGAATGGATAAACATCAGTCCAAGATATGCCTGGTCTCACCTTGTGACCCCAGGCAAAATATTAAAAATTCTTTCCATTAATATTTATTTGATATGTACTACTTTGCAAAAGAGGCTAGGGAGATAAAATGTATGAAGGGCAGCCTACAAACCTAAAGAGTAGGTGTATACATTTATCAAAAACAATAGTAATATACAAGAACACGTGAATGACAAGTCAGTAGTTAGGAAGAGATATAACTTCTGATCAGAATAATAAAGGACTGCATTACTGAGAATGTGGTATTTGAGTTAGGCTTCAAGAGACAGCTGGACCTCTGACAATCAGATATATAGCGAAGGGTATTATAGATGAAGGAAAGAGTTTGAACAGATGTATAGAATGAGCAAGCAAGATGATGGGGGAAGGGACAAACTGGTTGGCAGAAGTGAGGGCTTTAGTAAAAGGACAGAACATAGGTAGAAGGGAAGGTTGGACATTATATTTCATATCTGGCCAACGGATGGAGCTAGTAGCTCTCATTTTGAGCTCAAATAAGGTTTTCAAATTGTAGTTTGTTTGTTTTTTAAAGATTTTATTTATTCATGAGAGACGGGGGGGGGGGGGGGGGGGGGGGCGGAAGCAAAGAGGCAGAGCCACCAGGAGCCTGATGCAGGATTTGATCCCAGGACCTTGGGATCATGACCTGAGCCAAAGGCAGAAGCTCATTAGACTGAGCCACTAAGTTGTGGTTTCACAAATATAAATGTGACCACAACATAGGTAATGAATTAAGAGTCTGTATCTGGACCAAGCAAAAGGCTTGGTATTAAATAATAAAGGCTTTATATTAAATAAACTAGGGAATAAAACAACCTAAAAAACTTGGTTAAAAAAAAAAGTCAAAAGCAGTGCTTCTCAAACTAGTGAAAGGCCAATACTTTTAAGTTCTAAATTGTCATGGAACAACAGTTTTGTAATCAAAATTAATGATTTAGAAAAATAAAATATAACATAATACAAAATATAAGTTCCAAATTTTTATTATGAGACTCAGGAGAGACAAAATTACTTTTAAAAAAATGCTATCAAGTTTCTAAATGTTTACTCTCAATTTCTGTAGTTCTCATCATGAACTAGTAAGTTTGTAGGCTGGCACCAGCCTGTAAACCTCAGTTGAGTAGCAGTGGTTTATTGGACTTTGTCAGTGACTGGATGCCTGAGAGTCAGAAGTAACTCTAACAGTACTCTTCTAGGTAACTCTAAGAATTGTGATTTCATCAGGTAAGGAAATCTGGTGAATTCAGAAGGTGTCACTATAAAAAATATGGGATTTTGGCGGGAACCCAGTACAATGAGAAAATCCTATAAGAGTTCTAAGACATTTTAGATATAGGATTTTTCATTCCCTTTATTTTACTATTTTGTGGCTTAAAAACTATATATAGGTACTGCTAATTTGAAGGAAGACGTACTTTTACAAAAAACAATGTCAGAGGCTAAAACAATTTGGATATTTTTAGATGTGTGATTACACAATATCATTTGCAACCAGGTATAAATAATGAAACATAATCTCTGGCACACCACATTACTGTTTTTTGACAGACACATGCACATATAACTCCATTCTTTTGAAAAACATTCTTGGTGGTGAGTTCATAGTGATTTAATTGTCCTTATGTTCCTTAATCTGTGACATAAATCTTAGGTCATAAGTTGGAAACAAAGAACTCCTCTATTTGGCTTGACATTAGTGATTGATGATTTTTTTTTTTAAGATTTTATTTATTTATTCATGAGAGAGAGAGAGAGGCAGAGACGCAGGCAGGGGGAGAAGCAGGCTCCATGCAGAGAGCCTGACCTGGGACTCGATTCTGGGTCTCTAGAATCACACCCCAAGTGAAGGCGGAGCTAAACCACTGAGCCACCAGGGCTGCCCTGTGATTGATGATTCTTAACTAGACAAGCAGAAACACATCTTTTCGTTAATGGCAAAGAATAGAGCTCCCAATGGATACAAGACATTAAAATTTGAGGCGGGACAAATATTTTTTTAAGATTTTATTTATTTGAGAGAGTGAGCAAAAGACAGAAGGAGTAGGAGGAGGGGCAGAAAGGGAAAGATAAGCAGACTCTGCTGAGCTGGGACCCTGATGCAGGACTCGATCCCAAGAT
The DNA here is from genome assembly GCF_011100685.1 of Canis lupus familiaris. Classification (NCBI taxonomy): domain Eukaryota; kingdom Metazoa; phylum Chordata; class Mammalia; order Carnivora; family Canidae; genus Canis; species Canis lupus. The sequence goes on along the minus strand of NC_049227.1, from coordinate 49,552,075 downwards.
CCTGGGATCATGACCTGAGCCAAAGGCAGATAGTTAACTGACTGAGCCACCCAGGTGCCCTGAGGCTGGGCAGATTTTAAATTCAGGGCAAGTAAAGTGACAATATTGCTAAATATAAGGTGATTTAAAAAAAAATTAAGTTAAAAAAAAAAAAAAAAACAAGGACAAAGGAAGCAGAAGATGCTTGTGGTTTACCTGCAAAATAAAAGGTAGGTATGACTCTTGATAATGTAATACACTTAATGATACACTAGTTAAGTCATTTGACATCCTAAGTTACCTTCTAAAAGAACAGGAGCTGCAATGATACAAACTTTAGAACTGACGCTTGATAACCAATGTAAGTTAACACATGATGACATCCTTATCAAGCAGATCATATAATCTCAAAGATAATGAAAGTTTATAAAATTTCAGAGCCTAGGTAAACACAGTACTTTTTTAGGACCAGGCAAGTAAAAGGTCTTAAATATAACAGAATAATTCTGATTTGTTTTTGAAAAGCAAGCAAATTAAAACTCAAAATACCTGCTTTGACTTACCCAAATGGATCACCAACCACAAGGAATGCAACATCACTGATATCGGCATCCTTTAAAATATTATCTGCTTCTTGTTCCACTTCTTCTCTATCAGCAAGAATCAATTTTCTTCCATAAAACTCTTCCTACAGATTTAAGTCCAATATCAAAATGAGACAGCAGATGACCATTTCAACACATGCACCACACACACACACACACACACACACACACACACACACCGATCTTTGGGGCTGGTGCAAATCTTGGCAATCATCCAAACACAGATCACTGACTAGGACTCCTCAGTGGGCTAGCACTCTCTATCATGTTGCAATTAAACTCTGTCTTTGAGGCTGTCGTAATATCCCAAGAGGAGGTAGACCTCCTAACATCTGACGCTTTCTGCATTTTAAATTTACCTCTAAATTTGAGTCTAACGAGCCATGCATGGTGGAACAGAGAACATGCATGAAATTTATTTCAGAAACAGTAATACAGAACATCTCAAATAATAATTATGAACATATATGGTAATTTGGGTTTTATTAAATTTTCCACAGGAAAACATACAGGTATCTGGCTAAAATAAAAGGTAACTTCAATGAGAAATAATAGAAAATTAAGATTTACTTATCTACAGAACCAGCAAACATTCCTGTAATTGCAGGAAAGATTAATTTAAAGCTTTATTTCCTAGTTCCTGCTAAAAAGGCAGAGTTGCAGAGGAAAGAAAAAAAATTCTAATTATATAGGAAGTCTCCATACAAACTGCTTTGTGAACCAACCCCCTGAAGTTCAACTCCAGAGAATAAATCCAGGAGGCTGACCGTAACTGCAGTGGCAGCAGGTAAGTACAGAGTGAACCAGAGTGCTAATAGTCATGTGGTAGTGGTTACAAACTATTATGCAAGGTCATGAATCTTTTTTTTAAATTTTTATTTATTTATGATAGTCACACAGAGAGAGAGAGAGAGGCAGAGACACAGGCAGAGGGAGAAGCAGGCTCCATGCACCGGGAGCCCGACGTGGGATTCAATCCTGGGTCTCCAGGATCGTGCCCTGGGTCAAAGGCAGGCGCTAAACCGCTGCGCCACCCAGGGATCCAAGGTCATGAATCTTATTAACTGATTTCCTGTGGAGTAATATGTAATTCAAATATAGTGAAAATAACACATAGACAAATACTATTTCTTACATGCTGAGAAGTTTGAGTTATAAGGATTATATAGGATGTAAACATTACAAGGATTGCTATACTCAGTATCTTTCAAGCAAAAGAGTAAATAAATGATTAAACATTTGAAGATAAAGGCTCTAGTTTCAACTCTCATAATTATTGCCTAATACTTAACTAGAATCTGAAAATGTGAAAAAAGATCCCTTCCCCTTTTCTCTATATCTTCTCAAAGAAAATGCTCCAGAAGTTCCCAATGACCATGTTTTTACAGACAAAAAATGTTCTCTTTATTTTCACTTTTACCATGTATTTTTTTCTTAATCATTGATTTGTATGTAACTTACTTTAATTTCATGAACCCAGAAAACTTATTAGTGGTAGAACATTTATATTCACGTGTCTAGGGGATCTCTGGGTGGCGCAGCGGTTTGGCGCCTGCCTTTGGCCTAGGGCACGATCCTGGAGACCCGGGATCGAATCCCACGTCGGGCTCCCGGTGCGGGGAGCCTGCTTCTCCCTCTGCCTGTGTCTTTGCCTTTCTCTCTCTCTCGCTGTGTGACTATCAAAAATAAATAAAAATTAAAAAAAAAAATTCACGTGTCTAAGAAGACACACACATGATCATGGAAAACTAAAGGAAACGGTATTTCTTTCTGAACTAACATTTCTTACAATCAAAAAGTCACATGCTACTAGCTTAATGCTAGCAGTATTCCTAAATCCTATTCAATATTTTATAAATGAACACAAAACTCCACTCTCCTCAAGACTTCTATCATGTACCACACTATTTATCATTTATCCTAAGAATCATTTCATTATCTAATCGAAACACAATGTTTATTTAAAAAAAAAAGTATCCACCTATGCACATTGTGCACACACCCAAACACTCCAGTATAATCAAACGGCTGATCCTCTTGGGAAAAAAAGAAAAAAAGTTTAAAAAAAGGGAAGAAAGAGCAAAACTGGTATTACAATATTCTTAATTTACCCACTTCATTATTTATTCATTTACTCACTCGAGGGATATTTCTTGTGCACAACCTCCACACCAAACGCTATGCTTGATGTTGGGAAACAATGATGAAAGAGACAAATGTGGCACCTATCGTGTCACTTATAATGTTTAGTGGGGAATTATCTACCACATTAATAAGTGCTATAGGAGCATGGAACCTAGTAAGTCATGGAAGGGGGAAAAAAAGCAGTATTATTTAAAAAATAATTTTACATTTATATTATATATTATCCAATGACTGATAAGCCAGGTTTTGTACAGTATCAATCCTAATCTTCTCCATTCATGAAAACGAAGGCAAAACTCAAAATTCATTCCTGCTTTAAGTTGGCAGGTTTTGTAAGGCAGATAGGGTAAAGATTCAAAATTGGTTACTTTTGGATACTTCTGGAAGGACACATAAGAAATTACTAATAATTGCCTCAGGAAGGGGGGCCAGGATAGGAATCTTTCAATGTACATACCATTTAATATCTTTAATTTTATGCCATTTAATGTATTACCTGGTAAAAAATAGAAAAGTGGAAGCTAGAAGTAGGATACATAAACAAGAAAAAAAAAAAAAACTAAAAAAAAAAACAAAAAAAACAAACCCTAAAACACACTAACATTTAAAGAAGGAACAGAGAAACAAGGGCTTACAAAAGGGACTTAAAAGAATGGAAAAGTACAAATAAAACCAAGAGTCATGTCATGAAAGTCAGGTTCAAGGAGTGATCAACTATGTCAGAAGTAAAACAGGTAAGAGTTGAAAACTATCCTCTGGTATTCTTAGTTACTGAACAACTGTTCAACAAATATTTCAGAGGAATGGAAGTGAGCTTGCAGGAGTCTGAGCCATGAGTGAAGTGGGGACAATAAAAGTACAATTCTTTTTCTAAACACTTTGGATAAACAGAAACAACTATGGAGAAAAGATGTTTAAAGGGGCGTTTAAGATGTTTAAGAGTTTTCAGAATGCACAAGATATGACTGTAGTTTCAGGTTGAGGGGAGAAGGATGTTAATACAGATCAAACATAATGAAGAAAGAATAATTGATGGGAATAAGGTTTCAGAGGAATGGGGAGAGAGATTTGGAAAAAAACACATCTAGATTAGAGTTAGTCTTCAACAGGCTGAGACTCTCATTTCACAAGTCACTTTCTAAAACTGGGGAGAAGACAGATTCAGATTTAGGGGAAGGACAAATGGAAAGTTAATAAAGGTCACAGATGATTGCCTCATCTTTCTTAGTGGGAACTCTGTCCCTCCAATCCCAATCCTCAGGAGTTGGATAGGAAGACAAAGAAGTAGACTGATGAAGTGGATTAGGAAGAAAAAGGGAGGGAAAGATATACTGGGAGAAAACAGAGGGAAACAGATATACTGGGAGAAAACAAGTTATTTTAGTGATGCCTAAGAACAAGTATGGCAAATTATTGTGCTTGTCTCCTCCATGTGTTTACTCGTAATACTCTTTCTCTTTCCTTTACCAACTCTTATCTATAGTAACTGTCTCTTTCTCTTTGCTTTATCAAGTCTTATCTACAATAACAATATTTATAATACATTTACATTAGGTCACTCTGGGGTCAGGCACAGTTCTAAGAACTTATGCACATAAATTCATTTAATTTTCATCACAATCCATGAGATAGTCCCTATTTTTATCCATTTTAGAGATAAGAAAAATAACACAAAGTGATTGCCCAACATTACAGAACCTTGGTTGACTGCAAAACTTCACATGTATTACAGATGAGGCATAGGGGTGCCTGGCTGGCTCAATTGGTAGAACATGCAACTCTTGATCTCAGGGTCGTGGGCTTGTGAGTTCAAGCCCCACAGGGGCATGGAGCTTACTTAAAAAAAACAAAAAACAAATGAAGCACAGACAGGCAGAGCTTAGTGGTCTCCTCTGCTTTCTGTAGGATAGCTAAAGCCCCAGAGTCAGCCCCCTTTGAACCACAGCAACTTCCTCTATTTATCCTACAGAGCTGTATAAATATTACCATTTTTTATCTAGACCATGAAAAAAAAGAAGCAAAACAAAAAGATTGGGATGCATTACTTTAAGACATAGCTCAAATTCCATCTATTCCATAGTGTTCTCTGACCACAATGACCTGAAGTGATCTTCTATGTATTTCAACTGGAATTAATCACTAGTAATTATTTAATATTTGAGACAGCTTCTACTATTTAATTCATGAAAACAAGAGCACTGGCTTAAATAAGATCATCTAAGTTCTTCCCAGCAATGTAATTTCAGTTTCTTCTTTCCACTGTTGTCATGAACTGTTATTTAAATCTTCCATTATTCAGTTTTCCTGAGTATAACACAGTTGAATCATGAACCACTTGAGAACAAAGACCATAGCTTATACCTATATATATAAGGCACTACAGATGTATTACACCAAACTGGCATAAAAGATCTAATTTATTCACAGAAAGTGACTAAAGAAATTCAAAATGAAACTCCTGGATTCGCGGTCTCTAGTTTAATTTACTTTTGAGTAATACAGAACATATAAATACTACTCCCTGTTTGGTAATTTGAAAACAATAGCTTTCAATGTAATAATAGATAAATTCCAAATCTTTAAAAAAAAAAAAAAAAGGCAGGGGGACGCCTGGGTGGCTCAGTGGTTGAGCATCATCTTTGGCTTAGGGTGTGATCCTGGAGTCCTGGGATCGAGTCCCACATTGGGTTTCTTGCATGGAGCCTGCTTCTCCCTGTGCCTGTGTCTTTGCCTCTCAATCTGTGTCTCTCATGAATAAATAAATAAAATCTTTTTTTTAAAAGAATGGACAAATTCCAGATTTTTTTTAAATTACTTATTTATTTGAGAGAGAGAGGGAGAGAATCTTCAAGGTGACTCCCCACAGAGTGCGAATCAGAACTGGAGCTCTATCTCAAGACCCAGGAGACCATAGGACCTGAGCTGAAACCAAGAGTCGGATGCTTAACTGACTGAGGCATACAGGTGCCCCAAATTCCAGATCACTTTAGCAACATCCATGTGTGCCATTTATAAAATACTTTTTTGTGTGATTACTGATAAAAGAAAGTATACATTCAATAAGGAAAATATTTTTCCAATCTTTTTTCCCACTATATAATAATTTAGTTATTGAGACCAGATTGTATACGTAGGTATGAGAACATCAACAATTTTTAAAAATCAATTTGTTTAAGAAAGAAAGAGGCAGAAATGAAACAGAAAGGAAGTCACTGAAGAGAAAGTGGTTCTGAGATCTTAGAAGGCAATAAAAGGCATGAATTTATTTACACCTTACTTTATTGCAGAAAAGTCATTAAAGGTGGTTGAGGTTGCATAGCAAGTTGCTCAGGTAAAAACATGAACTAAGGACCTGGAGGAGGTCATGAAGAGCAGACCAATGGAACTTTGTGATAGGAGGATTCAAGCTGGATCATTCTGCTTGAATCCTATCTTCTCTGTAGACATTCTCTGAAATCATTATTTTGTGAAGCTATTTTCTACCCCTGAGTATACAGAGACACTGTATGGTATAAATGTGAAGAGTGGTGATTCTCAACTCAGGACTGTCTTGGCTCATATTTTGACTCTATCATCTGTAGGACCTTGGGCAAGTTTCTCTGTGCCTGTAAAATGTGAACAGTAATTACAGAGTAATAATCCTGTTCTACATGTGAAACACTCATTATAGTGCATAGTAAACATTCTATAAATATTAGCACTTATTATATGGAGGAACAGATATTCCAGCACCTTAACAAAGTATACATAATTTACCTGTAGGTGAAGCTGGGCCAGGCCCCAACAATACATTCTTGGAAAAAATATACTTGAAAAAATTACAGCAACCAAAACTACCATTTAACTAACACTTAAAGTTTACAAAGCACTTTCAAATACATCATCTTAATAAAAACATACATAACCCTCCACCTAGTTATTATCTCCATTTTCACAAATGAAGTTACTAAGGTTTAGAGAAATCTGGAAATGTGTCTATTAACAACTAGCATTTTTGAACATTTTTGCAATAGGCACTATGTTAAGAACGTATGTTAAGAGGTAGGGTTTTTTTTTTAAGATTTTATTCATTTGTTTGACAAAGGGAGAGAGTACAAGCAGAGGGAGCAGCAGATGGAGGGAGAGGGAGAGGGAGAAGCAGGCTCCCCGCTGAGCAAGGTGCTAGATTTGGGCCCAATCCCAGGATGCTGGGATCATGACCTGAGCCAAAGGCAGATGCTTAATTGACTGAGCCACCCAGGAGCCCTGATGTAGGCATTTTTAGCCCCATTTTACAAACTAAAAAACTAAAGTTAAACGACTTGTCCAAGGTGACATGGTAACATGTAACAGAGAAGGCTTAAAGTCAAGTCCAACTTTCCTCTGTGCCATGCCCTGACTTTTTATCCTATAAAAATTTATCCTCTTGGCCTCAATGTCCTTCGACAGATGAATGGATAAAGATGAATATCATTGAATATTAGCCATTAGAAAGGACGAATACCCACCATTTGCTTTGATGTGGATGGAACTAGAGAGTATTATGCTGAGTGAAGTAAGTCAATCGGAAAAGGACAAACATTAAATGGTTTCATTCATACGGGGAATATAAGAAATAGTGAAAGGGGTGACGTCAGAGTGGCTCAGCGGTTTAGCGGCCTTCAGCCCAGAGCATGATCCTCGAGATCCGGGATCGAGTCCCACGTTGGGCTCCCTGCATGGAGCCTGCTTCTCCCTCTGCCTGTCTCTCTCTCTCTCTCTGTGACTCTCATGAATAAATAAATAAAATCTTAAAAAAAAAAAAAAGAAAAATAGTGAAAGTGATTATAAGGGAAAGGAGGAAAAATGAGTGGGAAAAATTAGAGGGTGACGGAAGAGGAGAGACTCCTAACTCTGGAAAACGAACAAGGGGTGGTGGAAGGGGAGGTTGGGGGGGGGGGGTGGATGGGGAAGGGGGGGGCGGTGACTGGGTGATGGGCACTGAGGGGGGCTCTTGGCGGGATGAGCACTGGGTGTTATACTGTATGTTGGCAAATCGAACTCCAGTAATAATAAATAAATTTATCCTCTTGGATGAATTTGATTCCAGTTTTCCTTGATCACTGGTAAGAGAAGAACATTTCTTATCATGAGCTTAGATACTTTGGTTCCAACCAGACAAATGAAAGCCAACAAATCAAAGCTGGTCATTAGACACACATCAGGACATGGCCAATTTACGTAACAGTCTTTAATTTCTTAAGATGTTAAAGTAACTCTGAAACTAGAGTTCTCTGGGCTGTGAACCCGAGGGAACGGAAGACCTTCACCTTTTTGTTCGCAAGCCTTGACAGGCCATTCAATTCTACGTCTCCCTCCTCTTACAGCAGCATGTCCATGGCTCCCTTCATCTCCAGTGCATTCTATTTGGATTTTGACAGTGCACCTGAACCACCTAGCCCCTCCTCCAAAACGTACTGAGCCCTTAACAAGAGCAAGCTACACGTATGACATATTAACAAATCCTAGAAAAAAAAAAAAAAAAAAAAAAAAAAAAACAACAAATCCTAGGGTTGGGAAGTCCCAGGCTGACGCAATACACACAAGGGAGTGTGCATCAGCCTCCCTGGCACTTTTTAAAGGTGAGACCTCTCTGGACAGGATACTGACAGAAAGGCGATTACCATTCCCTACGGATATACTACTTCAAAGGGAGCAGCTTTCCGCTTAGTTTCTTGAATGTACAACCAACTCATTAAGGTGATGCCACTACCTCATTAGGACTCAACTCAAAAAAAAAAAAATGTCTATCTCATGAAATAAGGGATTTTGGTAACTATCCTCAGGAGTGTAAAATAACTTTCCTATTTACCGGAGAAAGCCACAAAATCAGACTTGTAAAGCAGGACAAAAAGCGCCCTTTCATTTTCCAGCTCACTCGGTGGTTGTGTTACTCCCAGTCCTGTGATCCTTAACGGGCTGGGGATGTGTTTTAAAGGCTTTAAGCCAGCAGGCCCGAAAGCTGGGTTCAGCGTCGGTCATGGAAATCACAGCTTTCCTCCCAGGGGCTGGGGCGCCGTAAGCACCTACCAGGACTTCCTTCCCTACAGTCAGGATCGAGGTGTAGGCTTCCAGGTACACTCGCCTGCAGCGTCTTACGATTTCCAGGCCCTTGACTGTGATGTCCTTGGCATCGCCCAAGCCCAAGCCGATCAGGTAAAGCATTTCAAAGTCCAAGAGGGCGGGGACTGCAAGACGGAGGCAGCAAGAAAAACACGTGTCAGCTACACCGAGGGCTCCCCGAATCTAGTGACGACCGTGGAAACCAAGAGCAAGTGTGCACGAGGGACCGCAAGTCACGAGCGAGGTCCGAGCGCCTGGCGTCCCGCCCCTTACAACCGCGGACTGGGACGAGCCGCCTCTCCCGTTACACCAAATCAAAAGCGGTCAGTCACCCTCCGAGGACTGTCGCTGAGTCCCCAAAATGGCTAACCGGCAGCCTCGCCGAACAAGCAGCTACCCGCAGGGCGAGCTCGCGTGGACGGAAGGCCCACGCCGCCGGCCTCACCGGCGGTGCCGCAAAACGCCGCCGCCTTTACCGCACTTTACGACTGGCCGGAGGGGCGGGTCAGCGGCTCCCCGGCGAGCGGCGCGGAGGCAAGGGCTGGGCCGGAAGTGAGCGGCCGGCAGCTGGGCCGCGACGCGGAGGGTCGGTCGGGCCGAGGTAGGGGGGGCGGGGGTCCGCGCACAGCCTCCCGGCGCGGCCTCGGGGGAAGGACCCCACCCTAGGACGGGGTAAGTGCGGGAGCTGTGGCCCCGAGGTCGGGCCGCACGGCCGCCTCCCCTCCAGGCCCCGGCGCGGCTGACGGGCGGGAGGGACTGAGTCGCCCGGGTGGTGGCCGGGCCGCGGCACTTCCGGCCTCGCCTCAGCATCCCCTCGTCCCACTGCTGCCTCCCTGGGAGGTGTCGGGTTAGCCCACTTGGCCCTCGGTGTGACTCCGATTTCCCGGCGGGCGGTGGTGCCTCGGCTCTGCCCCCACCTGGGGACCTCCTTCCGGGGTGCCCCCGGGTCGTGCCCGGGCTACGCCCCAGCCCTCCTCAGCGTCGGGAAGCCCAGGCCCGCCCCCTGCCCCCCGCCGCTGTGCCCTCGCGCCTAGAGAGGTGACCTTTAAGTGCCCAGGAATTTCAGGTTTCAATCGCTTCCACCGGGGGAATTCCTGCGAAGTGGTTGGTTAGATGTAGTTCCGGTATCGGGAATGGTTTGTTTTGACTGTAAATGCCCTTGGTAAGGTCACTAGTGACCTCATCAAAGTCAAAAAGACAATTTCCATTGTTTATCTTAGTAGGCAGTGTTGATTATTCAGATTTTTCCTGCTTGCTTTTTCATACAATGCCTTGAGTCTTTTTTTGCCCGACGTTTTTTTCTCAAGCCTTAATTTCATCTGATTTCTCCAAGGTTCCATCTGCCCTCTGCACTTCTCATTCAGTACGCTCGTCATGACTGATTCTATCCGGTGTCATTAACATCCATCCATTCCTTGTACCATAAGCAAAAAATTAATTCAAAATGGATCATAAATTTAATGGAAAACATAAAACCATGAAACTTCCTAGACAGAAAATATGTGTGATCTTATTATTTAGGCAAAGACTTGTCAGGTGCAACACCAAAAGCATGATGTAAGGGAAAAATTTTTTTTTGAGAAATTGAAGTTCACTGAAATAAAATGTATGCTCTTCAAAAGATATTGTTGAAGCCACACACGGGAGAAAATATTCGCAAAGCGTATGTTTGCTAAAAGACTTATGTCAAGAATACATAACTCTCAAAAGGCAAAAATAAGAATACAACTTAATTTTTTAAATAGGCCAAGAATTTGAACAAGAGTCTCGCAGAGAGTAAGATAGATAAATCCCCAAAGAGGATACACTAATATCAAAGAAGCTTTGAAATGATGCTAATTATTAGACATTAAGGAAATAAAGACTAAAACCACAGTGAGATAACAGTATATACCCCGTAGAATGGCTGACATTGGAAGCAATAATAAAACCCTGAATATACACTCATAATTTTTTAAAGATTTTATTTATCCATTCATGAGAGACACAGAGAGGCAGAGACACAGGCAGAGGAAGAAGCAGGCTCCATGCAGGGAGCCGGATGTGGGACTCGATCCCGGGTCTCCAGGATCACGCCCTGGGTGGAAGGCGGCACCAAACCACTGAGCCACCTGGGCTGCCCTATTCACTCATAATTTTGAGTGTCTCTGGTATTTTGCTGACTCAGACCTTTAGCCTCCCATTCACATCTCCCCTTCAGCTTCCTATATTTAACTTTATGCTGGAAATCACCTAGATAACCCAGAGGCATATCACATTCAACACATCCAAAACTGAATCCATCATCTTTTCAACTTGGCTTTTCCTTCTGTACTATCTACTTTGGATGGAGGGCGTTATCATCTATAGACGTAGGCAAGCCAGACACTTGGAAGTTACCTCACATCCAATCTGACTTATCTGCCTCTCAATAGAAACCGTACCTACTATCACAGTCTTTCTTTAGGTCCTCATGTCACTCCTGCACCTGTTCACCGTGCCTCCCTCACATTCATACTTCTTTCGGGGGACCAGAGAGACCTAGCTAAGTTGCAGTCTGAAAATGACATTCCCTTCAAAAAACCCTTTTGAGGTCAAGAGAAAGTCGAGGCTCTTTAACATATCCCACAAGGTCATCCCCAGAGTGACCACTGCCTACCTTGCTAGCCTCATGTCTCTCCACTCCATACCTTGAGCTACTTCTCTAGTGGTACTCTTCTGTGCCCACAACATTCTCCTTTGACTTTAGTCAGGCTACCACCTCAGCATGGAATACTTTCCTCCCATTCTCTCCTATCTAGATCACTGCTGCTCATTCTTTAAGTTTTGGGGGCCCCTGGGTGGCTCAGTTGGTTGTGTCTGATTTCAGCTCAGGTCATGATCTCAGGTCGATCTCCCTGGAATCGAGCCCCAAGTTGGGCTCTGCACCCAGTGGTGAGGCTGCTTCTCTCCCTCAGCCCTCCCCCTGACCCTTCCTGCCATTCATGCTCTCTCTCTTTCTCTCTCAAATAAATAAAATCATAAAAAAAATCTAAATTTAGGAAACCTTTCCAGAGATCCCTGCACTAGTTTAGGTATCCTTTTAATTATAATAAAACTCTGTGCATATACTTAGAAGTCAACCTAAGTGTTTTATAATTGTCCATTTGTGTATCTTCCTTATCAAACCATCAATTTCATAAAGTTAGGTCCTGTATCTTCTCATCCCTAAGGCTTAGCACAGTGTCTGCCACATAATAGATATTCAGTAAATGTTTGTTAAATAGAGCATTATGTATACACTAGTAGCTCAGTAATTTCTTTGAGTTATGATATATTTTTCAATCTTTATGAAATGCAAGGTGTGGTATGCTTTAGATGACTACCAAAAGTCATTGATGGGATGTCAAACAAAAGCATGTCATTCATGCCACTTCAGAAAGTTATTTGTGTTAAAAGGTTTATGATACAGTTCACATACTCCTCATAATTACCCTCTTGAGTAGGTAAATTTTCCAATGTACGGTCATTTTTTTTAATGTGTTTTTGTTTTCAGATTTGCTTTGAGTAATTCTAAGTGGATTTACAGTGAAAGGACAGTGCTGAAAGGAAGGTGTAGTTTATGTCCTTTCAGGAAATCTGTATTGAAAATGAAGTTATTCTGGGTAGGTAAGGTAATACTCTTTTTTAGATACAGAAGCAATTTCAATTTTTAATTTTCAGAATTCGGTTAACTACTTTCCCTATAAGGTTCTTACCTTTCTACTTGCCTTCATTTCTCAATAGAAGTGTAAATTTGGGGGACTTTTCTGAACATAGATAAAGGTGTTGTGGAAATCTTTTTTCCTCTCAACAAATGTAATCAGCAAAGTCTTGCATAGTCTTTTTCTGCAGAATTATTCTTTCTGACTCGGACATTTCTCCCTTACCATTTAAAACAATTTCAAATATGATTGAATTTTCCACAGTGTTTTTTTTTGTTTTTTTTTAGTTTTTATTTATGTATTTGAGATAAAGTGCGTAGGATGGGGAGGGGGAGGGGAGGAGGAGTAGAGGAAGAAGCAGGCTCTCCACTAAGCAGGGAGCCGGATGACCTGGGGCTCCATCCCAGGACCCTGGGATCATGACCTGAGCCGAAGGCAGATAACTGACTGAGCCATCCAGGTGTCCACGCCCCATCATTTATTATTAAGATTTTCAAATATGTAGAAAAGTTGAAGCGTTTTTAGAGTAAACATCCATATAGTCACCTCAGGTTCTATAGTTGTTAACATTGTGCTATATTTGCTTTATCACATGTTTTTATCCGTTCACTGGGCCATCAACCCATCTTATTTTCTGATGCATTTCCAAGAGAGTTGCAGACATAAGTAGACATATTAATTGCATTTTGCATGTAAGATAAACCCCTCATCTAGAGACCATACTAACGAAACATAGCTAAGCATATAGCTGATTAAATTATCTCATTTCTTCACCTAATTTAGGCAGAGATTTTGAAAATTTCTCTTTAAAACAATTTCAGACAATTTTAAATCAATATGGTAGCATTATTTTGATGATAATGAAAGTATAATACCATAGTAATACAGTAAATTTGGATCTCCCATCTAGTAGAAAAGAGGGGGATGGTTTTAAAGAACTGCAATTCTAGAGCCAAAAAAAAAAAAAAAAAAAAGAGGATGAAGTGAAAGCCTTTTTAGTTTAAAGAATAACAAGGATAAATGAGGCCTAGAGCATTTTCTTCTTTATATTCCTGCTAGGAAGTAGGAGAGTACCAAATCATCCCTGAGGGTGAACATTTATGCTTTTCCTGAAAGAGCTTTAAGCTGTTTTCATAACCTTTGTCAGTAACTCATTTTTAGTACCCACACTGTCAGAAATTCTTCCTTATATCTAATCTGTGACCTTCAGGCAGTAGTCCTAAAATGTGAAAGATATAGATAGTCATAAGAAGTTAATAATGATGGCTTTTCCATTCCATTGTCATAAACACATCATAGTAGTTAAATTTTAGAGTTATAACAGTTGAGACACTGCGTTACATTATGTACAAATTGTAATTAACTTACATCTAAAAGAAGCCATCCTTCAATTTTCCTATTTGAGTTCATTGTTTGTCTATTGAAAAGGAGACCTCAGAGCTACTGGGTAAACTCCATCTGACCTCGTTGTGAATAAAGAATATTAACCTATATGTTCCCAGAGATTGCCTCATTGTTAGAGTAAATCTTGATTAATATTTGTAGAGTTTAGCAATCCCAGATTAACTGATAGTCATTTTCTATCAATTCACAAATAAGTGATAATTAAAGCATTGCTGGTAACTGAGTGATAAACATTAAGGTGAGCATGTGATATAATGAGCCCTGGTTATTATATAAGACTGGTGAATCACTGACCTGTATCTCTGAAACCAATAATACATTATATGTTAATTAATTGAATTTAAATAAAATAAAAAAATAAAGATAGCATTGCTTTAGAAGTTATATTTGGTATTCCTTCCTCCAAAGTCTATTGCTAAAAGGGTAGAATCAGGGATACAGTAGTTTCACTCTTCCTGTGTTTAAAAAACTACACAGTGCCCTTTTAAGATATATTCAGGGAGCCATATAATTAGCCAAGACTTGGTGGGCGAAGGAGAAAGGTTACTCCTTCACTCAAAAGCCAAAATTTTTAAAAACGACTTACCAGGTTTTACTACTCAATATACTACTGCCCTGCTTCTCTGAACTCACCTCCTGCTGCAAAAACTATAAAATGGTACACTTCCAGAGCTGGGTTTTGCTGGGGAGGAAAAACAAACAACTGTATACTTCCAATTATTTTATCTGCTCTTTCCCCTCATAGCACCTTCTAACATAACTGTGTGATTTACTTATTTATTGTGTCCATTTTTATTGTCAATATCCTTCTACTAAAATATAAACACCACAAAGGCAGGAATTTTTTTTTTTTTGGTCCATTTGGTTTGGCATATGCTCAGTAGATACATGAATGAATGCACGTCCACATATGTAAATTAGTTATATATATAAATTATATATAAATTACAAATAAATTCTTTTATTTATAAAGGAATAACTATGGAAAGTTTGCCTAATGGTTAAGAATTGGGATTATAGGGGGTTCCTGGATGGCTCAGTCAATTAAGGGTCTGATTCTTGATTTCGACTCTGGTCATGATCTCAGGGTTATGATCAAGCCCATCGGGCTCCATGCTCAATGGGGAGTCTGCTTGAGATTCTCTCCCCCTCTCTCCCTCTAAGGGAGAAAAAAAAAGAATTAAGATTTTAGTGTCATTGAGACCTTGGCTTAAGTCCAGGAGTTTCCTGATTGCTTTTCTAAATCTCAAGTTGTTTCATCTGTGAAATAGAGATAATAGTACCACCTCTCATAGGATTGTTGTGAGGATACATGAAAGAATACATAATAAAGGTTTTAGCATAGTGCCTGGCAATTGGTAAAGACTCCGTAAACATTGACCAATAATAGAGTTTGAAATTAATTTTATCCTTATCTGCAGAGTCTATCAGATTATGAGTACTAGCCTTTTCCACCATCTCTATCCCATCTAGATGGGTTCTTACTCTTTTTCCTCCTTCACAGTAGTGTGAAATTAGTTCATTAGTTTTAAGACCAATCCATTAGATTAGATATCATATTTTATTGATTGCCAGAGGTCATTTTAAGCAAACATTGTTATACTCTGAGGTGCCCTTTATGAGAAAACCTGTCTTTGCTTTTATCATTCTGTCACAGCGTTCAGCACTGTAGACTTGGTTAGCACCAAATAAGTGTTGCCTAGCAATTTGTTAATACTTAAGTATAAGATGGCTAATATGCAAATAATATTTTAGTAAATGAAATGTAGTGAACAGAGAAGATGTTCATTTGGGATCTAAAAATTAAATTTATTCTTTTTTGTAAAACTTTGTAAATGCCAAACAACAATAAAAAGAGTAGTTGTGGTACATTTATACAATACTATGCAGTAAAGAGAAAGAATGTACTACTCTTTTTTTTTAATAATAAATTTATTTTTTATTGGTGTTCAATTTGTCAACATACAGAATAACACCCAGTGCTCATCCCGTCAAGTGCCCCCCTCAGTGCCCGTCATCCATTCACCCCCACCCCCCACCCTCCTCCCCTTCCACCACCCCTAGTTCGTTTCCCAGAGTTAGGAGTCTTCATGTTCTGTCTTCCTTTCTGATATTTCCTACCCATTTCTTCTCCCTTCCCTTCTATTCCCTTTCACTATTATTTATAGAATGTACTACTCTTAACACAAAACAACATGGATGAATCTCAGAGAAAGAAGGTTGAGCAAAAGAGTGCTATGGAGATAGGATATACCTTGCCTCCAGCAAAGTCCTCAAAATCGTAAGTGTACAATTGGATGAATTCATACAGCTCTTACATACAGCCATGTACACATCACCCAGTTCAAATTATGAAACATTTCCAGCATCCTAGAAGGCCTTTGTACCCCAGGAAATGCCTTTCCCTACCAAGGTAACCATTAGTTGACCTGTAGTACATAAATTACTTTGTCTGTTCTTATGAATGGAATCATGTATTATGTCCTCTTTCATGTCTGGTTTCTTTGGCTCACCTTTATTTCTGTGACATTCATTCATGTTGTTGGATGATACATAGTTCACTCTTTGTCTTTTTTTTTTTTTTTAATCTCTTTTTTTGGAGTTCAATTTGCCAACATATAGCATAACACCCAGTGTTTATCCCATCAAGTGCCCCCCTCAGTGTCATTCTTTGTCTTTGCTGAATAGTATTCCATTTATGAACATATCACTATCTTTTTTATTGTTGATGGATATTTAAGTGTCTTAGTTTTGGGCCAATATGAATAAATCTATGAATGTTGTATCTTTTGTTGGACACAATGTTCATGTCTTTTGGGACATTATGCACGAATTGGAACTGCTAGGTTAGAAGATAGGTGTTTTTACCTTAGTAGATAGTGCCAGACGAGTTTTGAAAGTACTTGTACAATTTACATTTCTGCCAGCTGCTGATAGGAGTTCCAGTTTCCCCATGTCCTTGCCAAACTTGGTATTGTAAGTTTTTTAAAACTTTAGTTTTAGTGGGGGGTGTGTAGTGATATCTCATGGTTTTAATTTATAGTTCTGATGAAAAAAGGTGGTATTAATTGAAAACATTTCTAGGTAAATTTATTTTTTGGAAGCAGAAGTATGTATTCGGAGCACTACAGTTACTTAATTGCTGAATCTGTGCTTGTAAGTTAAACCCGTTTTTCTAAATGGGCCTTAATATGTGTGCAGCAATGACCGTGTGCTTAAAGAACACAGTTATGCCCAAAGAGAATGCCTGTGGTCAGGATGCCCACTTCTTCTGGCTCCGTTGCCAGTAACTGAGTTGAACTGGTTTTGCTATCAGTAAGATGAATGCTTTAAGCTAAATGATTGCTAACACACATGATGGGTTTCAGAAACATCCTTCTGCGGAAGAAGTAGGTTGGAATGGAAAGCATTCTAGATCAGGAATCAATCTGGGCTCTTTGCACTTTGTAGTCTTTGCTTTACTTAATGGCTCTAAACCCCAATAGTAAGTCTCTTCCTCTTCCTCCTCCTTCCCGACTTTCCCTCCTTTTAAAGATTTGATATGAAAAGAAGCAATATATAATTCCTTAAGCCTGGAAATTAAGATAACTAGAATATGTCTTATTAAACTATATAAGTAATGATTAAATATGTACACTAAGAAACTGTGTAGGCCTTGAGTTATTCAAATTTAGCAGTATGGTCATTTACCATATGTATAGAGAGTAATTTTTTTTCCACAATAAATCTAGAAACATTTGCAACCAAAATTAAAGCCCTGTCTATGTGAAATTGCAGAATTTCCACAAACTTAATTTTCTTGGAGTGGATTTGGTTTGCATTTTCTAAATCCTGGGATATGATTTACCCTGACCTTATTTCCTTGCATTTTACTTGATTTTATTTGGTTTTGGGTTTGTTTTGTAGTAATATTTTCTGTTGTTTCTTTGAATAGCATTGTTTCTTTTTCCATTTTTTTTAACTCACTGACAAAGCTCATTAAAGTTTCTGAAAATAATGGCTTACTGGGATCCAGGCTCATACAGAATTAATCATATCTTTTCTTCTGGTTATTGTTCTTCTTGAGATATTCATTAAATAATATTAGATGGAATTCTAACAGTAGTGTCAAAGATACTGTTTATTCTGTGTATACCAATTGCAGAAGCACTAAAAACTTGTGGTCAAGAGCATGGGCTTTGGAGTCAGATTATAGGACTTGAGTTCTGGCTCTTCTTATTAGCAATAATGATCTTAGGAAAGTTCCCAAATTTTCAGTTACATTATGTGCAGATAATAAAGGTTCTTACTCATAGGACCATCATGTGAATTAAATGAGGTAATAGTTCATATAAAGTATTTTTAACAGTGTCTTGTACTTAGTAGTCACTCAGTAAATGTTAGCTAACATTATAAATATTACTGTCTTTAAGGTTTTAGTGAGGATTAAATATTAGCAATAATTGCGCCTCAGATAAACCTCATTGGCTATGATACTGCCACTGCGCAAAGCTGTGTGAGGATTAAATATAATAATAACATGAGTAAAGTGTATGTCCAAAGGCCTACAACATAGTAACCAATTAACATTGGTTAATATTACTATCAAACAAAAATTTTTCTCTGGTCAGTTGGTTTTATACAATTTCTATATATTCAAGTAAAACTACACTTCAGGACCCTGTCCCTCCCCATAAAAAAAATGAATTTGCAATTTGAATATTTGGTACTCAGAAAACATGGATTTCCAGGATAATGCTTGAAGCTTATAAAAATTATAATGTAGCTAAAATGTTATTTTGTAATGAAAGAAGGAAGTGGTATTAATAACTTTAAAAAACTAAGTTTTGAACTTTTTTTTTTAAGATTTTATTTATTTATACATGAGAGACACAGAGTGAGAGGCAGAGACGCAGGCAGAGGGAGAAGCAGGCTCCATGCAGGGAGCTCGATGCAGAACTCCATCCCAGGACCCCGGGATCACACCTTGAGCCAAAGGCAGATGCTCAACCTTTGAGCCACCCAGGTGTCCCTGAACATTTTTTTTCTTGAATAATGATTTGATAACATTTTTAAAATTTCTTAATAATTTTGTTCTGTGACCATTTAAACTCCCATCAGTAGAGAGAAGGTTTGGGGGGTATGGCCCTATAATACTCTGGGGCCATAGAAATTGCACTCAGAATCATATTAATTTGATATTGGTCTCACTTAACATTTCTTAATTCGCTTCCTGTTCATCTGTGCTTCTGCCTGGCCTCCCTGTGTTTCTCAGTAGTAGAGTTCCTTGTCTTGTACCTAGTTCATTACTACGTCACTATATGCATCTCTGCCTTGTTTTTTCAAGAGATCAAACCATACAACTTATTTCAGTCTTCCAAGAGAGATTTGATTTTTCACCCTCAGCTCCATCTCACCTTAAGTGAGTTCTTAAAAGCAAGATCTCTGAAACGTTAAGTTCTTACCTGTCTGAAACTGTCAGGGTCAGTGAGTACTTTTGAACAGGTTGTGCACTGCACAACTTTAAGAAGTGCCATTCACATAGACTACATACAGACTACTGGACTGCTCATGGTGGCCCAGTGACCAATAGCCTATTTCTTAAATTTTTTCACATGCTGTATTTCTCCTTGGATAGATACTCTGGATCTTGTCTTACTTGACTTTTTGTTTGTTTTAAATGCTACATGCCATATATTACATGCTGATTAAATTTTTTTAAAGATTTTATTTATTTATTCATGAGAGACACACAGAGAAAGGCAGAGACACAGGCAGAGGGAGAAGCAGGCTGCACGCAGGGAGCCCGATGTGGGGCTCGATCCCGGATCCCAAGATCACGCCCTGAGCCAAAGGCAGATGCTCAATCACTGAGCTACCCAGGTGTCCCTTATTACATGCTGAAATAGCACTTTAAAGAGTGGTCTTCCCTGGACAACATGTGCTGAGATTCATGCCCTAGTATTGATAGTCTTCTTTAATTATCTGATACCATGTCTCAATTTTAAAAGGCCACCACCTGTTGTTCAGTGTTGTTGCCTTCACATAGAATATTCCTTTCCTACTTTATCCTGCAGGAATCTTATTCTTTAAATTGTAGTTTAGAAGCTCTTAATCTCTGGTATCTTCCCACATCACCTAAGCTGCAGTTTCTTTCCTTTCTCTTGATTTCTTTTAGTATCTTATTTCTCTAGTTAGACTATAGATTTTAAGGGGAAGGGGTAGTGTTTTGTCTTTATGTTCTTTGTAATACCTGTATCAATGCTTTGCTCGTAATAGATGCTGAATATTTGTAGAATGTCTTGGTGTAAGTGCTGCTAAGAAGAGCAGTCAAGTAATGATGTGCTTAATGGAATCAAGAGGAGAGAGGTCGCCAACGGAGAAGTTTAGTGATGTGTCTGAGGTGATAATCAGTCTTGAATATACTCAATGGCAAAGTAAGTTGCAATGTGTTAAATTATATAAATCAATGTGGATGACCATGATGAGTACAATTAAATGGGAGAGGAGAACAGGGATTGATTAGAACCTGACATGAATCCAAGCTGGAACCATTTTCTTACATTTAGAAGTTCTGTCAAATGTCAGAAAAATAAAAATAAATTTAGATCTAAGTTAACAGCACTCTACATTCAGTTTAATGTTTAAAACCATGAAGAACTAACTAGGTCCTAGGAGAGCTCTCATCAAGCCTTTCTAGGACTGCCATCACATTGGATTATTATAAACAAAAACCTCACTTTATGGTGAGATTCCAACAAAACTAAAATGAGTTGGGAGATTTTTCTCCCTTCTTGTACCATCTAGACACAGGAATGAATAGGCATAGAGAGAGCTGAGATTATTACTTATTTCTGGAGAATCACATTTTTGACAGATTCCCGCACACTCATGAGTGTTCGTTCATCACATGCAAAGATTTAGCTTAATTCCTTCCACAACTAACTTGAAGCCCTGTAATACCTAACTGGCCATAATTGTGCCTGCTTTGATACAAAAAGTATTTATGTGCCTGTCATGGATAAGGCTATGTGTTCTGTACTCTTTGGGCACGTGTTACTATCTGTACCCTCTGGAGATTGTATGTAAGTGGGGAACACATCGTCAGTAACTGCTCCCTAGGGACAAGTTGATAATATACAGTGATACATGCTGTAATAGAGGTACAAATAATATAGCGGGAGAAGGGAATGGGGGAGACTAATTCTACTGGTTGCAGCTCTAATAGCTTGATCTAACGCTGTTCTTTTTATAGTATCTAGGTAACACATGGAAGCTGTTCTTGGATGTTTGCTCACCAGATAACCAAAGTTTATTTATGTCACAGTTTGGGGGAACTGTATTGATGGGGTATTTTCCAGGGAGCCCAACTTGTTGCAGATGGGACAGTGTTGCAGGTGGACTTCAGCCTTACAGACATGTTAACTGGAGTTTCCAGGTTACCCAGAATGCCAGTTTCTTAGCAGTAGACTAACACTAAGAATGCTCTCTCACCCCGATTAATTGCTCTTCATGTCTTGTTAGTTTTGTCTCCTAAATAATTCGCGTACCTTCCCAATACTCTCCATGTCCACTGCTCAAGCCTTAATCCTAGCTTTTGTCATTTCTCACTTGTACCATGGAGTAGCCTTCTAACTGGTCTCCCTATCTCAAGTATTGCCCCAACCCATCTTTTATGCTGCAGTAGTGTGCTCTTTTTAAAAGAAATTTCATTGTAATCTCTTTAAAATTTCTCAGTTCTTCTGTCATATCTATACATAAAAGTCAAAATTCCTTAGAATAATATACAGACCTTTCTAATTTAGATTTTCCCAATCCTTATTCCATTCCCCTGTTTTATATCCTTTACTGCATGCTAAACCCATTTTCCGGAAGTCAGGTTTTTCTTGTTTGTCACCATTTTGCTGCCATTCCCACTCTCTGGAGAACCCCTATAGCCCTCCTCAAGGTAGACTCCTCTTCATTGTTAAGAGTTAATTTATATATTCTTTGTTCCAGGAAACCTTTCTTAAACTAAAGGAGTATCTTTTTTGTGTTCTCTTTCCTACACCTAGTAGTGCATACCCTCTTACAATAATTCATTGTTTTTCGGTCCACCAGTAGAGTTTGTATTCCTGGAAGGCAGAGGCAGTGTTCTTTTCATTTTTGCAACTGAGACATAGTTAAAATGTATCTTTATTAAATGAATGAAATAGACACTTGATATTCTATTTGATTTGATTTACTAATTTACAAGCAATCTTGAAGATCCATTGCATGAAGTAATTTTTATTTTGTGGAGGCATAAATGTGAATCAGGTGCCAGTGGGGTTGGTGTGCAGAAATGAGTCACTCACCTTGTGAAGATCCTAGCCAACTATTTAATATCATCATTTCAGAGTGGCTTTTTTTTTTCTTTATGCAGACTGCCAAAAGTTCTATTGTAAAATTTTAGTTAGAGGATGAGTTCAGTCAGTTTTTGTGGGCTGTTTTTATGAAATTGTGTTCATAGAAAAATGAGTAGTGATTACTAGTTTAAAATGTTATAAATATCCCTCTGCAGTATGGCCATGCTTTCTGTGTACTTAGCAGAAACAGGAATTTCCACTTAGCTATTCATTTCAATAGCTAATTCCTGGCATCCTCAGGAAAAGGAAACATGGTGTGGAATTATTTCTTATTCTTTGGGCCTGATATTTTGCATGGTACTCTTCTGTAGAGAATGTACATAAATTGTTACTTGTGTATCATTTTCAACTATTAGCTGGCTTTCCTGCTAATTAGTTGGAATTCCATTGTTCCTGAATTCCCTGTCCTATAAATATGAGTTATAACTTAAATTTTCTCTTTATAGTGCTTTTTGTACCATCGTTTCTTTGTTTTTTCTCCCACTCAGAATACAGTATTCCTCATCTTGTTTGATAAACACATGCCCTCTACCCCTTGTCTGAATTTCTTTGAATCTCTTCTCCCATTGTCACGGAGACTTTGCCTTATCTGTTATCCTCTTCCACATTTTCCACTTCTCCCTCCCTGCTGGCTTTTTCCTTTTAGCCTATTAGAATGTACCCATCTTAAAAATCAGAACAGCTTCCCTCTAATTGTTGCCCTCATCTAGGTATTTCCTTATACTTTTCCTTCTTTCACACACAAGTGTATTGAATATATGGTCAGACGTCATCTCAGATTTCTCATCCCTTTCATTTCTTAATCCATTTTATCTGATTTCCATCCCTATTTCTGTGAAACTCTTCTTGCTATGGTCTCTCATGACCTGCATGTTATTAAACCAGGGAACAATCTGCTACTGGATGCAGATACTGTTTTCTCTTGAATTCCTGTATGTTCTAATTCTGTCTGGTCCTCAAATATTGCTGTTCTCTGGATTCCTTTCTTGGTTTTACTCTTTTTTTTCTTTTTTAAAAAAACAAACTCCTACTTAATGATCTTATTTGCTCCCATGGCTCCAAAATCACTTTTAAAGTCATGACTTTCAGGGACACCCAGGTGGCTCAGTGGTTGAGTGTCTGCCTTCGGCTCAGGGTGTGATCCTGAAGACCCAGGATCGAGTCCCACATCGGGTTCTCTGTGAAGAGCCTGCTTCTCCCTCTACCTGTGTGTCTGCCTCTCTCTGTGTCTCTCATGAATAAATAAATAAAATCTTTAAAAAAACTAATCAAGTTAATGACTTTCATATCTGTATTTTCATTTGCAGTTTCTCTCATGAGCTACCTTCTCCATTCAACTGTGTGTCTGCTATACTTTGTTCCACAGAATCTCAATATGTGCCAAACTGAACTGTACTCTTCCTACCATAGATACTTTTTTTCTCTTCAATTCCTTTTAGTGAAGAGAAGCACCATTAAAATCAAACCCTAATGTCCCTCTGGTGTTTATCCCCTCAAATTCAATTGAATCCAATATAGTTTTATCTTCTTATGTCTCATGGTTCTAATTCCTTTTTTTCTTTTTTTTAATTTTTTTTTTTTTTTTTATTATTATTTATGATAGTCACAGAGAGAAAGAGAGAGGCAGAGACACAGGCAGAGGGAGAAGCAGGCTCCATGCACCGGGAGCCCGATGTGGGATTCGATCCTGGGTCTCCAGGATCGCGCCCTGGGCCAAAGGCAGGCGCTTAACCGCTGCACCACCCAAGGATCCCTAATTCCTTTTTTTCTATACTAACTTACTGTTTTCCTCCAAAGTTACTTCCTCACTTCCTAAGACTGATTCCAGTCTCATCTGATGTATAATCCATTCAAGACGCTGCTCTATTTTTTCTGAAACTTATCTCTCATGAATGTATTCCCCTGCTTGAAATTCTTCAGTGCTTCCCCATTACATTCAAGATAAGATCCAAATTTCTTAGCATAGTGTACATAGGGGCCATGTGTTCTGGCTCCGTGTTTCTCTCTAACCACAACACTTACCTCCTGTATGCAGTTCAACTTTCTATCAGGTCCAGGGAGCACTCCACTCTCCACCTTCCATGCTTCTCTTTTGCCCTTCTAACCTCTTCCTCCTGGTTATTCTCTGATCAGCTCTCATACTTCAGTCTTGATGTCACTTCTTCCAAGCCTCTTGCTTCTCTTTTTCATCTACTCTTTTGGCATTGCTACACTTACTATTTCATATTTCTTTTATAGCATTGATTAATTCTACTATAATGGTTTGTCTGAGTCTTCCCTAGACTGTAAGCTCTGTGGCAGCAGAAATTATGTATTTTATCTTTGTATCCTAGTAACTAGAATGTACTTATGAAATATATTTAATAAAAATTTGTTGGATAAAAATATGTCTGATTTCTAATTACTTCAGAAATAATCACTGCTATTATATTACAATGCTTTATAAAAAATCATGTAATACAAAGTAGGTTTACTTTTTAAAAACGGTCACAACTCCTATATGAACCAAGGAACTTGAAGGTAGAGAAAGCAGCGTAGGAATACATATGGCAGTAAGTATAGTAAAGCCTTTGCAATGCAATTCCAATACTAACTACCTAGAGTTAGACCAGACTTCATAGGTTAAGGGTACAATGCTTTACAAGACTACCCTCATTTCAGATACCAGCTACAAACTTGAAAATTCCCAGGACTTCTCTCACTTTTGACCAGTTGGTTACAAATTTGGGAGGTTCCCATGACTCCCTCAGGTTTGATTGATTATTCACTAGAACAACTCACAGAACTAGGAAAGCACTATACTTATAGTTTTATTATAGCAAAAAAGTAACATGTCAGAACTAGCTAAAAGAAGAGACTCTTAGAATGAGGTCTGGGAGGGCCCCAAATAATGAAATTTCCATGTCCTCTCCCCGTGTAGTCAGAACATTTTCCTCCACACACCACCCCTCCTTTGATGTATGATAGTGCATAGAGTATCGCTAGCTAGCCAAGGGAGCTCATCTGAGCTTCAGTGTCCAGAATTTTTATTGGGGTTTCATTACATAGCCAATTGACTGAATCATTGGCCACGAGGTTCCGTTCAGTCTCTGTCCCTACCTCTCCTTCCTGGTGGTGGGGTTGATATTACGTGGCTCAAAAGTCCCAACCTTCTAATCATATGATTGGTCTTTCTGTCTTGTCCAGTCCCCATCCTGATTCATTTCATTAACAGAAACTCTCTTGGAGTCCACCATAAATAACAAAGACACTCCTATCACTGGGAAAATGCAAAGAGTTTAGAGGCTACCTCATGAGACAGGGACAAAGGCCAGCCACATTCTTAATCCAACAGCCTTAGGCCATCTAAAACAAAATAAGCCTAGTCACCAAAACTGAAGCATCTACAAAACATGAATTACGTTGATAATCCAGAATTTGTTTTAATCATATCAAGAAAAGGCCATGTTCCAAAGGAAATGAAAAGAAGATATTGAAGAGTTATTTGTGCTTCTCTGTCCATTGCAGTATTATTTCCAATAGCTAAGATACGGAAACAACCCAAGTGTCCATCAATGGATGAATGGATAAAGATGTGGTGTGTGTATATACCTGTATAATGGAATATTGTTCAGCTATAAGAAGAAAGGACATCCTACCATTTGCAACAACATCGATAGAGCTTGAGGACATTATACTAAGTGAAGTAAGCTAGATAGACAAATACTATATGTTATCATTTATATGTTCAATAGAAAAAAAGCCAAGCTCATAGAAACAATGGAATAGTGGTTGTCGGGGCTGGCAGGGGTCTGGGGTGGCTAATAGTGTATAAAAGGGTACAGACTTTTAGATATAAGATAGTCTGAGGATCTAGTATACAGCATTGTAACTTAGTTAATAATACTGTATTATATAATTGAAATTTGCTAAGAGAATAAACTTTAATGTTCTCACCCAAAAGAGGAGGGAGCAAGGAATTTGGGATTCATGTACAGATTTTTTTTCTAAGATTTTATTTATTTATGAGAGAGGGAGAGACATAGGCAGAGGGAGAAGCAGACTCCCGGTGGGGAGCCCAGTGCAGGACTCAATCCCAGGACCAAAGGCAGATGCTCAACCACTGAGCCACCCAGGCATCCCAATGTACAGATTTTTCTGAATGATACTTAAAAACTGAATTGACAGCATAAATTTTTATTTGGCAAAGTCTATTAGAAGCTGTCTGTACAAAGTAATTTTATCAGGATCAGAATATACTTCTGAATTAGATTACACAAACTTCATTTTAGAGAATACATTTCAACATTGCACTGATGTGGACAGTTCAGAGCATATAGACAATGAAACTTAAATGATTCTTCTTTAAAAGCTGATGGCCTGTGAAATCTTACTAAGTCCTACATCTTTTGAGTTGGGTTGAATAGACAAAATAATCTAGAAATGTTATTTTTTCCATTTGCTATTCCTTACTGATATAACTTAAAATTCTATTTGCCATTTAATAATAGATCCAGGATTTGTTTATAACAGTAACTAAATCTTGCTTCAAGTTTCTGCCCACATTTACAGGCACCCTAGTCAAACAATATTACATTTATTGCACTAAGATTGACACTCTTTTATTAAGAGATGTTAGCCTGGAGTGAAGTATAACTCTTAGGAAGAAATCGAAAAGTCTCCCTAGGACTTTAGTCTCCAAAACTTAAAAATTATAAAGTAAGAAAAGAGGGTAAAACGACACAGTGCTTTTAGCTAGTGTAAATAAAAATGATTTGTGCATAGAGGATCTCTGTTTCTGCAGAAGCAAAATCCTCTAACCCTCCTAGTCAAAACTGCAATTGATGATGGGCAAAATGTTTGAACTGGCAAGAAATTCAAAAAATTCAGAGGACAAAAGCAGTATGAATACAGAAATCCAGAGAGGTAAAGTAGCACAAAGCTGCCTTTTGCCCCAGGAATTTGTGCAAAAGAATTGGGACCCTGAGCTCAATTTCTACAACTCAGGGTATCAAGGGTGGGAGACAAACTATAGCTTACCAAAGTTGGCCAGTCTAATAAAAGACCTCTTGTAAAAAGATCTATACTCAAAGGGTTATACCTTCAGTGTAAGGGTGAACTACAAATAGACCTGTCCTACAAAGGGGGACAGCAAGGAATATTAACAAAACTTAAACATTCCCTTGGCTAGAGGGGTCAGTAAATGACATACCTAAATCTGCCTGCTGCCTGTTTTGTACAGCCTGTGAGCTGAGAATGGTTGTTACATTTTTTAAATGGTTGAAAAAAATCAAGAGAAGAACAATACCACATGACATGAAAATGATATGTGAAATTCAAGTTTTAGTGTCCATAAGTGAAGTTTTATTGCCCCTACAGCCATGTTTATTCATTTACATATTGTCTGTGGTTGTTTTCACACTAGAACAGCTGAGTTGAGTAGTTGGAATAGGGACCATACATGGTCGGTAAAACAAAGTATTTAATATCTGGCCCTTTAAAGAAAAAGTTTAGGATTTATAATGGTTAGAAATCATTTGAGCTTTCTCTAAGTGTAGCTCATACTCTGACCAACGTTATACAGGACAGTCTCTTGTTAAATAGTAGATTTGAAATAATAGTACATAATTTAAAGGCAAAGAAGGGATGCCTCGCTAGCTCAGTCAGAGGAGCATGTGCTCTTAGTCTTGGGGTTGTGAGTTTGAGCCCCACATTCGGTGTAGAGATTACTTAAATGAATAAATATTAAGGAATAAGTAAAGGCAAAGAAATGGAACGTAAATTCCTGCAGTTCTGACAATCCATGTGACTCCTTTAAATTTGTGTTTGAATCTTAATGAAACAATGCAAACTGTAAGACACAATATTTTAGTGAACTTTAATATCTTTAAAATTGAAATATATTCTTATTCATTATAGTTAACTTTTTGAAACTGAAGAATCAAGAAAATAATTTTAAAGAGAATAATTTATGGGGCACCTGGGTGGCTCAGTGGTTGAGCATCTGCCTTTACCTCAGGTCGTGATCCCGGGGTCCTGGGATCGAGTCCTGCATCGGGCTCCCCATAGGGAGCCTGCTTCTCTCTCTGCCTGTGTCTCTGCCTCTCTCTCTATGTCTCATGAATGAATAAAATATTTTTAAAAAAAGAAAAAGGAAAGTCACAGATTGAGAGAAAATATTCAAAGTGCATATACCTGACAAAGGACTTGTATCTGAATAAATAGATTAAATATTTATTTTAAGGCAAACTGCTTATTCTTTATTTTTGCACTTCAGTCACACTACTTTGGACATCAGATGTGTAGGGTTACCCCACCAACCAGTCTCCAAAACCAGCTGCATGTCCTACAATTCAGTTCAATTCTGACACTAACCAGAGTGAGCACAAATCCCACAGGTTAAGGGCTTAGTCACTGCCCACCACTTTAGAGGCCAATCACAAGCAGGTGGTCCCCAGGTAGATATATGTTTTTCTCAACACCAAGCAGTTTGCCAGTTCTTAGCGGATACTGACCAAGTGTCCTACAATTTCACTCCATTTTGACACTATCTCCGTGGAGACAGTGTCATATCTCACAGATTAAGGTCTCAGTCCCAAAAGACTGTCCCCACTTCACATGCCAATTGCAAGTCCAGGTTATTACTTGTGCTTCTCACCAATGAACTATAGATAGGTTTCCACCACCCTGTATTTGGATTCGATTGCTTTGCTATAGCAGCTCCCAGAACTCAGAAACATTTTACTTACTAGATTTTTGGTTTATTATAAAAGGTTATAACTCAGGAATGGCCAAGTGGAAGTGATGCATAGGGCAACATATGAGGGAAGGGGCATAGAGCTTCTGTGCTGTCTGGGCTTACCGCTCACCATCTCTAGGTGTTCACCAACCTGGGAACTCTAAAGCTTCTTCATTGGCGTTTTTGTGGATGCTCTATTGTATAGGTATGATTGATAAAATCACTGGCCACTGATTGATTCAACCTCCAGCCCCTCTCTCCATTCTGGAGATTGGGAGTCAAGGAGATGGGACTGAAAGTCTCTAATGATGGTGGGTTCTCTTGGCAAGTGGCCCTCAGCACCTTAGGATTTACAACGTTAGCTCCTAAACATTAACTCGGGTGTGGTTGAAAGGGGCTTGTCATGAATGACAAGACACTCCTTTTACCTTTATGGTTTTGGAGCTATTTGAGGAACTAAGGACAAAAGGCAAATAGTATAACAAATGATGCCCTATGGGTCTTGTACAGTAGTGTCCCTCCCCCTGCCCCCCCCCCCCCCCCGCTCTTGTCAGTAGGGGGTATGCTCCAAGATTCCCAGTGGATGCCTGAAACTGCAGATAGTACTGAACTCTATATGTAAGTAGGTTTTTTTTCCTATACATGCATACCTATGGTAAAGTTTGGTTTACAAGTTAGGCACAGTAAAAGACTAGTAACAATAATAATAGGACAATTATAACTATACTGCAATAAATGAATGTGATCTCTCAAAATATTTTATTGTACTGTGCTTACCCTTCTTGTGATATCAAATGCTAAAATGCCTGGGTGATGAGATGAAGTGAGTTCAGTAACATAGCATTGGGTATGTGGTATAGCACTGGGCTACTACTGAACTCACAGTATGTCAGAAGGATCATCTGCTTCCAGATAGAGGTTGACCATGGATAACTGAAACTATGGAAAATAAAACCATGGATAAGGTGGGCTACTGTATAGGAAATTCTAAGGTTTTAGGAGCTATGTGCCAGGAACAGTGGATGAAGATGAAATATATTTCTTGTTATAAATCACAATATCATACCAGGTTACTCACAATTTCTGTCCAGTTTAGTTACAAATTGAAGGTTTCCATGACTCCTTTCTTGGATTCAATCATCTGCTAGAACAGCTCACAGAATTCACGGAAACATTTATGTTTACCAGTGTGTTGTACAGTGAAGGATATGATAAAGGTTACATGTGAATAGCTAGATGATGAGATACCTAGGTTGAGGTCTGAAAGGGTTCCAAGCAGAAGAACTTCTGTCCCTGTAGACCTAGGGTGTGCTACTCTCCCGGCACATAAATGTGTCCAACAACCCAAAACCTCCCCAAACCCTGAACTGGTGGAATTTCTATGCAGGCTTCATCGCATAGACATGATTGATTTATTAACTCCATTTCCAGCCCCTGTCTCCTCTCCAGAGATTGGAGGGTGGAACTGAGTGTTCTAAGCTTCTAAACATGGCTGTCTTTTTTTGGTGACCAGTCCCCATCTAGGAGCCCACCAAGAGTCACCTCATTAGAGCAAAAAATGTTCCTATCACCCATGAAGTTCCAAAGGATTCAGGACCTCAGTGTTAGATGCCCCTATCACTCAGGAAGTTACAAAGGTCTTCTTAGGAGGTCTGTGTCAGAAAGTGAGGTTAAATTTTTTTTTAATTTTTATTTATTTATGATAGTCACAGAGAGAGAGAGAGAGAGGCAGAGACACAGGCAGAGGGAGAAGCAGGCTCCATGCACCGGGAGCCCGACGTGGGATTCGATCCCGGGTCTCCAGGATCGCGCCCTGGGCCAAAGGCAGGCGCTAAACCGCTGCGCCACCCAGGGATCCCAGCGAGGTCAAATTTGATTAAATATTAGAACAAAATATTCTAGCATCCTTATTTTATAAGGGTTTTAGGAGCTTTATGTCAGGAATTGAGGGCAGTAACCAACATACATATTTCTTATTTCACACTACTCCTCAAAAATAAGAAAACATGATTTAAAAAAAAAATGCCTCGGGGGCACATGGGTGGCTCGGTCAGTTAAGTGGCTGTCTTCAGCTCAGGTCATGATCTCAAGGTCCTGGGATTGAGCCCCACATGGGGCTCTTGCTTCTCCCTCTCCCACTGCTTGACGCTCCACCTGCTTGTGCTCTCTCTCTACTCTCTCTCTCTTTCTCTGTCAAATAAATAAATATAATCTTAAAAAAAAATCTTGAATGACATTTCACCCAAGATTTATTAATGGCTGGTAAACAGAGGAAAGGGTACAAAACATTAGTCATTAGAGAAATGCAACTTTTCTTTTTTTTTAATTTTTTTTATTTATTTATGATAGTCACAGAGAGAGAGAGAGGCAGAGACACAGGCAGAGGGAGAAGCAGGCTCCATGCACCGGGAGCCCGATGTGGGATTCGATCCTGGGTCTCCAGGATCGGGCCCTGGGCCAAAGGCAGGCGCCAAACCGCTGCGCCACCCAGGGATCCCGAAATGCAACTTTTCAAAGTGACATTTTATATGTTAGGATTTAAAATAATTTATTTTCCTAATGGAAAGGCACTTGTATAAAATAATCACCAGTTACTCAACCATATTCTCCCCAATATAGCTTCATCATTAATTAAATTCCTATCTTTAATGTGTAATAAAAAAATAATAGCAGACAAGATAGAATAAAGATCGGCATCTGTCAAATCAAAATCTTGCTAGGAGTTTGCTTTGATTTGTGTTTTATGTTCATTGAATCAGCTACCCCTTACCACAATCCCTGTAGTAGGATAAGGCCTATTTTATAGATGAGCATGTTAAGATTTAGGAAGGTTAAGGACCTTAATCGAAGGCATGAAGCTAGTAAGTGGTGGAAACTATATTTGAACTTAGTTTAGCCAACTTCAAAATTTAAGCTTCTTCCACAGAGCACCCACTGTTTCAGAGGTCAGTGAGGAAGGGATGGTGAGCAGCATGGTCAAGATTTGCAGGCTGCAAATATGGTAGTCTGATAGATCCATCACTCCAGTGAGCCCCAACATCTTGACTATGCAGCTGCCCCTCTAGGTGTCTCTTCACTGGCTGACCTGGGCCTCTGAGTAATCTCTGTAGCTCATCTGCCTCGTTTGAGTGCTAAGAAAATCAAGGACTGGACCATTGATCACCAGTCCTGGTAGTTACAGGTCTACCAGGGTGAGTCATCAGTACTGAAATAGAGAAGGGCCAAGGGGAAAGAGTGAAGATAATTTAGTGCAACATAGTCCTCAAAAGCAGAGCAGCATACTGTGTCCCTACTATTGTAGTAAAGTATAGCAGCAGAGAAAAGCAGAGAAGGGCCAAAAGAGGAAGTGAACTCAAAGGCAACTGTAAGCATACTGAAATAGGTGTATTTTCCTATAAAGTTTAACTTTAAAAATTAAAAAAAAACTTATATTCTAGTGAAAAGCAAAAGAATTATGATCATTTCTAGCACTGAAGCAGAAAACGTATTTATGCAGTTCTTGAAAAAGCAGTGAAGAAAATTATGGCTTAATGTTAATTTGGTAAAAGTAGTATCATCTGGTTGAAATGTTTGAGTGCTTAGACTATTGTAAAATGTGAAAACTGCCTTAGTACAGAAATGCTTAGTTCTCAGAGTGAAGTCTGGTTCTCCCAGTTAAATCATTCTGGGTTTTAGTCCTAATTTTGTCATTAGTTTTAGACATAGCAGATCTGCTCACTAGCCTTAGATAGTGTTTAGGAGTCTTGGTGTTTTTATTAAGTCAGAGATTTAGACTATATATTTTAATAATCATCACTATCTTTTAAAAATCTTTTGCCATATGCTAGGAGCCATACACATTGCTTTGAAATAAGTTTTCTCATATAATTGAGATATATTTAACATTGTGTATCTTATAAATGAAGAAACTAAAATTTAGTGTTTATATCTGGGATTGGACCCTGGCTGCATTTGATTCCACTTTAAACTACTATATTTTCCTATCTATGGGTCCTCAACTCCAGTATGCAGAGAGTCTGTTCCCTTGCATCAGATCAACAAACAGACATTGTTAGGTGTGAATCCTTGAAAGCCAGAAGTCTTGATTAGTTTCTTAATTTTCTCTTTAACTGTCAATGCCAAACATATTTTAAGCCTGGTTGAACTCAAGCAAAGGAACAAAAAGAAACTTAAAATTTATTAAGGAGAAGTATATTTTAGTTTTTTACCCTGCTAACCACTCTTCCTTCCTTCCACCATATTTAGTACGGCATTTTTCACATGATCCACATTCAGTAATACTTGATTCACTACAGGTAGGAAGGTTAGAAAATGGTCAGTTATGCTTGGTAAAAAAAAAAAAAAAAAAAAGTTATATATATATGCATGATACATGTCTGTGTGCATACACACACAAACTCAAAGATTTCATCTAAACACATGTTTAATGTGAAGGAACTGATAATAACCAAGAGTTTGGGGGTTAAGACTGATCCTGCAGAGGAGGTGAGGAGGAGAATGGGAGGGAGAACAGTTCATTTTGCCTGCCTACGCACAGGCCTGCAGTAAAAACAGATTATACGTTCCTCCCTCAGAGGCTAAGTCTTAGTCTTTCTGATAGTGAAATCTTCAGACACTTTGAGCTATGATTAAGAAGCCCTTCCTGGGGCACTTCGGTGGCTCAGTTGGTTAAGCAACTGACTCTTGATCTCAGCCCAGGTCTTGATCCCTGGGTCATGAGTTCAGGTACCACACTGGGCCCCACACTGGGCATAGAACCTACTTAAAAAAAATAGAAGAAGTCCTTCCTATTTCAGATATTTGCACCTGACATATCCCATGAAGAATTAATATCCAAAATACATAAAGAACTGATACTACTCAACACCAAAAAAACCCTAAATAATCCAATGAAAAAATGGGCAGAAGACATGAACAGACATTTCTCCAAAGAAGACATACAGGGGGCCAATAAACATGAAAAAATGCCCAACAGCACTTCTCCTCAAGGAAATACAAGTCAAAATTACAATGAGATATCACCTCACTCTTATTATATGGCTAAAAGCAAAAACGCAAGAGACAACAAATGTTGGCAAGGATATGGAGAACCAATAACTCTCTTGCACTGTTGATAGGAATATAAACTAGTACAGCCACTCTGAAAAACTGTATGGAGATTCCTCAAAAAGTTAAAAATAGAACTACTTTATGAGATGTCTGGGTGGCTTAGTTGGTTGAGTGTCTGACTCTTGGTTTTGGCTCAGGTTGTGATCTCAGGGTCATAAGATTGTGTCCAGTGTTGGGCTCTGTGCTCAGTGTGGAGTCTCCTTGTCCCTCTTCCTCTGCTCCTCCTCTTGTGCTTGCTTGCTCTCTCTAAAATAAATAGAATCTTTAAAACAACTATCTTATGGTCCAGCAATTGTACTACTGGATATTTACCCCCAAAATATGAAAACACTAATTCAAAGGGGGTTTACATTCACCTTGTTTATTGTAGCCTTACTTACAATAGCCAAAATATGGAAACAGCCCAAGTGTCCATGGACAGGTGAATGAACAAAGAAAGAAAATATGATACATACACAGATGTGATGGAATATTACTCAGCCATAAAAAATGAAATTTTGCCATTTGCAATGATGTGGATAGAACTACAGATTATAATGCTAAGTGAAATAAGTCAGAGAAAGACAAATACCATATTACCTCACTCATGTAGAATTTAAGAAACGAAACAACTAGAGGAAAAAAGGAGAGTGAAGAAGAGAGAGAGAGAGAGAAAGAGAGAGAGAGACCAAGAATCAGATTTCACTATGGAGAACAAACTAATGGTTACCAGGGGGAAGATGATGGGGTGGGGGAATGGGTGAAATGGATGACAGAAATTAAGGAGGGCACTTTTTGGAATGAACACTGGATGATGGATTGAATTTAAGATTTTACAATAAAAATTTTTTGAATAATTTTAAAAAAGCCTTCCTGTGTGATTTCCCCAACTTTCCATTTGATAAGGTGTCCTGTTCTTTATTACAAGGGCATTTTCCTCACCCTTGGTTGTGCTTCTGGATAATTTGTTTTCACCATTACTTTTTAAAAAGATTTCTTTTCTTCAGTAGTTTTATTTAGCCTTTTGTCTTTTACATTTTTTTCTTTTTAAGATTTTATTTATTCATGACAGACACACAGAGAGAGAGAGGCAGAGACACAGGCAGAGGGAGAAGCAGGCTCCATGCAGGGAACCCGACATGGGACTCCATCCTGGGTCTCTAGGATCACATCCCGAGCTGAAGGCGGCGCTAAACTGGTGAGCCACTGGGGCTGCCCTTGTGGGGGAGTTTCATTTACCAAAGTATTTTAATGTATTGGGTCTGCAGAAATATTTATGAATTAGGTAAAGTCTTCATTGACAGTAAAACCATATATATCATGATTAGCCTATAAATTAAGTATAGGACCTCTATCCCAATACCAATGTCAAAAAAAAATTTTACAGAATTTTGTTTTTAATTCATAGATCCAATGGTCTTTCTTCTGAAAACTGGAAGAAGCTCTTCAAAGAGTAGTTTTAGCCTTGGAGAAGCCCAGATAATTGTATATATATATTTTTGGTTAAGAAACACACATTAAGATTATTGTTTTATCAAATAAGTATTATGATTATATGTCAAATTTCTACCAGTTGTGAAATTCAAATATTTTAGAAGGCCTTTTTATTTCAAGTAATACCTCTCCTTGACTTTGAGACAGAATAAGACTTACTTGGATAAGCATCAATCTAAGTTCTACGTTAACTATCATGATGAGATGATTCTATGCACTCATTTCTTATAAATGCCCTCTTTAGGGACGCCTGGGTGGCTCAGCGGTTGGGCGCCTGCCTTTGGCTCAGATCGTGATCCCGGGATACAGGATCAAGTTCTGCTGCAGGCTCCCTGCAAGGAGCCTGCTTCTTCCTCTGCCTATGTCTCTGCCACTCTCAGTTTGTGACTCTCATGAATAAATAAATAAATCTATAAATAAATAAATGCCCTCTTTATTAAGTGTGCCTATCTGTAGTCATCCAAACTTATAAAACTGGACATGTAATAGATTGAATCTTTTCTGATACCAGAGAAGTATACAGATTACCCATGATTTTTAAAAATAATATTTGTTAATGAATATATTGGCATTTCTTTCCACCAAAAAAAAAAAAAAATAGAACTTTTTAGGGATTCTCTTATATCTCTTAAAAATATCACCAGAATTTCCGTTGTAATGTCTACTTTGTCATCTGTGACATGAAGCTAATTTCCATAATGCTTGGCATCTAAACAGCCATGACTGCACCTGTTGCTGGGGTGGCCTCTCAGGGAGTGGTTCTAGCCTTGGGGAGGACCCAAATAATTTGGTGGTGAGGAGGCCCCAACTGAAGAAAGGGAAAGTGCTTTTTTGGAACATTTCAGTTATTTTTCCTACTAATATATTGCAATTAGGCTTTTACTTCCTCAACTCCCTTTCACTTTTCAATCCACTACAATCTTCTCCCCTTCCCTCAAACTCCATCAAAATAGATGTCACTGGGGTCACAATTAATTACTAAGTGATAAAGTCGAGGAACAGATTTCAGCTCTTATCTCATGTGACCCTGCATAGGGCTTGACACTTTTGATCATCTTATTATCTTTTATTTTTGGTTTCTGTGATCCCTGTCTACAAGTTCTCTACCTCTCTGACTACTTGTCCTTATACTTTCATTTTCCCATTGACTGTTGGGTGCTCCCCACAGGAGTATTCACTCCTGTGATGGCTGATTGTATGTGTGAACTTGGCTAGGCTGTAGTAAATAAACCAGTTATTTAATCAAGCACTAATACAAAATATTTAGTAGGTTTTGGCTAACACCTAAAATCCATTCACTTTAAGAAGATAATGTGAGTAGGCCTCATCCAATGTTGGAAGACCTTAAGAGCAAAAACAGGTTTTCTGGAGAAAAAGAAATCGTGCCTCAAGACTGTTACATCACCCTCTGCCTGAGTTTCTGAGTTTCTAGCCTGCTGGACTGCCCATCCGAAAAATTGCAGACTTATGTGCCCTTCGGATTTCAGAATGCCAAAGCCCCCACAATCATGTGAGCCAATCTTTGAAATAAATCTCTTTAAAATACACACACACATACACACATG
This sequence comes from Canis lupus familiaris, assembly GCF_011100685.1. NCBI lineage: Eukaryota > Metazoa > Chordata > Mammalia > Carnivora > Canidae > Canis > Canis lupus. Next base: position 49,514,968 of record NC_049227.1, on the reverse strand, counting down.
CACAACTCCTATTCTATTTCTGTGAAGAACTCTGATGGATTACAAATCCCTTTGCTATTTATACATCATATTTCAAATAATTCATCCATTTCATTTCTTCGGCTGTGTCTTTGATTTTGCAATATTTATCCCCGTCTCTTATCTGAACTCTTCATTATATTCTAAGTACTAAACATCTCTGCATGGATGCCTGAATCTAATCTTAAACTCAGTATGTCCAAATGGAATTTTTTTCTCCTCACCCCAACCCCCTTCTCTTATTTCCTCTCTCAGTTAATGACATTTCTGTGCGCAATCATCCTATTTAGCAATCTCAGAGTTGTCCTTGATTCCCCTTTCTCTCTGTCATCATGTGTGTCTAATTGGCCCCTTATTTGGACAGTTTTTTCTCTTTGGTAACCCTTAGATCTATTCCTTTTTGCTCATTGAGAAAGATTATTTCCACTACATTAGGTTAGAATCTCTCTAATCATCTCCTGCATGGATTTTTTAAACCTAATTAAAATTATTTTCTTAATCTGATGTTTGTGTTCACCACCGAACCTTTTATATTATTCTCCACAGATCCGCAAGGGTTATTGTCCTTGTCATAACTATTGCATTTCATTGTAATCATTTGTTTATATGTTTTTGCTTCCCTTCTAGACTGGGACCCATTCATTAATTCATGTTGGATTAATAAACATGATGTTCACTGTTTTCTTTATAACAAAGATCTAAAAAGAAAAAATAACAAAGATCTACTAATTTGCTGTTTTCCTAGGGAATCAAATTAATGAATCAAATGAGACTGAATCCAGTTATTTTTTTTTATTCCTAATATGTTTGTAATAATTCAGTTTTTTCCAATACAACTGTTCTTGATATCCATTAAGTGGACTTCATTTTTTCTTTTTTTAAGAGAGAGAGCATTTGGGGGAGGGCAGAGAGAAAGGGAGAGAGAATCTTTTTTTTTTTTTTAATTTTTATTTATTTATGATAGTTACACAGAGAGAGAGAGAGAGAGAGAGGCGCAGAGACATAGGCAGAGGGAGAAGCAGGCTCCATGCACCGGGAGCCCGACGTGGGATTCGATCCTGGGTCTCCAGGATCGCGCCCTGAGCCAAAGGCAGGCGCCAAACCGCTGTGCCACCCAGGGATCCCAAGGGAGAGAGAATCTTAAGCAGGCTTCACACTTGGCATGGAGTCCAATGTGTTGTTTATCTCATGATCCTGAGATCATGATCTGAGCCAAAATCAAGAGTTAGACACTTAACCAACTGAGCCACCAGGGCCCCCCACAAGTGGACTTCAAATAGATGCTTAAATGCTCTAAAATTTTATGGGAAACTTAATTTTTCTGCAGAGAATGACCAGTTCAGCAAATTCTCAAAGAAGTCTGCATTTCCTAGATGCTTAAGAATCACTGCACTTGGTCAAATTGTATAGGTCTGTATCCCAGCTCCACACTTTACTGCAGGGCCTTGGACAAGATATGTAATCATTCCACACCCCACACAGCTTCCTCATCTTAATAATAAGTGCATAATAATAGTAATGGCTTCATAAGGTTGTTGTGAATATTAGCAGTTAATATGTGTAAAGTGCTTAGAACACATAACTATACACTTTTACTAGAAAATTGCCCATAAAAATGAAAACAAAACATAGAATTTCAAAATCAACATTGTTGAAAACATTGGACTTAGGGGCACCTGGGTGGCTCAGCAGTTGAGCATCTGCCTTTGGCTCAAAGTGTGATCCTGGAGTGCCAGGATGGAGTCCCGCATCAGGCTCCCTGCAGGGAGCCTGCTTCTCCCTCTGCCTATGTCTCTGTCTCTCTGTGTCTCTCATGAATAAATAAATACAATCTTTATTTTAAAAAAAAGAAAGAAAGAAGGGAAAAAAAAACCATAGGACTTAAAGCTCTAAAAAAGGTCAGACTTGAAGATTTCAGTGTGGAAGTTATCTATATACAAGCATTAGTTAAAATCTGGAGAGTAAGAGTGGGCCTATAGGTGAAGGAAGGAAAAAAAGGACACAGAATTTTGGAGAAAGCCCACAAAAAGGCAAAGAAGGAAGGAAAGGAGATCATGAGTATGTTAGCGGAGCCCTCAAATCCAATGTAGGAATTCTACTACAAAAGGTACAGTTAAGCCTTCCTTAAACTGAGGGAAATGAGGAATAGGAAGGGACAATTGGATTTTGTGATTTAGGAGAATGTATTAGTTTCCAGTTAACAACATACCGTAAACTGGGTGGCTCACCACAACAGAAACTTACTCTCTCACTGTTTTGGAGGACAGAAGTCCCAAATCAAGGTGTGTGCAGGGCCATGCTCCCTCTCCCAAGGCTCTAAGGAAGAATCTTTCCTTGCCTCTTCTAGTTTCTCGTGGTGATTGGCAATCTGACATTCCTTCACTTGTAACTGCACACTTGACTCCTTCACATAGCCATCTTCTTCTGAGTGTCTTGTGTCTCTATGTCCAAATTTCCCTCTTCTTATTAGGACATCAGCCATCGGATTAAGACTTGCTCTAAATTAATATGGTCCCTTAACTTGGTTCCATCTGCAAAGACCTGTTTCCAAATAAGGTCACACTCACAGGTTCTGGGCGTGCATAAATTTGAGGGTGGGGGACATTATTCCACCCATTACAAAGGATTTTAGTTACTTTGGAGATGTTGTGAGGTAGGAAGCTATATCTCAAGGCCCTAAAGAATGAGTTAGTAAGCACTTAAAGTGGAAACTACTTTTCTCCCCCCCTTAGAAATCTGTTAGTAAAAGAAAAATAGGATTGTAGTTTGAGGCAAAAACTGCATGGAGAAAGATAGATATGGTGATAAGTTACAGAGAAATATAGATAGATTCAGAAATGAAGATACAGACACAGGTACAGATAGAGCTCTAAAACTTGAGCATAGTTTTTAGGGTAGGTTATCAAGTACAGTGGTGGGGGTTTAGTTGAGAGGGAGACAGGACGACTGTTCCTCTGAGATAAGAGGGCAGGCTCTATTTTGCAGTTGCAGTAACAGCCTAAGAAACAAATGACTGTTATTAATCATACATTCTTTAAAATAGTACCCACTATTTTACATTGTTTTTTGTTCTGTGTGATTTCACATTGTGGCTGTCAGTTATATACTTCTCAAAGAGATTCTTTTTTGTTTTCAAAGCAAATCCTAAAAGAATCGAATATAATTAAAATAGAATGTAAGCAAAAAGCAAATTGTGTTTTCTAGTTTTCTTACAGAGATTATCTTTTTAGGTACACCAGGATTGGATCCTATAATTTCCTACTATATTAAAAGTAAGCATACTAAAAAATGGTTCTTTTAATAAAGGTGCCTATGTGGTTAGATCCTGGCCATAATAAGATGTGTATGTCTGTGGCGGCATGTGGAGTTCAAAGCTTTGATGATGTTAAACTGTTAGCTCAGGGTCTGCTCTGTATGGTTGGATCCAGTGTGACATCACCTTTTGTGAGAATCCTCTAAGAGGGAGGAGAGGTTAAATAAATGAAGGTTCCTGATAATGAAATGACTTTGTTTCTCTGGATCTTAATTTGGTTTTATTCCTTTATGCAGATCAGTGAATAAATAAACATCTATGGAGACTAAGTGTATTCATATTATACATTTATTTGTAAACATTTCCTTTCTAGCTTTTTATTGTACAGATTTGCCCAACTTTGTTTTGTTTTTTAATGACTAAAATTTAATAAAACACTATTTCTCATATTTTTACTCTGTTTACACTGTTGGGCTTTGTTAAATAGTAATAGATATAAATAAGTATTTAACAGAGTACACTATCGTGAGATAACATAAGGTTTATATTCCGTAATATTATGGCTCATAAACATTGGCATCTAGAGTTGTAGGGAACTTCGAGGCTATCTATTTGTGCCCTTTTTCAGATTAAGAAATGACAGCTAAGGAGAGAGCAGCAGATTATCCAGAGTGAACAACAATAATAACTATTATTATATAGTGGATCTTTTATGCCACCCTCTTTTCTTAAAAGATTACATTCATTTTTATGTATTAACCTATAATAATTTTTAAATTTCAGCTTTATCGAGGTATCATAAACTTATAAAATTGCAAGATATTCAACGTGTGCATTGTGATGATTTGGTGTACATATGCATTGTGAAGTGATTCCACCATTTAGGTAGTTAACAGATCCATCACATCGCATATTTCTCTTTTAAAATTTTCTCGGTAAGAAAATTTAAGTTCTTCTTTCCTAGCAAATTTCAATTTTATAATATAGCGTTATCAACTATAGTCACCATGTTATACATTTGATCCTCAGACTTCATTGATCTTATAGCTGAGAGTTTGTAATCTTCTTGCAGCCTTTTTACCAGCCTCTACCTATTTTACCCATCCACTATCCCTGGCAACCTCACCCACCTTCCCTCTAACTTTTTCAACTTTTTCTTGAACATTCTTGCCAACACTTTTTATCTCTTTCCTTTTTGATAACAGCCATTCTAACAGGTGTGAGGGAATAGCTCAGTGTGGTTTTGATTTACATTTACTTGGTGATTATTAGTGATGTTGAGAACATTTTCATATACTTATTAGCTATTTGCATGTCTTCTTTGGGAAAATGTATGTTCAGTTCCTCTGCCCATTTTTGAATCAGGTTGTTTGTTTGCTATTGAGTTGTATGAGTTCTTTATGTAATTTGGATATTAACTCCTTAGAAGATATATGATTTGCAAATATTTTCTTCCATCTTGTTGATTGTTGATTGTTCATTTTGTTGATTGTTTCCTTTGCTGTGCAGAAGTTTTTAGTTTGATACAGCCCCACTGGTTTATTTTTGTTTTTCTTATCTTTGCTTTGGTATCAAATCTAAAAAATCATTGCCAAGACCAATGTCAAGAAGAAAGTTTTATTCTTGGAGGACAGTTTTATAGAGTTTCAGGACTTACATTCAGGTCTTTAATCCATTTTGAGTTGATTTTTCTGTGTGATGTAATATAGGTGTACAGTTGTTATTTTTTATTGGTTTTATTGAGCTTTATAGCTTCTATTATTGAAATAATAAAATAAATACCCAAAGTAATAAATACCTTAGAAATAAGTATAAGATACAGAATAGGAAAAATAATATACTCCTTTACTTGCCTTGGCTTTAATAATCTTGTAGTTATCTTTCAAGATGACTATAATTTCAGTTCATCAAGAAAGGGTAGGTTGAAAATATATTTCATGAACTCTCTTCTCTGAGACACGAAAACCAAGAATACATTGATGCTGGCCTCCCCTTGGTAATTGGTAATTGAGGATTGCGGCTTTAGATTTCCCTGTAAGTGCTCTCACTTTGTTCCGCCTTACTTCTGTTCTAGCAGTTACCTCCTCCTGGAGCACTCCTTACTTACCAATTTCTAAATCATAGGTATTCTCCACTGTCTAGTTCATAAGTCACCTCACTCTCCAAGCTTTGCTTAGCACATCTTTCCTCTTAGAACTACCACCACTCAAGGTCTTGGTCTGTGCTTCAAGCAAGTCATTTCCCAAATCTTGATCCCCAAGACCTGTTCTCCTTTCTATGAATTCCACATTTTTTTGTTCTTTTTAAAATTCTAGTTAGTTAACATACACTGCAATATTGGTTTCAGGAGTAGAATTCAGTGATTAATCACTTACATACATTACCCAGTGCTTATGACAATAAGTGCCCTCCTTAAACCCATCACCCATCTAGCCATCTCCCACCCACGTCCCTCCAACAACCCTCAACCCTCAATTTGTTTTCTATTGTTAAGAGTCTCTGAAGGTTTGTTTCCCTCTCTCTCTTTTTTCCCCTTATTCAGTCCTTCCCATATATTCATCCATTTTGTTTCTTAAATGCCACATATGAGGCAATATGAAATCATAAGGTATTTGTTTTTCTCTGACATTTCTCTTAACATAATTTACTCTAGCTCCATCCATGTCATTGAAAATGGCAAGCATTCACTCTTTGTTTTTTAAGATTTTATTTATTCATTCATGAGAGATACAGAGAGAGAGGCAGAGTCATAGGCAGAGACAGAAGCAGGCTCCCCTCAGGATCCCAGGATCATGACCTGAGCGAAAGGCATATGTTCAACCACTGAGCCACCCAGGTGCCCCAAGAGTTCTTTCTTTTTGATGGCTGAGAAATATTCAATTCCATTCTCTCTCTATATATATATATGAATATATATGGAATTTCATATATATATGAAATGGAATGGATATATACATATATATGTATATATATGTGTATATATATGTATATATATATCCTCTTCTTTATACATTAGTTCATAATTATTGCATAGAAACACAACTGATTTTTGTGTATTGTGTTTTCTGCAATTTTTCTTAATTTCTTTAATTAATTAATTAGTTTCTAACAGATTTTGGTGGAGTCATTAGGGTTTCCTATATATAATAGCATATTACCTGCAAATAGAAACAGTTTTACTTCTTCCTTTCTGATTTGGATGCTTTTCATTTCTTTTTCCTGTCTAGCTGCTCGGGCTAGGACTTCCAGTACTATTTTGAATAAAAGTGGTTGGAATGGGCATCCTTGTCTTCTTCCTTATATCAGAGGAAAATCTTCCAGCTTTTCAACATAAAATGTGATCTTAGCTGTGAACTTGTATATATGGCCTTGACTATATTGAGGTATGTTCCCTCTACACCCACTCTGTTGAGAGTTTTTACTTTGAATGAATATTCGATTTTGCCAAATACTTTTTCTGTATGAACATTGAGATGTTCATATGATCTTTATCCTTCATTTTGTTAATGGGATGTACACATTGATTGATTTGAGGATGTTGAACTAACCTTGCATCCCTGGAAACCCACTTGATTATGGTTTATGATCCTTTAATGTATTCTTTAATTCAGTTTGCTAATGTTTTACTGAGGGTTTTTTTTTTTTTTTTTTTGGCTTGTTTGTTGTTGTTGTTGTTGTTGTTTTACCTTTATGTTTATCAGGGATATTGGTCTATAATAGTCTTTTCTTGTTGTATCCTTGTATGGTTTTGTTATCAGGGTAATGCTGGCCTGATAAAATGAGTTTGGAAATGTTTCTTCCTCCTCCCTCCTCAATTTTTGGGAAGAGTTTGAGAAATATTAGTATTAATTATTCTATAATGTTTGGTAGAATTCATAAGTAAAACCATCTAGTTCTAGAATTCTGGAATTTTCTTTGTTGTGAGCTTTATGATGATTGATTCAATGTTCTTACTGGTAAGGTAACTCTTACATCATTCTTTTGAGTAGTATTTTCAGAGTATATATATTCCCATCCTTTTACTTTTAGCCTATCTCTATCTCCATCTCTATTTCTATATTTAAAGTGGATTTCTTGTAGACGGCACATAGCTGGATCCTTTTTTAAAAAAAAAAATCCAATCTGACATCTATGTCTTCAATTTTAGTGTTCAGATCATTACATTTAATGTAATTATTAATACTACTTGATTTATATCTACCATCCTACTATTTATTTTGTATTTATCTCATCTAATTTCTCTCCTTTTTCTTTTAAAAAAATATTGTTTAATCTCCACTAATTGGCTGGTTTAATATTACTTTCTTTAGCTGTTGCATTAAGTTTTTTAGGATATATGTTTAACTTATCATAGTCTGCATTCAAATTATACAAAAACATTCCTCCCTATCTTTTATACTCTTATTGTCATACATTTTAATTCTATATGTTTTATAAACTACATTATAATAAATATAAACAGAAATAATTATCTTTTAAAGAGATTAAAAGTGAGATAAATGTGTCTTTTATATTTGTCCATATATTTGCCATTTCTGGCACTCATCATTTCTTGATGTAGGTCCAAATTTCTATCTGATACCATTTTTCTCTGGCTAAAGAATTTCTTTTACATTTAGTTTTGTATTGTCCTACTAGTGATTAATTCTCTCAGCTTTTGTTCATTTGAAGAAGTCTGTGTTTCATTTTTAAAATATATTTTTTTGCTGAGGTTAAAATTGTAGGTTGACAGTTTCTTTCAATACTTTAAAGTGGTCTTTTTATTGTCTTCTGGTTTGAATGGCTTCTGATAAGAAATTGGCTCTTTCTCTTTGTTCTGAATACAATGTATCTTTTTCCACTGGGCATTTAAGATTTTCTTTTTATCACTAGTTTTCAGCAGTTTGTGATTTACTTTAGTTTGTTTTTTTTTTTTTTTTTTTTTTTTTACTTTAGTTTGATTTTATGTTTCTTTTACTTGAATTTATTGATATTCTTGGATTAGTTTATAGTTTCATCGTCTGGGTGCATTTCAGGCTTTATTTCTTCAAATATTTTTGTGTCCCAGACCTTCCTTCTAGGATTCTGATTATACACATAGGTTAGATTGCTTGCTATTGTCCCACCGGTTACTGATGCTCTTTTTGTTTGTTTGTTTAGGTTTGTTTTTTCTTGAATGGACTTTATTTTTTAGGGCAGTTTTAGGCTCATAGCAAAATTGAGTGGAAGATGGAGAGATTTTCCAAATACCTCATGTCCTCACCTGTGGATACCCTCCCCATTATGAACATCCCCCACTAGAGTGGTACATTTGTTATATAATCAGTGAACCTGTATTGACACATCATTATCACTCAGCGTCCATAGTTTACATGAGGGTTCATTCTTGGCGTTCTACAATGTTTCGGTTTGGACAAATGTATAATGACATATATCACCGTTTAGATTCATTGCCCTAAGAATCCTCTGAGCTCTCCCTATTCATCCCTCCCTAAACCTAACTCCTGGCAACTAGGTTTTTTATAGTCTCCATAGTATTGCCTTTTCTGGAATGTCATATAGTTGGAATCACACATTATGTAGTTTCAGATGGGCTTCTTTCACTTAGTAATCTGCATTTAAGTTCCTTCCATGTTTTTTCATGGCTTGACAGCTCATACCTTTTAAGTGCTGAAAAATGTATCAGTTTATTCATCCATTCACCTACTAAAGCACATCTTATTTCCAAGTTTTGGCAATTATGAATAAAGCTGCAGTATTCATTAGTGGGCAGGATTTTTTATAGACCTAAGTTTTCATCCCATTGGGTAAATACCAAGGAGCATAATTGCTGGTCATATGTTTAGTTTTGTAAGAAACCTTCAAACTGTCTTTCAAAGTGGCTGTATCACTTTGCATATCTACCAGCAATAAATGAGAATTCCTGTTGCTCCACTTCCTCACCAGCATTTGGTATTGTCGGTGTTCTGTATTTCAGACATTCTCATAGATATGTATCTCATTGTTATTGTAATTTGCATTTTCCTAATAACATATCATGGGGAACATTTTTTCTCACATGTTTATTTGATATCTTATTTAGCAAGGTGTCTATTTAGATCTTTGACCAATTTTTAAATTGGGTTGTGTTCTTATTATTTTTAAGAGTTTTTTGAAAAAAAAAGAGTTTTTTGTACATTTTAGGTAACAGTCTTCCATCTGATATGTCTTTGTAAGTATTTTCTCCTAGTCTGTTGCTATGTTTCTGTATATATTTATAACTGATTTATTTTTCTACTGAGTATGGGTAATAATATCTCACTCCTTTGCATGCTTAATACATTTGCAGGAGCTAGATGTTGTGAATTTTACTATTGAGTACTGGGTTTTATGCTTGGTTACTGGGTTTTGTTGCATTTCTTTAGAGTATTGGACTTGTTTCAGTGTGCAGCTAAATAAATTGGCTTGGCCTTCAAGCCTTGTTATTGTAGACCTCTACTTTGGAAATAATTTGGCACTACTACAAATTTATGAAAATTCTTTCAGAGATCACAATCCTGCACTACGTTTTATGCAATATCTGAAAGCCACATTTTATATATCTTGCCTTGATTTTTGGCTGTCTGCAGTGGGAAGGCATAATCTTTCATGGGTGGAGTTAGAGATCCTATTATTTATTATTGTTAGAAGAAAAACTTCTTTTAGTTTACAACTCACTATTAAACTTGATATTAATAATGTTCTAAATTTTTTCAATGTTTATTTTATTTATTTATTTTTAAAGATTTTATTTATTTATTCATAGAGATGCAGAGAGAGAGAGAGAGAGAGGCAGAGACACAGGCAGAGGGAGAAGCAGGCTCCATGCAGAGAGCCTGACGTGGGACTCGATCCCGGGTCTCCAGGATCACGCCCTGGGCTGCCGGTGGTGCTAAACCGCTGCACCACCGGGGCTGCCCTATTTTATTTATTTATTTGAGAGAGAGAGAGCAGAGTAAGGGGCAGAGGGAGAGGATCTCAATCAGACTCTGCACTGAGCCCAATGTGGGGCTCAATCCCACAACCCTGAGATCATTACCAGAGCTGAAATCAAGAGTCAGATGCTTAACGAACTTAGTCACCCAGGCACCCCTGTTCTTGTAAATTTTTAATATTGTTGTCTAATGTGAGAACACTTCTCTCAATTGTCTTTTGGCCTTAGCTACATACTTTCAGTACCAGGCATCATCAGATAGATTCATACCATAGTAGGACCTCTGGACTCATCACTGTATCATGGTTATGGATGAATCATTCACAGTGCGATAGGAGTATTGTTAAAAGCCAGTTCTGGGGCAGCCCCAGTGGCCCAGCGGTTTAGTACTGCCTTCAGCCCAGGGTGTGATCCTGGAGACTCAGGATCAAGTCTCACACCAGGCTCCCTGCATGGAGCCTGCTTCTCCCTCTGCCTGTGTCTCTGCCTCTCTCTCTGTCTGTGTCTGTCATGAATAAATAAATAAAATCTTAAAAAAAAAAAGCCAGTTCTGAACTTGCTTGGCTACTTATAATCTACTTATCCATAAAACTCTGCAGACCACATATGCCTATCCCACTAAATCCAAGCTACACATATCCCTAATCTAGTCTCCTCCCAGCTGGATCCCAAGGAACATGTGGCTACTCTGACACCTAACATGAGGAAAGGTGATGCAGAAGTCATAATAAAAAGAAATGCTGGTCTTAACCAATTATAGTTAATGTATTTTACTTCAAAAATTGTACAAAAGTATGTGATTGTTAGTCATTGCTGGAGACCCTCTCAGTGCCTCAGAAGGGGACTGTGCAAAGGAGCCTTGGAGCTTGTGCTTTCTTAGCTTCACAGTAATCAGTCTCTGATTTTACCACCAGTGTTTTAAATGTGTGATCATTCCATATCACAGGTAGACCATGAGATTTTGGAATTATTCATTCAGAAGTATAATCTTGAACAGGAAAAAAAATATTCTTTTTTTAGGTACTAAAAATATGAGTCAAGAAACATACTTTTGGTGTGACTCCTACCTCATAGTTACCTGATGCTGCCAAAACTAAGTTTCCCCAGACCCAGAGGAAAAAAATGGATTTACTAAAGATTTGGGTTGAGGAAAAAAATCTAACCTTTTTGTGATACAGAATCTTAATGATTACAAAACAAAAACATGTAAGCAAAAGTCTAGGTTCAAAATGGTAAGTATTGTTCTTACTTTTATATTTAGTAAATGGTATAGTTCTCATATGTTTGTTGTCTCATCTGTTTCCTCCAGTTGATCACTTAGAAATAATGAGGCTATAAATTTGACTTTCACAACTAGATTTGTTGCAATGTAGCTCAACAGTAATTGGGCTTTTATTAGTTTTTATTGCAAGTATTCTATTTTTAATAACATTGACACAAACTATAAATATTTTTCTCTTTTAGAAAATATTGAGAATGTCTTTTCATAAGGAAATGACTTCTTTTTAAAAAAAAACTTTATCAATATACTGACAGTCTTCAGATGTGGTAAAGCTAAGTTCCTCATAAAGAACAAAAGGAATTCTTTTGTACACTATATAGCAACACCCAGACTGTAGTAATGTCTGCCTGCTGTTAGGAAGTTTAGAATTCTTTTCCTGTTTTGAATGTTCATTCCTGTTTTGAATTGTTGATTAAGAGAACAGATTTATTGACAGACTTTTTCTTCTGGATTTTGGGTAACCAATGTTGGTTGGCTGTCTGCTGTAAGCGTAAGGGTGGAGGGTACAAATGAGCTAGTGACACCTTTGAGAATAATAATTAAATACATGAAAAGATAAAATGCTGAGGTAGAGTTCAGAAAATGTCTCCAAGGCCTCAAGTAAAGACTCTAGAATTTAAGTTGGAGTTTGACAGTTGAATAGAATTTAAAGAAGGACATTCCATGAGGTAAGCAAAAACATTTAGTAAGTGTAAGGTAACAAGTAGGAATATGCAAGTCTCATTTAATTTTATTTAACTTAACCACGTTTATCAAAAGTTTATTCTCTCCTGAGAATAAATAATAATAATAATAATTTTACTAATTAAACAATACAAGTATTGTTTACTAATACAACAATACAAAGATAAATGAAGACTAGTCTTTACCCTCACAGAATCTGGAATACAGAGAATGACATGGACATAACTACTATTAGAAAATGGATTTCTGTGAATAAAATTTATATTCTAACATTTATTTATTTATTTATTTATTTATTTATTTATTTATTTATTTTTAAAGATTTTATTTATTTATTCATGAGAGACACAGACTGAGAGAGAGGCAGAGACACAGGCAGGAGGAGAAACAGGCTCCATGCAGGGAGCCCAATGCGGGACTTGATCCCTGGCCTCCAGGATCACACCCTGGGCCGAAGGCGGCGCTAAACCGCTGAGCCACCTGGGTTGCCATATAACTTTTGTTTAAATGCCTGAGCAGCAGTCCTGGGAGCAGAAAGATCTGTTTAAAATTTAGCTGTGCCTCTTTCTAGCTATGTAACCCTATGCCCATTTGAGTCTTAATTTAATGCATGTCTGTGTTCCATTGATTTGGCAAGTGTAATTGGAAGTTCTCCACCAGCAATCTCATTCCCAGCAGGTCAGAGAGCATTTCACTACCATCAGTATTATCAGATTACTGGAGCCTAGGCTAGCTTTCCTACTATAGGCTTCAGATTTTGTGCTCCATAAATTATTATGAGATCATACTAACCCAATACCAGATTATTGGATTCCAATAATTGGATTCTTGCTGTCTATAGGCATTGCTGTTCATGCCTCACCAGCTGAATTAAATTCCATTGGTTTACCTCATCTCAGAGCCACACCCATACTTTCTATTCAGGCTACATATAAGATCCAATTAGTCAATTCTGAATCCACAAATTCAGGGGGTTACCATATTTGTAGTCCCTAGTTATTAGCACAGTATAAGTTATTGTACTCTACACAGTAGAGTTAATGCTACAGATACAGTTTTTGATAGTTTCATCAAATCCATTCACCCAATAAATATTTATAGGGTGCCTTCTATGTGTAAGGCACACTTCTTTCTAATCACCAAGAATATAGTCAAAATACCTAGCTTTGCAGAGTTTACATTTTACTAGGAAAGACAGACCAAAAGAAAAAAAGTAATAGATATTATGTTACATGGTGGCAAATATTATGAAGAAATTAAAGTAGGGTATAAGGGGATTAGAAGTGCTTCAGAGTGGAGAGGACAGGCCTGCTGTTTAAGATTTGGTGTCAAAGAAGACCTCTCTGAAAAGGTGACATTTGAGCAAAGACCTATAGGAAGGAGAAAGTGAACTTTCAAGGTATGTGAGGAAGAGCTGTCCAGGCAGAGGGAGAAGCAAGTGCCAAGGTCCTGAGGCAAAATTACTTGGATATCAAGGAATAGCAAGAAATTAGTCTGGTAAGAGCACTTGGAAAAGGGGGAGTGGTTTGAGGTAAAGTTGGAAAGGAGGGGGCAGCGTGACAGATCTTAAAAGGTCTTATATGTTAAAGTAGGGATTTGGAGGATTTACTCTGAGTGAAATGCCTTTGGAAACAAAGGTTTGAATTTTTAAATTCAAATATCTTCAGACCAAATTGCCACAAGACTTGTGTCATATAATTAAGAAGAAAAATTCTAATTTGAAGTATTTTTTGAATTTAGGTGGATCATCCTATAATTCAATGTTGGGAAAGACTTGCCAGGTAACATGGCCACATCTCTAGCTGCCAAACTTCTTAGAGCAGCTTGTACATTTTTCTGATTTCCACCTTTCACTTCTTTAAAATACTTGGCTGAATTTTTTAGCAAATCAGGACTGATACTTTTGTAAACCTATGTTATATATTGATAGTTTTAAAGTAGAAGAAAGCTTGTTTTATTAGCTAGAATATTTTAGTTAACTCTAGTCATTTATTCAACAAAAATTTACTTTTTTCCTGCTGTGTTCCAGAAATTGTGCTAGGTATTGGGAATACAAAAATATGTAAAAGCTCTTTCCTCAAAAAGCTCATAGCCAAATAGGTAAAGTAGATTCACAAATGAACGATTGCAATATGGCAAGTGGCAAGTGTCTAGAACTAGTTCTTAGTGAGTGTTCTTAGATACTTGTTAAATGGCTGATGGTAACTCTGTCTAAAGTTAGGGAAGAATCAGTCCATTCGGATTCACCCATCGGCTCCATGTTCTCTGCGCAGCATCTAGCATATAGTAGGTGCTCAGTGAAAAAATTATTGAATGAATGAGTGAATGAATGAATGAGGAGATAGTTGAGTAGAGACTGAGAAAGGAATAAGATTTTTCTGGGAGGCAGATGTATATTGCTGGCAAAAAGAACAATGTGTGCAAAAGGTATGGAGTTATGGAAAATCATGATTCCATCCCAGTAATAATTTTAGATTTCCATTTAAGATATCCTGCCAAGTCCATACTTGAGACATAATTATTAATACAAATGCCTCTTTTCAGTGTATTTCTTATGAGTCATAACTTCCTAAACATTATTGATATATATTTGTATATATTGGCCAGATGAAGTATCTATATTTTTAGTACAAAAACTTCTGTGTTGCCCAACTTCTTTTTTAAAAAGTAAATATACAAGCAAGAACAACTCTGAAATCAGAACAAATGGTATTATCCTTTCAATAAAAAAGATTAATTCACCTGGGCAACTTAGTAGGAAAAAATGTACAGATTTTGCTATACAATAAAATGTACCATTTTGTCCATCCGTTGTACAGTTAAACCTTCATCAAGGTATAACAAGCCCTGGAAATGGTTTCAATTGAATGACAAAAGAAATGGAATAAAATTCATTCAGAACTGGTTCACACCACCTCTCCTGCATGTACTATTAACTGCTAAGATCAAGTCACAAAACATTATTTTGAGGAGAAAGGGTTTAGTGAACCCTAGAAATTGGGTTTGATTTATGCCAGAAAATCTGCCTTTTCACTGCTTGAGATTCTATGGAAGAAAGCCACAGTCTTTTACCAAATGGTTTCTAGGGAAACCCCTTATAGCACTGCATCTGAAAACAATTTGGTTGTTAATGAGAAATGGTTCTCACGATGGTGGGAAAGTGTTGACTGAAAGAAGAGACTTGTAGATTTGGCAGTCAGTCTGTAGAAAGTGTTTACTGTTCTGTAGTTGCGTTCCTGAAATTTCTACAGAGATCAAGCATTTGCAGGTCCTATTTCACAGTTACCCTTGCTGCTTTGTAAATATATTTTTTAAAGAGGCAATAGAAAATGTTTGTGCTAAAAATGTAGATGCTTGAAATTGTGAATATATTCAAATTTCCTTCCAGAATCTGCAGTCCATGGAATTTTCCAATCTTTTGGAATTCCAACAGGCTAGAATTCATATTATTAACATTGAATCAAAACTATGTAAAATTAATTTGCATAAAAGTTTTCTAAAAATCCTAAAATATAGTAGGATATTTATATATTCTTTAAATCTGTTTTTGAAATATATTCTGTAAGGTCTCATAAGTTGTATTTATTTTATTTCTTTTAAGTTCTTCAAAAGAAAGCAACTAATTGGAACATTTTAACTATAATCCTTTTATAATAATTTCAAGATTAAATATTAATATCTAATGAAGCACTAAAACTTGTAGTTAAAAAATATACAGATATACATAAAACATATATAAAAAATGCAGATATACACTAATTCCTCTAAGTGGGCCCTTTGAAGTCAGATTGGAAATAAACATACTTCTATTTTCTCGATAACCCCTAAGTCAAAAGGAGAAATTCATACAAAAATTTTAGATAGGTTTTCATCTGTAGCATGATTCAGAAACATGAATGAGTGTATGACAGGAACCAGAAAAGTGGCCACCAAAAGCTCAGAGGAAGATACTTTGAAATATTTCTTGCCCTGGGAGCATTAAAAATTTTTGAATCTGTAAAATACAATACTTAGTTGTCACTTGAAAGCCTATGGGTGCATCACTTTGCCCACGGCTGCCACCAGTCCATCTGTCCCCCGTATGTTTTCTGTTTTAGACTTTTGTACAAGGCAGAGTTGCCAAGAGTCTTCTTGCTGTCCTCAGTTGTTTTCCTCATTTGACCCCCACCTCCTTTCTCTTTCTTCTCTGGTCTTTGAACTTCCTCCACTTTGGGCAGCTGCTTTCATTTGCAGCTCTGCTTTGGGCAAGGAAAAAAATTCTGCCAATGGAATCAGGAAAAATAAGGAAACAAGGAGGGTTGCAAGTTCTTTGCATGTGTCGTAGCCCTCTGGTGGCCCACTGTGAGGTCTTTCCATTCCTTCAGTAGTAGGCTGCAAAGGGATCTGCTGTTGGAGACAGAAAGTGATCAGAGATTATCCAAGAGATAATCTCATTTTCTCATCTCAGAACCAACAAAATGCAGAAGTTGTGTTGAGGGAAGTTGGAAGGCATTATATCTATGTTTACTTACCCATCCATGGTCTGAGGGCATAGATTCTCCATTCAGTTTGCCGATATCTATACTACTGCCAATTTTGCCTGATTACAGTAAACATTTATTTATATATTATTTTGGGTCATGACATTTTAAAGGAAAGGAGTGTGACCTTCTTTTCTATTCTCTCTTATTCCATGCAATACAGAAACTCAGAGGGCAGAAACTTCTCTATATAATTTTCTCAGTGCAGGCGATGACAGAAAGCATGTATATGAGAGCATTTCATAAACATTAGTTCATGAAGAGAATGAAAAAACATCTTTTCTAAAACAAAAGAACAGCAAACAAATACTTTATAGTTATTATGCCAATGTACTTGATTTTTTTTAAAGATTTTATTTATTTATTCATGAGAGACTGAGAGACACACAGAGAGAGAGGCAGAGACACAGGCAGAGGGAGAAGCAGGCTCCATGCAGGGAGCCCGACATGGGACTCAATCCCGGGACTCCAGGATCACGCCCTGGGCCGAAGGCAGACGCTCAACAGCTAAGCCACCCAGGGATCCCCCATGTGCTTGATTTTTGAAGCTTAGTGAAAACTTTTTGAGTGCCTAAGAAACAGAAGACATGTTGTTCTTGTCTTTGTTGATAAAACATCAGGTGGGATATGCTCAAAATAGACCTATAGTTTCTGCCTCAGCACATTCAACTTGTTTCTACTTCTTTTCTTCCTCCCTTTCCCACAGTATCCACCACAGCACCACATGATGGCTCCCCACATAAGGCAACAATCTAATTGGGCAGCTGGAGAGCACTGGGTTAGACTCAGAAAAGAATATTTGCCTTTACTTATATAAATATTCTGCTCCTCACACTGACAAATATATAGCTGGGTAAAGAAACTGTCCAAGTGAAATACTTCCTCCCTTTGACCTTGTCTGAGTGCCATTAATTGTTATCATCAGAGCTGAACATGTAAAAAGCAGGAACCACACAAGAGCAGTAAACAAGTACATGTGAAAAACAGTAGTAACTGTATTTGCTGAGTCAAGATCCGAGTAAAGGAGTGGATCACATTTCCCTGTTTTGGAAGAACTTCTGAAAATGGTTATAGTCTCCAGATTAATTCAATTCAAAATATTCTAAGTGCCTATTATATGCTAGACTCTTCTCCTGTAACTGTGAATTCACTGTGAATGCAAAGATAAATGAGATATCCTACTTATGGAGGAGCTCACAGACTAGGCTTGTGACAACCTCTCTTCTCAGATTTTGGAGTGTTTCAGATAGTTTCTCTGGATTTATGTCTTATTGAGCAGGGGTACTCTTATTTATGTAACAAATTTGTAATGAATGCCCTATTTTGTGGTAAAATGCCAGGTCCTTTGGTTCACAATGATGAATAAGGCAAGAGACCCTATCCTCCAGAAGGTCTCAGTGTAGGGGAGGAAAGGAACAGGTCAAGGGGAAATTATAAAACAATATTTTTTATAAAAGAAAATAGTATTCTCTCTGGAACTCTCAATTTCTGAAATTAGTAGATCTTGCCAGTAAAACAAAAACACATGTAAAATGCTTAGTATGGTGCCTGCCAGATTGAAAGCACCCAAAAGATCTTGACTATCTTATCATTATTGTCTTTACTTTTTCTATTTCAGTATTCTTATGCCAATATGGAGCACCACTCTAGCCTTTCTTCCATATGTGACCTCTCTAAATGTCTCACTAATAAAAGTCAATATATTTTCTAGGAGAAAAGCAACAGCTCATGTGGAAGCATACCCCTGTCACTCACCATCATCCCCAGTTCCGAAAGATCACATGTAGTGATAAACACAAAGCTGTATGAAAAATTGTCTATTAGCTAAGAGAAAATGAGAGGCTTTTCATTCTACTTCCACATTTCTATCCATTTTAGCAGCTTTCCCTTTTTGGAAAATGAGTCGCAAATTCTATAATGAGACATTTTAATTAAACAAGGTAGGGTTTAGTAGCATCTGCTCTGAATGACTGATGCTGTTGTAAATATTCAGTTAACTTTTACATCAGGGCTTCTTAACCTTACCACTATTGACATTGTGGGCCAGATAATTCTTTGTTCGGGGGAGGGGCGGGGCTGGAGGGTGTCCTGTGTCCTGTAGGATGCTTGCAGCACCCTTAGCCTCTAGCCTCCAGATAACATCATCCCCACAGTTGTGATAGCCAAAAAATTACTCTAGATGGTGGCAATCATCTCCTGGGGGTAATATCTCCCCTGACTGAGAACCACAGCTCTTGATCACCTGGCTATTGATTTAAGCCTATGGGAGAGTGCCATTTGAACACAGTATGGCTTTTCTTCCAGTAGGTGTAGGTCTTCAGTTGTCTGTGCTCCTTCATTTAATCCTTACCTGGTTTGTGTGAGGTACTGGGAAAACCATGATGAATAAGTTGGATCTTGCCCTGAAATAACTCATAGTCTAGTAATTTGTAAATTAAGTTGATTCTTCAGGTTTATTAAGTGTGACGTGATTCTTAGTAACACTTTGACCCAGTGCCTTGGGTTAGCTAGCTATAATAAGTATTCCAAACTGGGATTATTATGTGATATCAAAATACCTCCAAAGCAGCAGACAATCCGCTATACTTTTCTTTAAAGTTTTCATGGATTATTTTTTTATTCTTGTGCATGGAATAAATTGAAATATGTTGCTTTTACTACTCTCTCTCTTATTTCTTTTTTGTTTAAGTCTTTCTCCTCCAAATTTTTTTTATAAACCCAGCACTTGTGTTAAGGATTTGGGGGAAAATTACAGCACCTGTCCTGATACATAGAGTTCTTTTGTTTGGACAGCTGTCTACACTCTGCACATTTGTACTTCCACATTCATTTTAAAAGAATAATTGTGTGATGAAAAAGATCTTATAATTGTGTAACTGAAGCAAAACTAAGGTGTTTAGCTCACTATCAAGTATGTAAAAAACTATAAAAAGTAACAAATAACTGCAAATTCTATAACTAACCAAATAAAGTGTAGAGCAACACACAGTATAGTATTTCACATTGCATTTGAACTAATAAGATGTTGGACAATACAGTTAAATATAGTTAAAATAGTTACATAATAATAAAAGAACTATTCTCTATTAGTATAGCATCTCCCTGTTGTTTATCTAGTCTTTTTTATATGCCCAAGTGATTTAACTCTTAGTTTATAGAGCTATATTAAGAATTTGATTTTTAGGGTGCCTGGGTGGCTCAGTCAGTTAAGTGGCTGCCTTTGGCTCAGGTCATGATCTCAGGGTCCTGAGAGCGAGCCCCAGGTAGGGCTCCCTGCTCAGCAGGAAGTCTGCTTCTCTCGCTGCCTCACCCTGCTTGTGCTCGCTCTCTCTTTCTCTCAAATAAATAAAATCTTTTTTAAAAAAGAATTTGATTTTTATGTTTTTTTATATGTTACTAGTAAAGAAAGCTCAAGGATATATAGTTGCTTTTAATTTTTGATATTTCCTTTATCACTGAAAGCTTTTCTATGAAGATTTGTATTTTGTAAATCTAACATTATTATACATATGCATGTGCTTACCAAGTGTCAGCATCCATGCTAAGTATTTTACATACAATAATGCATTTAATCTAAGAACCTCACCTAGAATCCGAATCTGAACCCACAGTTGTCTGACATCAGTGTTCTTGTTCTTTAACCATTACACCACATGGCTTCATTCAGCGTTATATGGGCACTAAGAGAAATATATATTTTAACAAAAGAATGAAATTGGACCTTATACAATAATCAACTCAATATGGATTAAAAACTTACATGTAACACCTGAAACCATAAAACATAGGGAAAACTAGAAGAAAACACAGGGGAAAAAGTTTGTTGGCATTGGTCTGGACAATTTTTTTTTTTTTGACATGACAAAGAAAGCATAACAACAAAGGCAAAAATAAACAGTTGGGACTACATCAAACTAAAAATCTTCTGTAAAGCAAGGAAACAATAAAAAAATTAAAAGGCAATCGCCTATGAAAATGGGGGAAAATTTGCAAACCACATATCTAATAAGGGGTTAATAACCTAAATATTGAAGGAACTCATACAACTCAATATAGCAAAAAAAATGAGCAAAGGACCTGAATAGACATTTTCCCAAAGAAGACATACAAATGACTAACAGGTATATGAAGAGGTGCTCAATATCACTACTCATCAAGGCAAAACAAGTCAAAACCACAATGAGATAGCACCTCACAGGTGTTAGGATAACTATTATCAAAAGGACAAGAGATAGGTGTTGGTGAGAATGCGGAGAAAAGGGAGCCTTTGTACACTGTTCATGGGAATGTAAATTGGTGCAGCCACTATGGAAAATGGGATCTTCCTCAAAAAATTAAAAATAGAACAACCAATTGATCCACAATTCCAGTTCTGGGCTTGTATCCAAAGGAAAGGAAATCAGTCTCTCAAAGAGATATCTGCACTCTCACATTCACTGCAGCATTATTCACAATAGCCAAGCTATGGAAACAACCTCAGTGTCCATCAACAGATAAATGGATAATAAAAATATAATATATAACATATATATATACACACAAACATGCATATATTACCTATACAATATATATATAAATATTATTCAGCCATAGAAAAAGAAGGAAAGTCTGCCATTTGCAACAACATGGATAAGCCTGGAGGACATGATGCTAAGTATTTGATGAAAGACAAATACTGTGTGATCTCACAGGTGCCTTTTATTTTATTTTATTTTATTTTATTTTATTTTATTTATTTTATTTTAAGATCTTATTTATTTGTCTGAGAGAATGAGAGAGAAAGAGGCAGAGAGCATGAGTACGGGGAGGGCAGAGGGAGAAGCAAAATCCCTGGTGAGCAAGAATCCCCATGTAGGGCTTGATCTCAGGATCCTAGAATCATGACCTGAGCTGAAAGTAGATGCTTTGACTGACTTGAGCCACCCAGGTGCCCCCACAGGTGCCTTTTAGAATATTCATGAATGATTGTTATAGACAAGCCATTTATAAAAAGTATTTCTTTAAAGTGAATGGCACTTTTCACTTGTAGCCTAATGTCAGGTGTATGTCCAAGACAAAAACTTTTATACTCATTTTCATCCTACAACAGACATTGAGAGATGTTTAGACATTTAGAGCATACCAGGCACTAAGTTTAGCAATGAAGTAATGGTACTGGGATGCCCAGAACAAAAAATACGGTATAAAGGGCTTCTTAAATTAATAGGGCATCTTATGTTCCCAGTATCTGCCTGAAGTGAACTCATCCTGAAAGCTGGCAATGTAACACTTTCCCCAACGTGTGAAACTTCATAGGGAACCACTCTTTCCAAACAAAATAAGAGTCTGAGATGCAAGAAGCGTCTGGGTGGCTCAGTCAGTTAAGTACCTGACTCTTGATTTTGGCTCAGGTCATGACCTCAGGGTCATGGGATTCAACCCTGTGTTGAGTCCCATGTTGGGCTCTGCACTCAGTGGGGAGTCTGCTTAAGGATTCTCTCTCTCCTTCTCCCTTTGCTCCATCCCTTGATCACTATCTCTTATACTAAAATGAATAAATAAATCTTAAAAAGAGTCTGGCATGCAATACTAAACAAACTTCTCTGTTCCTCAGTCTCTCATCAGTAAAATGAGGATGCTCATAATAGCACTATTATTATTTGTACCGCATCCTCTCCTAAGTTCCTCAACTAAGGAACTACTGACTTTTAGATTTAAATATTTATAGATTATTTTAATAGAATATGATTCACTTTTGCCTCTTTTGTGCTCTTTCTCTTTCCTTCTCCTTCTCACACACACACACACACACATGCACACCCACACACAAATTTGCTACATAAATTACCTCTCCAAATGAGCAGCTTGTAATACATGCCCACAACTGTAATTAAAGTTAAATACTATTTTGTCAGGAAACAATCAAAGATTATTACTGTATAGTACTGAATAAGGAAATATATCAAGACAGTTTTCATTATAAAAATATGTTGTTTTAAAATACAATGTATTTGAGAAGGGATCTCAAATTTTCTATTAACTTTAATGTAGCCACATGGCTTATGTAAGTTGTAACAACATGGAAGTCAATAATCTTGAACTATTAATGTATGATTACTTCAGAGCACTGATATGATTTTCATTTAAATAATGTTATATTCTGTACACACTTTCTGTCTTTATATCTACTTAGAGGAGAAAGAGTAGGCTGAGGCAATAGGGAAATTTTTCAAATGAGTTTGGATATCAGAGAAATTTCCCTTTACTCCTTTTACCATAATATATTAGGATAGGTCACTGGAATCTATTTCAAACAAATCAAAAGTCTCCTAGTGTTTTTGAATTGCAAAGACTGAAATGTCTAAATTGTCATCTCAGAGCAGTAAATAACTGAGATAAGTCCCAGCTTTACTGAAGTATCATTGATAAATAAAAACTGTATATATTTGGGTTTGTACAACATGATTTCTTTAAGGTATACAATGTGATGACTTCATGTAATATGCATTGTGAAATTGTTATGGTAATCAAGATAATTAACACATCTATCACCTCACATAGTTACCTTTGTAGGTAATTGCTTAGGATCTACTTAATTAGCAAATCAAACTATACAATGTGGTTTCACAGACTATAATCACCATTATGTACAAATGATCCCCAGAACTCGTTCATTTTATAACTGGAAGTCTGTACCCTTGGGCCAACATCTCTCCATTTCCTCTAGCCCTTGGCAACCACCATTCTACTCTCTGTTTTGTATGAGTTCAACTTTTTTAGTTTTGTCTTGGACATACACCTGACATTAGACTACAAGAACAAAGTGCCATTCACTTTAAAGAAATACTTTTTATAAATGGCTTGTCTGTAACAATCATTTCATGAACATTCTAAAAGACACCTGTGGGGGTGCCTGGGTGGCTCAGTCAGTTAACGCATCTACCTTCAGCTCAGGTCATGATCCTAGGATCCTGAGATCAAGCCCCACATCGGGATTCTTGCTCACCAGGGATTCTGCTTCTCCCTCTGCACTCCTCCTACTCGTGTTCTCTGCCTCTTTCTCTCTCTCATATAAATAAATAAGATCTTAAATAAAATAAAATAAAATAAAATAAAATAAAATAAAATAAAATGAAATAAAATGCACCTGTGACCTGGTCAAGGATTCACTACATTTTCAAAAGTAAATCATTTATTTTCCCATCACAGTCCAGAGCAAATGTGTTATCATATTATACGTCTAACATAGTTATGGCCCCTAAATTATAAGCACGTGTGAGGTGTTGAAACCTCAAGGTTTGGTCCGTTAGGAGCCCTGTCCCCTGAGAACAAAGTGCAGTGAGGACCACCTGCTTTGGAGTCAAACTGACCTGAGGTTGAATCATCACTTTGAGGCATATTAGGCGCATGACCATGGGCATACTATGCAATTACTCAGTTGACTGATCTGAAAATGAGAATAATTATTTCCATCCAAAAGATTGTTTTGTGGATTAAAAAAATGTATATGTACTGGCTAACATAAAATAGATTGTATTAGCACTCTCAGTTGCAGGCATAAAGTAAAAGGGAGGAAAGGAGGGAGGAGAGAGGGAAGGTAGGATAAAGGGAGGAATAGAGAGAGGAAAAAAGAAAACTGGTTAGAATTTTAGAAATTATTTTATTTTTATTTTGTTTTATTACTAAAATATTACTGTTCAACTGTATCCTCAGGACGTGATCTTCTTGCATTTCTCTTGCTTACCTTTCTTGATATTTGCTTTATCATGGAAGAAGTTCTTAATGCTGATTCCTACCAACTCCATATTTACATCTTGTAGGTTTCCACTCTAACAGAAAAAAAAAAGAAAAGCAACTCTTCTCAGAAACACCTAAAAAAAGTCTTGGCCTCATTTTGATTAAATAACATTCACATGTTTCCATCTCTGAAACATTTTTAAGACCAGGGAAATTCAATGTTCTGATCATTCAGATCTAGTTCACATACCCACTTCTTGAATCAGGGACAATTTCAGCAGCATTCAAAGCATAAGGACCAAAAGCACAAGAAGCATGATCTCCCAGAGGAAAGAATAGGAAGTATTATTGGGAGAAAGGAGAATGGATGTTGGATGGCTAAATCAGAAAAATCTCTACCACCTTGGCATTTAATTGACAGTTAACTAAATGGCAATTGTTACTATTATTTTATATATTTTTAAATCACTTACAAAATCCTATTAAGCCCACTATATTTTTACAAATCACTCTATTTAACAACCCTACTCAGAAAGTATATTCAGATTTCCAGTCTAGGATATTGCAATCCATCGCCTTCCCTTGCTTCAAGGTGAGCATAATGAGTAATTCCATGACATATCTATGTGGAATTCTCATTTAATTTTTATGAGCCTCAGTTTTCTTGTCACTTTCTAGGGAGTAACCCAACCAATTTTCTTTCTTTTTTTAAAAAAAGATTTTATTTATTTATTCATGAGACACAAAGAGAGAGAGGCAGAGACACAGGCAGAGGGAGAAGCAGGCTCCATCCAAGGACCCCAACGTGGGACTCGATCTCCGGTCTCCAGGATGACGCCCTGGGCCGAAGGCAGGCACTACACCGCTGAGGCACCCAGGGATACCCCCAACCAATTTTCTTACTTTTTTCCCTTTTTTCTTTTTAAAGATTTTATTTATTTATTTGATAGAGAGAGAAAGAGAGAGAGCAAGTGAATGCAAGCACAAGCAGGGGGAGCAGCAGACAGAAGGAAAGGGAAAAGCAGGCTCCTTGCTGAGCAGGGAGCCCAATGCAGGGCTCGATGTGGGGCTTAATGTGGGGCTCCATCCCAGGACCCCAGGATCATGACCTGAGCCAAAGGCAGACACTTAACCAACTAAGCCACCCAGGCAACACCACTTTTCTTTACTTTTGACCAAGGTATCTGCTCCATGCAGGATATAACAGATTATTGTCTCATAACTTTTCTCCCTTCCTATTATTCCATAATTAAGGATCAGTTACTTTTTTTTAAAGGCTTTTTGAGTTATTTTCAGTTGTTATTTTTAACTGCTATATGTATATATAGATATACCATTCCATTTCTGGTTTCTCTTTTTTTCACTTTAACTCTAGGGGGAAGGATGGGGCACATACAAATATTAATTATGGCTCTGGAGTGGCCCAGGAACTGACGTAAGGTGTATGGACATCTTGTGTGTTGTCACTATGTGGAGAGTTATCCTAAACTTTTGCAAAAAAGGGGGGGGATTGAGAAAGATTGAGTTGAGCTATCTCTCCAATAGATGGATCACGGTATTAAGGAATCCTGAATGCATAGGTAATGCTCAAGAGAAGGGGGTCTGCCAATTACACCCAGAGGCCAAATCACTGCTTCCTTCTGTAAAAATTTTATTAGAACATAGCTCTACCCATTTGTTCAAGTATTATCTGTGGCTGCTTTAGTGTTAAAATGGCAGACTGAATACTTGGGACAGAGAGAGACCCTCTAAGCCTAGGATATTTACTGTCTGGCCCTTGATAGAAAATAGTTTTTCATCCCCTGCTCTAAAGTATGGAAAATATCAGTTTGTGTTCCAAAAGAATTGCTTATTGGACTAGGACTTAGAATACATGACCCAGGCTTCAGAATCATCAGCCAGAGAGATGACTGTTAAGAATTAGGAAAATCAGTTCTCAGGTAAGAAGGGCTATATATGGGGTAGAACCGCAGTCCTGCAGGGCCAGGGTAGACTAGAAGGTAAGGAGGCAGAGGTTACACTGGTATCCAGGACTCATCCTTAACACAGTGGATACTCAATTTGGTTGAGGGACTCCATTGTGGCTAGAATTTGTGCTGAAATATCAGATTTAAGATCTGAGAAAAATGATGTACTTACCTCCACTTCAAAAGTGTGGGGACCATAAATTCAGATTTTCTCCTTGTTGAAGTAATTCAAGCATGGAAAACAGCCTTGGTGGAGAAGTAGGGCCATGGATTGTAACACTTCCTTCCAACCCAGGATTAGGGTTTGGGAGGAGAGAAACACTTTGCTGGGGAGAAAGAAGTTCTGACACTATACACCTTTACTTAGACCCGTGCCTCAGTGAGGTTGAGAGTGGGAAAGCAGTAAAATCTCCCAAGTGCCTATAAGCCAGGGGACTCTGCTTTCTTATATTGCTTAAGATGTGAAAAAGCCATAGCTCCTGAAAAGGAATCCTTCTCTGCTTCATGTCTGTAGCTTACAACATGATATTTGAATCTCTTAGCAGGCTGATCCATTTGGCTAATCCCATAGTCTAAATTAATTGTTCTTTTCTCTGTGTGCTTATTTCATCTAGCATAGTAGTCAGGATACCTTGCCTTATATTACAATTATATGTGTACACATATCCTTCTCCTCAACTGGACATTACTTGAAAGCAAAGACTTAGCTTTGCCCACTTAAACATCCCCTGAATTCTTATTCAGTGAATGCCTATGGACTTAAATAGAATTCAGTTAAATGAGGTATTTTATATCCTGCTAGGGCTATGGTAGATATAGATACAAATGTACTCCTTTGTTATAACCCATTTTTCCCTGTGATGGATATATCAAGTTGCCTGTTATACCTGCCATCTCCTCTAGCTTAATTTGGCTTGTCTAAGTCCCTAACTGATCATAGCTGATTAAATTCCCCAGAGAAAACTCAGCGCTGGAAGGCCTTTTATTTTTATTTTTTTATTTTTTATTTTGGAAGGCCTTTTAGTTCTAAAAAACAGAAAAGTGCTTAAGAGACAGAGACCATCTTTAAAAAGGAGAACTGCTGGAGTCGCTCAGAGATTTGGAGGTACCTCTCCAAAGCAAGCTTCACAGAGGTGAGAAAACCAGGACAATTCTGAGGACTTGAGATCAGGAGCTCAGGAGCCCATTGTCCCAGGCACCTCTACTCAAGATTCAAATTCTTGAGAATATGTTTAAACCAACTTGACTTAAGAGTCCACTAGCATAATTAGGAAACAGGTTCTTTTGTTTTTTTTTAATCAGAAATTGGAAATTAAGAGCTGTGGGAAGAGAGATAACCAAGAGAGGCAAGTGGAACAAAATCAAGTATTAGTATGGGAATCTGTCTAAGATACCAAGATTGTCTCTCAAGAATGTGAATTTAGAGGGTGCTTGGGTGGCTCAGTAAGTTAAGCGTCTGCCTTCAACTCAGGTCATGATCCCATAATCTTGAGGTCCTGGGATCGCCCCATGTCGGGCTCTCTGCTCATTGGGGAGCCTGCTTCTCCCTCTTCTTCTGCCATTCCCCCTGCTTGTGCTTTCTCTCTCCCTCTGTCAAATAAATAAATAAAATCTTTAAGAAAAACAAACAAAAGAATGTGAATTTAGAGACAGCTCCCCACCCCCTCGACAGATGTGCTTACAAGTCATTCTACTTGAGACTGGACCCTTGCTGAGGAAGCAAAGGAAACCAAGGGCACTGACAGAGAAAAGCAAAGAGGACAAGCCTGACCTTGGGGTTCCTGAGGGATGAGTGAGGCAGCTTCGTATCCTGCTGGGTTCTCCTCCTTTTCTTTAGCCTACTAATGTGTGATTATTTTCCTTGCAGCCACTGTGTTCTCAGATATCCCCCCAGTTTATAGACAGGAAGGTTAGTAATGACCTCATATTTTGGAATGCTCAGTTACAGAATAATTGAAATCAGAACTTCCTTATACACCAAAGAGAATAGAAAATCAAAGATAATCTCAGGCAATGAGACATAATGGTGGTAATGAGGATGGTAGTGATTTAAGATCTGTTTAACACTTGCTAAATTCCCTGCACTGCCTGAAGCATTTACACATACGGTCTGGTCTTCCAGTCTTCAGTAATCCTTACCACGGCCCTGAGGGTAGGGAGAATTATTAGTTCCATTTTGCATGGGAGAAAACGAAAATGTAGAGAGACTAAATTGTGAAGCCAGGATTCAGATTCTTTAATTTAATGTGAAAGCCTAACTTCTTGAAAGTGCATATCTCTTCAAAAACTTAAGGAATTATGGAAATTACAGAAAACCTGAGTCTTAGGGGTGCTTTGAAACCTTATAAATACCTCTGGATCAAAAATTTCTCTTTTTTTCCAGATCCTACTCAAGCTCAGAGTTACTATTTAGCCCCTAGTGTCTTCATTAATAGATGTTTCTAGCTGGACTATGAAACAAAGCTTTACATGAACAGTTTCCATAACAGCAGTAATAATAATAACCATTTATTGAGCAATTATAAGGCACCATGAATATGGTGTATGAGCCCTTTATTTTTTAAAAATATTTTATTTATTTATTCATGAAAGACACACAGAGAGAGGCAAAGACACAGGCAGAGGGAGAAGCAGGCTTCATGCAGGGAGCCCAGTGTGGAACTCGATCCTGGGACTCTGGATCACGCCCTGAGCTGAAGGCAGATGCTCAACCGCTGAGCCACCCAGGCGTACCATTATGAGCACTATATACTTTTATCTCATTTTATCCTCTCCACAACTTGGTGAGATAGATTGTATCATTATTTCCACTGCAATTACATAATATTGTTATATAATAAAATGCTTAGAGTACATGCACAGCCATTATACAATATTTCTCTAATAAAAATACGACTTAGGATAGTTGGTAAGTTAAATATTTGGTTCATGAAAACATGAAAGGATTAATTAGCAATTATCTCTCTGCTGCTTTTAACCCTTGAACAGTGTGTCTGTTTTCTTTTGCAGAGGAGCTGTCTTGTCTTTAGCAGAACTTATGTTAGAGATAGTGTCACTTGACTTGGATAATTTTTTCTCTCTTAGAATGATTCAGTCTCAGAATTGGTCTTTAATCTTTAGTATCTCCATTAAGAAGAGTTTCTATCAAGTCCGTCAAAAGGACACAGTGTGAAGGAACATGACAGGTCCCCTGCTGCTGAATGAAGTGGGTAGCAGACAGGTTCCTCAGCCAGCCACTGGAAGCTGCACTCCATCTCGCCCAAATCTGTGTTGGCAGAAATGCAGGCAATGAAGTGCAAGCAGATGCCAAGAACCGGTATTCTTTCTACCTCGTTACTCTCTTTTCATTGGTTTTCTGTGTGCCCTTTGTAGGCCAACCCACAAATTACTTTACGAAGCAGAGATCCGCCCTTGGGCCAACCTAGGAATAAATTAGTTCCCTTGCTAAGATAGGAAAAAGTCCTAGTGAACCTTTAAATATTGAACTCACTGCCTTCAACTCAGGTCATGATCCCATCTCAGGTAAAATAATGTGAAATTACTTTCCCCTCCTATTAAAATCTTTTGACTGTGTTGTTCTAAAACTATAGCATTAGATTAAAATTTACTTCTCTGTTCCTTTGCCAGCTGTGAACTTGGCAGGAGGTTATTCTGTGGTTTAAACAGGAAAAAAAAAAGTAAATTGACAAAATAGATACATTTAAAAAAATGAGACCTTCAATTTGATACTATATTGTTGATGACAGTTATTTGACTCTTTATGTCTAGTCATAATGAGACAGGATACTGCATAAGCCAAAGACCACACAAAGGGTGGATGGTGAGTATCAAGAGGGCGTGGAGGAAGTGGGTTATAACCTTTTATTCTCCCAACTGTAGAGTCTCATCTTGTCTTAAAAAAAAAAAAAATCAGTTCAAAAAAAAATACATGCAGCCCTGATATATTCAGGAACAATAGTAACCACAAAAATAAATAAATAAATAAATAAGTTTATTGAAAGATGCATGACTTTTTCACCTTTTTTCCTTCCACAGGGACTTGTTCTCTCCATCAAGCTCTTTTCTTTCTCAAATGTTATTATTATTTGTTTCAAACTTAATCAATTGGAAATTCCTACATCCTCTATAATTTAGGCTTTAAACAACATATAATTTGCCCTGTTATTAAAACAGAAAACTCAGCCCCCTTCCCTGGCATCCTTAATATTCTTCTATAGAAATTGTGATGACAGAAGAGATAAACCTGAGTAAATCCACTGTGTGGAGCTCCTTTAAAATGTGAGGACCTTGTCAATGCATTAAAAAGTGAAAGTTGGTTTTGTTCTAAATATCCTTGCTGGGGCCCATCATGCATAAAAAGGGGCCACAGCCCATTTGCAAGGCCTCTGAATGAACTCCATTCATTCTGTACTTGGAAATGTCTCTTCAGCCACAGAGAAACAATAGTTATAACCTAATTTCTTTGGCGCCAATATCAGCAGAGGGAAAACCAAGAGACCATTATGAAAACTCTAGCAACTTCTCTTGGTGATTATGTAATTCTGTATTCATTGATCATATTTGTGTATTTAAATAAGCACTTTTTAAAAAGATTATAAAGTGGTTTGGGAATGCTGTAGTATTATATATCATGCATTGAACATTTAAAAAATACAGTGCGCCAAAGTAATTTGCTTATTATGGTTACTAAAGTTTATAAAAGCACACTAACGTGCACCATGAAGCTTTTAGAGGAAAGCCTTTGTGTTTAATTACTGTTATTTTAAAATCTGATAAGATTTCTGGGGCGCCTTTCTGCCTTTGGCTCAAGTTCTGATCCCAGTATCCTGGGATCAAGTCCCGCATCAGGATCCTCTTAGGGAGCCTTCTTCTCCCTCTATGTCTCTGCCTCCCCCTTGTCTCTCATAAATAAATACATAAAATCTTTTTAAAAATATGATAAGATTTCAAAACTACAGTTTTGTTAGGTAAATTCATTTATCAGTTTCCACACTTACCTATACAAGTCATGGACATCTGGAAGTAGTAGTGACAGTTCCATGTGTGTCAATATCATTTCCAGCAGTGTCTAGAGTAATTTTTTTTTAAGTAGGCTCCATACATGGAGCCCAACACCGGGCTCAAGCTCGTGACCCTGGGATCAAGACCTGAGCTGATATCAAGAGTCAGATGCTCAACTGGCTGAACCACCCAGGTGCCCCTAGAGTGAGTTTTCTTAAGTACAGACTGATCTGAGTATGTCACTCCTTGCTCAAAGCCCTTCACTGACTTTCCATTGCCTTCTTCAGTGGACCTGGCTCCCTCTTCCTACATGATGTTGTTTCTGCATGTTGCTGCCTAGAACTCTCTACCTCTGTAAAGACAGACCCTGTTCCCTACCCCTTAATCTGACCAACTCTTACTTACTTTTGAAGTCTTAAGACTTTTAATTGTATTAACTCATGGTTTAAAATCTAGTGTATTTGGGGCTAGTTGTATGGGGATTCATTGCTGAAGAATAATTAGGCACAGATTATGAAGGACTTTCTAAATTGTGCTTTCAAGCTTTTGGATAGGAAGGTGATCGCAGCTCATTGTTTTAAAAGTTTGAAGGATGGATTGAGCCTTAAAAGAATGCTTAACATACCCTTCTGATTAATCATCAGTGAACTAGGAAACACCACACTAATTCTTTTGATGATCCCATCTTCACTCTCCCCAAGCACTGTGAAAAATCACTTGCTCTGATTACATTCTTGGAGACTTTGCTAATTCATAATTGAAAAGTACCAGCTGGAAGTATTTGGCTTTATGTTGTCATTAACTTGGTTAGTGATGCTAAATATGATATTATCTGAATATTATATATAGATAGTAAGTACTAATGAAATAGGTAAGAGAGAAGGCTCTATAGAGATCTGGTTTAAGATTCTTGCTCTACCACTTACCAGCTGTATGAATGTGGAAAAACTATTTTGACAACTTACTTAGCAAAATAAACTCCAAGTGAGGGATATAGAAATTGGGACAAGGAACATAGACCCTAAAGCAGTTTGACAAGCATGACATTTCCTGGAATTTGAGTGTGTCTGAAAATCCATGTGGATCTTGTATTCTCATCCATCATGTACTTCTAAGGTAAGAATATTTTTAAGTGGGGAAGAGGATTAAGTTGGTTGGTGATTTATTGTCTCAAATATTCTATAAAATTAGTTCTCCAAGAAGACACACTGTGTTTATCCTACTATTTGAAACACCCTTCTGGTATAAAAGCTTATGAAATGACTAAGGGAATTAACAGAAATGTAAATATAAAATCTCATTAGAGTACAAATATAAAATCTCATAGAACATTAATCTTCAGCCATTGATCAGAATGTACACCCTAAGAATACTTTATTCTAGATGATTTTTTAAAAATGTAGCTCAATAATGTTACAAAATGAACTCATCACTTTCTTTCCCTGACCATCCCTAAAGCCAAATTTTCCCAACTTTCCTGGATTCACCATGTTTCCAGTTATTCTTACAGAAACATCAGGAGGCACACTGGCTTATCTCTTTTCCTTGTCTCCCCCAAATATTTTAGTTAAATATTTTAGTCTTTCTCCACACAATTCAACTTAAACATATAATTCTTTCTATCACTGTGGGTTTTTTTTCCCCATCCATTTCTTACAATCAGCAGCTCAGTTTTTTATTGTTTCTGCCTGGACTATCACTGAGTTCATGAACAAGTTTCCAACATGCTCTGTCTCTTTTTTTCCCCTTTCCTTTAGCCAGTGTACTATGTTTCTTCCTTGTCTCTTTATCAGATATTAAATTAAGTATTGATTTTCAAGTCAGGCCTTCCATCATATTATGTTGACCTTTCTTTCCAGCCTAATCTTTCCTACTATCTTATGTGACCCACACTCTACAAAATGAACAACCCACTCTTCTCTGAGCACCCACTAACTCTCTTGTTCCAAGCCTCAGCACCAACTATTCCCACTGCCTCTCATTATGTGTCAAAATCCATCTCACAAGCTTCCTTCGCCATAAATCCTTCCTTGATCATCTCAGCTGAGTTCCTAGAGTCTCTTTCTCCTTTCACTTATTTGTATGGAACAGATATTTATGCCTAACATGTATCAAATGATAAACTAGCACTGGGGATTTAACAATGACTAAGACAGAATTGCCACCTCCCCCCATGCAGAGGTTATAATTTAACAAAAAAGAAGACTTGATGGATAATTTCACTTGTTATGAGTTTTAAAAGGTTCTGCACAACATGTTTAAAAGGGTTTAACTTAGCTGGGAATCAAATATGGCTTCCTTGATGTGCAGTATAGACAGAGATCTGGAGAATGAAGAGGTGTTAGCTAGGTGAAGTAGCAAGGAGTTAAAAGAATTTGAGGACAAGATAGAATGTTTTAGGCATAGGGAACAACATATGCAAAGGTCTTGAGGTAGAACTGAGCATGGCCCATATGAAGAACCAAGAGAATGCAGTATGGGCAACCAGATGGGATGCAGCAGGAATAATGGGGACAGGGGAAATTGAGATATTATCAAAACATGGATTGATAACCCATAGGACCTAAAATGGGTTGGAACTGGATAAATTAAGGAATGAGGATAGAGAAAAACAGGGAGAGAGTAGAAGAAACAATTGCCTGGAGACAAGGAAAAAGGATGACAATAAGAGTTCATGGGGGGAAAAAAGCAGTTCAAGGGGAGAACCTTTTGGTTGCGGAGTCCCATATCTCATTTCTCATTAAACCTTGTAATACATCCTCACTCCCTATATTCCATCATTTTTAAGAGTTACTTATATATTTGTCTTATTCTTGATACTAAATTATAAGTCACCTGGGTACCAACTTGAGGTTAATAATTATAGTTATTAATAATATGGCTGATATTTATAAGTTAAAGAAGTCTTTGCTGCTGTACTTACTTCTTCTTTGATCACTAAATGGCTTTTTCCCTCCCATCTTATTTCTGAATTCATCTTATGTCATCTGGCAAATACTGATTGCCACAGTTTAGCACGTATAAAGAAAGGCACCAAAACCAAAAAGCAAATTGCACACCACAAAATAGTTCTTAAAATTAACAAATGAGGGACAGTCCCGGTGGCTCAGCAGTTTAGTGTCACCTTTAGCCCAGGGCATGATCCTGGAGACCTGGGATCAAATCCCATGTCAGGCTCCCTGCATGGAGCCTGCTTCTCCGTCTGCCTGTGTCTCTGCCTCTCTCTCTCTCTCTCTCTCTCTCTCTCTCTGTCTCTCATGAATAAATAAATTAAATCTTAAAAAAAAATAATAAAATTAACAAATGAGGCCATTTTCTGGAGTCTCCTCTCTTAAAACATAGTAAGTGTTAGTGTGTCTAGGCCCATCCACAGGACTGGAAAGAGAATGAGGACTAAAGACAGGGTAGAAAATTAGGATTCAGTAGATCAGATTTTCCAGCTTCTTGCTGCTTAGCTTAGTTAGTGAAGTTCTCTTCATTTCTCTACTCAGAACTTTTTTTCATCCTAGCAGGCTTGCTTCACATTTGGGAGAACGAATGCACACACACTAAGCCATTTTCAGAAATAAGTCACTGAGACTATTATAACCTAAAAAAATGAGCCACTTTTGCTTAGAGCATCTCTTTTTAATATGCCTTTGTATTTCTTCTACATTGGCTTTGTCAAGTCTGATGTGTATTTTTTTGTATGTTTATCTTACATAGATACAGGCAGGATGTCCCTGTTTCTTCAGTTAGATGTTAGATAAACTCACCATACATTCATTTTCAACCTCATATTTTTTTAAGATTTTATTTATTTATTTATTCATGAGAGACACAGAGGGAGAGGCAGAGACACAGGCAGAGGGAGAAGCAGGCTCCATGCAGGGAGCCTGATGTGGGACTCGATTCCAGGACTCCAGGATCACAACCTGAGCCAAAGGCAGACGCTCAACCACTGAGCCACCCAGACATCCCTCAACCTCATATTTTTAGAGAAAGTTTTAATTACACAAAGAAGTCATCCACACATATCAGGGACCCAAGGTTTGTGGGAAACAATGTTAAAAATATATACCTTCTAAAATATTGGTGATCATTGTCTTCTTTTTTCTGTTCTCCTGGGTTCTTCCTAAGGGTGGTTAGTCCAACGAAGCTGCTGTGTATGCACTAGAATGCAGTGTTCATCACACTGGCACAGCCAAAAGATATAGGTGCTATGTCTCTTGGGAGAAGCCATCAAGGACAGTGCCATGAAACTTGAGGATCCCTGGGCCACCACAATATTGTAGTTCAGTGACTATGACTTTGCAAGCACTCTACAGTTCTGTCTGAGATCTTGTAGATGACTTGGAATAGGTGGTATGTAGGTATGCTTTGTAGATATCTTCAGTCATTATCATCTTTTTTAGGAATTCAACCATTGTTTTTTTATATATCTTAATGAATTAAATAATTTTGTATGTGGTGTGACTGAGCATGGCAAGTAGTAAAAGAAATAGTTACATGTTTTTAAAGAAATGAAATTTTATTATGTTTTGAAATCCCTTTAGATGTTTTTTTTTTACAGAACTTCCAATGACTTAGTTACAAAGTCACCTGTCTCAGATGTCATGTTCTTGCTAATTTTTTAATGAATTCTTTTGCTATTTTATAATCTTGTGGTTTATGTCTGTCCTTAAGTATCCATTTGTCTTATTGTCTCTGTATATGTCATGTTTACTTCAGCTCCTTTACATAAACTAAAATTAGAACTCCCTACATTCTATAGAATAAAAAGCAATCACTTTTGCATCTTCCCACTCCTGATTGAGAGAAACTCCACTTCACGGAGCAATGGCTAAAGCCCTGCCTTGCAGCTCTTCCTAACCATAGGACCTGTCCAACTCCCATGTGACCTGCCTCTTGTAGAGGGAACCTACAATGCATGAGTTTGGGTCTAGGTTTTAGCTGTTGCAGGTTAATAAACTGGGTTGACCCGTTAACTAAATCTTACTTATTAACCATAATGCGATGGTCTATGCATTTATAATGATGTGAATTTGTCTTATTTTGAATAAATATGATATATCAAAAAGACCTCATCATATTAACATATCAAATATGGCATATAAAATTATAGCAGAGATTTCCAAGATCTCAGTGAATGTAACATATAGAAAAAGTGGTGGATTCGAAATAAGGAGGCCTAACATTCTTATCTCAGAATGCTAGTGATATTATCTATGTGCATTTGAAGATGATTGTTTAATTTCCTGGGGTCTGACAAGAAAGGGGAAAGAAGTAGAGGCATGCTCTTTCTTTTTAGGAGTATGATTAAAAATTTGTATGTATCTCTCTTGTTCATGTACTTTTGGTCAGGGCTTAGTCAGTTGGTTACATGTAGCTGGAAAGGAGGCTGGAATATGTGGTCTTTACCTGTATCTTGTAGGATTACATTGCTAAAGGAATTGGACTCTTGAAGGACACCTAACAGTTGTTGCCATTGTCCCCTTTCATCTGAAAAGTAAATGCTCTCTCAGCACTGTCCTTCCTCTCTTACCTCCAGGTGCATTTCTGCTTAGCCTGGAATTGGGTCCTATGTTCACCTTTAGATGCAAGGAAGCTAGGGAAGCAGGAAAGAGGATTAAAAAATGATTGGCTTTGGCCAAAGGATCCCAAACTTTCTTGGTGCATAGCTCCCTTGGGGTCTCAGTAATTTTCTTGTGCCAAAAGAAATACATTAAAGTTCCATTTATAACTTAGCAGTCATTTGAATAAATTATACACATAAACAGAAAGAAAAGTAATACTTTTTCTATGTTTAAATAACCACATGTTACTAATAGGATGTATATACTTATGGGCATTCTACAGCTTCACAAATGTTGGAATCAGATTGGAGAGTGCCATTGGTTGTTCTCCATGCTTTTCATTGCCATATCTGTTTGTTTTTTAATCACAGCAACCACTGAAAATCCTGCTTTGCAGTTAATATGGCATATTCTGAAGGAACGAAGTGATTTAATATGGAAACCGTACGCTAAGCTAGTAGTTTGCACACAGTCCAACAAATTTTGAATCATACTGCTTCTCTTGAAAATTAAACTATGCCATGGTCCCCCAGTGAGTTTACTTTGGCATTCTTGGAGACTGGGCACACAGTTTGGGAATCACGGGCTTAGATGAATCGTCATCCATTGTCTGGAACTGGACATACTGCTCCCTAGACAAGAATCAGACTTCTTTTAAAAAAAGAAGGGAGAATGGAAATCATGTAGGAAACTAACAATTTCTGTCTCATTTTTCCCCTAACAGACTATCCGCTCCTTTTGAATAGAGGTTATGTCTGTGTTTACAACTATATTATATATAGCACAGTTTTTAATACATAGAAGGAACTCAGTACATATTTATTAAATGAAGAAATGAAGGCTATCTGGTTAAGGGTATATAGTTATTTCTGTTAACCACAGCATGCCAGATTATAGGAAATTTGTTGCATTCACAGTAAGCTTCTGTGTGAATTCAAGGGCCTGGACCATGCCTTCCTCACCTCTTACTGTCCAGGGTCCGGAAATTATTTGGCACATTCTAGAAGAAAGAAAAATGTTGGTGGGATGAATGATTAGATGTCTGAGAGCTAGTTCTGTCTCCGAACACCATTACAAAGGAGTTTCATTACATGGATAATGAAAATGCGTATTACTCTCAGTATAAATGTCCATGCTGACTGTCAAGAAAGAAAAATAACCACTCTGTCTTATCACTGTGGATCTAAGGCTTTCCTTTGTTACCACAGTCACCACTAAAAAAACTGACAAAAAAAGAAAAGCAGAACTTTTTTGAGATATGAGAAGGACTTTTTCCATAATGATTTACATGGTCAGCAGCTAAACTATCTCACAGTTTAGCATCATTTCATAAAGCCTGGAATGTGACTTTTTAAAAAGGAGCCACCAAATTTTCTAAGTATGATGGATATTTAAGCAAAATTTGTCTTCCTCCTTTTTTTTTTAATCCCCTCAGCTCAAATGCATTTTTCTGTATTTTTATGTTTTTGCAACAAGGGAAACCATTTGAGCTCTTTGCCCTTGGTTGCCCTGATGTTAAAATATAAAACTCTGTGTCACTCTATGAAAGTATGTGCATGTGCTAGCATGTGTAGATCTAAAAATTACCAAGGGGGCATCTGGGTGGCTCAGTTGGTTAAAGCGTCTGCCTTCCACTCAGGTCATGATCCCAGGGTCATGGGATGGAACGCCACATCGTGGGGAGTCTGCTTCTCCCTTTCCCTCTGCTGCTCCCCTACTTGTGCTCTCTCTCTCTCTCTCTTTCTCTGTCAAATAAATAAAATCTTTCAAAAATATAAATAAATAAAACATAAAAATTGCCTATGGTTACTTATTTTTCTAGTAGTTTTTAAAGAAAGTTATTTATATATCTCTATCACTAATTCAAAAGTATTTTGAAGGCAGAGTCTACGTCCTTTTCATTTTGGAATCTGCAGAGCATCGCACAAGACCTGGTACAAAATGGGTACCGATATATATTTGTTGAGTTGGTAAACTACTTTTTATCAGTATTTTCCCTAAAGCATGGTATTTTATATAATCAATTCTCAATGTGTGTATTTTTATTTGTGAGAGCCAAATCATCTTTACTTTAGTTCTTTCAATATTCCCGAAAACTAAGGAGAATCAGGATTTATTTTCCCTGTCTTGTATGGGAAAATATAATTATCTTTAAGGATAGATACCAAATTTTGAACTTGTATTATAAAATAAATAAACTAATGTACTTCAAAACATTATTTGTTTTATTAGAAAATATATCTGCATGCGCATTTGTGCATGTGCGTGTATGTGTTAATATCGTTTTTTCTACCAATGTAATTAAAGCTTTCCTTGAGCATTTACTAGGTGCAGGTCAATGTCCAAATGCCAGACTGATGTTACAGTCAGTTTTATATCCCTAAGTTTTATTTTTAAATGCATTTTTATTTCTTTTTCTTTATTTTCATTTACTTATTTTTTAAGCACAAAAAATACATACTTATTGCATGTATTTTATGTAAATATAATATAAACAAAACATATATATATTAGATATATCCTATAATTTTTTATGGATCTGTTTACATGTAATAATATTTTGGGTGCAACATTTTAAATGAAATTGAATCATACTGCTCACACTGTTTTGCAATTTCTTTCTTTTTTTTACTTTATAGTGTATCTAAACTTTTAAGTGTAGAAGATCTTTCAACTAATAAATATAAATTCTCCAGGACTGTTTAATTGCTAGGTCTTACTTCTAGGTGTTCACAGTACCCTATACTCCTACTTTGAATTACTTATCACACTTTTAATTTGAATTAGTACTTGTAAAATTGTACATTTTATTCCTGTTTCCCTAAATAGACTGTAAATGTTATGCATAAGACACACTACCTGAGACATATGTACAGAACAGCAGCAGATACTATGAATGAATGAGTGGATGAGTGGGGGGCTTCCATTCCAAGACTTTCCTTATAGAGCCTGTGCTCTTGCCATATTTTCATACTGCCTCCCTGTAGAGGTTCTGTTACATGCTTTATATGCTATGAGATTCTTATCATTTATGATTACATTATTTGTAGTTTTATGTAGTGTAGTTTAGGTCAATGCAAAGTCAGAGAAATAAGATATTGTAGATATTCAGAAGTATAGGCATAATGATTACATAATGATAAAAATAATCAACATTTAAAATCTTTTACATTATTGGGCTTACTAATTTTCAAAATTAGAAAGACAATGATATACATTCCCAAAGTGGCTTTATTTCACTCTCCTGACATATTTTTCTGTTCATTCTCTTTTTTCTTTCAGGAAGAAAAAGTTTCTAAACTAAAATAATTCTATTAAATGAAATGATAAATGACAGAGATAGCTAGTTAACCCTAGTAGTTGTTCCCATGGTGGTAGAGTCTTAGAACTGTGACCGTTCACAATGGATTCTTTCTTTCTTTCTTTCTTTCTTTCTTTCTTTCTTTCTTTCTTTCTTTCTTTCTTTCTTTCTTTCTTTCTTTCTTCTTTCTTTCTTTCTTTCTTTCTTTTCTTTCTTTCTCTCTCTCTCTCTCTTTCTTCTTTCTTTCTTTCTTTCTTTCTTTCTTTCTTTCTTTCTTTCTCTCTCTCTTTCTTTTTCTTTTTCTTTTTTATGATACTCCATTTCTAGCTTGCAACCAGGCATGGCCAATAGCATGCAAATAGAAGTGTCTTGTGGCAGTTTTCATGACCGCTCCTTAGAGACAGCAGGTTGTATGTCCTTTCACTCTTGTTTTCTGACCTTTTCCCAGTTCTGCTCCTCTGGAATGTGATGTTGCCATCTTGGACTGTGAGGTTGAAGCCCGGTAGGACAAAACATTGAGATGAATGGATCCTGGATTCCTGTAGCATGGGTTATCTTGTGAGTCATGAGCTGCTCCTGACATTTATATGAGACAAAAAGAAGCTTTCATCTTATTAAGCTATTGTTTCTGTCATTTGCTGCCAAACCTAATTTTAGCTAATACAGATAATAAATATGAAATTTTGAAGAAAGTCCATGTAAGTTTATTACTTGCCACAGGCAACTAGCCCCTACCAATAGCATTTTACTAAAGAAACTGTAAATGACCTTACTCCTTATTTATTTATTTATTTATTTATTTATTTATTTATTTCTCCCTATTTATAGATAAAAAAGGTCAGTGTAGTTTTAATTTAGATTTTAGGTCAGTGCTTTTCATAAGAGATCGCATTTACATGCTAAATGACAAATAGTAAAAATAAGAAGTCAATAATAGCTTGCTTTTGTATACAGTTCTGTATTTGTTTTAAGATATTAATCTCATATTGTTTCTCACAACTACTCTTAAGTAGGTTTGTTTGTAAATGACAAAACTGAGGCTAAGTGTCATCTGTACGTGGTAATAAAACTAGACAATGAACTAGTTCCCTGGGCTCTTCTCTTTAAGTTTTTTAGCATATTGTTCACCAATCTTTTTAAGTCTCATTATAAAGTATATTATCTGACAATTTATTAATCAATTTTATAAATCACTTTTCCCAGCTCCATCTCACACAGATGAGAGAAGAGCATGAGCTCCAAAGAATATTTTGTTGTTTATAATGTTTCTCTCTCCCTCTGGGAAGGAGGAGACATTGTAAGGAAGAGTAGACAAAGAATATATCCAACTTAAGACACTCTGGGTTCAAGGAAATAGTAGTAATTGTTACCTATACCTCTTGACCTAGGGGCTGGATAATAATGTATTATTTCCAATCCTCAAAAAATCAAGCAGTCCATTCATTGAAGCAATATAAACCTAGCTGAAAAATTCCCATGCAGAAAAAAAAACCCAATTGCTTATTTGAATGTTCTAATTTAATTAAAAAGTAATTGAATTAATTAATTTCAAAAATTAATTTTGAAAATTTCAAGCTGAAAATTTTAGTATGCAATTTGCATTTGTGGTCATGCCCCAGTGCACTCAAATTTCAATATTATTCAGTTTCCTGAGGGACCCAAATATGGACGGCCTTATTAAACAATATTCTCCTTTACTGCCTTTGTGATTGTTTTGGTTACTGCTCCATATTGCTTCATCACAACTACAGTTTGTATAGGAAGATATACTGACCTTGACCTTTTCTGTCAACCCATTTTAAAAAGAAACCGTTTCGGGGAGCCTCTGATAATTTCTCCTTTAATTTGTCTGCCTTTCTTACTGTGTATTTTGTTCCTTTTTGCTTGTGTGGAATAGGGATGGAATATTGATGACTGAAAATTTGGATTTTTTCCAGGCATTTATTTTGGGACAAGCTCTCAGTCTGTTGGCATGAATACCTACCCACTGCCCTGTCCTCCCCTCCCCACAATATGACAGACTCTTTTTACCCGATAGAAGGGGAAGAGTGGGAGTTCTTTTAAGAACCTCTGTAAATTTAAGGATTTACAAGAGGATTTCTGGGAAAACATTAGATAAGGCCCAGGGAGCTCATTAAAGATAATAAAATTAGTTGCTCTGACTTTTCTTTTAAGGAAATATTCTTAAACCACTTCCTTGCAGCTCCATCATTAAAGTTGTCTCTAACTTGACCTTTCTTGAATAGCTAATTCTCATGCAATTTCCTTTCCCCTCTACAGCATGAAGTATTTTACTTAGATGATTTTTCCCGGTACAAACATTTGCATATTAAGGAATTGGCAGTTGTTAACTCACTGTAATCTCCTGTTCTTTTCTACATCCTACTATTCATATGAGAGTCCATATTCTTGGTGTTTTTGCTTTCATATTTCCACACCATGAATACCTGAGTATGGTGAAACTTTGAAATCAAAGTTAAGAAGCCCTGATTGTTACTGGGTAACTTTGACCGATAACCTTTACATCTCTAATTAATTATTAATTAATTAGAAATGTAATTATGTATATGGTATATATACATATAAGATGTATATGGTATATACATCTTACTAATTAGAAATTAAATATTAATTAGAAATTAGTAAGATGTATATACCATAACAAGTAATCAGCTATCTGTACATCTGCTTAGGTTTGTCTAACTAAAGT
Organism: Canis lupus familiaris; assembly: GCF_011100685.1. Lineage (NCBI taxonomy): Eukaryota > Metazoa > Chordata > Mammalia > Carnivora > Canidae > Canis > Canis lupus. The sequence continues at coordinate 49,472,030 of NC_049227.1, read as the reverse complement.
CAGGGAAGCAGTAATTAATTACTAGTAATTAATGCATAAAAGAATTACAAAGGAAGTGTTTCTCATCATTTAATTCCATCATTATAGTGATTTTCCAGCAGTCCCAAGAAAGTAGGTAAAACAACATCATAATTATGTTTAGCTGTCAAAAACAAAAGTAAAGTACCCTCTTTTTATGGCTCCTCAATTCTTTCACTCCCTCGCAGACCAAACTTCAGTTCCACATGAGACATAAGAATTCCTTCATTTCATATCCTGACAGTGTCTACCTTCTCTGAACTGTTATGTTTTTCTTTTATTTTTTTGAACGGTTATGTATTTCTTATATATCTTTGACACTCATTCTAATCCTTTTTATATACATTGTTATTGTTCTCCAGAAATTTGTGAAATGCCTTCCATCTTCTAAACTGTATTTAAGTTTGTTGGAAAAAAAGGATTGCATAGTCCACTTACTCCCAAAGTTTTATCGCAGAATAAATCTTAATAAATAAATCGTGATAACTTGCTCCATAGTTCCTTGGAATTGGAATGTATAAAAATAATTGTTGGAGCAATTAATACTAGTCTACATTAGTAAATAAGAAACAGTTAATTTTGATCAGTTTCTTGAAATTGTATATTATTTCTTTCAAACCCAAACTTTGTCTCCATAAGTGTAACATCCAATGTAACTCTCTGTCACAGTAAAGCATCTGTTAGTTATGGGAAGAAAGTGAATAACTAAAATTTTACAATCATATATTACATTTTATAGCATTTTATATTTTTCAAAATGTTTTCATGTGCCTTACAGGGTGACACAAAACATACTTTAATATAATAGCACATCATTTTATTTTTTTTATTTTTTATTATTTTTTTTAACGATAGTCACACAGAGAGAGAGAGAGAGGGAGAGAGGCAGAGACACAGGCAGAGGGAGAAGCAGGCTCCATGCACCAGGAGCCCGACGTGGGATTCGATCCCGGGTCTCCAGGATCGCGCCCTGGGCCAAAGGCCGGCGCTAAACCACTGTGCCACCCAGGGATCCCCTAGCACATCATTTTAAATGAATATTAGGTTTTACTTGAAATAATAAGAGACAATGTAGGATGGTGGTAGTATTAGTATCAAAGTGCTTGGGTGTGAATCCTGGCACCACTACTTATAAGTTGTGAGCTTTGTCAAGTTATTTAACCCTATATCTCATTTTCCTCAACTGTAAAATAGATATGATTATAATGATTGGTTGTAATATTTAAATAAATGAATACATATAAAGCATTTAGAATCATGCCTAGAACTTAATTAGCACTGAACAAACATCTGCTTTTATTGCTATTTGGAAAAAATTCTTAATGTATTGTGATTTCTAACTGAATTCAGATTTATCACCACAAAATTTGTATTAAAAATAGATCATCTGTAGTTGATAATTTCTCTAATACAATGTGAGAAACATGGGTATAACTACAGTGTCTTAAATTTTTCTAGAAACTATCCCTTTCCAAGTACATAGGATAATTTTTTTTATTATGTGTGTAAAAAATACTTGATAATTGTTCATTAACCGCATAAATAACTTTCTATTGCTGGATAAATATTACTGGAACATCTTCATATTTGGTCTCAATACATTTGTTTTGCTTTCTTCAATTCTTCTAAGTAAGCTTTCTTCTTTTTGTCATTTGAAACACACATAAAAGTAAATATATATATATACCATCAAACATATTTTATATTTTAGGAAAATTATGAAAGCTCTCCATTGCCACTCCATTCCTCCTAAAAGCATCCTTCTAATCCCATTCTCCAGAGGTTTGCTACATATCCTCCTTGGTTTTTTATATATATAGAAGCATAATGACATGTCATAAATATGCATACATAGTACTTTTTTCCCATAAAATTGGGATTATGGCATTCATAATGGTCTTTATGGCCTAATATGTTTTTTCCTTAATATATTATATATATTTTACTGGATTAATTCACATAATTTTATCCTCACTCATTCCTTTTCATTTTTTTGTGAAAATTCAGATGCATGTAAAAACCTGTCCAACTATATATGTATATAAATTTATCCATAGTGAACATCCCTACATTTACTACTTGGATTTAGAAAAACCAGTACGTTGCCAGTACATCAGAAACCCTGACTGTCAGTTTTTTTTTTTTAATGGCTGCAATGATTTTATATCTACACCTTTATTTATTCATTTCTCAATAGATATTTAAGTCGTTCCTAAATTTTTACTGTCACTAATATCGCTGTAATGACCATCCTCTATTTTATTTTTACGTTATCATGTAGCCATTGTCTAAAGGATGGATTCCTGGAAGTGGGGTAACAGGACATGTACTTTTCAGATTTTAATAGGGAAAACTGTTTCCCTATTAAAACTCATCCAAAAGTTTGTGTAAATTTATATTTCTACCAACAATATAAAAGAAAGCTCATTTCTCCATGCCTCACACCTGTCCAGCAGTTGCTGATATCAATCTTTTACATTTTTCTAATTTGAGTAGAAAAAATATACTTAACTTATCTGTTTTAGCTGGTGAAGCTCATCTTTTCATATGTTTATTATGTATTTGTACTTCTTTGATGAATTGTCTGTTCATACCCAAAACCCATTATTCTATTGATTTATGTTTCTTTATTGTTTTGCAGGAATTCTTTATAAAACATATATAAACTTTTGTCTGTTATGAGTCATAAGAATTTTCTTTTGGGTATGATTTTAAAGTTTCTTATGCATCATTGAATACATGAAGACATGGATGCCTTGAGGTTCAAGAATGAATATCTAATAAACCATTTCTTCACACTTCCATTTTCTCACAGTATTTTAACCTTTCAGAGCAAAGGTTATTTAAGGAACACATATTACTGAATCTAAAATTATATTTGTCATTTTTGTTTCCATTCCTCGATATACACCTGCATACTAAGTAATTTGCACTTAATTCTTTCCATTCTCATAGACAGAGGAAATTTATTACTATCCCGAATAAATCAATATATAGAAACTATATATTCCTCAGTAAAGAGTTTAGAGTGAAGAGTCAAGACTTCAAATCATCTTTCTTAAGTGTTCCAATATGTACCTCTAACCATCTCTGTATTTTCTGTTTCTAGAATTTTTTAATTAATAAAGACATTTTGGACATGATAGAAGGGTGGTAAAGACCCTAGAAAAGCTAACAATTTATTAAAAAATAACTTGAACACTTTATATGGTACTTATATAAATGAATAGCTACTCTTTTCAGAGAGGAAGCTGCTTGACTCATTACAAAAATAAATACCAAAAAGGACACACACACTTTTGCAAGAGTTATTGAGTTAGAACCATAGACGATTTTTTTTCCTTTTCCTTTCAAATTCATGGGTCATATACCTTTTAGAAGCAGGGAATATATCTTATCGGTGGCCTGTGGAGAGAGCAGATATTCTATCACTTGGATTTCTAAAATTTAAGTTTCCCAGTTTTATTAAATATTCTTGTGTATTGTCTATAGAAAATAGAATAACATGTTTTAAGGAATAAGAAAATCTGATTTATAATCTCTTAAGACTAAAATGTGCTTGATGACAATTTCTTTTTAAGTGTTTTAATATATTTAATGTGATCTTAACATCTTTAACATGTTAGAAAATAAACATATTCTCTATTTTTTCATCCTCTGCTAATTGTGTTCTGTTTGTTGTTTTGTTCATGTGCATGAAATAACTAAACTCTGGCAAGAGATTTTAGCTGGGCTCAGCTTGTAGTAAGCCAAAAGATTTTGAAAGAAGATGGGCATTCTTTAGTTTCCAAAATGTTGACTCTGGATTCAGCAGCCACCAAGTAATAATAGACTACCCACTGATTTAAAGGTCAGAATCAGAATGATTAGAAAACATCATGATTATGTGAAGAAAAAAACATTACCTCATCTTGTGCCAAGTTTGAACTGGATTGTGTTCTCTGACCTACTTTCCTTAGATTGGTTTGGTCTCTATGGACAGAACATGTACCAGAATTCTCTGGAGACTATAGTTATTATTTAAATTTTGAATATTTTAAACAAGATTTTATTTATTTATTTGAGAGAGAAAGAGAGAGCATAAGTGAGGGGAAAGAGCAGAGGGAAAGGGAGAAGTAGACTCCCCATTGGATCGCGGAATCCTGACCTAAGCTGAAGGCAGACACTTAACTGGCTGAACCACCCAGGCGCCCCACAAAATTTGAAGATTTTAATATATAATATTAATGATTCCTATCTTCCTGGCAATACTATTCATGTGGTTGATTTGTCAACAACTATGTGATATAAAGAACCTAACAGTGTACAAAACCTATGACAATGGATATTACTGGAAGTCTTGATGTAGGCTAATATTATAAACTTTACTGATATTTGAGTAGGTTATATAGGTCATGTTATTTTGTTTACATATGTATTTTAAATGACTTTATTATATATAGTGCATATCCATAAAGTTCATCCTTTTAACATGTACAGCCTGGTGGATTTTAGTAAATTTCACGCAGTTGTACAACCACCACCAATACTTAATTTTAAAACACTATCATCTCCCAGAAAAAACCCTGCACTATTATCAGTCATTCCCCAAAGCTGGGTCTTTGGGATAAGCTTCTGACTAGACTGACCAAGAAAAAAAGAGAGAAGACACAAATACCAAATGGAGGTTCCTAAACAGATAAGAAAAGACTATCATAAATATTATATATTTTTTTTATTTTAAATATTTTATTTATTTATTAGAGATGGGGAGAGAGAGAGAGAGAGAGAGAGAGAGAGAGGCAGAGACACAGGCAGAGGGAGAAGCAGGCTCCATGTAGGGAGCCTGACGTGGGACTCCATCCCCTGTCTCCAGGATCACGCCCTGGGCTGAAGGCAGCGCTAAACCGCTGAGCCACCCGGGCTGCCCTATCATAAATATTATTAAATATCTTTATTAATAAACTTGAAAATTTAGATGGAATGAATAAATTCCTAGGAAAACGCAATTTACTAAAAGTAAAGAAAAAAATAGAAAAAATCTAAATAGTAAGAACTCTTACAGAAAATGAATCTGTATTCAAAATCCTTTCCACAAAGAAAAGTCCAGGTCCAGATAATTTACCAATGAACAATGAACTCTATAAAAAATTTAAGGAAGAGATGGATCTATTTCAACAGAAAATGTTCCAAAGAATAGAAAGTGAGCCAGTTGTTTCATGAGGCCAACAGAACTGTTACCAAAAATCCAGTGGTATTATGGGAAGTGAAAATTATGAGAAAGAAAGAAAAATTATGAGAGAAAACATGATTATCTCAATAGATGCAGAAAAAGCATTTGATAAAGTTTATCATCATTTTATGGTAAAAAATAATCTTAGCTAACTAGAAATAGAAAGGAACTTCATTCATCTGATAAGGATCTCTACAAAGAAACAATTAGCAATTATGCTTCATGGAGGCTCACTAGAAGCTTTATCTTTGAGATCTGGAATAAGGCAAGGATGATCACTATCACCCCTTGTACTCAGCATTGTTCTGGAGGTCTGAGCAGGGGCAGTAAGGATTAGAGAGGAATTAATAAAATTGCCATTATTTGTAAATAGTGATTGTGTTGAGTGAAACTTTGAAAGCATCTACAAATACATGATCGGAAACAAAGCTGATGAGTAGAAAATCAGTATTAGGCAACCAACTACCAATCTGAGATCTCTACATAAGTATCTTAGAGTCCTATCAATGTTAACCGGGCCTGAACCCTTGATTTTTTTTCTCTAAAACATGTCTCACCCCCATCCTAGTGCCCTCATTTTTGTCAGTGGCAACACCATTTACCTAGCTACCCAAGTAAGAAGGGGTTGGACTGCATATGGTCTTTGTAGAATTTAGAAAAAGGCACCCCTGCCACATGCATGTAGCCCATGGCAGGGGACAGGACATTGTGAGCTAAACATGTGATGGATTTCAGCTCCACATGCCCTTGTCAGCTTAACACTCTTATGCAGTGAACATCCCTCACAACCGTGTGTGGCAGCCCTGTTCTGATCATCTCCATTGTTTTTATTTTCCCAAACTCAATTAATTCCTGAATACTGCCAAGTCTAATATCCAAAATATATCTTTTTAAAAAATTTATTTATTCATGAGAGACATACAGAGAGAGGCAGAGACATGGGGAGAGGGAGAAGCAGACTCCTCAAGGGGAGCCCAAGGTAGGACTCGATCCTGGGACCTCGGGCCTACGCCCTGAGCTGAAGGCCGATGCTCAACCACTGAGCCACCCAGGTATCCCTCCAAAATATATCTTGATACCACTGTCTTCTTCACTCCTTCCACCTCAGTCTGGGCCATTATCCTCTCCTACCCTGACTACTGTACAGCACCCTCCTGGTTGGTCACTCTTTCTCCTCTTGCTCCCCTCCACCCTGTTCTCCACAGATGAAGTGATCATCTTAAAACATAAATCCAGTAACATCAGTCTCCTGCTTAACTTCTTCAATGGCTTCCTATGTCCTTCAGAAAACAACAAAACCCACCAAACTAAATGATCTGCCCCTGTCTCTGTTTTCAGCCTCATCTTTGTGCCACTAGCCTTTGCCCACTCTGCTCTAGCCACTCTAATCTTATTTCAGTTTAATCAACTTGCCAAAGACCTTAACAGCCTCAGGCTTTTCACCTGCTAGTCCCTCTTTTTGAATAATAAGAATGACTAGAATTTATTTTGCTCTTGCTATGTGCCAGGCATTGTTCTAAGTGCCCTCCATATAGACACACATTTAATCCTCACAACAGTAGGACAGAAGAGGTTCTATCATGCTCCATGTTTTACAGATGAGGAAACAAAGTCACAGGAGGGTTATATAAATTGCCCAAAGTCCCACAGTTTGTATTCAATGAAACCAGGATGCACTTCTCCACACTTGTACAGCAGCTTCCTCTCATCCTCTGGGTGTAAGCGTATCAGTCCCATCCTTGGGGAAAGCTTCCCTGGCCACTGTATCCGAGATGGTCTCACTGTTGGTCCCTTCCTACAGCTCCTACTCTGTGTTTTTCTCCTCATCTCTCTCTTGACAATAGGGGAATTTACTATACAAACGTCACTATGCTAAATGCTCTAAAATACGAAGTGGTGAGGGGCGCCTGGGTGACTCCGTTGGTTAAGTGTCTTAAGTGTCCAACTCTTGATTTTTGTTCAGGTTGTAATCTCAGGGTCGGAAGATCAAGCCCCACATCAGGTTCTATGCTCAGTACAGAATCTGCTTGCAATCCTCCCTCTCCTCTCCTTCCCCTGCCCCCCCCCCCCGCTCATGCACTCTTTCAAATGAATAAATAAAATCTTTAAGAAAATACGAAATGGGGAGAGAGCATACCCTTTCAACATTTAGCATAACCACTCAATAAATGTTACCAAATTAGTAAGAATAATATCCCTTTCCTCGTCAGATACTAACCTGCAGAAGATAAGTCTTTTATAATTTAAAACCAAATGAAAAATAAAAATTTCCAAAACTATTCCAGCAATTAACTTTTACTAGAAAAAATCCTACCTATGGCCAACTTACTGTAAGGACTATATAATTAGACAGAGGAAGGAATGTGTCTGACCATTTATTAATGATAGGCTAATAAGTTCTTTTTTCCAAAGAACTCACTGTTGAGATCCTTTCTGGTTCTGGAGTACATGCAATGCCTTTAATAATAACCATTACTTTATTTCAATTAGAGATTTAATTAGGAAATAAACATCTGGTATCTCTTTTTGGTCAAAGGACTTAATTTATTGTGATGTCCAGCCAGGTTTCTTATCACTAGTGACAGAAACTAATTGGCTAATTGAAGCAAAGAGAATTTATTGAGGGGGGCATCAGGCTCACAGAACCACAGGAGACTGGAATGCAGGATTCTTGGAAGTAGGCAGGGACCAACAAGTCACTAGAATCAGAAGGCCACTGCAGCCCCACAGTCACTGCTTCCTCAGTGGATGGCGTATATAAGGTGTGACCACCGTACTGCCACCTGCCCCCTCTCCTTGCATTGCCCAGGAAATACAAACTCCCAGGAGAAAGCGTCTGATTTAACTTTGCTCATGTGTTAGACTGCCCAAGTCTTAATTCTCACATTAACACTACATACAGTTAATTCCTCCGAAAGAGACTGGAGATAGGGACACTGGGAAGCCCAAAACAAAAATGCCTTTTAGAGTTGTACAGGGAAAAGCAGAAATGTGTTTTCACTTTTTCTTATTTTTAGAATTTTGTTAAAGGCACATATTTTACCCAGACATAGAGATCTGAACATTAGGAGGAACTTTGCTCTTCATCTAGCCAAACACTCTTATTTTGTTGTAGGCATTATACAAAGGTAAAGAATTCATATTCTCATTGAAGAGTGAAATACATGATGAAGATTTGTGAATCAGTCATGTGTGACTTGGGCTTGTCAGAATCAAAAGCCAAGAATGCATCCACAATCTTGGCAGAAGCTGAGAGGGAAGTTTTATTCAGATTATGACCCAATCATATTTTCATCTATTGGTCTCTTTCTATGGTTTTCCATGTCCATCAGTTTGTGGACATACTAACTCAAACTCGATAGGTCCCAAACCAAACTCATCTCTTCCACACCAACCTCCTCTCTTGTTTTCCCAATCTTGATAGGTACATCACCATCCAATGTAGCTGCCAGCTCTGGAAACCCCGGACTCATATATGACTGTCCCACGCTTCACTGTACATATGCCATTGTATCACCGAACTCTCAATTACTCCCCCACATTGCTTTTCAAATACATGCCTTACTCTCCATTCCCCCTCGCCACTGTCTTGTCTCCATTCCCCCAATTCCAGCCATATATCCTACCACTTCTTCCCATCTTGCCTGAATGACTTGAATTCTGAATATATCCTGCTTTTTCATGTACCTCAAATTTTACAATGCTGATTTTTAATTGGCTCATCTTCCTACCTGCTTCGACCATTCTTATCCTTCTAGTGTGCCTGCTAAACTTCTACACCAGCCTTCCAGATTCTGTTTGTCAAATTTTTCCTGAAGACTTTCCCATCTCAATTGTCACCATCCTAAAGTGGACTCAGACATTTCTTCTGAGCTTCCACAGCAACTGTGTGCATTTTTCCCTAGACTATTACCTACTGTCTTTATTTGTTCATATGACTATTTTTCCTTTCCTGGGAGCTCCTTGAGTGTGGTAACTGAAGCTCATTCCTGGTTGTGCTTTCTCAGTGCATTCATTTAGAGCCTGCTACACCAGGAGCAACAAAATACACAAAATGGTAACAAATGAAGTTTCACTGAATTAAACCAGTAGATAAGGATGAGACGGCAGCAAATCCAGGAACCAAGCCCAGAGGGTCCCTTCACATCCTGACCCAATCCTGCCTGTTACCCCAGCTACATGACTGCACCCCAATGGGAGGAACTTTGAGAGAGCAGCCTTCATCACATCCCAAGTTCTGGGCCCTCTTCTCTCTTGTTATCCTCAGTTTTTGCTATTGCATTTACCTAGAATACAAACTAATTTCAGCTTCCATTTCTAGCCTAGGACTTGCTGCAAAGACCTAACAACCGTTTCTGGTCTGTCCACTTGTAAATCGCAAATCTCCTTACATGGAGTCTATGCTGTTTTCTCTCTGCTACTCCAAATGACCACACCCCTGCATCAGCCTCTGAACCCTGGACCATGCCTCAGTGTTGGCCCTCCTGGTCCACATTGCTTTTGGGGTCAGGCCTAAAGATAGGGATATTTTCTGCATTGCCAGAGTGAATATAATCAGCCTAATTTCAAGAGAGAAAAAAAAAAAAAAAAAAGAAAAGTAGAGTCATGGCAAAGTATCCAGGGTACAGACCTAACAGTTTAATCTGCAAATATCCTTTTGTCTTAAAGCCTACTTTTCATAGCCTTGTGTACACGTACCACATGTGTGCACTCATGCATGCGTTCTTCTGTTCATTTATTTCTTTGGGCACCTACTGAGCTTGATCACCATGCTAAGCTCTGGGATAAAAAGCTTTTAGAACAAAGACATTTTCCTGGTCTTCAGATTGCTCATAATCTGGGAAGGAGAGATAGTTCCATGAATGATAATTACAAAATATAAAGCGAATGTGTTGAAATAAAGGGGCATCGGGCTGGCTCAGTTGGAAAAGCAAGTGACTCTTGATCTCAGGGTCATGAGTTTGAGCCCTATTCTGGGAGTAGAGAAAACTGAAACATAAATAAATAAAACTGTAAAAAATAAAAGAAATAAATATGTCAAAATGAATATGCACAAGGTCTAATGGTAACAGAGGGGAGAGTGTACGATTTTAAAGGTGACATCTAGTGCCTGACAGATTGCAGAATGTTAAATATTTCATGCAAGGCTTTCTGTAACCTGCCCCAGTTTTCCAACCTTCTTTCTTTCTTTTTTTTTTTCTTACTTCTTTATACAATTATACTCCAGCCGCATGTGACACTACCACAGAAGATGTTCATCGGGAATTTTAATTTTTATTTTATTTTACTTTAATTCAAGGTTGTGAAACAAGGCTGATTTATCTGGGGGAGAAAATCCGATTCAATAGCTTTGTCTTAAATATAGTCAACCTCCTACCAGCATTATGTGTCATCCCAAAAAGTAAATAATCCTAGCTTCACAGATAATCTTAAAATCATGCATAGTTAAGGTTAGAATGCATTTTTTTTTCTTTCATGCTCTATCATCTCACCTAGGAGGTATATCCTACAGGCTTTCCCTTTTTCAGGCTGTCAGCATTTAAAATTTAAAATTAACATGCATTTTCTAACCATATGCCAATGTTGATAAGTTTCTGATAGATGATGAGGAAGGAAACTGTGTAAGGACTAAAATTTGTCTTGCATAATCCCCAAACGAATATATGTTTAAGCAGCTGTTTTGATTGTTTTCGTGTGCGTGTGTCTGTGGATGTGAAGTCGAGATATGAACAGCTTGCAGAAAAATAGTCTAACTCCTATACCAAAGAGGTCTATGACACATGCAGTAACAGCATTCACAAAGTGTATTTTCGAAACAACCTTTGGGTGGAGTTCTATTACTGCCAACGGATTTAGTTGTTGTGGTTTATTCTAACACTTACTATCACTTTGAACAATTAAGTATGTTTGATCCAAAGTTAGAAGACTGCATTTCATGAGAAGCAAGAAAACATCTACTCCAGCAGTCGGCCGGCAGTGTGCGTCACACCACAGACAGCCTGCCCAGCCACTTCTTTCCGGTTCCTGTTATTGTCTGAAAAATGGCAAAGTTGGGAATTAAAAATTAGTGGTAAAAGCCCCCCATCTGATTTTTGTACTCAAATGTAAATGTAAACAAAAGCATAGTTGGTTTTGAAATCAAATATGAAAGCGCATACAGTACTAATTCCTTTTTATTTTTATTTTTTTTTACAATTTTTTAAAGATTTTATTTACTTGAGAGAGAGAGAAAGTGAATCTCAGAGAGAGAGAGAGAGAGCTGCATGAACAAGGGGGAGGAGCAGAGGGAGAAGCAGACTCCCCACTAAGCAGGGAACCTGAGTGGGGCTGGATCCCAGGACCCTTGGGATGGTGACCTGAGCTGAAGGCAGACACTTAACCGACTGAGCCACCCAGTTGCTCCGGTATTAATTCCTTTTTAAAGGAAATTAAATACATCTGATGAAATGGCTCAATTACTCCCTCTTCCTTTTGTGTTTTCAACCTTTATCTGAACACTAGTTCTCCAGCCTCTGATTACAAACATGTTTTAGTTTCCCTTTGCCTGACACACTTTCCCTGTGTGTGCACTAACTGCACTACTTCCTTATGTCTTCTTTTGAATCTCATGCTTTGCCAAATGCAATCTAACCCTGCCCCAAGAAACTACTTTATCAGAACTGGCCAATCCCCCAACCTCATTTGGGGCTCTCAGGTCATCATTCTATTCGCTTCCCCAACTCCTCCTCCCCTGAAGTCTGAAGTCTTCAGCACCAGATACCTCTTCTCCTAATTGTTCACTCTCCAATATCTTTGCATCCTCTTCTTCCCTTACTGACTCTAAAATTTTATCTGCGCATTGTGCATTTCTCAGGTTCCTGTCTTTGGTCCTCTTCTTTCCTCCCTCTATACTCTCACTTGACAACCTTATTTTTTGCTACAGTTTTTTAATCCTGAAAAGAACTTTAAAAAAAGGAAAAAAGCAATCAACATCCATTGTAACAGTAGAGTAGACCATCCAGTAAAAGATTGGCTGTCCTGCCCTGTGTCCCATCCATTCGCCCGGCTTCCATGAACCTGCTTCTCATCTGAAAGGTAGACAGATCTATCAGTTACTATGCAGCTTAAAGACTTTCACTCCACACACAAAGTTCACACTCTTTTTTAAAAAATATTTTATTTATTTATTCGTGAGAGACACAGAGAAAGAGGCAGAGACATAGGCAGAGGGAGAAGCAGTCTCCCGGCAGGGATCCCAGTGCGGAACTCGATCCTAGGACTCTGGGATCATGCCTTGAGCCTCAGCAGAAGACAGATACTCAACCACTGACCTACCCAGGTGTCCCTAAAGTTCACACTCATTATCTTGCAAGGCAGAGCCTTCTTACCCCCTACCTAGCTCTCCATTCTCATTCTCATGTCTTTTTAGTTCCCAGTTCTTGTCTATTACGATTTATGCTTTTGCACTTTCAAAATACACACACACACACACACACACACACACACACACACACACACACAGTTTTCAGACCTCCGCATACTTACAAATGTTAATTTCTCTCTGTGAGATGGCCCCCTGCACCTTCTGTCCTTGAGAATGCCTCTTTATTCTTCAAAGTCCTACTCCACCATATTTTGCTCAATGGAGTCTTCGCTCACTCTCCCTAGACAAAATAGACTCCTTGTTTCTTTGCTATTTGTGAACTTTCCACCCACATTATTGCATATATATGTATATAAATACGTATTATTGCATATTCTATTATTTATATTATTATCTATTTCCTTGACTGTCACCCCTAGTTCTTTGATAGTAAAGACCAAATGTTAATTCATATTTGTGTATTTAACATCTACCACACTTCTGGCACATGATAAATGCCCTGTAAGTTTTTATTGCGGTAAATTGAGTAGTAACTTTATTCCATTGAGCATCTACATCCAACCACTTGACATCTCTTTACAATGCCACCTCTTCAGTTTTAGTGCTTTCACTTCATTCCCACCACCACAGGCATAGACAAGAGCTCATTCCCTTCATCTGTGCACTCAGCAGCATGTTTGCTAAATATGTATAGTTGGGAGAACATGAAGTTATGGAAAATACGTGTCTGGTGGGAGAAGCCTGTGACAACTCTCTGGGGAATAGATAGACAAACATACCAATCACTGAAATAACTTCGTGTGACCCATAATTTTCTCCAACTCTTATGTCCCTTTCACAATACCTTCAGAGTATTCCTCATAGCTCTGATCATATTACTTTTGAGCTCAGAACCCTGTACTTTCTGTTCACTGAGAATAAAGCTTTATCATTTAGACTGGCATTCAAGCCTGCCTTTTATATCCTATTCTCCTCTCCCCTTTCCTCCGCTGCTTCCTGATCCTACCCATTCTTCAGAGATGAATTCCAGTATCTTTTCCATGAAGTCTTCCAGGATCCTTCCAATAATAATTAGCATGTCACTTCTTTTTTCCTTACATTAATGTGCATCCTTCTCGTGTTGTAATTACTTATGTCTACAGCTATCTCCATTATTAGAGGGGGGCAGCAATAAGATGTGGGTGTTTTTTCTTCTCTTTGAGCTTCACAGACTCAATACTGACAGAAATATACTAGGCGTTTGAATTTGAATCTTATGTCTTCTGTTTGAGGATTGTTCACTCTTCCCATCTACATAGTTCTCAGTGATATTTCTGTCTACAAGCTTTACAGAATCAAATACCATGATGATAAAATTTATATTTGTTTTATTAAATAACTTCACAGCAAATTTAACTAATTCTCCAGAAAGGATGTTATTGCCTAGAGCCACAGCGAAATTACATAGCAACAAACCTTCATTAATGAAGAGTAATTATTGTAGTATGGTAATCACAAATGCAAAATAGTATTGTAATAAAGTATATGTATCACACTTGCCAAAATGAATTAATATTGCTTACTCTTTCGATTAAGAGATCAAAGATTTTTTTAATCATGTCTTTGCACATTTTGCATGTAATCTGCTGAATCTGGTATTAAGTGATAACAAACCTATCATTTATGTAAATGTTCACAAACTTGACAGTAATGAATCTAGGATTAACTTTTACAGAGGAATGAAGAGTACAAATATGTAATCTTCTCATATGCATACAGGGTAGGATAATTCTTTTTTTTTTTTTTTTTTTTTTTGCCAGTTGAGAGCCCTTTACTGAAGCAAAAGTGATTTTATATTGCTTTTAGATCTTTATTTGATATATTGGCCTGGAAGACAAATTACTGGACAGAATTGCTGTGAAGCTCAAGTACAAACATGGAGAGCTTTGCAGATTTGTATGAAAAAAGACAAGTGTTTCTCTCAATTAAAATTAAATATTATTCACCCTGATACCTTAAATTTCTTACCATTAGAAATCAATTTTTCTTTCAGGGTATGCATTTTGTTGACATTTCCTTCTATTTTCTATTGCATTGAGGGGTAATTCAGCAGTTACAGGGAAAAGAATATGGGCTTTAGAGTCTGAGCATCCTCCCCCTTAATTCTGTCTCCACCACTTATCAACATCATGAATTTGAGCAAGATACTTACATTCTCTTATCTGCAGCTTCCTCATTTAGAAACCCTTAAAGGAGTGTAGTAAGGACTAAGTGACATAAAACTACGTAAAACATCTGGCACACTTATCACATGATACTGACTGCTCAGTGGCAATCACTGATGTCATCAATATTATCATCATCTTCATTGGACTGTTTGGACTGTTCCTTAGGTTATCTTTTTTGTTATCGTGAACTGGGGAATGGAAAAACCTAGGCCCCATAATCTGAATTAACAAATGGGGTAAAATGCTAATAATATGTGAGTCTGGATAGTGTGTGAATGTTCTTTGTATTCTTTTTATTCTTGCAACTTTCCTATAAATTTGAAATAATTTTCAAATAAATAGTTTTTTAAGAGGATAGAGTAGATATATAAACAGCAACCTGGTAAAATATCTAAAACATATTAGTAAGCGGGAAAAGAAAAGCAGGTTTTTAATGTTTATATATAAAAGGATCCCATTTGTGTTAAAATATGTATACATAGTTGTGATTTAAAAAGATATATAGGAAGTAATTCTCTCTGGGGAATGGGATTACAGATGATCAGGAAAAGGCACTTACATTTGCTGTTTCAAATACTTCGATGCACTGCATATTCTATATTTATAACTTAAACAATAACTAAAATTACCTTGGGAATATTGTTATCTACATAATGATGACAATCTGATATGAGATAGTTAATGGAATAACAAATTAAGTGCTTTTTAACAATATGCTTTGTTGTTTTGAAATACATATAAATATATATACTTTCATTTATTTTTAAGAGTAAGTTACCTCATGGCCCTTTACTTTTATATTTTTGAATATATATTTTCCAAAGAATAGGTATATGGCCTTGCATGACTAAAATACTGTTATCTGCTACAGTACATTTAACTTTGATATAATACTTGAACCTATTATTTGTGTTCCAATTTTGTCAATTAATCCAGTAATATTTTTATAGTACTTTTGCCTCTCCAGCACAGAATCCAGTCTAGGGTTAGGAATTGTATTTGATTGTCATATTTCTTTAGCTTCCTTTCATTTGGGACTTTTCTGCAGCTTTTCTTTGTCTTTTATAACACTGACATTTTTGAAGAATATAGCTTCTCTCCCCTCTTTATATAGAGTGTTTCTATTTACATGTTTTTATTTCATGGAATTATATTTTATACTTTAAAGACCTTCCTTATCCTTTGATTAGATATAAAAATATTCAAGTATTTATCTTTTTATTCTCTTAGGTGTTCATTTAAAAAGATCTTTGATACATCAACTGATGAACAGATAAACAAAAAGTGGTATATTCAATCAAAACAATATTATTTAGCCATGAAAAAGAGTGAAGTACCAATACATGCCATAACGTGGATGAAACATGAGAATATTTTGCTGAGTGTAAGACGTCAGACACAAAAAGTCACCTGTTACATGATTGAATTGATATGAAATGTTTAGAACAGGCAGATTCATAGGCCCAGAAAGCAGATCAATGATTGCCAGGGGCTGGAGGGAGGCAAACGACTGCTCGACTGCTTAATGGGTATGGAGTTTCCTTTTTAAGGTGATAAAAAACGTTCTGGAACTAGATGGTTACATGACATTATGAATTATATACTTTAAAATGGTAAATTTTATATTAGGTGTTTTTTTTTACCATAATGTATAAGAATGTTATGACCCATTTATAATTGGTTTTAAAAAGTAGGTAAGGAATTGGCTTCAGGTTTTTTTCTCAACTGGCTAGTCAGTCACCACAATATCTAAGTGATAAATTAGTGTTGAGTCACTGATTTCAAATGCCTCTTTTCATCATGTTTTATATTCTTATATTAATTTGAGTTCTTGTCTGGATTTTCTGCTCTAACCCAGAGTTCCATCTGCCTCTTCCTATACCAATACCATACTGTTTTATGTAACATAGCCTTACATCATGCTTTGATATTTTGCAGGACCAGTTCCCTGCTCAATTCTTCATTCCCAAAATTCTTCCTTTGCAGAATTTTCCTGAAATTCTGTGTGCTTTTTACAAGGTAAATGTTATAATCTTGACTCAAGTTCCTTGTTAAAGAGCTGTTACAACTCTTAATAGCTTTATTCTTTTAGAGCAGTTTTAGGTTCACAGCAAAAATGAATGGAAAGTACAGAGTTTCCTGTGCTCCATGATCCCCTCCCAACACATACACACACACACACACACACACACACACACACACACACAACCTTCCCATCATCTAGCATCAGAGTGGTATATTTGTTATAATTAATGAGCCATCATTGGTGCATCATTATCACTTGTCCATAGTTCACATTAGGTATGATACTTTTGTTATTGCACATTGGAGTATGCATTGTTCACTCTTGGTATTGTACATTTGGCTTTCAACAAATGTATAATAACATATATCCATCATTGCAATATCACACAGAATACTTTCACTCCCCCCAAAATTCTTTGTGCCCTGACTATTCAATCCCCCGTGCCCCCAAACCCCTCATGACCACTAATCTTATTACTATTTGTATATAGTTTTGCCTTTTCCAGAATGTCCTGTAGTTGGAATTATACAGTATGTAGCCTTTTAAGATTGACTTCTTTGACTTAGTAATATGCATTTAAGGTTCCTCCAGGTCTTTTTATGGCTTGACAGGTCATTTCCTTTTGGCACTGAATAATATTTATTTCATTATCTGAGATATACCACTTATTTATCCATTCATACTAAAATATATCTTGGTTGTTTCTAAGTTTTAAAAATTATGAATAAAGCTGCCACAAATATCTATGTCTAGGTTTTTGTGTGGACATGAGTTTTTATTTTTAAGTAATCTCCAATCTCAATGTGAGGCTCAAACTCATGATCCAGAGATCAAAAGTCACACGCTCTATGGACTAAGCCAGCCAGAAGCCCCTGTGTGGACATAAGTTTTCAGTTCCTTTGGATAAATACCAAGGAGCACAATTGCTGGATCGTGTAAGACTATGTTTCATTTTATAGGAAATTGCAAAATCTTCCAAATTGGCTGTACCATTTTGCATTCCCACCAGCAATGAATGAAAGCTCCTGTTGTGCCACATCTTTGTCAGCATTTGGTGTTGTCAGTATTTTGGATTTGGGCCATTCTAATAGGTACATAGTGGGCCGTTGGAGTCTTGACTGTCAAGTTTTTCATCTAATTTGGGATTAGCTCTCCATGATTCAAATCTTCTTTTATGTCTCTAAGTGGATATTTATGATTTTTCCATGCAAGTCTTATATATGTTTGTGAAATTTACTTATTTATTTATATACTTATTATATTATCTATGACACAATTCCCTTTACATTTTCCAAGTTATTTTTTGTCCAACAGTTATTGGTTTTTATATATTTCTTTTATACTGATCACCTTACTGAACTCCAATTATAGATGACATGATATAATTAAAATAATTTTATCTCCTATCCAGATTCAAACTTTTTTTCTATGTGCATTCTTGAGAATTTCTCATCTACACACTCATCTTTCATCCATCTGGCCTAAATTCAGCTCCTTCCTTCTTAGCCCTCAATCTATTTCTGAATTTCAGACTTCTCACTAGAAGTTAAGACTCTTGATTTATTCATTCAACAAATATTTACTGAGTGCTTACTGGGAACTAGACCCTTTCCAGATATATCTCCTGGGATAGTAAAACAACTAACTCCTTACAAAGAAAGTTCTATTTATAGAAGAATAACACTGCTGTTTTGTTATTTTAATGTTTAAGTTTTAAAAGATAATGTATTTGATTACAAGAACTTCCAGTTTCTCAAATAGTTTATATTGTAAAATCATGCCAACACTACATTTAACTAATGTCCTGCCACATGTTTTGATACCCCTACAGCTGGTTTGATCCTGGAAATCCCATTTTTACATGTTTCAATTTCAAATTTGTGGTAGAGAACTCCAAAATGTAATGTTGTTTTATCAAAAGAATATATGATGTTAATTGTCATGAGGATTTAAGCCAGTGATCACAAATAAATGTGATAAATCATTTGCTTGAATGGTTAGCCATGAAGATTTTTTTTAAAGGACTTATTTATCCATGAGAGACACAGATAGAGAGACAGAGACATAGGGAGAAGTAGGCTCCCTGTAAGAAGCCTGATGTGGGACTTGATCCCAGGACCCCAAGATCATGATCTGAGCCAAAGGCAGATGCTCAACCACTGAGCCATGAAGGTTTTAAGTTGAAGTTCACAATTTATTTTTTACATGTTCCCACCGGCTTGCTTTGATGGTTCACCTAAAGCCATGTGATTAGCTCAACTTCTTAACGTTGTCGCATATTCTAGAAGTGGTAGCACTACTGAGAAAAGGCATCTGCAGGAGTTTAGGAAGTGCGAAGTCATCTAAAAAGGTTCAGAAAATAGAAAGACAAGTTGTTCATTAGTGACTTTGGTTATTCTCTAAGGAAAAAGAGTTCGAAGACTGAAGTTTAGGTTCTATATCTACAGAGAATAGTATGATTTAGAGAAAGTTACAGCTCTTTTCTCCAGCTATAAGATGAGAATTAGTGTTCTTACTCCTTAACTTCAGAGCAATGTTAGGAAAGTTAACTAGATAATATACGACAATCCCCATCAATCTCCCTGTGGAATATTAAGGAAGATCTTTTTCAGTGCAAGGAATCCCATATATGGAGCTCCTAACAGATAGATAGATATCTAGGTCCTGCTATGTAGTAGAGAAACCAAAGGTTGTAGAGTAAGTACTCTATTAAAAAGGGTAAATTTTAATATAGGGCACCTTAACATATACTCTAATGATAAAGACCAAAACTTGGGGAAATCATCTTAATTATCAGTTATTTCTTTTTTCTTTTCTTTCTTTTTTTTTTTTTTTTTTTTTTTACGGATTTTATTTATTTATTTGAGAGAGAGAGCAAGCACAAGCTGGAGCGGGGGCAAGGCCTGGTAAAGGTCAGAGGGAGAGGGAGAAGCAGACTCTCTGATGAGCAGGTTGCCCAATGCAAGGCTCAATCCCAGGGCCCTGAGATCATGACCTGAGCCAAAGACAGACGCTTAACCAACTGAGCCGCTCAGGCGCCTCCATCAGTTATTTCTTTATATCAAAATACTCTAAGGACACAAGGAATTTACTAACGTCAGATTCTCTGGAGGCAATGCCCGTGATAGGGGAGATATAAATTACATAATATATTTGAATCTACGCCTAGTTACTGAAGGGTTTCCTTTCCAAATAAATAAAGAACTTTAATTTTTGAAATTTAAAATTTGGGGTAACTATGTATTACATTTGGCACATGTCAAATTTCCTATTCCAGTGTAGCTCAGCAGTGGTAAAAAGTAAAAAGATTTCAAAAGCGATATATTTGCTGTCAGTGGAAATAAAGTGCTTCAGTTTTTTTGCCTTGTAGTCCCAGAATGAAAAAAAAATTCAGAGTACTGTCATGTGGACAAACACATTAATAATGGTCAGGCTGAACTGATATGTATTGATCATCTCTACCAGTGAAATAGGAACATGGAATATGTACTATTTTCATCACGCTATTTTTATTTAATTAAAAATTGGAAACATGACACACAGAAGAAAACTTTACTTTTTCTGGTTTCCACATCATTAATATCATCTTTCCTAAAAGAATAAATAAATAAATAGGGCACCTGGGTGGCTCAGTGGTTGAGCATCTGCCTTTGGCTCAGGTCATGATCCCAAGCATCCTGGGATCGAGGCCCGCAGTGGGCTCTTCGCAGGAAGCCTACTTCTCTGCCTGTCTCTCTTTCTGTGTGTCTCATGAATAAATAGAATCTTTAAAATAAAAAAAAAAAAATAGATAAATGGGGAAATAAATAAATAAACAAAATACACAACTCATTGGACTGAAATGAGTTTTTCATGGTTTTTCTCCCACAAATGAATAAGCAATCAGCCTTTTGCTGCATTCCAAGTAGGTTCTCCCCTTAAAAACATTTATTTTGTGAGGCACCTGGGTAGCTCAGTTGGTTAAACATGTGTGTTCGGCTCAGATCTTGATCCGGGGGTCCTGTAATGGAGCCTCTGGGCAGGCTCCCTGCTCAACGGAAGTCTGATTCTCCCTCTCCCTTTACCCCTCTCCCTGCTCATGCTCTCTCTCACTCACTCTCCCTCAAATAAAGAAATAAAAATAAGTAAATAAGAAACATTTATTTTGTGTTCCTTAAAATGCTTTTGTGCAAAAAGGACTCTTGATAATGGTGTTGATTGACTAAAGGAGGGCCTTGATTGTATTTGAGAACAAACACAAGATCTGTAAGTTCAAGTTGCAATCCAAAAATTAAACAAAAATATGCTACCTTCTAAGACTGAAAAATGCAGGACCTTTAGTCAAAAAAATATGTTGGTTAAGCACCCATCAGATACTTAACACTGTACATAAACGTTTTTAAAATGCAAGACAGGAAAATCTACAGCCTAATTTCATCAACTTGTTTCTATTTCTTGATTCACCTGAAATTCCCCCAAGTACTTCTCTTCCTCACTAAAAATGTTCAAATACCATCAGTTATTAGTTAATATAGCCTAAAATACTGTGTTTTCATAAAATTATGCACATTTTCTTTATGGCATTTACTAAAAACTATTCTCAGTTCTCAGGAAAAAAGCAGTGAATCTTTATTACTGCTTAAAATGGTTTCAGAGAAATATACTCTTGGAAGTTCCTTTATAATTCCCCTCCCACCCCCCTCAAATGAAGTACATCCTGTCTGAAGCAGAATTACTATCAAACTAAAAGCAAGACCTTTGGGGTAACTGAATTTAAAAGTATTTTACATTGAGAAAGAGTTCTGGTATCTTCTGAGCATATCAGATGATGGGCTTTAGTATAATAATAGGAAAAAAAAAAGCACCTTTTCAAGGTGCTGTGGTAAGCCACAATAGTTTTTAAAATACTTGTTAAACAGAAAGTTGTGGTTCCTGCTGGTGGTCAGTGTATGAGGAATTAGAAATGCTTAGACTCTCAATAAATCAAATCTTAGAATTGATGAGTACAGAGTATTGCTACCTGGTAACTCGGTTTGTAGAATTTTATAGTTGTATGATAAAAGGAATATACTTTATGATCACTTTAAAGAAATTGTGACTCTATCTATTAAACTTTGGCCAGAAGAGTAGGGCACTTAAATTCTTAAGGAATCAAGTTTGGTCCCCTTGGTGCTATTTTCTTAAAAATGAGAGCACCCGGGACCATCGCTATTCAGGGGGGCCCGAGCAGTTACTGCTCCCTCCCTGCTAGGCCTCAGCTTGTCTCTGACTCCTTAGGGCAAAACTTCTTCCATCAGCCACAGCAGGCGTGAATTTTCTTCAGTATCAACTTAATATCCACTGTCTCCTAACATAAGTTATCTTTATAGTCACAGCTGGTGGAGGAAAATAGAACAATCGCTACCACCCCAGGCAGCTCTGTAGAAGAAAGCAGGACTGAGTAGGAACGATGCGGCCATTGGTTGCCCACACCAGAAAGCTAGGTGACAGTCATGCTTTCTGCCTTCCTTGACGCCCCATATTCAAATTATTCCTCTCCTTATTTCTTCAATGTATCTGCCTTTTTCTTTCCTGGTTCCCTGGCATGAAATCGGCCACATTTCTATGTCACCTGGCACTTTGTAACAGCCTCTGAGCTGCCACCATCCATCCAGTCATCCTCCTCGTGGGAACCCAAGTGATCTTTAAACTGCAAATCTCCCTCATGTAAAACTTCAATAATTTCCCATTGCTGTCAGGATAAAGTCCTCACTTCCTCATGTGGTTCATAAGGCCCTTCATGATCTGAACCTCTTCCTGCAAATGCTTCTGCAGTTTTGCCTCCTTGTTCTCTGAATTACTGACACATCAGTTCCCTAAACAAGTGATGTTCTTACTCTGGATCTTTGCGTGTTCCCGACGTGATTCGACTTCTGCCTACCTCCCCAGCATCATGTCATAGCATTGCCCCCTTGCTGCCCCATCATTCCATATTGGTCTAGAATGTACACTGGTCTTCTCAATTAGGGCTACTTGTGTTTTCTTTGGCCTGAATGCTCTTCCCCAGTTCGGAAGTTTATCTACGTGGCTCCAAAATGGTACACACTATGGCTATATGGAAAACCAGGATGAGGGAGACTATATATGTACTTTAAGCACATCTTGAAAACAGTTTCAGAAGTTGGAAGTTCTCAGAAACCACAGTGGAAAATTGACATATAGTACACTGAAAATGAAACAGTAGAGTGTGATTCTTTTGGAATGACATTTGGAAAATGGAGGGGCCAAGAAAGAATCTAAATAGTACAAGAAGTTGTGAAAATTTCCAAATGATGAACAACTTATGCTGCACTATAATGAGTAGCGCATGGCCCCTGAGGGGCCAGTGTTTCTAGGCCAATGGGAGAAGCAGAGATATGCCTGGCCTTCTAGGAGGTCTATTTAGTAATAGCCACTGATGATTGAGCTTCTACTCTTTGGCTTGTTCCCCTGCATTATCTCCAGACCTATATTTCCAACCCCATATTGTATATCACTACTTGGGCATCCTACAGGCACCTCT